>NW_027361993.1:18963750-20442500 GCF_039654945.1 Dendrobates tinctorius | reverse complement strand
TTGAACTCAGGACCCCAGTGCTGCAAGGCCACCGTGCTGCCCCATAGATAGATATGAGTTAGACAGATAATAGATAGATAAATAATAGATAGATAGATAATAAATAGATAGATAATAGATAATAGAAGATAGATAAATAATAGATCGATAATAGATAGATAATGTAGATAGATAATGAATAGATAGATAGATACAGTAGATACTAGATAGATAATAGATAGAGAGATAGATAATAGATAGATACTAGATAGATATATAAAGTTATTCGATCTTTAATACAGTGGTGTATGTGAACGAGTGCCAACACTGCGGGAATGATGCCATCGCAAGAGGTGAGTAACATTTTTTTATTTAGTTCAAGAAGAGATTGACAAACCCTTTAAGATCTATGTGCCGGACACATATCTCCCAGAGAATCTGCCTGTTGAGCTTACAGTAAATGAAAGGTTGTGTTACCAGTGTGAGACATGTAATGACTGACAGTCCTCTCTCCTGATCTACATGTCTTACACTGGTAACACCCTCTTTAATTTACAATAAGCCATGGAAGCAGATTCTCAGGGAGACCTATGTCTGGCCCATAGATCTTAACAGATCATTTACATATTAAGAAAAATATGGATTTCTCTGGACTAAGACTTTGGATCTCAGATATCAAGGTATCATTTTATTCAGCTTTCTATGACCTACATACCCATATTGACCACTTATTAGGGTTGATACTACTGATAAATTCCTTTTAAGATCTCTGCTCTATGGAGAGTCCTGTCTTTTTCATTTTTTCAGGCACTGTATGGGCACAGTATATGGGCAGGGTGTGACATTATTTTGGCACTGTAGCTACTTTTAAAAAGCTTGGTAACGGTTTCAGTGTGGCCTCATTCAAATGTTCGCGTTTCACAGATGTGATCTGTGTTTTGCCTTTTACTTACTTTTCTCCTTTTCTGTATGGGCCAGTTTTTTTCTTTAGATAGGCCCAGGTGTCTATTTTTTTTCCAGATTGCAGATAAATATAGCCAATGTTCTTTGAAAAAAAGTAGACAGCACAATGATGATGGTGTACGCTTCTTACTGCCTAATGGATGGGAGAAGTTTGCAAACTTTTTACATTTTTTTTTAATACAAGAAAAATAGATATTACACTTATGGTAACATTGGACACATGGATGAGAAATGGATGAAAATTGTTATATAGGGGATGTCGTCCTCATCTCAAGAACAGTAGGTCCATGGGAAGGCGGTCTGCAGGTCTCTATCAGAGTGGAGGTTCACATCCTGGAACTTCACTCCATCCATTGTCTTTGGGATTGCTGGAGAGAGTTGAGTTCAGCGTTTTATTCTGGCAGTCCCATAGACAATGAATGGTTTGGAAGTCAACCATGTGCACCTCAGCTCCATTTAAGACAGGGACCTGCACAGCTCAGTTCTCTGAGTCACTAGGGGTCCCAGAGGATAGGAAATGACTTGATGTTTTGGGAATGACCCTTTAATTCTATTTGTAACCTTCAAATGATGCTCAAGCTTTTGAGGTTTGTAACTCCTCAATGGAGCGTAGGTTTTTAATATTTTGCGGTTCTTCTGTGAGCTTGAACACAGACTCTGGCAAAAATGGAAAAAACATATCTTGCAATTGAATTTTATTGTAGCTGAAATCTCCTATTGTTTCTTGTACGAAGCCTACCATTATATGATGTAATGGACAATGATGGGGACAAGGGAGCACACCAATCTCTGCTCCCAATTCCAGGACTTTATTGTGTTAGCAGTTAACAAAATTTGTCTTGTATTATTTGCTGTGACCCTTCTGTGCTCCATGATGACCACCAGTCTTTCCAGTACATTTACCCAATACTCTGTTCAGTATCTGTGCTCCGGGGCATCAACTTCCAGAAATTGTATTGTTATGTTGCGATCTTGGCTCTTTCCTCCACACTACATAATTCTGTTAATGGAATAGCAGAGCTATTTGTCACAAAGGGATCAATCTCTATAGAGTAGATACAGGAATAGCCAGGGCAGGCAGCAATAAACGAAGACACATTTAGCCGGGGGGGTCAAAACACGGAACAAACAGAAAACACAGAACCACAAAGAAATGCAGAACATGACCTCATTGTACAATCTGTTACTCACAAGCAGCAACGGAGCTCCCAGGAGGGAAGTTTAGCTTGTCCTTTGCCAAATACCAACAGTTAACATTTTTTCCAACATGTTTATACCATGTGCAAAAATGTTACATAAATATATACGGAAAGAGTGATAAAAAAGTATTCATACCCTGAGAACTTTTGACAATTTTTTCGCGCCCACAAACTTAAATTTATTTTATTGAGATTTTATGGTACTTACCAACACAAAGTAAAAAGTATTTGTGAAGTGCAAAGGTAGGAATAAATGATTTTCTAATTTTTTTAAAAATATAAATCTGAAAATTGTAATGTGCATTTGTATTCAACCCCATGTAGTCTGATACCCCTAAATACAATCCTGAGTGACAAATTACCTGCAGAAGTCTCATAATTAGTAATTTAAGTCAACCTATGTGTAATGTATTCTCAGTATAATTACAGCTCTTCTGTGAAGGCCTCAGAGGTTTGTTGGAGAACATTAGGAATCAAATAGCATCATGAAAACCAAGGGACCCACCAGACAGGTCAGGGATAAAGTTATGAAGAGTAAATCAGGTTTAGGATATAACAAATAGCTCAAACTTTGAACATCTGACAAAGCTCTGTTCAATTCATCATCCAAAAATGGAGAGAGTATGGCACAAGGGCAAACCTTCCAAGACATGTCAGTCCACCTAAATTGACATCCCAAAGAAGGAAAGCACTAATTAGAGAAGCAGCCAAGAGGCCCATGGTCACTCTGAAGGATCTGCAGAAATCTACAATTCAGGTGGAAGACTCTGCCCACAGGGAAGTGTGGAAAGAAGAAAGATATTGTTTAAAGCAAGAAATAAAAATTCCTGTTTGCAATTTGCAAAAAGCCCTATAAGTGACACAGTTAACATGCGGAAGTAGGTGCTCTGGTCAGATGAGACCAAAGTAGAACTGGATGGAAAGCTAACACTAAAAACTCCATCCCCACCAGCACACATGGTGGTGGAAGCATCATGTTGATGGTTTTCTTCAGCAGGGACAGGGAAACTGGTCAGAGTTGATGTGAAGATAGATGAAGCTAAATACAGGGCAATCCTGTAGGAAAACCTGTTAGAGGCTGTAATAGACTTGAGACTGGGGTGTGGAATCACCTTCCAGTAGGACAACAACCCTAAACATACTGCCAGAGCTACAATGGATGGTTTAGATGAAAGCATATTTGTGTGTGAATGGCCCATTAACAATCCAGACCTAAATCCCATGGAATCTGTGGTAAGACTTAAAAATTGCTGTTCACAGACGTCTTCACTCAATCTCACTCACTCACTAGTTTGCAAAGAAGAATGGGCAAATGTTTCAGCCTCTAGATTGGCAACACAAAAGCACTTACTGCAGTAATTGTAGTGAAAGCTGGTCCAACAAAGCATTGACTCGGGGGGGGAGGAATAGAAATGCATGTCACAAATTTCAGATTTATATTTTTAAAATAATTAGAAAACCCTGTATCATTTCCATTATACTTCACAAATAATTGGCACTTAGCATTGGTTTATCACGTAAAAGCTCAATAAAATGCCTTGAAATTTGGGGGTATAACGTGAAAAATGGTGGTATGATACATATACTATGCGGAGTGTGAGGACCCTTGACGTGGGTTGTGAGCTTCCATATTTTGGCCATACCGTAATATCAACTAATACCTTACATATATTTATATGTGTTTTTGCACTATATTTATCTTTCAGGGTACAGTTGGGCCCAGATGGCGCTGTAAACTGTGGCGTCTGTTCACACGGAATGCATTTTGGTTAGCACTGGGCTGCCCGCCTGATCTAAAAGTAAGGGCGTCACTAATAGTCAGATTCTCTGCATTACCTGTATGTGAAGAGCGCCACATACAGATTATTTTTTGTGCACTAATATACTAAACAGCCACCCCCTCTATGGATTGGTAGGTTGAGAGTGGGTGTTTCATCGGTTTTGTTGCACCTGTGTTGCCGCCATTTTTAATTGGGTCCACTGCACCTTGATGCAGCGCATTTGTTTGGAGGCCATCTCTGCCTTTTTACTGGTGTTTTTTATATACTATGTGGAGCCAGTGCTCGTTGAGCATGCTCCATTATTCCAGACGTTTCCCTCCTTTTTGGAACTATATTAGACTGTAACAATGGCAGGCACAGACTGAAGAGGGGCCCTGTGCAAGAACAATATATGAGCCCTTCGCAGCCAAAAAAATCCAAAAAATGTATGTGCTTTGGAGATATAAATGGCCCCTTACCGCTTGGGCCCCTGGTTGCACCAATGATATGTCCACCCCTGGACTGTAAGCTCACATGCACACGTTTTCTTTGTTTCTATTAATACTGATTATTAACTTTCTCCTTGCAGACTTTTCTGCCTACACTTGTGAATCAGTGTGCGCATCTGCTGTTTTGATCCTTCCTTCTTGCTGTTACTCTCTACACCTCATTAAACCAACTAACATATTCTTCATTTTGACACCTTTCACAAATGGCTTCTAGCAAAATCTGCATTTAAATGAAGCATCGTATTTTCTACCCTGTTATTACTATTTTTTCCCCCCTTAGACTTTCTTCAGGACTTCACGATTTTCTTTTTCTTCTCTTGCATCGACTCCTCTGCCACAGTATCCTACAGGCATAAAGATTTCACAGCCATTATGTAGAGTACAATGCGCTTTGTTATCTACATCTGAAGTTTTCCTACAGTGCTAGTTGCAGGTGGACCGCCGCAGGAATGATCTTGCAATTAGCCTATCATACAAAGGCAGGTGCGAGCTCGCCTATCAGTGTCAATATCAGCCCTTAGAAAAATGTAATCCTGAGCAGATAGGAAATATTTAAAAAAAAGCCCTGAATATTGTACTTAAAAATTTAAAATATCCCAGCAATTCCTCGCTAAATCTTATTTTCCTGATTCTGTTCTATCTCAGACTGCACAAGGAGTTTGTATGTTCTCCCTGTGTTTGCGTGGGTTTCCTCCCGGTACTCCGGTTTCCTCCCACATTTCAAAGACATACTGATAGGGAATTTAGATTGTGAGCCCCATTGGGGACAGTGATGATAATGTGTGCAAACTGTAAAGTGCTGCGGAATATGTTAGCGCTATATAAAAAAAATAATAGATTATAGATTTAAGAGATCATCCATTTCCCCCTACCTTCTATTCCTTTGTCTGGCTGTAGGACAACTGGATGCAGCAGGACCCATTCACCTCGTATCTGTCTACAATAGGGGTCCATGAACACTACAGGGGTTGGACAAAATAATGGAAACATCTGGAAACATCAGCAAAAGTTAGTTTAATATGGTGTAGGTCCACCTTTTGCGGCGATTACAGCCTCAATTCTCCGAAGTATGGATTCATACAAGGTGTGAATTGTTTCCAAAGGAATTTTAGCCCATTCTTCAGTTAAAACACTCTCCAGTTCTTTGAGCGACGATGGCAGCGGAAATCGACGTCTAACTTGAATCTCTAAATTCGACCATAAATGCTCAATAATGTTGAGGTCTGGGGATTGTGGGGGCCAGATGAGATGCTCAACTTCATTAGAATGTTCCAAGTGCCATGCTTGACCGTTTCTAGCTGTATGAATTGGTGCATTTGGGTCGCCCTCCCAGGGCTGTGGAATACTCGGTACCGGGCCGGCATCAGTGGGATGTGTCACAGCAGCGACCCGGTCCGTGGCCCTGGGCGCCCAATTAATGGGGGAAATTGAATGGTGGAATGTAATTAGATGAACAGTTCGTGACACCACCTGTGGTGTTCGGCAAGTGGCATGTTAGGTCGACGCTGCTTGCAGATCCTCTGGGGCTGGTGGTGTGTTGCAGCCAAGATGGTGAAGCTCCCCACATGTGGAGCTGTAGCCCCAGGGCAGTGTAGGTATAGGGGAAGAGGAGAGGCGCAGGCGGTGTAGAAGATGGTACCCAGATGTAGCGGTGCTGGGTGTGTTGGTGCAAGAATCAATGGAGGATACCAGGGCTTGTAGTGCCAAAGCTTTACTCACAGTCTGTAGTACACACAGGTGCCTGCCTCCGTGCCGTGTCCTCCGGGTCAGGGACTCAGTCAACCTCCAGGCAAGATGGAATGCTCCCTTCCCACGCTCCGCCAACATGTGCCTTTCTGAACGTCTCCTCTTATAGCGCCTTTTAGTGTGAAGATCTCCTAGTACTAAGTTACACTGGAGTTCCTCCTATCAGATGTTCCCAAGAACTCTACTTGTACGGCAGACAGCTGTAGCCTGCTTTGGGGACTCCTTACTCCTGAGTCCCGGCTCTCTATCCTTGTTGCTGTTGTGCCCCCAAGTCTTAGATGCGAGTAGTGCATTTACAGTCCACTACTCCACCGGTGTCTGCTGCAGAACCATTAGTGTCCATACAACCTCGGGGACCGGGCCCCGGCCTTGCGTTTGAACTTCTAGGCGGGGTTCTTCCTCTAACCCACGTCCTCTGTGTTCCCTTTTTCTCCTACGTTCCGTACTTGTCTTTCTCTCCTATGGAAGCTCTGGCTTCAGTTCAATGTCTTTCCCCTTCTTTCCTTTCCCGTGCCAGCAGACCCGGGTCACTCAGGTCTGCTGCAGCACTCCTTCCTCCATCCATCTCTCAGGGATCTTCTTTCCGCTCTCCTCTCTGAGTGGCTTTCTGACTGACTGACTGACCTAAAATCCTATCCTTCCCACTCTTTTATATATTCTCAACTCCACCCACCTCCCAGCACATTTCATGTTCTAAGCAGGGAGCCACCAAAGGTGCTCTGCTACACTCTAAGCAAAGAGCCGCAATGTGGCTTTGCTGAACTACCCTGTTGTGTGGAGTGCGAGTGTTGGAGCGTGGTCAGGAGTTCCCACCTTACCTGGATGGTGGGGCACCACACCTCAGGAAGAGGTGCAGTACCTCTGTGGCGACTGAGCCTCAGGGGCGCCACACATTATCATCCTGAAAGATGGCGTTCCCCTCCGGGAACAGTGCTTGAACCATAGGATGCACTTGCTCGCCCAAAATGCCTAAATAATCTCAGCTGTTAATTCTTCCATGAAGGGATATCATTGGCCCGGCGGATCCCCACGAAATAGCACCCCAGATCATCACAGAACCTCCGCCATGTTTTACGGTTGGGAGAAGGCAGTCTGGATGGAATGCTTCTTTCTGCTGTCTCCAAACGTACACTCGGCCGGAAATAGGGTAAACGATGATTCGTCTGAGAATATCACATGTTTCCACTGCTCGAGGGACCAATTCTGGAAGTTTCTACACCACTCTAAATGCTTGGAAACATTTGTCATTGAGAGCAGCGGTTTTCTAATTGCAGCTCTTCCGTTGAATCCAGATTTGTGCAGCTCACGAAGAACAGTTTTCGTGGAAACTGTGTTCTGTAGGTGTTCATTGAGCTCAGCAGTGATTTTCGGAGCCGTGGTCTTGTGATCCTCTCTCACAACTCGCTTTAGAGTCCGACGGTCTCTCTCAGTCAACTTCGACTTTCGGCCGGACCTGTGCTTTGCTGCGGACGTTTTTCCTTCTCTTTCAAACGCAGTCATTACTTTGGAGACAGTACCTCTTGACATGCCAAGCATTCGGGCACTTTCTGTTACACTAGCGCCTGCCATACGAGCACCAACAAATTGGCCTCTTTGAAAATCCGAGAGGTCTGCCATTGGTATCAGGTTCTCATCAATGTTTTTACAATTCTGCAAAACAAACAGTTAATTTACATACACATATCACATAACACAAATAATCAACTACACTAGCGCCTGCCATACGAGCACCAACAAATTGGCCTCTTTGAAAATCCGAGAGGTCTGCCATTGGTATCAGGTTCTCATCAATGTTCTTACAATTCTGCAAAACAAACAGTTAATTTACATACACATATCACATAACACAAATAATCAACTACAAAACATTACCATATGTCACGGTTTGCATGTTTATAACATGTTCGAAGATTATGATGCCAAAACATTAGGTGTTTCCATTATTTTGTCCAACCCCTGAATGTTCCAACCCTCAGCCAAACACCTAACTTTCAGCTGATAAAATGGAAGTGATCCAGAGGACATTAACTCATATGCTTTTTGGAAAATTTCTATGTGCACACGGAGTCTTTTTGCTGAGCAGAAACTGAGCAAAAATTCAATGTTTTTCAGGAGTTTTGAGACTTGGTGGTGGATGTGGAGAGTTTCTGCCTAGTTTCTGCTTCAAAAACTCTTCGAAAAACTATGTTTAAGTGGCTATGTGCCCATATAATTTTTCAGAAAGTTTTTGGAGTAGAAAGTGACTATATGCCAATAGAGTTTTTCAGAAAGTTTTTGGAGTAGAAAGTGGCTATATGCCCATAGAGTTTTTTTCAAAACATTTTTTGAGTAGAAAATGGCTTTGTGGCCACAGGTTTTTTTCAAAAAGGTTTTGGAATAGCATACAGAGTCTTTTTTCCTAGTTTTTGTAGCAGAAACTATGAGAGAACATTTTTAGGAGTTTTTTAAGATTTGGAGAATGACTTGGAGAGTATCCTCTCTGTTTCTGCTCTAAAACCTACTAAAAAAACTCAGTGTGCATATAGCCCTGAGCAGAAACAAAGCGGAACTCTCCAAATTCGCCTACAACTGTCAAAGCTCCTCAAAAGCTCAGTTTCTTCTCCAAAAACTCAGCCAAAAAATACTATATGCATATAGCCAAGGAGGGTTTTATGAGCTACCGAAAAGCCTGGCACTTATTGACTCTCAGAATGTCTTATTGTTATCATGCAAATTGCTTCTTCAGAGAGAAAGAGGACTTGAACTCTATAGCGCCACCGGCTGGAAGTAATGATCCTACAAGTCACAACGAACCCTTTAACGAGTCTTGCAATATTGGTATCACACATTTCTAGGGTTAATGTTCCTATTAGAAAATATTTCAGATCTGTCATTGATTTTTGTAAAGGGAATAAGCATAGAGGTCTGAATGTTATATTTGCAATCAGGCTCCTTCTCCTCAATGTGCACTAATAATTTCAATGACTAAATGAACAAACATTGTCATATTATCATTGATACAAGTAGCAATAAATAATGACATAGCTACATGTAAAGGAAAGTTCAGGAACTGCAGGATACTATTATTAATTTGTCACTGTAGCCTTGGTGGACTTGTACACTCAGTGTAAATATGGATCAAGTGTTCTTCATTAACACGTATCAATTAGTATACGGATAATGCTAGTCCAACTAGTTATTGCAACTTTTGCGAATCTGTAACATTTTTCTTCTTTAGTAATTGGCTAAAATAGTAAACCTCATACATTCATTTTGTTCTCTCTGTTTCAGTTTTTCTTCTTTTCCTATAAATGAGTGACGGGTTGTCACCGCGTCACTTCTTTATTGACATCACTGATTTATTATTGTCTTCCAATGGCATATTGGAATCAGTAGTCAACCATGTTATACAAGGATTGTCACAACAAGACACATCCGCTAGCCACTCACTTACCCTGCAGTGATCACTAAAGGAGAAATGTAGTAATTAGAGTTGAGCGAAACGGGTCGAAAAAATTCAAAAGTCGCCGACTTTTGGCAAAGTCGGGTTTCATGAAACGAAACCCGACCCTAGGATGAGGTCGGCCACGAGGTCGGCGACTTACGCGCCAAAGTCGCGTTTCAAAAGTTTGTTTTGCGCTCTTTTTCAGCCAATCAGGATCCACGGACACTGTGGGCAACGTGATGACCTAGGCACGGGTCACCACCATCTTTCAGAAGGGCATGCAAGTGATTGGCTTGCTTTGGTGGGCGTCACAGGGGGTATAAAAGGGCGTGCACGCCGACCGCCATCTTACTTCTGCCGATCTTAGTATAGGGAGAGGTTGCTGCTGATTCTGTAGGGAGAGCGTTAGGCAGGGAAGAAGACAAAAGAACTGCTTCTGCTGCTAGCGATTTGGCCTGCACAACACACAAGTCACTGCGTGTGCAGTGCAAGGGGAGGCTATATTGTGGTGTATCAGTGGTGTTGGTTGTTGGGCTGCCTTCTAAGGCTTCCTGACACGCTGGCATTGCTGTTTACCCACTGCTCCGCAAACTGCTTTTTTAAAAGCAATCCAATCTCCCTTATCCTCTAGTCATTTTTGTCACAGCTGTGCCATCGAGCGTGTCACATAGCGCTCAGATATCAGTGGGCCTCACACAATCCACAAGTGTCCAGTGTCCAAAAGTGTACGCAGAGATTCAAAATCTCCATTATCCTCTCGTCACTTTGGTCACAGGCAGCTGTGCCATCGAGCGTGTCACATAGCGCTCAGATATCAGTGGGCCTCACACAATCTACAAGTGTCCAGTGTCCAAAAGTGTACGCAGAGATTCAAAATCTCCATTATCCTCTCGTCACTTTGGTCACAGGTAGCTGTGCCATCGAGCGTGTCACATAGCGCTCAGATATCAGTGGGCCTCACACAATCTACAAGTGTCCAGTGTCCAAAAGTGTACGCAGAGATTCAAAATCTCCATTATCCTCTCGTCACTTTGGTCACAGGCAGCTGTGCCATCGAGCGTGTCACATAGCGCGCCGCTCAGATATCAGTGGGCCTCACACAATCTACAAGTGTCCAGTGTCCAAAAGTGTACTCAGAGATTCAAAATCTCCATTATCCTCTCGTCACTTTGGTCACAGGCAGCTGTGCCATCGAGCGTGTCACATAGCGCTCAGATATCAGTGGGCCTCACACAATCTACAAGTGTCCAGTGTCCAAAAGTGTACGCAGAGATTCAAAATCTCCATTATCCTCTCGTCACTTTGGTCACAGGCAGCTGTGCCATCGAGCGTGTCACATAGCGCTCAGATATCAGTGGACCTCACACAATCTACAAGTGTCCAGTGTCCAAAAGTGTACGCAGAGATTCAAAATCTCCATTATCCTCTCGTCACTTTGGTCACAGGCAGCTGTGCCATCGAGCGTGTCACATAGCGCTCAGATATCAGTGGGCCTCACACAATCTACAAGTGTCCAGTGTCCAAAAGTGTACGCAGAGATTCAAAATCTCCATTATCCTCTCGTCACTTTGGTCACAGGCAGCTGTGCCATCGAGCGTGTCACATAGCGCTCAGATATCAGTGGGCCTCACACAATCCAAAAGTGTCCACTGTCCACAAGTGTGTGCAGAAATTCTAAATCTCCCCTGTCCTATAGACACCTTGTACCTTGTTTTACATTACTATATAGTTTGTTGGATTTTGTCTACATTTCTACCAAAAATGAGGAAGGCTGGTGGAAGAGGCCGTGGAATTGGGCAGGGGTTGGCAGCTGGTAATGATGGTGTTGGTGGTGGATCTGATGGTAGTGGCAAGAGCAAAATAGGACCGAATGCAGGAGGTGCTGACCCTGCGTCATTGTCTGGCTACGTAAGGCCTCGAACGCTTAGTTTTCTAGGAGTTGGCAAACCGCTTTTAAAGGCAGAGCATCAGGAAAAAGTTTTGTCTTACATTGCTGACTCAGCCTCCAGCTCTATCGCCTCCTCTTCTTCAGTTGTAAAAAGTAAAAGCACTGAGTCGTCATTGGAGGCTCATGTTCATGAACCACACCTTTCCTTGTGTCCTTCACCCCAACCAAGATTGAAGGATGACGCAGGCCATACTACTGATTACTCCATGGAGCTGTTTTCACATACCATGCCTGGATTATCAAGTCAAATGGTGAATTACCCAGGCCAAGATGAATCTGACATTACCCAGAGGCTGGACAGACATCTAACTGGGATGATTTAGCGAATCCTGCTTTGAGCAGGGGGTTGGACCAGATGGCCCAGGAGGTCCCTTCCAACTCTACGATTCTATGATTCTATGATTCTATGAGTGCACTGATGCACAGCCGCTGATGGATGATTCTGCTGGTACATTCACTCAGAGCACTACATTGTCCTCGCAGTGTACAGAGCCAGATTTTGACCCTGATGAGACTCAGGTTCCCCTTCCCGCACACTATACCACCATACACGGTGACACAGAGAAAGGAGCACATGACATAGAAGAGGAGGTGATGGATGACCCAGTTGTTGACCCAGATTGGCATCCATTGGGGGAAGAGGGTGCTGCTTCCAATAGCTCAGATGAGGAGCATCCACAGCAGACATCGACATCGCAACAGCTGTTATCTGGCAGGCCCGGAGCACTCCAAAGACAGGTTCCAAACATCAAAAGAGTTGCTGGACAGCTTGTCCAGAGGGTCAAAAGATCACAGCGTGCTAGGCCGCAAAATGTCTGCCAAAGTAGGAAGAGTGCAGTGTGGCACTTTTTTGAACAAAATCCTCATGATCAGGCCAAGGTTATCTGTAAGAAGTGCGCAAAGACCTTTAGCCGAGGGAAAAATCTGAAAAATTTGAATACCAGTTGCATGCTTAGACATTTAACCAGCATGCACTTGCAAGCGTGGACACAACACCAAACCTCAAGTGCCACATGTGCAACTGATCACAACGAAGGTAGTCAGCAACGCTACATTGTTTACCCCACTGTAAGCCCACCGGTTAGCACAGCAGCAAATGTTGAGGTGTCGTTGCAAGGCCACAGCAGTCAGGGAATCCCACTGTTATATCAACGAAAGACTGATTCTAGGCCATCAGAAAGAACACCTATATAAAGTAGATATGACAGGCTCAAACCCCAACTTAGGTGCTCTGGGAAAAAACAAGACTAAAGTATAGGAGTAACCCCGGCACACTAATAACATGAAAGTAAAGTCTTCTCAACGACAGTCTTTAATTGTTGTGATTTTATTGATTGTGAAAAAAAAGGGTGGTGTTACAATCCAAAAAAGGGTGGTGTTACAATCCAACGTTTCAGCTCTACATCTCGAGCTTTCATCAGGGATATGACTACAATATATACAATAAAAGAACAAAAATCAATAAATAAACTTTATAAAGTATTATAAAACCAAAAATCTAGTGATAGGTGATACATAAGGTGGGGACAGTGTCAAACATCCTTTGTGAAGGTGTGTATGGATCTATAATGATGTGAGGCCAGTGAGTATGTATTGTGGTGTGATACGGTGAACATGTGAGAGGTTGAAAAGAGGAATAGAGTGAAGGTGTAAGGAGTTGAAAAGCATGAATGTGTAGGTAGTGTTGAGAAAGGGCATTAGGGGACAGTGAAGTGGAGTGGGAATAAAGGTGAGGTCATCTAAGGAGGCAGTGTGTAAGGGGTGCTCTTGGAAATGTTAAGGCATAAGGTATAAATACCTAGATCCTTGGTTTTGAGGTGTGTGTATAAGTGGTATAGGTTTGCCTTTGTAGTCCAGCTGCTGGAACAGTACCTATAGTAACCACTGAAAAAGGGTATAGGTTAAGGAATAGCAAGGTATATAGAAAGAAAAGATATAAAAGAAAGTTTTAGGGGTCACATACCGATGTGTAGGGTCAGCACGTGACTCCCGTCCTAAGGACAAAAAAGCAGGTCAATAAGCTGAGATGGAGAAAGGAAACCCAGTCTATGAAGACTGTAGGGCACCATTACCTTGTGTCCTAAATCTAGTCAGGTGTGGAGGAGGCCGGAAGTGCATGTGGCTTAGTGCAGTGATGTTAAATACTGTCAAGCACTTCCTGATTGGGTGGGGAAGGGGCGGGAATGGGGGGGAAGGGCCATCGCCATCTTAGTGAGGTCAAAAATGTCTGAATGAATGTACTGAGCATGTGCAGGGCGGGGATAGAGAATGAGCATGTTTTGACTTGACAGGAAGTGATGGTGGCAGTCGCCATCTTGGTAAGGTCAAAAAATGTCAGAATGAATGTACTGAGCATGTGCAGGGCGGGGATAGAGAATGAACATGTTTTGACTTGACAGGAAGTGATGTTGGCAGTCGCCATCTTGGTGAGGTCAAAATTGTCAGAATGAATGTACTGAGCAGGTGCGAGCCATCCAGGAAGTGAAGTAAAAAAGGGAGGGTTGTGAGGAAAGAACACCAACTCCATCACCATCATCAACCCTCTCTCAGTCCGCCCTGTCCACCGCTACTTCCACCATATGCAGCTCTCAAGTCCAGCTCACCCTCCCAGACACTATGAGTAGGTCAAGAAAGCACTCAGTCTCTCATCCGCGTACACTGGGTTTGAACGCCCACATTGCCAAACTAATCTCGTTTGAGATGATGCCCTTTCGGTTGGTGGAAAGCACAGCTTTCCGCGAACTCATGGCCTATTCAGTACCACGCTATGACCTACCCAGTCGCCACTTCTTCTCTCGCAAAGCCATCCCAGCCCTCCACCATCATGTGAAAGACCGCATTGTCCATGCACTCAAGCAGTCAGTGAGCGGAAAGGTGCACCTCACAACTGATGCATGGTCCAGTCGGCATGGCCAGGGCGTTACGTGTCCATCACTGCGCACTGGGTTAATGTGGTGGATGCAGGGTCCACAGGGGACAGCGGTGGTGGGACAGTGCTGCTTAGCCCACGGTATAGGAAACAGTTGGCTGTAGGCATTCGACCCTCCTCCTCCTCCAGAAGCGAAAGCTCGTCCACAGAGCGCAGTCGTACGAGCACTCCATCTGCAGCTGCCACTGTTGCACACGATGTGTCCCCCTATCGAGCAGCTAGTGGAAAGCGTCAGCAGGCTGTGTTGCAGATGATGTGTTTGGGCGACAGACACACCGCCGAGGTGCTGGCCGAGTACTTGAAGCGACAAACTGAGTCATGGCTGGGCAGTGTACATCTTGAGGCAGGCAAGGTAGTTAGTGATAACGGCCGTAATTTTGTGGCAGCCATAGCCCTTTCAAAACTCAGCCACATACCTTGCTTGGCTCACACATTGAACCTGGTGGTGCAGTGCTTCCTCAAAAATTATCCGGAGTTAACAGCCCTGCTCCAGAAGGTGCGAAGACTGTGCGCGCACATCCGCCGGTCGCCTGTACACTCCGTTCGTATGCAGAAGCTGCAGCGATTGCTCCACCTTCCCAACCACCGCCTCATTATCGACATTGCAACAAGGTGGAACTCCACCCTGCACATGGTGGAGCGGCTGTGCGAGCAGAGGCAGGCCATAATGCATTTGTGGGAGGATACACGGCCAGGCACTTTGAGAGCAGACATGGAGTTGACAGGCGTGCAGTGGTCGAAGCTGAAAGACCTTTGTAAAGTCCTTCAGTGTTTTGAGGAATGCACACGGATGGTAAGCGCAGACGACGCCATCCCAAGCATGAGCATCCCACTTATGCGTCTGCTCATGCAAACTTTGACGCAGCTTAAGGAGCAGGCGTCTGCAGCCAATGTTGATGAGGAGGAAGAGGAGGAGGGAATCCTTGATGACATTCAGCCATTGTCTGCTCAGGGACCTCTCCTGGACGAAGTGGAGGAAGAAGAGGAGGAGGAGGAGGAGGATGATGGGGATGATTACTTAGGGGAGGAGGATGCATCTCGTGGGGCAAGTGAAAATGTTGGCGTGGCAAGGTCTGGTACAGGGTTTGTGCGTGACTGGAGGGATGTGGATTTGCCAGAAAGTGCTCCTCCACCCAGCACTCGCAGTGCATCATTGACACCGGGAACATTGGCCCACATGTCAGATTATGCCTTGCGGATCCTAAAAAGGGACCCCCGCATTGCCAAAATGATGAACGATGACGACTACTGGTTGGCCAGCATCCTGGATCCACGCTATAAAGGCAAATTACAAAACATCATGCCACAGGAGAACCTTGACCTAATATTGGCTAATAAACAAGCAACTCTGGTAAATCGGTTGCTTGAGGCATTCCCAGCACACAGCAGCGGTGATGGTTCTCACACGAGCCGTACGGGCCGGGGGCAGCTTGGCAGAGGTGTTCGTGGTGCACACAGCAGAAGTGGCGTTGGAGACAGGGGTTTCATGACAATGTTGTGGACTGATTTTTCAAATACCGCTCACACAACTGGTAATACTGCATCGATGGAAAGTGACAGGAGACAGCAGTTGTCAACTATGGTTACAAACTACTTTTCCTCCCATATCGATGTTCTCCCACACAGGTCATTCCCCTTTGACTATTGGGCCGCTAAACTGGACACCTGGCCTGAATTGGCCCAATATGCCTTACAGGAGCTCGCTTGCCCAGCTGCAAGTGTGCTATCGGAAAGAGTCTTCAGTGCAGCTGGATCAATCCTTACAGAAAAAAGGACCCGTCTGTCAACCCAAAATGTGGATGATCTAGCCTTCATTAAAATGAACCACGCATGGGTTTCCAAGGATTTTGTCCCACCTTCCCCTGATGACACATAGGGTGACAGAAAAATGGCTTGCTTTGGTCCACCTCTTCCTGGTACTTCACCTATTTCGCCTTTTGCATCAGCTGAATGTCCAACATCAACATATGCCACTTTCTAAAACTCCCTAACTGTGCTGCCTCCCCCCCCATGGCCGGGGTCACCACCTACCGCACGACACCGTGCGAGTGCCGTTGCCCTGGACAGGTGGGTAGGCCGACTCTTGGGCGCGGGCACTGGCACAGGGTCCCTCATAGTGCAATCAAGTGTCTCTGACGGCGGTGGTGCACACCCGCCATCAGACACACCGCTGTACTATGAGGGGCCCAGTGCCAGTACCGACGCCCACGAGTGGGCCCCCCTTGCTTGGGCAGGGCCCCAGCATTTGCAATCTTTACCTCTCCCTGCTCCTCCGCTGTGTAATCTGGGCCGTCAAATCCATACTGTGCCTGACACCGTCTGAGCCTGCCTCCTGAGACATATATTTTGAATGTGTACGCTATCCATACATGTTATCCGGGGATACGGTACCCTTTCTAACCTTTGTGCAATGACGTGCAATCCATACTGGGCCTAACACCGTCTGAGCCTGCCTCATGCTGTATAGACATATATTTTGAATGTGTACGCTATCCATACATGTTATCCAGGGATACGGTACCCTTTCTAACCTTTGTGCAATGATGTGCAATCCATACTGGGCCTAACACCGTCTGAGCCTGCCTCATGCTGTATAGACATATATTTTGAATGTGTACGCTATCCATACATGTTATCCGGGGATACGGTACCCTTTCTAACCTTTGTGCAATGACGTGCAATCCATACTGGGCCTAACACCGTCTGAGCCTGCCTCATGCTGTATAGACATATATTTTGAATGTGTACGCTATCCATACATGTTATCCGGGGATACGGTACCCTTTCTAACCTTTGTGCAATGACGTGCAATCCATACTGGGCCTAACACCGTCTGAGCCTGCCTCATGCTGTATAGACATATATTTTGAATGTGTACGCTATCCATACATGTTATCCGGGGATACGGTACCCTTTCTAACCTTTGTGCAATGACGTGCAATCCATACTGGGCCTAACACCGTCTGAGCCTGCCTCATACTGTATAGACATATATTTTGAATGTGTACGCTATCCATACATGTTATCCAGGGATACGGTACCCTTTCTAACCTTTGTGCAATGACGTGCAATCCATACTGGGCCTAACACCGTCTGAGCCTGCCTCATGCTGTATAGACATATATTTTGAATGTGTACGCTATCCATACATGTTATCCGGGGATACGGTACCCTTTCTAACCTTTGTGCAATGACGTGCAATCCATACTGGGCCTAACACCGTCTGAGCCTGCCTCATACTGTATAGACATATATTTTGAATGTGTACGCTATCCATACATGTTATCCAGGGATACGGTACCCTTTCTAACCTTTGTGCAATGACGTGCAATCCATACTGGGCCTAACACCGTCTGAGCCTGCCTCATGCTGTATAGACATATATTTTGAATGTGTACGCTATCCATACATGTTATCCGGGGATACGGTACCCTTTCTAACCTTTGTGCAATGACGTGCAATCCATACTGGGCCTAACACCGTCTGAGCCTGCCTCATGCTGTATAGACATATATTTTGAATGTGTACGCTATCCATACATGTTATCCGGGGATACGGTACCCTTTCTAACCTTTGTGCAATGACGTGCAATCCATACTGGGCCTAACACCGTCTGAGCCTGCCTCATATTGTATAGACATATTTTGAATGTGTACGCTATCCATACATGTTATCCAGGGATACGGTACCCTTTCTAACCTTTGTGCAATGACGTGCAATCCATACTGGGCCTAACACCGTCTGAGCCTGCCTCATGCTGTATAGACATATATTTTGAATGTGTACGCTATCCATACATGTTATCCGGGGATACGGTACCCTTTCTAACCTTTGTGCAATGACGTGCAATCCATACTGGGCCTAACACCGTCTGAGCCTGCCTCATGCTGTATAGACATATATTTTGAATGTGTACGCTATCCATACATGTTATCCAGGGATACGGTACCCTTTCTAACCTTTGTGCAATCACGTGCAATCCATACTCGGCCTAACACCGTCTGAGCCTGCCTCATGCTGTATAGACATATATTTTGAATGTGTACGCTATCCATACATGTTATCCAGGGATACGGTACCCTTTCTAACCTTTGTGCAATCACGTGCAATCCATACTGGGCGTGAGAACGGCTAGCGAGTTGTTAAGCAAGCTACAGCACCTGTCCAGACAAGTACAGGGATTCCCTAGCGAGGAGACTTATTTGATTGTTTTCAATGTTGGGACAGCAATTTTTGGGGAGCACTATACTCTGGAGAATGATAGATGGGGCCCACCATACACTGGAACATTCCAAAGGTGGACATCAGACACTGGAGCAGCATTTACAGGGCCCATTATACACTAGAGCATTAGAAATGGGGCCCATTATGTTTGGAGCATTATTTGGGCCCATAAGACAGTGGAGCTTCATCCATGGGGACCAACATATACTGTAGCATTATGTGGAGCTCATCATATACTGTTTCAAACATTATATGGGACCAATGATTCTGTATGGAGAAATACATGGGCCTCGTCATGAGATGTAAAAAGTGAGGTATTTTTCATTGTACTATACCGCTATTTATCTGCCGTATCGGAGCATGATGAGTTGTGGTATGTGTTAAAGGGGCGCTCTTTCGCCCAGGGCACCTGAAAACCTGCAGCCAGCCCTCCCCCCCCACAACTTTAGCCAAATAACACCCATTTTTCAGTGCGTAACTTATATTATGAAGTTAATTAAGGTTGACAAGCTTAAGTAAGAAGAATTGATGCTTTTGGCATTCAAATGGGCACTGTTGGTGTGTTTCCTGTCCTCCTCTCACTGCCGACTTTTATTCCCCATTGACTTACATTGGGTTTCGTGTTTCGGGACGACCCCGACTTTTCCCTATAATCGGACGATCTTGCTCGACCCGACTTTTGGAAAAGTCGGGTTTCACGAAACGAAACGCGACCCTAAAAAACCAAAAGTCGCTCAACTCTAGTAGTAATCCATGGTGGTGTTTCATGTAATGCATGGGCAAAGTCCACCAGACCAAAAATTCAGTCAGGGTGAGGAGGATTCACTGGAGGCTATAGTGCAGCAGAGCTCCCCTTGACAGTCAGTACATAGATCAGTGAAGACCAAGACATTAGGATGCACAGTAGGGCAGACTGCCAAGTTGAACAGGAAACACCAGATGAAGCAGAGCCAGATGTTCGGATACACTTAAGAGATGTGTAGACAAGATGGGACTTGCAGCAGACAAATGGTTAATAGCAGAGGTGTATGCTTTGTAGTCATATACTTGCAGTACAGACAGGTAATGGCAGAGATATACAGGTGCTTCTCACAAAGTTAGAATATCATCAAAAAGTAAATTTATTTCAGTTCTTCAATACAAAAAGTAAAACTCATATATTAAGTAGAGTCATTACAAGCAGAGTGATCTATTTTAAGCATTTATTTCTGTTAATGTTGATGTTTATGGCTTACAGCCAATGAAAACCCAAAAGTCATTATCTGAGTAAATTAGAATACTTTATAACACCAGCTTGAAAATTGATTTTAAAACCCGAAATCTTGGCCTACTGAAATATATGTTCAGCAAATGCACTCAATACTTGGTTACGGCTCCTTTGGCATCAATTACTGCATTAAAGTGGTGTGGCATGGAGGTTTATCAGACTGTGGCACTGCTGAGGTGTTATGGAAGCCTAGGTTGCTTTGATAGCAGCCTTCAGGTCGTCTGCATTGTTAGGTCTGGGGTCTCTCATCATCCCCTTGACAATACCCCATAGATTCTCTATGGGGTCAAGGTCAAGTGGATTTGCTGGCCAATCAAGCACAGTGATACTGTTGTTTGAAAACCAGGTGTTAGGGCTGGTGGAACGCACCAAATAATATAAAGATGGAAATAAGGTGCGTTCGCAGCCCGGGGTCCACCGTGCAGAGATGTTAACTGCTGCTCGGTAATGGCGGACATAAAATTGCGGTATCTCACTGGACACAAGTGGGTTAAACACCACCCGGTGTGTATTTGCTACGAGCTCTGTTACTTCACAGAGCTGTGGAACCACAGAGCACAGATACCGTTCTCTGTTAACAGTCACAGGACACAGCTGAATCAGCGCTAGTGTTCAGTCTCAAGACTCTGCCCCAAGGATGAGGGGTAAGAGCCTCTTGATTTCCAAATGAAATGCAAAATTTACTTTCCTTGTGGAGTGTGTCAGTGACTGCCTTCTTGACATCTTTCAATATAGCAGTCTTCCCCATGATTGTTGAGCCTACTGAAGCAGACTAAGGGACCTATATAAACACTTAGGAAGCTTTTGCAGGATTTTTGTTAATTATTCTAATTTACTGAGATAATTATGTTTGTGTTTTCATTGGCTGTAAGCCATAATCATCAACATAAACAGAAATAAACTCTTGAAATAGTTCACTCTGTTTGTAATGACTCGATATAATATATGGGCTTCACTTTTTGTATTGAAAAACTGAAATAAATTAACTTTTTGATGATATTCTAATTTTGTGAGAAGCACCTGTATACAACCAGGTAGTTGCAGCAGAAAAATTGTTAACTGCAGAACAGCAATGACGAATGTTAAGATTAGGTCACCGAGGAGGATAACCGGGAAATAAGCTAGGCAACCAGAACACCAGAAAGGTTGGCAACTTAGCGGATTGCAGACCCCTAAACCTAACAACACAACTAGAATTAGCCGTGGGACGTACCTACGATGCCCTAAACGCCTCGGCACAGCCAAAGAGTTAACTAAGCCTAAAGCAAGAAAGGGGAAAGCTAAACTGCCCCGGAGCAGAACCCCAAAGGAATAGATAGCCCCCAAACATATATTGCCAGTGAGACAAGATGAGTCACAAACACAGGCAGAAAATAGAGTAAGCAAATGATGGGGCCCAAACTGTCTAAATAGCACAGGACAGAAAAGATACTGTCTGCAATCATGCAAAAACCCTAAAAAATCCAACATGTCTGATATGCAAAAATACAGAGGTCACACGACCTCTCCCCCACTAGATCAGCATTCTGGTGTGAACTGGAAGCAAAACCAAAGACACTGCTATAACAGGAGATTAGCAATACCGAAAAGACTGACATAAACTGTGGCATATGTAGCGGGGTCCAGCACCGCTCCCAGCAGGGAACAATGCTGAACCCACACAGCAAAGCAGAAAGCAGAGAAAGACAAAACTGGATGAAATGCAAAAAGATTCCAGCAAGCAAATAGCTTATCTGAAAGATGCAGGACCAAGCAGGAGACAAGCGGACTTCAAGACGCACAGGAAGAAAAACAAATCACCAGCAGCAACTGAGGGAAGCTTGCTCACTTAAATCTTCCCAGTCTGTAACACCTGACTTCCACTCATCGTCTTCAGGTGATGGACTTCTGTCAACCCGACCAGCTCCACTACCCGCAGCCACCACCAGAGGCAGCCCAATCTCAGAAGTCAGGTTAAGAGTGCTCACAACAGTACCCCCTTGAGGAGAGGTCACCGAACCCTCATCCAAGCCACCAGGCCAATCAGGATGGGCCCGGTGAAAGGCGCGAACCAATCTCTTGGCATGAATGTCAGAAGCAGACACCCAAGAATTATCCTCCTGACCATAGCCTTTCCACTTAACCAATACAGGATCAGGGGGCGCAGCCATGTGAACTACTGGCTCCACAAGCCTTTTCAACAAAGATTTATGAAAAACGTTGTGAATCTTAAACGTTCCTGGAAGAGCCAAACGGAAAGAAACAGGATTAAGGATTTTCAAAATCTTATAAGGTCCAATGAACCTTGGCTTGAATTTTGGAGACGCAACTTTCATAGGAATATTTTTTGAGGACAACCAAACCATGTCACCCACTTTAAACTGGGGACCAATGGTCCTATACCGGTTGGCAAACCGTTGGGCCTTCTCCTGAGAGTGAGACAATTTATCCACTACTTGATCCCAAATCTGCTGCATTCTCTCTACCACAGAATCCACACTTGGGCAGGCCGAAGCCTCCACCTGCCCTGAAAAAAATCGAGGATGAAACCAAAAGTTGCAGAAAAAAGGAGACATCAATGTGGCAGAACTAGCCCTATTATTTAGAGCAAATTTAGCCAAGGGCAAAAATGAGACCCAGTCATCCTGATCAGCAGATATAAAACATCTCAAATAGGTTTCCAAAGTCTGTTTTGTTTTCTCAGTCTGCCCATTGGTCTGAGGGTGAAATGCAGAGGAGAAAGACAACTGGATTCCCAGTTTAGAACAAAAAGCTCTCCAAAATCTGGAGACAAACTGGACTCCTCTGTCAGACACAATGTTCTCAGGAATACCGTGCAAACGAACCACCTGTTGTAGAAACAAGGGCACCAACTCAGAAGAAGATGGCAACTTTGGGAGTGGTACAAGATGGACCATCTTAGAAAATCTTTCACAGAGCAGCATTCTGGTGTGAACTGGAAGCAAAACCAAAGACACTGCTATAAGGCCTCTTTCACACATCAGGTTTTCGCCGTCAGGCGCGATCCGGCGCTTTTGACAGAAACCGGATCCGGCGAAATGCAATGCCGGATCCGGTTTCCCCCCCATTGACTTGCATTTGCGCCGGATCGCGCCGTATGGCCATGCGTTTCATCCGGTTTTCGCCGGATCCGGCAATGTGTCGCGATCCGGCGTCTGGAAAAAACGGCTACTGTAACGTTTTTTGTCTCCGGCGAAAAAGCCGGACACGCCGGATCCGGCACATCCGGCTTTTTCACACAATGAAAGCCTATGAGCGCCGCAACGCGCCTGATCCGGCGAAAGCCGGATCCGGTGGCCGGATCTGGTTTTTTGGGTCTGAGCATGCTCAGTAGCTCTGCCCACAAGACATATATAAAAGCAAGACAGTGGGATCCACAGCCACACCCAACATGCCACCCAAGAAAGCAACCAAGCGAAGCAGGAGAAGGCAGGAGACCACTGCAGCACCATCAGCACCACCACCCCAAATGGAGCAGCAAATGGAACATGCTGAGGAGGGGAGGCCAGCAGCAGATGAGAGACGGTAAATATCAAATCCCCCATTCCTCCAAACTAGGGCTATTGAATATCAAGATATTCATTGGCCCTTTGTTTCTCTTTATTCAACAGCCGCCCAATAGATGCAGCAGCAGCAGCAGCAGCAATGGCAGCAGCTGGAACACCACCCACAGGCATGGAGTGTGGCCACCAGGAAGACAGCACATCATCTTCTGGGAGCCCTCCCTCGCATCGTCAGCGTTTGACGGTAAGTTTTTATTTCCAAAATCCATCATCTCTGTAATATATGTCTATTCATTGCCTTTTATTTCAAAACAGGATTCACAAGATGAAGAGGAGCTCCCAGAAGAAGAAGGAAGGGGTGGACAGACACCTGGAGTGGGCTCACAATTGGTAAGTTTTTTGCATCAAACGCAGAAACACAACATCACACTACACACAACACATAGAAAACAATGTTCTGCAGACAACACACAGCAAACAAATGCCTACATCCAAAGACATAACATTTTTTGTTTTCTTCTCTAGTCTTCCCAATCTGGTGCTCGGCCAAGAGGTCCTCGCAGTGCCTCCCAGGGTCGTCGGCGACAGCAACGCAGCGGTCACCAGCGTGTAAGTATAAATATTTTTGCTTTGTTTTTTTGCACTTTTTATTTCATTTCTTTTGTGGAGGCTAATTATGTTATTTTTGTCTTTTTCTTTAACAGCCTTCACAGCGTGCTCCCGACTCTGACGGTGAGAATGGAGGACTCGATGTGGACCACCTCATCGATCTCGTCAGAGAAAGGGAGCCGCTCTGGAATATGGCTGACCGCCGCCACGCTGACCTTATCGTTACCCGACGACTCTGGGAGGAAATCTGTTCGCTCCTTGTGGGCCGCTGGGAGGACCTCGATGTTCGGGCCCAGATTAAAGAGCGTAAGTATATACAGTACCGGTTGCTTGATGTAAACCAGTGTTTCCCGAACTCCAGTCCTCGTGGTCCCCACGGATCATGTGTTCAGGATTTCTATTTACTATGGAAATCCTGAAAACATGACCCCTGGGGACCATGAGGACTGGAGTTTGGGAAACACTGATGTTGTATACTAACCACTTTGTCCTTTCTCGTTTCAGGGAACAGAATTGTGAATCGGTGGCGGTCTGTGAGGGATCGTTTCAAGAAGGAGTTCAATAAAGAGATGCGGGCCCCGAGTGGATCTGGAGGACGCAGGAGCAAGTACAAGTACGCAGAAGTCCTGTCGTTCCTCCGGGAAACAATGGTCACTAGAAGGTAAATATTACACACCACATGTGAAAAAAAATGTTAGATGTAAATTTTTTTTTTCAGCCAGGGCCATACCATGTCAGTATTTTAATTGTTTTTTTTTTTTCTCTTTATTCCACAGCACGGTGAGCAGCACTCGGGAGCCTGCACGATTGGACCCTTCTGAGGCGATCCCTGAGGAGACCGGCACCGAGGGACACTTCGACCGCCCCGGTACATCTGCACCTTCCCAGCCTTCCCACACATTCGACCCATCTGTCCCATCCACCAGCACAGGAGCATCGTGGCCGCCTACATTACATGAAGCTGCTGGTGAGGAGATCGCTTTCCCTTTACCCCACCCTTCTGCCCCTGCCACCTCTAGTACACCTGCGGGTACTGGGCGGCAGCGGCAGAGGGGTCAGGAAAAGACTTATGCGCCAGAGTTCTTGCATCTGAATGCATCTTTCCAGAACTGTCTAAAAGTCTTGTCAGAGCAAATCTCCGCAGGCTATCAGCAGATCAACTCCAGCATTCTGGAGGTGAAGACACTTCTGCAAACCATGCATTCAGAAGCAAGATCTTCGCCAAACCACACCTTTTTCAGGTCTGTTGTGGAGCGCATGGAAACGCTCTCTCCTGCCCAGCAGATGCATGTAATGCATTCATGCCACGCTGCTCTCCAGCAAGTTACCTCCCAACCTCCTCCTCCCACCACAGTAGTTCCTCCACCTGCACCCCCTCCAGCCACTTTCCATCCTCCCCCTCCTATTACATCTACACCCCCTCCAGCCACTTTCCATCCTCCCCCTCCTATTACATCTACACCCCCTCCAGCCACTTTCCATCCTCCCCCGCCTATTACATACCATCCACCTCCCCAGCACCATCCACCTCCCCAGCACCATCCACCTCCCCAGCACCAGCAACCTCCCCAGCACCAGCAACCTCCCCAGTACCAGCAACCTCCCCAGTACCAGCAACCTCCCCAGTACCAGCAACCTCCCCAGTACCAGCAACCTCCCCAGTACCTGCAAACTCCCCAGTACCAGCAACCTCCCCAGTACCAGACATCTCCCCACTTCCAGCAACCTGCCCCGTACCAGACATCTCCCCACTTCCAGCATCCTGCCCCGTACCAGACATCTCCCCACTTCCAGCAACCTGCCCCGTACCAGACATCTCCCCACTTCCAGCAACCTGCCCCGTACCAAACTCCTTCCCCATACAACTTGCCATCAACATCATCTGCTCCTACAGTCCCTGCCCAAACCTCCACTCCACCACCCACCACCTCTTCTGCTTCCCACATGTCCACCCATTCTGTAGTTTTTTCCACACCTTCACCTCTAACTGTTCCTTCCCCACCACGATCCCAGTCCTCTCTCCACACTCCCAGTGTCGAAGTGTCCCGCAGCCCCTACAGCAGTATTTCCACCACACACTACACAGATTTATAATGTGTGTATTTAAATAAAAATGACCAGTTTTATGGTTTCAGTTTTATAGTTTCAAAGCTTTATTAAACAAGTTTATTAAAATTTTAAAAAAGTTTACTAAAAAAAATATTTTTCAATAAAAGTTAAATTATTTTACACTGGTTGTCTGTCATTTCTTTCTGCGGCGAAAAAGGTTAAATACAGGGTATTTAAAAGGTGAAATGGTATTCAAAACTAGGTATATAACTGTGGGTAAATTTTAGCTTTTTGCCACAGTTGTGTTCCTGGTTGTGTTTGAAGCAAAGTAATTCAAATGCTGATTTATCAGTGAAGACTGGTCATGTAAAGGTGTTGCTGGACTTGTCTTTGAAAAAAGCGACACGCACATATAAATAGTTTGCAGCGTGAAGTCAGACTGGCCTACCGCCTCAACATATTAACCTAATTTATCCCTGTGTGGCACAGCCAAACGTTTTACCATAATCAGGTTCCCCGCATCATGTTCCCACATGCTTTATGCATCCATTAGCCCTCTGTGTCTGTACTGTTACACACTTAACATTATAGCTGGTCCATACAATCAGGGCAATTGTTACCACCCACCTTTCGTGTCTCCCTTTTTTTTCCTCATAGACTGTAAGCTTGGGAGCAGGGCCCTCATTCCTCTTGGTATCTGTTATGATCTATGTGATTATTGTTATGCTGTAATGTCTATTGTCTGTACAAGTCCCCTCTGAAATGTAAAGTGCTGCGGAATATGTCGGCGCTATTGAAATAAAATGTATTATTATTATTATTATTAAGTCCGGTTGACAGATCCCTTTTAAAACCTGTGAACGTGAACAGGTTATTGACACAGTGACCCTTTGAACTTTGTGTAGTCTGTGTTTAGTGTGGTTGGTGAAAGACAGCTGTTATTTGAGTTATAGATATAATTCCTGTTCTAGAAACTGCCAAGCTCAGTGCCTCCTAGTGGTGTAACTGCCAAGATCTATGACATTTTTTTTCACATGAATCCAATAAGAATTATCCCAACCTACTGCTTTGTAAAGGTTAAAATAGAACTCTCAGTATAAATGTTACACTTGTCTCACTCTGTCCGTGTATAGTGGTTCCAAGGTAACCTTGTCATGCCTGTGTTCATCACAGAGTCTTAAGCTAAGAGTAATGTATGGGGGTCAAAGGGGGATACACAAGTTCTTAAACTGCTGCTACGGAAAAATGTACTTTGAGGGATCGCTGAACCTAGAAATAAATAATTAAATATAGTTGCTCTCACTGTTAGAGACTAAAGCATTTTCTGCATGATCTTTGAACTTGTAGAAATCCAAAAGAAAATAAAAAAGAGAGAAATTTTTTGCTAATCAGCTAGCTAAAATCCTGCCTCCTTTACCAAAGAGGAAGTGCTTAACATTTGTTTTGTGATATTGCAGACAGGGAGGCAGGGTTGCTTCAGCTGCAGCTAATTGTCTAACAGCCACACATAAGACATTGAAGAAGAAGGGGACAAGGACATGGTAGATGTCATGGGGATACCGCGACAGAGAGGGGCCAGAAGATTGCGGCGTCTGGTTACATGAACTCCTGCACTTATTAGAACTGCTTCACCATCCTATTAAACTGGCCAGTGTGAACATGTTTTTACATCATGCATGTCATTCAAGTCTGACTACTCCAGTTCAGTTTTTTGTGTTTCTTTAGTAATTTTGTATTCAGTACAAATATGGTGTGGTCTCCTTTCTACTGAGCTGTGTAGTTCACTTATAGTCCCTCTGAAGCTGGGTGTCTGTTTGGGACCCAGAGACTCTGCCACTATTCACACTAGGTAGGTTTTACCGTTAGTGTAGCTACTGTCTCAAATGGGTACACCTTGCCGTGGTGGGACAGCTTTATACTTTTTTGATCAAAATAGTGTTTACCAAGTACCCTATGTTATTTATTGCACTTGCTTTACTTATTTATTTTCATTAGGGTATATACACACATTGTTTTTTCCTTTGGTTTTGCTTGCTATTAAACTGTGCAGGTTTCCTTGCTTTCATGGTAACGGATAATCAGTTCATCTCCTGGAGCTCTCCATCCTGAATTGCCTCAGCTGTTCTGTGTTGGCCACTCCCCTCCGGTATGTATGCTCATCGCTGGCACTTGAGAGTTGCCAGTGATAGTTCTACTTCCTGGTTTGGTGGTGAAGGAGAAAGTTCAGTGTTCGGAGTTGGCGGTTGAAGAGTTTTTCTGGAGATTGCTGTGTGGAGTTGGTTTGTGTGTTTTTCTCTATCCTCTCACATTTGGTTTCCCCTTCCTATAACTCCTCTGTTTCTCACTCTGTTGCTTTGGGAGCATATTTGTATGAATGTAGTTTTCTTTTATCCCTGTCTGTTATCCCTGTCTGTCTGGTTAGTGTATTCCTATACCCTTCAGCCCCTCACCTCCCTGGGTGGGGAACGATCGGTTAAGTTAGGATCATAGATAGATACGAGACCTCCATCTTCAGGAGTAATCCGGGGGGACAATAGGGCACCCCTAGTTGGAGGGATCAGGTACAGGTGCCCACAGTCTGTCACGTCTGCCATGTCTGTTTTGCCTCATGAACCCCTGGAGTGGTGTGCACGCGCACCTTGTGTCTGCTATCCTGCTTGTTCCCTAGAGCAGTGTGCACACTCACCTCATGTCTGCTGAGCTGCAAGATGCCTACGTTTCTGCTTTGCCTTCTGTGATCTTCTCGTCATGTCTAGAATCCCTGATCATGTGACGTTTCCTAGGATCCTGCACTGTCTGCTTCTGCAATCATCTCGTCATGTCTGAAACCTTGATCATGTGACGTTTCCTAAGATCCTGCACTGTCTGGTTCTGCAATCATCTCGTCATGTCTGAAACTCTGATTATGTGACTTTTCCTAGGATCCTGCACTGTCTGGTTCTGCAATCATCTCATCATGTCTAGAATCCCTGATCATGTGTTCTTTCTAGGATCCTGCAATGTCTGGTTCGGTGATCATCTCGTCATGTCTGAAACCCTGATCATGTGACTGCGCTCTGTGATCCTGGAGCATCTGAACTAGGAAGTTCTCCCCTGGTCCTGACCCGGAAGAGGAGGTGCTGTGCCCTATATCAGACCACCCCTTCCTTTGCTCAGGGCCTGATTATTGTGTTGCTTCCCTGCACGGCTCTTGGTCTGTGGGGTTGCTCCCTCTACTCTGTGCCCTTGCACTTTGCTCTGTAGTGCGTCTCTGCACATGCTCCGTGCTCGTATTCCGTCTCTTGTCTTGTGCCATGTCTTGTGTTGTCTCTCGTGCCATGTTTGTCTTTGCCTTGCTTTGCCTTGTAGTCCTTCCGCTGTTCTCTGCTTTAGTCTGTTTTGCTATGTCTCGCCTTAGCTATTCTTTGACTTGTAGTCCTTCCTCTGTTCTCTGCCTTGCCTGTTTCGCCATGTCTGGTCTTTGCTATTCTGAGCCTTGTAGTACTTCTCATGTTCTTGTCTCAGCCTGGTTTTCCACACTCTGTCCTCTGGTGCTCTCTTGCACGTTTCCAAGTCTAGTCCCAAGGTTCTCCCTTGGCCCGTCTCTGGGTTTCGGCCTACGCTCCGCTGCTAGACTCTGTCCTCGCTCTGACCTGGCTCTGTTTCTGCCTATGTTCCGCTCTGTGTTCCGTACCTTGTTTCTTGCCTAGTCTTGCCTTGTCCTTGCCTTGAACCCCGGCGTGGGTTCCCCTTGGCCGTCTCCTGTGCCGTGGTAAGTGCCTCGTGTTTGTGTACAGCCGTATGCACTGGCCAGTGTGGCGTGCCTCCTGCGTGGCTCCTAGCACGCACCCTGCCCTGAACCTGGCGTGGCTCCTAGCACGCACCCTGCCCTGAACCTGGCGTGGCTCCTAGCACGCACCCTGCCCTGAACCTGGCGTGGCTCCTAGCACGGAGGTTCCTTTGCCAGCCTCCTGTGCCAAGGTCGTGCCTCGTGCTGGCGTTACAGCCGTGTGCACTGGCCAGTGAGGTGTGCGTCCCGCGTGGCTCCTAGCACGCGTCCTGCCTTGAACCCTGGCGTGGCTCCTAGCATGCACCCTGCCTTGAACCCTGGTGGGGCTCCTAGCACGCACCCTGCCTTGAACCCTGACCTTGGCGTGTCTCTACACACGCACTCTGTCTTCTACTTTGTGCTTTGGTGTGTCTCTACACACGCACTCTGTCTTGTACATTGTGCTTTGGCGTGTCACTACACACGCACCCTGTCTCGTTTTGTGAACCCTGGTGTGTCCCCTACACACACACCTTGCTTTGCACCTAGCCTTGAACCTTGGCGTGTCCCCTACACACGCACCTAGCCTTGAACCCTGGCGTGTCCCCTACACACGCACCTTGTCTTGCAACTAGCCTTGGACCTTGGCGTGTTCCCTAACACGCACCATACCTGTATATCTGTCATGCCTCCTTGCCTGAACCCTGGTTTGCCTGCCGGATGCCCGGAACCTGCTGATCGCTGCCAGAGATCGTAAGCTGAATGACTGCAGCCTGATGTCTGGAGCTGATGTCCGCAGCCTGATGCCTAGATCATGTCGATCGTCGCCAGCGGTCCGGAGTCCGATGCCATTGTGCCTTTACCTGTACCTAGGTGTGCCACCTGGCACATACTATGCTATGGACCTTGGCGTGCCCATGCGCGCACCTTGCACGTTTTGCTTGTTTTCACGTTTGCACTGAATGTGATCCTGAAGATCTTAATGAAGATACCTTGCACTTACCTCTTGTCTTGTCTTGCTTCCTGCTTGTCTCTGGTCGTCAGACACTCCCATAGTGTCCCCCTGAACCGGCCGTCTGGTCCCAGCAGTCGTGGTGGCTCACCCCCTTGGTATTGCCCCTGACTCTCCCTGTATAGGGGTGGATTCTCACAAGGTCAGCTTGCCCTCGGTGGGTGGGTGCCACGACCCAGAGGGTCCACTCAAAAAATGGGCTCAGCAGGAGCTGAGTCCGTCACACAGTCATTTGTCATTACTTGACAGTAGAGTTCCTAAGAGAGAAGATTTTTTATGTCATTCTCAATTTTAATTGTAATATGTCGCAAAATAGGATAAAAAGAGAGATTATAGGAGAAAGAACTGAGCTATTTTCTAATTTTTTGTGTGTATTTTTCAAAATAACACTTCAGAAATTCCTAGTTGCTATCACTCATGCTAATCCATGACAATTCTAAATGTGAACGCAGTCTTAACAGTATACGTAATACCCGACCTTCCAATCGATTAGTGATGTTCTACTTCAGTAAACAGTAAACTTTCACTCAAAATTTAAAAGTCTGTTTTTGTGTAAAATTGGTAGGAAAATACTCAAAACAAAGTTATTCCTTGTAAGGCTCCATATAATTAGGGACTCATCTGCATTGTTAATTGGAGATAAACGATTTTCACTGGTTACCATGGAATGATGCGTTAAATCTATTCAGCAGACAAAGAGACAATTAGAGACTCCTGTTCAGCGGATTCCTTGGGTATACGACTAAGCTCATTTCAATATTCATGTGGGGATGGAATACCATTAGTGAAGCCTGATAGCTAAATGTGTATCCTAATCTATTGCTGATGCTTCTACTTCTCAAGTCAATGCTCAGAAAACCAGGCGATAGCAGAGTGTCTGTATATACCGGGGAAGCATAATGAGGTCTGAAATTATAATCTACTGAAGTGATAAAGACAGGTCTTAAATAAGCAGTGTTCTTGGGATTAACATGAACGTCAGATGTCTGCTAATGCTTCTTGATGCAATGGAGGCAGCTACTTTTTGGGCTATGATTCTTCTTGAAGGGTCCTTTCACACAGTTCTTCCCCAAGTTCAGTGGTCCCGTCGGGGTTTACATCCAAACCACCTGCAAAATGTAGTAGACTGCATGAGGGTGTCTTCTTTCAGTAGATATATACAACCAAAAATGATACACAACAGAGCACACGGTGACTCCATCTGCACCAGTATGGTCAATGTCCCCATCGACGCAGATGCCCAAAAATATGTTATGTGGGGCGTTCAAACGTTAGTGTGGCGCCCCCAGGAGTATGGTCGCCACAGTGGCATTGCCTTCCTCCAGGGAGGGTGATGTCAGGCTTGGAGGCAATGAAGGGTCTCTCTAACAGTTAACCATGTCATGCAACACAGTTCCCATTCCAGGCCAGCAGAGGGAGCTCTGAACAAGGATTGGGGGAGGAGTGCTCTCTGAGGGCCAGGAAGGGAAATCAGGAGTTACTGTGAGGAGGACAAAGAGTGTAGACATGTGGAGAGAAGCTGGAGGTTGAGCTGAGGATAGAGAGCGCCCTCCCAGTGATAGCGCATGATCTGGAGCCTGGTCTCCACGGTTGTATGGATACTTAAGGTCCTGCAACAGAAACCAGAGGAATAGGAAGCTGTAAATGCTCTATTTCCAACTAAGACTCGGAGGCACAACAGCGAAGGGTGAGCCGAGAGAGATAGAAGGCTACACCTGTCTGCCATACGAGGTAGCTCTAAGAGAAGATAAGAAGGAGGAACTTCAGTGTAACACAATACTGGATGTACCTCAAGCTAGCGCTAGGAAGGAGACTACACAACCCATCTGATAGAGAGATACCTGAGTTGCTTCCAGGCTAGCCTGCTTCTGTGCCATCTGTAACCAGGACCCTGGACTGCGTTTGCCAAGTAAAGGTAAAGAAACTGCACCCTGTTGTGTCCTTGCCTCCTTCTTGCAACATCCTCAGCACTGCTACATCTCTGTGCCAAACACTGCACCCTCTTCCTAAACATTCCGCCACACTGCCCTGGGACCAACAGCCCTACCTGTGGAGGGCTACAACATCATTGCTGCACTACACTATCTGTCCCAGAGGATCTGTCTGCAGCGTCGGCTTAACACCTCCCTTGCCGAACACCACAGGTGGCGTCACAAATCACTTTTAAACTTTATTTCCAACACAACCCCTTTTACATGGGTGCCCAGGGCCACGGACCGGGTCACCGCTGCTGTGACTATCCCCTCTGAGAGACTGGCCCGGTACCGAGTACCCCACAGCCCTGGGAGGGCGACCCATTAGCCCTGACTGGGCCACTGAATGTGGTGAAGAATGCAATGTTAAAGGGCCCAAAGCGATGATGTAAAGCATAAAGTGTTCAATTCCCCTGTATTGCCTCCATCATGTAAATAAATCATTGCACAATTCTCACTAAAAGGATCGGGCAGTCCACTCCTTATAATATGTGGCCTTCCACTCCGAACCACCCTCTGAGCAGAGAATTGATCTGTCAGGTGGGACCACCCTTCTATTAAATAAACAGCCATTTACTTGACTTTTTGCCATGCAGACTTGGACTTTCCAATGGGAAAGCAGGAGAATTCCCCGGGAGGCCCCCTAAATGAGCAGTAGTTGGCACAATAGACAAAGTCAGCACCAAATCATTGATTTAACAAACAACCCAGTGTACTATTATATAGAAGTATAGGAACATTTATAATTGAGGGCAATGTTATTTGCATATAATTGACCATTGGCATTCATGAGTCCATGTATCTGGTGGGCCCTTGGAAGGTCAGTCAGGCACTACTAACATGCAACATTGGCAAGTTGAAACTAAAACGGGGTCCATCACTATTGAAGTGATCTGTGTGACTGAGTGTGATCAGCCACCATTTTTGTAAACTGAAACCACCATGGATCTCATGCTTTTTGATAGTGAACTGTAAAGTCATATTTTCTACCGTCATGAAATTGTCTTCTCTAAAGGGGAACCCTCAACTGCCTCTCACAGTAGTATCAGGAAAACTGCTACCCTATAGCTATGCCACTGTGAAGCTTTCTTTCTTTGTAGGTAATGCTGCATTGGCTTATACAATGGAAACATTAAGTGTGGAGCTGGAATCATCTAAGCATTTCAGCCTGTGCAGCAAAATGTTACGGACAGTAAAAATGAGAAGTAAAGTGTGCAGCTGTTGCCGAGCTATAAGCCCAGTCATTTAAGTCTTATTTTACAAGTGCGTCTTTCAGCAGACAACAGAAGTCTACTGGAATAAGCTATTCTGTACAATAAAAAAATAACAGCTCCTGGTTGGGATAATTGCTCCATCCGCATGCTGCACCGCTTCTCTTCTACTTTGTCCCTGAACACTTTATCAAGTACTTGTTCTCCACATGATGTTTCTTCTTCCCCTTCTGTCCATGTTCTGTCTCAGCCATCATTTCATTTTCTCTTCAACTGAGTTTCCAGCACGTCATTGCACTTCAAAGAATTGATGGCTAAAATATGGAGATAATATTTAAAGGGCAGTTTCTAACTTGTTGGGGATTCATTTATTTGCAGTTGTAGTGCCTTTTTTCTAGTCTCAGAATACAAATAAAATAAAATCAACAAAAAGCTAGCAAAACTGTATATATTAAATTATATCTTCTGGCAAAAATGGGTAGGAGCCAATGGGCTACATTCATTGCTGCCTGTTCTGTAATAGTCAATCTGCGCTTGACTTTAAATACTTCTAGTGATGGGGCAGAGTGCATGGAAAACACATCGGACTCATTTAATCAAGCAGTTTTCACTAATCTTCTGTCATAAAACTCTTTGAAATGGCGCAAAAATTTATGAAAATTTTTTACAGCCTTTGGCATTTTTAGATTTGCCAACTTTTTCAAAGGTAGTTGCAGCTTAGCCAAGAGGGGAGGTGGCTAAGTGTGGCCAAAAAAACAATCCTAATTTACAACAAAAAAGGGGTGTAAAACATAATGTACTGTTGACCCTTAGTCCACCATGGATTCTAAAACTAACCTATTCTTAACCTAGAAAATCATGGAGGCTAGAAATAACCCTTCACTATGGTAGACCACCAAGGTTATTACACTTCTTCACCCCATAGACCATCTAAAAAGATGTGTTGACCCCTAAACCATCACAGTCCATTGGAGATATAACTCATTTAATCTTAGGGTTAACACTATAGACTTGCAGTGCTGGGGTCCTGGGTTCAAATCCCACTAAAGACAATATCTGCAAGGAGCAATCCTAAAAGCCAATATCAACCCTTTAATGAGCCTTGGTACATGAGAAGAATAAGATAAGGATTGGAAGGGATACCAGAAACTCCACTTGCAGGCACATGGTTTAGGGTGTTGCCCCTCTGTAATAATGATGGACTGTTCTGCTGCGTTTCTACCCCTGAAGATAACAATCACACTGTGTGTTATGCGGTTTTATATGTAACTAGCTGAAGAGCCTGGCGTTGCCTGGGCATAGTAACCAACTGTGGTTAGTTATAACAAATTATCATGATTATATTGCACATAAAAACCGTGCATCTAATCCTATTCTGTGTGATACTGACTGCTGAGCTGTGTATCTAATCCTATTCTGTGTGATACTGTGTGCTGAGCTGCGTATCTAATCCTATCCTGTGTGATACTGTCTACTGAGCAGTGTATCTATTCCTGTCCTGTGTGATACTGACTGCCGAGTTGTGTATCTAATCCTATCCTGTGTGATACTACCTGCTGAGCCATGTGTCTAATCCTCTCCTGTGTGATACTGACTGCTTAGCTGTGTATCTAATCCTATCCTGTGTGATACTGTCTGCTGAGCCGTGTATCTAATTCTATCTTGTGTGATACTGACTGCAGAGCCGTGTATCTAATCCTATCCTGTGTGATACTGCCTGCTGAGCCATGTGTCTAATCCTCTCCTGTGTGATACTGATCTAATCCTCTCCTGTGTGATCACATGTGTCTAATCCTCTCCTGTGTGATACTGACTGCTGAGCTGTGTATCTAATTCTATCTTGTGTGATACTGACTGCTGAGCCGTGTATCTAATCCTATCCTGTGTGATACTGGGCTCCCCCTGCAGTCTGTGTCAGAGGGTGGTCTGTGTTGGCACGGTAATAAATTGTGTTATTTCCAGCTTTACAGAAGGACAATAACACCATAGAAATGATAAGAATAATAGGCCTCAGTTACCACAACTGTCTACAAAGAAAACTGTTGCTGATAGCAACCAATCACAGCTCATTTTTCATCTTTTAAACAGCTCTGGGACAGCGTGGCGAGTTTTGAGTGGCAACTTTTGTGTTTCGATTTTTATGTGGCGAGGTTGGTGTATGTTTGGTGAAATGTGCGCTGAGGGTGGTATATGTGTTGAAGCACGTGGTAGTGTGTGGCGCATTTTGTGTGTGTGTTCATATCCCCGTGTGTGGTGAGTATCCCATGTCAGGGCCCCACCTTAGCAACTGTATAGTATATACTTTTTGGCACCATCGCTCTCATTCTTTAAGTCCCCCTTGTTCACATCTGGCAGCTGTCAATTTGCCTCCCACACTTTTCCTTTCACTTTTTCCCATTATGTAGATAGGGTTAAAATTTCACCTCACAACATAGCCTATGACGCTCTTGGGATCCAGATGTGTGACTGTGCCAAATATTGTGGCTGTAGCTATGACAATGCAGTGGCCAATACATACATACACTTTTGCCCCATTATGTAGATAGGGGCAAAATTGTTTGGTGAATTGGAACGCTCGGGGTTATAATTTCACCTCACAACATAGCCTATGATGCTCTCGGGGTCCCGACATGTGACTGTGCAAAATTTTGTGGCTGCAGCTATGACGGTGCAGATGCCAATACATACATACACTTTTTCCCCATTATGTAGATAGGGGTAAAATTGTTTGGTGATTTGGAAAGCCCGGGGCTAAAATTTCACCTCACAATATAGCCTATGACGCTCTCAGGGTCCAGACGTGTGACTGTGCCAAATTTTGTGGCTGTAGCTGCGACGGTGTGGATGCCAATCCCGGACATACATACATACACACCCACAATAGATATGAATAGTGATATAGTTAATTGAAAGTGGTCTGTTAGGGTCAGTATGTGTCTACCATTCGAGGCAGTGAAACACCATGCTAGAATCCCGAGTGGACTCTCTTGTCTTGCTTGAAGCCCAAGGTATGACTGTTCTGTCCTTACTAATGAACTGGGATTCATGTACCGTATACAGGCAGCTAAACCACTATACCGGGGGTCCAATAAGAAGACTGTAGGTTGAATCTGTGCTTTATTGAACGTGATGGTATATTGGCGCGGCGAAACTACATGAAAACATATAATACAATCAGTCAGTATGGGTACATAGGAATACATAATATACATTACATAGATTACCTGCACTAATAGCTAACCAGGGGAGAGCTAACTAGGAGGGTGATCTAGGACAGGAATTAGAAGAGGGGAGCGTGATTACTTACCGACGATGCTCACGCAGGGGGAGAAGAGGGATCAGGTGCTTCCAGTATGCAAGCAGAAGGAAGAATGGTGGACTGGAGGGAAATGGGCTGAGCTAACCATAATCCCTTGCAAACTTACCCATGATACTTTGGGAATTTGGAGGGAAGCAAAAACGAAACCAAAAACAGAAAAACACTGCAGTTGTTACTTTGGCCACTAGATGGAGCCAAAACAAGGAACATTAAATCTATGGCAAACTGAGCAATATCAGTATTCTGAGCAAATTACTGCATATATATTATCAAAATAGATAGTCAAGAGTCATTAATTATGTTGGAGACAGAACAATGACATATGGGCTGCCAGGTAGATCGTGTCCTTTGGTGTACAGAAGAAGATGGACAGAGACCTACCATAACAGAGGGTAATGTTTCCCAGGTGCACTGCAGAACGAAAAGAGCCTGGAAGAAATCATTAACATAAAGAAAGAATATAACATTTCTCCAGAACAAGACCATTAATATGAGGCATACAGGTAGGACTAGTGTAACATTTCTATTACCTGTATGCCCATATTAATTGGTAATATACATCTCGGGGGTGACAGATTCCCTTTATGTCCTTTTCCTTCTGTAGAGGCTGTTTGCGTATTTAAACTCCCAGTAGAGCATTGCATGGCCTATAAGTCTCCTTTTACTGGCTTGACACACTCCGCAAGGAGAAACATTCCTCGCTAGATCCCTTGGTGCTATATAAGTAAGTAAAATAAACTGTACCAGCAATATTCACCATCATTAATCCTTAAGATTCTGAAGAACATGATGAGTTCTATGAATGTGTAATAGAGGCTTGATCACGTGGTGAACCTTCACAGAAACGTATAGTTCCTTGTGATTTCTATACATTGTAATAGGGTATAATCAGTAGGGTTGTCTCATATCATGAGGCTGTTGTAGCTATTGTCCTCAGTTTTCTTGATCCCAAATTTGCCACAGGCGACAAAGATTTTGAAAGAGGACTTAGCTACAGGATATTACGGAAATTTACTTCATTTTTTATTTTTAATCTTTTATTACTTTTGTGAAGAGGAATAGTTTGCCATACTAAATAAAGCTCTAAAAACAGGTTCTATGAACTTTGCTTGTGTCCTTGTCATTTGTTATTAGCATTTTGTAGAGCCTGTGTCCTGATAATGTATACAACCCTCTTATGTTATGGAAGGCGCACACATTATGCAGCATTGCAGTTTATACAACAATTTGCATATGATATGGCATATACCTAACTCCACATTACCGGGCCTCAGCAATTTCTCTATAATGGTCCATTAATTTTAGAATTCTGCCAGCAACATTAATCAGCTCTGTTAGGATTTGAAGACAGAATTGTGGGTCAAGTCTTGTCAGCAACGTCTTTTAAACAGAGATAACAGAGGATTTAAAGGGAACCTGCACATTGTAGAGACCACCATTTTTGGATTGAACCAAACCAGTTACTTGATCTTTAATTTCAATCACACGGAGCAGCATCTTTAGGATGAGGTGGAAACGTACTATTTTAGCACCGGTTAAAAGATTTTCCTTTCACAAAAGTGCAACCCAAAGCAAAGCTAGTGACTGTGAAATCAATTCTATCGCTGACTTGCTTTGAGGTCTTGTGGCCTCCTAAAGGGTAACAGTTGGCCTGTCCTCCATAGTATATACTTGGTACTGCATTTAAATGAATAGATGCTACACACCAAGTTCAATGCTTTGCTTCCCTCACCCCGATCCACTAGACCCTGTTGTGCTTCACTGGCTTTGGAGATAGTCCAGCGTTATCCCATGTGAGCTTCTGCTCAGGCCTATGTTAGGCTTGCCAAAACACACCTATGTTTTGGAATTAAGACTTCAGTGTTGCTAAGACTTTAAGTTTGTCTATGCACCTTGACCTGCTGAACTGGTCTCCGGGACATCTTCTGCCGGCTTGAAGTTTCCAGCATCCCAGCTGCCTGTCTGCAGTCTCCTGGACTTTTTCCTGTCTTCCTGCAGTCTCCTGTCCCTCCGCTATCCGCTCCACTATCCATATCACACGTCACGCACCTCACCCATCTGCTTCACCATGGCCCGTGTGCTCATCTGGACCTTGGGCTTGGAAGATCCACCTCAACTGTTGGGCAACTGGATGGATCATGAGCTCTCCCCTTCCTATATTTCTGCAAAAAAAAGATACTAAGCCTCACCCTTTGGCCAAGCCTTGCCTCTCATCTGTCAGTCAGATGAAAATGGTAAAGATGGGGAATTGATCAAATCTTGTTTCAGGGCAGATTCACTCCATTCAGGTGCATATAAAATCAGTCTGAATCGAATGTGCCCTGATTGCAGTGAAAAGTCATTTATTATGTTCTGAGGTCTCTCCAGACCCCAAAGCATAATAAATGGCGGGAAGGGTTAAAAAAATGATTCATTATACTGACCTGTCATTTTGCCGCCTCTGCTGCTGTCACAGATCACAAGTCCTTGGTTCTTCTGCAGCTTCCTTCCAATGCTGAGGTCAATGATATCAAAGGGGGAGCAATATGTTTCATTGGCATCAGTTACATGTGCTGTATTTCTTCTCCACGGCAATGCCTGAGCCCAAACACAGGCATTAACGCTGGAAAGGCGCACCGAAGGAAACAAAGACCGGTGTAGGTGGCAGGGGAGCAGTGGCAGCAACAGCAAAAGGACAGGTGAGGTCTTACAACAGGTGAGTATCAAGTATGTTTTTTTTTATTATTATCCCTTCTTATCCCACAAAAGAAGACACCTGGCTGCTTTTGCTTTAGAGTGGATTAATGCCCTAAAATTTTGGATTTGCCAAAATTTCAAAATTTTGGGAAATTTGTAACAAATTTGATTAATCATGGGTCGATTAAGTCCTCTATATTAAGGAGGAAATTCTGCATGCATACAATCCTGCCGACGGACAAAGGTTGCAGGATTTTATCTGATGTTTACTTTTATTTTTAGGTTTACTATTCCTTTGAAACCTAATCGCTCTTCAAAGCAATTTTAGATTTAACTTCTCATTCATTGGAAATCTTTACAGGTCTGGACCTCCTCCTCCTCGCCTACAATCCAATAAAATATAGATGTATTTAATGCCCTCTTAAAGCTCGCCGGTTAAAGTACAGCTCCCTCCCCCAGAATTTAGAATGAGTTACATGTCTAGCAATCAATGCTGTAAATCTTTAATTAATTCACTCCGAGTCCTATAGATTTAATTCGCCTTGACATTTTCATAGTATATAGTAGTTTTAAAAGACATATTATTATTTCAATGACTCTATAATGCCAGGAAAATGTACGAGGGATTATGAGAACGCAAAATGACAGTATTAAACTGCCTTTATAAATGGTATTAAAGGGAATGTGTCATCAGAAACAGACCCATTGCTTAAATCAGCATTTTATGTTAAATTTACTGTATAAAAAAAATTAATAATTAATAATTTTTTCAGTTTTCCATATCACAAACTATATAATAAAAATAAGAAATCTTGAAATTTTCATGCTTTCCAATAAGGGTAATACTAGATTTTCACTTCCTGTTCTGTACATAATTTTTTTTAACAGTTTCATTATCATCACAAGCAAAATTACAATGAAAAGTAACACCTCTATATACAGTAGATAACACAGGAACCATCATTCACAATAGATGATGTCACAGCTCACCTCTTCCTCCTCCTGTACAATAATTGATGACACCTCTATATACATTGGATGACACAAGATCCACCATTCACAATAGGTGATGGCACAGCTCACCTCTTCCTCCTCCTGTACAATAACTGATAACACTGCTATATACAGTAGATAACACGGGATCCACCATTCACAATAGGTTATGTCACAGCTCGCCTCCTCCTGTACAATGACTGATAATACCTCTATATACAGTAGATAACACAGGATCCAACATTCACAATAGATGATGTCACGTCTCACCTCCTCCCTCTTCTATAAAATAACTAATAACTCTTCTATATACAGTAGATAACATAGGATCCACCATTTCCAATATATGATATCATAGCTCACCTGCTTCTCCTGTTCAATGACTGATTACACCTCTATATACAGTAGATAACAGGATCCAACATTCACAGTAGGTGATGTCACAGCTCACCTCCTGCTTCTCCTGTACAATGACTGATTACACCTCTATATACAGTAGATAACACAGGATCCACCATTCACAATAGGTGATGTCACTATGTGGCGCCCCTGAGGCTCAGTCGCCACAGAGGTACTGCACCTTCTCCTAAGGTGTAGTGCCCCACCACCTAGGTAAGTTGGGAACTCCTTTCCACACTCCAACACTCGCACCCCACACAACAGGGTAGTTCTGCACAACCACATTGCGGCTCAGTGCTTAGAGAGTAGCAGAGCACCTCTGGTGGTTCCCTGCATGGAACACTGGATGTGCTGGGAGGTGGGTAGAGTTGAGATCCATATAAAAGAGTGGGAAGGTTTAGAATTACAGGTTCAGACTGACAGAAGGTCATTGAGGAAGGAAAGACATAGAACTGCAACCTAAGCTTCCATAAGAGAGAGAAAGGACAGTGCAGAACGAAGGAGTAGGAGAACAGAGAGGAGACGTGGGTTGGAAGAGGAACCATGCCTATAGGTTCTCAGCACAAGGCCGGGACCCGGTCCCCGATGTTGTATGGACACTTATGGTTCTGCAGCAGACACAGGTGGAGTAGGAGGCTGTAAATGCACTACTCCCATCTAAGGCTGGTTTCACATTTGCGTTTTTTAGCGCTGGAAAAAAACGCTAACCTGCGCATGCGTTTTTTCCCCTATATTTAACATGGGTGCGCATACCTGCGCGCTTGTAAGCGCATGTATGCGATTTTCATGCGCTGCGTTTTTTTGGGGTGTGCGATTGGATTTTCCAGACGCAGCATGTTGCATTTTTTGGCCCTGCAAAAAAGCGCATGCGCACATATGCGCACGTTTTGCGCTAAAAATGGCCATTATAGCCTATGGATGCGCATATGTGCGCACTGGCATGCTCATGTAAGCGTTTTTTTGCATATGCGTTTTTTTTTTTTAACCATGGAATTTAGGGGTTTGGGTTAGAGTTAGGGTTAGTTAAGGGGGTTTAGGGTTAGGGTTAGGGTCAGGGTCAGGGTTAGGGTTGGGTTTTGGGTCAGGGTTAGGGTTAAGTATGGTTTGGTTAAGGGTTAGGGTCAGGGTTAGGGTCAGGATTAGGGTTAAGTATGGTTTTGTTAAGGGTTAGGGTCAGGGTTAGGGTTAGGGTTAGGGTCAGGGTTAGGGTTAGGGTCAGGGTTAGGGTTAAGTATGGTTTTGTTAAGGATTAGGGTCAGGGTTAGGGTCAGGATTAGGGTTAAGTATGGTTTGGTTAAGGGTTAGGGTCAGGGTTAGGGTTAGGGTTAGGGTTAGGGTCAGGGTTAGGGTTAGGGTCAGGGTTAGGGTTAGGGTCAGGGTTAGGGTTAAGTATGGTTTTGTTAAGGGTTAGGGTCAGGGTTAGGGTCAGGATTAGGGTTAAGTATGGTTTTGTTAAGGGTTAGGGTCAGGGTTAGGGTTAGGGTTAGGGTTAGGGTCAGGGTTAGGGTCAGGATTAGGGTTAAGTATGGTTTGGTTAAGGGTTAGGGTCAGGGTTAGGGTTAGGGTTAGGGTCAGGGTTAGGGTTAAGTATGGTTTTGTTAAGGGTTAGGGTCAGGGTTAGGGTTAGGGTTAGGGTCAGGGTTAGGGTTAGGGTTAGGGTTAGGGTCAGGGTTAGGGTTAGGGTCAGGGTTAGGGTTAGGGTTAGATAGGGTTTAGGGTTTGGGTTAGGGTTAAGTATGATTTGGTTAAGGGTTAGGGTCAGGGTTAGGGTTAGGGTTAGGGTCAGGGTTAGGGTTAGGGTTAGGGTCAGGGTTAGGGTTAGTAAAGTCATGGTTTGGGTAGTGTGAGGGGCCACCTAAAAATGTTGGAAAAAAACGCAAACGCGGTAAAAACGCACTAAAAACGCATACAAACGCTTAAAAACGCTGCGTTTTTTTCATGCATGCTCATAAAAATGCTTGAAAAAAACGTAGCAGTTGTATGCTTTTGTATGCGTTTTTTCAATGCGTTTTTTTGCGGGAAAAACGCGCTGCAAAAAAAAGCAAGTGTGAAACTAGCCTAAGACTTGTGGAACAACAGCAACTGAATAGAGAGCCAGGACTCCGGAGAAGGGAGTCCCCGAAAGAGGCTACAGCTGTCTGCCATACGAGTAGAGTTGTTAGGAACATCTGACAGGAGGAACTTCAGAGTACCACGGTACTGGAGCTCTTCACACCTTAAGGCGCAATAGAGGAGTTGTTCAGGAAAGGTACATGTTGGCGGAGTGTTGGAGAGGAGAATCCTGACTTGCCCGGGAGGTTGATTGAGTCTCTGCCCCGGAGGACACGGCACGGAGGCGGGCACCAGTGTGTACCACGGACTGTGAGTAAAACTTTGGAACTGCAAGCCCTGGTGTCTTCCATTCATTTGTGCGCTAACACCGTCAGCACCGCTACATCTGGGTACAGCGTTCCTCACACCGCCTGTGTAATATGCCAGAGTGCTGATATAGTGGGCGAAGTCTAGTGACTTCAGTATTTTTCTATCAGACGTGTTGGGCGTGATTGCGATTTTTTTGCGTGATTGCAGACAGAGTCTTTCCTTTCCTGTCCTGTCTAGTCAGTGTGGGCCCCATCGTTTGCTCAGTCTATTTTCCTACCTGCGTTTGTGTTTTCATCTTGTCTCACCGACAATATATATTTGGGGGCTATCTATTCCTTTGGGGTCTGCTCTGGGGCAGTTTAGATCACCTCTTTCTTGCTTTAGGCTTATTTAGTTCTCTGGCTGTGTCAAGGCAACTAGGATCATCGTAGATACGCTCAATGGCTACTGCTAGTTGTGTGGATAGGATCAGGGGTCTGCAATCCAGTTAGTTACCAACCTCTCTGGTTTTCTGTGGCTTAGCTTGGTCATGCTTTCCTCCTCGGTGACCCAATCATAACAGAATCACCAGCCTAAACTGCAGATTCTAGGGTACTCAAAAGCAGGAGAGAATTGTAAAGAAAAAAGTTTTTTTTATATATTTTTCCTCTTTTTCTCTGGGGCCGTAGGAGGATTTTTTTTCTTTAATGGAGATTAAGCAATTGTCTGATCGTGTTGAGCAGCTCGCTGCTGAAGTGCGGGGAATTTCCGCTTATCTCGCTCAATCATCTGCTGTTGAACCAAAAATCCCTACTCCTGATGTGTTTTCTGGGGATCGGTCTAAATTTTTGAATTTTAAGAATAATTGTAAACTATTTCTTGCCTTGAAGCCTAACTCATCGGGGAGCTCTGCGCAGCAGGTTAAAATTGTCATCTTCTTGCTGCGCGGCAATCTCCAGGATTGGGCTTTTTCTCTGACACCTGGAGATCCTATTCTGACTAATGTGGACGCATTTTTTCAAGCCTTGGGGTTGTTGTATGATGAACCTAATGCTATTGATCAAGCTAAGAAAACCTTATTGGCAGTGAACCAGGGTCAGGATTCTGCAGAGTTATACTGTCAAAATTTTGAAGGTGGGCGGTCCTTACTACATGGAATGATAGTGCCTTGGCAGCTCTCTTTCGGAAGGGTTTGTCAGAAACCGTAAAAGATACTATGGTGGGATTTCCTGTTCCCTCTGGTCTTGACGATTCTATGTCATTAGCCATTCAAATTGATCGGCGTTTACGTGAACGCAAAACTACACGAGAGGCGCTGCCACCTTTTGGACAAATGTCTGAACCTATGCAATGTGATAGGGTTTTGTCTAGGGCGCAAGGTCAGGAGTTTAGAAGGCGTAATGAGTTGTGTTTTTTCTGTGGAGACGTCTCTCATACTATTTTTGTCTGTCCAAAACGAGAGAAACGTTTTGCACACACATTTGCTGTGGGCAGTATACAACCTAAGTTTCTTTTGGCAATTACTCTGATCTGTTCCTTATCCACATTTTCCACGAAGGCTTTTGTGGATTCAGGAGCAGCATTGAATCTGATGGATTTGGACTTTGCTAAACGTTGTGGTTTTTCCATGACGCCTCTGCGGACGCCTATTCCTTTGAGGGGTATTGATGCTACTCCTTTGGCGGAGAATAAACCTCAGTTTTGGACCCAGGTGACGATGCGGGTTGCCCGAGACCACCAAGAAAATTGTAAATTTTTGGTGCTGCATAATTTGCATGATACTATTGTTCTGGATTTTCCTTGGTTGCAAACTCATAATCCAGTTTTTGATCGGAGATCTGGGTCTGTGGTGAGTTGGGGATGTCAGTGTGATCTTAGGGCCGCTCCTGTTTTCTCCACCACTCTTCACAGTCTCATGATATTCCTGATTATCTAGCCGATTTTTCTGATGTATTTAGTGAGAGCAAGTCTGCGTCTTTGCCTCCTCATTGGAGTTATGACTATACAATAGAGTTGATGCCTGGGTGTAAATTTCCCAAGGGTTGGCTTTTCAACTTATCAGTACCCAAACATGATGCTATGTGATCCTATATTAAGGAGTCATTGGAGAAGGGTCATATTAGACCATCCTCGTCACCTTTAGGTGCTGGGTTTTTTTTTGTGGCCAAGAAAGATGGTTCATTAAGACCGTGTATTGATTATCATTCCCTTAACAAGATGACGGTTAAATATCAGTACCAGTTACCACTGATGTCTGATTTATTCTCCAGAGTTAAGAGTGCCTGCTGGTTTACTAAGCTTGACCTCGGGGGGTGTATAATCTTATTCGCATCAAGCACGGGGATGAATGGAAGACGGCGTTTAATACTCCGGAGGGACATTTTGAGTACCTGGTGATGCCTTTTGGGCTCACTAATGCCCCTTCTATCTTCCAGTCCTTTATGAACGCTATTTTCCGTGAATTTGTGGATAAGTTTTTGATCATTTGTCTGGATGATATTTTGATCTTTTCTAGTGATTGGGATTCTCATGTGGAACACGTCCGGCCTGTGTTCCGGATTTTGAGGGAGAATTCCCTGTTTGTTAAGGGATCGAAATGCCTCTTTGGTGTACAGAGGATTTCATTTTTGGGATTTATCTTATCTCCATCGACTATTGAAATGGACCCGGCCAAGGTACAGGCCATTTATGATTGGGTTCAGCCTACTTCTTTGAAGGCCCTCCAGAAGTTTTTGGGTTTTGCTATTTTCTATCGTAAATTTATAGGTAATTTTTCTGGTATTGTCAAACAACTGACTGATCTGACCAAGAAGGGAGCTGATGTGCTGATTTGGTCTCCTGAGGCTATCTCAGCATTGCAGGAGCTCAACCAGAGATTTACTTCAGCTCCAGTTTTACGGCAACCTGATGTCTCACTTCCATTTCAGGTGGAGGTAGATGCTTCTGAGATTGGTGCAGGAGCTGTTTTGTCCCAAAAAGACCCTGTGACTTCTAAGATGAATCCCTGTGCCTTCTTTTCTCGAAAGTTCTCCCCATCTGAACGCAACTATGACGTGGGGAATCGGGAATTGTTGGCCATGAAGTGGGCATTTGAGGAGTGGAGACATTGGTTGGAGGGAGCTGGACATCAAGTTGTGGTCCTCACCGATCACAAGAATTTGATTTATCTGGAGTCGGCCAAACGCTTGAATCCTAGACAGGCTAGATGGGCCTTGTTTTTCACGCGTTTTAATTTTGTGGTCTCTTTTCTTCCGGGCACTAAGAATGTTAAGGCAGACGCCCTTTCTAGGAGTTTCTTTGCCGATTCTCTTAGTGTGACTGAGCCTACTACTATCCTAGGTGAGGGGGTAGTTCTTTCTGCCTTTTCGCCCGATTTGAGACGCACCTTGGAGGAATTTCAGGAGGATAAACCTGAGCGTTGCCCTATGGGAAAATTGTATGTTCCTGACCCGTGGAGAAAGAGAGTGATGTCTGAAATTCATTGCTCCGATTGGCTGGTCATCCAGGTATTTTTGGTACCAGAGATTTGGTGAGTCGGTCCTTTTGGTGGCCTGCCTTATCTCGTGACGTCAGGAATTTTGTACAGTCCTGTGGGACTTGTTCTTGGTCTAAACCCTGTTCTCGTTCTAGTGGGTTGCTGATGCCCTTGCCAGTGCCAAAGAGGCCATGGACCCATATCTCAATGGATTTTATTTCTGATCTTCCTGTCTCTCAGAAAATGACTGTTATCTGGGTGATTTGTGATAGATTTTCGAAGATGGTCCATCTTGTATCACTAACAAAGTTGCCATCTTCCGCTGAGTTGGTGCCCTTGTTTTTACAACCGGTGGTTCGGTTACATGGGATCCCTGAGAACATTGTGTCCGACAGAGGAGTCCAGTTTGTTTCCAGATTCTGGAAAGCCTTTTGTTCCAATCTGAGAATTCAGTTATCCTTCTCCTCCGCGTTTCATCCCCAGACCAATGGACAGACTGAGAGGACAAACCAGACCTTGGAGTCTTATTTGAGATGTTTTATATCTGCTGATCAGGATGATTGGGTCTTATTTTTGCCCTTGGCTGAATTCGCACTGAACAATAGAGCTAGTTCTGCCACTTTGATGTCACCCTTTTTCTGTAATTTTGGGTTTCATCCTTGATTCTCTTCAGGGCAAGTGGAATCTTCATCCTGCTCAGGTGTGGACACTGTGGTTAAGAGAATGCAGCAGATATGGGACCAAGTGGTGGATAAGTTGTCACTCTCTCAGGAAAAGGCCCAGCGATTTTCCAATCGGTATAGGACCATTGGTCCCCGGTTTAAAGTGAGTGATATGGTTTGGTTGTCGTCTAAGAATATTCCTATGAAGGTTGCATCTCCTAAATTTAAGCCAAGTTTTATTGGTCCTTATAAGATTTTGGAAATTCTTAATCCTGTTTCGTTTTGATTGGCTCTTCCACTTACGTTCAAGATCCATAACGTATTTCACAAATCTCTGTTGAAGAGGTTTGTTGAGCCAGTGGTTCCTATGGCAGCACCTCCTGACCCTGTGTTAGTCAAAGGCAATGTGGAATATGAGGTAGAGAAAATATTTTATTCTCATTTGGTTAGACGGAGACTCCAGTATTTGGTCAAATGGAAGGGTTATGGTCAGGAGGATAATTCTTGGGTCTCTGCCTCTGATATTCATGCCAATAGATTGGTTCGTGCTTTTCAATGGGCCTATCCTGATCGGCCTGGTGGCGTGGATGAGGGTTCGGTGACCCCTCCTCAAGGGGGGGCACTGTTGTGAGTTCATTCTCTGGTTCACCAGTTGTGAGTTCCCCTTCTGGACTCCCTCTGGTGGTGGTGGGAGGTGGTGCAGCTGGTTTGATTGGTGGAGATCTGCCACCTGAGAATGAGGATGATGATTGGATCTCAGGATTCTCAGATTGGATTTAAGACAGCCGACGCCCTATTCAGTTGCTGGTGATTCCTTCTGACTTGTCAGCTCTTGGTTTTCAGCTCTGTTCCAGTCATCTAAAGCTAAGTTTTTCTGCTAATGTTCACACTTGATTTTGTTGGTTTATTCAGTTTTTTGTGTGGTCTGCCAGCCCCGGCTGGGGGCTGAGCTGAATTTCCACTCTTATTTATCAGTATTTTGCCAATTGGCTTTTTGTCCCTTACTAGTTTGGTCTCTTTTTGCTCTGTCTCAGAATATTCCAGAGTGCTGATATAGTGGGAGAAGTCTAGTGACTTCAGGGTTAATTTTGCTATCAGAAGTGTTGGACATTATTTTTGTAGGGTTTTTTGCAGGTTGCAGACAGTGACTTGCCTTTCCTTTTCTGTCTAGTTAGTTTGGGCCCCATCATTTGCTCAGCCTATTTTCCTGCCTGTGTTTGTGCCTTCATCTTGTTTCACCGTCAATACATGTGTGGGGGCTATCTATTCCTTTGGGGTCTGCTCTGGGGCAGTTAGTTTTCCCTTTTCTTGCTTTAGGCTTATTATGTAGTCCTCCGGCCATGACGAGGCATCTAGGAACATCGTAGGCACGCTCCACGGCTACTGCTAGTTGTGTGGTAAGATCAGGGATCTGCAATCTGCATAGTTACCAACTTCTCTGGTTTTCTGTGGCTTAGCTTGTTTTGTTTTTTTTCTCCTCGGTGACCCATTCATAACACTTTCCTTTCCTGTCCTGTCTAGTTAGTGTGGGCCCCATTGTTTGCTCAGTCCATTTTCCTACCTGCGTTTGTGTTTTCATCTTGTCTCACCGACAATATATATTTGGGGGCTATCTATTCCTTTGGGGTCTGCTCTGGGGCAGTTTAGATTTCCCCTTTCTTGCTTTAGGCTTATTTAGTTCTCCGGCTGTGTCGAGGCGTCTAGGATCATCGTAGGTATGCTCCACGGCTACTGCTAGTTGTGTGGATAGGATCAGCGGTCTGCAATCCGCTTAGTTACCAACCTCTCTGGTTTTCTGTGGCTTAGCTTGGTCATGCTTTCCTCCTCAGTGACACAATCATAACAATTGGCCCTAGAAAATAATAGGGGTCCATTGCTCTCCTAACAGCAAGAGACCCAGAAACTACTTCTGCCCATTCAAGGGATTGACTAATTAGGGCCTGCAGTCCTCATAGAAGGGGTGTTTCCTCTAATGCAAACCACCCTTTACAGGCCAGAGAGGAGAGCCACCGCTACAGCTCTTTTTCCAGCTAAGCCAAACCCTTCAATGTCTATGCATTGGCCATGATGGAGGAGGAGGCTGGCTTAGCTATTGAAATGAGGCAATCAGTCAGCCCCGTACCCAAAAAGCAAAGCGCAGGGTGGGAAATGGATACTGTGAGCCTGGACAGAAATAGTTAATTGTTTGACATTTAGGTAATAAGTAAATAAAAAATCTTTGATCTTTTTTTAATATAAAATGATTGGTTTTTAGTTGGAAGGTCCTGGAAACGATTTCCCACTGTTCTATATTTTTCTCTATATTTTTCTTCATATTTCTCTCTGTATTTTTCTAAATGTTATCAGATGAAAAGCCTTTATTAGTGAGATGCGAGTGTTACGCCACATAACGTGTCCTGTGATCAGCACATGCGGCATTATGGCACGCCACTGTTTGCTCGTCTCATTGTCCTCTTACATGTGTTCTGGAAGCGACACACTTCTGCAGCCTCAATGGATTTGCTTGACGTAAACGACATTGCACGTTTTTGCAGATGGTGGAAATTGTAAAGATTTGTAAATGGCTCTGATCCTTTGAGGATTGCATATTACACAAATAATTAAGATAGCAGCGCTCAGGCTGACGCTGTGTCCCATAAATCCGTCATACGCTCAGCTGTGTACATGGCACATGCAGTATTAAACCGTCAGTGATTCTGAGAGCGCTCAACTGTACAAAGAGCATTTTATCTGACAAAGACTTTATTGATAGAGAGAAACTTCTCTTTTAGAAACCTGTTGTAATGCGCCTGCCCTATTATGTGTTCCAGAATGTAACTCTACGCTTCACTCATTGCATTTACAGAAGCAAAACAATGTATCTCGTATATGGTGTTCTCTACTATGGAAACTGTGCGAAAAGATGATAGATAGATAGATAGATAGATCAGTCACTAGGCATTAAGGACACTGCACTCTCCTGGTTCTCTTCCTATCTCTCTGACCGCTCCTTCAGTGTTTTGTTCTCTGGCTCCACGTCATCTCCTCTTCCTGTCGGGGTACCTCAGGGCTCAGTCCTTGGCCCCCTTCTCTTCTCTCTCTACACAGCCCCAATTGGACAGACCATCAGCAGATTTGGCTTTCGGTACCATATTTATGCTGATGACACACAAGTATATACGTCTTCCCCCGACCTTACCCCCTCTGTACTACAGAACGCCAGTGACTGTCTGTCCGCAGTCTCCAATATCATGTCCACTCTCTATCTGAAACTCAACCTCTCCAAAACTGAACTTCTTCTGCTCCCGCCATCTACTAACCTCCCTAAATCTGACATTTCCCTCTCCGTGGGTGGCACAACAATAACACCCCGGCAGCAGGCGCACTGTCTGGGTGTTATGTTTGACACCAACCTCTCCTTCACATCCCATATACAATCCCTTGCCTGCTCTTGCCGTTTACACCTAAAGAACATCTCTAGAATCCACCCTTTTCTCACCATGGAAACAACAAAAACCCTCACTGTAGCATTGATCCACTCCCGCCTGGATTACTGCAATGCTCTATTAATTGGCCTCCCCATCACTCGACTATCCCCTCTCCAGTCCATACTTAATGCAGCAGCCAGGGTCGTCTATCTGGCTAATCGGTACTCGGACGTGTCCGCTCTTCGTCAGTCATTAATCTGGCTGCCCATTCATTATAGGATCCAATTCAAAGCACTTGTTCTCACCCACAAAGTTCTCCATGGTGCGGCACCCCCCTACATCTCCTCCCTCATTTCTGTCTATCGGCCTAGCCGATCGCTGCGCTCTGCAAACGACTTTCGACTAACCTGTGCACTAATCCGTACCTCCCACTCCTGACTTCAAGACTTCTCCCGTGCTGCTCCTATCCTCTGGAATGCTCTACCCCAAGAAATTAGGAATAACCACAATTTGCATAGTTTTAGGCACTCCCTCAAAATACATTTGTTCAGAGTGGCTTATCACGTTCACTAATCAAAGTCATTCTATGTGCAAGTGTGTGTGTGTAGCCCATTCACTATCTCCATCCATCCTTCACTCCCTCAAGATGGCTGGACCTTCATTGTAAATACATCATTGTAAATACACACATGTACTTTTTATCTCCCTCACCTCATTGTAGATTGTAAGCTCTCACGAGCAGGGTCGTCTTATTTCGTCTTATTTTGCTTTAATTATTGTATTGTTTACGTTGTTACTTATGACTTGTATTTTGAAACTGTTAAACTGTAAAGCTCTGCGGAATATGTTGGCGCTATATAAAAAAAAGATTATTATTATAGATAGATACAATTGTGGCCAAAAGTATTGACACCCCTGCAATTCTGTCAGATAATACTCAGTTTCTTCCTGAAAATTATTGCAAACACAAATTCTTTGGTATTATTATCTTCATTTAATTTGTCTTACATGAAAAAACACAAAAGAGAATGAAGCAAAAAGCAAAACGTTGATCATTTCACACAAAACTCCAAAATGGGTCAGACAAAAGTATTGGCACCCTCAGCCTAATACTTGGTTGCACAACCTTTAGCCAAAATAACTGCGACCAACCACTTCCAGTAACCATCAATGAGTTTCTTACAATGCTCTGCTGGAATTTTAGACCATTCTTCTTTGGCAAACTGCTCCAGGTCCCTGATATTTGAAGAGTGCCTTCTTCAAACTGCCATTTTTAGATCTCTCCACAGGTGTTCTATGGGATTCAGGTCTGGACTCATTGTTGGCCACCTTAGAAGTCTCCAGTGCTTTCTCTCAAACCATTTTCTAGTGCTTTTTGAAGTGTGTTTTGGGTCATTGTCCTGCTGGAAGACCCATGACCTCTGAGGGAGACCCAGCGTTCTCACACTGGGCCCTACATTATGCTGCAAAATTTGTTGGTAGTCTTCAGATTTCATAATGCCATGCACACGGTCAAGCAGTCCAGTGCCAGAGGCAGCAAAGCAACCCCAAAACATCAGGGAACCTCTGCCATGTTTGAATGCCTCTTTTTTTCTCCTGTAAACTCCATGTTGATGCCTTTGCCCAAAAAGCTCTACTTTTGTCTCATCTGACCAGAGAACATTCTTCTAAAATGTTTTAGGCTTTTTCAGGTAAGTTTTGGCAAACTCCAGCCTGGCTTTTTTATGTCTCGGGGTAAGAAATGGGGTCTTCCTGGGTCTTCTACCATACAGTCCCTTTTCATTCAGACGCCGACGGATAGTACGGGTTGACACTGTTGTACCCTCGGACTGCAGGGCAGCTTGAACTTGTTTGGATGTTAGTTGAGGTTCTTTATCCAACATCCGCACAATCTTGCATTGAAATCTCTTGTCAATTTTTCTTTTCCATCCACATCTAGGGAGGTTAGCCACAGTGCCATGGGCTTTAAACTTCTTGATGACACTGCGCACGGTAGACACAGGAACATTCAGGTCTTTGGAGATGGACTTGTAGCCTTGAGATTGCTCATGCTTCCTCACAATTTGGTTTCTCAAGTCCTCAGGCAGTTCTTTGGTCTTCTTTCTTTTCTCCATGCTCAATGTGGTACACAAAAGGACACAGGACAGAGGTTGAGTCAACTTTAATCCATGTCAACTGGCTGCAAGTGTGATTTAGTTCTTGCCAACACCTGTTAGGTGCCACAGGTAAGTTACAGGTGCTGTTAATTACACAAATTAGAGAAGCATCACATGATTTTTCGAACAGAGCCAATACTTTTGTCCACCCTCTTTTTTATGTTTGGTGTGGAATTATATCCAATTTGGCTTTAGGACAATTCTTTTTGTGTTTTTTCATTTAAGACAAATTAAATGAAGATAATAATACCAAAGAATTTGTGTTTGCAATCATTTTCAGGAAGAAACTGAGTATTATCTGACAGAATTGCAGGGGTGTCAATACTTTTGGCCACAACTGTACATAATAGATAGATGGTTGATAGATAGATAATAGATAGATAGATAATAGATAGATAGAAGGATAGATAGATAAATAGATAGATAGATAGGTAATAGATAGATAGATAGATAGATAGATAGATAGATAGATGGCAATATGCAGATTTCAGCACCGGGAGCAGCACTGTTCATTCCTATAACTCTTTTTGAGAAGGAACAGATTGCATTTAAAGATAACTGTTGATCATAAAATTTCAAACCATATATTTTGTCTTCCTTAAAAACACCATTATGCAACCTGAAACGCGTTTCCACTTTGATAGAATGACGCTTTTTTCTTTTTATGTTCTTCTTTTTGCAGATGAAGATCTGACAGCTTTACAGTCTTCATTCTGCGCATGGTTCGCTGCATTATAAAACCCATCTCTCTGAATCAGTGCCATGCATGCTAATAAGAGCAATATTATAATGTTAATTGATAGAACAGCGAGGAGACAAACTGCTGGGGGCAAAATCTTCACACTCATGACTGTTATTGAGTTATAGCTGAAAGAATTAAAGGGAAGTACCCAGAATTCCATATATAAAACCCTGATATACAGTATGTCATAAGTGTCAGGCAGCTGGGACCCCAGTCAATAAGCCTCACAGAGGGACATAGCTGATCCCCAAAAACGTTGCAGTATATTTGAAAAAAGTTGTCAAAATTCTTTACAGCAGCCACGAGGACTATAGAGAGCAATAAACAGGATTTGACTTCGGGATTTCAGGCCCGTATTTGCCACTAGACATCAGAGGTGCAGTGCCTAGGGTGGCGAGTCGCAGGTGGTGGCACCTAACTAAGTAAGTTAGATCAGGAGGGTGGGGGAGCAGTGCATTCTTTTGTATGATCCTCCGTGCATCGGCACTTCTGGGGTGGTCAGTGGTGCTCCAATCAGCTTCATTGACCCAACGTGCGGTGGCGTGTTCATGCTGCTGATGTCAGGGTAACGCGATGAGGAGACCTCATCACGCTGCTGACATCAGTGCAAAGTGCCGGAGAAAATAAGTTGAAGCCTGGAGCAGGTAAGCCCCCACAGAGCTGAAGCTAAGAAAGGGGGAACTAGTGAACATGAGGGGGAGAAACGCTAGAGAACATGAGAGGGGAACACCGGAGAACATGAGGGAGAAGAACGCTGGAGAACGTGAGGGTCAGAATGCTGGAGAACATGAGGGGGAACGCTGGAGAATATGAGGTGGGTCATCCAGTTCTGAGACCCCCACCAGTCACTAAACAAAGACCTCCCAGAAGACTGCAGCCCAGGAGACTGGAGAGCATGCACACAGAGTAGAGTGGATCCAGTGAGTAGAAAGTCATAGTCCTGTCTCCTGAACTGTGTTCCTCTAAGGTGTTTAACCATGGTGTGTTTTTGGTGCATTTTCACTAGGGAATCCTTATGCCATCTAATTCAATGAGTAATTTTCCTTTGAGTATTTGCAGTGTGTTTTTTTCTGCAGCATGTCAATTCTTTGTGCAGATTTTTAGCGTTCTTCTCCCATTGACTTCAATTGAGTCACTCAAATCCGCAGCAAAACGCAGGTATAAAAATGTTTGCGAATTTGATGAGTTTTAACTGACTTTCTGTGTAACAGCACAAGAAACATCGGCGGTTCTGATTGGCAGTAACGTTACCGCCGGTAAGATCATTACCATCGGTCAGATCGCTGCGGGGTCACGCTGACGTCTGAAAAGTTATGTGCTAAGTGTCTCAATTTTTTTCTTATGAATGGCATTACTGCTCTAAATAATAAGAAAAAATTGAGACACTTATCACACAATTTGGCCAATTCATGTATGCCCAACAGCCAACGACAAGGCGATCTCCGGTTTGATGGGAACCTGACTAATGTGAATACCTCTCTTAGGTTAAAACCTGAATTTATGGGTAGGTTGGATCCTGTTGCCATTAAAACCGCCATATAGGTAATATACAAATAGCAAAAAACTTACGGGCACTTCCAAATCAGAAAACTGGTGTGTACAGGTGCGAACTATGAGTAGCCTAGCCTAGAATTATTTCTTATTATCTAGAGCAGTAATGTTATTCATTTTCATATACAGCTCTGACAAAAATTAAGAGACCACTCCCAAATGTTCAGTTTCTCTGATTTTTCTCTTTATAGGTAAATTTTTGAGTAAAATGTAAATTATTCTTTTAGTCTATAAACTTCTGACAACATGTCTCCGAATTTCCAAGCAATAATTTTTTTTTTCTGACAAAGAAAAATGGTCAGCATTAAAGAAAAACAGCAAAAACTGGTGCCTTCAGACCTCAAATAATGCAAAGAAAATAAGTTCATAATCATTTAGAAACAATGATGGCTTGTTACCATCCATCATCCTCTTGATTACATTCCAGAACTTTTCAGTGGGGCTCAGATCTGGAGAATGGGCTGCCCATGACAGGGTTTTCATGTGGTGGTCACTTAATTTTTGACAGAGCTGTATTTCATATTTACATGCTTTAGCACTACAGAGTGCTACTTTATTTGTTTGTTATATAGAGAAATTGCTACTCCTAGTATGCACATGTACACACCACTTTTCTTATTTGGAAGTGCCGGTCAGTTTTTTTGTCACTTATAGAACGGTCACATTAGGAGATGTGACTGCTCTAACCGGTCGCCTGCTACAGACTGACAGAAGCGTCATCGCTTCCACAGTGTATAGCGTTGAGTTGCCATAAGAAAGGTAACATAAGTTCATCAGTTGATGAGCCCTGGTGATCTCACTTATGGCACCACCGTTGCTTGAGAACTAAATATCTTTATTTAGCGCAAAAAAGCCTTTATTGCTGTACAAAAATGCGTGCAAAAAAAACACATAAAAACCACCTAAAACGTGTGTTTTTGCTGCCAAGAGATGCAAAAACCTTGCAGAATTTTCTGCAAGTAAATGCTCAACATGTGCACATACCCTAAGAGGTCTTTTGAGCAATCGTTGGGGGGCTCAGATCCTATCCCATGATGTTTCTTTTACACACTGTGTCAACTTCAGTTTCACACCACTCTGATGAGAATTAATAGACCTAAAACATACAGCGCTGGCAAAAATTAAGAGACCACCACATCAAAACCCTGTCATGGGCAGCCCATTCTCCAGACCTGAACCCCATTGAAAACTTCTGGAATGTAATCAAGAGGATGATGGATAGTCACAAGCCATCAAACAAAGAAGAACTGCTTCATTTTTTGGGCCAGAAGCAGTGTGAAAGACTGGTGGAAAGCATGCCAAGATGCACGAAAGCTGTTTTTATAAATCATGGTTATTCCACAAAATATTGATTTCAGAACTCTTCTTGAGTTAAAACATTAGTATTGCTGTTTATAAATGATTATGAACTTGTTTCTTTGCATTATTTGCGGTCTGAAAGCACTGTTTTTTTTAATGTTAACTATTTTTCTTTGTCAGAAAAAAAATACAAAATTTATTGCTTGGAAATTCGGAGACATGTTGTCAGAAGTTTATAGACTAAAAGAACAATTTACATTTTACTCAAAAATATACCTATAAAGAGAAAAATCAGACAAGCTGAACATTTGAAAGTGGTCTCTTAATTTTTGCCAGAGCTGTAAGATCTCTTCCAAAAGTTAAGCAGTACTGTGATTCCTGTATGGTAGGCAGTCTGATAATGGCTGGTAACAACAACTACCAGCATATCATTACCATTGTTAAGGACATACTGAAATTCTCAAAGCACAGTTGTTAACAATTCCGAAAAGAGGGAAAAATAGGAAGCATTTAAGGAAACCAGGATGGATGAACACAGAACTTAAGCACATGCTAAAAAGGAAGAAAAAAATGTTTATAAAATGGAAAGAGGGAGGCATATCTAAAGAAGAATATAATGCTGTCTGCAGAACCTGCAGGGCACAAATCAGAATATTTAAAGCTGACAATGAATTGAGGCTTGCAAGAGATGTCAAAAGCAATAATAAAGGATTTTGGGGATATGTCAAAAGTAAAAGAAAAGTCAAAGATGCTATAGGATTTTTACAGGATGAAAATGATGAAATGGTAAGACAGGATGTTGAGAAGGCTGAACTTTTAAATTCCTATTTTGCATCTGTTTTCTCTCAGAAAGGAAATGTAACACCAACTGTTATTCACTGTCCTATTAAGGGAATAGAAGAATCCAGGATATCTATAAACAGAAAGATAGTGAGGAAACACTTAGCTAACCTAAATGAATTCAAGTCTCCAGGTCCAGATGAATTACACCCCAGAGTACTGAAGGAGATAGCAGAAGAAATTTTTGAACCCCTCTCCATAATCTTTGAAAATTCTTGGAGAACAGGAGAAGTGCCAGAAGACTGGAGAAGAGCAAATGTTGTTCCTATCTTCAAAAAGGGGAAGAAGGTGAACCCAGGCAACTATAGGCCGGTGAGTCTGACTTCTATACCAGGAAAGATCTTTGAACAAATTATTAAACAACATGTATGTCAATACCTGGATAAGAATGAAGTGATTAAACAGAGTCAGCATGGGTTTGTAACTAATAAGTCATGTCAGACTAACTTAATTTCCTTCTATGATGGTATCACTGATTGGGTGGATCAAGGAAATGCTGTAGATATAGTATATCTTGACTTCAGCAAAGCATTTGACAAAGTCTCTCATACAATCCTTATTGAAAAAATGACTAAGTATGGAATGGACAAGGCAACTGTTAGGTGGATTCATAACTGGCTTAGTGATCGGACCCAAAGAGTGGTCGTAAATGGCTGCACATCCAGTTGGAAGAATGTCTCAAGTGGGGTACCACAGGGCTCTGTCCTGGGCCCTGTATTGTTCAACATCTTTATCAACGATTTAGATGAAGGAATTGAGGGTAAACTGATTAAATTTGCTGATGACACAAAGCTAGGAGGGATAGCTAATACTAGAGAAGAGAGAGAGAGGATTCAAAAAGATTTAAATAAACTGGAGAAGTGGGCAGCAACTAACAGAATGGTTTTTAACAGGGAGAAATGCAAAGTACTACATCTGGGCAATAAAAATGAAAAAAGCATATATAGAATGGGAGGAATAGGGCTAAGTGACAGCACATGTGAAAAAGACTTGGGTATACTAATAGATCACAGACTGAATATGAGTCAACAGTGTGATGCAGCAGCAAAAAAGGCAAATGCAATTCTAGGATGTATTAACAGAATCATACAGTCTAGATCACGTGAAGTCATTATTTCCCTCTACTCCTCTTTGGTCAGACCTCATCTGGAATATTGTGTCCAGTTTTGGTCACCACATTTTAAAAAAGACATCAACAAACTGGAGCAAGTTCAGAAAAGAGCGACCAGAATGGTGACCGGTCTGCAAACCCTGTCTTATGAGGAAAGGTTGCAGGATTTGGGAATGTTTAGTTTGCAAAAGAGAAGACTGAGAGGAGACTTAATAGCTGTCTACAAATATCTAAAGGGCTGTCACATTGTAGAAGGATCAACTTTATTCTCATTTGCACAAGGAAAGACTAGAAGCAATGGGATGAAACTGAATGGGAGGAGACACAGATTAGATATTAGAAAAAACTTTTTGACAGTTAGAGTGATCAATGAGTGGAACAGGCTGCCACGAGAAGTTGTGAGTTCTCCTTCAATGGAAGTCTTCAAACAGAGGCTGGACAGACATCTGACTGGGATGATTTAGCGAATCCTGCTTTGAGCAGGGGGTTGGACCAGATGGCCCAGGAGGTCCCTTCCAACTCTACGATTCTATGATTCTATGATTCTATGTAGGTTAATGTGATGCAATTGCATTTGGTGCTGACCTGACACTAAAATTGATTGCTGTACTAATCTTGGCAATATATTCATGTACTGATGGAAGTTCTGGTGATGTATTACTGCACTGATTATGGTTCTGATGATGTATTAATGTACTAACGGTAGTTCTGGTGATGTAGTCATCTAGATATTGTAATATTTAATTCATGGGACTTGATACTAAAACATCATAAGGTCAGAGCGGTGGAGTAAAAATACAACTGTCTGAATGTGTGTCAGCTGATCCAGAAATTGACTAAAGTCCCCCTACACTATAGATAACTGTCCAATTGTTCGACTGGCAGCTATCTCGCTCCTCTCTCCCACGTACTGGATTGTTTACTCTGCTGAGGGTTCCTGTGTTCTCTAAGAGAGCTCCTGTTAAGCCCCCGTCACACACAGCGATCTCGCTAGCGAGATCGCTGCTGAGTCACAAGTTTTGTGACGCAACAGCGATGTTACCAGCAAGATCGCTGTGTGTGACACTTACCAGTGACCGGCCCCCCTGCCGGGTATCGCTGATCGTCCTGGAATGGCCAGGACATTTTTTTGATCGCTGGTCTCCTGCTGGCCAGCACGCATCGCTGTGTGTGGCAGGCGGGAGACCAGCGATCAGCGATCAGCGAGCTGGCGCTGGTAACTAAGGTACACATCGGAATTCTAAGCGGCGCGCAACGCTTAGAAACTCGATGTGTACCTTAGTTACCAGCGCGCTGGTGCAGGGAGCTGGTAACCAAGGTACACATCAGGTTTCTAAGTGCCGCGCGCCGCTTAGAAACCCAATGTGTACCTTGGTTACCAGCTCCCTGCACCAGCGCGCTGGTAACTAAGGTACACAGTGGGTAACTAAGCGACGTGCGTCGCTTGTTACCCGCGTGTCGCGGGTGCTAATGGCTGGTGAAGCTGCCTGTTTGGCAGCTCACCAGCGATCATGTAGTGACACACCAGCGATCCTGACAAGGTCATATAGTTGTCATGATCGCTGGTGCATTGCTATGTGTGACGGGGCCCTTAGACATCTCTGGCATCAGCTTATCACTTAGAGAACAAAAGGATCGACAGTCCAAAATCAGACAAGCTGGATTCATATAAGAGCAGTATCAGAGTGTGTGTGCACAACTTATTTTAGACTTCTGTGAATTCATAAAGTAATTTTTTTTTTTTTGCTTCTATTTGGTCTCCTTTTCCAAAATCTTATAACCACCCCATTATCATCCTTAGTAGTATAATTCACCCCATAGTCATCAATAGTAGTATAATGCACCCCATTATCATCCATAGTAGTATAATTCACCCCATAGTCATCCATATTAGTATAATGCACCACATAGTCATCAATAGTTTTATAATTCACCCCATAGTCATTAATAGTAGTATAATGCACCCCATAGCCATCCATAGTAGTATAATTTACCCCATTGTCATCCATAGTAGTATAATTCACTCCCATAGTTGGGTACGTTTCCGGTTAATGGACTTGTGATCACCTGTCATCATAAAATGAACATTTAACCCCTTCGTGGTCCAGCCTGTCTTCTCCATGCTGACCACTGTCCCTTTATGAGGTAATAACTCTGGAATGTGTCTGTTTTCTCGTGACATATTGTACTTTATGATAGCAATAACATTTCTTCTATATGACTTAAAAATTTAATTTTTATGCCCGTAAATCAGAGAGTCATATCGCACAAAATAGTTAATATATAACATTTCCCACATGTCTACTTTACATCAGCACAATTTTGGAACCAAATTTTTTTTTTATTAGGAAGTTATAAGGGCTAAAAGTTGACCAGTGATTTCTAATTTTTTCAACGAATTTTACAAAACCATTTTTTTTAGAGACCACATCATATTTGAAGTGACTTTGAGGGGTCTACAGGATAAAAAATGCCCAAAGTGACATCATTCTAAAAACTGCACCCCTCAAGGTACTCAAAACCACATTCAAGAAGTTTATTAACCCTTCAGGTGCTTCACAGGAATTGTTGTAATGTTTAAAAAAATTAACATTTAACTTTTTTTCACAAAAATTTACTTCAGGTCCAATTTGTTTTATTTTCCCAAGAGTAAAAGGAGAAATTGGACCCCAAAAGTTGCAAAATTTGTCCTGAGTATGCTGATACCCCATATATGCAGGTAAACCACTGTTTGGGCACATGGCAGAGCTTGGAAAGGAAGGAGCACCGCTTGACTTTTTCAAAATTGTCTGGAATTGAGAATGGATGCCATGTCACGTTTCAAGAGCCCCTGATGTGCCTAAAAAGTGGAAACCCCCCACAACTGACTCCATTTTGGAAAGTAGACCCCTAAGGAACTTATCTAGATATGTGGAGATATGTGGTGAGCACTTTGAACCCCCAACTGCTTTACAGAATTTTATAATGTAGAGCCGTGAAAATAAAATTTATTTTTTCACAAAAATGATCTTTTCGCCCCCAAATTTTTATTTTTCCAAGGGTAACAGGAGAAATTGGACCCCAAATGTTTTTGTGCAATTTGCCCTCAGCATGCTGATACTCCATATGTGGGGGTAAACCACTGTTTGGGTGCATGGCAGAGCTCGGAAGGAATTTTTCAATGCAAAATTTGCTGGAATTGAGATCAGACTCCATGTCACGTTTGGAGAGCCCCTGATGTGCCTAAACAGTGGAAACCCAACAATTATAACTCCAACCCTAACGCCAACACACCCCTAACCCTAATCCCAACCCTAACCATAACTCTAACCACAAGCCTAACCATAACACACCCCTAACCCTAACTTTAGCCCCAACCCTAACCCCAATGGGAAAATGGAAATAAATACATTTTTTAAATTTTATTATTTTTCCCTAACTAACGGTGTGATAAAGGGGGTTTGATTTACTATATATAGTAGGTTTTTATAGCAGGTTATTATGTTTGGCAGCTGTCACACACTAAAAGACGCTTTTTATTGCAAAAAATAGTTTTTGCATCACCACATTTTGAGACCTATAATTTTTCCATAGTTTGGCCCAGAGTCATGTGAGGTCTTGTTTTTTGTGGGATGAGTTGATGTTTTTATTGGTACCATTTTCGGGCACATGACATTTTTTGATCGCTTTTTATTCCGATTTTTGGGTGGCAGAAGAAACAAAACCCATCAATTCATGAATTTCTTTTTTTTGGGGGGGGGGGGCGTTTATACTGTTCCATGTGTGGTAAAATTGATAAAGCAGTTTTATTCTTCAGGTCTGTATGATTACAACGATATCTCATTTATATCATTCTTTTTGCTTTGGTGCTTTTATACAATAAAAACTATTTTATAGAAGAAATAATTATTTTGGCATCGCTTTATTCTGAGAGCTATAACTTTTTTATTTTTCCGGTGATGGAGCTTGTTTTTTGCGGGACAAGATGACGTTTTCAGCGGTACCATGTTCATTTATATCCGTCTTTTTGATCGCATGTTATTCCACTTTTTGTTAGGCAGTATGATGATAAAGCCTTGTTTTTTTGCCTTTTTTTTAAATGATGTTCACTAAAGGGGTTAACTAGCAGGACAGTTTTATAGGTCGGGTCATTACGGACATGGCGATACCAAATATGTGTTTGTTTGTTTTTTGCATAAAAAATGTATTTATTGGTAAAATATTTATTTAATTTTAATTTTTTTTCTTTTTTGGGGATTTTTAAAAAAATATCTTTACACATTAAAATTTTTTTTTTTACTTTATTACATTGTCCCAGTATGGGACATCACTATATTACAACAGATCGCTGTTCACAGCACAGCACAGCACAATGTCAGATCAGCAATCTGACAAGCAGTGTAGGAGACTTGCCAGCGCCTGCTTACAGCAGGCGCTGACAAGCCACCTCACTGAAGGGCCCGGAAAGGACCCCGTAGCCATCAGAGGGGTTAAATGCTAGCACCGATCGTGGGCGTTGCTGTGGGGTGTCAGCTGTCACATACAACTAACACCTGCACCCGATCACAGCGGCACTCAGCGTGAGGCCACGATGATCGTGCCGCCGTACTAGTACTGCTCTGGACGGAAATGCAGTTCCCACAGAGCGGTACTAGTACGGCAAAGGTCAGGAAGGGGTTAATATAATTGAGTAATCACAACGCTGCTAGACTTTGGAAACTGTTGGCCAGCAGGTTGATGGACACCTTTCTGTCTAAATACATTAAGTGATACAATAAGTGATAGCTTATATTTCTTTATGAATTTATGGTACTGTGATTGGTGGAAAGACTACACTTCTAAAAATGAAATCCATCACAAGATCTGTACAAATACTGACTAAGAATGGGGTGATGGGAGATTTCAGCTCTTTGAGCTGCAAAATTATAGTGCAGGCTATGACTTTGGACCAATACAATTGAATCATCGGATTTCATTGCAAAATTATCTATGTTTGTAAAATAATTCTAGAACTTGTAAAATGTGCTCCCTTGTGGACATGGACCTTAAATGTCTATTTTAATAATAATTTTAGGTTTCTCACCTGGATAATCATAATTGTTATATCAGCTACCCTGTATCCATACAGTTGTTGCTGTTCCAGGAAGACACTGAGTATCCAGCACTCCAACTGAAAGGCGATCTCGCCAACAATGCACTTAATACTTTCAGGGTCTGTAATAGTTCAATAGTAAAAACTAAGTTTATATCAAATCCCTACATTATCATACATTGAGACTAAAGGTATGTCACTTAGATGTGAGCATTAATTTACCACTTGAGCTTCTTCTTTGGGGTACAGAAAATAAAAATATTAACATTAATTGTCTGTAATAAACTCACAAAGTCGGGCTTGGAGCCTGAGTATGTCAGGTTCTCCGTCACAAAATTAGATCCCATATCATGAATGTTACATGCTAGGTTGGCACCCTCTTACAGTTACCTAATGAAAAACCCTAAATTATAACACCTACTTAAACAATTCATGGTCACCAGTGCTCAATGAGGACATTGGTGGGATCTGTAGAAATGAAGAGACGCTATGGTTAAATATACATGGGGATGGCAAAAATGGCAAGTTGCTAACTGGAGTTTGCCACAAGCCTTCTAATATAGATGAACAGGTAGAGGATGAAATACTGCAACAAATTAGAAGGGCAGCAAATAATAATAAGGTTGTTATTATGGAGGATTTTAACTATCCAGACATTAAATGGGACATAGAATCTTCAGATTGTGCTAAAAACTGCAAGTTCTTATCCGCAGTTCAGGACAATTACCTGTCAAGGGGCAGTAGGGAAGAAACAGGAGACGTGGAACCTGGGCCCCTAACTGCCCCTCAGGCTAAAGAGGTGCCCTGGCTTTCCTTAACTTGGGGATATGTGGGAAGGAGGGCCCCCATATAGTGTTCGGGCCGGAACCAGGGGGACCGCCATTGGGGTTATTGAAGGAATCATATCAGGAGGATTACAAAGGGAGACATGCGACTGAAGTTGTCAGGGTGACAGGGGGCGGGGCTAGGGTAAAAGGAGCAGGGGACGCGCGGCAGTGGCAGTTGGGAGAGAGTGAGAGTAAATGCAGGATGCATGGTGACTTGCAGGGGCACTGAGAGGAAAAAGAAAAAAGGTCCAGCTTTGCAAATTCAAGTCCAATTTATTGTTAAAAACAAGTCCAAAACAGAGCAAAAAATGGTGTGTTCACATGAGTAACAAGTAGTAGATTGCGCGTTTCGAACAATAGCTTGTTCTTTCTCAAAAACTCAGGACGCAGGGTGACTTGCAGGGGCACCGAGAGGAGCCTGTGAGGAGAAAGCTGTTGATTTACCGATGAGAGAGACGTGAGAGACTGTTCCGGGAGACTGCTCCCTGCCCCCGTTCTGAGAGAATCATCCCTGCTGCCCCCCGCCTTGGTGAGAGAGGAACTTTACCTCAGGTTGTGGCCGTGACTACCCGTTACCCGGCCACAGAGGCCTGGGCACTTCCCCCCAGCCTTCCCTATCACGCCAACCCGGCCGTCACCGGCCTGAAGAAACGCCACCTCGTCACAGGTGAGATAAAAGGCCCGCTACCCCGGCTTTGGGAGAGACTCCTTGATAAAGGACGGCTACAGGTCATCTGGAGAACTGCGTCATCACCGCGCGCCACCTTCATCGCTTTCTTCAGGGCCTGTTGCGCCCCAACGGCATCGCTTTCTTCAGGGCCTGTTGCGCCCCAATGGCATCGCTTTCTTCAGGGCCTGTTGCGCCCCAAAGGCATCGCTTTCTTCAGGGCCTGTTGCGCCCCGATGGCATCGCTTTCTTCAGGGCCTGTTGCGCCCCAACGGCATCGCTTTCTTCAGGGCCTGTTGCGCCCCAACGGCATCGCTTTGTTCAGGGCCTGTTGCGCCCCAAAGGCATCGCTTTCTTCAGGGCCTGTTGCGCCCCAACGGCATCGCTTTCTTCAGGGCCTGTTGCGCCCCAAAGGCATCGCTTTCTTCAGGGCCTGTTGCGCCCCAATGGCATCGCTTTCTTCAGGGCCTGTTGCGCCCCAACGGCATTGCTTTCTTCAGGGCCTGTTGCGCCCCAACGGCATCGCTTTCTTCAGGGCCTGTTGCGCCCCAAAGGCATCGCTTTCTTCAGGGCCTGTTGCACCCCAACGGCATCGCTTTCTTCAGGGCCTGTTGCGCCCCAACGGCATTGCTTTCTTCAGGGCCTGTTGCGCCCCACCGGCATCGCTGTCTTCAGGGCTTGTTGCGCCCCACCGTCATCGCTTTCTTCAGGGCCTGTTGAGCCCCATTCCTACCCGGGGTAGTGAGACTTCAGGACAGCCACCCCAGCGACCTCTACGCGGCCACGCTACTGAAACCAGCAGTCCCTGGAAGGCTAAGTGGCATTATATTTGGTTAAGATTGTTAAGTCCCTGCGTGGACTGTTTGTGTTGTTCTTAATTCTTGTTTTGTTCAGCCAAGCCCAGCGGCTAAAGTTATATAAAAGTAATTTCGTAAACCACCATTCGTCTAGTGTCTCGTCACTGCATCCTGCGATCCTGCTCAACCCTACACTTGGCGTAGTTGGCAGGATGCAGTCTCCGAGCGTGGACGGTGGTGGCCCAGGTCAGAGGGAAGCTGTAAACTCCATAGATAATGAGGGCCCCCGTACTAGCATTTCATTGGGGGCCATGCTGAACAACCTGCCTAGATTCTCCGGCTCCAATACTTTGCTATGGAGCTGGACAGAGCGAATGCGGGGGCTCTTTCAGATGCACCCAATGACCCCTGACCTGGAAGCTGAAGTGGCACTCATGGCTCTAGACGGGGAGGTGCGGAGGTCAGTGATGTTGAAACCTCCGGGGCACCGCAACACTTTTGAAAAGGTGTTGCAGATAGTGGAACAGACCCACGGGGATCCCACTAATGTGGGAGAGTTAAGGACCCGTCTGTTTAGTCGGATGCAGGCAGAGGGGGAGACGATTACTCAGTATATGAATGTACTCCAAGAATTACATACGGCTATTGAAAGAAAAGACGGGGTAGGGGTAGGACCTGTTGACATTATCCTACGTGACCTACTGGTGACTGGACTGCGAGATCCACTGATAAAGCAGGCTTTACTGGAACAGATCAGAATGAATCCCCAAATAGACTTTTCAGAAGTGGGAAGTCAGGCACCGGTACGGGAGCAAGAGCAAGGGATGGCGGTCCCCGTGGGGAAGGTCCGAGGTGTGGAGGCCTCCTCGAACACCGTTGAGGAACCTCAGTGGGTGGAGGAGATGAAGCGAGAATTGAAAAACATTAAGAGCGAGTTGGCTGAAGTAAAGAGAAGAACCGAACCGGAGACTGGACGACCTAGCGTTAATCCCTGTCCCTGGGGGTCACGTTCTCCGCGGGGTGGTCAGTCTATACCGGCCCGGTGTTATGAGTGTGGAGAACCAGGCCACTTCACCAGAGAGTGTCTGCGGCGTGGGAGATACCCACCCCGGCAGCCATTAAACTAAAGTGCTCCGGGCTGGGGGGACGCCGCTCGGAGCCGAAAACCACAACTAGGGGTGGTGGAAGTCCCGAAGATTTGGTAGCAAAGTGTCCGGTAGTTTGGGCAGAAGTAGAGGTCCGGGCCATCCGGTGTCTGGTGGACACCGGGTCACAAGTAACCACTATGCCCGCAGCGTACTTTCAACAAAACTTTCCGGAGGCAGCAAGGCCTCAGTGGGGGCCCATGATTAGACTAGTAGCCGCCAACCAGCTGCCGGTCCCGGTTGCCGGGGTAGTGTGGGTGCAGATGACGTTGTGCGGTAAACCCCTCGGCCGCAGAGGGGTGGTGCTGACTCAAGGAGAAGCTGATCGACGACACCCCATCACCCTAGGCATGAATATTTTAAAAGAGTTTGGTAACCTGTTGCTTAATGATCCCACACAAAGGACACTGAAGCAGTGGGGTTCTCGCACAGCTCAGGGACAGGTATTCCAGCAGCTGGTGCCAGGTGCGCGGGTGCATCGGGACTGCCAGGAGGGTGAGGCTCTGGGCAAGGTCATCGCGTCAGCGGCACCCCTGCTTGTGCTGCCTCTAGGACTGACAGTGGTGGCCCTGCCAATTCGGGCCCCGATACCTTTGGAGGGCGTGGAGGTGCAGGTGGAGCCGTGTCACTCAGAGCACTTGCCTCCTGGCATACTGGTGGCCCGTTCCCTTGCTACACTGCAAAAAGGAACCGTCCTGGTACGCTGCGTTAACCTTGAAGACCGAGATACCATTCTGAAAGCACGGACTGTACTGGCTAAACTAGTAAAGCCTTTAGAAGAAGTGCTGCCCGCTCCTGCGGTTCAATTACGAGTACACCCCGAGGATCCTTGGGAGGTAACAATACAAACCTTACAGACCCACGAAGTCTCGACACAAGAGAAGGGCCGAAATATCTTGGAGCAGATACGGGCCGAGCTATCTGGACTAACTGCAGCCCAACTTTCACAAGTAAAAGCATTGCTGGGACAGTACCATGAAGTATTTGCTAGCCATGAGGACGACTTTGGGTGTACCACCGCCATCACTCATGAGATCCCCACAGCAGGAGCGGCCCCTATTCGAGAATGATATCGACAGATTCTGCCACAACTCTATCAAGAGGTGAAAACTTTGCTGGCTCAAATGCTGCAAAAAGGGGTGATACGGGAAAGTCAAAGCCCCTGGGCGGCCCCCATCGTGTTGGTCCGGAAGAAAGATGGTACACTACGATTCTGTGTGGATTATCGTAAACTGAATGCTTGCACTATTAAAGACTCATACCCATTGCCCCGCATAGAAGAGTCTTTGTCTGCATTGGGCAAGGCAACTTATTTTTCGACCCTGGACTTGGCCAGTGGGTACTGGCAGGTGCCCATGTCAGAAGAGGACAGAGCTAAGACGGCGTTCATAATGCCCATGGGACTGTTTGAGTTTAATCGGATGCCATTCGGGATGGCCAACGCCCCCGGGACCTTTCAGCAATTGATGGAGCGATGTCTAGGGGATCTTAATTTTGAGGCCACGTTGATCTACCTGGACGACATCATTGTCTATGCCGCCTCCTTTGAGGACCACCTGAAGCGGTTGGGACAGGTACTCAGCCGGCTGCAAAAGTACGGATTGAAGTTGAAGCCTCAGAAATGCCACCTATTTCGCTCTCAGATTGAGTATCTGGGTCATGTCGTTTCGACAGAGGGTGTGAGGCCATCCCGGGAGAAGATTGCTGCTATCCAGGAATGGCCTACCCCCGAGACGGTGAAAGACGTGCTGGCTTTTCTGGGGTTAGCTGGATATTACCGTCGCTTCGTAAAGAATTTTGCATGTCAAGCTCGAGCCCTGCATGACCTGCTGAAGGGGGCTTCCGCTGGGGCCAATGGGCGAAAAATCCAGTGGCAACATCCTCAAGAAGAGGCCTTCCGAGACCTCAAGGCTGCACTTTCGGATGCCCCAGTGTTGGCTTATGCGGATTTCTCTCAGCCGTTCATCCTGCACACTGACGGGAGTCTTCACGGGCTGGGGGTTGTGTTGTCACAGGTTCAGGATGGCCGGGAGAGAGTGATCGCATATGGAAGTCGCTCACTCCATGACTCCGAGCGTAACCCTGACAATTACAGCTCTTTTAAGCTCGAGCTCCTCGCAGTGGTGTGGGCTATGACGGAGAGATTCGCAGAGTACCTAGCGGGCTCCGAGGTGGTAGTGCGAACTGACAACAACCCACTGGCACATCTGGAAAACACCAAGTTGGGGGCTTTGGAGCAGCGATGGGTGGCCCGGATGGCGAAGTACAATTACAAGATTATCTACAAAAGAGGGGCCAAGAATGTCCATGCAGATGCCCTCTCCAGGATTCGACAAACAACTCCCGGACAGAATCGAGACGAAGAATTAGAAGGAGAGGAAATACCGTTCATTCTCACCGCTGCCGTGCTCACCAATGTTGGTTCAAAAGTATCTTCCCCAGAGGCCCACAGGGGCATCCTGGAACAATCTCGGGATAAGTGGATACAATAACAACAAGAAGATGAAGAAATTGGACTTCTCCGGACATGGGTCGCCGCTGGTCAATTACCCACTGGTACTCAACGGCAAACTTTGACCCAAGACCTGTCGCTAATGCTGCGACAATGGGAGAGACTGATTATCTGAAAGGGACTACTGTACCGTAAATTCACATCGCAAACAACCTCAACGACTGTGTGGCAGGTTGTTACGCCTGGAGCTCAACTACACAAACTGGTTCGAGAGGCTCACGAAAAAGGGGCCCACTTTGGAGTTAAAAAGACTTTGCAATGGCTACAACAGAAAGTTTATCACCCACGGTTGTCGGCTGTTGTGGATGAAATTTGCCGTACCTGCCACTTATGTGAATTGGCCAAACCGCCCGCTCAGAGAGCCGCAACACAGACTATTGTGACTTCAGCACCCCTTGAGCTTCTGATGGTGGATTATCTGACCATTGGTCCCGCATTCCAGGGATAAGATCACTGCCTCGTTATGGTGGATCATTTCACCAAGTTCGCTGTGGTCACCCCTACTCGAGACCAGACCGCGGAGTCGGCCGCCTCCGCAATTTGCAGAAACTTTATACAAGTGTACGGCTGTCCTCAACGTATACATTCCGACCAGGGAGCATGTATTTGGGGAAAGTTATGGAGGAACTACATCATCTCTACGGGATTGACAAATCCCAGACCACTCCGTATCACCCGCAAGGAAATGGGGCTTGTGAACGATTTAATCGGACATTGATTCAAATGCTGCGTACTCTGGAGAGTGACAAGAAAGCTCGTTGGCCTGAATATGTTTCTGAACTAGTATGGGTTTATAATAACCGGGTACATCGAGTTACGGGCTATACGCCTTATTCCCTGCTGTTTGGACGAGAGGGTAAAGGAATCACGGAGGTAGAGTTGGACCCCGAAGAGCCTCAGCCCTGGACCGGAGTGTCGTCCTGGGTCTGAAATCATCGCCACAGGCTGCAAACTCTTCACCGAATTGTACATACCAAACTCCAAGACTGGGAACACCCAGGAAAGAATACAACTTCCCCCCCTCATCTCCAAAGCGGAGACCATGTGCTGGTACTGGATCAACGCCCCCAGAACAAACTGGAGCCACGTTGGGAAGAGAGTCCTTATCGGGTATTACGCCGTATCCACCCAGAAGGACCTGTGTACGAAATACGGCCCGAGCAGGATGAAACAATGCCCACCCGTATTGTGCATCGTAATATGTTACGCCCGTGTATTTCCACTGACCCGAAACAACTGGAACCCATCCCGTTGACATCCGAACCGGAGTCCAGATGCTGTGACTCGGACGATGAGGATGTCCCTCCAAACCCCAAAGGCCCTCCACTCAATAATGAACCAGTTGACCCAATTAACCCACCTGCATCCTGCAGCCCCCCAATGTCAACCACCCCAGAAGATTTCACCCCAGTAGAACTTAGACGCTCCGAGCGGTCAACAGCCGGCAAACCCCCCAAACAGTATGAACAAGACCAGTTCGTATGGCAACGAATATCGACACCCTTACAGGCCAATCTCAATAGAATGACGCCCTCACCCGAGGACTGGCGAGCTTACGGGGTGGAGGAATGTGGGAAGGAGGGCCCCCATATAGTGTTCGGGCCGGAACCAGGGGGACCGCCATCAGGGTTATTGAAGGAATCACATCAGGAGGACTACAAAGGGAGACATGCAGCTGAAGTTGTCAGGGCAACAGGGGGCGGGGCTAGGGTAAAAGGAGCAGGGGACGTGCGGCAGTGGCAGTTGGGAGAGAGTGAGAGTAAAGGCAGACGCAGGGTGACTTGCAGGGGCACCAAGAGGAGCCTGTGAGGAGAAAGCTGTTGATTTATCGACGAGAGAGACGTGAGAGACTGTTCCGGGAGACTGCTCCCTGCCCCCGTTCTGAGAGAATCATCCCTGCTGCCCCCCGCCTTGGTGAGAGAGGAACTTTACCTCAGGTTGTGGCCGTGACTACCCGTTACCCAGCCACAGATGCCTGGGCACTTCCCCCCAGCCTTCCCCCATCACGCCGACCCGGCCGTCACCGGCCTGAAGAAACGCCACCTCGTCACAGGCGAGATAAAAGGCCCGCTACCCCGGCTTTGGGAGAGACTCCTTGATAAAGGACGGCTACAGGTCATCTGGAGAACTGCGTCATCACCGCGCGCCACCTTCATCGCTTTCTTCAGGGCCTGTTGCGCCCCAACGGCATCGCTTTCTTCAGGGCCTGTTGCGCCCCAACGGCATCGCTTTCTTCAGGGCCTGTTGCGCCCCAAAGGCATTGCTTTCTTCAGGGCCTGTTGCACCCCAACGGCATTGCTTTCTTCAGGGCGTGTTGCGCCCCAACGGCATCGCTTTCTTCAGGGCCTGTTGCGCTCCAACGGCATCGCTTTCTTCAGGGCCTGTTGTGCCCCAACGGCATCGCTTTCTTCAGGGCCTGTTGCGCCCGAACGGCATCGCTTTCTTCAGGGCCTGTTGCGCCCCACCAGCATCGCTGTCTTCATGGCTTGTTGCGCCCCACCGTCATCGCTTTCTTCAGGGCCTGCTGACCCCCATTCCTACCCGGGGTAGTGAGACTTCAGGACAGCCGCCCCAGCGACATCTACGCGGCCACGCTACCGAAACCAGCAGTCCCTAGAAGACTAAGTGGCATTATATTTGGTTAAGATTGTTGAGTCCCTGCGTGGACTGTTTGTGTTGTTCTTAATTCTTGTTTTGTTCAGCCAAGCCCAGCGGCTAAAGTTATATTAAATGTAATTTCGTAAACCACCATTTGTCTAGTGTCTCGTCACTGCATCCTGCGATCCTGCTCAACCGTACAGGTACACTTGAAGGTAGAGAGGCCCAAATCCCCTACCTGTCCCTATCTCCTGTTTAGCCTTGAGCTAAACCCACAACCCCCTCCCCAGGAGGTGAGACAGGGAATAAAGTGAACTGCACCAAATAACACACAAGGGAAAATAAAGCAGACACCACTGGGTTAAAGCAACTAAAAACCCAAACTTAGCTTTATCTGCCGCCAAGGCTCCAGGCAGCAGAGAAAGGCACCCGATCAGCATCTAGCAGCAACCCCACTGCTCCAGATAAGCTGGACCCCCCTCTCCACCAGGTATGTCCAGTCTTCACCAAGGTTGGTTAGAAAATGACCAGTATTACCAACAGTGAGCTACAGCACCTGATGACCTTTTATAGGAAGGAGGGGAGTGGTCCCCACCTGCTGGCTAATTAAACATGTAGTAACGGCCAATGGGGCAAAAACTGACATTAACCCCCCGATGGCCTGAAAGGAAAAACGTTTATATCAGGGAATCCAAACTCTGACACAGATCCAAACATGGATCGTGACATTACCTCTCTCAGCCGGTAGATGAACCAACCAGGGGAGATAATCTGCTGTATCTGGTTCTGTGAAATAGACCAGATACAATTTCAGATCTACAGGCCAGTGAGCATTTGGGAAACAGTGGCCATAATATGGTAAGTTTCAAAGTAATTTTCAATCAATCATTCAAAAGTGTAAATGCTAAAACCTGGAACTTTAGGAAAGCTGATTTCAACAAATTAAAGGGGTTGTCCAGGCTTTTCACATAATCTCAGTACATATCTGGGCTGCAGAATTATGACAATAAGTAATTTACTTTCTGTCACTAGTTTGCACGGTTTTCTAGATATTCTGAACAGAACGTCCAAGGGGGTGTGTGTTATGCATTGAAATGAGAACTGGTCGTAACCTCCTACTCTACTCCAAACATGCCCTCTATAGCAACAACCCCACCCTCCATAGCTACAGGCCCTCCCCGTCCACATGAAGAAGCCCTCATCACACAGTAACAAATTCTCCCCCTCTAGCAGCCTCACTACAGAGAGCAGACCACCCAGCTGCTCCTCCCCCAGACACACACTGAACAGTGATCTATGGAAAGTGAAACTAGTGAGGAGGGAAAATCGTCATGTATTCTGGGCCACTCCACGATTACAATACATAACTCATTATCAGTAATTCCTTCCCTCACTGTCCCAGGCTGCTGGCAGCAGTGAGAACAGGCAAAAACCAAAGTTTACCATTAGTGATCAGCGAGTATACTCGTTGCTCAGGTTTCCCTGAGCATGCTCGGGTGGTCTCTGAGTATTTTGTCGTGCTTGGAAATTTAGTTTTCGTCATCTCAGGTGCATGATTTGCGACTGCTAGACAGTCTGAATACATGTGAGGAATGTCTGTTTGTTAGGGAATTCCCACATATATTCAGCTTGTCTAGCAGCCGCAAATCATGCAGCTGAGACGACGAAATCTAGATCTCCAAGCACGCCAAAATACTTGGAGATTATCCGAGCATGCTCGGGGAGACCCGAGCAACAATGCTACTCACCCATCACTATTCATCACATGTTATAACTAGTTTAACACAAGAAGAAGTACACCTGCATCTGAGCAAATTAAACATTGACAAATCCCCAAGCCCAGATGGCATTCATCCCCGGATACTGAGGGAATTGAGTTCAGTAACTGACAGACCACTGTAGCTCATATTCTTACACTCTATTGTAACATATTACATGGGTGGTACCACAGGATTGGGGGACGGCTGAAAGATAAAAAAGGTAAGAAGTTGGATCCAGGTAACTACTGTCCTGTAAATATGACATCAGTAGTGTGCAAAGTTTTTGAGGGCATCATAAGAGATGACCTGCAGAAATATATTGTAGATAATAATATAAGTACTGACAACCTGCATGAATTCATGAAAGAGAGGTCAAGCCTAACCAACATCTTGGGTTTCTATGAGGAGGTAAGTGCAAATCTAGATGTTGGTAATGCCGCTGATGTGATTAATCTGGACTTTACAAATACATTTGATACTGTATCACATAACAGCCTTATACTGAAGCTACAGAGGCAAGGACTGAGGGAAACTATATGTAGATGGTGTAGATGGGTAAAGAATTTTCTAAATGACAGGAAACAATGAGTCGTCATAAATGGTACTATCATGATTCAGACTGGGTTTTTTCTTTTTTTTACTTCAATAAATTTTTATTGCATATTTTTGAAAAAGAAAACATATAAGTAACAACACCCCCAACGTAGGGGTTTAAACAAGGGAAACATAAGCATAAATGCGCATACTCATAGATTGACATAATGTATAAAACAGAAAACATATCGACACTTGCATAGAAAAAAATCATATGAAAAGATATATATCTTCAATGCAAAGGGGCAGACCTCTGACTAAGTAACCACGGTTCCCATATTCGATCAGCCTTTTTCTTGGTAACTGACGAGTGTGCCAGAGTTTGTTCATAATGACGATGTATATTGTCCACCACTTCTCTCATGGTGGGAAGAGACATACCCTTCCATTTAGCAGCAAAGGTGAGCCTAGTCACAATCAGAATATGTGACACTATACCCCTGATATTTAAAGGAAAATCAGTTGTCCCTATATGCAACAGTCCCATTGATGGTGTCAAGTTAACCTGAATCCCAGTCACCTCTCTTAACAATATATTTATAGTATTCCAAAAACCGATCGCCACCAGACAGGACCACCACATGTAGTCAACGATCCCAAACCACCACAACCTCTCCAGCAAGCCAAAGTCTGGTTTAGCCCATAATGTACCAGTTGTCCTGGACACCTATACCACCTAAGATGACACTCTACGTATTTCTCTTAAACTATCCCTCCATTCCTCTGGATCCCACATTGTTCCCAATTCATCCTCCCATTTTAGCATATATGATAATTTAGCATCCACCTCTGGATCATTTAATACACTATAGAGGATTGAAACACCTCTGGGGCCTGATTCAGGTCATAAAAGGAATCCCATGGCTTTGTGATTCACAGGGGGTTTAAGGAAGAGGGAGTCTGGCATAGTTTGGAGCAGATGTCTGATCTGTAGGTATTGGTAAAAAAGACACCTAATACTAGGGAATGTGGAACAGAGTTGATCGAATGGGATGACAAGAGAGCCATCTATCAGGTCCTGGAGGGATTCAACTCCTGCAGTGGACCAGCGTTGTAAGTTAATAAAGGGGATATGCATTTCCAAAGCTTTTAAGGAAATATTTGTTAATGTAGTCTGTGGTCTCAAATCAACTGAAAGGATGAGCTCCTTTCAGAAAAAGAGAGCTAAAAAGAGATACACACTTTCCTGCCAGACTGTCACAATGAGCTTACTGATAGATTCTCAGGTAAAGAGGTCAGACACTTTTTCTTGACAGTGCAGCTTTCCTCACAAACTGACCAGCACTCCTATCCATAAATATCTGCTGGTGGAGGAACATGTGACCAAATCAGTCCATCAAACAAGATCTGCAACAGAAAAGCAGCTTTCGCATGTAAGATGTTTTACAGTTGGAGAAGGCTGATGGGCAGGTCTCGTCTCATGCTCCTGCATCAGCCGCCATTTTATGGAAGAAAGTGCTGGTTTGTAAGGAAAGTGATGAAAACTGCACCAATAACAAAAAGTAGCATACCTCCTTAAGCCAACTCTGCAGACAGATCCTCTGGGACAGATGGTGTAGTGCAGCAATGATGTTGTAGCCCTCCACAGGTAGGGCTGTTGGTCCCAGGGGAGTGTAGCGGATTGTTTAGGAATAGGGTGCAGTGTTTGGCACAGAGATGTAGCAGTGCTGAGCATGTTGCAGGAAGGAGGCAAGGACACAACAGGGTGCAGTTTCTTTACCTTTACTTGGCAAATGCTGTCCAGGGTCCTGGTTACAGATGGCACAGCAGCAGGCTAGCCTGGAAGCAACTCAGGGATCTCTCTATCAGAAGGGTTGTGTAGTCTCCTTCCTAGCGCTGGCTTGAGGTACATGCAGTACAGTGTTACACTGAAGTTCCTCCTTATCTTCTCTTAGAACTACCTCGTATGGCAGACAGCTGTAGCCCTCTATCTCTCTTAGCTCACACGTCGCTGCTGTGCCTCCGAGTCTTAGTTGGGAATAGAGCATTTACAGCTTCCTATTCCTCTGGTTTCTGTCGCGGGACCTTCAGTATCCATACAACCGTGGAGACCAGGCTCCAGATCATGCGCTATCACTGGGAGGGAGCTCTCTATTCTCAGCTCAACCACCAGCTTCTCTCCACACGTCTACACTCGTTACCCTCCTCACACTCACTCCTCATTTCCCCTCCTGGCCCTCAGAGAGCACTCCTACCTCAATTCTGGTTCAGAGCTCCCTCTGCTGGCCTGGAGGGGGAACTGTGTTGCATGACATGGTTAACTGTTAGAGAGACCCTTCATTGCCTCCAAGCCTGACATCACCCTCCCTGGAGGAAGGCAATGCCACTGTGGCGACCATACTCCTGGGGGCGCCACATCATACACCATCCAATTTCAGCCTGTTACATTGAGGTGTAATCTCTACTGGGCCTGAGACAATAGTTCAGCGTCCTCAAATCTGTAGTGAGATCCAAATTCTCATCAATCCTATACGACACCCTCCACCTTGTCATACACCATCCAATTTCAGCCTGTTACATTGAGGTGTAATCTCTCCTGGGCCTGAGACAATAGTTCAGCGTCCTCAAATCTATAGTGAGATTCAAATTCTCACCAATCCTATAGACACCCTCCACCTTGTCATACACCAACCAATTTCAGCCTGTTACATTGAGGTGTAATCTCTCCTGGGCCTGAGACAATAGTTCAGCGTCCTCAAATCTATAGTGAGATTCAAATTCTCACCAATCCTATAGACACCCTCTACCTTGTCATACACCATCCAATTTCAGCCTGTTACATTTGAGGTGTAATCTCTCCTGGGCCTGAGACAATAGTTCAGCGTCCTCAAATCTATAGTGAGATTCAAATTCTCATCAATCCTATAGACACCCTCCACTTTGTTATACACCATCCAATTTCAGCCTGTTACGTTGAGGTGTAATCTCTCTTGGCCCTGAGACAATAGTTCAGTGTCCTCAAATCTATAGTGAGATTCAAATTCTCACCAATCCTATAGACACCCTCCACCTTGTCATACACCATCCAATTTCAGCCTGTTACATTGAGGTGTAATCTCTCCTGGGCCTGAGACAATAGTTCAGCGTCCTCAAATCTATAGTGAGATTCAAATTCTCACCAATCCTATAGACACCCTCCACCTTGTCATACACCATCCAATTTCAGCCTGTTACATTTGAGGTGTAATCTCTCCTGGGCCTGAGACAATAGTTCAGCGTCCTCAAATCTATAGTGAGATTCAAATTCTCACCAATCCTATAGACACCCTCCACCTTGTCATACACCATCCAATTTAAGCCTGTTACATTGAGGTGTAATCTCTCCTGGGCCTGAGACAATAGTTCTGCGTCCTCAAATCTATAGTGAGATTCAAATTCTCACCAATAGTAGATACACCTTCTACCTTGTTTTACAGTACCATATAGCTGGTGTTATTTTGGCACATTTTCACAAAAATGAGGAAGTATGGTGGAAGACGCCATGGAAGTGGGCGGGGGTTGCCAGCTGGTCCCGATGGTGGTGGTGGTGTTGCATCTGTTGGTAGTGGCAAAAGCACAATAGCACCTAAGGCAGGAGGTGTTGTGCCTGCGTCATCGTCTGGCTCCACAAGGCCTCGAAGGCTCTCTTTTCTGGGATAAAAAACACATGTGACATGCACAAATGTGAACAAGTCTGTTGGACAATGTTCACACCACCCACTGACCAAAACACAAACAAAAAGCACAGAATGACAAATGTGCAGAAATACCTTGCAGTAAGACATATGACAGTAGTCAGCAAGTGCTGATAAAAGGTAACAACAAATACAGGGTGTTTAGTCGATACTTTTTTTTGCCAAAAAATGTATGCTAAGCTGCTCCACCTTGGGAGTCTCTCAAATCATGCATAAGCACAAAAAAAGCTGGATTAAAAACACATGCACACATGCACACTTGCTGACTACTGTCATATGTCTTACTGCAAGGTATTTCTGCACATTTGTCATTCTGTGCTTTTTGTTTGTGTTTCGGTCAGTGGATGGTGTGAACATTGTCCAACAGACTTGTTCACATTTGTGCATGTCACATGTGCTTTTAATCCAGTTTTTTTCGTGCTTATGCATGATTTGAGAGACCCCACCCCTCTCTTGTGTGACATGCACATAAGGAGCTGTCTCACACCACGTGCCCATACTAGAAAGCGCCTGTCTTAATCCTGCTCATTTAGACACTGTTCACATGTTCAGGTTTTAAATACATTAGATAGCGACTGCTTCAATACGGGTTACCTTGACAAGGTGGAGCAGCTTGGCATACATTTTTTTGCAAAAAAACGCATCGACTAAATACCCTGTATTTGTTGTTACCTTTTATCAGCACTTGCTGACTACTGTCATATGTCTTACCGCAAGGTATTTCTGCACATTTGTCATTCTGTGCTTTTTGTTTGTGTCTCTTTTCTGGGAGTAGGTAAACCACTTTTAAAGCCGGAGCTTCAGGAACAAGTTTTGGCTTACATTGCTGACACAGCCTCCAGCTCTCTCGCCTCCTCTTCTGAAGTTTCAAAAAATAAAAGCACTGAGTCGTCAGTGGAGGCTCCTGGTCAGGAACAACACCTTTCCTTGTGTCCTTCACCCCTACCAAAAGTGAAGGATGTGGCAGGCCACACTACTGATTACTCCATGGAGCTCTTTTCACATACCATGCCTTGGTTAGCAAGTCAAATCGTGAATTCCCCAGTCCAAGATGAATCTGACATGGAGTGCACTGATGCACAGCCACTGCTAAATTTTTCTGCTGGTACATTCACTCAGAGCACTACATTGTCCTCGCAGTGTACTGAGGCAGAATCAGACCCTGATGAAACTCAGGTGCCCCCCCCCGCATACTATACCACCTTACACGGTGACACAGAGGAAGGTGCACATGAAATTGAAGAGGAGGTGATGGATGACCCAGTTGTTGACCCAGATTGGCATCCATTGGGGGAAGAGGGTGCCGCTGCCAATAGCTTAGAAATGGAGGAGGAGGATCCGCAGCAGGCAACGACATCGCAACAGCTGTTATCTGGCATGACCGTAGCAGTCAAAAAACGTGTTATAAAAACTAAAAGAGTTGCAGGACAGCTTGGCCAGACAATCAAATTAGCACAGTGTGCAAGGTCTCAAAATGTCTTCCATAGTAGGAAGAGTGCAGTGTGGCACTTTTTGAACAAAATCCTAATGATCAGGCAAAAGTTATCTGTAAGAAGTGCGCAAAGACCTTTAGCCGAGGGAAAAATCTGAGAAATTTGAATATCAGTTGCATGCTTAGACATTTAACCACCATGCACTTGCAAGCGTGGACGGACTACCAAGCCTCACGTACCACATATGCAACTGCTCCGAATGAAGGTAGTCAGCAACGCTACATCGCTTCCCCCACTGTAAGCCCACCGGTTAGCACACCACCAGCAGCAAATGTCGAGGTGTCATCGCAAGGGCAAAGCAGTCATGTGTCATGTCCGCCATGTCTGCCCTGTCTGTTTTCTCTCAATAACTCCTGGAGCGATGTGCATGTGCATATCTTGTTTGCTATCCTGCTTGTTCCCTAGAGCAGTGTGCACACTCACCTCATGTCTGAGCTGCAGGATGCCTGTGTTTCTGCTCTGTCTTCTGTGATCTTCTCGTCATGTCTAGAATCTCTGATCAGGTGTCCCTGTCTGGATCCTGCACTGTCTGGCTCTGCAATCATCTCGTCATGTCTGGAACGCTGATCATGTGACCTTTCCTAGGATCTTGCACTGTCTGGTTTGGTAATCATCTCGTCATGTCTAGAACTCTGATCATGTGACCTGTCTAGGTTTCAGCCCTGATTCTGCAGTCGTCTCGTCATGTCTGGAACTCCGATCATGTGACTACGCTCTGTTATCCTGTGGATCTGAACCCGGAAGTGCTCCCCTGGTCCTGACCTGGAAGAGGAGGGGCTATACCCTATATCAGGCCGCCCCTTCCTATGCTCAGGGCCTGAGTATTGTGTGGTGTCCCTGCATGGCTGCTTGGTCTGTGGGGCGCTCCCTCTATTCTGTGCCCTTGCACTCTGCTCTGTTGTGCGTCTCTGCACACGCTCCATGCTCGTATTCCGTCTCTTGTCTTGTGTCTTGTCTAGTGTTTGTCCTTCGTGCCATGTTTGTCCCTGCTCTGCTTTGCCTTGTAGTCCTTGTTTGCTCTGATTCTGTTCCGTGTTTCTGTCCTCGTGTCATGTCTCGCTCTGCTTTGTGGCTTCAGGTACCCTGCCTCTGTCTCTGTCCCTGGCGTGTCCTTACACGTGCAGGCCTCCGTCTCTGTACCCTGCCCTGACGTGTCCTTACACGTGCAGGTCTCCGTCTCTGTACCATGTCCCTGACGTGTCTCCTCACACGTGCAGGTCTCTGCTCTGAACCTCTCCCTGGCGTGTCTCTACACGTGTAGGCCTCCGCTCTGAACCTCTCCCTGGTGTGTCTCTACACATGCAGGCCTCGCTCTGTACCCTGTCTAGTCCCAAGGTCCCTCCTTGGCCCGGCTCTGGGCTTCGGCCTACGCTCCGCTGCTAGACTGTCCCTGTCCCTGGCATTCGCTCCGCATGCGCAGGTCTCTGCCTCGTTCTTTGTCTTGTCCCTGTTGTTTCGTGCACTCTTGCACATTTCGTACTAGGCTTTGCCATGCTGTCTCGCATGTGGCTCTGTCCTGTACCCTTTGCCTAGCCCTGCCTTGTGGCTCCGTGCCTCCGTGCACGTGCCTGGTCACCTGTGCCTGCCTGGTGTGCCTCAGCCGTGCCGCCTCTAGCCGTGCTTGCCTGTGTGCCCCAGCCATGCCCCGTCCAGTGCTATAGTGGTCTGGCTGCGTGGCCCCGCAGTGGTGCCGCCTCTAGTCGTGCCCGCTTGCAACTGCCATCGTCGGTACCACCTGCCGGTGCTCCCAGCCGTGGTCTCCGTGCTTCCTTGCACTCACGCTGGTTCTCGCACTGTGCCTTTTCGTGCTACTCTTGCACAAAGCCTTTGTCTCTTTTGCTCTTCTCTGTTCCCTAGTTTGCCTGCCGGATTCCATAACCTGCCGACCGCTGCCAGAGGTCCGGACCTAGATGACTGCGGCCTAATGTCCGGAGCTGATGTCTGTAGTCAGATACCTGGACCCTGTCGGTCGATGCCAGCATTTGGATTCCGATGCCACCATACTTTGTGTCTCACCCTGGCATGACCCTTGGCATGCGCAGGCCACCGTTCTGTGAACCTGACCCATCCCTGGCATGCCCCTTGGCGTTCGCAGGCCACCGTCCTGTGAACCTGACCCGTCCCTGGCATGCCCCTTGGCATGCGCAAACCTCTGTTCCGTGAACCTGATTCTGGCGTGTCCGTTGACACGCACCAAGTCACTAACTCTATCTTGTTTCCTTGCATGGAACCCTGGCTGACTTCTGGATGTCCAGATCCTGCCGATCATCCTCTGAGCTACAGACCCGGATGCCCTGGTTGATCGTGGACTGTTGTCCGGAGTCCGATGTCCGCGTACTATCTGCACGTTCCATGCTTGGACCTCGGCGTGCCATTGCACGCACCCTGTTCCATGAACTCTGTGTGTTCACGTTTGCTCCTGTTGCACCCTGAAGAGTTCCTCAAGTCTTGGACCTCGGCGTGCTCTTGCACGCATCTTGCATTATGTTCTGTGTGTCCACGTTTTGCACTTGTTGTACCTGAAGTCTTCTTTAATGAAGTTTCTTTGAATTAACGACTCGTCTTGCCTTGCCTTGTCTTGTTTCCCTGAGCCGGCCGTCTGGTCCAGCTGCCGTGGTGGCTCACCCCCTTGGTCCTGCCCCTGACACTCCCTGTATAGGGGTTGGTTCTCATTAGGTCAGCTCGCCCTAGGTGGGTGGGTGCCACGGCCCAAAGGGTCCACTCTTTCTAAGAAGAACGACTCAGCGTAAGCTGACTCTCGTCACATCATGGAAACACAATGTTATTTGTTGTGAGTTCATTTTCCCCTTCATCACTGAGGTCTGGTGAACTCCCTATTCTGGTAAAGGAAGGTAATGAGCCTGATTATCAGGCACCTGAGACTAATGAGGATGACTGGCTGAGTGGAGTCACTGACTGGATATAAGGCTGCCGACGCCCTTCTGCCCTGCGGGTGACTTCTCTGTGGACTTCTAGGACACCAGTCTGATTCCTGCTTCCCTAAAGCTAAGTTTTCTGCTTTGCCTGTTTGCATTTATGTTTTGTTTTTGTTTTCCTTGCTTTTCTGGATTCTTCCATTCCCTGCTGGGGTGAGCTGAATCTCCTTTTGCCTGTTGCTCTGTCTTCAGAATATTCCTGAGTACTGACATAGCTTTTTTGAAGCCTAGCATCTTCAGGGCCTTTTTCACTGTCAGTCTGTTGGCTCTTATTTTCATAGGGTTTTTCACGGATTGCAGACAGCAGCCTTCCTGTCCTTTCCTATCTAGGTAGTTTGGGCCCCGTCTTTGCTCAGTCTATCTTTCTGTCTGTGTTAGTGTTTTCATCTTGCTTCACCGTCATTATATGTTGGGGGCTGCCTATTGCTTTAGGGTCTGCTCTGGGGCAGTTTAGATTTCCCCTTTCTTTCTGTAGGCCTATTTAATTCTCCGGCTGTGATCGAGGGGTCTAGGGCATCTTAGGAACCCCCCACGGCTACTGTTAGTTGTTGTGATAGGATCAGGGGTCTGCAATCCGATAGCTGCCAACTGCTCTGGTTTTCTGGACTTAGCTAGCATTTCTGTTTTTGCCTCCTACGGTGACTCAATCATAACAGTTATTGCTACGAAAGACTGAATCTAGGCCATCAGCAACACCACCAACACCATCACCATCACCAACCCTCCCTAAGTCCGCCATATCCACTGCTAGTTCCACCATATGCATGTCTCAAGTCCAGCTCACCCTACCAGAGACTCTGAGTAGGACAAGAAAGTACTCATCCACTCATCCGCGTACGCTGGCTTTGAACGCCCACATTGCCAAACTAATCTCGTTAGAGATGATGCCCTACCGGTTGGTTGAAAGCAAAGCTTTCCGCAAGCTCATGGCCTACGCAGTACCACGCTATGACCTACCCAGTCGGCACTTCTTTTCGCAAAAAGCCATCCCAGACCTCCACACGCATGTGAAAGACCGCATTGTCTTGCAGCGTGGAGGTGTTGACAGGCGCTGCCGATGGCATCGCAGCAGCCACAGGTTCTGCAGGTGCTGCCTGAGGGAGAACCAGTGCAGCGGCCGTGGGTACCGGTGGTGAAGGTACCGTTGGCGTAGGCCCCTCCTAGGCGTGCTGCAAGTTCAGAGTCCACAAAGCCTCCTGCTTCAGCCGCAGACGGTGGGTCAGCTGGGCAATTTCGTCCTCCAACTGCTGGCGGTCCATGGTGGAAGTGGGGTTGGAGCCTTCAATCAGTGCGCCAAGGAAGATCAGCTCAGCCTCCTTGCACTCTTCAGGCCTCCGTGCTTCTTCCAATATGGCGTCCTGGCGTTCTCTCTCCCTCCTGGGCTCCCTTCCCGCCACAGGGCCTCGCTCCTCCTTCTGGGGGCAGCGTCTTCTTCCTCTGCCTCCATACCAAGCCAGTATATGAACCCCTCTGGGGGTGGGCCATGTTGCGGTTGCATAGAAGTTCAGGCAGGGGAGGCCCAGGACAGTTCGCGCTCTTTTCTTAGGGCCACCTATGTTGTCACGCCCTTCTTCACCGCGCCGGCGGCCATTTTGAGAGTCCATTTTACAGTCTATTATTTTTGGTCCTTTTGCACATTCTCAGCAATCTTAAGACCAATGTAAAAAATCTTCAGCACACAGGACCCGGTGGTACCGGCCTTCGTCATCCTGTTCATGAGGCCAAAAATGGATCGCCCGCCAGGGCCGTGGGGTACTAGGTACTGGGCCGGTATCTCAGAGGGAAGTGTCACAGTGGTGGCGACCCGGTCCGTGGCCCTGGGTGTCCATGTAAAAAGGGGGTAGAGTGATGGGGATAAAGTTATTAAGATGATTCGTGACGCCACCTGTGGTTTCTGGTCAGTTTGACCAGCGCTGCAGGGCTGCCTCTCTGGGACAGATGGTGTGGTGCAGCAATGATGCTGCAGCCCTCCACATGCAGGGCTGCAGTCCCAGGGCAGAGTAGATGAGGTTGGCAAAATGAGGAGATAGTGAGGAGAAGCAGATGGTGCAGTATAAGGCACAGAGATGTAGCAGTGCTGAGTGGGTTGGCGCAGGAAGAAGGCAATGAGACAGATAAATGCAGTTCCAGTTCTTTTACTCACGTTCTTGGCACAGACAGGTGCCCGCTTCAATGCTGCGGTCTCAAGATCAGGGGCTCAGCCAACTCCCTGGCAGATGGAATTAACCTTTCCAGCTCTCCCTTTCATGTGCCTGTTCTGAACGTCTCCACACTAGTGCTTATTTGAGGTACTCACGGTACTGAGTTACACTGAAGTTCCTCCTTTCAGATGTTCCCTGGAACTCTACTTGTACGGCAGACAGCTGTAGACTGCTTCAGGGACTCCTTGCTACTAAGTCCCGGCTCACTCACGTCGCTATTGTGCCCCCAAGTCTTTTGTGGGAATAAAGTGGTGACAACTTCTATTCCTCCAGTGTCTGCTGCAGGACCATTAGTATCCATACAACCTCGGGGACCGGACCCCGGCCATGCGCTTAGAAATTGAGGAAGGGCTCCGCTCCAACCCTAGTCCTTAGTTCTCTTCTTCTCCTTACGTTCCGTACTAATCTTTCTTCCTTCTGGAGATTCAGGCTTTCTAGTTCTCTTTCCCGTGCCAGCAGCTCCAAGTCACAGGAGTCTGCTGCAGCACCTCCTTCACTCCATCCCTCTCAGGGGAGCTTCTCTCATAGACTGACCTCAATAATCTCCCGCTCACTTGTGCAACTAAGCTCCACCCACCTCCCAGCACTTTTCCAAGCAGGGAGCCACCAAAGGTTCTTTGCTACACTACTATGTTGTGTGGGATGCAGGTGTTGGAGTGAGGTCAGGTGTCTCCACCTTACCTGAATGGTGGGGTACCACACCTCAGGAGGAGGTGCAGTACCTCTGTGGCGACTGAACCCTCAGGGGCGCCACATAATCTATAGTGGGCCTGAGTTAATTGTTCAGCCTCCTAAAATCTCTAGGGAGCTTCCAATTCTCCCCAATACTATATACAGACCTTGTACTTTGTCATACACCAGCCAATTTCAGCCTGTTAAATTGATGTGTAATCTATAGTGGGCCTGAGATAATAGCTCAGCCTCCTAAAATCTCTAGGGAGTTTCCAATTCTCCCCAATACTTTATACACACCTTGTACTTTGTCATACACCAGCCAATTTCAGCCTGTTACACTGAGGTGTAATCGATAGTGGGCCTGAGATAATAGTTCAGCCTCCTAAAATCTCTAGGGAGCTTCCAATTCTCCCCAATACTATACACACACCTTGTACTTTGTCATACACCAGCCAATTTCAGCCTGTTAAATTGAGGTGTAATCTATAGTGAGCCTGAGATAATAGTTCAACCTCCTAAAATCTCTAGGGAGCTTCCAATTCTCCCCAATACTATATACACACCTTGTACTTTGTCATACACCAGCCAATTTCAGCCTGTTAAATTGAGGTGTAATGTATAGTGGGCCTGAGATAATAGTTCAGCCTCCTAAAATCTCTAGGGAGCTTCCAATTCTCCCCAATACTATATACACACCTTGTACTTTGCCATACACCAGCCAATTTCAACCTGTTAAATTGAGGTGTAATCTGTAGTGGGCCTGAGTTAATAGTTCAGCCTCCTAAAATCTCTAGGGAGCTTCCAATTCTCCCCAATACTATATACACACCTTGTACTTTGTCATACACCAGCCAATTTCAGCCTGTTAAATTGAGGTGTAATCTATAGTGGGCCTGAGATAATAGTTCAGCCTCCTAAAATCTCTAGGGAGCTTCCAATTCTCCCCAATACTATATACACACCTTGCACTTTGTCATACACCAGCCAAATTCAGCCTCTTAAATTGAGGTGTAATCTAAAGTGGGCCTGAGATAATAGTTCAGCCTCCTACAATCTCTAGGGAGATTCAAATTCTCCCCATACTATATACACCTTGTACCTTGTTTTACAGTGCCATATATCTGTTGGTATTTTGTGTACATTTTTCCAAAAATGAGGAAGTATGGTGGAAGAGGCCGTGGAAGTGGGAGTGGGTTGCCAGCTGGTACTGATGGTGGTGAGGGTGGTGGTGGTGGCAAAAGCACAATAGCATCTAAGGAAGGAGGCGTTGAGCCTGCGTCATCGTCTGGCTCCACAAGGCCTTGAAGGCTCCCTTTTCTGGGAGTAGGTAAACCGCTTTTAAAGCCGGAGCTTCAGAAACAAGTTTTGGCTTACATTGCTGACACAGCCTTCAACTCTCTCGCCTCCTCTTCTGAAGTGTCAAAAAATAAAAGCACTGAGTTGTCAGTGGAGGCTACTGGTCAGGAACAACACCTTTCCTTGTGTCCTTCACCCCTACCAAAAGTGAAGGATGCCGCAGGCCACACTACCGATTACTCCATGGAGCTCTTTTCACATACCATGCCTTGGTTATCAAGTCAAATCGTGAATTCCCCAGTCCAAGATGAATCTGACATGGAGTGCACTGATGCACAGCCACTGCTAGATTTTTCTGCTGGTACATTCACTCAGAGTACTACATTGTCCTCGCAGTGTACTGAGCCAGAATCTGACCCTGATGAAACTCAGGTGCCCCTTCCCGCACATTATACCACCTTACACAGTGACACAGAGGAGGGTGCACATGAAATTGAAGAGGAGGTGATGGATGACCCAGTTGTTGACCCAGACTGGCATCCATTGGGGGAAGAGGGTGCCGCTGCAATAGCTCAGAAGAGGAGGAGGAGGATCCGCAGCAGGCATCGACATCGCACCAGCTGTTATCTGGCAGGCCCGTAGCAGTCCAAAAACGGTTTACAAAAACCCAAAGAGTTGCAGGACAGCTTGGCCACATGGTCAAATTAGCACAGCATGCAAGGCCTCAAAATGTCTTCCATAGTAGGAAGAGTGCAGTGTGGCACTTTTTTGAACAAAATCAAATGATCAGGCAAAGGTTATCTGTAAGAAGTGTGCAAAGACCGAGGGAAAAATCTGAGAAATTTGAATACCAGTTGCATGCTTACACATTTAACCACCATGCACTTGCAAGCGTGGACGGACTACCAAATCTCACGTACCACATGTGCACCTGCTCCGAATCAAGGTAGCCAGCAACACTATATCGCTTCCCCCACTGTAAGCCCACCGGTTTGCACACCACCAGCAGCAAATGTTGAGGTGTCGTCGCAAGGTCAAAGCAGTCAGGGAATCACAATGTCATTGCTACAAAAGATTGAATCTAGGCCATCAGCAAGACCACCAACACCATCACCATCACCAACCCTCTCTCAGTCCGCATTGTCCACCGCTAGTTCCACCACATGCAGCTCTCAAGTCCTGCTCACCCTACCAGAGACTCTCAGTAGGACAAGAAAGTACTCATCCTCTCATCCTCGTACACAGTGTTTGAACGCCCACATTGCCAAACTAATCTCGTTAGAGATGATGCCCTACCGGTTGGTTGAAAGCGAAGCTTTCCGCGAGCTCATGGCCTACGCAGTACCACACTATGACCTACCCAAGTCGGCACTTTTCTCGAAAAGCCATCCCAGCCGTCCACCTACATGTGAAAGACAGCATTGTCCATGCACTCAAGCAATCAGTGAGTGGTAAGGTGCACCTCACAACAGATGCATGGTCCAGTAGGCATGGGCAGGGCCGTTACATGTCCATCACTGCGCACTGGGTTAATGTGGTGGATGCAGGCTCCACAGGGGACAGCAGCGGTGGGACAGTGCTGCCTAGCCCACAGTATAGGAAACAGTTGGCTGTAGGCGTTCGACCCTCCTCCTCCAGAAGCGAAAGCTCGTCCACAGAGCGCAGTCGTACGAGCACTCCATCCACAGCTGCCAGTGTTGCACACGAGGTATTCCACTATCGAACAGCTAGTGGTAAGCGTCAGCAGGCTGTGTTGAAGATGATGTGTTTGGGCGACAACAGACACACCGCGGAGGTACTGGCCGACTACTTGCAGCGACAAACTGAGTCATGGCTGGGCAGTATACATCTTGAGGCAGGCAAGGTAGTTAGTGATAACGGCCGGAATTTTGTGGCAGCCATAGCCCTTTCAAAACTCAGACACATACCTTGCCTGGCTCACACCTTGAACCTGGTGGTGCAGTGCTTCCTCAATAATTATCCAGAGTTAATAGCCCTGCTCCATAAGGTGTGAAGACTGTGCTCGCACATCCGCCGGTCGCCCGTACACTCCAGTCGTATGCAGAAGCTGCAGCGATTGCTCCACCTTCCCAAGCACCGCCTAATCATCTACGTTGCAACAAGGTGGAACTCCACCCTGCACATGGTTCAGAGGCTGTGCGAACAGAGGCAGGCTGTAATGCATTTGTGGGAGGATACATGGGCAGGCAGTTTGAAGGCAGACATGGAGTTGTCTGGTGTGCAGTGGTCGAAGTTGAAAGACCTCTGTAAAGTCCTTCAGTCTTTTGAGGAATGCGCACAGCTGGTAAGCGCAGACGACGCCATCATAAGCATGAGCATCCCACTTATGTGTCTGCTCATGCAAACTTTGGCGCACATTAAGGCCAGGCGTCTGCAGCTGAGGAGGAAAAGGAGGAGGGAAGCCTTGATGACAGTCAGCCATTGTCTGCTCAGGGAACTCTCCTGGACGAGGTGGAGGAAGAAGAGGAAGAGGAGGAGGAGGATGATGGGGATGATTATTTAGGGGAGGAGGATGCTTCTCAGGGGGCAAGAGAAAATGTTGGCGTGGCAAGGTCAGTTACAGGGTTTGTGCGTGACTGGAGGGGTGTTGATTTGCCACAAAGTGCTCCTCCACCCAGCACTCGCAGTGCATCATTGGCACCTGGAACATTGGCCCACATGTGTGATTATGCCTTGCAGATCCTAAAAAGGGACCCCCCGAATTGCCAAAATGATGAACGATGACGACTACTGGTTGGCCAGCAACCTGGATCCACGCTATAAAGGCAAAATTCCAAAACATCATGCCACAGGAGAACCTAGAGCTAATATTGGCTAACAAAAAAGCAACTCTAGTAAACCGTTTGTTTGAGGCATTCCCAGCACACAGCGGCGGTGATGGTGTCCCACGAGCCGTAGCGGGCAACATGGAAGAGGTGGTCGTGGTACACACAGTCGAAGTGGCAGTGGACACAGGGGTTTCAGGACCATGCTGTGGACTGATTTTTCAAGTACCGCTCACACGACTGGTAATACTGCATCGATTGAAAGTGACAGGAGATAGCAGTTGTCAACTATGGTTACAAACTACTTCTCCTCCCATATCGATGATCTCCCTCACAGGTCATTCCCCTTTGACTATTGGGCCTGTAAACTGGACACCTGGCCTGAATTGGCACAATATGCCTTACAGGAGCTAGTTTGCCCTGCTGCTAGTGTGCTATCCGAAAGAGTCTTCAGTGCTGCTGGATCAATCCTGACAGAAAAAAGGACTCGTCTGTCGACCCAAAATGTTGATGATCTAACCTTCATTAAAATGAACCATGCATGGGTTTCAAAGGATTTTGTCCCACCTTCCCCTGCTGACACATAGGGTGCCCGAAAAATGGATCGCTTTTGTCCTCCTCTTCCTCGGACCTTTCCAATTCCTCCATTTTCAGCTGCTGAATGTCCAACATTAGCATATGCCATTTTTTCAACCTACCTAACTGGGCTGCCTCCCCCCAGGGCCGGGGTCACCACCTGGCGCACATACCCATGCAAGTGCCATTGCCCTGGACAGGTGGGTGGGCCCACTCTTGGTTGACGGCACTGACACATGGTCCCTCATAGTACAATCAAGTGTCTCTGATGCTGGGGGTGCACACCCGCTGTCAGACACACCGGCGTACTATGAGGGGCTCTGTGCCAGTACCGCCGCCCACGAGTGGGCCCCCCTGCTTGCTCAGGGCCACAGCAGTTGCAATACTTACCTCTCCCTGCTCCACCGCTGTGTAGTCTGGGCTGTTGAGTCCTTCACTGGGACTGCCAATACAAATTTGGTGAACTGATAGATGATGGTTAAGACGTAGCTATGCCCTGTCCTGCTGGGCTCTATCTTCAGATGATCAATGGCTTCTATTTGTTATGGACGTCGACACAATGAGATGCAGTGGTGGTTTATCATCAGCTTTCACGGTTTTCCGACTCACAGACGTGTGACATTTCTGCCCACATTTTTAAATGTGTCCTCTCATGCCAATCCAATAGAATCGCCTACGATCTGTTGCTTCTGTCTTTTGCACTCCAAAGTTACCTGACAGATCATGATAGGCAGTGAGGACATTGTATACATCTCTCCCTGTGATCACAATTTGATGGAGATGAGTTACGGTGATGGGATCCACGGTACTGCGATACAGCAAACCTTTCTTCACAAGAACTGTTTTCGCTGTCTCAACAGACAAAGTAATTGAGAGTCAGCATCGCCTCTGAGAATTCTCCCGGGAGTTTTTCCCGTGATTAGTAATTCCCAAATTTCTGCAATCACTTGACTTCCCGTCTGTACTTGTATCCATCTCGTTTCCTCTTGCGGAGAGTCTGGACTGTCTTACTGAGACTGAAATATATATGAAGATTGAAAAATACCCCAACAGTGTATACTGGTGTACGCTTCGAATACATTACCCTTTTTCTACTTTTTAGATTCTTGTCTAATCCATACTGAGGCTGTGAGTGTCTTTGTCGGACTACGGAAATATACACAGAGATTTTTAATGTTTAGATAAACTATGCTATATATACCTGGTATGCAGTGATACTGTACCCTTTCTCAATTTTCTACAATCTTGTCGAATCCATATTGGGCCTGAGACCGTCTGAGTCTGCCTCTTGATATACAGTATAGACATAGATTTTTAATGTGTAAACTATGATACATATATACCTGTTATCCGGTGATACTGTACCCTTTCTCAACTTTCTACAATCTTGTCGAATCCATACTGGGCCTGAGACCATCTGAGTCTGCCTCCTGATAAGAGATGAGCGGGGTTCGAGTCGACCTGTTCGCCAAGTTCAAATTCGAACTGTTTTGGGCAGTGTTCTAACCGTTCGTCGAACTCTAACACTTTGCTTATAATTCGGCTGTTAGAGGTTCTGTTCGAGAACGGTTAATTCACCAAAAGCGTAACTTTATTTTCACATTAATAATGGTTTTAAATGTTAATAGACAGTTTCATGGCATAGTAGCGGTGTCAGGTAGCCAGCGGTGTAGTGCACCTGTCAAGGAGCTACACCGTGTGTGTTTCTAATAATTTTTTACCACATCTTGTCCAGAAAATCCTTTTGGGCCTTGTAGCACTGTCTGCTACTCAGCAGAGGACCCCACCCGTGAACCTTGCTATGCCACCTGTTTATGAAAGAACCTGTTTTTGACTGCATTTAGCCCAGTTAATACTTTGGGCCTAGTAACTGTGTCTGCTACTCAGCAGAGGAGCCCACCCGTGAACCAAGCTGTGCCGCCTGTTTAAGTAAGAACCATTTTTTAACTCCATTTAGCCCAGTCAATACTTTGGGCCTAGTACCTGTGTCTACTGCTCAGCAGAGGAGCCCACCCGTGAACCTAGCTATGCGCCTGTTTATGTAAGCACTGTTTGCTACTCAGCAGAGTTGTCCACCCGTGAACCAAGCTATGCCGCCTGTTTATGTAAGAACTGCGTGCTACTCAGCAGAGGAGCCCAGCTGTTAAGCAAGCAACAGCACCTGTGGTTTGGACAATTAATTTTTCCACATTCTTTCTGGATTGCCAGTTAGGCCTAATTCCGGGATTCCAGTTGACCTGCACTTACTGGGAAATCCTCGTTCACGGGGAAGAATTGGAATCCCAGATCACCATCACTTACGGGGTTCAGCAGGTGATCCGCACCTGTAAGTGACACACGCTGGTCCTTTCAGTGTAGCGCGCATGCAGCCCCAGACATGTAAGGGCATGACAGACCTGTTATTGCTCGATCTTGCGTGCCAGAGCCTCGCATGTCCCTCTATTAAGCTGGACGCGGACCATGGGGTCATGCCAGAGTCTTGTTCGTTAACGGAATTAAGCTGACAAATCGCTAGCACAGCTAAAAACGGCCATGCACCACCACCCACAGAATCGACAAAGCTTGCAATTTGTCCCTCTTTTCCGTAGCTGGCATGGTTGAGGTTGCCCGTATGGAGTCCAATTAAGCCGCAGGCTCCACTCCTGGTGGTACCCTTCTAGACATTCCTTTAAGATTCAGCTTTGCAACCATACAGCCCCCGGAAACCAAACACTTTGCCTTCATGGACGCTGTTCGGAGGGTTGTGGGAATAACGCCGCCCGATCGGCAGTTGGCATAATTTATGGTGGGAAGTCCAACGGTATATGATCGTCTTCAATTTTAGAATTTTAGATTTTTTTTATTTTAGTTTTTTAGTCCTGCATTTCTTGACTTTATAAGGGCATGACATGCCTATATCTGTGTCTCCTCCTCCTCCTTTTACTCCTCCACCGCTTTTCTATATGTAGTTGCCCTTTTCCATATGTTATTTTTGTCTTCTGAGCATTGGGTCTGCTTTGGGACACCTTTTAAGGTGTTTTGTAATTGTTTTCTATGTGCTTGTGTTTGCCTGCCATTGTTTTCAATGGGGCTCGATGGTGTTCGACGAACGTTCGACGAACATTCGACGAACTTGCCTCCTGTTCGACGAACCGAACTCGAACACTAGTGGGGTGGCTCAACACTACTCCTGATATATAGACGTACATTTTTAATGTTTAAACTATGCTATATATACCTGGTATCTGGTGATACTGTACCCTTTATGCCAGAAAGTCCACCTCCACCCACCACTCTAAGTGTATCATTGACACCTGGAACATTGGCCCACATGTGATTATTTCTTTGCGGATTTTCTTTTTATATTGTGGTGTGATCCATCCTGAGCGTGTTTAAACTATACTATATATACCTAGTATGATACAGTACCCTTTTTCTACTTTTTATATTCTTGTCTAATCCATACTGAGCCTGTGAGCGTCTCTGTGTGACTCATGAAATATATAGGGAGATTGACAATTATCCTTTGACTGTATAGAGCTGTACGCTTCTGATACAGTACCATATATCTGATGTTATTTTGGGTACATTTTCTCAAAAATTTGGAAGTATGGTGGAAGAGGCCACGGACGTGGGCGTGGGGGGGCCAGCTGGTACTGATGGTGGTGGTGCATCTGCTGGTAGTGGCAAAAGCACAAAAGCAGCTAAGGCAGGAGGTGTTGAGCCTGCATCATGGTCTGGCTCCGGAACGCCTGGAAGGCTACCTTTTCTGGGAGTAGGTTAACCGCTTTTAAAGCCGGAGCATCAGGAACTGGTTTTAGCTTACATTGCCGAAACAGACTCCAGCAAATATGCCCTCCTCTTCTGAAATTTCAAAAAATGCAAGCGCTGAGTCGTCAAGTGCTGGCTCCTGGTCAGGAAGAACCCCTTTCCTTGTGTCCTTCACCCCCACCAAAAGTGAATGATGCATCAGGCCACACTTCACATTAGTCCATGTAGCTCTTTCCCACATACCATGCCTGGGTTATCAAGTCAAATCATGAATTCCCCAGTCCAAGATGAATCTGACATGGAGTGTGGGTGGCCAGCCAGGGTAATGGGGTTAATCGGTACCGGGGCGGTGTCTCAGAGGGATGTGTCACGGTGGTGGTGACCCGGTCCGTGGGCATGGGCGTCCATGCAAAGGGGTGAATACCGTTTATAGGTGCATGATACGTGACACCACCTGTGGTTTCTGATCAGATTGACCAGCGCTGCAGTGTCGCTTCTCTGGGACAGATGTTGTGGTGCAGCTAAGATGTAGAAGCCCTGCACAGGTAGGGCCGTAGTCGCAGGGCAGATGAAAGAGTTGGTAGATGGTGTGCAGTGCAGGATGTAGCAGAGCCGTGTGCCAGGCGCAGGAGAAAGATGACAGACACAGTCGTGCAGTTCCTTTACCTGTACTTGGTAAGTGCCATACAGGACCCAGAGTACAGATGGAGAAGGAGTTGGTCAGCCTGGAAGCAAATTAGGAATTCTCTCTCTGCAGATAGGTAGTGTGGCCTCCATTCTAGCGCTTATCTGAGGTACTCGCAGTACTGAGTTCACTGAAGTTCCCTCTGTTGACTCTCTTTTGAAACTTTCTCGTATGGCAGGCAGCTGTAGCATTTTCTTTCTTTCTCACACAAGTCGCTGCTGGGGCCTCCGAGCCTTAGTTGGGAACAGAGCATTTACAGCTGCTACTTCTTCCGGTTTCTGCTGCAGGACCATCAGTGTCCCTACAAACTCAGAGACCAGAATCCGGACCATGCGCTCCAGCTAGGAGTGAGCCTTAACTCTGGTCATCCTCCAGCTCCCCTTCTCACATCCACACACTTCCCCTTCCCTTCACAGACTGCCCTAACTTCCCTCCTCCCGACCACAGAGAGCAGCTCCTTAGCAGTCAGGTTCAGAGCTCTCCCTGGTGGCCTGGAGTGGGAACTGTGTTGTGTGTTAGTTTAACTGCTAGAGAGATCCTTCTTTGCTCCCAAGCATGACATCACACTCCCTAGGAGGAAGGTATTGCCACTGTGACGACCATACTCCTGGGGGCGCCACAAGTGCACTGATGCCCAGCCACTGCTAGATGATTCTGCTGGTACATTGACCCAGACCACTACATTCCTCTGGCACTCTACTCAGCCAGAATCTGACCCTGATCAAACTCAGGTTCCCCTTCCCGCATACTATACCACCTTACACGGTGACAAAGAGGAAGATGCAGATGAAAGTGCAGGTTCCTTGAGGAGGTGGGGGGGCATACTCATGGGCGACGGCACTGGCACAGGGCCCCTCATAGTACGCAAAAGTGTCTCTGCCGGTGGCAGAGCCCACCTGCCGTCAGACACACTGCCGTACCATGAGGGGCCCTGTGCCAGTGCCGTCGCCAACGAGTGGGCCCCCCCGCTTGCTCAGGATCACAGCACTTGCAAAGTTGAAATACTTACCTCTCCCTGCTCCACTGCCGTGACGTCTTCCGCGTTTCTTGACAGTGACACTCTGGTCAGAGAGCGCGATGACATCACGTCTGTAGGCCCTCTGCCTAAACAGTCCAAGTGCAGAGAGATGGAAGATGGGGACGACGATGAGTCCAGACTAGTACAGGGATTCCCTAGCGAGGAGACTTATTTAATTGTTTTAAAGGTTGGGAGCAATTTTTGGGGAGCACTATACTCTGGAGAATGATATATGGGGCCCACCATACACTAGAGCATTCCAAAGGTGGACATCAGACACTGGTGCAGCATTTACAGGGCCCTTATACACTGGAGCATTAGAAATGGGGCCCATTATATATGGAGCATTATTTAGGCCCATAAGACAGTGGAGCTTCATCCATGTGGACCAACATCTACTGTAGCATTATGTGGAGCTCATCATATACTGTATGGAACTTTATATGGGACCAATGATTCTGTATGGAGAAATATATGGGCCTCATTACTCTGTATAGCGCACTATGCGGTGGCCATAATACTGTATGGAGTAATATACTGTCCGTTTTTGGAGCTATTGGAGAATTTAAAATGGGTATCAGTCATGTGATGTAAGAAGTGGAGTATTTTTCATTATACTATACCTCTATTTCTCTGCCGTATCAGAGGATCATGAATTGTGGCATGTGTTAAAGGAGCCTATTGACACTCTTTGGCCCTGGGCCCACGAAAATCTGTAGCCAGCCCTACCCCCCACATCTTTAGCCAAATAGCCCCCAGTTTTCAATGCCTAACTATTATTATAAAGTAAATTAAGGTTGACAAGCTTAAGTAATAAGAATTGATGTTTTTGGCATTAAAATGGGCACTGTAGGTGTGTTTCCTGTCCTCCACTCACTGCCAACTTTTCTTCCCCATTGACTTGCATTGGGTTTCGTGTTTCAGTTGGCCTTCAACTTTTCACTATAATCAGCTGATTTCGTTCGACCCGACTTTTGCGAAAATTATTTGGATTATTCACATTATTATTTGGATATGTGGGTCGCCCTCGCACACCCAGGGCAGCGGGGTACTCAGTACCGGGCCGGTGTCAAACCGGGAATGTGTCACAGCAGCGGTGACCCGGTCCGTGGCCCTGGGCGCCCAATATCAATGGCGGTGATGTTAATGGTGTTAAAGTTTATATGAATAGTTCGTGACGCCACCCGTGGTGTTTGGCAAGTAAGATGGTAAGCCAACGCTGCAAACAGATCTGCTGGGACTGATGGTGTGGTGCAGCAGAGATGGTATAGCTCCCCACAGGTGGAGCTGTAGTCCCAGGGCAGTGTAGGTGCAATGGATGAGGAGAGGCGCACAATGGTATGGATGATGTTACCCAGATGTAGCGGTGCTGGAATAACTGGAGGACATCAGAGTATGCGGTTCCAAAGCTTTACTCACTGTTTGCAGTTCACACCACTGCCTGCCTCCGTAGTGTGTTCTCCAGGTCAGGGCTCCAGACAACCTCCAGGCAGGATAGGATTCTTCCTTCCACACTCTGCCAACATGTACCTTACTGAACGACTCCTCCAATGCGCCTTTAGGTGCGAAGCACTCCAGTACTTAGTTACCTTGGAATGCCTCTCTCTAGGTGTTCCTAGTCTTTACTTGTATGACAGACAATGTAGCCTGCTTCGGGGACTCCTCACTGCGTCCCGGCTCTCTATTCAGTTGCTGTTGTGTCCCAAGTCTATGATGGGAGCAAGGTGTTAGCGGCTCACTACTCCTCCGGTGTCTGTTGCCGAACATAAAGATCCAATCATCCTCGGGGACCGGGCCCCGGCCTTTGCACTCTCTGGACTGGAAGGGTTCTCTCTCTTTCTCAACCTGCTTCCCACCGTCCTTCTATTGTCCTTCTTTCCGATCTGTTCTCTCTCTCTTATGGAAGGTTAGGTTATCAATCTTATCAGTCTCTTTCTCTGGTCTTTCTCGTGCCAGCAGCCCAGATCACTGGGACCTGCTGCAGCACGTCCCTCAGACACCCATCTTCTCTCTTCTCTCTCCTCTAACCAACTAGCCAATAACTTTCACTCTTCCCACTCTTTTGTATCATCTTACTCCACCCACCTCCCAGCACATCTCGTGTTACGAAGCAGGGTTCCACGAGGGGTGCTCTGCTAACCCCCAGCATGAAGCTGTTAGGTGGCCCCACTGAACTATCCTGTGTGTGGAATGCAGGTGTGGAGCGTGGTCAGGAGTTCCCACCTTACCTGGATGGTGGGGCACTACACCTTAGGAGAAGGTGCAGTACCTCTGTGGCGACTGAAGCCTCAGGGGCACCACATATGCACCCCCCGTCATCCTGTTGTATTACTCTTGCACATCTATTGTTTGGTTAATAAAGTTTAGATATTCAATAACACGATCTATATTTGTCCTTTACTTTGTTTTTTTTTTCTTGTAGTCTCTGCAGAATGAAAAGCACAATAAACAGACTGGTTAAAAAATAAAAAAACATACACTTATATCGCCAATCTCCTGTCTGTGCCCGGTCCTCCACTGGCTCGCTTACTCCATTTCTCCCACCTGAATTCCCTGCTCGCAGCCTCCTTACTAACAGCCCAGCACCTTGTAATACAAGTGGCACAAACCTGAGAACACCAGAATTGGCCGGTCCTACGTTCTCTGCACAGATGAGAGCATGTTCACATTGAGCAAGTGACAGATGTGATAGTCTGGAGACGCCGTGGTGAATGTTATGCAGTCTGCACCATCACCTGGTAGGACAGGCACTATGTGATAGCCAATGTCTCCTGACTGCTATTAGGTACCAGGATGAAATTCTCAGAGCCATTGTCAGACCTTACCGCGGTGCAGTGGACCCTGGGCTCCTCCTAGTGCAGGACATTACTCGACCTCATGTGACCAGCCTGGGTACGCAGTTACTGGATGATGAAGGTATTGATGAGTCCACAGGGCCGGTTTTAGGCAAAGTGGGGCCCTAGGCAAAGTTTAAAATGGGGCCCCAAATGCTAACATATTGCACATCACAGAAGCACTTCGATTGTATTTACATGCGCTGAGTTCAGGCCGGTAAATGAGATAGGCAAAATTGAAGAAGTTGTTCAACACTTGTTTCCCGGCCTCTTTCCCCCATCTGAGAAAGAATGATGGGGACAGAACAATCACTAATGGATCACTAAGGGTGTGTGCACACGTTGCGGTTTTTGCTGCGGATCCGCAGCGGATTTGGTCTTGCTGATCCGCAGCAGTTTCCATGCGGTTTACAGTACCATGTAAACCTATGGAAAACCAAATCCGCCGTGCACATGCTGCGGAAAATTCCTCGCAGATTTGCTGCGGTTTATTTTCCGCAGCATGTTACTTCTTTTTTGCGGAACCGCAGCTGCAGTGTTCGTTCGGGGACATACAAATCAATCAATCTCTCTCTCTCATCCGCACTGACAAACCACACTAGAACCTGCATCAAATCCGCTGTACACATGCTAGGAATCCGCAGGAAAAATGCATGTGATTACCCTGCGGTTTCTGCCAAGAGATATGGATTCTCTGCAGAAAAAGCCACAGACTAATCTGCAACGTGTGAAACTGATATTTTCACTAATTCGACAAATTTGCGTGTCTTTAAGATTGTTCACCCAATAAATTGTAAAACAACATCGGAGATTTATCACTTAACATGTCCATGCGGATTAATCTATATAGGTTTGACTGCAAGACAGCTACGTGTCCGTGTTTTGGAACACGCAAGGGATATACGGGCTGCTAGATTGATTGATTCAAATAATAAGGGGGATATTGCTAAATTAAAAACCTTACCTCAGCACTATCGGGATTTTCATTCATCTGGCCCTATTAATTTTGAAGTGAGGGGCATTGATGTGGTTCATCAGGGAATTCGTGGTGGACACCTTATGACTAAGTTGGCACAAAAGGAATGCCGTTGGATCACTATCCTTAGGACTATGAAACCACTTGGTCTTAATGACCAATGGGGTTTCTCTAGCTTCTTGTGAGATATGTTTCTTGGCTGCTGTTCGTCCATTATTTAATAATTAGTGATGATAGATAATATTTTTGATATTTAATTATTATTATTATTAAATTTATATGTATTATATATATTATATAAAAAATATATTTTTATTTCTTGTTTTTAATATATATATTTTTTTGTTTTTTAAATTTTATCGGGGTTTGTATAATTGATATCGAATATAGCCATGTGGGTAATCCTTTTTGGATGGGTATGTTAGCTGGAGGATTAACAAAATATTCTTGATTATTCTTATCTAGATATGATATTACCTCCTCTTTGGTATCTAGCGGAAATGTATGGATCCTTGGTGGAGAAGGAATTGAAGGGAGGAAGAAGTAGAGGAGAGAGAGAAATTAGGGAGTGAAAAAGAAGTAAAGCATGGATTTGACTAGAAAAAGAAGAAGATTCTTCTCTCTCCTCAGTAGTATTTATTTAATTGAGTCACTAACCTTCTGTTTAGAAGATGATTGTATTTGTAATCTTGAGATATTCTTGGTGTCTGTTCACATATTTATTACATTTGTTTGCATCTTATATATTCTTTATATTGATACATTAATTTATTTTGTTATTCACATATATAGGATTTTAATATATTTTTGTATGGTATAATGTATTTCTATATCAATTTCACTTTTATGTTCATTCACTTTTTCATTATTATTATTATTTGTTAAGAGAAATTTTTATCTTTTTTTGTTTTCTTCCCCCCTCGTTTTTTCTCGATCATATTCATATATTTCTGTCATTATATCCTAGATTGTGTGGTTCTTTATGGTATATATTTTTGGTGTCCATGCATATCTATATATTTATAACACTTTATTCTAGATTGTATGTTTTTTATGGCATTTTTATTGGTGCCCATACTTCTTGCCTGGATTTAATATGGCTGCTGGATACTGTGCACTTGGTGTGTTCTCCTATGTGGGCTCGCCCGGTCGCGTGTCTCGCCTGTGACGTCACGATGGGTGCGACTGTGCCCATTAGGGCGTTGCAGCGGGGCTCGCGACAGGTGGCACGCATGCTGGGACAATGCATGAAGCGCCGCCTATTATCTGGCTACAAGTAGTGTGCCAGCCCGCCTGGTCACGTGTCTCGCCTGTGAGGTCACGATGGGTGCGACGGCACCCTTTAGTGGCGTTGCCGCGAGGCTCGTGACAGGCGGCGCGCACACCAGAATAACGCATGGTGCGCCGCCTATTATCTGGCCACACGCACTGCCTTCTGATTAGGAGACACCTGCATTGATACATCGTCACTGATGCATGGACGATAATCATTTTAATTAGGATACACATGTATGGATGCACTGCTACTGGTGCATGAGTTATTATTGCCTTATATAAATCCCTCATTGCCCCTCTGCCCTATCACTCCCTGAGGAAGCAATGTGTGAAACGCGCGTTGGAGTGTGGGGTGGCAGTGACGGCACATTTAAGATGAATCCCGGTTAGTAAATGAAATCTTTCTTTAATATTTAAATTTATTATGGCATTTATTTTTATTTTTCACTGATATGCACTTTTTTTTACTAGAAAATTACTTTATATATGCACTGCACTTTATTTAGATATTTTTTTTGGTCAATACTTTTGATTATAATATAATTTATTAAATTGGATTGCTACTATATGGTATATATGTGCTGTTTCACTTCCCCCTCTTTTTGCTTTTTTATTATGTGTCTTTTTGTGTTGTGATTTTAATGTGTCCTTTGGTGTCCTTAATAAAAGTATTTATATTGATTTCAATATTGTAATTGTGTTATTGGCTCTTTTTGGATATGTGGCTTCTTTTGGTTTTATGAAGTTTTTTTGTCCATATCATTGATAAATGTTGTAGGTTATTCGTACTCCTATATTTTTGGTTAAGTTTAATCTGCAACGTGTGCACACACCCTAACAGATCACCATACAGTATCATGTGATCAGCAGCACATCTACAGTTTACACCCCATAGTCCTCCAAATAATATAATCTGCCCCATAGACCTCCATATAGTATAATACACTCCTCAGTCCTCCATATAGTATAATGCACCACCATAGTCACCCATGTAATACAATTCACTTCCCATAGCATAATGCACCCCATAGTTCTTCATATAATGTATTCCCCATAGTCCTCGATACTGTATAATGCAGCCCACATATAGTATAATGCGGCCACCCCATAGAGCATAATGCAGCCACCCCACAGAGTATAATGCAGCCCCGCCATACAATATAATGTAACCCCCATAGAATATAATGCAGCCCCCCTCTTATAGTATAATGCAGCCACCCCTTAGAGAATAATGCAGCTACCCCAGAGTATAATGCAGCCACTCAACAGAATATAATGTAACCCCCTCATAGGATATAATGCAGCCCCTTATATAGTATAAGGTAGCCCCTCCATAGAATACAATGTAGCCCTCCTCATATAGTATAATGCAGCACCCATCGAATATAATAAATATAATACAGCCCCCCATAGAATATAATGTAGCCCCAAATAGAATACTACACAGCCCACCTCCCCATATTATATAACACAGCCTCCCCCTATAGAATATGATGTAAAATGTACCCCCCATGGTATATAACACAGCCGCATAGTATATAGCCCAGCACCACATGGTATATACCCCAGCACCACATGGTATACACCCCAGCCCACCATGGTATACAGCCCAGCCCACCGTGGTATAAAGCACAGCATGGTATATAGCTCACCATGGTATAATACAGCCCACCAAGGTATAATACAGCTTACCATGGTATAATACAGCCCACCATGGTATACAGGCTGTATACCATTCGGGGCTGTATATCATGGTGGGCTGTATAATACAGCCCAGCATGGTATAATACAGCCCACCACTGTATAATACAGCCCAGCATCACATATAGCCTCCCCCAGAATGGTCTAATACAGCCCAGCATGGTATATAGCCCCCCCAGTATGGTATAATACAGCCCAGCATGGTATATAGCCCCCCAGAATGGTATAATACAGCCCAGCAGGGTATAATACAGCCCAGCATGGTATATAGCCCCCAGAATGGAATAATACAGCCCAGTATGGTATAATACAGCCCAGCATGGTATATAGCCCCCCCAACATGGTATAATACAGCACAGCATGGTGTAATACAGCCCAGCATGGTATATAGCCCCCCCCAGAATGGTATAATACAACCCAGCATGGTATAATACAGCCCAGCCGCATGGTATATAGCCCCCCCCAGAATGGTGTAATACAGCCCAGCATGATATAATACAGCCCAGCATGGTATATAGCCCCCCAGAATGGTATAATACAGCCCAGCATGGTATAATACAGCCCAGTATGGTATATAGCCCCCCCAAAATGGTTTAATTGTAAAGTGCTGCGGAATATGTTGGCGCTATATAAATAAAAATTATTATTATTATAATACAGCCCAGCACAGTATATTACAGCCCAGCATGGTATATAGCCCCCCAGAATGGTATAATACAGCACAGCACGGTATAATACAGCCCAGCATGGTATATAGCCCCCCCAGAATGATATAATACAGCCCAGCATGGTATAATACAGCCCAGCATGGTGTATAGCCCCCCCAGAATGGTAAAATGCAGCCCAGCACGGTATAATACAGCCTAGCATGGTATATAGTCCCCCCAGAATGGTATACTACAGCCCAGCATGGTGTAATACAGCCCAGCAAAATATAATACAGCTCAGCATGGTATATAGCCCCCCAGAATGGTATAATACAGTCCAGCACAGTATAATACAGCCCAACATGGTATATAGCCCCTTAGAATGATATAATATAGCCTAGCATGGTATATAGCCCCCCCAGAATGGTATAATACAGCCCAGCATGGTAAAATTGGGTCGCCCCGCACAGCCAGGGCAGCAGGGTACCCGGTACGGGCCGGTGTCAGGGGAATGTGTCACAGCAGCGGTGACCCGGTCCGTGGCCCTGGGCACCCAATATCAATACCGGTGATGTTAATAGTATAGTTTATATGAATAGTTCATGACGCCACCCGTGGTGTTTGGCAAATAAGATGTTGAGCCAACGCTGCATGCAGATCCACTGGGACTGATGGTGTGGTGCAGCAGAGATGGTGTAGCTCCCCACAGGTGGAGCTGTAGTCCCAGGGCAGTGTAGGTGCAATGGATGAGGAGAGGCGCAGAATGGTATAGTTGCTGGTACCCAGATGTAGCAGTGCTGAAGTTGTTAGCGACGAATGAATGGAGGACACCAGGGCTTGCAGTTTCAAAGCTTTACTCACAGTTCGTGGTACCCACTGGTGCCTGCCTCCGTGCCGTGTCCTCCGGGGTAGAGACTCAATCAACCTCCCAGGCAAGTCAGGGTTGTCCTCTCCAACACTCCGCCAACATGTGCCTTTCCTGAACGACTCCTCTATTGCGTCTTTTAGTGTGAAGAACTCCAGTACCGTAGTTCTCTGGAATTCCTCCTGTCAGATGTTCCTAGAACCTTACTTGAATGACAGACAGCTGTAGCCTCTATCGGGGACTCCTCTCAGAGTCCTGGCTCGCTAATCGGTTGCTGTTGTGTCCCAAGTCTTTGATGGGAGTAGTGCATTTACAGTCAACTACTCCACCGGTGTCTGCTGCAGAACCATAAGTGTCCATACAACCTCGGGGACCGGGCCCCGGCCTTGCGCTGATAGCCTATAGGCAGGGTTCCTCTTCCAACCCACAACTCCTCTCTGTTCTCCTACTCCTTCGATCCATGCTGTTCCTTCTCTTTCTTATGGAAGCTTAGGTTGCAGGTCTACGTCTTTCTCCTTCTCTTCTCTTTCCCGTGCCAGCTGGCTCAGATCACTGAGGCAGCTACAGCACTCTTTCTAAACTGAACTCAAACTGAACTCAAACTAACTTCAGAACTGAACTCTTCTCGCCTGACCTCCCGTCAGACTGACCTACACTTCTTCACTTTCCCCCTTCTTTATACTAACTCCACCCACCTTCCAGCACATCTCGTGTTACGAAGCATGGTTCCACAAAGGGTGCTCTGCTACCCCCAGCCTGAAGCTTCTAGGTGGACCTACTGAACTATCCTGTGTGTGGGATGCAGGTGTTGGAATGAGGAAAGGAGTTTCCAACTTACCTAGGCAGTGGGGCACTACACCTTAGGAGAAGGTGCAGTACCTCTGTGGCGACTGAGCCTCAGGGGTGCCACATAATACAGCCCCGCATGGTATATAGCCCCCCAGAATGGTATAATAAGCCCAGCATAGTATAATACAACCCAGCATGGTATATAGCCCCCCAGAATGGTATAATAAGCCCAGCATAGTATAATACAACCCAGCATGGTATATAGCCCCCCAGAATGGTATAATAAAGCCCAGCACGGTATAATACAGCCCAGCACAGTATAATACAGACCAGTATGGTATATAGCCCCCCAGAATGGTATAATACAGCCCAGCACAGTATAATACAGCCCAGCATGGTATATAGCCCCCCAGAATGGTATAATACAGCCCAGCATGCTATAATACAGCCCAGCATGATATATAGCTCCCCAGATTGGTATAATACAGCCCAGCATGGTATAATACAGCCCAGCATAGTATATAGCCCCCCCAAAATGGTATAATACAGCCCAGCACAGTATAATACAGCCCAGCATGGTATATAGCCCCCCCAGAATGGTATAATACAGCCCAGCATGGTATATAGCCCCCCCAGAATGATATAATGTAGCCCAGCATGGTATATAGCCCCCCAGAATGGTATAATACAGCCCAGCATGGTATAATACAGCCCAGCATGGTATATAGCCCCCCAGAATGGTATAATACAGCCCAGCATGGTATAATACAGCCTAGCATGCTATATAACCCCCCAGAATGGTATAGTACAGCCCAGCATGGTGTAATACAGCCCAGCATAGTATATAGCCCCCCAGAATGGTATAATACAGTCCATCACGGTATAATACAGCCCAGCATGGTATATAGCCCCCCAGAATGGTATAATACAGCCCAGCATGGTGTAATACAGCCCAGCATAGTATATAGCCCCCCAGAATGGTATAATACAGCCCAGCATGGTATAATACAGCCCAGCATGGTGATGGCCCCCCCAAATGGTATAATACAGCCAAGCACAGCATAATACAGCCCAGCATGGTATATAGCCCCCCCCAGAATGGTATAATACAGCCCAGCACGGTATAATACAGCCCAGCATGGTATATAACCCCCCAGAATGGAATAATACAGCCAAGCGTGGTATAATACAGCACAGCATGGTATATAGCCCCCCCAGAATGGTATAATACAGCCCCGCACGGTATAATACAGCTCAGCATGGTATACAGTGGGGCAAAAAAGTATTTAGTCAGTCAGCAATAGTGCAAGTTCCACCACTTAAAAAGATGAGAGGCGTCTGTAATTTACATCATAGGTAGACCTCAACTATGGGAGACAAACTGAGAAAAAAAAATCCAGAAAATCACATTGTCTGTTTTTTTTTCATTTTATTTGCATATTATGGTGGAAAATAAGTATTTGGTCAGAAACAAAATTTCACCTCAATACTTTGTGATATATCCTTTGTTGGCAATGACAGAGGTCAAACGTTTTCTGTAAGTCTTCACAAGGTTGCCACACACTGTTGTTGGTATGTTGGCCCATTCCTCCATGCAGATCTCCTATAGAGCAGTGATGTTTTTGGCTTTTCGCTTGGCAACACGGACTTTCAACTCCCTCCTAAGGTTTTCTATAGGGTTGAGATCTGGAGACTGGCTAGGCCACTCCAGGGCCTTGAAATGCTTCTTACGAAGCCACTCCTTCGTTGCCCTGGCGGTGTGCTTTGGATCATTGTCATGTTGAAAGACCCAGCCACGTTTCATATTCAATGCCCTTGCTGATGGAAGGAGGTTTGCACTCAAAATCTCATGATACATGGCCCCATTCATTCTTTCATGTACCCGGATCAGTCGTCCTGGCCCCTTTGCAGAGAAACAGCCCCAAAGCATGATGTTTCCACCACCATGCTTTACAGTAGGTATGGTGTTTGATGGATGCAACTCAGTATTCTTTTTCCTCCAAACACGACAAGTTGTGTTTCTACCAAACAGTTCCAGTTTGGTTTCATCAGACCATAGGACATTCTCCCAAAACTCCTCTGGATCATCCAAATGCTCTCTAGCAAACTTCAGACGGGCCCGGACATGTACAGGCTTAAGCAGTGGGACACGTCTGGCACTGCAGGATCTGAGTCCATGGTGGCGTAGTGTGTTACTTATGGTAGGCCTTGTTATATTGGTCCCAGCTCTCTGCAGTTCATTCACTAGGTCCCCCCGCGTGGTTCTGGGATTTTTGCTCACCGTTCTTGTGATCATTCTGACCCCACGGGGTGGGATTTTGCGTGGAGCACCAGATCGAGGGAGATTATAAGTGGTCTTGTATGTCTTCCATTTTCTAATTATTGCTCCCACAGTTGATTTCTTCACTCCAAGCTGGTTGGCTATTGCAGATTCAGTCTTCCCAGCCTGGTGCAGGGTTACAATTTTGTTTCTGGTGTCCTTTGACAGCTCTTTGGTCTTCACCATAGTGGAGTTTGGAGTCAGACTGTTTGAGGGTGTGCACAGGTGTCTTTTTATACTGATAACAAGTTTAAAGAGGTGCCATTACTACAGGTAATGAGTGGAGGAAAGAGGAGACTCTTAAAGAAGAAGTTACAGGTCTGTGAGAGCCAGAAATCTTGATTGCTTGTTTCTGACCAAATACTTATTTTCCACCATAATATGCAAATAAAATGAAAAAAAAACAGACAATGTGATTTTCTGGATTTTTTTTTCTCAGTTTGTCTCCCATAGTTGAGGTCTACCTATGATGTAAATTACAGACGCCTCTCATCTTTTTAAGTGGTGGAACTTGCACTATTGCTGACTGACTAAATACTTTTTTGCCCCACTGTATAACCCCCCCAGAATGGAATAATAGAGCCCAGCATGGTATAATACAGCCCAGCATGGTATATAGCCCCCCAGAATGGTATAATACAGCCCAGCATGGTAAATAGCCCCCCAGAATGATATAATACAGCCCAGCATGGTATATAGCCCCCCAGAATGGTATAATACAGCCCAGCATGGAATAATACAGCCCAGCATGTTATATAGCCCCCCCGAGAATGGAATAATACAGCCCAACACAGTATAATACAGCCCAGCATGGTATATAGCCCCCCCAGAATGGTGTAATACAGCTCAGCATGGTATATAGCCCCCCAGAATGGTTTAATACAGCCCAGCATGGTGTAATACAGCCCAGCACGGTATAATACAGCCCAGCATGGTATATAGCCCCCCCAGAATCATATAATACAGCCCAGCATGGTGTAATATAGCCCAGCATGGTATATAGCCTCCCCAGAATGGTATATTTTACAGCCCAGCATGGTGTATGGCCCCCCAAATGGTATAATACAGCCAAGCACGGTATAATACAGCCCAGCATGGTATATAGCCCCCCCAGAATGGTGTAATACAGCCCAGCACAGTATAATACAGCCCAGCATGGTATATAACCCCCTCAGAATGGTATAATACAGCCAAGCATGGTATAATACAGCCTAGCATGGTATATAGCCCCCCCAGAATGGTATAATACAGCCCCGCACGGTATAATACAGCTCAGCATGGTATATAACCCCCCCAGAATGGTATAATAAAGCCCAGCATGGTATAATACAGCCCAGGATGGTATATAGCCCCCAGAATGGTATAATACAGCCCAGCATGGTATATAGCCCCCCATAATGATATAATACAGCCCAGCATGGTATATAGCCCCCCAGAATGGTATAATACAGACCAGCATGGTATAATACAGCCCAGCATGGTATATAGCCCCCCCGAGAATGGTATAATACAGCCCAGCACAGTATAATACAGCCCAGTATGGTATATAGCCCCCCCAGAAAGGTGTAATACAGCTCAGCATGGTATATAGCCCCCCGGAATGGTATAATACAGCCCAGCATGGTGTAATACAGCAGAGCACGGTATATTACAGCCCAGCATGGTATATAGCCCCCCAGAATGGTATAATACAGCCCAGAATGGTGTAATACAGTCCAGCATGGTATATAGCCCCCCAGAATGGTATACTACGACCCAGCAAGGTATATAGCCCCCCCAGCATGGTATAATGCAGCCCAGCATGGTATATATTCCCCCCAGCATGGTATAATACAGCCCAGCATGGTATATAACCCCCCAGCATGGTATAATACAGCCCAGCATGGTATATAGTCCCCCTAGAGTGGCCCCACAGTCCAGTACTCACACGGATTAAAAAAAAAAAAAACACTCCTCACCTTCTCCTCGTGCCTGCGCTGCTGGCTGCTCCTGTCTCCTCCTGCTCTGTCTGGCACACAGTGAGAGTGCGATAATGTTATCACGCCCCCGCTGTGTCAGAGGCAGAGCGGGGAATGATGGGAGAGAGAGCGCCAGCTGACGCTCTCTGCTCCATCACTGCCTCCTTCAATGCAGCGGCGGCGGAAGTCGGCGCTGGGGGCAGGCGGGCCACCCTGGGTCACAGGGGCCCCATAGCGGCTGTGTGATGTGCTGCTGGCTGGGGGCCCCTGGAGGAGTGGGAGCCCTAGGCAGCTACCTGGTCTGCCTGCCCGTAACGCCGGCCCTGTGAGTCCATAATCCACAGACCCAGGCGCAGACCTGGTGCAACTTGTACAGCCACACAGAGGTCCAAGAGGTTAGGGGGCCACTACCACCTTCAAAACAGGCCCAGACCTGAATCCAATTGGGAACCTCAAAAACATTATGTATCAATGCATCTAATACCGGGGTCTGGGAGGCTGTGGTTGGTGTTGCTCAAAAAGCTGATTGCAACAGACTCCATGGATGAGCGGCTTATGTCTATTAATGAACAGAAGGGCGGCTATATTGGGCACTGATATATATTTTTTAAATGTCAGAAATGTATTTTTTAACTTTTTGAGTTCCTTCATTATTATTCTCACTGTAAGAGGAAAATAAACAAATGAGATGAGAAAATGTATGTTTTTCATTTAGTTGCATAATAATTCTGCACAATAATTGTTACTCAATACTTCTGCGTACAGAGATATTCTCCTAAGAAAGGAAAAACTTTATTTTTAATTTCCTAAATATTCAGGTTTCAGATTTATTAACATTTTGAATCAATCAGCAGCACAGTAGTTGTTCAATAATAAAATGAATCAAAAATAAAAATTGTGCACACAGGGTATATATGTACATGCATACATCTGCAAAAATTTGGTTCATCATCCTTTAAATTTCATTTCTATCTATTATCTACTTAGCTATCTGTCTATCTATCGCTATCATCTCTCTTATGGTGACATCACAATAAAACCAATGTCACAAGTGATGTGATGACATCATCACATTCTATATTCCATTGTTGCAGCCTAAGGGAAATCACTGCCTTACAGACTCCCAAGGGTGAGGCAACCCCTTTTGTTTTTCGTGATCAACGAAGCAAAAATTCATTCTAAAATGGATAAAGAGAGAAGAGCCCAAAGAGATTGGGTTCTGAGAGAGAAGAGAGGAATAAATGAAGAGCAGGTACCATTGTTCGCTTTAGGGCGAAAAGACTCTATATTACTGGACATGGACACTGAAGCCTCAGTAATGGCGTTCAAACGACAAAATCTGGAGAAAATGAGAAAGACCAAAAGACATGACATCCTTACAGAGAAAAGGAAAATGGAGACCCTCATGGAGTCTCACTCTGCAGCCTCCGCTGAGCTTCAGAGGGCCATTCTTATCTCCTTGAAAAAAATCGGAGATCTGGTCCCTGAAATACGGAGGAGGAACAAAGATGACATCCTCAATAAGCGGAGAAACATCAGCGCAGAGTTAGAGCTGGAAGTGGTTCTCCAAGAACCACCAAGATACGTCACAGTCTCCAGATCTGAAAGTCTGGAAACACCAAACCTACAAAGAGCGGCAGCCCAGAAGAGGATCAGGAATAGCAGAGACTTGGTTGTCCAATGTACAAGACGTCTCATCTATGCTAAACCCATTATAAATGGGAATGGTGCATCACAGAAGTCCAGGACATCAGCTGAGAACATCTCCATCCCAGATAATAAACAGCAGAGTGATTCTCCATCAAACATATCACTGGATAAAGAGGGACCAGGTAAGATGGACACTGCTCAGTATAATACGACTGGGGTGAGTGGGATTATACTCCTAATATTATGTACTGGCCACAATTATCGAAAGTGCAGAAAAACTGTCCTTGTTGTCCATAGCAACCAATCACAATGCGCTTTCATTGTTCTATAGAATGTTAAGAAATAGAATCTGTGCTGTGATTCATTGCTATGGGCAACAGCAACTTTTGCTAATGGACAGTTTTGATGAATGGGAGCCCAAATATTAGACATTTCCTACTCATTTACATAATGCTGTATAAAATTGTAATATGTCTTCTGGAGCTATGTTTGTTAACCCCTTCTTGAGCTGGTAACTGTCCGTTTCTTTTTCTTACTCCTTATAAAACCAATAACTATTTTTAATTTTTCTGCCAAAGTAGCCGTATGTGGACTTGTTTTTTTAGTGGACCGAGCTGTAGTTTTGAACATTATTTATTTTACCATTCAATGTTCTGGAAAATAAGGAAAAAGATTTAAAGTGTGGGTAAAAAAAGTGGTAAAAATGACCTCACAAAATATTTCTCCACGTCAGTGACAACTACGATAATGCTGAATATACACAGGGGTTTTCATTTTATTTGATGTTGAAAGAAAATTGTGAATTTAAAAAAAAAATTGGTTTGTATCCCCATATTTTGAGACACTGTATCTTTTTGATTTTGATAGCTTGATGGAACTGTGTGAGGACTTATTTTTTGCGAGTCGAGTTGTACCTTTTATTGATACCTTTCTTGGGTAGAGCGGACATTGTGATATCTCTTCATTACAATTGTTTAGGTGGATACGGCACTCTCAAAAAGTCAATTTTCATTTTTTTTCTCATTTCAGTGTTTACGGTTTTCGTTAATAATAATAAATATTGCATTTTTGTGTATCGGACCAATATAGATGTGGTGATAATAGAGATGCAAATTATTATTATCATTATTATTGCTATTATTAATGGGAAAGTTTAAGTTTTACATTTATTTTCTGTTTTCTTCTGTAACAATTTTTTCAGTTACTTCTTTTCTTTAGTCTCCTTAGGGGACTTGAACCTGTGATTTTCTGATCGCTTGTACTATATACTGTGATAGAACTGTATATAGCTAAATTAATGTTCTCATATGAAATTAAGCCAGGCTGGTCTTCACAGGAGAAGGAAAGTGAGAGACCGGGGCTTCCAGCAGGTCCAGGTAGTCATTTCAAACAATCAACCCCCAGCAATTATGTCCTGCAATTGCGTGGACACAAATTGGAAGTCACTTAGTTTAAATACAATTGTCAGCATTGAAATGGATAAACTACAGTAATCGGAGAACGCTCTGGTCGCTGAAGTTATAGGCAGGTGGCAGCTATGTAATACAGCAGGCATTGGTACGATGCATGCTCCGCTTCTGAGCCCACTCCATACATTTACTACACAACCTGACAAACATTTCCATCATGTGTTCGCTAAGGGGCTAATCTTGTATCATCTCTTGCAGATGGAATGGATAAGATGTCCATCGACGGAGTGGAAATTATGTCCATCGACACACCATACATGCCGGCACGACGCCTTGGTGATGCCAGTGTACAGATTTCTCCACACAGAGGACTGGTCCACACAGACCAACCTATGGACCTTTACAGTCTTGAGTTCCTGAAAGATCTTGGAAAAGGAGGCTATGGAAAAGTAAGTGTCAATTTATATTTGTCCGTGACCCTCAATGTATCCTGCACAGATACACAGGAGGGATGGACTTATTCATTACAGGATGTTCATATGTAATGATACTTGGAATAAACCAGTGACATATTACAGAGTAATATTTGGGAGTTTGGTCTGATCTGTTGTGATTTTTCTCCAGGTCAGCTTGGCATCAGATCCGGTCAGTGAAGGACTGCTGGCCATTAAGATCATGGACAAGAGATCTTGTGAGCACATAATCTCTTCAGAGGTAGAAGTCCTGAGACTGGCTGCTGGGTGCCCCTACCTAATGTCTATGAGGGCGTTTATGGAGACACCTACGGAGTATGCAATAGCGATGGACTATATGGCCGGAGGAGACCTGTCTCACCACATGAAAGATTCAATGATGTTTAACACAAAGACAACAAGGTAAATGTCTTATACTGAATCTTAATAATCCGCTGCCCGCACATTGTAGTCCTGGAGCAATGGAGAATGACAACACGAGCAAATAATGGGGTGAAAAGGACACGTGTGTGATCTCCTCATGTTCTCCGTATGATTGTGTATGTACCACTGATCCATCTTTTACTTTCTACTCCACAGACTCTTTGCGGCAGAGATGGTGTGCGGACTACAATTCCTGCATGAACACGGCATCATACATAGGTAATCATTTCACCTCCATAAATCTGTCACCTGTGACTCTCTGTTGTCTCCTTACATATCTAATGTAGAAAGTTATTTTCATGAATAATCCTCACAATCAGTGTCTGTTCCTTCTCCCTGCAGTGACCTGAAGCCGGAGAACATCCTCCTTCAAGACACTGGACATATCAAAATCTCCGACTTTGGCTTATCAGTCATGAATGTGTCTGAGGGTGACATAGTGCACAACCTTGTTGGCACTAAGGGTTACGTAGCACCTGAGGTAAGGAACATCTCTGTGTGATTGGTGCCGATAGCAGGATTGAGGGATAATCTGATCCCAATGTATCCTGCTCACATCTAATCACAGACCGGTACTCATATTCTCTGTGTGTCATTCTTCCCGTTATATTCAGCTTCTCTCCAATCTCATGTTCCCACAGATAATGAATGAGGAAGGATACAACCATCTGGCAAACTCCTTTTCCTTCGGAGTCATCCTATATATGATGAGTGTAGGTGCCTGGCCATTTTACAGCAATGGCTCACTGGACGAATACCACCAGTCTCTGCGTGAGCACATCCCTTATTTTCCACCAGGGATGTGCACTAATACCATTGACATCATAAAAGGGGTGAGTAGTATCAGATGGATAAAGATGACTGTGGACTACAATAGATAGAAGATAAGATGTGGACAGTCCATAGACATTGTGTAATAACTTATCAGTAATAATACATAATCTAATGACTAATGGTCTCATTCATTTTCTAGCTTCTCTGCAAAACTCCATCTACCCGATTTGCCATAACAACATCCATCAGGTCCCACCCATTCTTCCACTCCATAGACTGGAGCGATGTGGAGTGCGGCAGATCCGACCCACCATTCCCATATTACTATGTAAGTATAACACATACGGACATCCATAATGTTATCACTACCCAGTAACGCAATTACCCCCTATACCCCTTATTGTTATATCCCCCAGTAAACTGTATATACTGAATGTGAGGAACTCATTCTCAGACATGTATATTTCTCTTCTTACAGCAAGACTATTAAGCTGATAACAATCAGCCCCATTCCAGTAACATCCAGGAATGAAGATTTACATTAATCGGATGAGACGACAAAACTGGACTTTCTCATTAACCGGACTGTGACAAACCTACTGAGCTTCCACCACATAACACCCACGTAGATTTGAGCACCAAACATCCAGGGATTTATTCCGATCGCCATATTTGGGATCAGGAAGGAATTTTTTTCCCTGATATGAGGACAATCCATCAACGAGTCCTCAGGGTTGTTTTTCGCCTTCCTCTGGAGCAACATAGCAAGTAATTAAAGGCTGAAATTGAAGGACTTCTTTCAGCAATACTTACTATGTCACCATCTGGACGACTCATCTACAATGTGGTGGCAAGGATAAGACTACCGAATATGGACAGACAGAAGGCAGCGGCTGCTCCTTCACCTACCGGATATTTACAGAAAGAAGGCAGCGGCTGCTCCTTCACCTACCGGATATTACAGAAAGAAGGCAGCGGCTGCTCCTTCACCTACCGGATATTACAGAAAAAAGGAAGCGAATGCTCCTTCACCTACTTGGTCATGTACAGACAGAAGGAAGCGGCTGCTCCTTCTCCTACTTGGCCATGTACATACAGAAGGAATGGCTGCTCCTTCACCTAAAAGGCCATGGACAGATGGAAGGAAGCGGCTGCTCCTTCACCTTACTGCCCATGGTCAGACAGAAGGCCATATGGTTGATCGCAATGCTGTAGGAATCCAGGAAAACTTCAACTAAACAGATCACATGTCATACATTCCTGCTCTTCTCATCTCTGTCATGTGTGATCCAGACCTGGATGTCCAAAATCAGCACAAGTGCAAACCAAGGCCCAAGAAGCGGAATCGTCATCATCTGCTCCTTTATAGAGAAAGTCACTGTATCTACACACTTTCTTTTTCATATTTGCATAATATTAACAACTTTTATGCACAAATATATATATATATATATATAAAACATCTCTGTTGCTTTTGGTTAGATTCTTCTCATATACAGACCTGCTTTTTGGTGTCTTTAGTAATATAATGAGGGTCAGGACAAGGTATTTTGAAGCCTTAGGCAGATGAAGCCAATGGCATCCTTCCAAAGTAATGGGTCAGAAACTATGCTAACAGGACCCCTAACGCAGCATCTCCACCCTCCGAACAGTCAGGAAATATGCTTTGATGACCAATGCCACTAAAATTGTTTCCTTTTTCACCAAAAATACCAGCAAAAGTGAAAAAAAGTGGCTTACTTTTGGGGGTGAGGCTTAACAGGGAGCACATTTTCAAAGTTTTATGTAGATCCAATCATTGTAGATCATTTACGCAATACAAAGGTCAAATAACAATTTTCATCCCTGACATCTCATATTTTAGATGTCAAACCCAATAATGGTCATGGGAACTATCATAGCTTAACTGTAATGGGGGCTGTTTGGTTTCAATTAATGTCATGCTGTAAGGGTGTGGACTGTATTGCATGTATTGTGTCATGCATTATATTTATAATGTAAACGGAGATGTGTCCTTGTGACTGAAGACTTGACGGCTGCGCAGTGTGGAGTCGGGAGCAGCGCATGTGCATACTGCACTGCAGCACCATTTTATTGAACAGTGCCTTCGATAAAATGACGCCGTAGTGCGGACGCCGGCGACGCCAGCCACATCCAGCTGAAGTGTATTGCAGCTCAGGAACGTGCCGGTCTGTGCTCCGCAATATAAGTTGCCGGCCAATCAGAGGTCAGCAGCTGATGTCGGTGTGCACGTGACTGGTCGCATGGCAGTGATGTCATGCGGCTCCGTGACTTGGACACTGAAGCCAGGAACTGGCTTCAGAAGACAACGCTTTGCAAGGGAAAAATTAGTAGGAGTGCAGGCAGTGTGAGGGAACATATGTAGAAATCACAGGTACGCGGGATGCAGTGACAAGCAAAAGGCAGAGCAAGAGTTAAAGGGTTTATTACAGGGGTTACTCTACGCACGGAGAGAAAGAGTTATGAGGGGGAGTAAACTGAGTAATGTATCAGGGTAAGAACGAATGTTTATGAAATGGGTAAACTTCTCAGTCTGATGGTTTCCAGGCAGGGGAAACATGAAATCCCACGGTAGCGCCGCAAGTAATGCGTGAAGTCTCTCGCCTGATCCTGAAGAAAGTAGATCCACTGTCTCCTGACAGAAGCGCATATCCTGGCTCTTCTAGGCGAGGGCCTACATTCCCAGAGCAACGAACCTGGTGTGATGTAGTCTGTGGCACCGCCGGAGTGTCACTCAGTTCAGTGGCGGAGACTGGGGGTGAAGCAACCCGGCTCTGTATGATTTACCTGGTCAGAATTAGGCCACACGCCCGCAGCAATCAGCGGAGCGGGACTGATTCTCAGTCACCGGAGTCAACGGACACACACGAGTAAGTTGCTCACAGTCAGTGTGTGTATGGGCTGGGGAGCTGCAGGTTGGGCCTGAATTATCGCGTAGCTCCACGAAGAGGGAATCAACCTTCTCCTGCTGTGCGTGCTGTCTTCCCTCCAAGTGTCCTACTTTCTCGAGCACCATCTCTTTTATTTTTGTCACGACCCCTACAGTCGGGTGCAAAGGTCTGTCCAGGTCAGAAAGCTTCCCACCCAGCAACAATGGTGACAGTCCCAATGATTTCGTAACCGACGCAAGAGAGGTACCACCGGCCCGATCCATCTTCCTACACTCCCCCTCCTCTCCTTTTGCTCGCCATTTTACAGGCGAGTGTTCTTGTAAAACGCTTTGGCAGTCTTCTTTTCCATGGACAGTTTGCTGTCAAATAAATTGGTCCTGATTGTATTGATTGGTGGTATTCTGGCTGTTTCTTGTTCGGAGCGCCGTAAGTCAGAAGGAGTAATAGTCTGTTGTGAGTTCTCTTTCTGGGCTCCCTCTGGTGGTTACTGGAGGTAGTGGAGCTGGTCAGATTGACAGAGGTTTGCCACCTGATAATGATGATGACTAGAGTTGAGTGAAACGGGTTGGTCATATTCAAAAGTCGGCGACTTTTGCTGAAGTCGGGTTTCATGAAACGAAACCCGACCATAGCGTGAGATCGGCCACGAGGTCGGCGACCAGAGCGCCAAAGTCGCGTTTCAAAAGATGCTTCCAGCGCCCTTTCTCAGCCAATGATGGAGGATGCACACTCTGGGCAACGCGATGACATAGGCATCGGTCACCACCATCTTTTAGAAGGGCATACAAGTGATTGGCTGGCTTTGTGTGGCGTCACAGGGGCTATAAAAGGGCGTGAACGCAGACCACCATTTTACTTATGCCGATCTTAGCATAGGGAGAGCTGCTGCTGATTCTGTAGGGAGAGCGTTAGGCAGGGAAGAAGAAAAAAAAAACTACTTCTGCTGTTAGCGATTTCCACTTACAACACAACACTTTGTGTGCAGTGACAGGGGAGGCTCTATTTTTGTGCATCAGCTCTGTTGGTTATTAGGCTGCCTTATAAGGCTCCCTGATAGCTGCATTGCTGTTTGCACACTGCTGTGCAAACTGCTTTTTAAAAAGTAAAAATACTTTTCTTCCTCTTTTCTGCACAGTTACCAAGCGTTCATTTTTCCACCCTTTTGTGTGTGCAGCACTCCTGCTTATTAGGCTGCCTGCGTCCATACTCGGACTGAGAGCATCATTGCCAGCGTCCTCAAATCTCTAGTGAGATCCATATTCTCACCAATCCTATAGACACCCTCCACCTTGTCAAATGGGTCGCCCAGCCAGGGCTGTGGGGTAGTCAGTACCAGGCTGGTCTCTCAGAGGGGATTGTCACAGCAGCGGTGACCTGGTCCGTGGCCCTAGGCACCCATGTAAAAGGGGTTGAGTTGGGAATAAAGTTTATAAGTGATTCTTGACGCCACCTGTGGTGTTCGGCAAGGGAGGTGTTAAGCCGACGCTGCAGACAGATCCTCTTGGACAGATGGTGTAGTGCAGCAATGATGTTGTAGCCCTCCACAGGTAGGGCTGTTGGTCCCAGGGCAGTGTAGCGGAATGCTTAGGAATAGGGTGCAGTGTTTGGCACAGAGATGTAGCAGTGCTGAGGATGTTGCAGGAAGGAGGCAAGGACACAACAGGGTGCAGTTTCTTTACCTTTACTTGGCAAACGCTGTCCAGGGTCCTGGTTACAGATGGCACAGGAGCAGGCTAGCCTGGAAGCAACTCAGGAATCAGATGGGTTGTGTAGTCTCCTTTCTAGTGCTGGCTTGAGGTACATGCAGTACAGTGTTACACTGAAGTTCCTCCTTCTTATCTTCTCTTAGAACTACCTCGTTTGGCAGACAGCTGTAGCCCTCTATCTCTCTTGGCTCACACGTCGCTGTTGTGCCTCCGAGTCTTAGTTGGGAATAGAGCATTTGCAGCTTCCTATTCCTCTGGTTTCTGTTGCAGGACCTTCAGTATCCATACAACCGTGGAGACCAGGCTCCAGATCATGCGCTATCACTGGGAGGGAGCTCTCTATCCTCAGCTCAACCTCCAGCTTCTCTCCACACGTCTACACTCGTTACCCTCCTCACACTCACTCCTCATTTCCCCTCCTGGCCCTCAGAGAGCACTCCTCCCCCAATTCTGGTTCAGAGCTCCCTCTGCTGGCCTGGAGTGGGAACTGTGCTGCATGACATGGTTAACTGTTAGAGAGACCCTTCATTGCCTCCAATCCTGACATCACCCTCCCTGGAGGAAGGCAATGCCACTGTGGCGACCATACTCCTGGGGGTGCCACATTCCCCCCTAGTGCAAGTCAGTACTCCTGGACTGATAAAACAAAAACATGAAAAACATATAAACATGTAAACAATATGAAGCTTACAAGATTTAAGAAAAATGAAGAATTTACAAAAACCAAAGGCTCCAAAAATAGTCCCATGATGATAAGTCCAAGCATCAATGTCCATGGTCCATTCCTGGGCAATTGGTGAACTATGTACAAGTTGGTTTTGACCACACAAGACCTGTGGTCCAATGTCCATCAAAACATGTAACAAGAACTTCAAAAAGGCTTCTTACAGATTATCTGTAGGCAAAAACTTGAGAACAGTTACATATATGCACAATTTCAACATTCACATAAACTTATCTGTACATGATATCTGATGGGCGGTATACCTTGTGTGGTACGGGTAGACCTGCGTAACTCTGGTGTGGGTAAACTGGGTAGTATTCTCCTACCGACTCTTAGTCTCACCATGGGTATGACAGATTCACCATTGGCAGGGCGAGGGTTCTCTGGCTCCACTGCTGATATGGCATCTGCTTTGTATACAAAAACACTTGAAGTAAAGACATCCACCAAGAAGAATAATTAAAATAGTTTTATTCTCAAAGATTCATGATATGTATATTTATATCATGAATCTTTGAGAATAAAACTATTTTAATTATTCTTCTTGGTGGATGTCTTTACTCCAAGTGTTTTTGCATACAAGGTATTGGGAGTTATTCCACAACTATTGCATGTTATGGGGTGGTCACCATGGGTCAGGGCCACCTGTAATCATATGTTCACTGCCCTTGAAATTTTGTTTGTTGATATGGCATCTGCTACCTGAACTTCTTGATTTTCAGAGTTCTCATGAGTCACTTCTTCTTGTACTACCAGTTGGGGAAATGTCAACACTATGGATTCATTTACTTTATTCCAATTGGCAGGGAATTCTCCAAGTATAGTGCTGACCTTTTCTTCTTCTATGGGTTGGATGTTATTCTGTTCTTCCATTCTTTCCTTTAGCTGGTCAGGGCATAATTTCAAATGATCCCTTGATACTGCTGCTGAGGTTTCTCCTCCATCTTTACTAATAAGACACACCTTGGTATTGTCAAAATTTGAGGGTAGAATGGTGTAGGGTTCAGCTTCCCATTGGTCATCCAATTTATGCAGTCTTCTTTTCCTCTTGAGGACTTGTTCTCCTGGTGACAAGGGGACTGCAGGTGCATGCTGATTGTAGTTCCTCTCTTGTTTTTGTCTTGCCTGAGCTAGACTCTTTTCCACACACTCTTGAACTCTTCTGTACTGTTGCTGCCTCTCTGTATCCCAGTCAGCATCTGGTGATGACACTTCAGGGGTAAGGACTCCCATATCCAAATCAACAGGCAGTTTACCAGGCCTCGCTCTCATTAGGTAGGCTGGTGTGCAGTTGGTGTAATTCACAGGATTGTGGTTGTAGAGGTTTACCAGATCTGGCAACTTTTCTGGCCACAGATTCCTCTCCTCCAAAGGCAAGGTCTTCAGTAGGTCAATCCAATCACTACCTGGTTCATCTTTTCACACATGCCATTGGTCTGTGGATGGTACGGTGTTGTCCTGATCTTCTTGCAACCGTACAAGTTACAGAATTCCTGGAACACTTCTGCCTCAAAAGCTGGATCTTGATCTGTAAGCACTTGCTCTGGGTATCCATGTGGTCTACAGAAGTGCTGTTGGAAGGCTCTGGCTGCTGTCCTGGCTGTTTGATCTTTGACAGGCACAACTACCAGGAATCTTGAGTAGTGGTCCACGATGGTAAGAGCATAGATGTAGCCTGAGTGGTTTGGGACCTGCTTTACATGGTCTAGGGCGATCAACTCAAGAGGCTGTTTGGTTATTATTGGCTGTAGAGGAGTTCTCTGGCTGTTTCAATCCTTTCTGCGCAGGTTACATTGTCCACACTCTCAGCACCACCTTTCAATGGCTTTCTTCATACCAGCCCAGTAGAACCTCTCCCAGAGCAATGCTTCCAACTTCTTCCATCTGAAGTTCCCGGAGCAATGCTTCGAACTCCTTCCATCCGAAGTGGCCAGCTCCATTGTGGTATGCTTCCAGGACCATTGATGCCTCTCTCTTTGGGACTACAACCTGCCAGACCAACTCATGAGTACGGGCATTGATACTCCTCCGACACAGCTTTCCTTCATAGATGAACAGCCGGCCTCTTTCCTTCCACAACTGCTGGGTTTCTTCAGGAGCATCCGACTCTGGGCGTGAGTCAGCTCGTGACAGTAGCTCCTTCACCATGCAGACAGCCGGGTCACTATCCTGCGTTTCTGCCCAGTCATGATTGGGGAATGTATTTATGGTGACCTCTTTCAAGCCAGACTGCCTGTTTCTCACTCCTTGAGCATGTTGGGCCGCAATTGGCCGGTGGAAGGGAGGTAACTCTATTTCTTCAAAAGCCTCAGGGTCTTCTCCTGCATCTGGCAGATTAGGCATTCTGGACAGCGCATCAGCATTGGCATTGTTATGCCCTGCCCGGTACTTGATGGTAAACTCATAGTTAGACAGCTGAGCCATTCATTGCTGCTCCAGTGCACCTAGTTTTGCAGTTTCCAAGTGAGTCAACGGGTTGTTTTCTGTGAAGATTGTAAACTTGGCTGAAGCTAGGTAATGCTTGAATCTTTCAGTCACAGCCCAGACTATGGCCAGGAACTCCAGCTTGAAGGAACTGTAGTTGTCAGGGTTCCTTTCAGTGGGATGAAGCTTCCTGCTGGTGTAGGAGATCACCCTTTCTTTGCCATTCTGTACCTGTGACAGTACTGCTCCAAGTCCCACGTTGCTGGAATCAGTATACAACACAAAGGGTTGGTCATAATCTGGGTAGGCCAGAACTTCATCTCCTGTGAGAGCCATCTTCAGTCGGGTGAAGGATCTCTCCAACTCCTCAGTCCATTCAAAGGTGGAACTTTTCTGTTTGGCCTTCTTGGACTGCCCCACCAGAAGATTTTGCATAGGAGTGGCTATTTCAGTGAAGCCCTTGATGAACCTTCGGTAGTAGCGTACCAACCCAAGAAATTGGCGTACCTCATGGAGGTTGCTGGGCTTCGGCCAATCCCAGATGACTGTGACTGTGTCAGGATCTGGTGCCACACCTTCTGCACTCACTACATGACCGAGGTACTGTACATTGGGCTTCAGGAGGTGGCATTTGGAAGGCTTCACATTCAGGCCAAAGTTGGACAAGGCTTCAAACACCTCAGCCAGGTGCTTCAGATGCTCTTCATAAGTCTTGGAGAAAACAATGACATCATCAAGGTACAACAGGACCGCCTCGAAGTTCTTGTGTCCCAGGCAGCACTCCATCAGCCGTTGAAATGTTCCTGGGGCGGTGCAGAGCCCGAGTGGCATATAGTTGAACTCACAGAAACCCATTGGGGTGGTAAATGCTGTTTTCTCCTTGTCTGCCTCTGCCACGGGAACCTGCCAATACCCACTAGTGAGATCTAAGGTGGAGAAATAGTTAGCAGTTTTAAGTGCAGCTAATGACTCCTCGATTCTGGGTAATGGGTAGGCATCCTTATGTGTAATACTGTTAATTTTTCTGTAATCAACACACATTCTCATGGTACCATCCTTTTTCTTTACAAAAACTATTGGAGCTGCCCAGGGGCTACAACTGTCTCTGATAACCCCTGCTTCCTTCATCTCTCTCAACATACCTTTGGCACATTGGTATTGTGTTGGGGGTATAGGCTGGTACCTTTCTTTTATGGGTGGATGATCTCCAGTGGGGATATGGTGTTGAACCCCTTTTGCCTTCCCAAAATCAAGGTGGTTTTTACTGAATACCCGCTCATATTCCTGGGTCACCCTGTAAACCCCATTTTTCTGGTATGAAGGTGTAGAGTCAGTCCCCACTTGCAGTTGCTGGCACCACTCCTCCAGCTGCTTGACAGAGCCATTGTCCTCCACCTGGTCGGATGAAACCAAGGGCTCTGCTGCCTGCATTGCATTGTTACTGACAGTGAGCAGCTTAGCAACTGTGGCATACCAAGGTATTGTGGCCTCCTCCTCCCCACAATTCAAAAGGCGTACAGGTACTCTCCCTTTACGTACATCAACTACCCCTCTGGCTGTCAGGACAGTGGACCTGCTATCAGAGTACACTGGTTCTACCATTGCCTGGTAATCTTTTCCTCTGAGGCCTATGGCTGCCCAACACCAAATCAACTTTTCACATCTGGGGGGTATGGCAATGGGGAAAGCATCACTCACTATGACACTGCCAATTTCTCCGCCTGAGAGTTCTACCTGCTGTCTTTGCATCAGGGCCTTGATCTCCTTCTGCAGGACTCGTTGTTCACTGGAACCAGCAATCTCAGCCACCTGTTGCAACAAGATAATAACCTCGGAAAGACAATTTTCAATTACATTTGTACCAAGAGTCATCATGAAATTACGTTGTTGTCGATCAATATCCACAACTATCAGACCTTGAGATTTTAACTCCACCCTCCCCACTTTAACAGTAATTTCTTTGCATCTCACTTGTGGCAAAGACTGACCCTTACTGGCAACTACTGTTAGTTCATCACTTGGGCCAAGGGTGAGTTCAGAGTCAGCCCAATACCGCTTGTAGAGGATATAGGGAATAGTGGTCACCTGGGAGCCAGTTTCCAGCAAAGCGTTCATGGGGATGCCGTCAATCACCACTGGAATGATCGGTCTCCCTTCAACATACTTAGCTTGCCAGTTCCTTGGGCCTTGTTGTCCTACTCCTGGGGGTTGCCCCTCTGCCCCGGGGTTTACTCGCTTAAAGGACAGAATCTTGCGATTTGGCCTGCTTTGTGGCAGTGACGACAGATGGGACGTCCGTCCTGGTCATAGCGATCGCTGTTCCTCCCTCGGAGTGGCGGGGTTATCCTCCTCCGGAGCCACGGGATATCCTCTGGACTGGAAGCAAGCTGGATCTTTTCCTTGGCGGACACCTGCAGGGACTGCACGGTTTTAGTAAGTGCAGCCATCCCTTTGGTCAACTCCTGGACCTGAAGACGCAGCTCTTCTGTAGGATCTTTATCCAGAGTCTGTGCATCAGCCTCCACAGGGATGGAAGGGAAAGGTGTTGCTTCCTGGTGGTAGGTGATCGCTGGGCGCCTAGGGGGCTCAGGACGGCTGACAGTTGGTTCCTGCAGCACCCGGATAGCCCTGTCCTTGATATCTGCAAAGTCCAGGTCAGGGTTCTGCAGGGCTATAATGCGCAGCTGTGCTCTGTGGGTACTGGATAGGAGTCCTTCAATAAACTGCTCCTTTAACAGTCTTGTCTCCGTCCTGCACACTGTCTGGATCCATCTGCTTTATGGCTCGCAGTGCCTCCTGCAGGTTAAGAGCATAGTCCCGTATACTGTCCTGCTCTCTCTGCTTACATCCAAAGACTCTCATCTTTATTTCAGCTGTGGTGAGAGTGTCAAAGGTGCTTCTTAGCTTAGCCAGGATCTTTTTAACAGTCTCTTTGTCAGTGTCCTGCCAGGCTTTTACTTCTCTGTGTGCTGCACCTGATAGCTGCCCAATAAAAATGTTCACTTTCTGACTTTCAGATAGAGCATACACCTCAAACAAACTGCACAGTCTCTCTTTGAATTCACTCAGGGTATGTGACTCACCCGAGTACTGTGGTAGCCAGGCCGCTCTCGGTATATAGGGCATAGACAGCAGCATTATGGGGACCGTGGCGGTGGGCGCTGATTCTTGAGGTGCCCTGGAGGCAGCGCTGGCTGCCGGATTCAGTGGCACCATTGGAGCCGCAGCTGCGCTGGACCCTGCATCTGGCAGCGCTTGAAGGTTAGCGGGAGCGTCCGCCGCTATATTGGCATTGTCCTCAGACATTTTCTCTCCCCCTTAGTTAACGTGGGTCAAGCTGCGGGGTTGCGCTGGCTTACCGGATGCGGGATCAGGGGATGCCGGAACTGCAGGCCTCAGCTTCTCACTTCCCGCGCGCTCTTCTCCTTTCGCGCTTCTCGGCTGGCTCTGCCCACGAAGGCCTGCCCCCTTTTCTTCCCGCGCGCACCAATCAGCGGGATAATGTCGGCAATGTCGGCAATGTCACACACAGTCTATAGCACACAACACAGTCTCTGGCACATAGGACGCGGGTATACAGGGCTCCTTAATTCTGTTCGTGACGCCAAAATAGGTCACCCTCCCAGGGCTGTGGGGTACTCGGTACCGGGCCGGTCTCTCAGAGGGGATTGTCACAGCAGTGGTGACCCGGTCCGCGGCCCTGGGCACCCATGTAAAAAGGGTTGAGATGGGAATAAAGTTTATAAGTGATTCATGATGCCACCTGTGGTGTTCGGCATGGGAGGTGTTAAGCCCGACGCTGCAGACAGATCCTCTGGGACAGATGGTGTAGTGCAGCAATGATGTTGAAGCCCTCCACAGGTAGGGCGGTTGGTCCCAGGGCAGTGTAGCGGAATGTTTAGGAATAGGGTGCAGGGTTTGGCACAGAGATGTAGCAGTGCTGAGGATGTTGCAGGAAGGAGGCAAGGACACAACGGGGTGCAGTTTCTTTACCTTTACTTGGCAAATGCTGTCCAGGGTCCTGGTTACAGATGGAAAAGGAGCAGGCTAGCCTGGAAGCAACTCAGGGATCTCTCTATCAGATGGATTGTGTAGTCTCCTTCCTAGCACTGGCTTGAGGTACATGCAGTAGTGTTACACTGAAGTTCCTCCTTCTTATCTTCTCTTAGAACTACCTCGCATGGCAGACAGCTGTAGCCCTCTATCTCTCTTGGCTCACACGTCGCTGTTGTGCCTCCGAGTCTTAGTTGGGAATAGAGCATTTACAGCTTCCTATTCCTCTGGTTTCTGCAGCAGGACCTTCAGTATCCATACAACCGTGGAGACCAGCCTCCAGATCATGCGCTATCACTGGGAGGGAGCTCTCTATCCTCAGCTCAACCTCCAGCTTCTCTGCACACTCGTTACCCTCCTCACACTCACTCCTCATTTCCCCTCCTGGCCCTCAGAGAGCACTCCTCCTCCAATTCTGGTTCAGAGCTCCCTCTGCTGGCCTGGAGTGGGAACTGTGTTGCATGACATGGTTAACTGTTAGAGAGACCCTTCATTGCCTCCAAGCCTGACATCACCCTCCCTGGAGGAAGGCAATGCCACTGTGGCGACCATACTCCTGGGGGCGCCACATCATTCACCATCCAATTTCAGCCTGTTACATTGAGGTGTAATCTCTCATGGGCCTGAGACAATAATTCAGCGTCCTCAAATCTATAGTGAGATTCAAATTCTCACCATCCTATAGACACCCTCCACCTTGTCATACACCATCCAATTTCAGCCTGTTACATTGAGGTGTAATCTCTCCTGGGCCTGAGACAATAGTTCAGCATCCTCAAATCTATAGTGAGATTCAAATTCTCACCAATCCTATAGACACCCTCCACCTTGTCATACACCATCCAATTTCAGCCTGTTACATTGAGGTGTAATCTCTCCTGGGCCTGAGACAATAGTTCAGCGTCCTCAAATCTATAGTGAGTTTAAAATTCTCACCAATCCTATAGACACCCTCCACCTTGTAATACACCATCCAATTTCAGCCTGTTACATTGAGGTGTAATCTCTCCTGGGCCTGAGACAATAGTTCAGCGTCCTCAAATCTCTAGTGAGATTCAAATTCTCACCAATCCTATAGACACCCTCCACCTTGTCATACACCATCCAATTTCAGCCTGTTACACTGAGGTGTAATCTCTCTTGGGCCTGAGGCAATAGTTCATCGTCCTCAAATCTATAGTGAGATTCAAATTCTCACCAATCCTATAGACACCCTCCACCTTGTCATGCACCATCAAATTTCAGCCTGTTACATTGAGGTGTAATCTCTCTTGGGCCTGTGACAATAGTTCAGTGTCATCAAATCTATAGTGAGATTCAAATTCTCACCAATCCTATAGACACCCTCCACCTTGTCATACACCATCCACTTTCAGCCTGTTACATTGAGGTGTAATCTCTCCTGGGCCTGAGACAATAGTTCAGCGTCCTCAAATCTATAGTGAGATTCAAATTCTCACCAATCCTATAGACACCCTCCACCTTGTCATACACCATCGAATTTCAGCCTGTTACATTGAGGTGTAATCTCTACTGGGCCTAAGACAATAGTTCTGCGTCCTCAAATCTATAGTGAGATTCAAATTCACACCAATAGTAGATACACCTTCTACCTTGTTTTACAGTACCATATAGCTGGTGTTATTTTGGGTACATTTTCATAAAAATGAGGAAGTATGGTGGAAGACGCCATGGAAGTGGGCGGGGGTTGCCAGCTGGTCCCGATGGTGGTGGTGTTGCATCTGTTGGTAGTGGCAAAAACACAATAGCACTTAAGGCAGGAGGTGTTGAGCCTACGTCATTGTCTGGCTCCACAAAGCCTCGAAGGCTCTCTTTTCTGGGAGTAGGTAAACCACTTTTAAAGCCGGAGCTTCAGGAACAAGTTTTGGCTTACATTGCTGACACAGCCTCCAGCTCTCTCGCCTCCTCTTCTGAAGTTTCAAAAAATAAAAGCACTGAGTCGTCAGTGGAGGCTCCTGGTCAGGAACAACACCTTTCCTTGTGTCCTTCACCCTTACCAAAAGTGAAGGATGTGGAAGGCCACACTTCCGATTACTCCATTTAGCTCTTTTCACATACCATGCCTGGGTTAGCAAGTCAAATCATGAATTCCCCAGTCCAAGATGAATCTGACATGGAGTGCACTGATACACAGCCGCTGCTAGATTTCTCTGCTGGTACATTCACTCAGAGCACTACATTGTCCTTGCAGTGTACTGAGGCAGAATCAGACACTGATGAAACTCAGGTGCCCCTTCCTGAATACTATACCACCTTACATGGTGAGAGGAAGGTGCACATGAAATTGAAGAGGAGGTGATGGATGACCCAGTTGTTGACCCAGATTGGCATCCATTGGGGGAAGAGGGTGCCGCTGCCAATAGCTCAGAAGAGGAGGAGGAGGATCCGCAGCAGGCAACGTCATTGCAACAGCTGTTGTGTGGCATGACCGTAGCAGTCCAAAAACGTGTTACAAAAAACAAAAGAGTTTCAGGACAGCTTGGCCTGACGGTTAAATTAGCAAAGCGTGCATGGTCTCAAAATGTCTTCCATAGTAGGAAGAGTGCAGTGTGGCACTTTTTTGAACAAAATCCTAATGATCAGGCAAAAGTTATCTGTAGGAAGTGCGCGAAGACCTTTAGCTGAGGGAAAAATCTGAGAAATCTGAATGCCAGTTGCATGCTTAGACATTTAACAACCATGCACTTGCAAGTGTGGACTGACTACCAAACCTCACGTACCACATGTGCACCTGCTCCGAATGAAGGTAGTCAACAACGCTACATCGCTTCCCCCTCTGTAAGCCCACCAGTTAGCACACCACCAGCAGCAAATGTCGAGGTGTCATCGCAAGGGCAAAGCAGTCATGGAATCACAAAGTTATTGCTACGAAAGACTGAATATAGGCCTTCAGCAACACCACCAACACCATCACCATCACCAACCCTCTCTCAGTCTGCCATGTCCACTGCTAGTTCCACCATATGCAGCTCTCAAGTCCAGCTCACCCTACCAGAGACTCTGAGTAGGACAAGAAAGTACTCATCCTCTCATCCGCATACACAGGCTTTGAACGCCCACATTGCCAAACTAATCTCGTTAGAGATGATGCACTACCGGTTGGTTGAAAGAAAAGCTTTCCGCAAGCTCATGGCCTACGCAGTACCACGCTATGACCTACCCAGTCGGCACTTCTTTTCGCGAAAAGCCATCCCAGCCCTCCACGTGCATGTGAAAAACCGCATTGTCTTGCAGCGTGGAGGTGTTGACAGGCGCTGCCGATGGCATCGCAGCAGCCGCAGTTTCTGCAGGTGTGCCTGAGGGAGAACCAGTGCAGCGGCCGTGGGTACCGGTGGTGAAGGTACCGTTGGTGTAGGCCCTTCCTGGGCGCGCTGCAAGTTCAGAGTCCACAAAGCCTCCTGCTTCAGCCGCAGACGGTGGGTCAGCTGGGCAATTTCGTCCTCCAGCTGCTGGCGGTCCATGGTGGAAGTGGGGTTGGAGCCTTCAATCAGTGCGCCGAGGAAGATCAGCTCAGCCTCCTCGCGCTCTTCAGGCCTCCGTGCTTCTTCCAATATGGCGTCCTGGTGTTCTTTCTCCCTCCTGGGCTCCCTTCCTGCCACAGGGCCTTGCTCCTCTTTCTGGGGACAGCGTCTTCTTTCTCTGCCTCCATACCAAGCCAGTATACGAACCCCTCTGGGGGTGGGCCATGTTGCGGTTGCATAGAAGTTCAGGCAGGGGAGGCCCAGGACAGTTCGCACTCTTTTCTTAGTGCCACCTATGTTGTCACGCCCTTCTCACCGCGCCGGTGGCCATTTTGAGAGTCCATTTTACAGTCTAGTATTTTTGGTCCTTTTGCACATTCTCAGCAATCTTAAGTCCATTGTAATAAATCTTCAGCACACAGGACCCGGTGGTACCGGCCTTCGTCATCCTGTTCATGATGCCAAAAATGGATTTCCCGCCAGGGCCATGGGGTACTCGGTAGCGGGCCGGTATCTCAGAGGGAAGTGTCACAGTGGCGGCGACCCTGTCAGTGGCCCTAGGCATCCATGTAAAAGGGGGGTAGAGTGATGGGGATAAAGTTATTAAGATGATTCGTGACGCCTCCTGTGGTTTCTGGTCAGTTTGACCAGCGCTGCAGGGCTGCCTCTCCGGGACAGATGGTGTGGTGCAGCAATGATGCTGCAGCCCTCCACAGGCAGGGCTGCAGTCCCAGGGCAGAGTAGATGAGGTTGGCAAAATGAGGAGATAGTGAGGAGAAGCAGATGTTGCAGTGTTAGGCACAGAGATGTAGCAGTGCTGAGTGGGTTGGCGCAGGAAGAAGGCAATGAGACAGATGAATGCAGTTCCAGTTCTTTTACTCATGCTCTTGGCACAGACAGGTGCCCGCTTCAATGCAGCGGTCTCCAGATCAGGGGCTCAGCCAACTCCCTGGCAGATGGAATTAACATTTCCAGCTCTCCCTTTTGTGTGCCTGTTCTGAACGTCTCCACACTACTGCTTATTTGAGGTACTCACAGTACTGAATTACACCGAAGTTCCTCCTTTCAGATGTTCCTTAGAACTCTACTTGTACGGCAGACAGCTGTAGCCTGCTTCGGGGACTCCTTGCTACCAAGTCCTGGCTCACTCACGTCGCTGTTGTGCCACCAAGTCTTAAGTGGCAATAAAGTGGTGACAACTTCTATTCCTCCAGTGTCTGCTGCAGGACCATTAGCATCCATACAACCTCGGGGACCGGACCCCGGCCATGCGCTTAGAACTTGAGGAAGGTCTCCGCTCGGACCCTAGTCCTTAGTTCTCTTTTTCTCCATACGTTCCGTACTAATCTTTCTTCCTTCTAGAGAATCAGGCTTTCTAGTTCTCTTTCCCATGCCAGCAGCTCCAAGTCACAGGAGTCTGCTGCAGCACCTCCTTCACTCCATCCCTCTCAGGGGAGCTTCTCTCACAGACTGGCCTCGTCCTAATAATCTCCCGCTCACTTGTGCAACTAAGCTCCACCCACCTCCCAGCACTCTTCGTGTTCCAAGCAGGGAGCCACCAAAGGTTCTTTGCTAGACTACTATGTTGTGTGGGATGCAGGTGTTGGAGTGAGGTCTCCACCTTACCTGAATGGTGGGGTACCACACCTCAGGAGGAGGTGCAGTATCTCTGTGGCGACTGAACCCTCTGGGGCGCCACATAATCTATAGTGGGCCTGTGATAATAGTTCAGCCTCCTAAAATCTCTAGGGAGCTTCCAATTCTCCCCAATACTATATACATACCTTGTACTTTGTCATACACCAGCCATTTTCAGCCAGTTACATTGAGGTGTAATCTATATTTGGCCTGAGATAATAGTTCAGCCTCCTAAAATCTCTAGGGAGCTTCCAATTCTCCCCAATACTATATACACACCTTGTACTTTGTCATACACCAGCCAATTTCAGCCTGTTAAATTGCGGTGTAATCTATAGTGGGCCTGAGATAATAGTTCAGCCTCCTAAAATCTCTAGGGAGCTTCCAATTCTCCCCAATACTATATACATGTGGCGCCCCTGAGGCTCAGGGTAAGTTGGAGGCTCCTGACCACGCTCCAACACTCGCACCCCACACAATAGAGTAGTTCAGCCTAACCACATTGTGGCTCCTTGCTTAGAGAGTAGCAGAGCACCTTTGGTGGTTCCCTGCTTGGAACACTAGATAAGCTGGGAGGTGGGTGGAGTTGAGTATTCATATAAAAGAGTGGGACAGTTCCAGGATTAGGGGTCAGTTCAGTTCGGGGTTCAGTCTGACAGGAGGTTCAGAGGCCACTCGGAGAGGAGTGGAGGATCCCTGGAAGAAGGGATGGAGGAAGGAGTGCTGCAGCTGTCTCAGTGACCTGAGCTAGCTGGCATGGGAAAGGAAAGGAAAGAAGGAGAAGGACATTGAACCGGACATTGAACCCGAAGCCTGAGCTTCCATAGAAGGGAAAGGACAAGTATGGAACGTAGGAGTAAAAGTGAACACAGAGGACGTGGGTTAGAGGAAGAACCCTGCCTAGAAGTTATAAGCGCAAGGCCAGGGCCCGGTCTATGAGGTTGTATGAACACTAATGGTTCTGCAGCAGACACCGGTGGAGTAGTGGGCTGTAAATGCACTACACCCATCTAAGACTTGAGGGCACAACAGCAACACGGATAGAGAGCCGGGACTTAGGAGTAGAGAGTCCCTGAAGCAGGCTACAGCTGTCTGCCGTACAAGTAGAGTTCTTGGGAACATCTGTCAGGAGGAACTCCAGTGTAACATGGTACTAGGAGATCTTCACACTTAAAGGCGCTACAGAGGAGATGTTCAGAAAAGGCACATAAGTTGGCGGAGTGTGGAAGGGAGCTTTCCATCTTGCCTGGAGGTTGACTGAGTCCCAGACCTGGAGGACACAGCACAGAAGCGGGCACAACAGACTGTGAGTAAAGCTTTGGAACTACATGCCCTGGTGTCCTCCATTCCTTCCTGCGTCCGCCTGCCTGACAATGCTACATCCCCTGCGCCGGACACTACACCATCTAAGTGTCTCCACATCTACACTGCCCTGGGACAACAGCCCTGCATGTGGAGGGCTATACCATCACTGCTGCACCACAGGCTAGCCTGCTCCTGTGCCATCTGTAACCAGGACCCTGGACAGCGTTTGCCAAGTAAAGGTAAAGAAACTGCACCCTGTTGTGTCCTTGCCTTCTTCCTGCAACATCCTCAGCACTGCTACATCTCTGTGCCAAACACTGCACCCTATTCCTAAACATTCCGCTACACTGCCCTGGGACCAACAGCCCTACCTGTGGAGGGCTACATCATTGCTGCACTACACCATCTGTCCCAGAGGATCTGTCTGCAGCGTCGGCTTAACACCTCCCTTGCCGAACACCACAGGTGGCGTCAAGAATCACTTATAAACTTTATTCCCAACTCAACCCCTTTTACATGGGTGCCCAGGGCCACGGACCGGGTCACCGCTGCTGTGACAATCCCCTCTGAGAGACCGGCCTGGTACTGACTACCCAACAGCCCTGGCTGGGCGACCCATTTGACAAGGTGGAGGGTGTCTATAGGATTGGTGAGCTCTGTCTGCAGCATCGGCTTAACACCTCCCTTGCCGAACACCACAGGTGGCGTCACAAACTATTCATCTAACTACATTCCACCATTCACAACATCCTCCGCCATTGCTTGGGCGCCCAGGGCCACGGTCCGGGTCACCGCTGCTGTGACACGTTCCCCCTGATACCGGCCCGGCACCGAGTACCCCACAGCCCTGGGAGGGCGACCCATACACACCTTGTACATTGTCATACACCAGCCAATTTCAGCCTGTTACATTGAGTTGTAATCTATAGTGGGCCTGACATAATAGTTCAGCCTCCTAAAATCTCTAGGGATCTTCCAATTCTCCCCAATACTATATACACCTTGTACTTTGTCATACACCAGCCAATTTCAAGCCTGTTAAATTGAGGTGTAATCTATAGTGGGCCTGAGATAATAGTTCAGCCTCCTGAAATCTCTAGGGAGCTTCCAATTATCCCAAATACTATATACACACCTTGTACTTTGTCATACACCAGCCAATTTCAGCCTGTTAAAGGAATATTTAGAAGGCTTGAAGCATATTTCCTCCAATAACGTATTGCTGTTGATGCGGTAGGTAGACACGGGGTGTAGTTACTAAATTTAATAGCTTCCATTTCCAACGTAAGCCACGTCGAGTTCAATTTAGAATAAAATGACTCAATCTGAAGCCACTTATGTGTCTTATCCAATAACCACCAGTCTCTAATACCCGTTAATACCTCCGCTTTATGATAAGCATGTAAGTTAGGGGCACCCATCCCCCCAAATTCATAAGGATAATATAGTAACCTACCAGCTGCTCTTGGTTTTTTATATGCCCAAATGAAGTCATTAGCTATTTTTTGAAGGGATTTAATTATCCTAAGAGGAATCTGGACAGAGATGCAACGAAAATGATATAAAACCTTGGGAAGTACCAACATCTTATAAATGTTAATCCTTGCGATCCATGACATAGTAGCTGCATGTAATTCGTCCAGACTCCTCCTAGATTCTTGTATCAATTTTGAGAAATTCCTTTCCACCAATTGTGTAGAATTAGTGAGGACTATCCCTAAATATGGGAGTTCATCACTCTCCTACTTAAAGGCATATTCCCGCTCCAAACATTCCTGAATTGTGGGTGGAACCAATACAGGAAAGACCAAAGACAAAGCATCTAGGGACAGGAATGCACTGGGGACCCCACTCAATTCCGCTATCCGGATTAAATTTATCATCCTGTGTGTTCCATCCTTCGTTTCCCAACCTGCTACAAATCCTACTTGATCTGACGAAACCAAAGAGGGGATCACATGATGCAATCTAATTGTAAGCATTTTAGAAAAAATTTTAACACCGCAGTTTAAGAGTGCAATGGGCCTAAAATTACTGGGACATATTGGAGGTTTCCCCGGTTTAGGCAGAGTAGTAATAGTGGCCTCTAGATTTGTGACAGATACAGATTCTGAATTTTGCCATGAATTAAATTTACGAAGGAGGTAGAGAGCCAAATATTGATGAAATTGGCGACAGGGGCTTTATGACATTTTGTAAGTTTGATGGTGTTCCGAATTTCCTCCTCTGTAAATGGGGCATTTAGTATGTTCAGTTGTTCCTGTGATATTTGGGTTAAGTTTCTAGATTGTAGATATCTATCAATATTAGTTTGGGAGGGCTGCGGAGTGGTGGGATCAGTTACTAGATTATAGAGATGTTTATAGTAATTAGCAAAAACCTTTACTATTTCTAATGGATTTCTGATACATTTCCCATGTTAATCAATCCAAATGGTCAATTCTAGCTTGTCCCTCTCTATTTTTTAACTCTACGAGCTAACAGCGCCCCAGCTCTATATCCTGTTGCATAATAATTACTTTTACGTTTCTTAAGATTATATTCATATAGTGACAACAGGTTTTCTCGCAGTTTGAATTGGATATTATAGATTTCATCAGACAGAGCTGGTGTGATCGCTGTTTTGTTTAAAGACTCTAATTGTTGAAGCCGGGCTAACAAAGTAACCCTGCTGTACTCCCTTTTACGTTTCAGATAGGAAGCTTGTTGCAGAAAGATGCCTCTAATTACGGCTTTATGAGCTGACCGCAAGGACTCATCTGTGACTTCTCCATTGTCATTCGACTGGAAGCAATGTTGGAGCTCAGTCTGTACTGTCTCTACCACCTTGCTTTGTAACAATAAGGATGTGTTTAACTGCCATCTAGCAGAAGGATTAGACTGATGACGCAGAGTTAGTTTCAGGAATATCGGGGCGTGGTCTGACCACGTAATCAATCCAATATCTGGTGATCTTCATCTATCTAGAGTCGTATTGTCAACCAAGAAATAATCTATTCTACTATATGTCTAGTGACGGGAGGAGTAGAATGTATAGTCACGCTCCATAGTATGGGAATATCTCCAATAATCATGGAGACGATATTCCTTCACTACTACCTTCAGGTCCCTCCACCACCAGCATATGTAATGTAGTTCACCATTGAGGGAGCCGACTAGGATTAAAAATCTGCCCGTAGGATCCGCATACATCTCTATTTCTAAATGCCACAGTGTTTTTAATCAATATACAGACTCCTGCCTTTTTACTTGCATTATTAGCGAAAAACCTATGAGGGAACTGTGGATGGTGGAGTCTACTATTATCAACTTCGAATAAATGCATTTGTTGCAAACATATGATGTCAGCATGTTATTTTTTAACTTCCCTCCATAACATGGAACGTTTTGTAGGTGAATTGAGGCCTCAAACATTCAAGGACATAAACTGTATACTCATGTCTAAATAACAAACTTCCTATGGATGCAACAGGCCCCAGCACACCAAGCCCCTCCACCATAACAGCTAATTAGGTCCCCAGAATAAATATAAAACCATAAGTTATATATCCTTATGAACAGAACAGAGATGCAAGTGTCAATTATCACATTAGAATGCACAATAGTCAAAAAAAGAAGAGTCATAAAAAAGGAAAGAATAGAAAAAATAGAAAAAACAGCAGTACTCAAAACATAATCCAAACAACTGGATGCACAAAAAAAAATGCACATCCTCAAGTACCATCCAAAGAATGCAGAAAAATGACTGCAATGGGGTTGGTGAGCTCTTCTAAGTCTACAGAGATCCTCAGCAGAGTTGCCCACAGTCACTGGTTGCTAGGAACAGTGAGAACAGAATAAAAGTCCGAGCAATCTTCCACCAGCTCCAGCAGACGGACCATTCCAGGTTTCCACCTTATATTTGAGACCATTCTGGGTTTAACTTTTTCCCCCTAGGTGCTTGTCACTGTGCAAAAGGAGTATTCCAATCCTTAAGTCTGTCTTCGGCTTGCTTAGGGGTATAACAAGCAATTATTCTCCCCTCATGCATAATCAACAGTTTCACTGGGTTAAAGCCCCATCTATATCCCGATACCTTCCCTAACGCAATCTCCGGTCCTCCCTAGACCTCCTTCTCTCCTCCACACTTATTCGCTCCTCACCCAACCGCCTCCAAGACTTCTCCCGAATAGCCCCTATTCTCTGGAATTCTTTGCCCCAACAAGTCCGACTATCAACCACATTTGGATCCTTCAGACGGAACCTGAAAACCCACCTCTTCAAGAAAGTTTACAGCCTGCAATGACCCCGCTACCTCATTGTCTCTCTCACCACTAACGGAGATATCACCTCACCAACACCGGAACTGCTGTAACCCACCAACCTACTGTCTCCTTCTCCACCATCCTGTAGCATGTAAGCCCGAAAGTGCAGGGTCCTCTCTCCACTCTGTATCAGTCTGTCATTGTTAGTTTGTTTACTGTAAGGCTGAGTTCACACGTGGCGTTTTTTTCGTGTAACCGCAGCATGCTCATTAATTTTGCGGAATCGCGGCGATCCCGCACCCATAGGAATGCATTGTTCCGCTTACTTCCCGCATGTGGCTGTGCACACCATGCGGAAAGTAAGCAGAACATTTGTGGATGGTACCCACGATCCGGAGGAGAGGAGACTGTCCTCCGGGCTTTGGGTACCATATCCCTGTAAAAAATAGAATTTAAAATAAAAAATATTGTTATTCTTACCTTCCGGCGTCCCGCGCAGCCTTCCCGCTTCTCTCCACGCTCTCGTTCCCAGTAATCCTTTGCGAAAATGCCCGCGATGATGTCCGTTCTCGCGGGATCGCGAAGTCTCGCGGTCATTCGCGCGACGTCATCGCGAATTACCGCGAGACATCGTGATCCCGCGAGAGCGGACGTCATTGCGGGCATTTTCGCAAAGGATTACTGGGAACGGCTGCGCGGGACATCGGAAGGTAAGAATAACACCATTTTTTATTTTTTTTACATTTTATCTTTTACTACTGAAGCTGCATAGGCAGCCTCAGTAGTAAAAAGTTGGTCACACTTGTCAAACACTATGTTTGACGAGTGTGACCAACCTGCCAATCAGTTCTCCAAGCGATGCTACAGATCGCTTGGAAAACGCTAGCATTTTGCAAGCTAAATATGCTTGCAAAATGCTATTTTTTCCGCGGGAAAATTGCGGGAATTTAAAATGCGATTTTCCCGCGGAATGGAATTTCGGAATTCTCGCGGTAATTTCCGCGAGAGTTCCGGTACGTGTGCACATAGCCTAAGTGATATCTGTATTTTGTATGTAATCCCTTCTCATGTACAGCATCATGGAATCAATGGTGCTATATAAATAAATAATAATAATAATAATAATAATATTTGGTGCCCACATCACGCAGAGCTTTACATACATGTGCGTATTCACGCCTCTTGGCCAGAGTCACTGCAGATAAGTCCTGGAAAACTTGTAGTGATTACATCTCCTGGGGCAGAGTTGGATTTTTCCTCATTCTTTGCATGAATACATCCTTGGTGGTAAAAAAGTGTATTCTTGCCAGCGTGTCTCTAGGCAGATCTTGATCCACGTCTTTTGGTTTGGGGGTTCTATGGACCCTATCAACCATTAAGTCTTAAATGGACATTTCAGGGAGAACAGCCTTTAAAAAGTTATGCAGGAAAGCAGGCAAATCCTTATCCAAGACCTCTCAGGGATCCCTCTCACCCGAACGTTATTCCTGCGCGATCTATCCTCCAAGTCGTATGTTTTATCACTGACACGAGCCAATTCTTCCTTTAAGGCTTCATTTTCATTGACTAGTGCATTGAAATAAGTGGCATATTCAGCCATTTTATTCTCTAAATGAGAGGTGCGCTCTCCCAGAGCTGAGATTTCTCCTTTCAGCTCTCTAAGCATATCATGCATGTCCTCTTTTAAAGAAGCCCTCAAAGAGGAAAGAAACTTGCATATCCTTCCTAGTGAGCGGAGCAGAGTGTTGTTGATGAATTCCCTCTCTGCCTACACCTCTCCCAGGGCCCTCAGAGGAGCATGGGGAGCCTGAAGGGGATGCAGGCACCATTTTACCTGTTGCTTTGGTGGACTTCCCCCTTGCAAAGAAGTTGGGCAATCTCGGCGGGGATCCCCTCTTCTGTGATCTGCCGAGTGTCATCATGTGCCTGAGTGTTTGCAGTAGCTGCAGGCGAGTAGTTGGAGGAAGCTGGGTGCTGAGTTAAGCCGGGATGAGCTGCTAAAAGTCCTGGGCTGCAGGAGCTCTGTAACTATGCAGCTGCCACACTTGCTAGCAGAAAAGGTTGCGCAGCACTCCAGTTAGGAATGGGGTGCACAAATAGGATACCACTCCAAAATATTTAAAGAAAAATTCAGCACTCAAAAATTTGTGATGCAAAAATCATATATAGAATTTTATTGACAAATTATCCACTGTAGACAAAAACTGTTGACGTTTCGGCCAATTCTTAGGCCTTCATCAGAACTCTAATGAATAAACATAGAAAAATTCCATATCAATATAATGCATTGGTGTATACATAAAAGAACATAAGTCCATAACAGTGGTGAAAGAAAAGAAATAAAATGCAAATGAAGTACGTAAGTCTGCTTTGAATAATCAAAATGTACCAACACAGGGTTAATAACACAACTTATATCTTAAGGAGATGTATAAATCATAATTCTAGCTGTATAACATAGAAAGCTAATATTAATATTAGAATATGCGGCAGTAGTATATACTAGATATATAAAGTGACTATAGATACCGGCTATAGGATAATAGGAAGAAGCAGAAAGAAGAAAAAAGAAGAAGAAAAAAACATACATTGTCTTCAGTGTTTGTGGACCTCAGGACCAATATAGAGCTGAAAGAAAACATATGGTCTATCAGTAAAGTAAGGGATTTTTTCATAGTCATATATTATGGCGGCTGACAGCATATAGGTCCCTAAATGGAAGACCGGACTCACCAAATGGCATCGCGTCCTGGTACGCTAAGGGGAATGGCACTGAAGTACTGGAGGGAGTAGCGACATCTGTGTGTGGTCAGGGTGAGTTTTTATATGAGCGGTAAGACTGCATGTGAGGCGCGTGTGGCGCCATGGAGCCGCAAGACCGGAAGTTCTGGGTGGAGTGACGTCACTGGAAGTGACATGGGGCCGTCCAGGAGGAAAAGGCTTCCTCCGTGTAGTACATAAACAGCGTTTGTGTCCCGCTAGACTATGAATGAATGAGTGTCACAGAAGCGAGGTAACGGGCCCTTGTAGTCAGGGGATAATAGTAACACACTCTCCTGAGAATTGTAAACACTGAAACAAAGGGCATGGACAAAAGGAGAGCTGAATGTGCGATATTTGTAAAGGATATACAAAAAGGATATATTGTATAGAGCTTCAAACCTACCTAGAGGAAAAAACAGTTAGTAATGGACTGGAAGGTAAATAACAAAAATAAAATAAAAATGAGAAAATAAAAATGAAAAATAAAAATAAGAATGAGATGAGGAAAAATTAAGATACTGGAAAATGAGATAATATGTAAAACCGAGCTAATATGTAAAAAACTAAGAAAAATAGGAAAAAAAGGGAAAAAATTAAGAAAAATTAAGAAAAAACCCCATAGTTATAAAAATAACAATAACAGAAATAAAATAAAATTAAAATAAAACAATAAAAAGTGAAAAATTTAAAATAAAAAATAAAGATAAAAAATGAGAAAAAAAATTAGAAGAAATGAAAATGAAAAATAAAAATAAAATGTTGAAAAATATGTAGAATAGAAAATTATACCCGTCCATATGACACAGCATATTGTATCAGCTTACACGTGTCTGAAAAGAAATTAAGAATATTATTAAATTGAGAACATATCAGATAAAACTTGATATCTCATAATCTCTATTTAATCCTTGTGGTTCTAGAGTTTCAAGCTTGTTGATCCAAAAAGCCTCTCGACGTTTGAGAGTTAACCCTATTACCACCTCTCCTAGGGCATGTGACGTGTTTCAACACCTGAAAACGTAATTGGGAGATGTTATGTTTTTTCTGAACAAAATGGTATGGAAGGGGAAGATACGTATTCCCACAGCATATGCTCAACTTATGCTGTGAGATACGGTCTCGCACATGCTGGGTGGTTTCCCCAGCATATACGAGACCGCATGGACGTTTCACAGCATAGACGACGAACGAAGAGTCACATGTGTAGAAGCCCCCAATTTTGATACCTTCAGCTGTATGTGGGTGGAAGAATCTCTCACCCTTTTGTACATTCCCACATTGTGGGCAATGGAGGCATGGGAAAGTGCCTTTTTTGGGGGAATCAAGAAATGTTTGTAATGGCAATTTCTTGGTAGAGCTGACATTGGCTCGTACTAACTTGTCCCGCAAGATGGTAGGTTTCCTAAAGCAGGGGAAGAAACGGGGCCTGGAAGTCATTGATTTTAGGGTAACTGGCCTTTAAGAGATGCCAGTGCTTTCTAATACTTTTGTGTAATCGGTATATAAAAGGATGAAAAGTGTGAATGAAGGGTATCCTTTTACTGGACAGGGGTTCTTTGGATGGCCTATCTTGAGGTGTGCGCAAGTTGTTAAGAAGTCTAGCAGGATAACCCCTGTTTGAAAATTTCTCTTGTATCTCATTGAGTCTGGTTTCTCGGGTGATTGGATTCGACACAATCTTGGCAACTCTGTTAAATTGTGAAAGGGGAACAGACTCCCTTATTGGCTCTAGGGTGGCAACTGGAAAATAATAAGATACTGTTGCGGTCAGTCCCCTTAACATGTAAATCAATCTCCATGTTACCATCAGACTCTTTGATGATCTTAGTGTCTAGAAAGCTAACTGAATCTAAATAATTATGTATCATGAATTGTAATTCCGGCCAGATTTGGTTAAGATACATGTGGAAGGAAAGAAGGGAGTCCAATGGGCCCCGCCATAGGCAAAATATGTCGTTGATAAATCGGCGCCATAGACTAGCATGGCTTTGGAAGTAAATACTGAGATTAGAGTTGAGCGAAACGGGTCAAAAAATTTCAAAAGTCACCGACTTTTGGTAAAGTCGGGTTTCATGAAACGAAACCCGACCCTAGGGTGAGGTCGGCCACGAGCTCGGCGACTTTAGCGCCAAAGTCGCGTTTCAAAAGTTTGTTTTCCACCCTTTTTCAGCCAATCAGGATCCACGGACACTGTGGGCAACGTGATGACATAGGCAGGGGTCACCACCATCTTTGAGAAGGGCATGCAAGTGATTGGCTTGCTTTGGGGGGCATCACAGGGGGTATAAAAGGGCGTGCACGCCGACCGCCATGTTACTCATGCTGATCTCAGAATAGGGAGAGCTGCTGCTGCTGATTCTGTAGGGAGAGTGTTAGGCAGGGAAGAAGATACCAAAAACTGCTTCTGCTGCTAGCGATTTTGCCTGTACAACACACCAGTCACTGTGCGTGCAGTGCAAGTGGAGGCTATATTTTGCTGGATCAGCTGTGTTGGTTGTTAGGCTGCCTTATAAGGCTTCCTGATAGCTGCATTGCTGTTTTCCCACTGCTCTGCAAACTGCTTTTTTAAAAGCAATCCAATTTTTTTTTTTGTCCTGGTGAGGTACAGAGCGTGCATTTTCTCACACCATACAGAGGTGTACGCTCCTCACACAGTACCGTGTAACGGCTGTTATCACGGCCACAGTGAAGCTATCTGTGTGTGACTCTGTAAGGATAAGTCAAGGACCTGTTCCGTTCTTACAGACCTCCACCTTCTAGTTTTGTCTGGTTTTTAAACAGTTAAGTATATTTGCTGTTTGATCACATTCAAAACTATAGAGAGACAGCGTGTGTCAGTCTGTATACTTAAAAAACACGGAGCTTGACAATTTTACGGACACAGGACAGCGGTGTACGTGCACACTCCTCTCTCAGTACCGTGTACCGGCTGTTATCACGGCCACAGTGAAGCTATCTGTGTGTGACTCTGTAAGGATAAGTCGAGGACCTGTTCCGTTCTTACAGACCTCCACCTTCTAGTTTTGTCTGGTGTTCAAACAGTTAAGTATATTTGCTGTTTGATCACATTCAAAACTATAGAGACACAGCGTGTGTCAGTCCGTATACTTAAAAAACACGGAGCTTGACAATTTTACGGACACCGGACAGCGGTGTACGTGCACGCTCCTCTCTCAGTACCGTGTAATGGCTGTTATCACGGCCACAGTGAAGTTATCTGTGTGTGACTCTGTAAGGATAAGTCGAGGACTTGTTCCGTTCTTACAGACCTACAATCTAGGGAGATTCCTATTCTGCCCAATTCTATATACACCTTGTAGTTAGTCATACACTAGCCAATTTCTGCCGGTGACATAGCGGTGTGATATTCACTGGGCCTCACACAATCCAACAGTGTCCGCAAGTGTGTTCAGAAATTCTACATCTCCCCTGTCCTATAGTGACATTTTTCACACCTACGACATTGAGCCTGTGACATAGCGGTGTGATATTCACTGGGCCTCACACAATGCAACAGTGTCCACAAGTGTGTTCAGAAATTATACATCTCCCCTGTCCTATAGTGACATTTTTCACACCTGCGACATTGAGCCTGTGACATAGCGGTGTCATATTCCCTGGGCCTCACACAATCCAACAGTGTCCACAAGTGTGTTCAGAAATTCTACATCTACCCTGTCCTATAGTGACATTTTTCACACCTGCGACATTGAGACTGTGACATAGCGGTGTGATATTCACTTGGCCTCACACAATCCAACAGTGTCCACAAGTGTGTTCAGAAATTCTACATCTCCCCTGTCCTATAGTGACATTTTTCACACCTACGACATTGAGCCTGTGACATAGCGGTGTGATATTCACTGGGCCTCACACAATCCAACAGTGTCCACAAGTGTGTTCAGAAATTCTACATCTCCCCTGTCCTATAGTGACATTTTTCACACCTGCGACATTGAGCCTGTGACATAGCGGTGTCATATTCCCTGGGCCTCACACAATCCAACAGTGTCCACAAGTGTGTTCAGAAATTCTACATCTCCCCTGTCCTATAGTGACATTTTTCACACCTGCGACATTGAGACTGTGACATAGCGGTGTAATATTCACTGGGCCTCACACAATCCAACAGTGTCCACAAGTGTGTTCAGAAATTCTACATCTCCCCTGTCCTATAGTGACATTTTTCACACCTGCGACATTGAGCCTGTGACATAGCGGTGTCATATTCCCTGGGCCTCACACAATCCAACAGTGTCCATAAGTGTGTTCAGAAATTCTACATCTCCCCTGTCCTATAGTGACATTTTTCACACCTGGGACATTGAGACTGTGACATAGCGTTGTGATATTCACTGGGCCTCACACAATCCAATAGTGTCCACAAGTGTGTTCAGAAATTCTACATCTCCCCTGTCCTACAGTGACATTTTTCACACCTGCGACAGTGAGCCTGTGACATAGCGGTGTGATATTCACTGGGCCTCACACAATCCAACAGTGTCCACAAGTGTGTTCAGAAATTCTACATCTCTCCTGTCCTATAGTGACATTTTTCACACATGCGACATTGAGCCTGTGACATAGCGGTGTCATATTCAAAAAGCCCCACACAATCCAACAGTGTCCAAAAGTGTGTTCAGAAATTCTACATCTCCCCTGTTCTATAGTGACATTTTTCACACCTGCGACATTGAGACTGTGACATAGCGGTGTGATATTCACTGGGCCTCACACAATCCAACAGTGTCCACAAGTGTGTTCAGAAATTGTACATCTCCCCTGTCCTATAGTGACATTTTTCACACATGCGACATTGAGCCTGTGACATAGCGGTGTGATATTCACTGGGCCTCACACAATCCAACAGTGTCCACAAGTGTGTTCAGAAATTCTACATCTCCCCTGTCCTATAGTGACATTTTTCACACCAACGACATTGAGCCTGTGACATAGCGGTGTGATATTCACTGGGCCTCACACAATCCAACAGTGTCCACAAGTGTGTTCAGAAATTCTACATCTCCCCTGTCCTATAGTGACATTTTTCACACCTGCGACTTTGAAACTGTGACATAGCGGTGTGATATTCACTGGGCCTCACACAATCCAACAGTGTCCACAAGTGTGTTCAGAAATTCTACATCTCCCCTGTCCTATAGTGACATTTTTCACACCAACGAAATTGAGCCTGTGACATAGCAGTGTGATATTCACTGGGCCTCACACAATCCAACAGTGTCCAAAAGTGTGTTCAGAAATTCTACATCTCCCCTGTCCTATAGTGACATTTTTCACACCTGCGACATTGAGCCTGTGACATAGCGGTGTGGTATTCACTTGGCCTCACACAATCCAACAGTGTCCACAAGTGTGTTCAGAAATTCTACATCTCCCCTGTCCTATAGTGACATTTTTCACACCTGCGACATTGAGCCTGTGACATAGCGGTGTGATATTCACTTGGCCTCACACAATCCAACAGTGTCCACAAGTGTGTTCAGAAATTCTACATCTCTCCTGTCCTATAGTGACACTTTTCACACCTGCGACATTGAGCCTGTGACATAGCGGTGTGATATTCACTGGGCCTCACACAATCCAACAGTGTCCACAAGTGTGTTCAGAAATTCTACATCTCCCCTGTCCTATATACACCTTGTACCTTGTTTTACATTACTATATAGTTTGTGGGATTTTGTGTACATTTTTACCAAAAATGAGGAAGGCTGGAGGAAGAGGCCATGGAATTGGGCTGGGGTTGCCAGCTGGTAATGATGGTGTTGGTGGTGGATCTGATGGTAGTGGCAAAAGCAAAATAGGACCAAATGCAGGAGGTGTTGAGCCTGCGTCATCGTCTGGCTCCACAAGGCCTCGAAGGTTTAGTTTTCTAGGAGTTGGCAAACCGCTTTTAAAGCCAGAGCTTCAGGAAAAAGTTTTGGCTTACATTGCTGACTCAGCCTCCAGCTCTATCGCCTCCTCTTCTGAAGTTGTAAAAAATAAAAGCACTGAGTCGTCATTGGAGGCTCATATTCATGAACCACACCTTTCCTTGTGTCCTTCACCCCAACCAAGATTGAAGGATGACGCAGGCCATACAACTGATTACTCCATGGAGCTGTTTTCACATACCATGCCTGGGTTATCAAGTGAAATGGTGAATTACCCTGGCCAAGATGAATCTGACATGGAGTGCACTGATGCACAGTCACTGATAGATGATCCTGCTGATACATTCACTCAGAGCACTACATTGTCCTCGCAGTGTAATGAGCCAGATTCTGACCCTGATGAGACTCAGGTGCCCCTTCCCGCATACTATACCACCATACACGGTGACACAGAGGAAGGTGCACATGACAATGAAGAGGAGGTGATGGATGATCCAGTTGTTGACCCAGATTGGCATCCATTGGGGGAAGACGGTGCTGCTTCCAATAGCTCAGATGAGGAGGAGGAGCATCCACAGCAGACATCGACATCGCAACAGCTGTTATCTGGCAGGCCCGGAGCACTCCAAAGACAGGTTCCAAAAATCAAAAGAGTTGCTGGACAGCTTGTCCAGAGGGTCAAAATATCACAGCGTGCTAGGCCTCAAAATGTCTGCCAAAGTAGGAAGAGTGCAGTGTGGCACTTTTTTGAACAAAATCCTCATGATCAGGCCAAGGTTATCTGTAAGAAGTGCGCAAAGACCTTTAGCCGAGGGAAAAATCTGAAAAAATTGAATACCAGTTGCATGCTTAGACATTTAACCAGCAGGCACTTGCAAGCGTGGACACAACACCAAACCCCATGTGCCACATGTGCAACTGATCACAAAGAAGGTAGTCAGCAACGCTACATTGTTTCCCCCACTGTAAGCCCACCGGTTAGCACAGCAGCAAATGTTGAGGTGTCGTTGCAAGGCCAAAGCAGTCAGGGAATCCCACTGTTATATCAATGAAAGACTGAATCTAGGCCATCAGAAAGAACACCAACTCCATCACCATCATCAATCCTCTCTCAGTCCGCCCTGTCCACCGCTAGTTCCACCATATGCAGCTCTCAAGTCCAGCTCACCCTCCCAGAGACTATGAGTAGGTCAAGAAAGTACTCAGTCTCTCATCCGCGTACACTGGGTTTGAACGCCCACATTGCCAAACTAATCTCGTTAGAGATGATGCCCTATCGGTTGGTGGAAAGCGCAGCTTTCCACGAACTCATGACCTATGCAGTACCACGCTATGACCTACCCAGTCGCCACTTCTTCTCTCGCAAAGCCATCCCAGCCCTCCACCATCATGTGAAAGACCGCATTGTCCATGCACTCAAGCAGTCAGTGAGTGGAAAGGTGCACCTCACAACAGATGCATGGTCCAGTCGGCATGGCCAGGGCCGTTACGTGTCCATCACTGCGCACTGGGTTAATGTGGTGGATGCAGGGTCCACAGGGGACAGCGGTGGTGGGACAGTGCTGCCTAGCCCACGGTATTGGAAACAGTTGGCTGTAGGCGTTCGACCCTCCTCCTCCTCCTCCTCCAGAAGCGAAAACTCGTCAACAGAGCGCAGTCGTACGAGCACTCCATCTGCAGCTGCCACTGTTGCACACGAGGTGTCCCCCTATCGAGCAGCTAGTGGAAAGCGTCAGCAGGCTGTGTTGCAGATGATGTGTTTGGGCGACAGACACACCGCAGAGGTGCTGGCCGAGTACTTTCAGCAACAAACTGAGTCATGGCTGGGCAGTATACATCTTGAGGCAGGCAAGGTAGTTAGTGATAACGGCCGTAATTTTGTGGCAGCCATAGCCCTTTCAAAACTCAGCCACATACCTTGCTTGGCTCACACCTTGAACCTGGTGGTGCAGTGCTTCCTCAACAATTGTCAGGAGTTAACAGCCCTGCTCCAGAAGGTGCGAAGACTGTGCGCGCACATCCGCCGGTCGCCTGTACACTCCATTCGTATGCAGAAGCTGCAGCGATTGCTCCACCTTCCCAACCACCGCCTCATTATCTACATTGCAACAAGGTGGAACTCCACCCTTCACATGGTTGAGTGGCTGTGCGAACAGAAGCAGGCCATAATGCATTTGTGGGAGTATACACGGCCAGGCACTTTGAGAGCAGACATGGAGTTGACAGGTGTGCAGTGGTCGAAGCTGAAAGACCTCTGTAAAGTCCTTCAGTGTTTTGAGGAATGCACATGGCTGGTAAGCGCAGACAACGTCATCCTAAGCATGAGCATCCCACTTATGAGTCTGCTCATGCAAACTTTGACGCACCTTAAGGAGCAGGCGTCTGCAGCCAATGTTGACGAGGAGGAAGAGGAGGAGGGAATCCTTGATGACATTCAGCCATTGTCTGCTCAGGGACCTCTCCTGGACGAGGTGGAGGAAGAAGAGGAGGAGGAGGATGCTGATGGGGATGATTACTTAGGGGAGGAGGATGCATCTCGTGGGGCAAGTGAAAATGTTGGCATGGCAAGGTCTGGTACAGGGTTTGTGCGTGACTGGAGGGATGTGGATTTGCCAGAAAGTGCTCCTCCAACCAGCACTCGCAGTGCATCATTGACACCGGGAACATTGGCCCACATGTCAGATTATGCCTTGCAGATCCTAAAAAGGGACCCCCGCATTGCCAAAATGATGAACGATGACGACTACTGGTTGGCCAGCATCCTGGATCCACGCTATAAAGGCAAATTACAAAACATCATGCCACAGGAGAACCTTGACCTAATATTGGCTAATAAACAAGCAACTCTGGTAAACCGGTTGGTTGAGGCATTCCCAGCACACAGCAGCGGTGATGGTTCTCACACGAGCCATACGGGCCGGGGGCAGCTTGGCAGAGGTGTTCGTGGTGCACACAGCAGAAGTGGCGTTGGAGACAGGGGTTTCATGACAATGTTGTGGACTGATTTTTCCAGTACCGCTCACACAACTGGTAATACTGCATCGATGGAAAGTGACAGGAGACAGCAGTTGTCAACTGTGGTTACAAACTACTTTTCCTCCCATATCGATGTTCTCCCGCACAGGTCATTCCCCTTTGACTATTGGGCCGCTAAACTGGACACCTGGCCTGAATTGGCACAATATGCCTTACAGGAGCTCGCTTGCCCACCTGCAAGTGTGCTATCGGAAAGAGTCTTCAGTGCAGCTGGATCAATCCTGACAGAAAAAAGGACCCGTCTGTCAACCCAAAATGTGGATGATCTAACGTTCATTAAAATGAACCATGCATGGGTTTCCAAGGATTTTGTCCCACCTTCCCTTGATGACATATAGGTTGCCAGAAAAATGGCTTGCTTTGGTCCTCCTCCTATTCCGCGAACTTGACCTATTTCGCCTTTTGCAGCAGCTGAATGTCCCACATCAACATATGCCACTTTGTAAACCTCCCTAACTGGGCTGCCCCCCCATGGCCGGGGACACCACCTAGTGCACGAAACCGTGCGAGTGCCGTTGCCCTGGACAGGTGGGTAGGCCGACTCTTGGGCGCGGGCACTGGCACAGGGTCCCTCATAGTGCAATCAAGTGTCTCTGACGGTGGTGGTGCACACCCGCCGTCAGACACACCGCCGTACTATGAGGGGCCCAGTGCCAGTACCGACGCCCACGAGTGTGCCCCCCTTGCTTGGGCAGGGCCGCAGCATTTGCAATGTTTACCTCTCCCTGCTCCTCCGCTGTGTAGTCTGGGCTGTCAAATCCTTCATTGGGAGTGCCACTACAAATTGATTGAACTGAAAGATGATGGTTAAGATGTAGCTATGCCCTGTCCTGCTGGCCGGGCTCTAGCACCAGATGATCAATGGCTTCCATTTCTTATGGACGTCGACTCACAATGACATGCAGTGGTGGTTTATCATCAGCTTTCACAGTTTTCCTACTCACTAACATGTGACATTCCGGCGCACATTTTAAAATGTGCCCTCTCATGCCAATCAAATAGAATCGCCTACGTCCTGTGGCTTCTGTCTTTTGCACTCCAAAGTTACGTGACAGATCATGATAGCCAGTGAGCACCATGTTTACATCGCTCCCTGTGATAAAAATTTGATTGAGATGAGTAACAGTGATGGAATCAACGGAAGTGCGATACAGCAAGACTTTATTCACAAAAAAATGTTTTCACTGTCTCAACACACAAATTAATTGAGGGTCAGCATCGCCTATGAGAATTGTGACGGAAGTTTTTCCCGTGAATAGTAATTCCTAGATTTCTGCAATCACTAGCCTTTATGTCAGTAATTGTATGCATCTCATTTCCTATTGCGGAGAGGCTGGACTGTATTACTGAGACAGAAATATATATGAAGATTTAAAAATAACACCAAAAGTATATAGTTGTGTACGCCTCAAATGCATTTCCTTTTTTCCACTTTTTAGATTGTTGTGTAATCCATACTGAGAACACGGAGATTTTACATGTTTAAACTATGCTATATATACCTGCTATCCAGTGATAAAGTACCCTTTCTCAACTTTGTACAATCTGGTCAAATCCACACTGGGCCTGAGAACATCTGAGTCTGCCTCCTGATCTATAGACATATATTTTTAATGTGTAAACTAGGCTACATATATACGTGTTATCTGGTGAAACTGTACCCTTTATCAACTTTCTACAATGTTGTTGAATCCATACTGGGCCTGAGAACGGCTGCCAAGCTGTTAAGCAAGCTACAGCACCTGTGGTTGGACACGTAATTTTTTCAGGAATGACGGTTAGGCCTAACTCCGGAATTGCGGTTGACCTGAACTTACTGGGAAATCATCGTTCGCGGGGAATAATCTGAATCCCAGATCCCCATCACTAACGGAGTTCAGCAGGTTATCTGCACCTGTAAGCGACAAAAGCTGGTCCTTTCAGTGTAGCGTGCATGCAGCCCTGGACATGTACGGGAATGCTAGACCTGTTATTGCTCGATCTCACATGCCAGAGCCTCGCTTATCCCTCTAGTAAGCTTGATGCGTACTGCAGGGGCATGCCGGAGTCTCGGTTGTTAACGGAATAAAGCTGAGAAATCGCTAGCACAACTACAAACACACATACCACACCACACACAGAATCGACAAAGCTTTCAAAGTGTGCATGTTTTCTTTAGGTGGCATGGTTGTGGTTTCCCGGGTGGAGTCCAATTAAGCCACAGGCTCCACTCCTGGTGGTGCCCTTTTGGACATTCCTTTAAGGTTCAGCTTTCAATCATACTGCCCTCCGGAAACCAAAAACTTTGCCTTCATGGACGCTGTTTGGAGGTTCGTGGGAATAACGCCGCCCGATCAGCAGTCGGCATATGGGTCGCCCTCCCAGGGCTGTGGGGTACTCGGTACCGGGCCGGTGTCAGTGGGATGTGTCACAGCAGCGGTGACCCGGATGGTGGCCCTGGGCGCCCATGTAAATGGCGTGGTATAATGGTAAAGAGTTTATATAGATAGTTTGACGCCACCTGTGGTGTTCAGCAACATAGATGTTAGGCCGACGCTGCATGCAGATCCTCTGGGACTGATGGTGTTGTGCAGCAAAGATGGTGACGCTCCCCACAGGTGTAGCTGGAGTCCTAGGGAAGTTTAGATGTAGTGATGGGGGAAAGGCACAGGCGGTGTAGGTGCTGGTACCTAGATGTAGCAGTGATGGAATAACTGTAGGACACCAGAGCGTGCAGTTCCAAAGCTTTATTCACAGTCTGCAGGTTACACTGATGCCTGCCTCCGTGCTGTGTCCTCCGGGTCAGGACCTCAGGCAACCTCCGGGACCAAAATGGAAAGCTCCCTTCCAACACTCCGCCAACATGTACCTTCCTGAACGTCTCCTTTCTAGCGCTTGTGGGGGAAGCACTCACAGGACCGTGGTTCACTGAAGCGCCTCCTGTCTAACAGATGTTCCTAAGACTTTACTTGTATGGCAGACAGCTGTAGCCTTTTCCTTCTGGCTCCCACACATCGATGCAGGGGCCTCCGAGCCTTAGTTGGGTACAGAGCATTTATAGCTGCTACTTCCCCCGGTTTCTGCTGCAGGAACGTCAGTGTCCCTACAAACTCGGAGACCGGAATCGGGACCATGCGCTCCAGCTAGGAGTGAGCCTTAACTCTGCTCATCCTCCAGCTCCCCTTCTCACGTCCACACACTTCCCCTTCCCTGCACAGAGTGCCCTAACTTACCTCCTCCCGACCACAGAGAGCAGCTCCTCAGCAGTCAGGTTCAGAGGTCTCCCTGCTAGCCTGGAGTGGGAAATGTGTTGTGTGTTGGTTTCACTGCTAGAGAGATCCTTCGTTGCTCCCAAGCTTGACAACACACTCCCTAGGAGGAAGGTAATGCCACAGTGGTGACCGTACTCTTGGGGATGCCACAAGTGCACTGAGGCCCAGCCACTGCTGGATGATGCTGCTGGTACATTGACCCAGACCACTACATTCCCCTCGCACTCTATACTGCCAGAATCTGACCCAGAGGAAACTCAGGTTCCCCTTCCCACATACTATACCACCTTACACGGTGACAAAGAGGAAGGTGTAGATGAAAGTGCAGGTTCCTTGAGCAGGTGGGGGGGCATACTCATGGGCGATGGCACTGGCACAGGGCACCGCATAGTACGCAAAAGTGTCTCTGCCGGTGGGAGGGCCTAAACAGCCAAGTGCAGTGAGATGGAAGATGGGGACGACAAGGAGTTCAGAGTAGTGCCGGGATTCCCTAGCAAGGAGACTTATGTAATTGTTTTCAATGTTGGGACAGCAATTTTTGGGGAGCACTATACTCTGGTGAATGATATATGGGGCCCACCATACACTGGAGCATTCCAAAGGTGGACATCAGACACTGGAGCAGCATTTACAGGGCCCATTATACACTAGAGCAGTAGAAATGGGGCCCATTATATCTGGAGCATTATTTGGGCCCATAAGACAGTGGAGCTTCATCCATTGGGACCATCATATACTATAGCATTATGTGGAGCTCATCATATACGGTTTGAAACATTATATGGGATCAATGGAGAAATATATGGGCCTCATTACTCTGTATAGCGCACTAAGCACTGGCCATAAAACTGTATGGAGTTATATACTGGCCGTTTTTGGAGGTATTGGAGAATTTAAAATGGATATCAGTCATGAGATGTAAGAAGTGAAGTATTTTTCATTGTACTATACTGCTATTTCTCTGCCGTATCGGAGCATCATGAGTTGTGGTATGTGTTAAAGGGGCGCTCTTTGGCCCTGTAAACAGGAATGGTCACAAATACCTTCATCCAGGATCCAGGAACTCATTAATAGCTACAGGAAGCGACTAGAGGCTGTTATTTTTGCAAAAGGAGGATCTACGAAATATTAATGTCACTTTTATGTTGAGGTGCCCATACTTTTGCGCCGGTCAAATTTTGTTTAAATGCAGACTGCACATTTTCTGTTAGTACAATAAACCTCATTTGAATCCAGAAATATAACTGAGTCCATCAGTTATTAGATATATGAAACTGAAATAGCTGTTGCAAAAACCAAAATTGTTATAAAGAAAAAAGGTTAACATTAATAGGGGTGCCCAAACTTTAACATATGACTGTATATGTGTGTTCAGTACAAAGGACGGCACATGACTTATTCCATCCAAAGACTACATGCTAAGGACCAGGGGGCATTTATTATGGGTGGAAGAAAAGTGATTCCGACAGCTAAACAGGAAAGGGTTCTTTACAGTTAGAGCTGTCAGACTGTGGAATGCTGACCAAAGGAGGTAGTAATTGCAGACACTATAACAGCTTCTAAAAAAGTGCTGGATGATTTCCTCAATACAAATAACATTGCAGGTTATAGTTAAATTATTGACAAAATGTATAATTAGTGTAGAAAGGTTGAACTTGCTGGACCTATGTCTTTTTTCAACCTATGTAACTTGTTCTGCCCATTCATGTGCAGCAAGAAATTTCTTGAGTGCTGTTCCAGCTATGGCCATTAGATGTCATTGTTGTCCTCGTTTCATATTCATTGATGTAGAATCCTGTCCCTTTAATAGTTGTTCTGTTTAGAACTGCCCCTCCAGGTTTCATAGAATCATAGAATCGTAGAGTTGGAAGGGACCTCCTGGGCCATCTGGTCCAACCCCCTGCTCAAAGCAGGATTCGCTTAATCATCCCAGTCAGATGTCTGTCCAGCCTCGGTTTGAAGACTTCTATTGAGGAGAACTCACCACCTCTCGTGGAAGCCTGATCCACTCATTGATCACTCTAACTGTCAAAAAGTTTTTTTTCTAATATCTAATCTGTGTCTCCTTCCATTCAGTTTCATCCCATTGCTTCTAGTCTTTCCTTGTGCAAATGAGAATAAAGATGATCCTTCTACAATGTGACAGCCCTTGAGATATTTGTAGACAGTTATTAAGTCTCCTCTCAGTCTTCTCTTTTGCAAGCTAAACATTCCCAAATTCTGCAACCTTTCCTCATAAGACAGGGTTTGCAGACTGGTCACCATTCTGGTCGCTCTTTTCTGAACTTGCTCCAGTTTGTTGATGTCTATTTTAAAATGTGGCGCCCGAAATTGGACACAGTATTCCAGATGAGGTCTGACCAAAGAGTAGAGGGCAATAATGACTTCACGTGATCTATACTGTATGCTTCTGTTAATACATCCTAGAATTGCATTTGCCTTTTTTGCTGTGCATCACACTGTTGATTCATAGTCAGTCTGTGATCTATTAGTATACCCAAGTCTTTTTCACATGTGCTGTTGCTTAGCCCTATTCCTCCCATTCTGTATATGCTTTTTCATTTTTATTGCTCAGATGTAGTACTTTGAATTTTTCCCTGTTAAAAACCATTCTGTTAGTTGCTGCCCACTTCTCCAGTTTATTTATATCTTTTTGAATCCTCTCTCTCTCTTCTCCAGTATTAGCTATCCCTCCTAACTTTGTGTCATCAGCAAATTTAATCAGTTTACCCTCAATTCCTTCATCTAAATCATTGATGAAGATGTTGAACAATGCAGGGCCCAGAACAGAGCCCTGTGGTACCCCACTTGAGACATTCTTCCAACTGGATGTGCAGCCATTTACGACCACTCTTTGGGTCCGATCACTAAGCCAGTTATGAATCCACCTAACAGTTGCCTTGTCCATTCCATACTTAGTCATTTTTTCAATAAGGATTGTGAGAGATACTTTGTCAAATGCTTTGCTGAAGTCAAGATATACCATATCAACAGCATTTCCCTGATCCACCCAATCAGTGATTCTGTCATAGAAGGAAATTAAGTTAGTCTGACATGACTTATTAGTTACAAACCCATGCTGACTCTGTTTAATCACTTCATTCTTATCCAGGTACTGACATACATGTTGCTTAATAATTTGTTCAAAGATCTTTCCTGGTACAGAGGTCTGACTCACCGGCCTATAGTTGCCTGGGTACACCTTCTTCCCCTTTTTGAAGATAGGAACAACATTTGCTCTTCTCCAGTCTTCTGGGACTTCTCCCGTTCTCCACGAATTTTCAAAGATTATGGAGAGGGGTTCAAAAATTTCTTCTGCTATCTCCTTCAGTACTCTGGGGTGTAATTCATCTGGACCTGGAAACTTGAATTCATTTAGGCTAGCTAAGTGTTTCCTCACTAGCTTTCTGTTTATAGATATCCTGGATTCTTCTATTCCCTTAATAGGACAGTGAAGAATAGTTGATGTTACATTTCCTTTCTGAGAGAAAACAGATGCAAAATAGGAATTTAAAAGTTTGGTGTTATGATTGCGTCACCGAGGAGAAAAAAAACAAAACAAGCTAAGCCACAGAAAGCCAGAGAAGTTGGTAACTATGCAGATTGCAGATCCCTGATCTTACCACACAACTAGCAGTAGCCGTGGAGCGTGCCTACGATGTTCCTAGACGCCTCGTCACGGCCGGAGGACTACATAAGCCTAAAGCAAGAAAAGGGAAAACTAACTGCCCCAGAGCAGACCCCAAAGGAATAGACAGCCCCCACACATGTATTGACGGTGAAGCAAGATGAAGGCACAAACACAGGCATGAAAATAGGCTGAGCAAATGATGGGGCCCAAACTAACTAGACAGGAAAGGAAAGGCAAGTCACTGTCTGCAACCTGCAAAAAACCCTACAAAAATAATGTCCAACACTTCTGATAGCAAAAATAACCCTGAAGTCACTAGACTTCTCCCACAATATCAGCACTCTGGAATATTCTGAGACAGAGCAAAAAGAGACTGAACTAGTAAGGGACAAAAAGCCAATTGGCAAAATACTGATAAATAAGAGTGGAAATTCAGCTCAGCCGGGGCTGGCAGGCCACACAAAAAACTGAATAGACCAACAAAATCAAGTGTGAACATTAGCAGAAAAACTTAGCTTTAGATGACTGGAACAGAGCTGAAAACCAAGAGCTGACAAGCCAGAAGGAATCACCAGCAACTGAATAGGGCGTCGGCTGTCTTAAATCCAATATGGGAGTCCCGAGATCCAATCATCATCCCCATTCTCAGGTGGCAGATCTCCACTGATCAAACCAGCCGCACCACCTCCCGACACCACCAGAGGGAGTTCAGAAGGGGAACCAGAGAATAAACTCACAACAGTTCGGCCTTCTCAACATCCTGTCTTACCATTTCATCATTTTCATCCTGTAAAAATCCTATAGCATCTTTGACTTTTCTTTTACTTTTGACATATCCCCAAAATCCTTTATTATTGCTTTTGACATCTCTTGCAAGCCTCAATTCATTGTCAGCTTTAGCTAATCTGATTTGTGCCCTGCAGGTTCTGCAGACAGCATTATATTCTTCTTTAGATCCCTCCCTCTTTCCATTTTATTAACATTTCTTTCTTCCTTTTTAGCATGTGTTTAAGTTCTGTGTTCATCCATCCTGGTTTCCTTAAATGCTTCCTATTCTTCCCTCTTTTCGGAATTGTTAACAATTGTGCTTTGAGAATTTCATTTTTCAAGATTTCCCATCCTTCCTGGATATTTTTGTCCTTAAGGATATTCAGCCATAGGATCACTCCAATTCTCTTTCTGAATCCCTTAAAATCTGCCTTTCTGAAATCTAACCTTGACGTCTGAGTCTTTACAGGTCTTCCTCCTCTAGCTATTCAAAATTCTAAAATAGCATGGTCGCTACCTCCTAGGGTCCCAGCCACTTTTACCTCCTCAACCATTTCCTCCCTGTTTATAAGGATTAGATCCAAGGTAGCAGTTCCCCTTGCTTTCTTTCCTACCTTTTGGAAGATAAAGTCAGCAAGAGAGGATAAGAATTTCCTTGACCTGTTAGTTTTGCCTGAGAGAGATTCCCAACAAATGTCAGGATAGTTGAAATCTCCCATGACAACTATGTCATATTTTTTGGAGAACTTGGCCATTTGATGCATAAAGAGTTCATCCATATATTCAGCTTGCACAGGCGGTCTGTAGAAATGCCTACAATGGTGTCCTTTCCATTGTTCTGTCCTTGTATTCTTTCCACAGAACTCCCAGTCTCTGAAGCTTCAATCTCTATGTAGATATACGCGTTTCTAACATACAATGCGACACCTCCTCCTCGTTTATCAAGTCTGTTTCTTGCTATAAGTTGTATCCTTCTAGCCTTGTTTTCCAATCATGTGTATTGTCCCACCAAGTTTCAGTGATTCCAATGACATCATATTTCTTTTCCTGTGTTAGTAGTTCCAATTCTCCTTGTTTGTTGCCCATGCTTTGTGCATTAGTATAGAAACATTTTAGTTTGTGATTGGTTTCTTTTTCTCCAATATTTTTATTATTTAGATATTTTTGTCTTTGTTCTTTCTTTCCACTTCTAATAGCAGAGTTCTCAATAGCATTTATCTGGTATATGGCTTTTTGTGGCCTTTTGCTTCCCTTCCCACATTGTTCTAGCTTAAAGCTCTGCTGATGAGTGTAGCAAGGCGACTTCCAAATACATGTTTTCCAGTCTTCGTAAGGTGCACCCCGGGCTTGTAGCCATTTATATGCAATGTATTTCCAGCTCCTTGTAATGCCTTTGCACTCCATGTTAGACAGATGCACCCCTGTTCAGTTAGTGCAATGCTGGCAGCCTTAAGTTGCTTAGCTATCTCTCTTCCCTGCATTGTGTGTTGTATTACTCAACTTCTGTAATACTGCCTGCTACTGTGATAATACAGTATTATTATTATTATTTATTTATATAGCACCATTAATTCCATGGTGTTGTACATGGGAAGGGGGGTTACATACAAAGTTATAGATATCGTTACATAGAAAGTTATAGATATCGTTAACAGTAAACAAATTTACAGTGACGGACTGGTACAGAGGGTGCAGAGGGGAGAGGACCCTGTCCTCTATTGAATAATAGAGTAATAGGATAATAATTGTCATCTGTATTATCTGTTAAACTGTTCTGGCAATATACTAATATACTAACTGGTTGTGTACTGGTGTACTGTGTAGCACAAAGTCTGGGATAGACTCTGTGCAGTGGTTATTTTGGATTGCCAGTAAATTTGTATAAGGCTGTGGTTTTTGGTTGCTCTGGTTTTCAATGTTTCTTGTGTAAGAAGTTGGCTTTGGTGTTCTCGGAGTGTCAGTGGACACTGCTGTCGGTTAAAATCAAATCCAAAGTGCAAGATAGTCAGGCTGTGTGAATCCTTGTATATATGTCTATGAGAACCTCTGAATAAGATGAGAGATGAGTAATTGAGTATAAAAAATCCTTGAATGAGCACGTATGAATGAATCATCGCACATCATTTTTTTGTCAAGAGATTTGTTACCTTTCTAGTTGTGTTGGAATCCCGGACAGATGCGTTATAGATATTTCAAATCTACATCTGATACTGAATGAATTGAGTAATGATATAGCTCGTGTTATATGTGGCATTACATTGTAAAGTTTTCTGAATGCATTAGGCCAGAAAAAGGGCAAGGCATGGTTAATTTCATTATACAGTTATGTGCTCTTACAGTGAAATCCCGTGATTTTGAGTTTTTTTTCTGATGGGAGGGGGGAAGGATGGCGCTGCGCAGTTATTCTTCTCCCTTCGCTCTTATCTCTGCTGAGTGTGAGCTGTGCTCAAAATTCTCTGTAATTCTATCCGTAAGGTACGTGCTGAAAGATTTGTGCATTTTAATGCAACAGTACTTAATTGAAGTTGGAAGTTAAAAGTAAAATATGGTGCCTAATTTAGGCTAGTTTCACACTTGCTTTTTTTTGCAGCGCGTTTTTCCCGCAAAAAAACGCATTGAAAAAACGCATACAAAAGCATACAACTGCTGCGTTTTTTTCAAGCATTTTTATGAGCATGCATGAAAAAAACGCAGCGTTTTTATGCGTTTGTATGCGTTTTTAGTGCGTTTGTACCACGTTTGCGTTTTTTTCCAACATTAGGTGGCCCCTCACACTAACCCAAACCATGACTTTACTAACCCTAACCCTGACCCTAACCCTAACCCTAACCCTAACCCTGACCCTAACCCTAACCCTGACCCTAACCCTTAACCAAACCACACTTAACCCTAACCCAAACCCTAAACCCTAACTAACCCTAACCCTGACCCTAAACCTAACCCTGACCCTAACCCTAACCCTAACCCTAACCCTGACCCTAACCCTAACCCTAACCCTGACCCTAACCCTAACCCTAACCCTGACCCTAACCCTAACCCTAACCCTAACCCTGACCCTAACCCTAACCCTAACCCTGACCCTAACCCTAACCCTTAACCAAACCATACCCTGATCCTAACCCTAACCCTGACCCTGACCCTAACCCTAACCCTTAACCAAACCATACCCTGATCCTAACCCTAACCCTGACCCTGACCCTAACCCTAACCCTAACCCTAAACCCCCTTAACTAACCCTAACTCTAACCCAAACCCCTAAATTCCATTGTCTAAACTAATGGAAAAAAAAAAACGCATGTGCAAAAAAACGCATACATAAGCATGCCAATGCGCACATATGCTCACCATAGACTTATAATGGGTGTCTTGCTGTAAAAAAACGCATTGCGCGCGCATGCATTTTTTTGAGGCAAGTCGGACGCTCAAAAAATGCAACAGGTTGCATTTTGTGCGCCCGAGCGCATACCGCAAAAAAACGCATGCGCGGTAAAACGCGTACAAACGCATGTGTATGCGCACATAAGCGCATCCCATGCAAAGTATAGGAAAAAAAAACGCATGCGCTATTTAGCGCTAAAATACCGCGAAAAAAAACGCAAATGTGAAACCAGCCTTAGAAGGAAATTGTAAGTAATTGTTTGGTCATTGTAAGTGATTGTTTGGTAATTGTAAGTGATTGTTTGGTCATTAATGTGTTTGAACCTGCTTCTAGTTGTGTGATTGATTTGTATAGCAAATTGTGTATCAACAAAGGAGGTAGCCGACTGTACGGTTGATAAAGTAGGTCAGAGGCCTATCACACCTGGGCCTTCTTACTTTAGTTAGCGGGTTTTTTGTTGTGGGTGAGAGGTGAGGGCGAAGAGCCCTCTGGATATACCTTGGCAGGCTCACTCTGACTTGCTATGTGTGGGCTGTAAGACAGAGGTCCAGACACACAGAAGGGCATTTCAGAAGAAAGGTGAGCTGTCTAAGTTGAAATAGCCTTCCCACAATCCATGGAGCTGGGCTAGAAGGAAAAAGGCCTATTCCTATCTAGTCAGCTGATCTAGCGGGTGAGAGGCAGAGAGCCTTCCCGTTACATCCTGTAGGTCTACTGGGTGAGAGGCAAGGAGCCTTCCCGCTACACCTTGGCAGGCTCTCTCTGACTTGCTAAGTGTGGCCTGTAAGACAGGTCCAGGCACACTGGGAGGGCAGTTCAGAAGAAAGGTGGGCTGTCAGCAGAAAAAGGTTGAAGCCATGGCAACTTTTTCTGTGTACAGTCGGTGCCCCCAATGAGATCCAAGACAGCTATGCAAATTGTAAAAGACAGAGAAGAAAGGAAGCAGTGAAACAGGTTGGGCCAATATTTAAAAAGGCAAAAATACCAGAGTGTTAATGTTTGGATGTACAAAAAAGCACAGACAAGGGAAGAATATAGCAATTGAATAAATGATGCTTGAGAATGAATGTGCAGCAGTATGGAAGGTGTATTATGAATGTTTTGATTGACAAAATTTAACCAGAGACCCAGACAAAACAGATGGACTTGTAAACACTGTGATCAGACTCAGACAAACCCAGACTGAATAGCTACTTGTGTGACCTGTGCTACTGACCTAAGCGAGTTGCACTAAATCCTGTCCAGACAAGATTATAAGAAGCTGACATAATAGTGTGGATAGTGGGTAATGGGGACATTGACCTTTGAGGAGTAAGCTGACAGTAGACATCAGACGACCAACCCCATCAGGACCTAGAAGTGCGACTAGAATAAGAAAGATGCAGGTGTATTATCCCTGGAGCTCCTCTGACCAGCTAGCTTTGCTGAGGCAGCTGCCTGACCCTGAAGACCAACCATTCCCGTTTTACAGACACATAAAGGAAGTACAGCAGACATATAAGTGTACCTGGGCAGACCTAGAGAGGTTGGTGAGTTTAAAGGCAGGTGACGCACTAGGACATATAATTAAGACACACACAGATGTGACAAAGAATCAGGCTTGGAGCATGGATGATAAATCTGCACGGTCTGGGGAGACGTACTGTGAGTCACTAAGACAATGGGCTACAGTGGAACAATCAGAGCAGTCCGTACTCCTGACTAATGTGACACAGCAAAAAGAGAGAGGGTAGAGATGTACTTTGGACAGTTACAGCTGAAATGGGCAGACATGGGGTACATTTGCATAAACCCACTTGATGTTAGAATACTGGTGAATGCATTCATTGACGGTATGAACAAAGACTTACGAGACGCAGTACAGACAGCCAGACCTGAATGGAGATATGTAGATCCGAAAAGACCTCCTTAAGGTAGCTAAAGAAGTTGAGCAAACAAGGACAATAAGACGACCTGTCATGTATGCTGGAGCACAAGGAAAAAAGTGGAGACGTAATAAGGGACCTAAGGACATAGAAACAGTGAGGTGCTGGAATTGTGGTACTTACAAAACTTATTGTTAGTGACAATACCCCTATGAATTTACTGGGAGCAGATGTGCTGAGTGCGATCCCGGCCATCATACAGTACTCTCCTGAGGGTATTACAGTCACAAGTCCCCTCTCAGATAAACATTTGTGTAAGATTGCGGCAATGGTGTATATGACAAAAGCAGTGAAACTAACACCTGACACCAAAATGCCTGAGGATGAGGAAATGGGACAGGGGCCCGACACTGTTTGGGCAAGGGGAAAACTGATGTGGGTCTGCTGCCCATTCCCTCTGTCATGATTAAAATGAAAGAAGGAACCACTCCTCCTTGTTTAAAGCAATACCCCTTGAGCCTAGCCAAATCAATTGCCCCGAGCAGAGATATTAGAGAGTATGTTAAGGCAGGGGTTCTGGTGCAAAGAAACCCCCCCTGGACTGCAAAGATCTTCCGCCTGTGACACCACTTTGTATCCCATTAGGAAAAAAAAGGACTCAAGGGTTTGCTGACACTTACAGAAAGGTTCATGACTTAAGGGCTATTAATGATGATACAGTGAGTGTGACCTCAATCGTCCCTAACACACACACACAATACTGTCACAGATCCCAGTAATGTCAAAATGTTTCACAGTCATTGATTTAGCAGGTGCATTCTTCTCTGTACCCCTGCACCCTGACTGTCAGTATCTTTTTCCTTTACTCATAAAGGTGAACAATATGGTTGGACAGTCCTCCCACAAAGGGGGAAAGAAATCCCCTGCCATCTATTCAGCAGCAATGGCAGGGATCCTTGAGTAGTGGCAATCACCTCATCCGCTGATTGTACTATTACAGTACGTGGATGACCCTAAGGGTTGCAAGGTCTCACGTGACAAATTACAGTATTACAAACAAAAGGTGACATTTGTTGGGACATTATATTGCCGAAGGTACCAGACACCTGACAGGAAACAGGCAATTCAAAATCTCCCTCTACCCAGGTCACATCAGCATCTATGCACTTTCCTAGGTTTAGTGACCTACAGTAGGCCTTGGATAAGGTCCGCTTCACAAATATTCCAACCACTTTATGACTGCTTGTCATCAGACCCGGGACCTCACACAAAATACAATTGATTGTGTCTGTGCGGTAGGAGCAGCTGCACTACTACTAGGAAAGGCATGTGAGATCACACTGACGTTTCTTTTGACAATCTATTCCCCACATGACATCCATGCCATACTCGTACAAGTTCAACCAAAACATCTGTCTATGGCCAGACAGCTCCGACTTGAGTGTGCTCTACTAATTCCTGAGTATGTCACCCTCAAAAGATGTAACGTTCTGAATCCAGCCACCCTCCTGCCTGTGGATTCAGAAAAGGGGGAATTGATGACCATATTAGTGAGTGAGGAAGGATACTTTGACATGACACATGAACATGTCTGCATAGAACTGATGAGTCAGGAGACAGTTGGGTTTGCACACGTTCATGAAAAACCTGCTCTTAATGCAGACTTTGAGTTTCTTTTTTGTAGATGGCCCCAGATACCACCAGGATGGACGATTCTACACTGGATATGCAGTAGTATCCTCACATGAGGTAATCTGAGCGGAACCACTCTCTCCTCACATGTCGGCGCAGGAGGCAGAGTTGAAGGCACTCACTGAGGCGTGTAGAGCCGCTGCAGGTAAAGTCGCTAATATTTTCACAGATTCGAAGCCCATTAAAAATGCAGAGCTGGTGAAACAATTGATGGAGGCATTGATGTTACCAGTCCAGGTTGGCATTGTCAAGGTAAAAGCACACACAAAGGTGACTCCGTGGAGGTAGAGGGCAATAGAAGGGCGAACGAGGCTGCTAAAATAGCACAAGGCGGCCTAGAGAGAGCAGTGGACGGTGGCGGGGAGTCAGCGTATTCCAGCCACATTGGGTCTAGATGTCCTGAAATCCCTCCGGCAAAAGGCTGCCCAAACAGAGAAGGTACACCGGGGGAGACTGGGAGCTGAGCTGAACTCAAATGGAGTATGGGAGAATAAGGATAAATTGTGCCTACCAAAGTCCCTGTTCCCAATCATGGCGCAAGCAGCACATGGCCCCACTCACACCTCAAAAAGTCACATGTGTGCCATGGTAGATGCCTTCTGGATCGCAACTGGTTTCAGTTACGCAGCCGCGAAACTTGTACAATCATGCCTCATCTGTGCACAGCACAACCCAGGTAAAACAGTAAAAGTCCCTAAGAAAGCGACATCTAGGCCTCTCTACCCGTTTCAGAGACTGCAGATTGACGACATACAGCTACCAAGGTAGGAATGTATGCAAATATCCTAGTATGTGTAGATCTCTTCTCTGGTTGGCCGGAAGCCTATCCGGTAAAATGTGCAAATGCTAAAATGACTACAGACAAACTGATGAAAGAACTGATCTGCAGGTATGGTGTCCCAGAAGCCACAGAAACAGATAGGGGTACACACTTTACGGGAGAAATAATGAGGGAAGTCATGCAGGCCCCGGGTGTACAGCAAACATTTCATACACCATATAGGCCACAAAGTAGTGGGAAAGTGGAAAGACTAAATGGGACACTTAAACTGAAAATTCAAAAGGCCATGCCAGACACAGGAAAGAGCTGGGTAGAGTGCTTGCCTCTTGCACTCTTTTCAGTCAGACACACTCCAAATAGAAAGACAGGCTTGTCTCCCTTTGAAGTCCTGTTTGGTAGTGCACCAAAGACTGGTCTGTACTTCCCACAGGTGCTACAAATGCAACACGGTGCTATGACAGCCTACGTCTAGGCCTTGCAGGAAAGACTTAATGTGGTGCATAAACATGTGTTCTCATCCATTCCAGATCCTAATGCCAGTGCAGATGTGCATGATCTGAATCCAGGTGATTGGGTGGTTATACACAGACATGTGAGAAGGAGCCTGGACCCACGATTTGACGGCCCCTTCCAAGTCCAGCTGACCACATCCACTTCAGTAAAATTTGAGGGAAAACCCACCTGGATCCACACCAGTCACTGCAAGAAGGTCCTGTCAACAGCAGAATGACTGTTCCCCTCATCACCTTGCTGGCAGTGACAGGATTACTGCACTCTACAGAGACACAGGACAAACTCTTAAATGCTGATTGGGACAACAAACTTATTCGGCATCATGCTCTTCTTATAAAGGACATGAAAGGACAGAAACCGAAGGACTGTTGGATCTGTACACACAGCCCTGTATCTGCGAGGACTATGCCGTACTTCGCCTTACCTCTGGAGCCATGGGAGGTATTAACCCCACACCGCATACACAATGAGACTTGGACTCAATCTAGGTGTGCCCTGTGATATATCTGCCTCACTGGCTATAGTCGAATGGGCCGCTAATCCCTGGTTTCAGTTTAATATAACGTGGCCTAAAGGTACAAATGTGGTGGCGGGAATATGACTCAGATGTCGGTAATATGGTCGCCAGGAGGAGGACTGAAATCCCTCACTCAGACCCTATTCCCAATGATGGACTGTGGTTCAGTCTTCAACACACTGGAGCAAATACCTGTGGTGAGGACAATAATTGCTTCCGCATATACACACGCGATCAAACACAGGTTAATGATACGGTGTACCAAGATGGTGTTGAAGGCTGTAAATCATCTACAGGTAAAGTAATAAGGAAAGAAAGGGGTAAATGTACATCTGGTATAAGTGGAAAACAAATGAATAATACTTGGTGTGCCCATAAGCCTACAGTAGGTCAGGACTTTTGAGTTTATACCAATGTATACAGGCCCCTGGTCACGTTTGTGTTCTCCCTGAAGGAGTATTCTTGGTTTGCGGACATCGTGCCTACAGGTGGGTGAGCCCGCACATAAGAGGTGTCTGCACTCTTGCCAAACTGACACCAGCCACTTTCATAGTTCCTCATAGTAAAATAGACACTGCAGCAGCTCCAATTCATACCTTGTATAGAAGGGCTGCAGACAATAAGCCAAATGGTAGGCCGCATCTAGTAGAAATGGGGATAACAAATAAAATATTCCATAGTATGCTAATATTCCCCTTCATAACACAAATGTGGGATAAATTAGTGGAAGCTACCGACTACCTGGACGATCAGATTTTCGAGATTCTTGAAGTTCTAAATGAGACTAATACAATACAGAGACAATTAATCGTAGTTACTAACCAACATACTATAGTACTAGATTACCTGACAGCAAAAGAAGGAGGAATGTGTCAAGTAATTGGTCCCACCTGTTGTAATTATATCGGCCCTGCTGGCAATCTCCAGATCAGGGCCAGTATAGACAAAATAGGTGAACTTAGAGACCAATGGTTAAAGCAGCACAGTGCAAGCAGAGACTCCTGGTGGGGTAACACATTCTCTTTCCTAAATCCAGCAAATTGGTTTAATGGCCTTGCAGGATGGATTTTTTTTTGGCATTATATAGACTTGTATGCAAATTTTGTTGTTTTGCTTATTATTTTATGTAGCCGTAAAAGTGCTAATATATGTATTACTTAAGCTACTGAATAATGTATGCATAAAAAAGAATCTAAGGCTGATCCTTCTGTAGTGTATCATAGACCCCAGGTGGCCATTGCTGATGGGGAAAGTGAGTGTCCACACTGAGGGTGGATGGGCGAAGCAGGTAGGAAGCCCCCTTATGGGTACTAGACTCATGAGACAGTAGCTCCTTTGTGGACATCAGCTGACCCTGTGGCAAAGGTTATACCATTTACAAAAGGGGGAAATTGATATAGAAGAGTTAATGGTTTGCTTTTATATCCCTTTAAATGCCTTTAAGACTTCAATTGCCTTTTGCCTTATTATTGCTATGTGTTATTCTTATGTAGACTAGTAGTCTCTATCTTCAAGGAAACTATACTTGTTATCATATTTGTTCTCAACAACGTGTTCTGGTTATATTGTAAGCAAGGTACGTACGACCCTGAGGTGATGGTGGGGGCCAAATGAGCTCCATAGAGTCACATATTGTTGTAAATGGTATAAAAACATGTCTTATAATTATTAATTCCGTCAGATAAAGTGATTTGACCACGGCTTGTGTGTTGAAGTCTCTTTGTCTCCAAGCGCTTGCAACAGAAAGGGCGAAAAACCTCACAATTCGGACTCACTGGTGATCTGGACAGCTGACGCTTGGTCAGAACAAAAGCAGCTATGACAGGGGGTTACATACAAAGTTATAGATATCGTTACATAGAAAGTTATAGATATCGTTAACAGTAAACAAATTTACAGTGACGGACTGGTACAGAGGGTGCAGAGGACCCTGTCCTTGCGGACTTACAGTCTTCGGGATAGTGGGGAAGAGACAGAAGGTCAGGGGTGCAGCAGCTCTGGTGGTGATGAGGCGGCAGCTCAGGCGGTGGTGAGGTGGCAGAATGGTTATTGCAGGCTGTAAGCTTTCCTGAAAAGATGGGTTTTCAGGTTCAGTTTGAAGGATCCCAGGGTGGTGGATAATCGGACATGTTGAGGCATGGTATTCCAGAGGATAGGGGATATTTGGGAGAAATCTAGCACCCTGTATTATTGCTGTGTTGTTATCTGCCAGTACTGATGTATTGTACTGTCTGTTTCTTTATAGTTTTTACCCGATCTCATCCACAATTGTGTTCACCAATCTCCTCCACTATATCATCCGTTATCATATACCATTGTTGTTCACATCATCTCAATAAATATAGACTTAAGCACCCATACACAAAGGAAAAAATTTTTTGTCAGCTCACCAAACCATAGCAAATGCGAAGTCTGGAGGAATGCAATCAATCCTGGGCGGTGCAGGGAACTTGGATTCCGGAAAATCTTGTAGGCACAATACTTAGGAGATGTTCCAGCAACTTCGACCAAAGGATGGTTAAAATCAAAAGACTTTATTCCAAAAAAATGATTAAAAACAGAATAGATGCATAAAAAACATATGGTTCACCAATGTGGCAGACGCTTACGCGTTTCGGACTAGAGGGTCCTTACTCATAGCTATGTGTAAGGACCCTCTAGTCCGAAACGCGTAAGCGTCAGCCACATTGGTGAACCATATGTTTTTTATGCATCTATTCTGTTTTTAATCATTTTTTTGGAATAAAGTCTTTTGATTTTAACCATCCTTTGGTCGAAGTTGCTGGAACATCTCCTAAGTATTAAGCACCCATACAGTCTTTTTACTGGGAGTGGATGAAGGGTTTAGCCGTATGCTGGATTCCACACAGCGTCATATGTGGAAGAAGGCAGAACATAACTATATAACCAGATTACAATGAAAGGTAACACTTCTGTTAATAGCAGATAGTTAAGGATCCACCATTCACAACAGGTGATGTCACAGCTCACCTCCTCCTCCTCCATTCACAATGACCTTTACCCCTATGATAGCATGCTCCGATTAGAAGCTCAGAAAGTTTCTGTTATACAAAACATGGTGTCTGAATCAGTGTACTGCTTATGTCCAGCTTCACAATAGTAAGAAGGCGTCTTTAATAAGTCCTAAAGGCCCTTGTGAAAACTGCAATGTGTGTATTCTTTTAAAATTGATTGTGAATTGAAAGATGAAAAAATATCAAACATGCTTTAAAAATACAGTAGCATACACAAGTGTTTGTTTGAAAGTCCGGCTCACCACCGTCTGACCTCACCGCACCTCAGACTCGGATCCGGCCCTGCCCTGGCCGCACAGCAATAATGAAAGAAGAAGTGATCAATAAATCACCAGAGCACTCAGCTGGATCACTTCTTCTTTCATTATACACAAGTGTTAACCTCAATAGGCTAATATTGAATAGTGATATAATTCTTCTGAAATTCCTGTATGCAGTTAAATCCTTAATGCATAGATAACAATCTATGCATTAAGGATTTAACTGCATACAGGAATTTCAGAAGAATTATATCACTATTCAATATTAGCCTATTGAGGTTAACACTCGTGTATGGTACTGTATGCTTTATTTGATTCCTCCCTTTAGGTGTCGGCAGTTTTTTATATTTATATAATTTTTTCCCTCTCAATTCCTTTCCTCATTGGGTCATAGGATATTATTTCTAGCGCAAATATTTATATTTATAATTATTAGTCTTTTCACTGTTTGGACAAACAAGGTGGTATTGTCTGCATATTTGCTGCTTAAATATCCTCCACATAGCGCCTCAGGCTGTTGAGTATCATTATCTATGCTTAAAAAAATACATGTTAGGGTGGTTTCACATTAGCGTTTCAGGGTGCAGTGACGGCCTGCGCACGGCCGCAGCTAAGCCCCGCCCCCTGCCGCGCCTCCTCCGGTAGCTCCGCCTATGGGCGCATGATGCTGCATGCGTCCTGTGTCCCCTATCTTTATCACTGGGGGCGCAGGCCGTGCGCAGTATGTGTTTGTCGGCGCATGCGTCCTTTTGACGGTGCGCCGACCAGCGCCAAACGCAACCTGTTGCAATTTGGTTGCGCTCGGCGCACTGTCAAAAGGACGCATGCGCCGCCAAACGCATACTGCGCACGGCCTGCGTCCCCAGTGATAAAGATAGGGGACGCAGGACGCATGCAGCGTCATGCGCCCCTAGGCGGAGCTACTGGAGGAGCCGTAGCAGGGGGCGGGGCTTAGCGGCGGCCATGCGCAGGCCGTCGCTGTGCCCTGGAATGCTAATGTGAAACCACCCTAATACCAAACTGACTCACCTGACCAGAACTTTTCTCCTTCTTGATTTGAGACAGTAGAGAAAATTCCTTTTGTCATTTACACAAAAGGTCAAAAAATATATCTAAAAATGTGATCACTATGTAGCCTCGGCCAGAGAATAAAATAAAAAATGTGCTACTATCCAGTAATAAAACTAATGAGTAATGTTTTATGGACAACTGCTCTTCACATTTTATTGAATCCCGCTATGTCTTCCATATGTTATTGATTGACAGCTCCGTAAGCTGCGAGCCCATTACTGAACATATCATCCCCATCTGCAGAGTTTTACCAATGACCCCCGTGGGCTAATAAATTGGACAAGACTTGGATCATTTTTCTCCTTCTCGTTTGACAGGTGCTAATTTACTTTTACCAATTTGTTTTGGTGTCATGTAAAATGTTTATTTTCATTCCGTCAGTAGGAAGTGGATGTTGGGTGTGAAGAGCCGCTGCTGGCGAGGTAGGGGGAGTCTCACAGGCCCATATCATTGTGCCATTCATATAGGCAGGATCACTTTGGCCATCCTGTTTTTATGCCATGTGATTAATTATTTTTCTTCAAATGGTGCAGCGTTGATTGATGGCATTGTTGACTTAACCATTTCACGCTACAGATTGATATTCATTGATGAGTGTTAACTTGTAGCCAAAGTGCTGAAATCTTTATTACAATTGCACTGATTGAGATGTGAAGAGAGTTATTACCCTGTGAGATATCACTGATCTGCCTGCTAGATTGCTACCAGGAGGCCAAAAATCACAATATTAAATGGGTTGTCCAGGACTATTATTTTTTTTTTTTTACTATAGGTAACAGAGGAAGCCACCTGTTTGTTACAATTGATTAATTCGGATGATGGAATCTTATGTTGATCTTTTTGTCATAATCTATTTTCATTGCCTACACTGATTTTGATGTCTTTCTATGTATTGAATTTTTCCGGTGTATAATATATCAGTCATTAATTCAATGGTGTTTCTTTATATATTCCATTTTGTAATGAGATTTGTAATTTGATATTATTGTCACGTTTCATTTAGATAAAATCCTTGATAAAGGCCTGTTCGGCCGAAACGTTGGGGTACTGTGTGACTGATTATGTTAATAAACTTGCAAATTCAAAAATAAGTCTTTATAGCCTCAGGTTTATATTACTTGTTGATTGATTTTTCCTGATGGCTTGGCTTGCTTTCCCCATACCTATTATCTTCTGAAATATATTCAAGGCATAAAAACTTTGATGGGAGGAGGAGTGCTTCTTTAACTTATTAGTGTCCCATTCCACCAGGAAGGTTTAAATTAAACCCTTAGCCAGACCCAGACCACCAAGAAAGCTGACACTTATACCTTACTTTCTCAGACCACTAGGAATGTTTGCATTTCCCTTTAACCCTTTATTATCACGAATCGTTCTAACATTAAAGGGGGTTGCGGACTCAAGAGAAATTTCTGCAGTCACTATTTCACAGCAGGTTGCTGAATTGTGCACACTGTTGGGATTCCCCACTATTTTCAGCTCAAGTGTGTGATCATGTGCCGGCAAGTACAAGATTTGCACTTTTACAGTCACCTACTGACTAGATTCACATCGGCTTCTTTCAAAATAAAAGTGAGAGAAGCAGGCAAGCGCCACGTGACTGCAAGTATACATACTTTCAGTCAAGTGACTGCCCATTAGTTCTGGAAGTTGAGGGGAATCTTGACAGTATGCATATTGTCACAATTCAGCAATCTGCAGGCAATGCTTTATACCTCTTAGATAATGCTTCTACTGTAAGGTTCTTGAGCAAGATAGTCGTGGGCGAGCTGCTTCTTCTGCTCCCTTTGGCGTCCTACAGATGTGGCGTTCTCATGTGGTGTATGGGTGAGGGTTGTACCCCTGACAGGGTATGATGTATCTTATGTTGTCAAGCTTTCTGTCAGGAGAAGAGTCTTTCCTTCTCAAATTACACACACAGGAAACTCCATAATACAATGTTTGCGCAGTAACTGCCTCTAGGCAGAAGATGATGATGGTGGTAGTAGTGGGTGCATTTGAGCCCCAGTCATGAATCAGCTGTAAGAATTTAAAACAGAAGTCTTTTTACTGAAAGTAATGGGGCAAATTATTATTTACAAACAGCGGGAAACTGAGGTACAGGATTACACTCACGGTCGATGATTGCTGCGTACCTGCAGACAGGCAGATGTTAGTAACCTTGGGTTTTATTAAGTCTAAATATCTCTTCTTCAGCATTGTGCTCTGTTTGTTCCCTGAGGTAATTCTCCCTCCGAGAGGTGCAATGGTATTCTTCTTCATGTAAAGACTATTAACTCCCCTTATCGTGTCAGTCCCCTTTTTAAGCAAAGCAGGCAGGGAGAAGGTAGGTAATTCCTTCACCTACAAAATGGCTTCCTCTTCTCAAGATGTCTGACCACCAACTGCCACTTCAAATTAAAACTATATCCCAGGACTTGGCTCCTCCCCCTTCTATGTGACTGTAGAACTGCAGTCATTGGTTGACTGCCCTAAGGCGTTTTTCCAGAACCTTCTGCATATTCAAACAGAGCTGGGTCACCTGATCATGCCAGTGAGAAGATTAACCCTTTTTGTGTTGCCTGTCAGCAGGTCTCAAAATGTCTTTAAAATGCACAGTCCACATAAAAATTCAAATCATTTATATGAAAACACACTATATATCCGGTATTCCATAGAAAGGGCCACTTTGTGGGATAACACACAGACACTTTGTGTCCCCATCCCGATGTGCTGCTATGTGTGGGCTGCATCTCATATACTTGTAGCCCATAGGCCTCTTCCGGCTCCAGGCTTTCATGTTCCAGAACATTCAAGGCAAACAATCCAGGAGACACGGAATTAGTAAAACCAATCAAACTTTTACTTGACAGCTTACAGTCTTGGCAGTCAAGCATATAGGATAAGGCCCAACATCTTACTTGTCTTTCCCATAGGTACCGGACATAACTTCAGCACTAGTTCTCGGTATGGGTAGAGCATCCCTATTCCTAACGTCCCTAGCACTAGGAATTCTTCTCCACCACAAGCAGTGCACCTGGATCCCATTACCTCTCGCCTCTGAAAGTTTTAGTCCATCTTGTCCTGCAGCTTCACAAGCTTGGTGTACCCCAGGGCCCTGACGTACATATTGAGGTTCTGAGGCCAACAGATGGATTTGCACGGAAGTATTCTTTGATAATCCACTGCCCTGAGTAATAGGCTCGCGTTGTCCCTAGCAGCCTATTGCCTGTGACTACTGTTGTCACTTCACCACACTTTCTCTAACTCGCTCTCACACTTTCTGAACTTGGCACTAACTCTTAAGGCCCCGTCACACACAACGAGATCACCAGCAAGATCGCTGATTTTGTGACGAGCGGCTCTTAGATACCCGCTGTTTACTTTGGATACCAGCTTGCTCGCTGGTCCTGATCGCTGGTGGGTCTGTCTATGTGACAGCTCACCAGGGATCAGCTAACTATGTCCCAGCGATCCCATCCACGTCGGATCGTTGGTGGGATCGCTGGGACATTGAAGCATGTAATGGGGCGTTTAGTCTCCCCTGCCCAATTTGGGCCGGCCATTACAGTTCACCCTGTCTAGGCTAAACTGCAGCCGCAGAGGGTTTTGCCTTCAGAAACACATATTAATATAAATACATTTAACCCCCTGGAGTTTCAAGCTGTGGAACATCACCTCCACCTCTCCTACACTGGCTTGGTCTAACCAGGCTACCGTAGCTGGCAGACCTGAAGATAATAATGACTACCTTGGGTTGCCATGGGAAAAATTGGGACCTTGCAATGACGTTGTGGAGACACTGATTGGAAGGGAGAAGGAGCCCCCTCCCTCTCCTAGCCTATCAAATGCTGCAATAGATATCGATCGTGGCATTTAGGGTGGTTAAATGGCTTGGGACAGGGCAGCAGTGACAGCCGGGTCTCGGCTATCGCACGAGCACTGCTCCTTTGCACGCATGATCACCAGGAGATGGGCTGCATATAAATAATCCAGACTATCACTATTATAACATTTTACTCCAAGGATAAGCTAACCCATATGGCAAAAAGAACCCTCATTATTTTTAAAGAAGCATGACGCATTTCTGTTGAAATCCCTTTAAATGAAGTTTCAAAGCATTTGTTTTGAGAAGCAAGAAAAACCTTCCCGTAGCACTGTGATATAATGATATTAAAAGCTTGATATTAAAAAAGGTGTCCGAAGTACAGGAACCTGAGAGACAAAATAATTCATGGCTAATGACATTTGAAACCAAGGAACTTCAGCCCTACTTTACGTCAGCTCCGGGTAATTGGATTGAACAGGCAAGATTGAAGGAAATCCTCCACCATCAAGTAGCATCCTTATTAAATTATCTGCTACACCAGGATGAAATATTATGCATTCTGATGTGTTTTTCTTTTTGTACATGCTTTTTTCTATTCTACAAGATGTTGATATTCTCATAGTATAGCTACAGGGGGACAGGGACAGCGGTGGTACTGGGACCCTGGTGCCTGAAGGGGCCCCCTACCACATAAGACGCCATTATTATGAATCACACATAGTAGTTATTGTGGACCTTTTGCATATTTTTGCATTACAACCAATAACGCTGGATAGTCTTGATTTTTCTTGTACAGATTTTCTCCATTCTTCCTTCTTTTTTCTAAACTTCCATCTATCATAGTGAAATTTCATTGTTATTTTTAGATCTATTGATACCCTTGACAATATAGTCTTCCACGTGAACCTTTTTTTTCTATTTGTTAATAGCGCTCCTCGGAGTTCTCCTGATTGACAATTGCTCATGAATGTTCCCTTTCAGCCTCATTGTAAATGCAGAGATGGAAAATAACATTTTATGTGAAGTATGTTAGGAGGAAACTACCCCTCCCGTGTGGACGTTAGTTTAACCATTTTTTTTTCTAATTGAGTCCTTAGAGTATAAAGTAATAATGGAAAATGTTCATGTACTAGGGAAATCGTTCAACCAACAGGAGAATCCAGGTACTGATTCAGTATATTTCTCCTTTGAGAAATACACCTTCAAAATGATGAAATCATCCACCGGACTAAAAACTGCAAATGTGTGGGCTACAAAACAGATTACGTCGCAAATGCTGTTTATTGTAATGTTAGCTCATGCATCAGGAAAAAAAGTTGTTCCACTAATATTATTTTATGGTAAATACATTTTTATTTGCACTACCATGTCTGACCACATGGTGTGCTCTAAAATGAAATGACACCAGATGGAGGGCAATGTTCTAAAGCATCACCTAGAGGTAGAAATTTGTAGTGACATGATTTAGATTTTCTCCTTGGAAATCCACAAATTTATTCATGATTTTGCTTACTTATATAGAGCCAACATATTCCACAATGATTTACAAACTATACCAACCCCATATATACTGTACAGTATGAGCCTGCACACAACCCCACTATATACCTAATGAGCTCCCACACAACACCCTCTATATACGTTATGAGCCCCTTATAGACTGTATGAGCACACACAACCTCCTATATACAATATGAGCACCCAGATAACCCTTATATACAGAGTGAGACTCCACATAGACACTCTGTATACAGTATGAAACCCTCATATACCCCCTATATACAGTGTGTGTGCCCCAGATAGCCCCTTTATAGTGTGAGCCCCCACATAGCCTCTCTATATACAGTTTGAGACCCACTTATAGCCCTTATATACAGTATGAACCCCCACACAGCCTTCTATATACAGTGTGATCCCCCACATATCCTTCTATATACAGTGTGAGCCCCACATAGCCTCTCTATATATGGTATGAGACCCTCAAATAGCCTTTTACGCACAGTATGAGCCCCAACTTAGCCTCCTATATACAGTGTGATCCTCACATTGCCTCTTATAGACAGTGTGAGCCCCCACAGAGCCTATCTATATACAGTATGAAACCCACCCATGTACAGTGTGATCCCCCTCAAAGCCTGCTATATACAGTATGAGCCCTGACATGGCCTCCCAAATACATTTTAAGCCTTCACATAGCCTCCTATATACAGTGTGCGCCCCCACATAGCCTATCTATATACAGTATGAGACCCTCATATAGCCTCCTACAGTGGGGAAAATGTTGTGAGTTCATTTTCCCCTTCGTCACTGAGGTCTTGTGAACTCCCTATTCTGGTAAAGGAAGGTAATGAGCCTGATTATCAGGCACCTGAGTCTAATGAGGATGACTGGCTGAGTGGAGTCACGGACTGGATATAAGGCTGCCGACGCCCTTCTGCCCTGCGGGTGATTTCTCTGTGGATTTCTAGGACACCAGTCTGATTCCTGCTCCCCTAAAGCTAAGTTTTTTGCTTTGCCTGTTGCATTTGTGTTTTGTTTTTGTTTTCCTTGCTTTTCTGGATTCTGCCATTCCCTGCTGGGGTGAGCTGAATCTCCTTTTGCCTGTTGCTCTGTCTTCAGAATATTTCTGAGTACTGACATAGCTTTTTGAAGCCTAGCGTCTCCAGGGCCTTTTTCACTGTCAGTCTGTTGGCTCTTATTTTCATAGGGTTTTTCACGGATTGCAGACAGCAGCCTTCCTGTCCTTTCCTATGTAGTTAGCTTGGGCCCCGTCTTTGCTCAGTCTATCTTTCTGTCTGTGTTAGTGTTTTCATCTTGCTTCACCGTCATTATATGTTGGGGGCTGCCTATTGCTTTGGGGTCTGCTCTGGGGCAGTTTAGATTTCCCCTTTCTTTCTTTAGGCCTATTTATTTCTCCGGCTGTGATCGAGGGGTCTAGGGCATCGTAGGAACCCCCCACGGCTACTGCTAGTTGTGTTGATAAGTTCAGGGGTCTGCAATCCGATAGCTGCCAACTTCTCTGGTTTTCTGGACTTAGCTAGCATTTCTGTTTTTGCCTCCTACGGTGACTCAATCATAACAGGAAAAGGTATTTAGTCAGCCACCAATTGTGCAAGTTCTCCCACTTAAAAAGATGAGAGAGGCCTTTAATTGACATTATAGGTAGACCACAATGAGTCAAAATGAGAAAACAAATACAGAAAATCACCTTGTCTGATTTGGCTGGCAAGATTTATTTGTCAAATTATGGTGGGAAATAAGTATTTGGTCATTAACAAAAGTTCATCTCAATATTTTGTTATATATCCTTTGTTGGCAATGACAGAGGTCAAACGTTTTCTGTAAGTCTTCACAAGGTTGGCACACACTGTTGATGGTTTGTTGGGCAATTCCTCCATGCAGTTCTCCTCTAGAGCAGTGATGTTTTGGGCCTGTCGCTGGGCAACATGGACTTTCAAATCCCTCCAAAGGTTTTCTGTGGGGTTGAGATCTGGAGACTGGCTAGGCCACTCCAGGACCCTCATATGGTTCTTCTGAAGCCACTCCTTCGTTGCCCTGTAGGTGTGCTTGGGATCATTATCATGCTGAAAGACCCATCCATGTTTCATCTTCAATGTCCTTGCTGATGGAAGGAGGTTTGCGCTCAAAATCTCACGATACATGGCCCCATTTTTCATGTACACGGATCAGTTGCCCTGGTCCCTTTCCAGAGAAACAGCCCCAAAACATGATGTTGCCACCCCCATGCTTCACAGTAGGTATCTTGCGTGAAGCCCCAAATCATGGGAGATTATCAGTGGTCTTGTATGTCTTCCATTTTCTTAGTTTTGCTCCCACAGTTGATTTCATCACACCAAGCTGCTTGTCTATTGCAGATTCAGTCTTCCCAGCCTGATGTAGGGCTACAATTTTGTTTCTGTTATCCTTCGACAGCTCTTTGGTCTTCAGCATAGTGGAATTTGGAGTGTGACTGTTTGAGGTTGTTGACAGGTGTCTTTTATATTGATAACAAGTTCAAACAGGTGCCATTACTACAGGTAATAAGTGGAGAACAGAGGAGCCCCTTAAAGAAGAAGTAACAGGTATGTGAGAGCCAGAAATCTTGCATGTTTTTAGGTGACCAAATACTTATTTTCCACCATAATTTGCAAAATAAATCTTGCCAAATCAGACAAGATGATTTTCTGGATTTGTTTTCTTATTTTGACTTTCATAGTTGTGGTCTACCTATGATGTCAATTACAGGCCTCTCTCATCTTTTTTATAAGTTGGAGAACTTGCACAATTGGTGACTTACTAAATACTTTTTCCCCACTGTATATACAATGTGAGCTCCTTCATAGCCTCCTATATACAGTGTCAGCCCCCACATAGCCTCTCTATAAACAGCATGAGACCCTCATATAGCCTTTTATACACAGTATGAGCCCTGACATAGCCTCCTACATACAGTGTGATCTCCCACATAGCTTCTTATTGTCATGCTCGCCATGTCTGTTTTGCCTCATGACCCCTGGAGCGGTGTGCACGCGCATCTCATGTCTGCTATCCTGCATGTTCCCTAGAGCAGTGTGCACACTCACCTCATGACTGTTGAGCTGCGGGATGCCTGCGTTTCTGCTCTGCCTTCTGTGATCGTCTCGTCATGTCTAGAACCCCTGATCATGTGTCCTTCCTATGTTCCAGCAGAGCCTGGTTCTGCATTCATCTCTGCATGTCTGGAAATCTGATCATGTGACCTGCCTAGGTTTCAGCACTGGTTCTGCTATCATCTCTGCATGTCTGGAATCCTGATCATGTGACTGCTCCCTGTGATCCTGGAGGAACTGAACTGGAAGTTCTTCCCTGGTTCTGACCCAGAAGTGGAGGTGCTATGCCCTATATCAGACCGCCCCTTCCTATGCTCAGGGCCTGAGTATTGTGATCCTTCCCTGCATGGCTGCTTGGTCTGCTGGGTTGCTCCCTCTATTCTGTGCCCTTGCACTTTGCTCTGTCGTGCTTCTCTGCACACACTCCGTGCTCGTACTCCGTCTCTTCTCTCGTGTCTTGTCTAGTGTTTGTCCTTCGTGCCATGTTTGTCCGTGCCTTGCTTTGCCTTGTAGTACTTTCTATGTTCCCTGCCTTGCCTGTTTTCGCTATGCCTTGTTCCGTACCTTGCCTTGCTTTGCCTTGTTCCTCCCTATGGTCTCAGTCTTTGCTTGCTCTGCCTCGCTCTCTCCTATGGTGCTCTGTAGTGCCCTCTGGCACATGCACCATTCCTCCTCTTACCTTTTGTGCTCTCTTGCACATTTCCTGACTAGTCCCAAGGCTCTGCCTTGGCCCGGCTCTGGGCTTCGGTCTACGCTCCGCTGCTAGCTCCGTTCTTGCTCTGATCTGACTCTGTGTTTCTGCCTATGCTTCCGTTCCTGGTTCCGTACTCTGCCTATGCTCTGCCTGGTTTCTTGTCTTGCCTTGCTCTGTTGCTTCGTGTGCTCTTTGCATGCACCTGGCCTTCTTAGCCTCCTGTTTGTGCCTCAGCCGTGCTCGTCGGTCAGTGACAGCTGGGTTGCCTGCCATGCCTCAGTCGGGTTCGCTGGAGTATTGCCCGTCTGTCAGTGCCGCAGCCCGATCAGCTAGCCAGTGCCCCAGCCGTGCTCTCTGTGCTTCCTTGCACTTCATGCTGTTTCCGCACTGTGCTTTCCGTGCTCTCTAAAGCATGCGCAGGCCCTCGCCTGCCCATGGCATACATCCCCGTGCTTCTATAAAAGTACGCGCAGGTTTTGCCATGTATCCTGTCGTGCTCTCTGGCACGCACAGGTCCTAATCCTGTTCTCGTACTCTGTCCCTGGCGCGTCCTCACACGCGCAGGCCACCGTCCTTGTGCCTCTCCCTGGCGTGCCCTCTGCACGCGCAGGCCTCCGTCCTTGTACCTGTCCCTGGCGTGCCTCTCTGCATGCGCAGGCCTCCGTCCTCGTACCTGTCCCTGGCATGCCACTCGGCATGCGCAGGCCTCCGTCCTGTGAGCCTGATCCTGGCGTGGCTCCAAGCACACACCCTGCCTTGAACCCTGGCGTGGCTCCAAGCACGCACCCTGCCTTGAACCCTGGCGTGGCTCCAAGCACGCACCCTGCCTTGAGCCCTGGCTTGCCTGCCGGATTCCCGAAACCTGCCGACCACTGCCAGAGGTCTGGAACCAGATGACTGCGGCCTGATGTCCGGAGCTGATGTCCGCAGCCTGATGCCTGGACCCTGTCGGTCGTTGCCAGTAGTCCGGAGTCCGATGCCATCGCACCCCGTCTTGGATCCTGGCGTGTCCTTGCACGCACCCTGCCTTGGACTCTGGCATGTCTCTCGGCGCGCACCTTGTCTTGGACTCTGGCGTGCCCTAGCACGCATCCCCTCTAGGAACTCTGGTGTGATCCATAACTCGTACCCTGCCCTGGACTCTGGTATGTTTTCGTGCACGTGTTATGTCTGGAACATTTGGCGTGCCCTTGCACGCACCTTGCCGTGTTTCACCATTTGTGCCCTGCACCTGATTCCCTGTTTATGCCTTGCACCTGAATAAAGTGTGAAACCACGTTTTGCTGAAGAAACCCTGTGACTTCATTTTATGTTTGGTATCCTGTCCGTCCTGTTGCCAGACACTCAATAGTGTCTCCCTGAGCCGGCCGTCTGGTCCAGCTGCTGTGGTGGCTCACCCCCTTGGTCTTGCCCCTGACACTCCCTGTACAGGGGGTGGGTTCTCACTAGGTCAGCTCGCCCTAGGTGGGTGGGCTCTATGGCCCAGAGGGTCCACTCAAAAAAGGAAAATGACTCAGCGTAAGCTGACGTTCGTCATACTTATAAACAGTGCGAGCCCCCACATAGCCTCCTATATACAGTATAAGCACTGACATGGCCCCTAAATACATTATAAGCCTTCACATAGCCTCTCTATCTACAAGCACACATGCAATACACATATAAGAAAAAAACAACCCATACTTGCCTCGCTCTTGTTCCTACGGTGTTCTGCTCCGGTCTGCGGTGCACCCACTCTCCGCATAGCAGACACAATATAGTGATATCATCACGTCTGCTGTCTCAGTTGCATATGCTGATTAGTGGAAGAAGGAGCCACAGACTCCATCCTCCACTAATGTATTCACCACTGTCTGCCACTGATTTCAGCCCTTTGGTTGCCTCGGTCTACGGGCCAGACTGGAACAGTCAGAGGGTCAGCTGTGGCCCTCTGGCTGCACTTTGCCCAGGTCTGCTTTGGAATATGCAAACATCATGTGTTTTGTTGATCTTTTATTCTCTGCTTTTTACCTACCTTTTATTAAAATATCAAGTCAACAATGACATTCCTCTCCCAGGTAACAAGCGAGTTTGTTCTCACTTCCATGAAAATAAACGTGTGCTCCTTACAATTATCAAATAAATGGTAATATACAGTATATCATCTGTCAAATGTAAAAAAAATAAGCGTATTAGGCAAATCGCCGGGAACGGGTGAAATATACAATATTTGTTCTACAATATTAGTTTTACCGTCAAGTTCTATTTGCATTACGAGGTTTAGAAGTGCGATAGAAAATTAAAGTGCCTGGAAAAACCCAAACAAAGGCTTTCAGTAATCTACTCATAAGTCAAAATGAAAGAAAGCAGCAAACTTACCAACATTTACAGTGGGGGAAATAAGTATTTAATCCCTTGTTGATTTTGTAAGTTTGCCCACTGACAAAGCCATGAACAGTCTATTATTTTAAGTGTAGGTTAATTTTAACCTTGAGAAATAGAATACCAAAAATAAAATCCAGAAAATCACATAGTATAAATTATAGAAATTTATTTGCATTTTGCAGGGAGAAATAAGTATTTGATCCCCTACCAACCATTAAGAGTTCTGGCTCCTACAGACCAGTTAGATGCTCCTAATCAACTCACTACCTGCATTAAAGACAGCTGTCTTACATAGTCACCTTTATAAAAGACTCCTGACCACAGATTCAATTAATCAGTTAGACTCTAACCTCTACAACACAGGCAAGATCAAAGAGCTTTCTAAGGATGTCAGGAATAAGATCATAAATAAGGTAAATAAATTTGGCACTCAACTCGTAGGTATCCGTTGAAGAAAATAAATTTTATTGCAGCCAATCAAGGTGTAAACGTTTCGGTCATAAGAGACCTTCCTCATTACACTGCAATATACAAATGAATGGTATAAGAAAAACTATGTACAAATATACCAACTAGTCCATGTAGTAATATTTAACAAACTAAGAAAACACAAGAGTACCAGTTAGAAAATTTTCAAATAGATCATTTTACCCCCAACACGAGGGGGGAAGAGGGGAAGTGGTGGTTTTATACAAAAATGAAAGTGAACTCATAGGAGCAAGGAGAGAGGAGAGGGAGACCTACCCGACTGCCAATGAATTTATTGAAGGGTTGCAAACGGTGAACTAGAACAGTACGAATGGTATTCTAAATTATTGCATATACAGTGTGACAATAAATGTGCCCCGTGATGTATTAAGAGCTACCCAACCCCCTACTCGACTGGAACAGTCACATTACCACACTCACATGTCATGTCTGTTGCAAACATACAATTTAGCCGTGGAACGCACACAGCACTTCTTGGTGGAACGCACGCGTCACATCCGGTGACGCACTTCCGGGTTAGTGAGGTACGCACTATGCGTACTCCGGCATTCTTCAGAGATGCATCACGAGGCATTTCTGCCACTCCAACCAGCGGCGGATACCTACTAGGTGACTGACAAATTTATTTACATTACTTGTCAGTTTGGGAACCTATTTGAGCACCAACACAGCTGTGCCATGATATATTTTTCAGGGATAAGATCATAGACCTGGAATGGGCTGCAAAACCTAAGTAAGACGCTGGGTGAGAAGGAGACAGCTGTTGGTGAAATAGTAAGAAAATGGAGGAAATACAAAATGACTGTCAATCGAAATCGATCTGGGGCACCATGCAAAATCTCACCTTATGAGGTATCCTTGATCATGAGGAAGGTGAGAGATGAGCCTAAAACTACACGGGGGCACTTCTTAATGATCTCAAGGCATCTGGGACCACAGTCACCAAGAAAATCATTGGTAACACATTGCGCTGTAAAGGTTTAAAATCCTGCAGTGCCCGCAAGGTCCCCCTACTCAAGAAGGCACATGTGCAGGCCAGTCTGCAGTTTGCCAATGAACACCTGGATGATTTTGTGAGTGATTGGGAGAAGGTGCTGTGGTCAGATGAGACAAAAATTGAGCTCTTTGGCATTAACTCAACTCACTGTGTTTGGAGGAAGAGAAATGCTGCCTGTGACCCAAAGAACACCGTCCCCGCTGTCAAGCATGGAGGTGGAAACATTATGTTTTGGGGGTGTTTCTCTGCTAAGGGCACAGGAATACTTTACCGCATCAATGGGAGAATGGATGGAGTCATGTACCATAAAATCCTCAGTGTTTACCTCCTCCAGGACATTAAAAATGGGTTGTGGCTGGGTCTTCCAGCAAGACAATGACCCAAAACATACAGCCAAGGCAACAAAGGAGTGGCTCAAAAAAAGCACATTAAGGTCATGGAGTGGCCTAGCCAGTCTCCAGACCTTAATCCTATAGAAAACTTATGGTGGGAGTTGAAGCTCCGAGTTGCCAAGCGACAACCTCAAAATCTTAATGATTTAGAGATGATCTGCAAAGAGGAGTGGACCAAAATTCTTCCTGACATGTGCGCAAACCTCATGTCATGAACTGTGGCCGCAGATGCGGAGGGGGACCCGAGCCTACCCAAACTAGGGAAGGGCAGCGACCAGGATACTGTGGCAGCTGAGCATGTGGACAAAGAAGAAACATAGGACTTGATAACACTGCACAACTTCAGGTATCAAGAATGTAAAGTTTACTTAAAGTAAAGTCACAGTACATAGACAAAACAGGGCTAAGCTAGGCTCCCGATTCCACACCTCCCAGAAGGGTACCACCCAGTGGATCCCAAGGCACCAACAGATCTCTGAGGCACACATAGGAGGGACATCGGGACACAGGCAGGTCATAAGGGTACATAAGGACACCAGGACATAGGCTGGACATCAGGACATCAGGACACAGGCTGGACATCAGGACACAGGCTGGACATCAGGACACAGGCTGGACATCGGGGTACACGAGGTCATCAGGACATCCTTGTGCACGAGGTCATCATGACATCCTTGTACACGAGGTTATCAGGACATCAGGGTACACGAGGTCATCAGGACATCAGGGTACACGAGGTCATCAGGACATCAGGGTACAGGCTGGACATCAGGACATCAAGACACAGGCAGGACATCAGGGTCACCCATAGGACATCAGAGTCACCAGCAGACATCAGACAGGGACAGGAATCGTTCGGTTCCGGACATCCGACATGACCTACACCACTGCGGTCATCAGGTTCCAGGCAGAGGTCATCAGGTTCCAGACTGCAGTCATCAGGTTCCAGACTGCAGTCATCAGGTTCCAGACTGCAGTCATCAGGGTCCAGGCATCGGACCTAGGAAGGAACTCAAGCGTGATGGTGTTAGAACCGCAGGATTGCTGGGTCTGCATGGAGCTAGCATCACATGGTAGTCAGAGCACAGGGTAGTAAATGCTCAGCAGGAAAACCGGTTGCAAGAGATTCAGTCACTGGGTGCAAGGCTCCAAACACAGAGGGATTCCAGAAACATAACATCAGACACAGTTCATACAGGGTCAGTTACCGGACAGGTACAGGATCAAGGATTCAGGACTGGATATACCGCCTCCAGGGCAGGGCGCAGGAACAGGACAAAGCAGGAATCAAGGCAGGGACTTTGGTACCAAAACATGGACAGAAGAAGTCCAGGGACACAGACACAAAACACACATGGCAAAGTACAGGAGTTTTGTGAGTAGCTCTGGCCCCACCCATAGGGCAGGGTAAGTTTATAAAGGAGCTGCCCCTCAGCAATTGGCTGGGGACAGCATTTCAAGTACACACATTAACCCTGATAAAAGCAGGGGAGGTGTGGCCGCGCATGCCCTATGCACATACAGAAACCATTGCAGCACAGTCAGTGCAAGAACTGAGGCTTAGAGCACCTGGCATCGTCTGCAAGCCTAGACACATGTGTAAAGTCATGCACCAGCTGCAAATAACCTCACAATCCGCGGAAAGCTTCCACAGTGGCAACCATGGACCGCACATGCGGATCGTCAAGCAGCAGAGCAAAGACCTAGCAACACATGTACGGATACGCAGCAGAGCAGGGAACTGAGCAGGCTCCATACAGGTAACAGCCAGCAGCATCTCAGCTCAATTAGAGGGAAAGGAGAAAGGGGTTAAAAGCAAAGACATGCATTGTCATGCCGCCAACCAAGTACAGACAGAACGGCGTGACACCTCATCATCAACTGCAAAGAACTTCTGACAGCTGTGCTTGCCAACAAGGGTTTTGCCACCAAGTATTAATTCTTGTTTGCCAGGGGGATTAAATACTTATTTCTCACAGCAAAATGCAAATACATTTATATAATTCATACAATGTGATTTTCTGAATGTAATTTTTGATATCCTATCTCTCAATGTTAAAATCAACCTACCCTTAAAATTGTAGACTGTTCATGTCTTTGTCAGTGGACAAACTTACAAAATCAGCAAGGGATCAAATACTTATTTCCCCCACTGTATAACCTCAACATTAATTTAAGCCCCTTAGGAACACTTGAAGACACCTCTAAAATGCTCACGTTTGGGCACGGTTTGCTTAATCCCGCCAGTTAAGTTGGAATGTCTTGGCAAAAATGAGAATATGGAACAGTTACAGATAGAATGGGGCTATAAGCAAAGGCATAGCCCCCACAAAAGAGAGGGAGACCCATCACAAAGCTCGGTCTGCTGGGTTGGGTTGCTGTGTTTTTCTACTGTATACAGATGATCCTTGCTTTGTTTTCACTTCCACCCTTTGGACCAATTTTCCATCCCTTTGTTTGCTGTTTAGTTACAGAGGGGGTCCTTAAAGGGAATTTGACAGCAGGTTTTTGCTACCCCATGTGAGAGCAGCCTGATGTAGTATCAGAGATCCTGATTCCAGCGATGTATCACTGATTGGGCTACTTTCCTCAGTTTTGATAAAATCAGTTTTCTCTGTTGCAGATATAACACTTCCCTTAATATCCCTGCCCACACCACTGATCGGCAACTTTCTGTGTGCACTGTGTATAGGCAAAAAGCTGCCAGTCAGTGGTGGGTGAAGAGTTGGATTACATAGTAGCAGGTTTAATAGTTCTGTAGGGATAATCTCCTGGTGATAAAAATGTGATTTTATGAAAACTACAGCAAGCAGAGAAGTAAGTGTTATTGTAAGGAGGTTGCAGGGAATCTCATTTGCATCCTCTCTCCTACACACTGAGCCCATGCGGCACCTCAATATTCCCTCATGTTTACATTGTTATGCTGTGTACTAGATTATGGCCCGATGCTATCGCATCGGGAGGATGCGATAGCATCACACCTCTTGCCATGTTAACCCTCAACACACACACTCCTCAACACACACTCCTCTCACCTTTCACCATCTCCACTCACTCTTTCACTCCACATACGACCCTTTCTCTCACTCCGTCTCTCATACTCACGCCGTCATCGCCGCTGATCCACGATCCCCGACATCTTCTTCCGCCGGCGCCATCCTGGATCCAGATGTTGTCCACGCCGGCGACATGTTCTTGTGGCGACGCCATCTTGAGTATCGTGAAATCCCGCGATAGTCAAGATGGCGTCGCCGGAAGAACATGTCGCCAGCGTGGACGACGTCGGGATCCAAAATGGCGTTGGCGAAATCTCGCGAGTTTTCGCAGACGCCATTTTGGATCCCGACGTAGTCCACGCCGGCGACATGTTCTTCCGGCGAAGCCATCTTGACTATCGCGGGATTTTGCAGATCCAAAATAGCGTCGCCGCAGGAACATGTCGCCGGCGTGGATGCCGTCGGGATCCAAAATGGCGTCGGTCGAAATCTCGCGAGATTTCGCCGACGCCATTTTGGATCCCGACGTCCTCCACGCCGGCGACATGTTCTTCTGGCGACGCCATCTTGACTATCGCGGGATTTCGCCGATCCAAAATGGCGTCGCCGCAAGAACATGTCGCCGGCGTGGAGGACGTCTGGATCCAGGAGGGCGCCGCGGAAGAAGATGTCGGGGATCGTGGATCAGCGGCGATGACGGCGTGAGTATGAGAGACGGAGTGAGATAAAGGGTCGTATGTGGAGTGAAAGAGTGAGTGGAGATGGTGAAAGGTGAGAGGAGTGGTGTGTTGAGGGTTAACATGGAAAGAGGTGTGCGGTGACGTCACCGGTTACAACTGGACGGAAGTTGTTACAACCGGAAGCTGCTTAGGGCATTTATTATTATAGATTAATGTGTAAAGTTCTATATATGCTATGTAACTGCTTTTGTATATAGTTATCTCAGGGACAGAAGGCGTTAAGAAGGGGGCTGGTCCAACAGGTTTATAGGGAATGGATTTCCTGCTCCTGTAGCAGAGCCCGGGCAGGCTTGCCCAGGAAATGACGCTCTTCACAGCTTGGAACAGAAAGTACCCTGGTTGGGGGGATACAAGCTGTCACAGACTGTCGGGCAGTGTGGACGGGCCCTGATGTTGTGGGACTGTCCCCAGAAGGACTTTTGTGGTTCCCAAACCTGGAGGGGAGCTATTGAAGCTGTGCAGTCTCAAGAAGTTGTAGGGATAGAGCAGGAAGCATTGTGTTGTTTACAGTAGTTTTCCCGTTGGAACAGAACTGTGGCCTGTGGTGTTTTCCTGAGTACTCATCCCCAGCGGCTGAAGTGAGCGTGTGATGAAGGTAACTGACTACACCGCAAGACTGGGACTTCACCTGTCATTTTATGTGCAAGGTGGCGGGATGCTCACTGACTGTGACTGACTTAGTGGACTCACCCACGACTACCACTCCATGCCACCTTGCTACATTTGGCATATTTGGCAGGATTGAATCCAGAAGCTCTTCAGCTACAGAACTGGTGGAGAATTTTCCCGAGACTTGTGGACTGGTGACAGCCATGAAAAAATGAAAGATGGTGGCTGACAGTGACTTTAAGATGGTGCCTGTCATGATGGAACTCCTGTGAAAGCCAGCCAATGGCTGGCGTTTTCTAGGAGACTGAGATTTTTGCTATATACAACAATGCTGCATACTGTATACAGCACAAGCAATCGAATGATCGAAGGTTCAAGTTCTCTGAGAAGACTAACAAATACAGTGAAAAAGTTAAAAAATGTGAGAAAAAATAAAAATGTATAAAACTTCAAATCATCCATCTTTTTCCCCATTAAAATTAAGAAATAAAATAATTTAAAAAAAATGCACATATTTGTCATCACTGCTTTTGTAAAAGTCCGCTATATCAAAATATCAAATAAATTAATCTGATTGGTAAGCAGTGTAACGAGAAAAAAAAAAGCGCCAGAATAGAGATTTTTGGGCCGTTGCAACACCACAAAAAAATTAATAAGGGGAAATAAAAATTTTTTATCTAACCAAAGTGATATCAATATAAACATTGGCTCGTTGAACAAAATCTAAGCCCCCACACACCTCCATATCCTGAAAATTTAAAATGTTACCGCTCTCAGAAAATGGCAACACAATAAATTTTTTTTTTTTTTTTACAAATTTTCGACTTTTTTTTTTAAATGTTTGATAACTGTGTACTGGTAGTGACCTAGAGAATCATATTGCTAGGTAATTTTTTTACCATAAAATGACACTGTAAATAAGAAACTCAAAAAACAATTGAAGAACTGTTTTTTTATTTTTGCAATTTTGCCATACTTGGATTTTTTTTTCCCGCCTTCCAGTAGATCACATGATAAAATGGATGGTGCCATTCCAAAATATAACTCGTCCTTTCAAAAAACAAGTCCACCTGCGACTGTGTCGATGGAAAAATATTAAAAATTATGGCTTGTGGAATAAGGGGAGGGAAAAAAATGAAAGCTCAAAAATGGAAAATCGCCCGGTTGGAAAAGGGGTTACATTTTTTACATTATTGACTTTTCAACATAAATAATTAAAAATAAATACATCTGTTGTAAATTTCCTTCTATACATCCCAGAATAATGGGTACATCTCTATCACGGTAATTGGTAAATATTTCCTCCTCCATTTCTGAATTATCAATTTTCCAGCCAGTTTGACACAATGTTAAGGCAAGAAACTTCAGAATTTTAATCACTGTCAACATGGTAAATGTGTAAAAATACCAAGAAACGAAAAATAAAATATAAATGGCTTGGATCCTTTCTGAACATCAACCCAGTATGTCCACGTGGGGGGTCCATGGTGGTTTCCTGAATCCTGCAGCTACGGGAAGATTAGTCTGATCCCATAAAAATTTCATGTTAATATTGTGATTACGGAAAACAAAAGTGAGAGCGTGTCCCAGATCTATTTCCTCTCTGGTTGGCTGCAGTTTTCGTGGTCCTGACGTGACAATGTTTTTGTGAAACACTGAAGTGCGTTCTTGACGGAGATAAGAATGCAAGGTCAGATCTGTCGTAATTTAAAAACCACTTGTTCAAATGGTATTATTATGCCGCGTGCCGCATGTCATACAATGAGGAATCATTCTGCTTAGAGACAGCTGTAGAAGTTGGTAAAATGAAAATGGCTTCATAATTGTCAAATCTGTTCCCATAGCAACAAAGGAATAAAAAAAAAAATCCCGGTTGACTCGATGTGTTTTTTTTTCTGTATCTTTTCCAGCCAGAATCATTTCTTGTTAATGCTCTCTTTGCTGCGCTTTCAACTCATGCAAATCATCATGTACCCTCGAGGCTTTCTGGATCCTCATTTGCTTATTCTTTCAACTTAAAGGGCCTCTGCTTTCTTTAAACTTGCAGATTGGTCTTTGAAGCTCCTTCCATTTCTTACTTTTGGGTTCACTGATAATTAAAGAGGAACAGTCACCAGGTCAAAAGTGGACGGTTTTTGCTCTTAGTTTTACTTCTGATGCTCCCTTGAGAACTCTCTATTTACTTATAAACTGATTTATGCTGTGAGTGACGCCCACTTGGTAAAGACCATAAGAATTAGAATTAAAGGGGGCATCCAAGACTTGTGAAAAACAAAAAGGCAAGAATTTGGTACCTATCTACCTGGCGCCATTTCCGCCAGGTCACAAACCGCTCCTGCCAGAGATTCAGCTGCCTCTGCTCACATCACATCGACAGAGCAGTAGCCTCTATTATGCTCTTCTCTGTTTACAGGCCGGTCTTCTGCATTATTTTGATTGACAGCCGGATTCCCTCTGCCTATCTGGGGGAGCGGACTGTCAATTAGAATAATGTTGGAAGCCACGCCCTGTCAACAGAGCAGAGTGGAAAATAAGCTGCCGCTCTGTCGATATGATGTCAGCAGAGGCAGCTGAATCCCCGGCAGGAGCGGTTTATGACCACACTCTTCTGGTGATGAACAACTTCAGGTGCAGCAGGCAGTAACAACAAGTAACAACTACTTGCTATGTCTGAATGAGGCCTATAAGGAAGCTTAGTTATAATATATGACCTAACTGTGACTTCAGCACAGACACAAAATGATTGCAAATGTGACCACTTCTTATGGAGGTGAAATCCACCAGCAGCGCTGCAGGCCGCTATTGAAATCTATGGATGCAGAACACATTCTTGAACATTGTAGCAGTGAAATTAAAAAAAACCTTTTTGAAACCAAGTTCCCAAAAATCAGTAGACCATTTGAGAGCTTCATTAGATAATTTAGTGCGGTCAACGACCCTGACTCCAAGATATTGTATCCATTTTTCTATTTATTCAGAGTGTATTTTTACAACAGTTTCTGGGTGAACTTGAGAAATATGTGATGCCCATGTAACCCTTCAAGGGGTAGCATTGTATGCAGTGGATACTGAAGCTGATACCAAGTAGGGATTAACAGCATGTCACTTTAATTCAGACCTCAGACCTGACTAAAATCTTATCTTTCTGATCCCTGCTCTCACATCATATATCACAGTCATAGGCAATGGCATCCATCATTCAAAGCCAAAATAGTGATTGCCCCCTGACAGAAGTGATGAAACATTACCATATGTTTCAGTTAGCTTGCAAAAGAAGGTGAGGGAAGTCATATCCATTACTTGGGTCTTGTACTCTCTCCCTGCTCTCTGAGCCAGCAAACTGCAAATTTGACATACAAAGCACGGTGAGCAAATATGGGTCATGTGCCCTGTCCCCTGAACCAGGGTGACAGCTATAACTCACAAGGTGATTGGGAAGCTAAAACTCATCAGGACCAGGAGGGTTTTATTCAGGAAGATGAGATACTTGTTATCCATCGTCCATGTTATTCTACTCCTCTTTGGTCAGACCTCATCTGGAATACTGTGTCCAGCTTTGGGCGCCACATTTTAAAAAAGGCATCAACAAACTGGAGCAAGTTCAGAAAAGAGCGACCAGAATGGTGACCGGTCTGCAAACCCTGTCTTATGAGGAAAGGTTGCAGGATTTGGGAATATTTAGCCTGCAAAAGAGAAGACTGAGAGGAGACTGAGGGTGTGTGCACATGCTGCGGATTCGCTGCGGATTTGGCCCTGTGGATCGGCAGCAGTTTCTGCTGCGTTGTACAGTACCTTTATTTTCTATGCAAAATGGAAACCGCAGTGCAGATGCTGCGTAATTTTCCTCGCAGATTTGCTGCGGTTTCAAATCCGCAGAAAGAATTGACATGTCAATTCTTTCTGCGGATTCCGCTGCGGTTTGCCATCTCCTCCATTGTAGAGGTGATAAACCGCAGGGCAAACCCGCAGGCTAATCCGCAGATAAACTGCAGGTCTTCTGACCTGCGGATTTACCAGCAGATTTTACTAAATCCGCGTGGAAAAATCCACAGAGCATTCCGCAGCGTTTGCACACACTCTTAATAGCTGTCTACAAATATCACAAGGGCTGTCACATTGAGGAAGGATCATCTTTATTCTCATTTGCACAAGGAAAGACTAGAAGCAATGGGATGAAACTGAATGGGAGGAGACAGATTAGATATTAGAAAAAACTTTTTGTCAGTTAGAGTGGTCAATGAGGCTGCCACGAGAGGTGGTGAGTTCTCCTTCAATAGAAGTCTTCAAACAGAGGCTGGACAGACATCTGTCTGGGATGATTTAGCGAATCCTGCTTTGAGCAGGGGGTTGGACCAGATGGCCCAGGAGGTCCCTTCCAACTCTACCATTCTATGATTCTATGATCAAGGAGGGAGTTGTAAGATGGCCGCCAGATGGATCCGTGAGGGAAAATATGTATCATGGCAGTTGGTAGCTTTGGCGATGTGAGCTCGGAAAGCATGTTCCAGTGCTGAAAGAGTTATTAGGCCATTCCAGGGCTGGGTTTTACGAGCAGTCAAAAGAGATAGGTGGAAATGACTGCTCACATATACCCACCCCAGGGGCGTGGTTTGGCAGATAAGATGGAGGCCAAGTGACTCATCCAGTGTCTGGGTCAGGAGATGTGTGGAACTCCTGTGTGTTGGTCTGTGCTAGGCCTAAAGAACCAGACACTAACCTGAGCGGGCGGACCTCCTTTATTGTATGGACTTTTTACTTTAGGTTTTCACTTTGTGCTGGAAACGACTGTTCTTTTGTTTGTTTTCCTGAGCGGTTTATGCAGTTTTAATAAACCTGCCTGGACATTTCAGCAATACCGCTTCCTGTGTCTGCCTCATAGAATCATAGAATCATAGAATCATAGAATCGTAGAGTTGGAAGGGACCTCCTGGGCCATCTGGTCCAACCCCCTGCTCAAAGCAGGATTCGCTAAATCATCCCAGTTAGATGTCTGTCCAGCCTCTGTTTGAAGACTTCCATGGAAGGAGAACTCACCACTTCTCGTGGCAGCCTGTTCCACTCATTGATCACTCTAACTGTCAAAAAGTTTTTTCTAATATCTAATCTGTGTCTCCTCCCATTCAGCTTCATCCCATTGCTTCTAGTCTTTCCTTGTGCAAATGAGAATAAAGTTGATCCTTCTACAATGTGACAGCCCTTTAGATATTTGTAGACAGCTATTAAGTCTCCTCTCAGTCTTCTCTTTTGCAAACTAAACATTCCCAAATCCTGCAACCTTTCCTCATAAGACAGGGTTTGCAGACCGGTCACCATTCTGGTCGCTCTTTTCTGAACTTGCTCCAGTTTGTTGATGTCTTTTTTAAAATGTGGTGCCCAAAATTGGACACAATATTCCAGATGAGGTCTGACCAAAGAGGAGTAGAGGGAAATAATTACTTCACGTGATCTAGACTGTATGCTTCTGTTAATACATCCTAGAATTACATTTGCCTTTTTTGCTGCTGCATCACACTGTTGACTCATATTCAGTCTGTGATCTATTAGTATACCCAAGTCTTTTTCACATGTGCTGTCACTTAGCCCTATTCCTCCCATTCTATATATGCTTTTTTCATTTTTATTGCCCAGATGTAGTACTTTGCATTTCTCCCTGTTAAAAACCATTCTGTTAGTTGCTGCCCACTTCTCCAGTTTATTTAAATCTTTTTGAATCCTCTCTCTTCTCTAGTATTAGCTATCCCTCCTAGCTTTGTGTCATCAGCAAATTTAATCAGTTTACCCTCAATTCCTTCATCTAAATCGTTGATAAAGATGTTGAACAATACAGGGCCCAGGACAGAGCCCTGTGGTACCCCACTTGAGACATTCTTCCAACTGGATGTGCAGCCATTTACGACCACTCTTTGGGACCGATCACTAAGCCAGTTATGAATCCACCTAACAGTTGCCTTGTCCATTCCATACTTAGTCATTTTTTCAATAAGGATTGTATGAGAGACTTTGTCAAATGCTTTGCTGAAGTCAAGATATACTATATCTACAGCATTTCCTTGATCCACCCAATCAGTAATACCATCATAGAAGGAAATTAAATTAGTCTGACATGACTTATTAGTTACAAACCCATGCTGACTCTGTTTAATCACTTCATTCTTATCCAGGTATTGACATACATGTTGTTTAATAATTTGTTCAAAGATCTTTCCTGGTATAGAAGTCAGACTCACCGGCCTATAGTTGCCTGGGTCCACCTTCTTCCCCTTTTTGAAGATAGGAACAACATTTGCTCTTCTCCAGTCTTCTGGCACATCTCCTGTTCTCCAAGAACAAATCGCAGTTGAGTGAGTACAGATCTCTACTGTACAGTATATGATGTCATAGTATCTGCCATTACTACCTCTTGTGGTAGTCATTTTATAGTAGGCTTTCGCAGCTGCTGCTTGGCATTGAGTGCTGCTTAGCTGACTTATTACCATAATACCAAGACCCTGTATAATACAAAGCAGCCTTGTTATTTATCCACCGAAACAGTACCAATCCATGGAAGGAACAAGTTAAATATTCAAAACCTTATTCTTACAAATTTCATGTCCCCCCCACTCCACAAACAACTACACCAGCAGCTAAAATGATTTCTTCTTAGGTCTCGATACATTATCCCAGCAAGTAGCTGTAAGCAAGTTAGAACTCTTTCACAGAATACACCGCAACCTTCCGCTCCTATTGTTACATTCAATTCTCTTTGTGATACGCAATATATTGAGCAAACATAATTATAATATTGACAAGTAACGTAAGAGCAGGAATAAGAAGCTGAGATTCTTCTAGAACAAGAGAGATATTCAGAAATTGAATATATTAAAATTCAAAGACTGTAATTATCGACATTTAAAGGATTAAGTCATTTTAGAATATGAAAAGAACGCCATTGTGTATTTAGGAAACAGAGAAATGAACACTTTAGATGGGAGTTGTTAGATAAATCCATTCAGGTAGAAGAAAGGAGAATACTTTTTTTTTCTTTCAAACTTATATTTGTTGCACAAAAACCTGAAGAAAAAAGAAAAGCAGATTTTTATCAAAAGTAGAAAATCACTATAATAGTGAGGGTTGTGCATTAAAATGTTATATTACAGTTTTATGTGTCATTATAAGCAAAGTTATGAGGGCTGGAAAGCAAGGACAACGCCAATTGGCCTGGTCCCAATCCTTAACCAAGTGATAGAACATCAATGTGGACATTCGTTACTGAAATAAAAGGGGAATGTGGAAAAAATCAGGTTAGGCCACTTATGGGAGGCCCTAATTCCCACTCATTTCAATCTGTTTCTGGGCAAGGACTAGGTTTGATTTGGGACAAGTCCAGAAAGTACCAGAAAAAAATCTAAAACTCAATCTCCCAAAAGATAGATATTAGACATGTGAAAGAAAGATATACATGAGATAGATGGTTAGAGATAGATAGATAGATGATAGATAGATAGATAGATAGATAGATGATCGATAGTAGATAGATGATAGATAGATAGATAGATAGATAGATAGATAGATAATAGAAAGATAGAAGATAGATAATAGATAGAAGATACATAGATAATAGATGATAAATAGATAGATGATAGATAATAGATAGAAAAATAGAAGATAGCTAGATAATAGATAGATATGTAAGGAGGTGGCAGGTCTCCTAAGTTGCACCCCCTCCTTCTACCGTGTGACCCCCCTATGCACTTCCCATGCACTTAAGTGATGTACCTGTATGGTTATATGTGTGCCTTATATCTGGCAATGTATTATACTATATTATGTATGTCTTCCTTTAAAGGGCTGTATTTATTTAGGGACAGCATTGGTTAATGTGAGGGGCTGGGTCAGCAGCAGAGAGAGAGAAAGCTGCTGTTTCTCTTCAAAACTGCCAGGATCATTGACCAGTGCAGACGTACAGACAGACGGGGCACTGCCAGACCTCCCAGATGGGAGAGGTCTGTTGCTCCGGGCTAAAGATCACCAAGGACAAACAAAGGACTACAACACAGGCTCTCTGGACTTTAGAGGGGGCTTCGCTGAAGGGGTCTCAGGCGCCCAGATTCCAGCGATTGGACGACTGTGATCCTCGGCTGCTGCATCCGTTGTGGGTATCACTGCAGCAAATGTCAGGGCGAGAGCAGGAAATCCAGTATTGAAAATTGGCTTTTTTTATCCATCCTTCATCCCCTGTTCAATAAAAAGTTAAGTTTTCCCTGTTAGAATACAGCTGCATCTCTGGACTCCTAATTGCCTGAACTGCTGTGGCCCGAGGAGAGAAGGTAATAATAAATAATAATAATAATTTTATTTTTATAGCACCGACATATTCCGCAACACTTTACATTTCAGTGGGGACTTGTACAGACGATAGACATTACAGCATAACAATAATCACATAGAGGGGTTGGACAAAATAATGGAAACACCTGGAAGCATCAACAAAAGTTAGTTTAATATGGTGTAGGTCCACCTTTTGCTGTGATTACAGCCTCAATTCTCCGAGATATGGATTCATACACGGTGTGAATTGTTTCCAAAGGAATTTTAGCCCATTCTTCAGTTAAAACACCCTCCAGTTCTTTGAGCGACGATGGCGGCGTAAATCGACGTATAACTTGAATCTCTAAAATCGACCATAAATGCTCAATAATGTTGAGGTCTGGGGATTGTGGGGGCCAGATGAGATGCTCAACTTCATTACAATGTTCCTCGTGCCATGCTTTAACGATTCTAGCTGTATGAATTGGTGCATTATCATCCTGAAAGATGGCATTCCCCTCCGGGAACAGTGCTTGAACCATAGGATGCACTAGGCTGTCTCCAAACGTACACTCGGCCGGAGGTCGGAAATAGGGTAAACGATGATTCGTCTGAGAATATCACATGTTTCCACTGCTCGAGGGACCAATTCTGGAGGTTTCTACACCACTCTAAACGCTTGGAAACATTTGTCATTGAGAGCAGTGGTTTTCTAATTGCAGCTCTTTCGTGGAATCCAGATTTGTGCAGCTCCCGAAGAACAGCTTTCGTGGAAACTGGGTTCTGTAGGTGTTCATTGAGCTCAGCAGTGATTTTCGAAGCCGCGGTCTTGCGAGCCTCTCTCACAATTCGCTTTAGAGTCCGACGGTCTCTTTCTGTCAACTTCGACTTTCGGCCGGACCTGTGCTTTGCTGTGGACGTTTTTCTTTCTCTTTCAAATGCAGTCATTACTTTGGAGACAGTACCTCTTGACACGCCAAGCATTCGGGCACTTTCTGTTACACTAGCGCCTGCCATACGAGCACCAATAATTTGGCCTCTTTGGAAATCTGAGAGGTCTGCCATTGGTATCAGGTTCTCATCAATGTTCTTACAATTCTGCAAAACAAACAGTTAATTTACATACACAGATCACGTAACACAAATAATTAACTACAAATCATTACCATATGTCACGGTTTGCATGTTTATAACATGTTCGAAGATTATGATGCCAAAGCGTTAGGTGTTTCCATTATTTTGTCCAACCCCTGTAGATCATAACAGATACCAAGAGGAATGAGGGCCGTGCTCGCAAGCTTACAATCTATGGGGAAAAAGATAACTCTATTTGGGGAAAAGACTGAATTCATCCCATAGTGCATGTACAAGGGTCCGGGGTGTCTATGGACTGTGTTTAGTGAGTGAGCTCGGTCCGTACTACCACCCCGGTGCCCCTTCTTACAGATAGCTAGATAGATAGATAGATAGATAGATAGATACAAGAAAAAATGGAACAGCACAATGTTTGCTAGTGGGTGCCAGGCCTCCCATGCAAAAAAGTCAAATACTTGCCCACAAATTTAGTAAAAAAATTGAAATGAAGGCAGTACTCCATATTTTTCAATGTGGAAAAAGGATAATCTCTATTCAGACCCACATGTCTGGGCCACGTTTCAGCTCACACTGAGCCTCTCTGAAGCAGTGGGTGTAACATACAGCTGTGTTTTTTAGGTATATTTAACAATCATTAATTATCTAATAAAGTGCAATAAAATAGTGTTTCATAAAACCTATACAATGCCAGGAGAGGTGGTGATAGAGAGCGCCTTTAAAAAAAGGGAAACCGGATAGATATATGAGTTAAATACTCTCAAACCAAGGGGATTAAATGTTGATTTTAAAATCCATTCGATAACTTGATCGCTAACTCCTGTGCATGTCATTTTAGAATTGGTAGATTATGGACCCCAGATTTTTAGGAATATGCCTCTTAATATTTTTTATGAATATATCCTAGTTGTAATATATGGTAGATAGATATAGTAGATATAGATAAATCATGATAGATGGATAGATTCTAAAATAGTATGGAAATGTGATGAATGGAAGAGGCAGATCATGGAGTCATGTTGTTAGAAACTTCTTTTTTCTCGCTATCCCAAGTATTTCTAAAGAAGGACTCTCTTGTGACTTAAATGGTATCGATCAGTGGGTTTTTGCTATGTAAAAAATTTGATTTGAAAAAATGATTTTAAAATCCGAAATGTTGGCCTACTGAAATGTCTGTTCAGTAAATGCACTCAATACTTGGTCGGGGCTTCTTTTGCCTCAATTACTGCATCAATGCGATGTAGCATGGAGGTGATCAGCCTGTGGCACTGCTGAGGGGTTATGGAAGCCCAGGTTGCTTTGATAGCAGCCTTCAGCTTGTCTGCATTATTGGATCTGGTGTCTCTCATCTTCCTCTTGACAATACCCCGTAGATTCTCTATGGGATCAAGGTCAGGCGAGTTTTCTGGTAATCAAGCACAGTGATACTGTTGTTTTTACACCAGGTATTGGTACTTTTGGCAGTGTGGACAGGTGCCAAGTCCTGCTGGAGAATGACATTTCCATCTCCAAAAAACTTGTTGGCAGAGGGAAGCACGAAGTGCTCTAAAACGTCCTGGTAAGACGGCTGTGCTGACTTTGGTCTTGATGAAACACAGTGGACCTACACCAGCAGATGACATGGCTCCTCAAACCATCATTGATTGTGGAAACTTGATTGGTGGCAGTGATGAGATCTACATGATCTCTCCAGTGTTCTCCCTGACATGCAGGATCAGCTGGGATTTCGCCTATTGTAATTGGTGGATCCTGTGTTAACAGCTGTGTATAGAGGTGTTACCGGCAATTCTAATCCTTTCTCTGATGATAACGAGTTTGCTGAAAACTTTCTGGAAAGGAGAACAAGTATGAGCATAAAAAAATCCCCAGTGACCAACGAGAGTGATAATTGTATGATTACCATTTTAGTTTTTTTTTTAATACAGATCATGATGATATTGCCAACATGCAAGTAACCAAAAACTTGATATAATAGGTCATTTTTGATTATGGCGTCCCCTTCCCTTTCAGGAAAACCAGTACTTTTCCCTATGGAAGAGAAATAAACTCCATATTGTGACATCATGGTGACCCTTTAAAGCCGCTAATTTGCCCTTTCTGTGATGGATGGAGACAAGGAGCAATCTGATATTGTCTGCCCCTCCGCAGCTTTCTCACATGTGAATATTTCACATTTCATTGCTATTTAGCCTCGGTAACACCTGTGACACATTAACAAATCCCGGCCTTATCTCCGATGCGTTTACGACCCAGCTCCCTGAAGCAATATGTTCCTCTTCAATTCCTCTACGGCTTTCCAAATCCCTGTGTCCGAAATGTTGCTGATGTCAATTTGTAGGCATCAATAAGCAAAAGATATTTTTAGTCCCGCTCCTAATGTTGCTGGTTTCAGATGTAGTAATGGGCGATAGGCAATCCACATTATAGGGCCGGCGATAAATTATTTGCAAAACTGACGCGAGTCTCCATGTTGCAGGGAGCTCATTAAAGCAACAAACCATTTTGTTGATTTCAGCAAGACCGAATTATCTAAGCTAGTCGAATGAAATAAATATTTGATGATCAGGCTTATTAAATTTCCGCCAATATTATGGCTGGAACTGAATATGCGCTGGGAGTTAAAATGCAGTCCAGGGATTAAGCGTTTCACTTTTTTTTTCCCGAGCCAATCAGGAAGCTCACGCTGAGATGTGTCACGCCATTAGTAAATTACATTGTTTTTGTTTTAGCTTTTTGCTAGCATTAAATTATAGCAACACTTTCTTCTACTTTAATATCGTGTTGTGCTACAGTTACCGGCACAATACAACTGTATTCTGTATAATTATTAGACATGGGGGAAGGAAAATAGGGGAAAAAAAAAGAACAAGCGATTAGAGAGACATAAAATCAAGCAGATGTGGGCGATATCAACAATGTATAAACAAAGGCAGAAAGAATTGAGACTTTTATTCCTTTGTGTTCCATGGTAACCGATTGTGCAGTGGAAAAAAAAAAAGACTCGGCGTTAGCTCACATTTTACAGATGCATGCCATGGAAGGAGAAGGCAATTTATTGAGTTCACAGCAGGGTGGGGAGAAATGTAAATCCTCGAAAATGGAAAAAAGGGAAGATAGAAACAGTTTACATAATAGGATGAGATATTTACTTACGGTGGGGTCTTCATTGGTGTTCACGTATGAGTGCCATCCATGGTTCGTGTGGGTAGCACTCGTACCTGTGATGGTCTATGTGTCCATCCTCATGTCGGGGATTTTTTTCTCAGATCGAGTGGTCCATGGGAAATTGCAGAGAGATGTCCGATTTTGATTCGAGTGTCACATAAAATTCGACAATGGCGGTGAAAAAAAATCAGACCACACTTGGATGACATCTGATTTTCATGGACTGTCAAAAAAAAGAGGTGAAGAAAGGTTTTTTTTTCTCCACGTACGAGAAAAACTGATGACGCTCGGACCACACTGGTCAAAATAATCGGCCTGCATTTGTCATATGTGAGAAAATCGGACATCTGAATGAGGCCTAAGGCAAGATTCACATGTCCAGTTTTGAGTACGGATTGTGATACATGGAATGTCCGCAGGTCTCCTAAGCCGAACTTGACTCCCTGATAGGCATGCGTGAGGCAGTTGAGTTCACGTCAGGAGATCTGCGGATGGTCTGTCCATCGTGGTCTATACACGGACAGAAAAATTATTGTTAGTTATAGGGGATTTTCAGGACTAAAGCTGGGTTTACATTGCATCAGTGCTTTGGACAGAACTCACTGATGGGCCATTGACTTTAACGCCTTCATGACCTTTCACGTATATTTACGTCAAAGGTCGTGTTCCTGTCTTTGATGAGGGCTCCTAGCATGCTGTGCCCACATCTTTCCCTGCAAATGATGATGTGTAGATAATACACTATTGATTCTAAAATTATTATTCGTTAATCACAGAACGCTACCTACCCTCTTCCCTTATATCATTCCAAAAGAACTATTGTGGAATTGTGATTTATGCAGTTACAAACCACTTGAAATTTTTTTCCCGCTTTCCAGAGCTTCACATGATAAAATGAATGGTCTCCTTCAAGAGTACAACACGTCTTGCAAAAAACAAGCCCTCAAATGGCTATGGAGACGGAAAAGTAAAAAAATTATGGCTCTTGGAATAATAAAAAAGTGAAAGGTCATGAAGAGTGAGGCTATGTACCCTAGCTGCAGAAATGCTGCGGAAATTTCCGCAACATTTCCGCACTCCCGCCGCGGGTAAAATTCATGTCAATTCGCATGCGTTTCATTTTGCAAGCATTTTTCGCTTGCGGAACGCTCGCGCATTCCAAGCGATTAGCAACGCTTGGAATGTGAAAGGTAGGATGTTAAAATAATTAAAAAAATAAAAAATATTGTTATTCTCACCTTCCGACAGCCCCCGATCTGCTCTGCGGCGCTCCTGGCATCTTCCGGTCCCAGTAATGCTTTGCGTGAAGGACCTGAGATGACGTCACGCTCGCGAGAGAGAGCACATTGTCATCGCAGTCATTCGCGCAAAGCATTACTGGGACCGGAAGATGCCGGGAGCATGGTGAGAGGCAGGAAGGATTTCGGGGGCTGCCGGAGGGTGAGTATATCACTATTTTTTATTTTAATTCTATTTTTTACAGGATCATGTACCCAGGGCCTGGAGGACAGTCTCCTCTCCTCCAGACCCTGGGTACCATCCGCACATGATCCGCTTACTTTGTGCATGGTGGGCATATCCACATGCGGAAAGTAAGCGGATCAATGCATTCCTATGCCTAAATGAGGCAGACAAAGTAATTTTGTGCTCTGTCAGGCTTCCATTTTGGCACTGTCCACCTTTTTGAGACATGTTGAAAATGTGTAAATTGCCAACTCCAGATCAAAATGTGGAACACACTATGATGCCTAGTTTGGCTACGTAGAAGAAACAGCATGGTGTTTGTTTTTCCCTACATACAATTCCTTTGACTTTAGTTATGTCTTAAAGAATATCTTTCACCAGGTGTTTGCCTCCAAACATGAGAGCTGCATAATGTGGGGTCAAAGACCTTGATTCCAGTGATGTGTCACTTGCTGGGCTGCTTGAAGTAGTCTTGATAAAATCCCAGTTTTATCAGCAGAGATTATCACTAGAGGAGTAGTAAACCTACTGCTATGTAGTCCAACTCCACCCCACCAGCTTTCTACCTATGTTCAGTGTACACATAATAAAAACATATACAGAGAGGCGCAAAGCGGTAAATCTGGATACCTACAGCTGCAAATATGGACAAAACCACCTCCTTTGTCCTAAAATAAAGATCAATTAATATGTATTAACTATTTGCGCTAGCAGGATAAACCAGGGAAAAAAATGCAAATAGGAGTATGTTTATATGCTAAATACACCCTCCCCTCCTTATAAGAAGAAAAGTGCCATCCAGCAGTGGTTGAAAAAAGCAGCAATAAAATTAGTCACAAAACATACAGAGCGGTACCTGCATTCCAATAATGTCCTAATGCAGAAGCAACAGTTCAGACAACAACAGTTGTAAGGAAGCCGGATTCCAAATCCTCGGAGCACAGTTCACCGTGTATAGGCAACAGTTCAGACGGAGGAAAAATGAAAATGCCGACTTTCAAGGCCTGGGGGCGCAGGTCAGAACCGTGGGTACTGGACGCTGTCCCGGCCGGTGACAGACGTCCACCTAACCGCGTGGCGGCCGCTGGTGAACGCCAAAAAGAGCGACGCGTGTAGGTATAAAGCCAGCAAGGTAACAGAGCCTGCAGGACCTTGCATGACATCACGGTCACGTGGCTAATAAGCGCGGATTAGACCAAAAAGCTATCTTACGCGTTTCGGAATCATCGGATTCCTTCCTCAGAGATGCATCGCGTCGCTCAGTCTGAACTGTTGCCTATACACGGGGAACTGTGCTCCGAGGTTTTGGAATCCGGCTTCCTGACAACTGTTGCCGTCTGAACTGTTGCTTCTGCATTAGGACATTATTGGAATGCAGGTACCGCTCTGTATGTTTTGTGACTAATTTTATTGCTGCTTTTTTCAGCCAGTGTACACATAAATCTGCCCATCAGTGTTGTGGGCGGGATATACATAGTTCAGCATTAAGAGAACTGGTAGATCTTCAGCAGAGAAAACAGAGATTTTATCAAGACTACAGTAAGAAGCCCAGTAAGTGACACATTACTGGAATCAGGGTCTCTGCCCTAAATAATGCTGCTCTTAGATGGGACAGCAAAAACCTGGTGACAGATTCCATTTAAAAGATGAACAGTTTCTTTACATGTCCACATATATGTATACTGCTTAAAGGTTGGATGAAGGTAATGCATACATGTAAGCCTAGTTCACATTCCTCATGTGTAGCAGTTTTCTCCTATCTATCTATCTATCTATCTATCTATCTATCATCAGTCTATCTACAAGTATCTTTCATCTATTATCTATCTATTATCTATACATTTACTATCATCTATCTATCTATCTATCTATCTATCATCTATCTATCTACAAGTATCTATCATTTATCTATCTATCTAATATCTATCTATTATCTATCTAATATCTATCTAATATGCATCTATCTATCTATCTATCTATCTATCTATCTATCTATCTATCATGTACCAAAAAATGAAAGAAGCACGCCTTGAAAAATTCACTATGATGATGTTTTATTCAGCCCATCAGGCTATGTGCCCATACATTGCGACGTTTCGGTCCAGAAAGGGTGCGGACCTTTCTCAAGCAGTACAATGTGACAAATGAGTGCCTTCTTATAGCACACGAATTATGCAGGGATTTTGTGACAATTGTACAATATATGATACATAAAAATGAATCTCCAGCATAGTGATATACAATCATAAAGTGCTCACTTAATATAAAGTGCCATAGTGCATAGCATAACAAAAATAATATTCCTATATGCATAAATATCATGCACAAGAGATAATTCCATATCAGCGGCAGCAGAAAATTTCATATTACAATGAGTATGACTCACCCCAATACCAGTGAAAAAACGCCAAGTCCCAGCGTTCACAACAACACAGTGCGCAGGGCCGGAAGTTACATGCGGTGTATAATCCACTACCGCTCATGCGCAATAGCACATCATGATAGTCAGCGCCATTTTAATAGATGGAAAGCATAAACAGACATGCGCAGTCCCACTGCTCATGCGCAGTAGCGCATCTCGTCTGTCGGCGCCATCTTAAGAAAGGGAAAATTTTGCCCAATATACAGAACAATAATACAAAAATATTTGCACTCATAAAAAAATGAAACAATATAATAATGTTCAATCCTTTAATGGAATTCTCATATAAAAAGTGAATGACACGCCACATCAAAGTTGCTTATAGCAAAGAAACAAGATCGGTATAGGGAAAAGTCCTTAGGAAACTGAAACACCTCCCATTAGCTGGGATTGGTAACCCATGACCGACTGGTAGGGAGAGTGGTGAACCCTGTGAAGGCACAACACTCACACCCTCCTGTGTCTGGACGATCCCTCACAATACCACAAGTTCAAGTCCCAAAACTGGCACATTCACTATAAAAGTCCACAATAGGGAGAACGTAAAAAATAGATATAGTAAATATTGTGCATTTAAATTTGTTTATTGCAAAGATTATTTATAATTTTTAATTGGATATATCATGAAAAAATACATAGGGAGGTCATGGGGGAGTCATATTTTCATGATAAGCTGCCGCCGGATAATCTGAAAAACATAAAAGACAAAGCTTTTAAATACCTAAAAAAATTTTTAACACCCTAAAAAATAAAGAAGAGAACAATAGTAGCAACATACAAGGTGTATACTAATGACATTATAATGTAATATGTAACTTATAATCAACATTTAAGCCAAAAGGCTTTAAAGTATTCAACTTCTTTATCCACCGTAGTTCTCTAATCTTAAGAAGTTTAACTCTGTTACCTCCTCTCCTCAATGGAGGAATATGATCAATAATTCTAAATGTCAGATCTTTCGCCGTATGTTTAAGATCTAAGAAATGTTTAGATACTGGCAAGTCCTGTCTCTTTTTTCTGATTGTATATCTATGCTGATTTAACCTAATTTTCAACTCACATGTTGCTTCACCTACATAGTAAAGATTGCAGGGGCATCTCAGAAGATAAATAACAAATTCTGAAGAGCATGTTAAAAAATAGTTCATTTTATGCGACTTTTCTGTGTTATGTGGATCTTGGAAAGCATTACCTTTCTCTATATGGGAACAATTTACACAATTTAGACAAGGAAATGAACCAACTCAAATTTTTCCTGTCAATGTAGTGTGGGAGTCTTTCTTTTGCGTGCCTATATCCGAATGAACAATCATATCTTTAATGTTTTTGGCCCGTTTATACGAAATTAAAGGAGGGGACCTAAATTCCACAGTTTCTGGGTGACATTTCCCCAACAATCTTTCTTTATAATACTGACAATAGAAGCACTTTCTTCACAGAACCTAGTTATAAATGGAATTCTTCATTCTACATTCCTGCTTCGCTTTTTCTGGAGAAGATCCCTGCATGATGTACTTAGGACCCTTGATTTGCAACCATCTAACAATTTAACAGGATAATTCCTTTGTCTAAATTTAGTAATCGTCTTGTCCAAAGATGCATTCATAGTCTCCTGTTCACTTACAATGCGCTTAACACGTAATAATTGACTAAAAGGAAGAGACTCAATCATTTTTCTCGGATGGTGACTATCAAATAGAAGTAAATTATTTTTGTCAGTAGCTTTCACAAACAACTCAGTTATTAACCTATCATTTTGCCTCTTAATTAGGACATCGAAAAACTGAATCTCCGTTTCCGAATAAATCAAAGTAAACTTGATATCATCATTAATAGAATTTAAAAATACATGAAAATCCTCCAACTCAATCAAAGTGCCAGTCCAAAGAAGGAGGACATCATCTATATATCGCCACCATCCCAGTACATGCCCAAAATGGTGGGATACATAGGCAAAATCCTCCTCCAAAGCCGCCATAACCAAATTTGCGTAAGCTGGTGCCATATTGGCACCCATGGCCCTCCCCTTCATTTGCATAAAATAGTCATCCCCAAAAAGGAAAGAACTATTATATAGCATTAACTTCAATAATTCTAACAAGAAATTCCTCTGTTCTAATGTGAACTCTGTTTTCAAACGACCTCTTTCCACAGACTTAAGACCCAAACTATGACTAATAGATGTGCATAATGATACTACATCAAATGATGCAAGTATCACCCTTCCCTTCAATTGTATATTGTTTAATTTACACAAAATATCAGTCGCATCTAAAATAAATTATTTAGTCTGTCGACTCAATGGACTCAATATTTTGTCCAAAAATATACCAATGTGATTAAAGATGGAACCCGTGCGCTATACAATTGGACGACCAGGTGGATTTACCAAAGATTTATGTATCTTTGGCAATATATATATTACGGGCGTAATAGGATTAGTGATCAACAAGAATTTATATAGATCGTCATCAATCAATTTGACGGACAACGCTTCATCCAGAATATGTTTTATTATATTCAATCATATATATATCCAATCATATATTGTATAATTGTCACAAAATACCTGCATAATTGGTGTGCTAGAAGAAGGCACTCATTTGTCACATTGTACTGCTTGAGAAAGGTCCGCACCCTTTCTGGACCGAAACGTCACACTGTATGGGCATATAGCCTGATGGGCTGAATAAAACATCATCATACTGAATTTTTCAAGGCGTGCTGTTTTCATTTTTTGATGGATATTTTAAAGGTTTGGTATATGCCTGGGAATGTGCACCCTCTTCTTTTTTCTTGTTTTATTTGTGCTGTTTTTTCATTTTTTCATTGTATCATTACCAGATTCAGCGTGCACAATTTTTTATTTGTTTATTTTTTATGTTACATTTTTCTTTTTACCATGGCCACATCTAGTGGTGATATGGTATTGCCTGCTACTTTTTCTTATACCCTGGAAGACGAAGAGAGAATACTTGGAGCAATAGTAGGTGATGCAACCTTTTTAGACATTCCATCTGTGGTTGAACTTAAATGCAAGTATAATTATGAGAAAAAATGTATTGTCACACTTCAATTGCATTTAACTACTTTAAAGGAATATTATAAGCACAAAAGGATACCTAGGGGTTTACGCTCCAGCATTCGTCCAAACCTTTTCTCTGGTAATGAGTCCTTTTGTGAAAAATGTTTTTCTTTGCCCAATAAATATGCCATGGACATACTTTTACTTAATATGGAGTACCTACAAATAGAAATTTCATCACTTAATGCAACTTTCTCTGAAACTGAGAATAAGTTGAGAGATATGCTGGGTTTGGAGATATTTGACAAATTTAAGGAGGCTATCACTATACGTCTGAACAAAAATAAAGAAGACATGGAAGAGGTAAAGAGGCGTAAATGGATTAGAGACACTGAAGATTATCGTACTGGAAAAATCTAATTGGCAAAATGAGTCTAAAGGGGGTTTTACACATAGCGATATCGCTAGCAATATCGCTAAAACGTCTCTGATTTTGTGACGTTATAGCGATATTGCTAGTGATATCGCTATGTGTGATACTTACCTCCGACCGGCTCCCCCGCTGTCCGTCGCTGATCGCGCAAGATCGGGCGGCTCCATTTCTCGTCGTCTGCTTCCTGCTGAGCTTCCTGCTGTGTGAGACGAGCGACGCTGGAGGCGGGCGGGAGGACGTCTGGATCGCTGTGTGTGAAAGGTGAGTATCGTGCGCTGCGTCGCTGCTGCATCGCTGTGTGATCTTCCTGTGTGGAAGCTCACTAGCGATCATTTAGCGATGCACCAGTGATCCTGACCGGGTTGTATCGCTGGTGCATCGCTAAATGTAAAAGGGCCTTTAGAGAACTTTTAAAGATAAGAAATCTTCTAATAAACCAAGTTGTTACCATTCTTCGAAATCTGTGAAAAATGACTTTCTTGATTTTTTAAACATTGACAATTTTTCTAGAGACACAAAGATTGAATCTGGATGATTGTACCGGAGGATTAGAAGAGGAGGGAGGAAGCACAATCGTGGACAAAAAAGAAAAACGCTTGAAAGCACGAACCAACACTCCGAGGCCTACAACCATCAAGAAAAAGGACCAGAATCAGTGGTAAATTTGTCTTCTAAAACATTAACGGACACTGAAATCCAAGTTTTGTCGAAGGGTCTATCATATAGTCTGAGTAGTCATGTTAATTGGTTTGAATTAGATAAGGAGCTTTTTAGATTTTGTAGATCAATAAAACTCAAACAGTGGTTTACAGATCACACACAGGGGGCTGCAGACATAGCAATGATGGATGATGGTATGTCAATGGTTAAAAATGTGGATACATTTGATTTAAAAAGCTGTTCACTGTATAACAAAAGTGATTTTGTACCATTAGACAATATACCTGCGATTGAAGCTTTTGTCATGACAGTGAACAAAGGTGTGGAATTATTAAAAGTAAATCGAAATATAGGAAGATTTAAATATCCAGTTGATTTGGCAAGCGACGACAGCATCACCATAAAATCGGCTGATAAGGGTGGTGCTGTTGTTGTTATGGATACTAAGAATTATATAGAAGTCAGGAGACAATTATCTGAAAATGATGTCTATAGAAAGATTGATAGTGATCCGAAATTTAAGATCATGGATATAATAAAACATAATCTGGATGAAGCGTTGTCCGTCAAATTTATTGATGACGATCTATATAAATTCTTGTTGATCACTAATCCTATTACGCCCGTAATATATATATTGCCAAAGATACATAAATCTTTGGTAAATCCATCTGGTCGTCCAATTTTATCAGTCAGGGGTTCCATCTTTAATCACATTGGTATATTTTTGGACAAAATATTGAGTCCATTGAGTCGACAGACTAAATAATTTATTTTCGATATGACTGATATTTTGTGTAAATTAAACAATATACAATTGAAGGGAAGGGTGATACTTGCATCATTTGATGTACTATCATTATGCACATCTATTAGTCATAGTTTGGGTATTAAGTCTGTGGAAAGAGGTCTTTTGAAAACAGAGTTCACATTAGAACAGAGAATTTCTTGTTAGAATTATTGAAGTTAATGCTATATAATAGTTCTTTCCTTTTTGGGGATGACTATTTTATGCAAATGAAGGGGAGGGCCATGGGTGCCAATATGGCACCCGCTTACGCAAATTTGGTTATGGCGGCTTTGGAGGATTTCGCCTATGTATCCCACCATTTTGGGCATGTACTGGGATGGTGGCGATATATAGATGATGTCCTCCTTCTTTGGACTGGCACTTTGATTGAGCTGGAGGATTTTCATGTATCTTTAAATTCTATTAATGATGATATCAAGTTTACTTTGATTTATTCGGAAACGGAGATTCAGTTTTTCGATGTCCTAATTAAGAGGCAAAATGATAAGTTAATAACTGAGTTGTTTGTGAAACCTACTGACAAAAATAATTTACTTCTATTTGATAGTCACCATCCGAGAAAAATGATTGAGTCTCTTCCTTTTAGTCAATTATTACGTGTTAAGCGCATTGTAAGTGAACAGGAGACTATGAATGCATCTTTGGACAAGACGATTACTAAATTTAGACAAAGGAATTATCCTGTTAAATTGTTAGATGGTTGCAAATCAAGGGTCCTAAGTACATCATGCAGGGATCTTCTCCTCCAGAAAAAGTGAAGCAGGAATGTAGAACGAAGAATTCCATTTATAACTAGGTTCTGTGAAGAAAGTGCTTCTATTGTCAGTATTATAAAGAAAGATTGGCCAATGTTGGGGAAATATCACCCAGAAACTGTGGAATTTAAGTCCCCTCCTTTAATTTCGTATAAACGGGCCAAAAACATTATAGATATGATTGTTCATTCGGATATAGGCACGCAAAAGAAAGACTCCCACACTACGTTGACAGGAAAAATTAGAGTTGATTTATTTCCTTGTCTAAATTGTGTAAATTGTTCCCATATAGAGAAAGGTAATGCTTTCAAAGATCTACATAACACAGAAAAGTCGCATAAAATGAACTATTTTTTAACATGCTCTACAGAATTTGTTATTTATCTTCTGAGATGCCCCTGCAATCTTTACTATGTAGGTGAAGCAACATGTGAGTTGAAAATTAGGTTAAATCAGCATAGATATACAATCAGAAAAAAGAGACAGGACTTGCCAGTATCTAAACATTTCTTAGATCTTAAACATACGGCGAAAGATCTGACATTTAGAATTATTCCTCCATTGAGGTGAGGAGGTGACAGAGTTAAACTTTTTAAGATTAGAGAACTACAGTGGATAAAGAAGTTGAATACCTTAAAGCCTTTTGGCTTAAATGTTGATTATAAGTTACATATTACATTATAATGTCATTAGTATACACCTTGTATGTTGCTACTATTGTTCTCTTCTTTATCTTTTAGGGTGTTAAAATTTTTTTTTAGGTATTTAAAAGCTTTTTGTCTTTTATGTTTTTCAGATTATCCGGCGGCAGCTTATCATGAAAATATGACTCCCCCATGCCCTCCCTATGTATTTTTTCATGATATATCTAATTGAAAATTATAAATAATCTTTGCAATAAACAAATTTAAATGCACAATATTTACTATATCTATTTTTTACGTTCTCCCTATTGTGGACTTTTATAGTGAATGTGCCAGTTTTGGGACTTGAACTTGTGGTATTGTGAGGGATCGTCCAGACACAGGAGGGTGTGAGTGTTGTGCCTTCACAGGGTTCACCACTCTCCCTACCAGTCGGTCATGGGTTACCAATCCCAGCTAATGGGAGGTGTTCCATTTTCCTAAGGACTTTTCCCTATACCGATCTTGTTTCTTTGCTATAAGCAACTTTGATGTGGCGTGTCATTCACTTTTTATATGAGAATTCCATTAAAGGATTGAACGTTATTATATAGTTTCATTTTTTTAAGAGTGCAAATATTTTTGTATTATTGTTCTGTATATTGGGCAAAATTTTCCCTTTCTTAATTAAGATGGCGCCGACAGACGAGATGCGCTACTGCGCATGAGCAGTGGGACTGTTTATGTTTTCCATCTATTAAAATGGCGCTGACTATCATGATGTGCTATTGCGCATGAGCGGTAGTGGATTATACACCGCATGTAACTTCCGGCCCTGCGCACTGTGTTGTTGTGAACGCTGGGACTTGGCATTTTTTCAATGATATTGGGGTGAGTCATACTCATTGTAATATGAAATTTTCTGCTGCCGCTGATATGTAATTATCTCTTGTGCATGATATTTATGCATATAGGAATATTATTTTTATTATGCTATGCACTATGGCACTTTATATTAAGTGAGCACTTTATGATTGTATATCACTATGCTGGAGATTCATTTTTATGTATCATATATTGTATAATTGTCACAAAATACCAGCATAATTGGTGTGCTATAAGAAGGCACTCATTTGTCACATTGTACTGCTTGAGAAAGGTCCGCACCCTTTCAGGACCGAAACGTCGCACTGTATGGGCACATAGCCTGATGCGCTGAATAAAACATCATCATACTGAATTTTTCAAGGCGTGCTTCTTTCATTTTTTGATGGATATTTTAAAGGTTTGGTATACGCCTGGGAGCGTGCACCCTCTTCTTTTTTCTTATTTTATTTGTGCTGCTTTTTTATTTTTTCATTGTATCTATCATCTACTCTATCTATCATCTATTATCTAATATCTATCTATTATCTATCTAATATCTATCTATCTATTATTTCTTTATTTTACTCATTTATATAGAGCCATTAATTCCACAGCACTCTACAGACATTATCTATCTATCTATCTATCTCTCTATCTATCCTTATATAAATATATATGATTTTTTGTAGGTAATTATCTGATTGCAGATGATACATAGTGCTGAGCATTTGGTTCCATGTGACCAGTGTACTGTGTGTCTCTTGAAGTGTTGTCAGATCACAAAAGAAAGGTCACAGCCAGTTGGCTTCTCTATCTCGTCAGTGTGGCAGGCGGCGCAGGCAATGCTTGTGTTCCATCGCTCTTCAGCCATGAGCTGTTAGAAAGAAGTCTTTGATTTGCTGGACTTTGCCTTTGGAAAATGCAGCAATTTGGATTTTTAAATGTGCTCTGTCCTTGAACCCGGCCAATTATTTTTCTCTTTCGTCTCCAACCTTTAGATTGGAGATGGAGAACGACTGGTTAAAATGAGAAAATGTCTAAATGACAAAAAGCGGAGTAAATATCATTGTAAGTGGTGATAGCCTATAAATAAAGTAATATTGAGTGATCCAAAGCATCTTGGGGAAGATCTGTATATGCGATTAGTTTTAATAACTAGTAAATCTATTTCCTACACTTGAAAATGTCCTAGCGGGGAGAACATGGTGCTCAATGTAAAGAGTAGCTTCCCATGGCTGGCAGATTCCATATTACATTTGGTTCATGAACTTACAGTAAGTTGGTGTGCTCCCATTTTGGGTGTGGGGCCAGTACAATCAGATAATAGACATTCTGTATGTGTTATTCTCGTTAATTAGCCCATTATGGATCTTTGGAGGTCCAACATGTAGGATCTCCACTGTCACCAGTATTTCATTTCTATGTTATTCAACCTGTCCTGGCTCCAGTGCCGGGCCTTCTACCCTTCTTCTATCGCTGGCAAACTTTGCACTAATTCACTCTGATAACCCAGCAAACATCTATGACATCATCACCCAAGGCATTTTAAGGCCGACTCAGGCCGATGCCAGCTGTCTGAATATTCAGAAATCAATGTTCTCAGCTATCATGTCTGGTGTCACTTTACCTTTCACTTAGCTAAGGTCCAGCCAAGTGTCTAATTATCTCCTTCTACTTCTGACTTTCATTCAATTTCCAGAGTTTATTTTCAAGCTCAGTCCAGCTTCTGTAGGTGTTGTTCACACCCACTGTTCTACTATTAAGGTAACAAATCTCCGTTTCTAGTTATTAATTGCATATGTCTCTGATATCAACCATTTGTCTGATGTAAGCTCCTGATTGTATACATATTTCCAATTAACCAATTGCTTGCTGCAAATTCTTGATTACATATGTCTCTGCTTTTAACAAGCTGCCTGTGCAAATTCCAGATTGTTTGTGCATTTATGCTCCTGTGTGTATCCACACTACTAGCTCTGCTTCATCTAGTGCTTCCTGATATTCTTGTCTGTTTTTATCATCCTGCATACCCTACCGTCCGGGTCCTTGCTGATCCACTTGCCATCCATCAATACTTGCTCTGTGGTACCATCACCTCAGATGCATGCTGCTCACCTAGACTTATGGCTTAGAGAAACCACCTCACCAGGTGAGCTCATAACACTTTACATAGGCACCGAAGCTTATCTGTAAAGGATGATAAATCTCATATTATTGCTAATTCACTGAAATGGAATAAGCCACAGTAGCAGACACAACCATTCAAATGGTTCATTAACCCCATAGTGGCAGCGCCAATTTGGTACTTAATGACCAACACAATTTTTACAATTCTTACCACTGTCAATTTATGAAGCTATAGCTCTAGAATGCCTCAACATATCCCACTGATTCTGAGGTTATTTTTTCATGACATATTGTACTTCATGTTAGTGGTAAAATTTCTTCGATATGACTTGTGCTTATTTATGAAAATATGGAAATTTGGCAACAATTTTGAAAATTTTGCAATTTTCAAAATTTTAATTTTTGTGCCCTTAAATCAGAAAGTCATATCGCACAAAATAGTTAATAAATAACATTTCCCACATGTCTACTTTACATCAGCACAATTTTGGAAACATAATGTTTTTTGTTAGGAGGTTATAAGGGTTAAACCAGTGATTTCTCATTTTTCCAGCAGCTGAGCTCAGTTAGCCACTCCTTTCCCCATTATAATCTGGGCTGTGATGCAAGTCCTTGTTGGAGTAGCATTTGCTGCATGGCTTCAGGAGGGAGAAGAGTTCATATGAAGGAGTGTTGGAGTAGTTATCTGTGACTGCTGCTTGCTTTGTAAGTGTGGTAAATCCCTATCCTTCTATATTTTGGTTTATTCCCCTACCTCCACGCCCTGGTGCATTCCTCTGTTATATGTGAGTGAATATTTTGTATGCCTGGAGCTTTCAACCCTTGCTTGTGTTGCCTCGTTTGTCGGTTTGGCAGGGACGGACACTGACAGTTTGAGGCCCCAGTGTGAGAAATGTGTCTGGGCCCCCTTCTTTTTGTGGCGACAAAGCTACATACATATATAAATATATATATATATAAATATACATAGCCACACACACACATACATGTGTATATACTGTATATTACATAGTCTTATTATATATATTGCCATCCCTTATTATGGAGTGCCCTCTCTTGTTATGTACAGCACCGTCCCTTACATATAGGTTTATACAGAGCCCTGTTTTTTTATTACATACCATCTTCTCTTGTTAGATATATAATGAAATGATGGCTGATGGAGCATGAGAAATCTTTTCTAATGGAGGAGCTGAAGGACTGGTCGTCTGGTTACCGGTTCCTCCATCAGCAGTCATTTTATATCTAACAAGAGAGGGGACTATGTAATAAAGAGGGCACTGTGAAAAGCAAAAATAACAGGAATACACTATGTAAGAGACAGCACTGTACATAACAGTAAAGTAAGCAATTTAAATAAGGGACGGCATCATATACAGTTGTGGCCAAAAGTATTGACACCCCTGCAATTCTGTCAGATAGTACTCAGTTTCTTCCTGAAAATGATTGCAAACACAAATACTTTGTTATTATTATCTTCATTTAATTTATCTTAAATGAAAAAACACAAAAAGAATTGTCCTAAAGCCAAACTGGATATAATTCCACACCAAACATAAAAAAGAGGGTGGACAAAAGTATTGGCACTGTTCGAAAAATCATGTGATGCTTCTCTAATTTGTGTAATTAACAGCACCTGTAACTTACCTGTGGCACCTAACAGGTGTTGGCAATAACTAAATCACACTTGCAGCCAGTTGACATGGATTAAAGTTGACTCAACCTCTGTCCTGTGTCCTTGTGTGTACCACATTGAGCATGGAGAAAAGAAAGAAGACCAAAGAACTGTCTGAGGACTTGAGAAACCAAATTGTGAGGAAGCATGAGCAATCTCAAGGCTACAAGTCCATCTCCAAAGACCTGAATGTTCCTGTGTCTACCATGCGCAGTGTCATCAAGAAGTTTAAAGCCCATGGCACTGTGGCTAACCTCCCTAGATGTGGACAGAAAAGAAAAATTGACAAGAGATTTCAACACAAGATTGTGCGGCTGTTGGATAAAGAACCTCGACTAACATCCAAACAAGTTCAAGCTGCCCTGCAGTCCGAGGGTACAACAGTGTCAACCCGTACTATCCGTCGGCGTCTGAATGAAAAGGGACTGAATGGTAGGAGACCCAGGAAGACCCCACTTCTTACCCCGAGACATAAAAAAGCCAGGCTGGAGTTTGCCAAAACTTACCTGAAAAAGTCTAAAACGTTTTGGAAGAATGTTCTCTGGTCAGATGAGACAAAAGTAGAGCTTTTTGGGCAAAGGCATCAACATAGAGTTTACAGGAGAAAAAAAGAGGCATTCAAAGAAAAAAACACGGTCCCTACAGTCAAACATGGCGGAGGTTCCCTGATGTTTTGGGGTTGGTTTGCTGCCTCTGGCACTGGACTGCTTGACCGTGTGCATGGCATTATAAAGTCTGAAGACTACCAACAAATTTTGCAGCATAATGTAGGGCCCAGTGTGAGAAAGCTGGGTCTCCCTCAGAGGTCATGGGTCTTCCAGCAGGACAATGACCCAAAACACACTTCAAAAAACACTAGAAAATGGTTTGAGAGAAAACACTGGAGACTTCTAAGGTGGCCAGCAATGAGTCCAGACCTGAATCCCATAGAACACCTGTGGAGAGATCTAAAAATGGCAGTTTGGAGAAGGCACCCTTCAAATATTATTGCCCATTCCAGCACTTCCATCATTTCCTCCTCCCCACCACCCCTATTATTGCCCTTTCCACCACCTCCATCATTGCCTTCTACCCCACCACCACCATCATTGCCCATTCTAGCACCTCCATCATTTACTCCTCTCCCACCACCCCATCATTGTCCTTTCCACTACCTCCATCATTGCTTTATCCCCCATCACCCCCATCATTGCCCTCTCCATCACCACCATCATTGCGCTCTCCTCCACCTACACACACACAGACACACACAGCACCATTCACCTTTCTGCACATTCCTTTGCAGCGCTATGCACACACACACACACCACCAATTATCTCTACACACACATAGCACCTCTTACCTCTCCGCACGGTCTCCCGCAGCATCACCATCGCCGGCAGCTTCCTCTCACAGCCGTAGCGCAGAATGATGATATCATCCAGCCCCACTGCTGACTGCTGTGTGACACATGAAGCACGGGCAGGAAGCAGGAAGGATCGCTGCAGCTCCGTTCTGCTACCATTTTCTCTTGCAGGCAGCGGAGCTGCAGGGATTGCTCGCTGCCCGACGCACATGAGGGCAATCTGGCCAGGGGCCCCTTGGGGCTGGATAAACAGGCCAGTTTGCCCTCATTATTGGCCATCCTGCAGGGGCCCCCTTCCACCTCCGGGCCCCGGTGCAGTCGCACTGGCTGCACATGCGGTATGTCCGCCCCTGCGGGTTGGTGTACTACGGTGCACATTTGTGACCCTTTTCTGTTGTGAGTTCATTTTCCCCTCCGTCACTGAGGCCTGGTGAACTCCCTATTCTAGTGAAGGAAGGTAGTGAGCCTGATTATCAGGTACCTGGGACTAATGAAGACGATTGGCTGAGTGGAGTCACTGACTGGATTTAAGGCAGCCTACTCCCTTTCTGCCCTGCGGGTGATTTCTCTGTGGACTCTTGGACACCAGTCTGATTCCTGCTCTCCTAAAGCTAAGTTTTCTGTTTTGCCTTTTTGCATCTAAGATTAGTTTTTGTTTTTCTTGCTTTTTGGATTCTGCCACTCCCTGCTGGAGTGTGCAGTGTTCTTTGAGCTCTGTCTTCTGAAAGTACCTGAGTGCTGATTTAGTTGTTGAAGCTTAGTTGCTTCAGGGCCATTTTTATATCAGCTTGTTGGCTATTGTCTCTGATAGGGTTTTGGCAGATTGCAGACAGCAGCCTTCCTATCCGTTCCTATCTAGGTAGTTTTTGGGCCCCGTCTTTGCTCAGCCTGTCTTTCTGTCTGTGTAAGTGTTTTCATCTTGCTTCACCGTCATTATATGTGGGGGGCTGCCTATTGCTTTGTGGTCTGCTCTGGGGCAGTTAGATTTCCCCTTTCCTTCTTTAGGCCTAAGTATCTCTCCGGCTGTGATCGAGGGGTCTAGGTCATCGTAGGAACCCCCCACGGCTACTGCTTGTTGTGTTGATAGGTTCAGGGGTCTGCAATCTGATAGTTGCCAACTTCTCTGGTTTTCAGGACTTAGCTAGCATTTCTGTTTTTGCCTCCTACGGTGACTCAATCATAACAGAATCACCCGCCCAAACCGCAGATCCTGGGGTACTCAATAGCAGGAAAGAATTGTGTTTTAAAAAAAAAAAAAAAAAAAAAAGTGTGTGTATATTCTTTCCTCTATATCTCTGAGGCCGTAGGGGGAATTTTTTTTCTCTCAATGGAGATAAAGCAAGTGTCTGATCGTGTGGAGCAGCTCGCTGCTGAAGTGCGAGGAATTTCCACCTATCTTGCTCGTTCACATGCTGTTGAACCAAAGATCCCCACACCTGATGTATTTTTTGGGGATCGATCTAAATTTTTGAGTTTCAAAAATAATTGTAAATTATTTTTTGCTTTGAAGCCTAACTCGTCAGGGAGCCCCGCGCAGCAGGTTAAAATTGTCATCTCTTTGCTGCGCGGCGATCCCCAGGATTGGGCGTTTTCTTTGAAACCAGATGACCCTATTCTGACTAATGTGAACGCATTTTTTCAAGCCTTGGGGTTGCTGTACGACGAACCTAATGCTATTGATCAGGCTGAAAAGACCCTGTTAGCATTGAACCAGGGTCGAGAATCTGCAGAGTTGTACTGTCAAAAGTTCCGAAAGTGGGCGGTCCTTACTACCTGGAATGATAGTGCCTTGGCTGCTCTCTTTTGGAAGGGTTTGTCAGAAGCCGTAAAAGATACTAAGGTGGGATTTCCTGTTCCCTCTGGTCTGGACGATTCTATGTCCGGCGTTTACGTGAAAGCAGGATTACACGAGAGGTGTTGCCACCGGTTGAACAGACGTCTGAACCTATGCAATGTGATAGAGTTTTGTCTAAGGCGCAACGTCAGGAATTCAGAAGGCGCAATAAGCTGTGTTTTTTTCTGTGGAGATGCCTCACATGTTATTTCTGTTTGTCCTAAACGTGAGAAATGCTTTGCACACACGTTTTCTGTTGGTGGGGTTCAGCCTAAGTTTCTTTTGGCGATTACTCTGATCTGTTCCCTGTCCACATTTTCCGCCAAGGCTTTTGTGGATTCGGGAGCAGCGCTAAACCTAATGGACTTGGATTTTGTTAGACGTTGTGGATTTCCGTTGACACCTCTGCAGATGCCTATCCCTTTGAGGGGGATTGATGCTACCCCTCTGGCTAAAAATAAACCTCAGTTTTGGACCCAGTTGGTCATGCGGGTCGCCCCAGACCACCAAGAAAATTGCAGATTTTTGGTGTTGCATGGTCTGCATGATGCCGTTGTTCTGGGGTTTCCCTGGTTGCAGATTCATAATCCTGTTTTGGATTGGAAGTCTGTGTCTGTGGTGAGTTGGGGTTGCCGGTGTACCTTTAGTGAGGCTCCGTTTTTTTCCACCTCTCCTCAGTCGCATGAGGTTCCTGACTATTTGGCGGACTACTATGATGTATTTAGTGAGAATGAGTCTGCGTCCTTGCCTCCTCATAGGAGTTATGACTGTGCAATTGAACTCAACCCGGGGTGTAAATTTCCTAAGGGTCGGCTCTTCAATTTATCTGTACCCGAGCACGAGGCTATGCGGTCCTATATTAAGGAGGCGTTGGAGAAGGGTCATATTAGACCATCCTCTTCACCCTTAGGTGCCGTTTTTTTTTTTTTGTGGCCAAGAAGGATGGTTCTTTAAGGCCTTGTATTGATTATCGTGCCCTCAATAAAATTACTATTAAATATCAGTATTCGTTACCCCTGATTTCGGATCTATTCTCTAGAGTCAGAGGTGCTTGCTGGTTTACCAAGCTTGACCTCAGGGGGCGTATAATCTTATCCGCATTAAGCAGGGGATGAATGGAAGACGGCGTTTAATACTCCGGAGGGACATTTTGAGTACCTGGTGATGCCTTTTGGGCTCACTAATGTCCCTTCTGTCTTCCAGTGCTTCATGAACGATATTTTCCGAGACTTTGTCAATAAATTTTTGATTATCTATCTGGATGATATTTTGATCTTCTCCAAGGATTGGGATTCTCATGTGGAACATGTTCGGACTGTGTTCCGGATCTTGAGAGAGAATTCTCTGTATGTCAAAGGATCAAAATGCCTTTTTGGAGTACAGAGAATTTCTTTTTTGGGATTTATTTTGTCTCCGTCAACTATTGAAATGGACCCGGCCAAGGTACAGGCCATTTATGATTGGGTTCAGCCCACTTCTTTGAAGGCCCTCCAGAAGTTTTTGGGTTTTGCTAATTTTTATCGGAAATTTATAGCAAAATTTTCTAGTATTGCCAAACCATTGACTGACCTAACCAGGAAGGGTGCGGATGTGTTGAATTGTTCTCCGGAGGCGGTTGCTTCCTTTCAGGAGCTGAAGCGTAGATTTACCTCCGCCCCGGTTCTGCGGCAACCTGATGTCTCACTCTCGTTCCAGGTAGAGGTGGATGCTTCTGAGATTGGTGCAGGAGCGGCGTTGTCCCAAAAGGATCCGGTAACATCTAAAATGAATCCCTGTGCTTTCTTTTCCCGTAAGTTCTCTTCATCTGAACGTAACTATGATGTGGGGAATCGGGAACTGTTGGCCATGAAATGGGCATTTGAGGAGTGGAGACATTGGTTGGAGGGAGCCAAACAACAAGTTGTGGTCCTCACTGACCACAAAAATTTGATTTACCTAGAGTCGGCTAAACGCTTGAACCCTAGACAGGCTAGGTGGGCCTTGCTTTTTACACGTTTTGATTTTGTGGTCTCTTTCCTTCCTGGAACTAAGAATGTCAAGGCTGACGCCCTCTCTAGGAGTTTCTTTGCTGATTCTCCTGTGGTGACCAAGCCTGCCACCATCTTAGGCAAAGGGGTAGTTCTTTCTGCCATCTCGCCCGATTTGAGACTTGCTCTGCAAGAGTTCCAGGAGGACAAACCTGAGCGTTGCCCCAGTGGAAAGTTGTATGTTCCTGACCAGTGGAAGAAGAGAGTGATGTCTGAAGTTCATTGCTCTGCATTGGCTGGTCATCCAGGTATTTTTGGTACTAGAGATCTGGTGAGTCGCTCTTTTTGGTGGCCCACCTTGTCTCATGATGTCAGGAATTTTGTGCAGTCCTGTGGGACTTGCTCCCGGTCTAAATCTTGTTCTCGCTCTAGTGGGTTGTTGATGCCTTTCCGGTCCCCAGGAGGCCATGGACCCATATTTCAATGGATTTCATTTCTGATATGCCGGTCTCTCAAAGAATGACTGTTATTTGGGTGATTTGTGATAGGTTCTCTAAGATGGTTCATCTTGTACCACTCCCTAAGTTGCCATCTTCCTCTGAGTTGGTGCCTCTGTTTTTGCAACAGGTGGTTCGCTTGCACGGGATTCCTGAGAACATTGTATCTGACAGAGGAGTTCAATTTGTGTCTAAATTTTGGAGGACGTTCTGTTCCAAGTTGGGAACTCAGCTGTCCTTCTCCTCTGCTTTTCACCCTCAGAACAATGGGCAGACAGTGAGAACAAACCAGACCTTGGAGTCGTATTTGAGATGTTTTATTTCCGCTGATCAGGATGATTGGGTTTCATTTTTGCCCTTGGCCGAATTTGCTTTAAATAATAGAGCTAGTTCTGCCACTTTGATGTCACCTTTTTTTTGTAACTTTGGTTTTCACCCTCGATTTTCTTCAGGGCAGGTGGAGCCTTCTGCCTGCCCAGGTGTTGACACTGTGGTGGAGAGAATGCACCAGATCTGGGACCAAGTGGTGGATAAGTTATCTCTCTTGCAGGAAAAGGCCCAGCGGTTTTCCAATCGACATAGGACCATTGGTCCCCAGTTTAAGATTGGTGATATGGTGTGGTTATCATCAAAAAATATTGCTATGAAGGTGGCTTCTCCTAAGTTTAAGCCTAGATTTATTGGACCTTACAAGATTTTGGAGATTATTAATCCGGTCTCTTTTCGATTGGCTCTTCCTGTCACATTTAAGATCCATAATGTGTTCCATAAGTCCTTGTTGAAGAGGTTTGTTGAGCCAGTTGTGCCTGAGGTGGCACCTCCGGACCCTGTATTTGTTGAAGGTAACTTGGAATATGAGGTAGAGAAAATTCTGGATTCCCGTCTGGCTAGACGGAGACTCCAGTATTTGGTTAAGTGGAAGGGTTATGGTCAGGAGGATAATTCCTGGGTCTCTGCCTCTGATATTCATGCCAAAAGATTGGTGCGTGCCTTTCATCGGGCTCACCCTGATCGCCCTGGTAGCGTTGTTGAGCGTTCGGTGACCCCTCCTCAAGGGGGGGGTACTGTTGTGAGTAGAGCTGAGCGACTTTTGCTTTTTTAGGGTCGCGTTTCGTTTCGTGAAACCCGACTTTTCCAAAAGTCGGGTCGAGCAAGATCGTCCGATTATAGGGAAAAGTCGGGGTCGTCCCGAAACACGAAACCCAATGTAAGTCAATGGGGAATAAAAGTCGGCAGTGAGAGGAGGACAGGAAACACACCTACAGTGCCCATTTGAATGCCAAAAGCATCAATTCTTCTTACTTAAGCTTGTCAACCTTAATTAACTTCATAATACAAGTTACGCACTGAAAAATGGGGGTTATTTGGCTAAATTTGTGGGGGGGGGGAGGGCTGGCTGCAGGTTTTCATGTGCCCTGGGCGAAAGAGCGCCCCTTTAACACATACCACAACTCATCATGCTCCGATACGGCAGAGAAATAGCGGTATAGTACAATGAAAAATACCTCACTTTTTACATCTCATGACGAGGCCCATCTATTTCTCCATACAAAATCATTGGTCCCATATAATGTTTGAAACAGTATATGATGAGCTCCACATAATGCTACAGTATATGTTGGTCCCCATGGATGAAGCTCCACTGTCTTATGGGCCCAAATAATGCTCCAAACATAATGGGCCCCATTTCTACTGCTCTAGTGTATAATGGGCCCTGTAAATGCTGCTCCAGTGTCTGATGTCCACCTTTGGAATGTTCCAGTGTATGGTGGGCCCCATCTATCATTCTCCAGAGTATAGTGCTCCCCAAAAATTGCTGTCCCAACATAGAAAACAATCAAATAAGTCTCCTCGCTAGGGAATCCCTGTACTTGTCTGGACAGGTGCTGTAGCTTGCTTAACAGCTCGCCAGCCGTTCTCACGCCCAGTATGGATTGCACGTGATTGCACAAAGGTTAGAAAGGGTACCGTATCCCTGGATAACATGTATGGATAGCGTACACATTCAAAATATATGTCTATACAGCATGAGGCAGGCTCAGACGGTGTTAGGCCCAGTATGGATTGCACGTCATTGCACAAAGGTTAGAAGGGGTACCGTATCCCCGGATAACATGTATGGATAGCGTACACATTCAAAATATATGTCTATACAGCATGAGGCAGGCTCAGACGGTGTTAGGCCCAGTATGGATTGCACGTCATTGCACAAAGGTTAGAAGGGGTACCGTATCCCCGGATAACATGTATGGATAGCGTACACATTCAAAATATATGTCTATACAGCATGAGGCAGGCTCAGACGGTGTTAGGCCCAGTATGGATTGCACGTCATTGCACAAAGGTTAGAAGGGGTACCGTATCCCCGGATAACATGTATGGATAGCGTACACATTCAAAATATATGTCTATACAGCATGAGGCAGGCTCAGACGGTGTTAGGCCCAGTATGGATTGCACGTCATTGCACAAAGGTTAGAAGGGGTACCGTATCCCCGGATAACATGTATGGATAGCGTACACATTCAAAATATATGTCTATACAGCATGAGGCAGGCTCAGACGGTGTTAGGCCCAGTATGGATTGCACGTCATTGCACAAAGGTTAGAAGGGGTACCGTATCCCCGGATAACATGTATGGATAGCGTACACATTCAAAATATATGTCTATACAGCATGAGGCAGGCTCAGACGGTGTTAGGCCCAGTATGGATTGCACGTCATTGCACAAAGGTTAGAAGGGGTACCGTATCCCCGGATAACATGTATGGATAGCGTACACATTCAAAATATATGTCTATACAGCATGAGGCAGGCTCAGACGGTGTTAGGCCCAGTATGGATTGCACGTCATTGCACAAAGGTTAGAAGGGGTACCGTATCCCCGGATAACATGTATGGATAGCGTACACATTCAAAATATATGTCTATACAGCATGAGGCAGGCTCAGACGGTGTTAGGCCCAGTATGGATTGCACGTCATTGCACAAAGGTTAGAAGGGGTACCGTATCCCCGGATAACATGTATGGATAGCGTACACATTCAAAATATATGTCTATACAGCATGAGGCAGGCTCAGACGGTGTTAGGCCCAGTATGGATTGCACGTCATTGCACAAAGGTTAGAAGGGGTACCGTATCCCCGGATAACATGTATGGATAGCGTACACATTCAAAATATATGTCTATACAGCATGAGGCAGGCTCAGACGGTGTGAGGCCCAGTATGGATTGCACATCATTGCACAAAGGTTAGAAGGGGTACCGTATCCCCGGATAACATGTATGGATAGCGTACACATTCAAAATATATGTCTATACAGCATGAGGCAGGCTCAGACGGTGTTAGGCCCAGTATGGATTGCACGTCATTGCACAAAGGTTAGAAGGGGTACCGTATCCCCGGATAACATGTATGGATAGCGTACACATTCAAAATATATGTCTATACAGCATGAGGCAGGCTCAGACGGTGTTAGGCCCAGTATGGATTGCACGTCATTGCACAAAGGTTAGAAGGGGTACCGTATCCCCGGATAACATGTATGGATAGCGTACACATTCAAAATATATGTCTATACAGCATGAGGCAGGCTCAGACGGTGTGAGGCCCAGTATGGATTGCACATCATTGCACAAAGGTTAGAAGGGGTACCGTATCCCCGGATAACATGTATGGATAGCGTACACATTCAAAATATATGTCTATACAGCATGAGGCAGGCTCAGACGGTGTTAGGCCCAGTATGGATTGCACGTCATTGCACAAAGGTTAGAAGGGGTACCGTATCCCCGGATAACATGTATGGATAGCGTACACATTCAAAATATATGTCTATACAGCATGAGGCAGGCTCAGAAGGTGTTAGGCCCAGTATGGATTGCACGTCATTGCACAAAGGTTAGAAGGGGTACCGTATCCCCGGCTAACATGTATGGATAGCGAACACATTCAAAATATATGTCTATACAGCATGAGGCAGGCTCAGACGGTGTTAGGCCCAGTATGGATTACACGTCATTGCACAAAGGTTAGAAGGGGTACCGTATCCCCGGATAACATGTATGGATAGCGTACACATTCAAAATATATGTCTATACAGCATGAGGCAGGCTCAGACGGTGTTAGGCCCAGTATGGATTGCACGTCATTGCACAAAGGTTAGAAGGGGTACCGTATCCCCGGATAACATGTATGGATAGCGTACACATTCAAAATATATGTCTATACAGCATGAGGCAGGCTCAGACGGTGTTAGGCCCAGTATGGATTGCACGTCATTGCACAACGGTTAGAAGGGGTACCGTATCCCCGGATAACATGTATGGATAGCGTACACATTCAAAATATATGTCTATACAGCATGAGGCAGGCTCAGACGGTGTTAGGCCCAGTATGGATTGCACGTCATTGCACAAAGGTTAGAAGGGGTACCGTATCCCCGGATAACATGTATGGATAGCGTACACATTCAAAATATATGTCTATACAGCATGAGGCAGGCTCAGACGGTGTTAGGCCCAGTATGGATTGCACGTCATTGCACAAAGGTTAGAAGGGGTACCGTATCCCCGGATAACATGTATGGATAGCGTACACATTCAAAATATATGTCTATACAGCATGAGGCAGGCTCAGACGGTGTTAGGCCCAGTATGGATTGCACGCCATTGCACAAAGGTTAGAAGGGGTACCGTATCCCCGGATAACATGTATGGATAGCGTACACATTCAAAATATATGTCTGTACAGCATGAGGCAGGCTCAGACGGTGTTAGGCCCAGTATGGATTGCACGTCATTGCACAAAGGTTAGAAGGGGTACCGTATCCCCGGATAACATGTATGGATAGCGTACACATTCAAAATATATGTCTATACAGCATGAGGCAGGCTCAGACGGTGTTAGGCCCAGTATGGATTGCACGTCATTGCACAAAGGTTAGAAGGGGTACCGTATCCCCGGATAACGTATGGATAGCGTACACATTCAAAATATATGTCTATACAGCATGAGGCAGGCTCAGACGGTGTTAGGCCCAGTATGGATTGCACGTCATTGCACAAAGGTTAGAAAGGGTACCGTATCCCCGGATAACATGTATGGATAGCGTACACATTCAAAATATATGTCTCAGGAGGCAGGCTCAGACGGTGTCAGGCACAGTATGGATTTGACGGCCCAGATTACACAGCGGAGGAGCAGGGAGAGGTAAAGATTGCAAATGCTGGGGCCCTGGCCAAGCAAGGGGGGCCCACTCGTGGGCGTCGGTACTGGCACTGGGCCCCTCATAGTACAGCGGTGTGTCTGACGGCGGGTGTGCACCACCACCGTCAGAGACACTTGATTGCACTATGAGGGACCCTGTGCCAGTGCCCGCGCCCAAGAGTCGGCCTACCCACCTGTCCAGGGCAACGGCACTCGCACGGTGTCGTGCGCTAGGTGGTGACCCCGGCCATGGGGGGGGGGAGGCAGCACAGTTAGGGAGTTTTAGAAAGTGGCATATGTTGATGTTGGACATTCAACTGATGCAAAAGGCGAAATAGGTGAAGTACCAGGACGAGGTGGACCAAAGCAAGCCATTTTTCTGTCACCCTATGTGTCATCAGGGGAAGGTGGGACAAAATCCTTGGAAACCCATGCGTGGTTCATTTTAATGAAGGTTAGATCATCCACATTTTGGGTTGACAGACGGGTCCTTTTTTCTGTCAGGATTGATCCAGCTGCACTGAAGACTCTTTCCGATAGCACACTTGCAGCTGGGCAAGCGAGCTCCTGTAAGGCATATTGGGCCAATTCAGGCCAGGTGTCCAGTTTAGCGGCCCAATAGTCAAAGGGGAATGACCTGTGTGGGAGAACATCGATATGGGAGGAAAAGTAGTTTGTAACCATAGTTGACAACTGCTGTCTCCTGTCACTTTCCATCGATGCAGTATTACCAGTTGTGTGAGCGGTATTTGAAAAATCAGTCCACAACATTGTCATGAAACCCCTGTCTCCAACGCCACTTCTGCTGTGTGCACCACGAACACCTCTGCCAAGCTGCCCCCGGCCCGTACGGCTCGTGTGAGAACCATCACCGCTGCTGTGTGCTGGGAATGCCTCAAGCAACCGATTTACCAGAGTTGCTTGTTTATTAGCCAATATTAGGTCAAGGTTCTCCTGTGGCATGATGTTTTGTAATTTGCCTTTATAGCGTGGATCCAGGATGCTGGCCAACCAGTAGTCGTCATCGTTCATCATTTTGGCAATGCGGGGGTCCCTTTTTAGGATCCGCAAGGCATAATCTGACATGTGGGCCAATGTTCCCGGTGTCAATGATGCACTGCGAGTGCTGGGTGGAGGAGCACTTTCTGGCAAATCCACATCCCTCCAGTCACGCACAAACCCTGTACCAGACCTTGCCACGCCAACATTTTCACTTGCCCCACGAGATGCATCCTCCTCCCCTAAGTAATCATCCCCATCATCCTCCTCCTCCTCCTCTTCTTCCTCCACCTCGTCCAGGAGAGGTCCCTGAGCAGACAATGGCTGAATGTCATCAAGGATTCCCTCCTCCTCTTCCTCCTCATCAACATTGGCTGCAGACGCCTGCTCCTTAAAGTGCGTCAAAGTTTGCATGCGCAGACGCATAAGTGGGATGCTCATGCTTAGGATGGCGTCGTCTGCGCTTACCAGCCGTGTGCATTCCTCAAAACACTGAAGGACTTTACAAAGGTCTTTCAGCTTCGACCACTGCACGCCTGTCAACTCCATGTCTGCTCTCAAAGTGCCTGGCCGTGTATCCTCCCACAAATGCATTATGGCCTGCCTCTGCTCGCACAGCCGCTCCACCATGTGCAGGGTGGAGTTCCACCTTGTTGCAATATCGATAATGAGGCGGTGGTTGGGAAGGTGGAGCAATCGCTGCAGCTTCTGCATACGAACGGAGTGTACAGGCGACCGGCGGATGTGCGCGCACAGTCTTCGCACCTTCTGGAGCAGGGCTGTTAACTCCGGATAATTTTTGAGGAAGCACTGCACCACCAGGTTCAAGGTGTGAGCCAAGCAAGGTATGTGGCTGAGTTTTGAAAGGGCTATGGCTGCCACAAAATTACGGCCGTTATCACTAACTACCTTGCCTGCCTCAAGATGTACACTGCCCAGCCATGACTCAGTTTGTCGCTTCAAGTACTCGGCCAGCACCTCGGCGGTGTGTCTGTCGCCCAAACACATCATCTGCAACACAGCCTGCTGACGCTTTCCACTAGCTGCTCGATAGGGGGACACATCGTGTGCAACAGTGGCAGCTGCAGATGGAGTGCTCGTACGACTGCGCTCTGTGGACGAGCTGTCGCTTCTGGAGGAGGAGGAGGAGGAGGAGGGTCGAACGCCTACAGCCAACTGTTTCCTATACCGTGGGCTAGGCAGCACTGTCCCACCACCGCTGTCCCCTGTGGACCCTGCATCCACCACATTAACCCAGTGCGCAGTGATGGACACGTAACGGCCCTGGCCATGCCGACTGGACCATGCATCAGTTGTGAGGTGCACCTTTCCGCTCACTGACTGCTTGAGTGCATGGACAATGCGGTCTTTCACATGATGGTGGAGGGCTGGGATGGCTTTGCGAGAGAAGAAGTGGCGACTGGGTAGGTCATAGCGTGGTACTGCATAGGCCATGAGTTCGCGGAAAGCTGTGCTTTCCACCAACCGAAAGGGCATCATCTCAAACGAGATTAGTTTGGCAATGTGGGCGTTCAAACCCAGTGTACACGGATGAGAGACTGAGTACTTTCTTGACCTACTCATAGTGTCTGGGAGGGTGAGCTGGACTTGAGAGCTGCATATGGTGGAAGTAGCGGTGGACAGGGCGGACTGAGAGAGGGTTGATGATGGTGATGGAGTTGGTGTTCTTTCTGATGGCCTAGAATCAGTCTTTCGTTGATATAACAGTGGGATTCCCTGACTGCTGTGGCCTTGCAACAACACCTCAACATTTGCTGCTGTGCTAACCGGTGGGCTTACAGTGGGGGAAACAATGTAGCGTTGCTGACTACCTTCGTTGTGATCAGTTGCACATGTGGCACTTGAGGTTTGGTGTTGTGTCCACGCTTGCAAGTGCATGCTGGTTAAATGTCTAAGCATGCAACTGGTATTCAAATTTTTCAGATTTTTCCCTCGGCTAAAGGTCTTTGCGCACTTCTTACAGATAACCTTGGCCTGATCATGAGGATTTTGTTCAAAAAAGTGCCACACTGCACTCTTCCTACTTTGGCAGACATTTTGCGGCCTAGCACGCTGTGATATTTTGACCCTCTGGACAAGCTGTCCAGCAACTCTTTTGATGTTTGGAACCTGTCTTTGGAGTGCTCCGGGCCTGCCAGATAACAGCTGTTGCGATGTCGATGTCTGCTGTGGATGCTCCTCATCTGAGCTATTGGAAGCAGCACCCTCTTCCCCCAATGGATGCCAATCTGGGTCAACAACTGGGTCATCCATCACCTCCTCTTCTATGTCATGTGCACCTTTCTCTGTGTCACCGTGTATGGTGGTATAGTGTGCGGGAAGGGGCACCTGAGTCTCATCAGGGTCAAAATCTGGCTCTGTACACTGCGAGGACAATGTAGTGCTCTGAGTGAATGTAACAGCAGAATCATCCATCAGCGGCTGTGCATCAGTGCACTCCATGTCAGATTCATCTTGGCCTGGGTAATTCACCATTTGACTTGAGGCATGGTATGTGAAAACAGCTCCATGGAGTAATCAGTAGTATGGCCTGAGTCATCCTTCAATCTTGGTTGGGGTGAAGGACACAAGGAAAGGTGTGGTTCATGAACATGAGCCTCCAATGACGACTCAGTGCTTTTACTTTTTACAACTGAAGAAGAGGAGGCGATAGAGCTGGAGGCTGAGTCAGCAATGTAAGACAAAACTTTTTCCTGATGCTCTGCCTTTAAAAGCGGTTTGCCAACTCCTAGAAAACTAAGCGTTCGAGTCCTTATGTAGCCAGACGATGACACAGGGTCAGCACCTCCTGCATTCGGTCCTATTTTGCTCTTGCCACTACCATCAGATCCACCACCAACACCATCATTACCAGCTGCCAACCCCCGCCCAATTCCACGGCCTCTTCCACCAGCCTTCCTCATTTTTGGTAGAAATGTAGACAAAATCCAACAAACTATATAGTAATGTAAAACAAGGTACAAGGTGTCTATAGGACAGGGGAGTTTTAGAATTTCTGCACACACTTGTGGATAGTGGACACTTGTGTATTGTGTGCGGCCCACTGATATCTGAGCGCTATGTGACACGCTCGATGGCACAGCTGCCTGTGACCAAAGTGACGAGAGGATAATGGAGATTTTGAATCTCTGCGTACACTTGTGGACAGTGGACACTTGTGGATTGTGTGCGGCCCACTGATATCTGAGCGCTATGTGACACGCTCGATGGCACAGCTGCCTGTGACCAAAGTGACGAGAGGATAATGGAGATTTTGAATCTCTGCGTACACTTTTGGACACTGGACACTTGTGGATTGTGTGCGGCCCACTGATATCTGAGCGCTATGTGACACGCTCGATGGCACAGCTGCCTGTGACCAAAGTGACGAGAGGATAATGGAGATTTTGAATCTCTGCGTACACTTGTGGACAGTGGACACTTGTGGATTGTGTGCGGCCCACTGATATCTGAGCGCTATGTGACACGCTCGATGGCACAGCTGCCTGTGACCAAAGTGACGAGAGGATAATGGAGATTTTGAATCTCTGCGTACACTTTTGGACACTGGACACTTGTGGATTGTGTGCGGCCCACTGATATCTGAGCGCTATGTGACACGCTCGATGGCACAGCTGCCTGAGACCAAAGTGACGAGAGGATAATGGAGATTTTGAATCTCTGCGTACACTTTTGGACACTGGACACTTGTGGATTGTGTGCGGCCCACTGATATCTGAGCGCTATGTGACACGCTCGATGGCACAGCTGCCTGTGACCAAAGTGACGAGAGGATAATGGAGATTTTGAATCTCTGCGTACACTTGTGGACACTGGACACTTGTGGATTGTGTGCGGCCCACTGATATCTGAGCGCTATGTGACACGCTCGATGGCACAGCTGCCTGTGACCAAAGTGACGAGAGGATAATGGAGATTTTGAATCTCTGCGTACACTTTTGAACACTGGACACTTGTGGATTGTGTGCGGCCCACTGATATCTGAGCGCTATGTGACACGCTCGATGGCACAGCTGCCTGTGACCAAAGTGACGAGAGGATAATGGAGATTTTGAATCTCTGCGTACACTTGTGGACAGTGGACACTTGTGGATTGTGTGCGGCCCACTGATATCTGAGCGCTATGTGACACGCTCGATGGCACAGCTGCCTGTGACCAAAGTGACGAGAGGATAATGGAGATTTTGAATCTCTGCGTACACTTTTGGACACTGGACACTTGTGGATTGTGTGCGGCCCACTGATATCTGAGCGCTATGTGACACGCTCGATGGCACAGCTGCCTGTGACCAAAGTGACGAGAGGATAATGGAGATTTTGAATCTCTGCGTACACTTGTGGACAGTGGACACTTGTGGATTGTGTGCGGCCCACTGATATCTGAGCGCTATGTGACACGCTCGATGGCACAGCTGCCTGTGACCAAAGTGACGAGAGGATAATGGAGATTTTGAATCTCTGCGTACACTTTTGGACACTGGACACTTGTGGATTGTGTGCGGCCCACTGATATCTGAGCGCTATGTGACACGCTCGATGGCACAGCTGCCTGTGACCAAAGTGACGAGAGGATAATGGAGATTTTGAATCTCTGCGTACACTTGTGGACAGTGGACACTTGTGGATTGTGTGCGGCCCACTGATATCTGAGCGCTATGTGACACGCTCGATGGCACAGCTGCCTGTGACCAAAGTGACGAGATGATAATGGAGATTTTGAATCTCTGCGTACACTTTTGGACACTGGACACTTGTGGATTGTGTGCGGCCCACTGATATCTGAGCGCTATGTGAAACGCTCGATGGCACAGCTGCCTGTGACCAAAGTGACGAGAGGATAATGGAGATTTTGAATCTCTGCGTACACTTGTGGACAGTGGACACTTGTGGATTGTGTGCGGCCCACTGATATCTGAGCGCTATGTGACACGCTCGATGGCACAGCTGCCTGTGACCAAAGTGACGAGAGGATAATGGAGATTTTGAATCTCTGCGTACACTTTTGGACACTGGACACTTGTGGATTGTGTGCGGCCCACTGATATCTGAGCGCTATGTGACACGCTCGATCTCACAGCTGCCTGTGACCAAAGTGACGAGAGGATAATGGAGATTTTGAATCTCTGTGTACACTTGTGGACACTGGACACTTGTGGATTGTGTGCGGCCCACTGATATCTGAGCGCTATGTGACACGCTCGATGGCACAGCTGCCTGTGACCAAAGTGACGAGAGGATAATGGAGATTTTGAATCTCTGCGTACACTTTTGGACACTGGACACTTGTGGATTGTGTGCGGCCCACTGATATCTGAGCGCTATGTGACACGCTCGATGGCACAGCTGCCTGTGACCAAAGTGACGAGAGGATAAGGGAGATTGGATTGCTTTTAAAAAAGCAGTTTGCGGAGCAGTGGGTAAACAGCAATGCCAGCGTGTCAGGAAGCCTTAAAAGGCAGCCCAACAACCAACACCACTGATACACCACAATATAGCCTCCCCTTGCACTGCACACACAGTGACTTGTGTGTTGTGCCGGCCAAATCGCTAGCAGCAGAAGCAGTTTTTTTGTCTTCTTCCCTGCCTAACGCTCTCCCTACAGAATCAGCAGCAACCTCTCCCTATACTAAGATCGGCAGAAGTAAGATGGCGGTCGGCGTGCACGCCCTTTTATACCCGTGACGCCCACCAAATCAAGCCAATCACTTGCATGCCCTTCTGAAAGATGGTGGTGACCCGTGCCTATGTCATCACGTTGCCCACAGTGTCCGTGGATCCTGATTGGCTGAAAAAGAGCGCAAAACAAACTTTTGAAACGTGACTTTGGCGCGTAAGTCGCCGACCTCGTGGCCGACCTCATCCTAGGGTCGGGTTTCGTTTCATGAAACCCGACTTTGCCAAAAGTCGGCGACTTTTGAATTTTTTCGACCCGTTTCGCTCAACTCTAGTTGTGAGTTCATTTTCCCCTCCGTCACTGAGGCCTGGTGAACTCCCTATTCTGGTGAAGGAAGGTAGTGAGCCTGATTATCAGGCACCTGGGACTAATGAAGACGATTGGCTGAGTGGAGTCACTGACTGGATTTAAGGCAGCCTACGCCCTTTCTGCCCTGCGGGTGATTTCTCTGTGGACTCTTGGACACCAGTCTGATTCCTGCTCTCCTAAAGCTAAGTTTTCTGTTTTGCCTTTTTGCATCTAAGATTAGTTTTTGTTTGTCTTGCTTTTTGGATTCTGCCACTCCCTGCTGGAGTGTGCAGTGTTCTTTGAGCTCTGTCTTCTGAAAGTACCTGAGTGCTGATTTAGTTGTTGAAGCTTAGTTGCTTCAGGGCCATTTTTATATCAGCTTGTTAGCTATTGTCTCTGATAGGGTTTTGGCAGATTGCAGACAGCAGCCTTCCTATCCGTTCCTATCTAGGTAGTTTTTGGGCCCCGTCTTTGCTCAGTCTGTCTTTCTGTCTGTGTAAGTGTTTTCATCTTGCTTCACCGTCATTATATGTGGGGGGCTGCCTATTGCTTTGGGGTCTGCTCTGGGGCAGTTAGATTTCCCCTTTCCTTCTTTAGGCCTAAGTATCTCTCCGGCTGTGATCGAGGGGTCTAGGTCATCGTAGGAACCCCCCACGGCTACTGCTAGTTGTGTTGATAGGTTCAGGGGTCTGCAATCTGATAGTTGCCAACTTCTCTGGTTTTCAGGACTTAGCTAGCATTTCTGTTTTTGCCTCCTACGGTGACTCAATCATAACACTTTTCCCTGAGTTGGCAAAGAGAACAGACCGAGGGCTAACTCAAGAGATAAGGCAAGAGCGGAGGTAGCGGCATCTTCGCCATCTGAAGTATCCTGGGAAGCAGGGTGAGCTAGGGTGCCCCCTAGTGTTAGGGACAGAGAAGGAGTCCCTGGTCTCGGGTCACCTGACAGCTGTGTCAAGCCAATATCAGTGTGTGAGTGCAGTCAAATGTATCTGCACTAACACCACACTGATTAGAAACACCCCAGAAACCCCCTCCCTCATAAACCTCATAAATTAAACATCCATAATGAATAAATCAAAATCTTGCAATATAAGGTATTTCCTAATGGAGAGTGGTACAGGGGACAGAAAGACTGTGAGACTGGCTGCGTTCCCCTCACAACCGACGAGTGCCGTTTTGCAAATTGCTTCCTCTGGGGGTGTGGCAGGTTTAGGGTGCCAGTGCATGTTAAGTACGATTATTCAAATGACATTGACATCATTGGATATTTCTGAGACGTGTTGGTTGCGCGTGCTGCCAGGACTTTGCCCCCTGTGGCTAAGGGGACTTCCGGAATCATGCTCTGTGAACCACAGCGGAACACCCTGTAGTCATCTGTAAGAGCATTTTCAGAGGTCGGAGGGGAGACTGGACCCAACGCATGCGCAGGACGTCAAGGGAAGAAAGCGGGACTGGCCAGGAGTTGGAAACCAAGAGAGGAAAAGTGATGGACTGCTTTATTAATGATGGGGTAGGGAAGAGGGAAAAGGGGAAATAAGTAAACAATTTATAACAGAAAAATAAATAAGGTATTCAGATAATGTAACCTTAGACAAGCAATGTGACATACAGCGAGTACGGAAAGTACTCAGACCCTTTGCTTAGTATTGAGTAAGCACCTTTTTGAGCAGGTACAGCCATGAGTCTGCTTGGGAATGATGCAAGAAGCTTTTCACACCTGGATTTGGGGATCCTCTGCCATTCTTCCTTCCAGATCCTCTCCAATTTCATCAGGTTGGATGGTGAACGTTGGTGGACAGCCATTTTCAGGTCTCTCCAGATATGCTCAATTGGGTTTAAGTCAGGGCTCTGGCTGGGCCAGTCAAGAATGGTCACAGAGTTGTTCTGATGCCACTCCTGTCATGATCCAGGCCGGGTTTTGTATCTTGTCTCCCTTTCCCGGTCTGATCATGTCAATGGTTAACTTTTCTCTGCCTCGTTCTGGCGCCAGGCTGGCTATTTCTCTTCACTGCATCCTGCAGGTGGTGTCAGTTATATTTTCTGCATACGGCGTAAGTTGTTGACTCCGAGTATATCCTGATTTGTCCTTCTGCTGTTGCTGACTTTGCCAGTGTCTGTTTGTTCCCCTCTTCCTATCCCAACTCTGTGTTCCCCTTTCATGTTTTTGACACCCTGGTATTTGACTTGGCTTGGACCCTGACCTGCTGTTTGTCTCTTGTCTTTCGCATATCTGCTCCTGACCAGTACTAACCCATTTGGCTTATTGCTGACTCTGTGTTTGTTTATTCCTTTAGTACTGCGCTACAGACTAATATCGACCCGGCTTGTTTGACTATTCTGCTTCCACCTGCTGGTAGCCTCACTGCTGCGCTGCAGGTCTGCTCTTGCTGTGTGCAGTCCTCCCTCCACTCTATTGCCATTTAGTGGAGCTTGCATCTACCTGCATAGCAGCAGCATGACAACTCCTTTGTTATTTTAGCTGTGTCCTTCGGGCCATTGTCTTGTTGGAAGATGAACCTTCAGCCAAGTCTGAGGTCCAGAGCACTCTGGAAGAGGATTTCATCCAGGATATCTCTGTACTTGGCCGCATTCATGTTTCCTTCAATTGCAACCAGTCATCCTGTCCCTGCAGCTGAAAAACTTTCCCATTGCATGATGCTGCCACCACAATGTGTTTCACTGTTGGGATTGTATTGGGCAGGTGATGAGCAATGCCTGGTTTTCTCCACACATATTGCTTAGAATTATCACCAAAAAGTTCTATCTTCATCTTATCAGACCAGATAATCTTATTTCTCATAGTCTGGGAGTCCTTCATGTGTTTTTTAGCAAACTCTTTGTGGGCTTTCATATGTCTTGTACTGAGGAGAGGCTTCCATCAGACCACTCTGCTATAATGGCCCAACTGGTGGAGGGCTGCAGTGATAGTTTACTTTTTGGAACTTTCTCCCATCTCCCTACTGCATCTGTAGAGCTCAGCTACAGTGATCTTGGGATTCTTCTTTACCTCTCTCACCAAGACTCTTCTCCTATGATTGCTCAGTTTGGCTGGATGGCCAGATCTAGGAAGGCTTCTGGTGGTCCCAAACTTTTTCTATTTAAGGATCATGGAGGTCAGTGTGCTCTTAGGAACCTTGAGTACTGCAGAAACTCTTTTGTACCCTTGGCCAGATCTGTGCCTTGCCACAATTCTGTCTCTGAGCTCCTTGGCCAGTTCCTTTGACCTCATGATTCTCATTTGGTCTGACGTGCTGTGAGCTGTGAGGTCTTATGTAGACAGGTGTGTGCCTTTACAAATCAAGTCCTATCAGTTTAATTAAACACAGCTGGACTCCAATGAAGGAGTAGAACCATCTCAAGGAAGATCACAAGGAAATAGACAGCAGGTGACTTAAATATGAGTGTCTGAGCAAAGGGTCTGAATACTTATGACCATGTGACATTTCAGTTTTTCTTTTTTAATAAATTTGCAAAAATTTCTACATTTCTGTTTCTGTTCAGTCAAGATGGGGTGCAGTGTACATTAATGAGAAAAAAATAAACTTTTTTGAATTTAACAAATGACTGCAATGAAACAAAGAGTGAAAAATATAAAGGGGTCCGAATACTTTCTGTACCCACTGTACATCATAATGAATAGGATAAAGGTAAATTCACGGGAGAAGGATACAAGGTACGATACTTAAAGCCACTCTAGATGTATATGAAAGACACAATTATTCCCTATAGTCTTGATGTAATGTACAGCGCAGGCCCACCAGTGAAAGAAACGTGTTTATAGGCATTTAGATATGATTATATTCTGTAGAAATGTGCATACTTATGCTTCCATACAAATTATATTGTTTCACAGCTGTGCAACGGAAAATCATTTTCCAGCTCTGTCGTCTCTACGATACTGTATGTAATAGAGATATGACACGTCCCCTGCTGGAGGATGTATTGCTGCGTGAAATCATGTGGAATATTGTGGCTGTCTATGGGCAGTTTGCACATTTTTTTAAATCTCTATTGATGATGACTTTTATAATATATAATATTTCAGTTCTTCCGACTGGCACCGGGTCTGATTGAGGGACAGATAGAAGAGATGTACAGCGTCTCCAAATGGAGGGTACTCTGAGACTAGAAATCCCACCCATACATAATCTGGTCCAGGTATGGACCGGGACTGAAATTCAGCCCTGGCATTTGCAATCACACAGGCCAATGTTGGCCCAGTCTCCAAGCACCAGATGGGGATATATTACTAATACTATCCTGGATGGAGGAAGGCAAGATTTACTACAAGACCAATATTTCTAATGATACCTTGAGGACACCGATTCTGTTAACAATGTAGCAGACAATGCAGCCCACGACCAGACAGGCCCTTCTGGCATTTGCCAGAATTGCCAAATGGCTGTTCCGGCCCTGATCTGGTCACACCTTCTAAACTGACCAGGTCATAACATGTTCTTCTCATAATACCAACCACATGGTCATGCCAAAGATGCCAACTAGACATGAGCAAATCATCCAACACTTTTCATGATTCAATTACCATGAATCCAGCAAGATCGAGGCGAGTCAGCTGCGATTTTACTGGTTTATATTGAGTGCTGTGAAGAGTGTAAAGAACAATAAAACATTATGCTCACCTGTCCTAGGCTCACCCCGTACCTGTCCTTCTGCCACTGCTCCCTATCTTTGCTTTCAGGTTTTCCTTTGGATCTTTCCAGCTTCTGGATCTTCCAACCTCTGGTCTACAGGTCTCCATTCTCACATGGGACCTAGTCAGTGACATAAAGTTTTATGCAGTAACTAGGTCTCAAGTGATCATGTGGGACCCGGGACATATCATTGATGTGTCCCACATGACCGGGTGAGGCCTAGTCAGAGTCAATAGCCCCAAACACTAGATTATCCAAAGTTTATAGGACGTAAGATTCAAAGCTAAGACTGGAGGATCTGGTAGGGAGCTGGCGAACAGGCTAGGACAGGTGTTTTATAATCCATTATTCATAGTACTTTATCTCAGCTGTTCAGTATTGGACGCTCCCCTCTCCTATACATAGTACTTTAACATGTCTCCCTCCATTTTTTATACTTTAGAGTCTGGAAAGATCTCAGAACATAATAAATGTTTTTTGGGGTGTACGCTTTCTTCGTGGTAAATCAACTTAGCCCAAAATAATTTTTTTTGGCAGTTTTGGAGAAATTGAACTTCAAACAAAATGTAAAAAATTTGCTCACCTGTACTGTCAACATTACAGGTAGCCTTGCCAGGCTAGCCTTATAATTTTCCTCACAGTGCCAGTCCTACTGTAGTGTCTATAATGCCAAACTCATATTTAACAATGTTGAAATTGTCAATATTCCAACAATACCAGAATCAAATACTTGTCGACAGTTCCCATTACAATAAAATGAAAATATTCTGGTGTTTAGTTCCTGGGGAATAGGAACCACATTGTGATATTAAAGGGAATATGTTACCAGATTTTTATAATGTAATCTGAGAGCAGCATGATGTAGGGATAGAGACCCAGATTCCAGTGATATGTCACTTACTGGGCCACTTGGTGTCATTTTGATACAATCACAGTTTTCTATGCCGCAGATCTAGCAATCATCTCAATGCCAAGTCCTGTATAACCCCGCCCACAGCGCTGATTGGCAGCTTTCTATGTACACTGTACACAGAAACCTGACAAATAAGTGGTGGGGTTATTCAGAATAGTTGACTAGGAGGCCCGAGACACCTAGTCCTCTAGTGCTAATATCCTGCTGATAAAACATTGATTTTATTGAAACAGCAACAGCAAGTCAGCAAGTAACACATCGCTGTAATCAGGGTTTCAGCCTCTAAAAACATGCTGCTCTCAGATTGCATTGCAAAAACCTGCTGATACATTTCTGTTAATTTAATCTTTTTATGTAATTTTCGCAATGCCAAACTCACTGCAGAGGTTATAATGTTAACCCAATAGAAATGTCCATGATTTTACCTTCATCAGTAGGCCAGTCTGCTATTCTCCCCAGCATAAGACAGTATGCAAATTATTCATAATCCAGACAGAAAAAAAAGATTATTTTTATCAATATTTTCATCCATAGGTAAACCATATATCCGTTTTTTTACATCCATTTTTTCATCAGAAATTTAAAATACATTTTCCTTTGTTAATAATTGCAATTTATCAGTAAAAAATTAATGCCATATGGAATGATTCCTGATCCTTTTTTTGGACACCCATTGACTAATAATGGAAAAGTTTCATCCAAACTATGGATCAAAATAGTGTCTGCTGCATGCTCCATTGGTCCTTGTGTAAATGTGTTCATGTTGAACTACCACATTATTCTGACTACATAACTAGGCTTCAAGTGTGGGGTTCTTGAGAAAGCATTTCTATGGATGTCTATAGAGACTCAGTACTCACACCAAGAAACTTTATCACATAGCTTCAAATCGACTGCAGAGGTATCTTTGAGGGTTCCACAAGGTTTATTCACCAGCTGAATTCTTTTCTTTTTCACAATCGTAACAGAAGTAGCAGCAACAACTGCAGTTGGTAAAAGATAATTCCGAATCAGAGATGTACAACCATGTACCTAGAAATATGGCTGACAAACATCTAGGGATGAAGGGAGGGATTACTTACATCTGAGATGTCCACAGGGAGAGAGACGGGACCAACTTTAAAAGGCAAATCTGGTTGCATAGCAGTATAACAACAACAATACAATGACAATACAATTGCCACAGGTTTACCGCGACAGAGAGGGGCCAGAAGACCGCAGCGTCTGATTTAATGCACTCCTGCATGGATTAGAAGCACTTCACAATCATATTAAATGGTTCAGGTTTCTCTTAGCAGTGCAGGAGTTAATCTATTTAGCTTGAGTGCTGCTGGAGACATCCAGCTTTGATTATCTCAGCTGTTCAGTATTGGACACTCCCCTCTCCTATATATACTCACCTCTGGAAATCAGGATTTCCAGTGTTAGGTTAATTCTGCTCTGTTTCAGGAGCGTGAAGTAGCTTGTCGTTTGAGGAGGCATTCGGAGTCTTGCTCTAAAGACTGTTGGTTGGAGTATTGTCTGTATGGTTAACCTCATTCCCTCCTGTTTTTCTATCCCTTTCTTCGCTCTCTGGTGTTCTGCTGTGTTTTTTTGAGAGTGCATATTTGTGTGATTAGTATTTTCCTTTATCCCTGTTCGTATTCCCTTGTAGGTCTGAGTTGTGTATTCTTATACGCTACTACTCCCCATTTCTTTGGGTGGAGGAGGGGACAGTTTAAGGCTGATCTAGGATCTCAGCAATGTATGTGGCCCCAGCATCTTCACCATTAGAACTAATCCGGGTATGACTAACTTTAGGGATAGGGAAGGCACCCCTAACTCCAGGATATCTGTGCCATGACAACAATAATGTATGATTCCCAAGTCATGGGACATGACATGGTCAGTATGCCATTTGATTTACATAATATAGTAATATAACACATAATGATCCCAAATAATACAAGCATCTAGAAAATCTTTTCATTCTAAGGGTGTGTGCAGACGCTGCGGAATCCGCTGCGGATTAATCCGCACGGATTTTGTAAAAACCGCAGATAAACTGCAGGTCAAAAGACCTGCGGATTATCTGCGGTTTTGACTGTGGTTTGGTCCTGCGGATTCACCATCTCCACAATGGTGGCGATAGGAACCCGCTGTGGATTCCGCAGAAAGAATTGACATGTCACTTCTTTCTGCGGTTTCAAAACCGCAGCAAATCCGCGCAGATTTTTCCGCAACGTCTACACAGCGTTTTTTTTTTACCATTCATTTGAATGGTACTGTACACCGCAGCTAAAACTGCTGCGGGTCCGCAGCGGCCGAAACCGCTGCGGAAACGCAGCGGAATCCGCAGCGTGTGCACACAGCCTAATCCTTTCTTCTTAAAAGCAATTTGTTGTACAGATCTACTGTATATTGTCAGTGGGCTTCTGATAAGATGGTAGAAATGATCACATAGATAGTATAGCAACAAAACCGTGAAATGCTACAAAAGTACAGGTTTAAAAGTCTAATGGGAACCTAGCTCTCGTGTAAAAAATGGAAAAAAAAGTAATTTTTCTTGAAAATGTTCAAGAAAAACAGCTTTTTATACCCCAAAATGTTCCTGCAGCTGAGGCAGAAAATCAGATTTCTAAAATGCCATTATTTCTTTTCAAACTGTATTCCTCCACCACTTTAAAAAAAAAAAGTCCCTAGTCTCACTTTATGCCATTGCTGCGTGGGAAATTCCCATGCAGCAATGGCATAAAGTGAGACTAGGGACTTTTTTTTACAGTGGTGGAGGAATACAGTGCGGAAGGATACCTACCTTCCGTCATTGTATTCCTGGAGCTGGTAGAGAACGGTAGCATCAGCTGATGCTGCTGTTCTCCACGCAAGATGGACGTGGGACCCTCGTGGACTTCTGCGGATCGGGGTAAGTATATTGGTGTTTTTTTATTTTGATATTTATTCCTCAGGCGACAATGGCTTCGGGGATCAAAGTGACAAGTGACGGTGAGTATGTACTCTATGTTATATGTACTGTATGTCTATATGTATGTATTGTATGTAGTATATATGTATGTTGCATGCATGTAGTATATATGCAGTATATATGTAGTATGCATGTTGCATGCATGTGGTATATATGTAGTATGTATGTAGCATGTATGTAGTATGTAGCATGTATGTAGTATGTATGTTGCATGTATGTAGCATGTAGTGTGTATGTATGTAGCATGTATGTAGTATGTATGTTGCATGTATGTAGCATGTAGTGTGTATGTTGCATGTATGTAGCATGTAGTATATATGTAGTATGTATGTTACATGTAGTATATATAGAATATATGTAGTATGCATGTTGCATGCATGTAGTATATATGTTGTATGTATGTTGCATGCATGTAGTATATATGTATTATGTATGTAGTATGTATGTAGCATGTATGTAGTATGTATGTTACATGTAGTATATATGTAGTATGCATGTTGTATGTATGTAGCATGTATGTAGCATGTATGTAGCATGTAATTTTTTTTTTTTTTTTTTTTACATTCAACACATTAGCCGGATGATGGGACTACTACTGTCCCATCATTGGCTAATGTGTCAATCACTGTCATGGTAGCAGGCATCGCCCGATGGGACTTGTAGTCCCATCGGATGATGCCTGCACAGACCCCCGGAGCCTGCACAGACCACCGGCAGGCCGGCACAGACCACCGGAGCCTGCACAGACCACCGGCAGGCCGGCACAGCCCCCCGGCAGGCCGGCACAGACCACCGGAGCCTGCACAGACCACCGGCAGGCCGGCACAGACCCCCGGAGCCTGCACAGACCACCGGCAGGCCGGCACAGACCACCGGAGCCTGCACAGACCACCGGCAGGCTGGCACAGACCACCGGCAGGCCGGCACAGCCCCCCGGCAGGCCGGCACAGACCACCGGAGCCTGCACAGACCACCGGCAGGCCGGTACAGACCCCCGGACAGTCGGCACAGCCCCCCCGAAGGCCCGAACTGACGGCGCATCATGATGCGCACAGACAGCGCATCATGATGACATCATTTCGGCAGCCAATCAGAGCCACAAAAGTGGCTCATTGCATTTTGGACTTCCGATTCCGGTATCCGATACGAAAAAAGTATCGATACTCGGTATCGGAATTCCGATACGGCAAATATCGGCCGATACTTGCGGTATCGGAAAGCTCAACACTAGAGCTGACAGGTTCAAGCATCAGCAGAGCGCAAAAAAGGGTTTGGCTTCCTAGAGAGGCACAGAAACTTATTCATCACACTGAGAAGCACATAAAAATACGAGCAAAGCCTTGCAACCATTAAAACTTAGCATTAAAATCATTTGGGTAACATTTAGTTCTACAAATATATAAAAAATGTTAATAAATATATATATAACTAAATATATATGTAAAAAAATATAACAATACATATGAAAATATAGTCAGCACACAAACATTATTAAAAGCCTGCGAAAATCAGATAAAACCTTCAGTAATTTCATTAAGACCATGAGGTTTCAGGCTGCCAAGCTTGTAAATCAAATAAACCTCTTTTCTGTTCAGCTTCATGACTCTGTTGGGGATATGTGCCGGGATGTGATCAATAGGACTAATTTTTAGGGCTTTAAAATCTTTATTGTGTAACAAGGTATAGTGCCTAGAAAGGCCATGGGTAAGTAGACCATTTTTGATATTATATCGATGCGAATTAAGTCGGAGGTGTAATGCTTGTGTGGTTCTCCCGACATATACCGGTAGTTTTCCGCAGGGGCATTCAATAACATAAATCACAAAGTCGGAGTTGCAGTTCAAGAAAAAGGGGACCACAAAACTCTCTTTGGTAGTGAAAGAAATAATGTTCTTAGTTCTGTGATTAATATTGAGGCAGCAAAGGCAATTCTTGGTGCCACATTTAAATACGCCCTTATTTGCGACCTCATTAACATTAATATTTCTTTTCAGGCGACTGGGGGCTATTAGGTCCCTGATGGTGGGAGCCCTTCGGAATGTGATAGAGGGATTCCTTGGGAGGAATTTATTCAATATAGGGTCGTTCAGCAAAAATGCCAATTTTTTTGAAGAACATCACGAATCTTTTTTTGCTCATCAGAATATTGTGTAATGAAATTCAATACATGCTTGTCCAGAATGGGTTTTTTCTCTTTATGTGCAAGTAATGAGAACTGATCTAGTTTTGCTGAGTTTATGAAGGCATTAGAAATAAGATAAGAAGGATATTTTTGGACAGCAAATTTATTCTTCAATAAATTAGATTGTTCCTTAAAATCATCTGCAGAGGTACAATTTTTTCTAATCCAATGGAACTGGTAATTAGGGATATTTTTGAGCCATTTTTTGTAATGCCCACTGCTAAAATGAATGTACCCATTAGTATCGACTTTCTTAAAAAACGTTTTACTACATACTTTATTATTTTAACAAAGCCGACACCATGGGTAAATATAGTGAACATGCTCATAAATGGAGCAAGGGTAGCTCCCTAAACAGTTGGAGCCTATAAAGATAAAGGAGCATAATACCCTCAATAAAAATACAAATGAAAATAGAAAAATATATTTTTATTACACAATCAATGACATACATGAAAAACAAAAAACATAACAAATGATCAAAGTAGTACTAAAAATTGGAGTATCGGTGAGGATGCAAAAAGACTAGAACACATTGCACAAAAATAACAAGCACCAAACCCTACACAGTCTACAAAAATGCATATATAATAAATTGTGCAAAGTGGATCACAATGGCGCATAAATAAGATCAGCCACCAGTGTGAATGCCAAGCGTCAATGAGATACCACCATGGATAAATAAGTAATCCTTTTAAAAAACTTGTTAAGGCCACAGGCAAAAATTACCACACAATCAATAGGGCCATTCAAAAGGATAGCAAGTAGACATAAAGAAAAAGGCCACTACTACCTTACTAGGAAAGGTTGCAGGATTTGGGAATGTTTAGTTTGCAAAAGAGAAGACTGAGAGGAGACTTAATAGCTGTCTACAAATATCTAAAGGGCTGTCACATTGTAGAAGGATCAACTTTATTCTCATTTGCACAAGGAAAGACTAGAAGCAATGGGATGAAGCTGAATGGGAGGAGACACAGATTAGATATTAGAAAAAACTTTTTGACAGTTAGAGTGATCAATGAGTGGAACAGGCTGCCACGAGAAGTGGTGAGTTCTCCTTCAATGGAAGTCTTCAAACAGAGGCTGGACAGACATCTAACTGGGATGATTTAGCGAATCCTGCTTTGAGCAGGGGGTTGGACCAGATGGCCCAGGAGGTCCCTTCCAACTCTACGATTCTATGATTCTACTAAAGTGTGGGACATAGTGCAGGCAGAATACATAATGCATGAAGGTGCTTACCCAAGTGGCTGATCACCGTGCACATTCACCCACTTGGGTAAGCACCTTCATACATTATATATTCTGCCTGCACTATGTCCCACACTTTAGTAAGAGAGTAGTGGCCTTTTTCTTTATGTCTACTTGATATCCTTTTGAATGGCCCTATTGATTGTGTGGTAATTTTTGCCTGTAACCTGAACAAGTTTTTTAAAAGTATTACTTACTTATCCATGGTGGTATCTCATTGACGCTTGGCATTCATACTGGTGGCTGACCTTGTTATTTATGCGCCATTGTGATCCACTTTGCACAATTTATTATATATGCATTTTTGTAGACTGTGTAGGGTTTGGTGCTTGTTATTTTTGTGCAATGTGTTCTAGTCTTTTTGCATCCTCACCGATACTACAATTTTTGGTACTACTTTGATCAATTATGTTTTTTGTGTTTTTTGTTTTTCATGTATGTCATTGATTGTGTAATAAAAATATATTTTCTATTTTCATTTGTATTTTTATTGATGGTATTAAGCTCCTTTTTCTTTGTAGGCTCCAATACTTTATTATTTACAATAAATAAGGTGACATCTAAAAAATTAATAGAAAAATTGTTAAAAAAAGCCGTAATGGAAAGACCCCAATTGTTAAAATTAATTTGCTGAATAAAATCCTCAATATTGTTGTTAGAATTATCCCAAATAAAGAATAGGTCATCTATAAATCTCTTATAAAAAATGATGTTTTTGCCCCAAATGCCATTTAGAATAAAAATCGCTTAAAAAACTCCCATAAATAAATTAGCATACGTATGCACTACTTTTGAGCCCATTGCGGTGCCTTTGATCTGATAGTAGAATACATCTTCAAAAGTAAAAAATTTATTATTCAATATAAAATCAATACCTTTCAGGATAAAGTGCTTCTGTGCCTCAGACAATCTATTGTCGAATTTTAGAAAATTATCAAAACAAATCAAACCAACATTATGTGGAATGTTGGAGTAAAGTCATGTTACATCCATGGTAACAAAAATATAACAAGGTTTCCATAGTATTTCATTAAGAAGCCATAATAAATGTGTGGAATCCCGAAGATGACTCTTAAGATTAAAAACATGGTGTAACATGACTCTGTCTATGTAGTGTGCCAAATTAGATGTTAGTGAGTTGATGCCAGCAATAATGGGTCTGCCTGGCGGATTATGCAAATTTTTGTTCACTTTGGGAAGGTGGTAGAAGAATGGAATACTGGGGTTTTTTCTGCACAGAAAATTTTTTTCTTTATTATTAAAAATACTAGAAGCCACCCCTTCAGTAATGAGATCATTATATGCCTGGATTGAACGAAAATAAATGTCATATGAACTTTTCACATAATAACTTGTATCAGAAAGAATTCTTAGTGCCTCATTGATATAGTCACATCTATTTTGGATTACTATGCCCCCTCCTTTATCCGCTGATCTGATGATTATTGAATTATTCATAGATAGAGCTTTCATTGGCTGCCTTTCTTGTGGATTTAAATTCATTTTCTTTTTGGTGAACCCCTCCTTATATGTACTTCTCGGGTTACGAACAATATTCTAAAATTGTTTCAATACAAGGTCGCTAAAAACATTGAAATGGTGACTTTTGTCCTCAACAGGATAAAATTTAGACTTAGTAGGTACATTCAGGTGAAAAAATTCATGTGTTTCCTCAGTATTGAGGAATATTCTAATATTTTTAATCTTTCTGACTACAAACTCTCTGAAAGTGAGGAATCACTCTTCTCTAAAGGATTGTCCTTCTGTCCCTCCAACAAACCTAAGGATATTGATTTTTTAGATTTACAAATTTTCATAAGGAAATTAACCCTTAACCCCTTTCCTACATTGGACGTACTATTCCGTCCATGTGACCTGGGACCTAAGTCCCAAGGACGGAATAGTACGTCTAATGCGATCAGCAGCGCTCACGTGGTTAGCGCCGCTGATCGCAGCCAGGTGTCAGCTGATTATTACAGCTGACACCCGGCACAATATGTCAGGGGCAGTCACGGACCACCCCCAACACGTTAACCCCTGGCACACCGCGATCAAACATGATCGCGGTGTATCGGGGATTAAAGGAAGCATCGGCAGGGAGGGGGCTCACTCCGTGCTTCCCTGCGACCCCCACAGCAGCGCGATGTGCAGCGCCGCTGCGGGGGTCGCCTTCCCTGCAGGTCCCCGGATCCAATATGGCGACGGGGACCTTCGGGGGCCTGCAGGGAGCTGGCTTCCTCACTGCCCGCAGAGCGCAGGCATGAGGAAGCCTGCAGCAGTGCCTGTGACAGATCGCTGATCTGTCACAGTGATCTGTGATGTGACAGATCAGCGATCTGTCACAGGACAGTGATGTCCCCCATGGGACATTATAATAAAGTAAAAAACAAAGAAAAGTGTAAAAATAATTAAAAAAAAAAATTATTCCGTAATAAATTCATTTTTTGAAAATAAAAAACAAAAAAAACAATAAAAGTACACATATTTGGTATTGCCGCATCCGTAACTACCCACCCTATAAAGCTGTCCCATTAGTTAACCCCTTTAGCGAACCCCTTAAAAAATAAAAATAAAAAACGAAGCAAAAAATAATGATTTATTACCATACCGCCGATCAAAAAGACGCATATAAATATCCATGGTACCGCTGAAAATGTCATCTTGTACCGCAAAAAACGAGCTACAACACAGCATCATCAGCAAAAAAATAAAAAAGTTATAGCTCACAGAATAAAGCAATGCAAAAATAATTATTTTTTACATAGAAATTGTTTTCATTGCATAAAAGCGGCAAAACATAAAAAAAGACATAAATGAGGTATCGCTGTAACCATACTGACCCGAAGAATAAAACCGCTTTATCAATTTTACCGCACGCGGAACGGTGTAAACGCACCCCCCAAAAGAAATTCATGAAACGCTGGTTTTTGTTCATTCTGCGTTCCAAAAATCTGAAGAAAAAGCGATCAAAAAATGTCACGTGCCCGAAAATGGTACCAGTAAAAACGTCAACTCGTCCCACAAAAAATAAGATCTCACATGACTCGGTGGGTCAAAATATGGAAAAATTATAGCTCTCAAAATGTGGTGATGCATAAACTATTTTTACAATAAAAAGCGTCTTTTAGCGTGCGACAGCTGCCAAAAATAAAAACCCGCCATAAATAGTAAATCAAACCCCCCGTTATCACCCCCTTAGTTAGGGAAAAATAATAAAATATTTTTTTTTTATTTATTTCTATTTTCCCATTAGGGCTAGGGTTAGGGTTAGGGCTAGGGTCAGAGCTAGGGTTAGGGCTAGGGTTAGGGTTAGGTTTGGAGTTAGAATTTGGGGATTTCCACTGTTTTGGCACTTCAGGGGCTTTCCAAACGCGACATGGCATCCTATCTCAATTCCAGCCAAAAAAGTTAAATGGCGCTGCTTACCTTCCGAGCTCTGCCATGTGCCCAAATAGTGGTTTACCCCCATATATGGGGTATCAGCGTACTCAGGACAAATTGCAAAATAACTTTTGGGGGCCTGTTACTCTTGGGAAAATAAAAATTGGGGGTGAAAAGATCATTTTTGTGGAAAAAATATGATTTTTTTAATTGTATGGCTGTACGTTATAAACTTCTGTGAAGCCCTTGGGGGTTCAAAGTGCCCACCACATATCTAGATAAGTTCCTTGGGGGGTCTAGTTTCCAAAATAGGGTCACTTGTGGGGGGTTTCCACTGTTTAGGTACATCAGGGGCTCTCCAAACGTGGCATGGCGTCCAATCTGAATTCCAGCCAATTTTGCAGTGAAAAAGTCAAACAGCGCTCCTTTCCTTCTGAGCTCTGCCATGCGCCCAAACAGTGGTTCCCCCCACATATCAGGTATTAGCGTACTCATGACAAATTGCACAATAACTTTTGCAGTCCAATTTCTCCTGTTACCCTTGGTAAAATAAAAAAAATTGAACCTGAAGTAATTTTTTTTGTGAAAAAAAGTTAAATGCTCATTTTTTTTAAACATTCAAAAAATTCCTGTGAAGCACCTGGAGGGTTAATAAACTTCTTGAATGTGGTTTTGAGCACCTTGAGGGGTGAAGTTTTTAGAATGGTGTCACTTTTGGGTATTTTCTATCATAGAGACCCCTCAAAGTGGCTTCAAATGTGGTGTGGTCCCTAAAAATAAAATGGTGGTGTAAAAATGAGAAATCGCTGGTCAACTTTTAACCCTTATAACTTCCTAACAAAAAAAAATTTTGGTTCCCAAATTGTGCTGATGTAAAGTAAATAGGTGGGAAATGTTATCTATTAAGTTTTTTGTGTGCCGTATCTCTGTTATTTAAGGGCATAAAAATTCAAAGTTGGAAAATTGCGAAATTTTCAAAATTTTCGCCAAATTTCCATTTTTTCACAAATAAACGCAAGTTATATGAATGAAATTTTACCACATGCAGTACAATATGTCACGAGAAAACAAAGTCAGAATCAGTGGGATCCATGGAAGCGTTCCAGAGTTATTACCTCATAAAGGGACAGTGGTCAGAATTGTAAAAATTGGCCCGGTCATTAACGTGCAAACCACCCTTGGTAGTGAAGGGGTTAAAAGACTTTTTTTAATTAAGGTAAATAAATCCACTCCTCTAACTAACACAGAAAATACTGAGGAAACACATTAATTTTTTCACCTGAATGTACCTACTAAGTCTAAATTTTATCCTGTTGAGGACAAAAGTCATCATTTCAATGTTTTTAGCGACCTTGTATTGAAACAATTTTAGAATATTGTTCGTAACCCGAGAAGTACATATAAGGAGGGGTTCACCAAAAAGAAAATGAATTTAAATCCACAAGAAAGGCAAGCAATGAAAGCTCTATCTATGAATAATTCAATAATCATCAGATCAGCGGATAAAGGAGGGGGCATAGTAATCCAAAATAGATGTGACTATGTCAATGAGGCACTAAGAATTCTTTCTGATACAAGTTATTATGTAAAAAGTTCATATGACATTTATTTTCGTTCAATCCAGGCATATAATGATCTCATAGAAGGGGTGGCTTCTAGTACAGTATTTTTAATAATAAAGAAAAAACTTTCTGTGCATAAAAACCCCCAGTATTCCATTCTTCTTCCACCTTCCTAAAGTGCACAAAAATTTGCATAATCCGCCAGGCAGACCCATTATTGCTGGCATCAACTCACTAACATCTAATTTGGCACACTACATAGACAGAGTCATGTTACCCCATGTTGTTAATCTTAAGAGTCATCTTCGGGATTTCACACATTTATTATGGCTTCTTAATGAAATAACATGGAAACCTTGTTATATTTTTGTTACCATGGATGTAACATCACTTTACTCCAACATTCCACATAATGTTGGTTAGATTTGTTTTGATCATTTTCTAAAATTCGACAATTTATCCTGAAAGGTATTGATTTTATATTGAATGATAATTTTTTTACTTTTGAAGATGTATTCTACCATCAGATCAAAGGCACCGCAATGGGCTCAAAAGTAGCGCCTACGTATGCTAATTTATTTATGGGGGTTTTTGAAGATATTTTTATTCTAAATGGCATTTGGGGCAAAAACATCATTTCTTTAAAGAGATTTATAGATAACCTATTCTTTATTTGGGATAATTCTAATTCTAACGACAATATAGAGGATTTTATTCAGCAAATTAATTTTCACAATTGGGGTCTTTCCTTTACGGCTTTTTTTTAACAATTTTTCTATTAATTTTTTCGATGTCACCTTATTTATTGTAACTAATAAAGTATGTAGTAAAACATTTTTTAAGAAAGTCGATACTAATGGGTACATTCATTTTAGCAGTGGGCATTACAAAAAAATGGCTCAAAAATATCCCTAATAACCAGTTCCGTCGGATTAGAAAAAATTGTACCTCTGCTGATGATTTTAAGGAACAATTTAATTTATTGAAGAATAAATTTGCTGTCCAAAAATATCCTTCTTATCTTATTTCTAATGCCTTCAAAAACTCGGCAAAACTAGATCAGTTCGCATTACTTGCACATAAAGAAAAAAAAAACATTATGGACAAGCATGTATTGAATTTCATTACTCAATATTCTGATGAGCACAAAAAGATTCGTGATGTTCTTCAAAAAAATTGGCATTTTTGCTGAACGACCCTATATTGAATAAATTCCTCCCAAGGAATCCCTCTATCACATTCCGAAGGGCTCCCACCATCAGGGACCTAATAGCCCCCAGTCGCCTGAAAAGAAATATTAATGTTAATGAGGTCGCAAATAAGGGCGTATTTAAATGTGGCACCAAGAATTGCCTTTGCTGCCTCAATATTAATCACAGAACTAAGAATATTATTTCTTTCACTACCAAGGAGAGTTTTGTGGTCCCCTTTTTCTTGAACTGCAACTCCGACTTTGTGATCTACATTATTGAATGCCCCTGCGGAAAACAATATGTCGGGAGAACCACACAAGCATTACACCTCCGACTTAATTCACATCGATATAATATCAAAAATGGTCTACTTACCCATGGCCTTTCTAGGCACTATACCTTGTTACACAATAAAGATTTTAAAGCCCTAAAAATTAGTCCTATTGATCACATCCCGGCACATATCCCCAACAGAGTCATGAAGCTGAACAGAAAAGAGGTTTATTGGCTTTACAAGCTTGGCAGCCTGAAACCTCATGGTCTTAATGAAATTACTGAAGGTTTTATCTGATTTTCGCAGGCTTTTAATAATGTTTGTGTGCTGACTATTTTTTCATATATATTGTTATATTTTTTATATATATATTTAATTATATATATCTTTATTATTAACATTTTTTATATATTTGTAGAACTAAATATTACCCAAATGATTTTAATGCTAAGTTTTAATGGTTGCAAGGCTTTGCTCATATTTTTATGTGCTTCTCAGTGTGATGAATAAGTTTCTGTGCCTCTCTAGGAAGCCAAACCCTTTCTTGCGCTCTGCTGATGCTTGAACCTGTCAGCTCTATTCCATATGATTGGACAAGCCCTTGTCCGCTGGACTCTCCATGAATTGATGAGATGTGCCCGTTTCCTCTCACTCCTAGTGAAGTGATCCTCTCTTTGGATTCTAATCCTTTTCTGCTTGTCTTTAAATTTACACCTCTCTGAGTGTTTACTCGAATGCTTCTAAATGGACATGATCGGTCTTACTAAACATTGATACATACACATTAACCTTTTCGATATCTCCATGTGTTATATATATATATATATATATATAATTACCGCATTAACCGGCTCCTTTATGTCTGCTCCTTATCAGTGGAAAAATGAAATGAAGTTCTAGAGATCTTCGTATAGAAGTTTCCTCAACTCAGGATGTGCTCTGACTTTGAAGTTGCTTCTTGGCAGCACAGAGAAGCTGTTTGCGTTTTCACATTTTCAAAGGTTTTTTTTTTTTAAATCATCTCTCTCGTCAGTTTAATTCAGGATCCTATAAACTCATTTTATAATTGTTTTTTATATTCTGGACCAGAGCATCATTTGGTGTATGCTTCAGTGTTTTAACTCCCCATTTCTAAATTATTAGTTTGTTTCAACTATATTCTCTCCCCTTTGCATTTAAGAAAATTTCTTTTTGTGGTATAATATACTTCCAAATAACTTGACAAACACATTTTCAATTTTAATATATAAAAAAATTTGTTTAATATTTATTAATAAAAAAGTATTTTCACTATGGTTCAACATTGGCAATCTGTGCTCTTCAGGAATCCATCCCTCCAGCTCAGTAGCTCAAAGTAAATGCCTTCACCTCTGAATTTATTCTATCACTCCTATGTGTGTTTGATTCCACCTTTTTTCTCAGTGAGACTGTGTTTCTCACCACTTTTTTTTTTTCTCTTTCCATGATATCTCTCTTTTTCAATTTTGTTATCCTACAAGCAAAAACAAGGTTAACTGTGTAAGATATTAATTTGTATTTCTCTGATGACTTTTAATCTTCATGTGAACTTTCTGATGAGCCTGAACTTTGACACTGGGTGTCATCTGATCCATTGGGTGTCGTTTTCAAATGCTGATGTGTACTTAAACCCTGAATGCCCATGACTCTTGTACAATATTTGTGGTATGTCCTGATGAAGGGGTCACCTGAACCCTGAAACGCGTAGAATAAACCACGCTGAGACCTCTACAATTTTTGGAATTCTTCTTGAGGCAGCGCGGGGATGATCCTTCCTTCCTACCTAAGTGTATGCTGAAAGGTATTAGGGCAGACAAATGAGTAAATGAAAAAAACTGTTACCCTAAAAAGACTGTAGCAAGGATAACTGAAGCTAAACCACCGGCTCAAGTGTTCGATCCCAGATGCATGACATCTCCATATTCAGCGCTTCCCGATTCAATTTTGGTCATACTTCTCCATCTTGTGAATGTGGCTTCTGACTGTCCGGAAGTCGGAGTTTACGTTCACAATCTATCAATGTAAGTCTATGAAAGCCTCATTCTGGTCTCATTTTGCCTGTCATAGACATAGGGCTCGTTCACACATCAAATTTTTGCATAGGAGTGCTATCCATGGTTTTCATAGAATAATAAAATGTTAGAGTTGGATGGGACCTCAAGGGTATTTGTGTCCAACCCCCTGCTCAATTCAGGATTTACTAAATCAACTCAGGCACATGTTTGTCCAGCCACTGTTTGAAGACTTCCATTGAAAGAGAACACACCACCTCTTATGGCAGCCTGTTCCACTCATTGTAGAAAACAGAGATTATGATCTACTGTAAATTATCTTTGGTGGTGCTCTGAAGTATGACAAAATCTTCTATATAATAGAAAAACTTCAGCAGTGTAATAATTTTATTGACCCGGCCTAACTTTGCCCTTTTTCAAAGTATATCTGCCCAGGAATTTGTATAGCTTCTGTTAGGCTGAAACATTGGATATCTTTTTTTGTCATTTCACTTTTGGGTCAATAAAATTATTGCATTTTTCCCAATGTCCCACTCATTGATCACTTGCTCCTGCTGGCGACATTGCACACATCCCTGCTTCTAAGAGGCATACTGTTCATGACTGGATGTCTCTACACTTCCAGTCATGTGCGCCTCTCTGAAGCTGGGATGCGTGTACCCAGCTTCAGAGGATCAATGCAGTGAGGAGAAGAAGCATCGCGCATGCGCGAGATAAGTATAGCACTTGCGATATCGCCGGTGCTTGTAAGTTATGTTATGACGCCCACAGGGACATCATAACATGCTAAGGGGGCCAACTAGCCTGAGGACACTAACGCTCCCTTGACTAATCAAAGGCTTCATTTATATATCATAAACAGATTTTGGAAATACATACACAGATCTTTAGAAAAAGTATGTAATATAATACAGGGAATGTTAGGCAGGGAATTTATATATGCACACACAACTGTTGGAGGTTCTGGGGGCACGGGGGACCTGGCAGGTAGCCCTTAAGGAAAATTTCACTTAACAAGATGGTAAACAGGTCTTCTGATGAATAGATACAAAAATGTGATGATTATTTGCAAAATTAATTGAGGATCACACAAATACATAAGTAAGGTCATGAACTCGATGCACTGAGGTTTGTGATTGACTTCTCAGTCAGGGTCAGTACGAAGGCAGCTAAGTCAGATCAGGGGTCAATGCTTTGCAAAAGAAATTATTGAGTGGAAGTTTAGAAAAGGCCTAAAGGGAGTCTCATTGTTTTTCTTGTTTCGTTTTTTTTTCTGTCTGCTCTTATTTTCATAAAACTGACTGCTGATTTTTTAACCCTTTGGAGATACAGATATTTGTTTGTTTTTATTATTTTCTTAACTCTTCTATTTTTTTTTGTTGACCTATAGATGTATGAGGATGTACTTTTTTGCGAACTGTAGCTTCAATAACACCATTCATTTTGCCACATAATGTGCTCAAAGATAGGAAGAAAATTGAGTGAAATGGTTCAAAAATGCAAATTGTTTGGGGGTTTTATTTTTAAAGTGTTCATTGTGTAATAAACAAAGTAACCTGGAAACATAATTCTTCAAGTCATTGATACCAAACTTCTATAGTTTAATATTTAAGTGGCTTATAAATTCTGGACTATGTAAACAACATTTGTTTTGTATAGCCATTTTTTGAGACCCATTATTTTTTTTTAATTTTTTTCATCAATGCAATGTAAGGGTTTGTATTATACATGCCCAGCTGTAGTTTATATCTTTGGCATCCCTATTTCTTTACTTAACGTTTATGTTATGGAATAAATAATTTTCTATATTGATTGATCAGACTTTTATGGATGCTACAATACCACATATGCTTATTTTTACAGTTTTTTCAATTTCATTATTTTTAACCCCTTTATCCCCAAGAGTGGTTTGCATGTTAATGACCAGGTCAATTTTTACAATTCTGACCACTGTCCCTTTATGAGGTAATAACTCTGGAACGTTTCCATGGATCCCAGTGAATCTGAGACTGTTTTCTCATGACATATTGTACTTCATGTTAGTGGTAAAATTTCTTTGATATGACTTGTGTTTATTTGTGAAAAAAATGGAAATTTGACAAAAATTTTGAAAATTTTTCAATTTTCCAACTTTGAATTTTCATGCCCTTAAATCACAGAGATATGTCACATAAAATACTTAATAAGTAGCATTTCCCACATGTTCACTTTACATCAGCATAATTTTGGAACCAAAATTTGTTTTTTGTTAGGAAGTTATAAGGGTTAAAAGTTAAACAGAGACTTCTCATTTTTACAACACCATTTTTTTAGGGACAACATCACATTTGAAGTCACGTTGAGAGGTCTATATGATAGAAAATACCCAAAAGTGACACCATTCTAAAAACTGCAATCCCTGAAGGTGCTCAAAGCCACATTCAAAAAGTTTATTAATGTGTGTGATCACATCAGAGGAGAGAGAAAATAAATGGAAAATTGCACTTTTTTTGCAGTCGACGTTATACCGATGTTAATAACCATTGTTATAATGGCGATCGCAACACCGGGGTCAGTAAAAATTGATCCGAATCATGTTCTCTGGGGTCTCGGCTACCCTCGGCAGCCAAGACCCTGGAGAAATTCCTACGCTGGGGGGCGCTCTAGCCTTAAACCTCAGTGCCGTGAAAGCCTTAAGCCTTTACTGCCACCATTAAAAGGCGTATAGGTGGTTGTTAAGGGCTTAAATGTAACTCTCATCATTCTTCCCTGCTTACGCTGATTGCCGGCTGAGCACTGAGCAGGGGAGAACAGAGCTTACTGCAATGCTTCTTCCCTGGCGCCCATCCGTGTGGTACTGATGCGACACTCACATGCCACACGTGTGCCGCAAGTATTACACACATGAACACTAGGGATACTATTGAAGAGAAATAGCGCAATAGTGCATTATCCAGTGTAGGTATATCAATTTAAAAATAATACACTCACCAGATAGAGCTTGTAATAAGCATGGAGGATTCGCTGCTGCAGAAACCACAGATCCACGAGAGACCGACGTAGAAGATGCAGAATAGGAAAAAAGTGGTCAGACAATCCGTGCTGCGAATCACTATGAACAAGATCGGGTGTAGAGTGTTGCAACCGCGGATGCACGAAGAGCTGCCACTGCAGCGCGGCAAAGACAGAGCCGCTGTGAAGACACTGCTAATTAGCAGGTGCAATGCTGACGCTAGGCTGCTGAGGCAATGGAGCAATAGCGCGCTGGCGCTGGCACTGATACTGGCAATAACTCAGGCACTCTCACAAACGTAGTATCAGAGGGTAGGGGTTTCCAATGAGTCATTCACCAGTCCATGCATCCATCAACAAACATACAGCAGCAGTATGGCTATACTAGCGCATGGCGGAACAGCCATGCGTGCTTTTTATAGCGAACGGGACCTTCCGGAAATCTCTAGGTCTCCAAGAGGAGCCAATGGGATCCGACACAGGACCTGAACACCTGACTCCCGAACTCCAATGGGAGTTCGTCCCATGAGCATGCTCAACGCAGGAATAGAGGACTTAGACTCTGGAGAAAGTTGCCACAAGGCAATCTCCTCTGCAGTCTCCTCTACAGCAGATGAGGAGCAGGAGACTGCAGAACGTGAGGATCTAGATTTCAGCAAAGGAGAGGCAGAAATCTGACTCCTAACATTACCCCCCCTCCTAGGCCCCCCCTCCCTGAGCCTTCCGGACCATCAGCCCGTGCCCTACAGTGGCATAGGGCTCAAACTCGCCCAAAGGCGAGCTTGGTATCCTGGTGGGTGATACAGTGAACCTGGACACATGGAAGGCGTCAGTGGAGGCAAGGTGACCAGGTTTCAGAAGGGACACCTGGGAGATAGCGGGAGCAGGCGATGCAACAGAGCGCCGCCGTGAGTCGGTGGTCGTCACCACTCTCCGCCTAGGAAGGCTATCCTGAGCACATGAGGCGCAGGCCTGAATAAATTTTTTGATGTCCCGAGCCCTGTGGGGCCACCAATACGCGCCGGCCAATAGGTTCGTGGTTTGCATATAGCCCCGATGGTTGTGCGCATTGGACACGTGTGCCCAGGTGAGGACCTGAGCCCTAAGATGAGGAGGAACGAAGGACTCATCGACCAGCTCAGAGTCCGACCATTGCAGGGAGCTGGCCTCCTGAGAAACAGCACACACATGATGACAACTGCAAATGGACACTGGAGCCGGAGCTGTATCAAAACTGGTACAAGAGACCTCCATGGGCTCTGGGGGTAGAACCTCTGGCTCAGGCAGCTCAATAAATTTGAGAGCCGGACTAGCTCTCCACTTGGAGTGAGCACGCTCCATACCACGCTCCGAAAAACGGAGGTCAATACGTGAGGAGACAGAAATTAGCTCCTCCAAGGTAGTGGGGATCTCTCTAGTAGAGAGAGCATCCTTGACATGCTCCGCTAGCCCTCTCCAAAAAACGGGAATAAGGGCCTTATCAGACCATTCTAACTCGGAAGCCAGTGTCCGAAAACGGACGGCATACTGGCTAACCGAGAGGGATCCCTGAGTAAGAGCGAGTAACTGCAGAGAAGTGTCGTGCGTGACCCGTGGGCCGAGGAAAACCTGCTTGATAGCCATTAACAGGTTACCTGCGGTCCGAATATCAGGGTCACTGCGTTCCCACAAAGGCGTAGCCCATTCCAAGGCCTTGCCCGACAGTAGGGAAATAACAAATGCCACCTCGGCCCGTTCCGTAGGGAATTGTGCGGCCAGCAACTCCAGGTGGATTGAGCACAGGCTGATAAAGCCCCTACAGGAGGCGCCATCCCCGGAAAACTTATCGGGTAACGGGAGGCGGGTGACTGTCGGTGTGAGGGTGGACATGGACATATGGCCTACTGCATCAGTTAGATCCTGTACAGCAGCATCAGTAGCTTGTGCAGCAGCGAGAGCCTTCTCAAGAGTGACTAAACGGTTCTCAAGCTGCCGTATTCATAGAATAAGTTGCTGCTGATCTGTCATCACTAGCCAGACCCTGGCGCTAGTATAATGTTAGGAGTGGTGGAAGGCACTAAATAAAAGTATAAATACCTTCGCCACTCGGGGTCCACTGTGCAGAAGATGTAATAACTGCTGCTAGGTGACGGCAGAGCAATCTGGCGGTAATATGCACAGGGGTTAATGGCACCCAATGTGCACTGCTCAGACTCTGTTGAACACACAGAGTCACAGAAACAAAACACAAAAACGCTGAGTCTGTTTAGGACACAGAACTACAGCGCTGCACCCGTGGTATGTGGTCACAGGAGTAGCACTAGATGGCGGTACTTACTCCGTCTAGACCTAGGCTGCTGAGGCAATAGCGCGCTGGTGCTGATACTGGCAATAACTCAGGCACTCTCACAAACGTAGTATCAGAGGGTAGGGGTTTCCAATGAGTCATTCACCAGTCCATGCATCCATCAACAAACATACAGCAGCAGTATGGCTATACTAGCGCATGGTGGAACAGCCATGCGCGCTTTTTATAGTGAACGAGACCTTCCGGAAATCTCCAGGTCTCCAAGAGGAGCCAATGGGATCCGACACAGGACCTGAACACCTGACTCCCAAACCATGAGCATGCTAAGATGCAGGAATAGAGGACTTAGCCTCTGGAGAGTCGCCGCAAGGCAATCTCCTCTGCAGTCTCCTCTACAGCAGATGAGGAGCAGGAGACTGCAGATTGTGAGGATCTAGATTTCAGCAAAGGAGAGACAGAAATCTGACTCCTAACAGTAATGCTGTATTGATCATGCTTTAACTCCTGATGCTGTTGATACTGGTGTGTTTCTTGTAAGATATATTCTTGCAGTAAACACACCAGTGTCCTCAGGATCAACACTGAATGCATTGTGTATTGTAATGCTGTATTGATGCTGTATTGATCATGCTTTCACTCTTGATGCTGTTGATACAGGTGTGTTTCTTGCAAAATATATTCTTGCAGTAAACACACCAGTGTCATCAGGATCAACACTGAATGCATTGTGTATTGTAATGATGTATTGATCATGCTTTAACTCTTGATGCTGGGGATACTGGTGTGTTTCTTGCAAGATATATTCTTGCAGTAAACACCCTAGTGACCTCAGGATCAACAGTGACTGCATTGTGAATTGAATTCTTTTGTGATGCCGCATTGAATGTTTGCCACGTTCACTCTGGTGTGTGAGATGATACAGATGTTGCCATCAGTGTATTGTATAACGTTTTTTCTTTGTTTTTTCTACAGTGAACAAAGTCTGCACACGTTGGCGCTCAATGAAGGACCGCTTCAACACTGATGTTCGTGCTGAGGGGACAGGTTTGCAGTGGTTCAGTGGCAAGGACCAGAACAAAGTACCGCTATCATCGCGAGTTGGCTTTCCTGAAACCAGTCCTTGCCACAAGATCGTAAGTATTTTTTTTTTCATTATATATATTTTTTTAATAACCTGTGCTTTTCTATTCCACAGCTGATGCTTCTAGTAAATGCATAATAGTAATGTTATACTTTTCTTTCCACAGCACCTGGAGCAGCATCCTGCAACCTGGTGTCCCTGGAGCGGTCCTTCAGTGATTGACCTCGGACCCGTCCCAGCCATCCGACAGCCAGGAAGCAACTTGCAGGTCAGCAACATGGACAACTGGTGACCAGGAAGCTGGTCCATCAGGTGTTCCCCTGTCCCAGGTCTCTGCCACTGGTTATGCGAGCACTACCCGCCAGCGACAGAGGGCCTCGGACAGTCCTGTCTTGCCCGAGTTCATGCACTTGAGCGAGGCCTTTCATGCCAGCCTCAAGTCGCTGTCCGACAGAGTGGAAAGCGGTTTTTCACTCATGGAACGCGATTTTACCCACATGGAACACCGCTTCCACTCTGTCGACCAGCGCATTGACCGCCTGGAGGCCGACCGCAACAGACCAGCGCACCATTTCTTTAGTAGAATTGAACAGGGCATGGCGGAACACCTTAGTCCTGAGCAACAGCTGAATATGTTACAGGCCTGCAACACTGCTTTCTTACAGGCTATGCAGCAGAATCAGTACGTGCAGCACTCAGTGGTGTCATTCCCACCTGTGCCACCACTCACTCGCTTCACCACAGTACCGACTTCTGCTGCATACCACTGCACGGCCACCTGCATTCCTAGCCAAGCCGCACAACAATACACCACACCAATGCCGAGTGCTGCTGGACACTCCATCATCACCACCAGCATGGCAAGCGCTGCTCCTGTCTGAAGCACCACTACCACCACCGTTCCACCATCTTGGCGCACCACCACCACACAACCAGCTTGGGCCACCACCACCTTTCTCCTGGTCGGAGCTGCGACACAACATCTCTGTCTAGGAGCACCGCCACCACTCAGCATCAGCATGGGAGCACTGCCACCAGTCCTCATCATTCCAGGAGCACCGCCACTACTCATCATAGGAGCACCGCCACCACTTTGCCTCATAGGAGCACCACCACCACTCCTCATCATCGGAGCACCGCCACCACTTCGCCTCCTAGGAGCACTGCCACCACTCTTCATCATCGGAGCACCGCCACCACTCAGCATCAGCATGGGAGCACTGCCACCAGTCCTCATCATTCCAGGAGCACCGCCACTACTCATCATAGGAGCACCGCCACCACTTCGCCTCATAGGAGCACCACCACCACTCCTCATCATCGGAGCACCGCCACCACTTCGCCTCCTAGGAGCACTGCCACCACTCTTCATCATCGGAGCACCGCCACCACTTCACCTCATAGGAGCACCACAACCACTCCTCATCATAGGAGCACCGCCACCACTTCGCCTACTAGGAGCACCGCCACAACTTCTCCTACTTGGAGCACCGCCACCACTTCTCCTCGTAGGAGCACCGCCACCTGTTATGAGCTCATTTTCTCCTTCACCTTTGATGTCCGATGAACTCCCTCTGCTGGTGAAAGGAGGTAGTGAAATCGATTTGGATGGGAAAAACCTGTCATCTGAACAGGTGGAGTGTGATTGGACATCCGGAGTCTCTGAGTGGATATAAGGCCGCCGACGCCCTGCTGGGTTGCTGGTGATCCTCTTTGCTCTGAGCTCTGGCCTCCAGTTTAGTCCTGTCTACTAAAGCTAAGTTTTTGCTCTGCTATTGTTCCATGAGATATTGTCTGGTTTACTTAGTGTGTTGTGTTCAGCCAGCCCTGGTTGGGACTGGCTGAACTCCATTTTTGTCTCGGATCAGTTGATCTCTTTGCTCTGTTTTCAGAATATACCTGAGTGCTGATATATTGATTTTGAAGTCTAGTGACTTCAGGGCCTTTTCTATCAGACGTGTTGGACATTATTTTGGCAGGGTTTTTGCGTGATTGCAGACAGTTGCTTTTCTTTCCTGTCCTATCTAGTTAGTGAGGGCCCCATCGGTTGCTCAGCCTGTCTTTCTGTCTGTGTTTGTGTTTTCATCTGTTTTCACCATCAATACATGTTGGGGTCTGTCTATTGCTTTGGGGTCTGCTCTGGGGCAGTTTAGATTTCCCCTTTCTTTCTTTAGGTTTATTTAGTTCTCCGACTGTGAACGAGGTGTCTAGGACCACCGTAGGAACACCCCATGGCTACTGTTAGTTGTTGTGAATAGGATCAGGGGTCTGCAATCCGCTAGCTACCAACCTCTCTGGTTTTCTGGAATTATCTTGTATTTTTGTTTTTTCCTCCTCCGGTGACTCATTCATAACAGAATCACAACCCTACCGCAGATTCTAGGGTACTCAATAGCAGGAAAAAAAAAAAAGTGTCAGAATATTTTTTTTATGTATATTTTTTCCTCTTTTTCTCTGGGGCCGTAGGAGGAATTTTCTTAATGGAGATTAAGCAATTGTCTGATCGTGTGGAGCAGCTGGCTGCTGAAGTGCGGGGAATTTCCACCTATCTTGCTCATTCACATGCTGCTGAACCAAAGATTCCTACTCCTGATGTGTTTTTTGGGGATCGGTCTAAATTTTTGAATTTTAAGAATAATTGTAAACTATTTCTTGCCTTGAAGCCTAACTCATCGGGGAGCTCTGCGCAGCAGGTTAAAATTGTCATCTCTTTGCTGCGCGGCAATCCCCAGGATTGGGCATTTTCTTTGAAACCTGATGATCCTATTCTAACTAATGTGGACACATTTTTTCAAGCCTTGGGGTTGTTGTATGATGAACCTAATGCTATTGATCAACCTGAGAAAGCCCTGTTGGCATTGAGCCAGGGTCAGGATTCTGCAGAGTTATACTGTCAAAAATTCTGAAAGTGGGCGGTCCTTACTACCTGGAAAGATGGTGCCTTGGCAGCTCTCTTTTGGAAGGGTTTGTCAGAAACCATAAAAGATACTATGGTGGGATTTCCTGTTCCCTCTGGTCTTGACGATTCTATGTCATTAGCCATTAAGATTGATTGGCGTTTACATGAACGTAAAAGTACACGAGAAATGTTGCCACCTGTTGAACAAATGTTTGAACCTATGCAATGTGATAGAGTTTTGTCTAGGGCGCAACGTCAGAAGTTCAGAAGGCGTAATAAGCTGTGTTTTTTCTATGGAGATGCCTCTCATATGATTTCTGTCTGCCCTAAACGAGAGAAACGTTTTGCACACACATTTGCTGTGGGTGGTGTTCAACCTAAATTTCTTCTGGCAATTACTCTGATCTGCTCCCTGTCCACATTTTTCGCTAAGGCTTTTGTGGATTCGGGAGCGGCTCTGAACCTGATGGACTTGGATTTTGCTAAACGTTGTGGGTTTCCTATGACACCTCTGCGGACGCCTATCCCTTTGAGGGGTATTGATGCTACTCCTTTGGCGAAGAATAAACCTCAGTTTTGGACCCAGGTCGCAATGCGGGTGGCCCCAGACCATCAAGAAAATTGCAGATTTTTGGTGTTGCATAATTTGCATGATACCATTGTTCTGGGATTTCCCTGGTTGCAAATCCATAATCCAGTTTTGGATTGGAAATCTGTGTCTGTGGTGAGTTGGGGTTGTCGGTGTGCTCTTTGTGACGCTCCTGTTTTCTCCACCTCTCCCCAGTCGCATGATGTTCCTATTTGGCCGATTTTTATGATGTATTTAGTGAGAATAAGTCTGTGTCTTTGCCTCCTCATAGGAGTTATGACTGTGCAATTGAGTTGAGCCCTGGGTGTAAATTTCCCAAGGGTCGACTTTTCAATTTATCTGTACCCGAGCACGAGGCTATGCGATCTTATATTAAGGAGTCATTGGAGAAGGGTCACATTAGACCATCTTCTTCACCCTTGGGTGCTGGTTATTTTTTCGTGGCCAAGAAAGATGGTTCATTAAGGCCTTGTATTGACTATTGTTCCCTCAACAAAATTACTGTTAAATATCAGTATCCGTTACCCCTGATTTCTGATCTATTCTCCAGAGTTAAAGGTGCTTGCTGGTTTACCAAGCTTAACCTCAGGGGGGCGTATAATCTTATTCGCATTAAGCATGGGGATGAATGGAAGACGGCATTTAATACTCCGGAGGGACATTTTGAGTACCTGGTGATGCCTTTTGGGCTCACTAATGCCCCTTCTGTCTTCCAGTGCTTCATGAATGATATTTTCCGGAACTTTGTGGATAAATTTTTAATCATCTATCTGGATGATATTTTGATCTTTTCCAGGGATTGGGACTCTCATGTGGAACATGTTTGGACTGTGTTCCGGATTTTGAGGGAGAATTCCCTGCATGTTAAGGGATCAAAATGCCTTTTTGGTGTACAGAGGATTTCATTTTTGGGATTTATTTTGTCTCCGTCAACTATTGAAATGGAACTGGCCATGGTACAGGCCATTTATGATTGGGTTCAGCCCACTTCTTTGAAGGCCCTCCAGAAGTTTTTGGGTTTTGCTAATTTTTATCGTAAATTTATAGCTAATTTTTCTGGTATTGCCAAACCATTGACTGATTTGACTAAGAAGGGTGCTGATGTGCTGAATTGGTCTCCAGAGGCTGTTTCTTCCTTTCAGGAGCTGAAGCAGAGGTTCACTTCTGCTCCGGTTTTGCGGCAACCTGATGTCTCACTCCCGTTTCCGGTAGAGGTGGACGCTTCTGAGATTGGTGCAGGAGCTGTTTTGTCCCAAAAAGATCCGGTAACATCTAAAATGAATCCCTGTGCTTTCCTTTCCCGAAAGTTCTCCCCATCCGAACGCAACTATGATGTGGGGAATCGGGAACTGTTAGCCATGAAATGGGCATTTGAGGAGTGGAGACATTGGTTGGAGGGAGCTAAACATCAAGTTGTGGTCCTTACTGACCACAAGAATTTGATTTACCTTGAGTCGGCCAAACGCTTGAATCCTAGACAGGCTAGGTGGGCCTTGTTTTTAACACGTTTTGATTTTGTGGTCTCTTTTCTTCCGGGCACTAAGAATGTCAAGGCAGACGCCCTCTCTAGGAGTTTCTTTGCGGATTCTCCTATTGTGACTAAGCCTGCTACCATCTTAGGTGAGGAGGTAGTTCTTTCTGCCATCTCGCCCGATTTGAGACGTGCTCTGGAAGAGTTTCAGGAGGACAAACCTGAGAGTTGTCCCATTGGAAAATTGCATGTTCCTGACCAGTGGAGGAAGAGAGTAATGTCTGAAGTTCATTGCTCCGCATTGGCTGGTCATCCAGGTATTTTTGGTACTAGAGATTTGGTGAGTCGGTCTTTTTGGTGGCCCGCCTTGTCTCTTGATGTCAGGAATTTTGCGCAGTCCTGTGGGACTTGCTCCCGGTCTAAACCTTGTTCTTGCTCTAGTGGGTTGTTGATGCCTTTGCCGGTGCCCAGGAGGCCATGGACCCATATTTCAATGGATTTTATTTCTGATATGCCTGTCTCTCAGAGAATGACTGTTATTTGGGTGATTTGTGATAGATTCTCTAAGATGGTCCATCTTGTACCACTCCCTAAGTTGCCATCTTCCTCAGAGTTGGTGCCCTTGTTTTTGCAACAGGTGGTTCACTTGCATGGGATTCCTGAGAACATTGTGTCTGACAGAGGAGTTCAGTTTGTTTCTAGATTTTGGAGGACTTTTTGTTCCAAGCTGGGAATTCAGTTGTCCTTCTCTGCGTTTCACCCTCAGACCAATGGGCAGACGGAGAGAACAAACCAGACTTTGGAGTCTTATTTGAGATGTTTTATTTCTGCTGATCAGGATGATTGGGTTTCATTTTTGCCCTTGGCCGAATTTGCTTTAAATAATAGAGCTAGTTCTGCCACTTTGATGTCACCTTTTTTTGTAACTTTGGGTTTCATCCTCGATTCTCTTCAGGGCAGGTGGAGTCTTCTGCCTGCCCAGGTGTTGACACTGTGGTGGAGAGAATGCACCAGATCTGGGACCAAGTGGTGAATAAGTTGTCTCTCTCCCAGGAAAAGGCCCAGCGGTTTTCCAACCGGCATAGGACCATTGGTCCCCGGTTTAAGGTGGGTGATATGGTTTGGTTGCCATCAAAGAATATCTCTATGAAGGTGGCTTCTCCAAAGTTTAAACCTAGATTTATTGGACCTTACATGATTTTTGAGATTCTTAATCCGGTTTCTTTTCGATTGGCTCTTCCTGTTACATTCAAGATCCATAACGTGTTCCATAAGTCTCTGTTGAAGAGATTTGTTGAGCCCTTAGTTCCTGTGGTGGCACCTCCTGACCCTGTATTGGTTGAAGATAATGTGGAATATGAGGTTGAGAAGATACTGGATTCTCATCTGGCTAGACGGAGACTCCAGTATTTGGTTAAGTGGAAGGGTTATGGCCAGGAGGATAATTCTTGGGTCTCTGCATCCTATATTCATGCCGAAAGATTGGTTCTTGGCTTTCATCGGGCCCATCCTGATCGCCCTGGTGGCGTGGATGAGGGTTCGGTGACCCCTCCTCAAGGGGGAGGTACTGTTATGAGCTCATTTTCTCCTTCACCTTTGATGTCCGATGAACTCCCTCTGCTGGTGAAAGGAGGTAGTGAAATCGATTTGGATGGGAAAAACCTGTCATCTGAACAGGTGGAGTGTGATTGGACATCCGGAGTCTCTGAGTGGATATAAGGCCGCCGACGCCCTGCTGGGTTGCTGGTGATCCTCTCTGCTCTGAGCTCTGGCCTCCAGTTTAGTCCTGTCTACTAAAGCTAAGTTTTTGCTCTGCTATTGTTCCATGAGATATTGTCTGGTTTACTTAGTGTTTGTGGTCAGCCAGCCCTGGTTGGGACTGGCTGAACTCCATTTTTGTCTCGGATCAGTTGATCTCTTTGCTCTGTTTTCAGAATATACCTGAGTGCTGATATATTGATTTTGAAGGGTTTTTGCGTGATTGCAGACAGTTGCTTTTCTTTCCTGTCCTATCTAGTTAGTGAGGGCCCCATCGTCTGCGCAGCCTGTCTTTCTGTCTGTGTTTGTGTTTTCATCTGTTTTCACCGTCAATACATGTTGGGGTCTGTCTATTGCTTTGGGGTCTGCTCTGGGGCAGTTTAGATTTTCCCTTTCTTTCTTTAGGTTTATTTAGTTCTCCGACTGTGAACGAGGTGTCTAGGACCACCGTAGGAACATCCCACGGCTACTGTTAGTTGTTGTGAATAGGATCAGGGGTCTGCAATCCGCTAGCTACCAACCTCTCCGGTTTTCTGGACTTAGCTTGTATTTTTGTTTTTTCCTCCTCCGGTGACTCATTCATAACAGCCACCACTTCTCCAAGAAGCACCGAGAACATTTCTCCTTCTAGGAGCACCGACACCACATATTCTCCTTCAAGCAGCACCGCCACCGCCACCAGCGAGCAGCAGAGGGGTGGCCCACATTCCCTCTTTTTCTCATCATGGACACAATCCACCATCGCCAGGCGGGCAAGCAATGTAAGGCAGTCACAAGGTGGTAGTCGGTCCAGGCAGGTGACTCCTGCCCCAAAGAAGACAAAAAAACTAAAGACTTTGTTTGTCAGTCTCCCCTCTCCTTCTAATGTTTCTCAACCTACCTCCATTTCCATCCCTGATCTCCCTTCCCCCACTACTTTAGTCGCCCCTTCACCTAGAACCCCTTCCTCAACTTCCAGCCGTTCCTCATCTCTCCACACCTCCAAAGTATCCCACTCTTCCCTCAAACGTCCTTCAAAATAAAATTATTTAAAAAAAAAAATAAATAAATGTGCAATTCTGCTTTCACAAAATACTGTTTCATTAATGTTTCTTTCGCTGCCTACACACACTGTGCCGTACACACACTGCGCCATACACTTAGCTTTTTTGTCACCACATAGCTCCATTACTGCCACATGTTTCTTGTGTCATTCTTGGAGATATGTGGTCAAAAATACAAATCTATATGACTTGTATTTTCCCCACCAGTCTCTTCAGTCAGCTAATATTACACATACTGAATAGAGGATGTTGTTGAGTGCAAGGTGTATCTATTGTTACCTTGCCAGGTATCATCAAAAGTTAATTGACTATGGTGTGTTTTTACCACCATCAATTAACTTTTTGTGATACAAGGCAAGGTGATTCTAGATATACCTTGTAATTAACCACATCCTCTATTCAGTGTGTGTTGAGAAACTGAGGAGATTACGGGGAAAACACACGCCATATGTACAATTCCCTGCTCTTGTATCATAACTATCACACCTGGCCAGGTGAATACACATGAGTTTTAACCTGCAGTGTCGCTTCAGTCTGCATATATTTCCATCAGACTATATCCAAAAAGAAACAAAGAAAGACAGCTGAGTTTCTAGACGTACTTGTTGACATAATGGATGGTAATATATGCACTTCAGTTTTTAGAAAATCTGTTGCATAAATAATTCTGTATTACATTACAATAGTTATCATCCTTCCCATACCATCAAATCGTTGCCTTATAGTCAATTTTTGAGAGTGCACCGTATCAATAATACTAAAGAGGGATTTGCTGTGCAATCTAGATAATTGTACAGCAGGTTTAAGCAAAGGGGGTATCCTAATGCCATACTTGATGCAGCGCTTAATAAAGTGGAACAGGAGTACACCTTGAGAGAGAAACCCAATGTTAGTAAGAAAATTAAAAACAAAAAACGATTCACGTTTTGTTTTCGCTATAGCCCTATGGATCGACAGATCCTGGCAGCAATAAGATAGAACTGGCATATTTGGAGAGGGACAAAGATTTAATTGATATAGTCTCTAGAGGACCCCTCATTTCATGCAAACGCAGTACGAGAATAAGGGATGTTCTGGTGAGGAATCAAATTTTCACAGAACATGATAATTGGTTGAGTAAAGGAATCCCTAAGGGTAATTTCAAGTGCGGTCATTGCTCTTACTGCAGGTTTCATCGCACTGATCATATCATACATATGGGTGCGATTAACCATTTAGTTTCTGAATTTATTTCATGTAAGACAGATTATGTGGTATATGTTATTTTTTGCCCGTGTCGTTTCTATTATATTGGTAAAACTATATGTTCGTTTCAGGGAACATTATAGGTCCATCACCACAGGGAAAGGGGTACCACGATTAATTAGTCACATTAGGGAAACACATAGAGGTGACCCTAATGTTCTCTCTTTTGCTGGCATCGAAAAAGTCTCTTTACCTCCTCAAGGAGGGAATTTACATAGGATTCTGTTAAGACGTGAATCCAGGTGGATTATGGACACTGGTGCCATGGGACCCACCGGATTTAATGACAGAATAGATATGGCTGTTTTTCTGTAAGTATATTATGAGGTTTTGGAGGTTTTTATTACAAGAATATGTTTTGCTATTTTCTTTCACTGCACTAGACCGCATTGTGATTAGGCATTGTCATCAATGGTCTACATATAACAGTTTCCTTTAGGGATATTCAGATGTGGTATATGATGTAAGTGTTTTTGAATTGCACTTTATATTGGGCTCTGTAGGGATCTTTCATATGAGATAAGCGGCCTTAATTGGTGGTTATTTTCCACACATATATATACTGTATATATATATATATATATATATATATATATATATATATATATAAATACATGCATCCCTCTTTTTCCTCTTTTTTTTCCCCTGTGTTCTAGGTTTTGCTATTTTATATACTCCATTTACTGTTTTTTTGGCGATTGATGTCCTCTTGAGGTGTACATATTTATACCTGCTTTTAATAGTAGTGTAGGATAAAATGGAATATAGAAATTAATTTATTCAGTCAGACGGGTAAATGTCACCAGTTCAGGTATTCGATCTGATGAGACATAGGTAGATGGTTGTTTCATATTTTAGCAGGCTATTGTGTGATATTTGATTCGTATCTGCTTGAAGGATTAGCTATGATAATAGTCATGAGGTCCATTTATTGATCATATTTGTTATTCACTGTTATGGTCTAAATGACAGGGAAAAAAAGTTAAAAAAAGTTATTTGTGCTTGTCTATGTTTTATTATAATGACATTTGTTTTTAACCGATATATGTTGTCACACTGCTTAAACAACAGCTGTGGAAGGAGGAGGTTCTGAATAACGTGATTTTCTAATTAATCCATCACTTCCTTCCACAAAATGACCCGTTGAAGCGCTTTGGTAGCGCGAAACGGCTGTTGTCAGCTGTTTTTCCTCTCCTGATATCACTCCCCCGGCCGACATGTACAACATGTGCCAATAAACCCAGCGATATTTCCACCAGCTCCAGGAGTGCGGTCTTTCTTTCTTTTTGGATATATTCAGCATTGTGGACTTCCAGACCAGCACCCGCAGCTGTCAGCATTGAGTGCTCTGGATACCGCATACCACCAGAAGTCATATGGTAACAGCGGTGCCGTCCGCGTTTCTTTCTTTTTCTCATTTCTATCAGACTGTTGCGATGCTGCAGTTTACCTCTTATGTGTATTATCCTGCCCATGTGTGATAACTTTCTGAAGGTTGGATGCGTTACTTTTGGCGTCCTCCTCACTTCAGCATGACATCAGGCCTGGGTATTGTATTAGTTGTATAAACTTTATTATGTCTACTGTCTGTGTTCAAACTGAAGCCACAGTGATGATACAACAAATAATATTTATAGTCACAGCGTTAGGTGTCATAAATAGTGAGGGATCCAACTGCAGTCCCAAATCACTATTGTTAACATCATGCCAGGTGACACGAAAATTATTTGTATTATCTCCACCGTCGCAGCAAATTGAACTCAAAGTGTAGAGATGATAAAGATCATACAACTTGTGTGTATGTATAGTCACCTGGTCAGGAGTACTAGTAAATTCATGATGCACAAAACACAGCATCATAAATTCACTGGTACACCGGGCCAGATGATTATTGTATTGAAGTGTAAGAAGACAGACCGCACTCGGTACAGGTATCAACACAGGTTTTATATTAACATACACACAAAAGAAAACTTTGTTACACCATTTGCTTTTGCCATTCCACCGCAAATTGGTCCCTCATTTGGCCAACTTCAACGGATGACCTGAGAGGGTGCTGAGTAAATTCAGGCAAGGGGTTAGGAGCTGCATCATCGAGTTCAAAGTTCGTGTGCTCTCTAACCATGACAAAATTGTGTAGAACCACACAGGCCTTCACCACCTCATCCACTGTTTCCAGTTTCAGATTAATGGCTGTGCTGAGAATGCGCCATCTGGAGACAAGTATACCAAAGGCACACTCAACAGTTCTTCTGGCCCTGGTCAACCTGTAATTAAAAATTCTTTTGGTGTGGTCCAAGTCCCGGCTGGAGTAGGGCTTGAGCAGGTTTTGGTACATCTGGAATGCCTCATCCCCAACCATTACAAAGGGCTGTGGCGGACCTTCGGTGTGAGGAAGAGGCCGTGGCATGGGGAAATTGAACTGGTTGCCATACGACCTCCGGCCCATGTCAGAGTTATTACAAGCCTGGGAGTCATTCCGACGGCCAAATGCCCCAATGTCCACTGCAACAAACATACAGTCTGCATCCAAAATGGCCATGAGCACTGTAGAAAAGTACTTTTTATAGTTATAGTACTCAGAGCCTGTTCTTTTTGGTTTTATAATACGGATGTGTTTCCCATCAACAGCACCCAAACAGTTAGGGAAATTGCAGACTGTCCAGAATCTTTCAGCAATTTCAAACCACTTTTCCACGGTGGGCAGGGGCATAAATTCGGGACAGAGAATGTCCCACAAAGCCCAGCAGGTGTCCGCAACTATTCCAGACAAGGTTGATATTCCAATACAGTACTAGAAGTGGAGTGAAGAGAGGCTCTCCCCAGTAGCCAGGAATCTGTGAAACCGAGAAACAACAAAAATTAATATTTGTATATGGATTGTTTACAACCACAAAAAATACATAACACAAGAAAAAAACAATGGCACACAAATATATATGCAGCCTTTCTTTACTACATGGCATAAAAAAAAATACTGCAGCCTTTGGTTAACTACATGGCAGAACAATAATTTCTGCCAGCTTTGGAATAGTCCATGTGAGAACAAAGAAAATTATACATACATTGTTTTTGCAATACTACATACCGCAATGTGACCAGGAGCTGTTCCTCGGGAGGAATCGCACGACGGAGCTGTGTGTCCTGTCTCCGGATGGCATCTTGGACACGACCAAGCAAATACCTGAATGTTTGTTGGGACATCCGTGTGTAATCAGTAAATTTATCCGGGTTTGCCTGGATCTCGCTGTAGAGGGTGTGGTACGCTCCACGGCTCTCACGGAGTTCAATAATCGGATGTATCCACAAACGCCGCCGTTGCCGTCTTCGCTGTCTTTCTCTCTCCCTTTATTGATGGCAAGCAACTGCATAAGCCTGAGCCATCCTGATGTCCAGATCCAAGTTGAAGTGAAAACTCTTCCAGCGCAGATCCATGTTGTCAAGCGAAAATCCAAGCAAAATGTAAAGAATTCAGCTGTAACCTGGGTCTATATAAAGAATTTCCATAAGACATGCCCACTGCTGTCCCATTGGTGGCCTGTTGCAAGAATTTTTCAAGGATTTTCCTCCTGTGATTGTGACACCATTCGCATAAAAAATGGAAAAGCATAAAAACGCATGCAAGCGCAGCGTTTTTTGTCGTAATGCGCACGATGATGCGACAAAAAGACGCAGCGTTTACAAGCGTTTGTAAGCGTTTTTTGCATGCGTTTCATGTGCGCTCGAAACACTGCACAAAAAAGGCGCAAGTATGAAACTAGCCTTTATTCTGCGAGCTATAAGTTTTTTATTTTTTCACTGATGACGCTGTATGGCAGCTCACTTTTTGTGGGACAAGATGGCGTGTTCAGCGGTACCATGGTTATTTATATCCGTCTTTTTGATCGCATGTTATTCCACTTTTTTCGGTGGTATGATAATAAAGCATTGTATTTTGCCTTTTTTTTATTGTGTTCATTAAAGGGGTCAACTAGTGGGACAGTTTTATAGGATGGGTCATTACAGACATGGCGATACCAAATATGTGTATTCTGATTGTTTAGATTTTTTTTTTACATTCAAATATTTATTCAGTGATAGAATAAATATTGAATTTTCATTATTTTTTTTAAATATTTTTACAATTCTTTAAATTTTCTTTACTTTATTCTAATTTTTACGCTTTATCTCACTATGGGACACTCAGTTTTTGCAGGCTGATCCCTTCTATAGCATGCAAATGAAGCTATAGAAGCTGTCAGCGCTGCACTCTGTGCACACAGACCTGAGAGATTTCCTAACATGCATTGCGCATGACAGGAAGTTCTGAGCTCTGGTAACCCGGATGTCGACATGACGACATCAGGTTGCCATGGCAGCGATCCGTCAGCCCTCTGCCTGCTCCCGGAATGCTGCGATTGTGTTCGATCGCAGTATTCTGGGGGTTAAAGTGGAGTGGTCTGTGACGGCTCCTGGCACTTAGTGCTGGGTGTCAGCTTTGAGAATCAGCTGACACCCGGCCACGATCGGCCACGCTCTCCCCGTGTGAACAGGCCGATCGCTGTGACATACTATACTGTCCATGGTCATATAGGCCCTGGTCACATGGACGGTATAGTACGTCTCATGGCAGAAAAGGGTTAACAAGAAACCGTCGTTTTAGATTTTATTTTATAAATCGATAGTGAACATGCAAATAAGAAACTTATAATACCGTATTTTTCGCTTTATAAGACGCACCTGATTATAAGACGCACCCCCAAATTTGGTGAAGAAAAAGAGAAAAAAAATGTTTTTTTATGTTAAATGGAGGTGTGTCTTATAATGCCAGTGTCCATCTTACAAATCATATATATGTCCCTCATCCTGGTATCTATATAACCCCCATCCTGGCACATGGCCCCCTTGTGCTGGCACATAGCCCCCCATCCTATCCTGGATATGACCCCCCCAGTCACTATATACCCCCCTGCTGGCACTCACATGGCCCCCCCTCTATATGCCTCCCTGCTGGTACGCACACAGCCCCCCGTCCCTATATTTCCCCTGCTGGCACACATTGTCCCCCTGTCTCTATATTCTCCCCTGCTGGCATTCACACAGCCCCCCCGTCCCTATGTTCCCCCCTGCTGGCACACATTGTCACCCCGGTCCTATAATCCCCCCCTGCTGGCACACATTGTCCCCCCAGTCCTATAATCCCCCTGCTCGCACACATTGTCACCCCGGTCCTATAATCCCCCCCTGCTGGCACACATTGTCCCCCCGGTCCTATAATCCCCCCTGCTGGCACACATTGTCCCCCCCAGTCCTATAATCCCCCCCTGCTGGCACACATTGTCCCCCCAGTCCTATAATCCCCCCCTGCTGGCACATATTGTCCCCCCAGTCCTATAATCCCCCCCTGCTGGCACACATTGTCCCCCCTTTCCTATAATCCCCCACTGCTGGCACACATTGTCCCCCCTTTCCTATAATCCCCCCTGCTGGCACACATTGTCCCCCCTCCATATATTCCCCCCTGCTGGCACATATTGCCCCCTCACATCCCTTTATTCCCCCCTGCTGGCACACATGGCCCATTGTTCATATATTCCCCCCTGATGGCACACATTGTCCCCCCATCCCTATATTTCCCCCTGCTGTCACACATGGCCCCTGTCCCTATATTTCCGCCCTGCTGGCAAGCACATGCTAAAATAATAAACAGTTAACTCACCTACTGATGATCGCTCCTGCTCCCAGCTCCCCTGTGGCTTACCTGTGTCTATGCTGAGTCATCCTCCTCCTGCAGGGCACACGCAGCTGCTGCTCATTCAAGCAGCTCATTGTAGCTACAGGACCTTCCATGATGTGACCAATAGGAGCTGCTCAGCTGTGGTCATGTGACTTGCAGTGCACACTGGGAGTCATGTGACCGCAGGTCCTATGGTCACATCATGCAAAGTCCTGAAGCGATGAGCTTTCTGAATGAGCTGCTGCTGCTGCTCACCCTGCAGGAGGAGGATGACAGCAGACTAGACACAGGAAAGCCATGGGGGAGCTGGGAGCAGGAGTGATCATCAGTAGGTGAGTGTCTATAGCGACTGGGGGTGAGTGCAGGCACATGTAATATGCACCGCTCCCCTGTCTACCAACTCGGCACTGTTTCAGCACCGAGGTGATGGACAGCGGGTGCAGTGAATATTACATGAGCCTAATGAGCGGGAGCACAGGACCTCCAGGTGTCTCTGCAGCCCCATCCAGCCCACCCCAGCCCCCTGACTCCATGCCAGAGCTGCCCCCCCCCACTCTATAGCACAGCAGCACACAGATTCACTTTATAAGACGCACCCCCCACTTTCCCCCAAAATTTGGGGGAACAAAAGTGCATCTTATAAAGCGAAAAATACCGTACATCTTTTCAGGACATCTACCCCAGAATTGATAAACATTTTAAACATTGCGGATCTCCAACCTCCATTTGTACCTCTAAATAACTCCGTGTAGGGATTGTAAGCCATTACATAGTGTTAGATTTTACTAATTTTTGACACCTGGATCCTCATGGTCCAATGTACAAAACTACAACACTACAATAAGGGTATGTTTTAACGTGGCATATATGCTCTATGTACGCAGCTCCCCCAAAGTGCTGCAGGTTTTTGTATGCACGGTTGGGTCGCCCTCCCAGGGCTGTGGGGTACTCGGTATCGGGCCGGTGTCAGGGGAATGTGTCACAGCAGCGGTGACCCGGTCCATGGCCCTGTATCAATACAAAAAATGGTGGGGGGAACAAGAGGCGCAATAGTGACCTATCACTAGTGACACTTGAAGTATGAGCGGTATAATACAGTTCCACTCACCTATTCCAGTTGTGTAACCCACAACTGGCTTGAGAGCATATCACAGAATCAGCTGCTGCAGGACCTCCACCAACCACTCGCACGTGGAAAAACCTTCAGAAAGTTGTGGGAAGCAGGGTGTGTTGCAGTCCGCGCTGCCGAGATTCACAAATCACCTGGGATACAAGATGTTGTAGCAGTGTACTCCTTTATTTCCTCCTATGCGTTTCGGCGCCCTTCCTGGCACCTTCCTCAGGTCCGTGGCCCTGGGCGCCCAAGTAATGGGAGAATGTAGTTAATGGAATGGAATAATTCGTGACACCACCTGTGGTGCTCGGCAAGGGAGATGTTAAGCCGACGCTGCAGATAGATCCGCTGGGACTAATGGTATGGTGCAGCAAAGATGTAATAGCTCCCCACAGGTGAAGCTATAGTCCCAGGGCAGTGTAGATGTAGTTGGCATGGGGATGTAGCAGTCCCGGAAAGGGAGGAAGCAGACAAGACACAGCGGGGTGCAACTTCTGTGCCTTTACTTGATAACTGCAGTCCAGGGTCCTGATTACAGAAGGTAATGGAGCAGGCTAGCCTGGAAGCAACTCAGGGATTCTTTCTCAGCAGACGGGCTGTGCAGTCTCCTTCCTAACGCTTGTTTGAATGAAGCACTCCAGTACTAAGTTACTCTGAAGTTCCTCCTGTCAGAGGTTCCCAAGAACCTTACTTGCACGGCAGACAGCTGTAGCCTCTCTTGGGGACTCCTCTCTCTCTCTGAGTCCTGGCTCTCTATCCAAGCTGCTGTTGTGCCTCAAGTCTTAGATGGGAGTAGAGCATTTACAGCCTCCTACTCCTCTGGTATCTGTTGTAGGACCGTTAGTATCTGTACAACCGTGGAGACCAGGCTCCAGTTCATGTGCTCTCAAGCTGAGGGAGCTCTCCTTCCTAGCTCAACCTCCAGCTTTTTTCTACACGTCTGCACACTTCACCCTCCGCAGACTAACTAACCACTCCTTCCTCTTGGCCCTCAGAGGGCACCCCTCCCCTTAATCCTGGTTCAGAGTTCCCCCTGCTGGCCTGGAGTGGAACTGTATTGCATGTATGGATTGACTGCGAGAGAGACCCATCATTGCCTCCAAGCCTGGCACTACCCTCCCCTGGAGGAAGGCAAAGCCACTGTGGCGGCCATACTCCTGGGGGTGCCACATTCCCCCCTAGTGCAAGTCAGCACTCCTGGGCTGAACAAAAACATGAGCATATAAACAGACAATAATAATTGTACAAGATTTAAAAATTAAAAAGTTACAAAAACCAAGAGCTTCAAAAATGGTCCTATGATGATAAGTCCAAGCATCAATGTCCATGGTCCATTCCTGGGCAAATGGTGAAATATTTACAAGAAAAGTTTTCGACCACACACAAGTCCTGTGGTTCAGTGTCCATAAAACAAATTCCAAAGGAAACTCTTACAGGTTACCTGTAGGCACAAAACGTGAAAAACAGTTACATATTTACACATGCACAATTTCAACATTTACATCTATTTTGCTATATGCGATATCTAAGGGGTGGTATACCTTGTGTGGTGCGGGCAGACCTGCGTAAGACTGGTGTAGTGGGTAATTTTCTGGATACACTACTGGGGGTTCTATGTAACACAGGGATACTAAACTGACTGTGAACTCTTAGACTCACCAAGGGCACGACAGGTCCACCACTGGCAGGGCGAGGGTTCTCTGGCTCCACTGCTGGTGTGGCATCTGCTACCCGATTTTCCTGATTCTCTTGAGTCACATCTTCCTGTGCTACCAATTGGGGAAACAGCAACACTGGCACCACTATAGCATAGTTCACCTTAGTGCAATTCGCAGGGAATTCTCCAAGCACTGTGATGACCTTCTCTTCTTCCACTACGGGCTGGATGTTATCTGGTTCTTCTCTTCTTTCTTTTTACTGGTCAGGGCATAACTTCAAATTATCTCTCGATACTGCTGCTGAGGTCTCTCCTCCATCTTTACTGACAAGGCATACCTTAGTATTATCAAAATTTGAGGGCAGAATGGTATAAGGTTCAGCTTCCCATTGATCATCCAATTTGTGCAATCTTCTCTTTCTTTTCAAGACTTGCTCTCCCGGCGACAAAGTAACGGCAGGTGCATTTTGATTGTAAAGCTTCTCCTGCTTTTGTCTTGCCTGGGCCAAACTCTTCTCCACACATTCTTGAACTCTTCTGTACTGTTGCCGCCTCTCCGTGTCCCAATCAGCTTCTGGGGATGCCACTTCAGGTGTCAGGACTCCCATGTCTAAGTCAATAGGCAGCTTACCAGGTCTTGCTCTCATTAAGTATGCCGGGGTACCGTTGGTAGAGTTCACGGGAATATGGTTGTAGAGGTCTACCAGATCGGGCAACTTCTCTGGCCACAGATTCCTCTCCTCCAAGGGCAAAGTCTTCAGGAGATCCATCACTACCTGGTTCATCTTCTCGCACATGCCATTGGTCTGTGGGTGATACGGCGTTGTTCAGATCTTCTTACAACCATACAAGTTACAGAATTCTTGGAACACTTCTGCCTCGAAAGCTGGACCTTGATCTGTAAGCACTTTCTCCGGGTACCCATGTGGTCTACAGAAGTGCTGTTGGAACGCTCTGGCTGCTGTCCTGGCAGTTTGATCTTTGACAGGCACAACTACCAGGAATCTTGAGTAGTGATCCACAATGGTAAGTGCATAGATGTAGCCTGACCGGCTTGGAACCAGCTTCACATGGTTCAGGGCTACCAGCTCAAGGGGCTGTTTGGTGATGATTGGCTGTAGAGGAGCTCTCTGGCTGTCCCGGTCCTTTCTGCGCAGGTTACATTGTCCACACTCCCGGCACCACCTCTCAATGGCTTTCCTCATACCAGCCCAGTAGAACCTCTCTCGGAGCAATACTTCCAACTTCTTCCATCCGAAGTGTTCAGCTCCATTGTGGTATGCTTCCAGGACCATTGATGCCTCTCTCTTTGGGACTATCAACTGCCAGCCCAGCTCATGAGTGCGGGCATTGATACTCCTCTGACACAGCTTCCCTTCATAAATGAACAGCCGGCCTCTCTCCTTCCACAACTGCTGAGTTTCTTCAGGAGCATCCGACTCTGGATGTGAGTCAGCTCGTGTCAGCAGCTCCTTCACCAGGCGGACTGCAGGGTCACTATCTTGCGTTTCTGCCCAGTCATGATGGGGCAATGGATTCAGGGTGACCTCCTTCAAGCCAGACCATCTGTTTCTCACTCCTTGAGCATGCTGGGCCGCAAGTGGCCGGTGGAAGGGAGGTAGGTCTATCTCTTCAAGAGCCTCAGGGTCTTCTCCGGCATCTGTTAGGTTAGGCATTCTGGACAGCACATCAGCATTGGCATTCTTGTGCCCTGCCCAGTACTTGATGGTAAACTCATAGTTAGATAGCCGAGCCATCCATCGCTGTTCCAGTGCACCCAGTTTTGCAGTGTCCAAATGAGTCAACGGGTTGTTGTCCGTGAAGATAGTGAACTTGGCAGAGGCTAGGTAATGTTTGAACCGTTAGGTGACAGGCCAGACTATGGCAAGGAACTCCAGCTTGAAAGAACTGTAATTATCAGGGTTCCTTTCAGTGGGGCGCAGCTTCTTGCTGGCATAGGAGATCACTCTTTCTTTCCCATTCTGTACCTGCGACAGTACTGCTCCTAGTCCCACGTTGCTGCCATCTGTGTACATCACAAAGGGTTTGTCATAATCTGGGTAGGCCAGAACTTCGTCTCCTGTGAGAGCCATCTTCAATCTGGTGAAGGACCTTTCCAACTCTTCAGTCCACTCAAAGGTGGGATTTTTCTGTTTGGTCTTCTTTGACTGCCCCACCAGGAGATTTTGCATAGGGGTGGCTATTTCAGTAAAGCCCTTGATGAATCTTCGGTAGTAGCCTACCAGTCCAAGGAATTGGCATACTTCATGAAGGTTGCTGGGCTTCGGCCAGTCCCGGATGACTGTGACTTGTCAGGATCTGGTGCCACACCTTCTGCACTGACCACATGACAGAGGTACTGCACCTTGGGCTTCAGGAGGTGGCACTTGGAGGGCTTCACCTTCAGGCCAAAATTGGACAAAGCTTCAAACACTTCAGCCAGGTGCTCCAGATGATCTTCATAGGTTTTGGAGAAAACAATGACATCATCCAGGTACAACAGGGCCGTCTCAAAGTTCATGTGTCCCAGGCAGCACTCCATCAGCCGTTGAAATGTTCCTGGAGCAGGGCAGAGCCCAAATGGCATATAATTGAACTCACAGAGACCCATTGGAGTGGTAATGCTGTTTTCTCCTTGTCTGCCTCTGCCATGGGAACCTGCCAATACCCACTAGTGAGATCTAAGGTGGAAAAGTAATTAGCAGTTTTAAGTGCAGCCAATGATTCCTCAATTCTAGGTAATGGGTAGGCATCTTTATGTGTAATGCTGTTAATTTTCCTGTAATCAACACACATTCTCATGGTACCATCCTTTTTCTTTACAAACACTATTGGAGCTGCTCAGGGGCTACAACTGTCTCTGATGTCCCCTGCCTCCTTCATCTCCCTCAACATACTCTTAGCACACTGGTATTGTGTTGGGGGTATAAGTCTGTACCTCTATTTTATGGGTGGATGGTCTCCCGTGGGGATATGATGTTGAACCCCCTTTGCCTGCCCAAAATCTAGTGGGTGTTTGCTGAATACCCGCTCATACTCTTGTGTCACTCTGTAAACCCCATTTTTCTGGTATGAAGGTGTAGAGTCAGTTCCCACTTGCAGTTGCTGGCACCACTCCTCCAGCTGCTTGACAGAGCCATTGTCCTCCACCTGATCGGATGAGACCAAGGGTTCTGCTGCCTACAAAGAGTTGTAATTAACGGTGAGCAGCTTAGCAACTGTGGCGTACCGAGGTATTGTGGCTTCCTCTTCCCCACAATTCAAAAGACATACAGGTACTCTCCCTTTTCGTACATCAACCACCCCTCTGGCTGTCAAGGCAGTGGGCCTGCTCTCGGAGTATACTGGTTCTACCAACGCCTGGTAATCTCTCCCTCTAAGACGTATAGCTGCCCGACACCACACCAACATTTCACATCTGGGGGGTATTGCAATGGGAAAAGCATCACTCACTCTGACGCTGCCAATCTCTCCGCCAGAGAGTTCCACCTGTTGCCTTTGCATCAGGGCTCGGATCTTCTTCTGCAGGACTCGTTGTTCTCCAGAACCAGCAATCTCAGCCACCTATTGCAACAAGACAATAACCTCGGACAGACAGTTTTCAATTACATTTGTACCAAGAGTCATCATGGGATTACATTCACGTCGGTCAATATCAACAACTATCAGACCTTGAGACTTTAGCTCTACCTGCCCCACTTTGACAGTAATCCTATCTGCGGTAAAGACTGACCATTACTAGCAACTACTGTCAGTTCATCAGTTGGGCCATGGGTAAGCTCTGAATCAGCCCAATATCTCTTGTACAGAATGTACGGCATAGTGGTCACCTGGGAGCCAGTGTCCAGCAAAGCGTTTATGGGGATGCCGTCAGTCACCACAGGAAGGATGGGTCTCCCTCCCACATACTTGGCTCTCCAGTTCTTTGGGCCTGGGGATCCTATTCCTGGGGGTTAGCCCTCTGCCCCAGGGGTTGCTCGTTTAAAGGACAATATCTTGCAAGATGACCGGCCTTGTAGCAGCTACGACAGATGGGACGTCCGTCCTGGTCATAGCGATCGTTGTTCCTCCCTCGAAGTGGCGGTGCTCTCCTTCTCCAGAGCCACGGGACATCCTCTGGACTGGAAGCAAGCTGGATCTTTTCCTTGGAAGACACCTGCAGGGACTGCACCCTCTTGGTAAGTGCAGCCATCCCTTTGGTCAACTCCTGGACTTGAAGACGCAGCTCCTCAGTTGGATCTTTATCCAGAGTCTGTGCATCAGCCTCCACTGGGATGGAAGGAAAAGATGTTGCTTCCTGTTGGTAAGTGATCGCTGGGCGCCTAGGGGGCGCTGGACGGCTGTCAGTAGATTCCTGCAGTACCCGAATAGCCCTGTCCTTAAAATCAGCAAAGTCAGGGTTTTGCAGGGTTATAATATGCAACTGTACTCTGTGGGTACTGGATAGGAGTCCTTCAATGAACTGCTCCTTTAACAGTTTATCTTCCTCCTTCACACTGTCAGGATCAACTTGCTTAACGGCTCGCAGCGCCTCCTGCAGGTTGAGAGCATAATCCCTGATACTGTCCTGCGCCTTCTGTTTACAGCCAAAGAACCTCATCTTGATTTCAGCTGCAGTGCGAGTGTCAAAGGTGCTCCTCAGCTTGGCCAGGATCTTTGCAACAGTCTCTTTATCAGTGTCCTGCCAGGCTTTCACCTCTCTCTGTGCTGCACCTGTTAGCTGTCCAATCAGGATATTCACTTTCTGGCTTTCAGACAGAGGGTAGACTTTAAACAAACTGCACAGTCTCTCTTTAAACTCACTCAGGGTATGCGACTCACCCGAGTACTGCGGTATGTAGGGCATAGACAGCGGCATTATGGAGATCGCTGCAGTGGGTGCTCCTCCTGGTGGTGCTGCGGGGTTGACAACTGCGCCTGCTGCTGCATCGCCGTTTGGCGGGGACATCCTCTTCCCCCTCTAGTTAACATTAGCCAGGGCCGGGGAGTTATGTGAGCTCACCGGCGGCCGCTTCACAGGCCCGACGCTCTGGGCTGTAGGCCTCAGCTCCTCCTCCTCTCGCTCGCTGTCCTCTCTTCCCGAGCGGCACTTCGCTTCTTCGCGCTCTGCGGCAGGCTCCGCCCACGAAGGCCCACCTCTTTCTTCCCGCACGCGCCAAGCAGCGCCTATTGGCGCCAATTATACACACAGTCTTTTTGCACAAACACAGTCTATGGCACACAGGACCCGGGGGTACCGGGCTCCATAATCCTGTTCGTGACGCCAAAATGGGTCGCCCTCCCAGGGCTGTGGGGTACTCGGTACCGGGCCGGTGTCAGGGGAATGTGTCACAGCAGCGGTGACCCGGTCCGTGGCCCTGAGCGCCCAAGTAATGGGGGAATGTAGTTAATGGAATAGTTCGTGACGCCACCTGTGGTGCTCGGCAAGGAAGATGTTAAGCCGACACTGCAGACAGATCCGCTGGGACTGATGGTATGGTGCAGCAAAGATGTAATAGCTCCCCACAGGTGAAGCTATAATCCCAGGGCAGTGTAGATGTGGTTGGTACGGGGATGTAGCAGTGCCGGAAAGGGAGGAAGCAGACAAGACACTGCGGGGTGCAATTTCTGTACCTTTACTTGATAACTGCAGTCCAGGGTCCTGATTACAGAAGGTAACGGAGCAGGCTAGCCTGGAAGCAACTCAGGGATTCTTTCTCAGCAGACGGGCTGTGCAGTCTCCTTCCTAACGCTTGTTTGAATGAAGCACTCCAGTACTAAGTTACTCTGAAGTTCCTCCTGTCAGAGGTTCCCAAGAACCTTACTTGCACGGCAGACAGCTGTAGCCTCTCTTGGGGACTCCTCTCTCTCTCTGAGTCCTGGCTCTCTATCCAAGCTGCTGTTGTGCCTCAAGTCTTAGATGGGAGTAGAGCATTTACAGCCTCCTACTCCTCTGGTATCTGTTGTAGGACCGTTAGTATCTGTACAACCGTGGAGACCAGGCTCCAGTTCATGCGCTCTCAAGCTGAGGGAGCTCTCCTTCCTAGCTCAACCTCCAGCTTCTCTCTACACGTCTGAACACTTCACCCTCCGCAGACTAACTAACCACTGCTTCCTCTTGGCCCTCAGAGGGCACCCCTCCCCTTAATCCTGGTTCAGAGTTCCCCCTGCTGGACTGGAGTGGAACTGTATTGCATGTATGGATTGACTGCGAGAGAGACCCATCATTGCCTCCAAGCCTGGCATTACCCTCCCCTGGAGGAAGGCAAAGCCACTGTGGCGGCCATACTCCTGGGGGCGCCACACGGTGATTCCGCATGTGTTCATTGAACACATGTGGAATCACCGCATCCTATACATAGACTGTGTAATTTATCTTGCGTAGACTGAGCATCTCCGGAAGATAAATAGACATACTGCGGTCTATAAAGACACACCACATGTGCGTATACGCGGGTGTGCCACCTGCATCTTTGAACGCATAGTGGAGATGGAATTTTATAAAATCCCCTCCACTATGCTGAAACATCTGGACGCTGTGGATTGGACACTGAAGCTGTACGCAGCTTCCAATCCACAGCATTTCCAGATCGCGGAAACATACCCTTAAGGTATATTCACATGACATCATTCAAAATTGGGTGATTTCACCAACTTTTCCAAGATGAATACACTTCAGGACAAGTCTTTTTTTGTCCTGAAGCATCTTTTTTAGCACTTTTTTTGTTGGTTCCTGAACAATTGCATCATCATTTTTGACCTCGTGTGCATCATTTTTGGGTTGCCTTTTTCTGGTAGTTTGTTCTCTCTGTTACAGGTGCTGTTAATTACCCAAATTAGAGAAGCATCACATGATTTTTCGAACAGTGCCAATACTTTTGTCCACCCTCTTTTTTATGTTTGGTGTGGAATTATATCCAGTTTGGCTTTAGGACAATTCTTTTTGTGTTTTTTCATTTAAGACAAATTAAATGAAGATAATAATACCAAAGAATTTGTATTTGCAATCATTTTCAGGAAGAAACTGAGTATTGTCTGACAGAATTGCAGGGGTGTCAATACTTTTGGCCACAACTGTAGCTCATTGCTATAGGTCTGCCCTTGGGCAATTACATTAATACAGTGATCATAAGGCCTCTTCTGTATACAGGTTGTAGTTACTGCTTGTAGTCCTTCGAATATTGACAGAACACGAGCAATTACTGCTCTCTAATGGGCAATAAAGGCACATTGTGCTTACACCAGGACCAGTGCTGCTTCATAGAGAACAATGGACAAGTCTGAAAAGTAATATAACGAATGACTTAAAGCTCAGATTAGAAATATGAATAAAAATCTACCAATTAAACATCATTACTTTACAGAAATTGGAAAACAAATCTTTATTATGATGAAAGCTGGACTATAAGAAGAAATGCTACATTGATTGTTGCACCAGAAGAGTGATCTGCAAAGAATTAGTGGTGACTAGTGTTGAGCGATACCACCCGATACTGAAAAATATTGTATCGGAATGGATCGGCCGATCTAAAAAAAGTATCGGGTATCGCCGATTCCGATCCCGGAAGTCCCATTCAAGTCAATGGAACAGAAATATCGGAATTAAAAAAAACCCTTTCTTTCCCTGTCGGTTAATTCTACATGGAGAAAAACAACTAATAATAATGTAGAATGTATTGTGAGAGGTGTAAGAGACATAAAAGCCATAGAGCTTTAGCCCAATCAAATGGAAAAGCAGGATTTTTTTTTTTAAAGACGTTCGTAGTTACAAAGATATTGACTAAGTTAAAGTCTTTAATTTTTTGTCAGATATGTATGTTTCACTACTTCCATGCTCTTCACCTTCTTTTTTACTTCTCCCACACTTTCTCCTTCATCATCTTCAGCAGCAGCAGCAGCAGTATCTGCTTCTTCTTCTTCTTCTTTTATTCTTCTTCCTTTATTCTTCTTCTTTTATTTTTCCTCTTTAATTCTTCTTCATATTCTACTTCTTCATCTTCTTCCTATTCTTCATCATATTAATTGTGTCAGGCATTCCTGTAGTTGTTATCTATAAAAGTTTGAAGATTACACCTTCCGTTCAGCCTGTCACAAAAGATTTACAACAGGATTTGTCCGCGTTCAGTTTGGCCTGCAGCAGCAGGCCTTTTCCAGGGGCACTACGAGGAGGAACGGACTCACTCCCATACACTGCTTAGCCTTCTTCTGCTTATAAATTATAATATCATAATAATAATAATAATTATAATAATAATAATAATTATAATATCATTTGCTCTGATTTTTAGTCTTATGCTTCATGTTCTTCTGCTTTTGGTTTTTATGCTTCTTGGTCTTCTGTCTCTTGTTGTTCTGCATCTTGGTGGTTGTCTTCCTGTTCTTTGTCCTCTTGGTCATCTTCTTCAGGGTCATCTTTTAGGTATTCTTCTGTGTGGTCTTCAGGGTCGTCGTCTTCAGGGTCATTGTCAGGGAGATCCAGAGTGAGAATCAAAAACCATTTCCACAAGCTTGAACTTGGAAAAGTAGCAGAAGGTACAAGAAGGCTGAGGAACTGCCGAGAACCAGCTGACGGTACTGGAACCCGGAGGGGCAGCAGAATGAACAAGAGCCAATGGCACAACCGTGGACGAGCTGACGTTGCTGGAACACGGTTACTAAGCAGGAGGTACCTGTGCTCCAAAGCACTACCAAGGACCAGCAGACGTTGCTGGAACTCGGATACCAAGAAGGAGGCACCTAGGCCAAAGGCACTGCCGAGAACCAGCTGACGGTGCTGGAACCCGGATGGGTAGCAGAAGCTGCAAGAGCAAATGACACTAGCGAGGACCAGCTGACGGTGCTGGAACCCAGATGGGTAGCAGGAGCTGCAAGAGCAAATGACACTAGCGAGGACCAGCTGATGGTGCTGGAACCCGGTGGGGCAGCAGAAGGAACAAGAGCCAATGGGAGAACCGTGGACCAGCTGACGGTGCTGTAACACGGTTTCTAAGCAGGAGGTACCTGTGCTACAAAGCACTACCAAGGACCAGCAGACATTGCTGGAACTCGGATACCAAGAAGGAGGCACCTAGGCCAAAGACTCTGCTGAGAACCAGCTGACGGTGCTGGAACCCGGATGGGTACCAGAAGGTACCCATGAAAAAAACAAAGTTGCAAGGCTGTGAGCCGGCCGCAGTTACCGAAACCCACAGTCCTACAGGGGCGCTTGTCCTATTGGCACTACGGAACCAGCCTTTATTACCAGAACCCGCAGCCCACATAGGAAGCACCGAAACTGCAGGCACCATAGACTCGGCTAACCCGACCGCAACACGACAGGATAACGTATTGGTGGCAAAGTGACGTTGACACTACCCAGAAACAGCAGGCGTGCTGGAACCAGGCTGGGCAGGAGGAAGTGCCCGTGCCAAAGACACTTCCGAGAACCAGCTGACGGTGCTGGAACCCAGAGTGGCAGCAGAAGGAACAAGAGCCAATGGGACAACCGTGGACCAGCTGACGGTGCAAGAACACAGTTTCTAAGCAGGAGGTACCTGTGCTAAAAAGCACTACCAAGGACCAGCAGACATTGCTGGAACTCAGATACCGAGAAGGAGGCACCTAGGCCAAAGGCTCTGCCGAGAGCCAGCTGATGGTGCTGGAACCCGGATGGGTAGCACAAGGTACCCAGGAAAAACAAAGTTGCAAGGCCGCAAGCCGGCCGCAGTTACCGAAACCCACAGTCCTACAGGGGGTGCTTGTCCTATTGGCACTATGGAACCAGCCTTTGTTACCAGAACCCGCAGCCCACATAGGAAGCACTGAAACTGCAGGCACCATAGACTCGGCTAACCCGACCGCAACACGACAGGACAACGTATCAGTGGCAAAGTGACGTTGACACTACCAGGAAACAGCAGGCGTGCTGTAACCAGGCTGGGCAGGAGGGAGTACCTGTGCCAAAGACACTGCCGAGAACCAGCTGACGGTGCTGGAACCCGGAGGGGCAGCAGAAGGAACAAGAGCCAATGGGACAACCGTGGACCAGCTGACGGTGCTAGTACACGGTTTCTAAGCAGGAGGTACCTGTGCTAAAAAGCACTAACAATGACCAGCAGACATTGCTGGAACTCCGATACCAAGAAGGAGGCACCTAGGCCAAAGGCTCTGCCGAGAAACAGCTGACGGTGCTGGAACCCGGCAGGGCAGGAGGGAGTACCCGTGGCAAGCACACTTCTGAGCAGCAACATGCGATGTTGAAGCCCAGAGGTCAATCATGCAGCAGGCTGAGGCCAACTTGGAGCGAGTTTTATATTGGTTGTACACAACTACTGATTGTAACCGTGCTCCACTTTGGCCTCTGGCTCTACTGTCTCTAGTATTTCCCCTGGCCTCCAACCACGCCAGTTGCTGCTCTGCAGAGTTGTCTGCACAATCCACACTTGTTCCTGAGTTACTGGGGCTCAGTCACATCAGTTTATCCCCTGATGTGTGTCCGGCAAGGTGTCCTGCTCTGTCCACATTCCCACAACTATTAATGGGAATGGGACAGAGCAGGAGACATTGCCGGACACACATCAGGGGATCAACAGATGTGACTGAGCCCCAGTAACACAGGAACAAGTGTGGATTGTGCAGACGGCACATCAGAGCAGCGACTGGCGGGGTTGGAGGCCAGGGGAAATACTAGAGACAGTACAGCCAGAGGCCTAAGTGGACCACGGTTAAAAGTCAGTAGTAGTGTGATGTTGGAGGCAGCTGTAGACTTTGCCATCTGCACAGCAGGGGAACAGCTGGCGTTACTGAACCCCACTAACACAGGAGTGAGTGATTCTATCTGTGCGGACGGCACTTCCAAGCTACAACTGGCTGTGTTGAAGCCCAGGATCAATGCTCCGAGCAGGCTGAGGACTACTTGGAGCAAGTGGAAAATAACATGTAGTGTGATGTTGGAGGCAGCAGGAGATTTTGCCATCCGCACAGCAGGGGAACAGCTGGCATTACTGAACCCCACTAACACAGGAGCGAGTGTTTCAATCTGTGCTGACGGCACTTCCAGGCTACAACTGGCTGTGTTGTAGCCCAGGATCAATGCTCCGAGCAGGCTGAGGCCTACTTGGAGCGAGGAGAAAAAGCGTTGTAGTGTGAGTTTGGAGGCAGCAGGACACTTTGCCATCCACACAGCAGGGGAACAGCTGGCGTTACTGAACCCCACTAACACAGGAGCGAGTGTTTCAATCTGTGCGGACGGCACTTCCAGGCTACAACTGGCTGTGTTGTAGCCCAGGATCAATGCTCCGAGCAGGCTGAGGCCTACTTGGAGCGAGGAGAAAAAGCGTTGTAGTGTGAGTTTGGAGGCAGCAGGAGACTTTGCCATCCACACAGCAGGGGAACAGCTGGCGTTACTGAACCCCACTAACACAGGAGCGAGTGTTTATATCTGTGCGGACGGCACTTCCAGGCTACAACTGGCTGTGTTGTAGTCCAGGATGAAGCATGCAGCAGGCGGAGGACAACTTGCAGCAGGTTTTATAGAGGTTGTAGACTACTACTGATTGTCACCGTGCTCCACTATGGCCTCCGGCTCCACTGTCTCTAGTATTTCCCCTGGCCAACAACCCCGGCAGTTACAGCTCTGAAGTGGCGTCTGCACAATCCACACTTGTTCCTGTGTAACTGTGGCTCTGTCCCATCTGTTGATCCCCTGATGTGTGTCTGGCAAGCTCTCCTGCTCAGTCCTCATTCACACTACTAGTAATGTGAATGTGGACAGAGGAGGAGACCTTGCCGGACACACATCAGAGGATCAACTGACGGGACTGAGCCACAGTAACTCAGGAACAAGTGTGGATTGTGCAGACGCCACTTCAGAGCTGTAACTGGCGGGGATGTTGGCCAGGGGAAATACTAGAGACAGTGGAGCCAGAGGCCTAAGTTGAGCAAAGTTACAAATCTGTAGTAGTTTGCATGTGGATGGAGCAGGAGACATTGCCGTCTACACAGCAGGGGAACAGCTGGCATTACTGAACCCCACAGACACAGTAGTGAGTGTGTTTTTCTCTGTGAAGACAGCACTTCTGAACACCAACTGGCATTGTTGGAGCCCAGGATGAGGCATGGAGCAGGCTGAGGCCTGATGGTGTTGGCATGTGGAGGCAGCACTAGACTTTGCTGTCTACACAGCAGGGGAACAGCTGGCATTACTGAACCCCACAGACACAGTAGTGTGTTTTTCTCTGTGAAGACGGCACTTCTGAACACCAACTGGCATTGTTGGAGCCCAGGATGAGGCATGGAGCAGGCTGAGGCCTGATGGTGTTGGCATGTGGAGGCAGCAGGAGACTTTGCCATCTACACAGCAGGGGAACAGCTGGCATTACTGAACCCCACAGACACAGTAGCGAGTGTGTTTTTCTCTGTGAAGACGGCACTTCTGAACACCAACTGGCGTTGTTGGAGCCCAGGATGAGGCATGGAGCAAGCTGAGGCCTGATGGTGTCGGCATGTGGAGGCAGCAATAGACTTTGCTGTCTACACAGCAGGGGAACAGCTGGCATTACTGAACCCCACAGACACAGTAGCGAGTGTGTTTTTCTCTGTGAAGACGGCACTTCTGAACACCAACTGGCGTTGTTGGAGCCCAGGATGAGGCATGGAGCAGGCTGAAGCCTGATGGTGTTGGCATGTGGAGGCAGCACTAGACTTTGCCATCTACACAGCAGGGGAACAGCTGGCATTACTGAACCCCACAGACACAGTAGCGAGTGTGTTTTTCTCTGTGAAGACGGCACTTCTGAACACCAACTGGCGTTGTTGGAGCCCAGGATGAGGCATGGAGCAGGCTGAGGCCTGATGGTGTTGGCATGTGGAGGCAGCACTAGACTTTGCCGTCTACATAGCAGGGGAACAGCTGGCATTACTGAACCCCACAGACACAGTAGCGAGTGTGTTTTTCTCTGTGAAGACGGCACCTCTGAACACCAACTGGCGTTGTTGGAGCCCAAGATGAGGCATGGAGCAGGCTGAGGCCTGATGGTGTTGGCATGTGGAGGCAGCAGGAGACTTTGCCGTCTACACAGCAGGGGAACAGCTGGCATTACTGAACCCCACAGACACAGTAGCTAGTGTGTGTTTCTCTGCGAAGACGGCACTTCTGAACATCAACTGACTTTTTTGGAGCCCAGGATGAGGCATGGAGCTGGCTGAGGCCAACTTGCAGCACGTTTTATAGAGGTAGTAGACTACAACTGATTGTAACCGTGCTCCACTATGGCCTCCGGCGCCACTGTCTCTAGTATTTCCCCTGACCTCCAACCCCGCCAGTGACAGCTCTGAAGTGGCGTCAGCACAATCCACACTTGTTCCTTTGTTACTTGGGCTCAGTCCCGTCAGTTGATCCCCTGATGTGTGTCCGGCAAGGTCTCCTGCTCTGTCCTCATTCACACTACTAGTAATGGGAATGTGGACAGAGCAGGAGACCTTGCCGGACACACATCAGGGGATCAACTGACGTGACTGAGGCCAAGTAACACTGGAACAAGTGTGGATTATGCAGACGCCACTTAAGAGCTGTCACTGGCGGGGTTGGAGGCCAGGGGAAATACTAGAGACAGTGGAGCCAGAGGCCTAAGTGGAGCAGGGTTAAAAATCAGTAGTAGTTTGAATGTGGATGGAGCAGGAGACTTTGCCGTCCACACAGCAGGGGAGCAGCTGGCGTTACTGAACCCCACTAACACAGGAGCTAGTGTTTTTCTCTGTGCAGACGACACATCTGAGCGACAACTGGCTGTGTTGAAGCCCAGGGATTATAGTTCAGGTGGTAGAAACATGAACACAACAGGAGACCTGGATACAGTTGCCAACCAATTATTTAGTCGGGAAGAGGACTGGCAAATTCTGGGGAGATCCAGGCCTTGTTCATTTTCAGAAAAGTAAGCCGGTTGACGTTATCGGAAGAAAGTCACGTGCGACGGTCTGTTAGTACACCACCTCGGCACTAAAGACGCGTTCCGATAATACACTGGCAGCAGGGCAAGCCAGCACCTCCAATGCATACTGGCTAAGCTCTGTTCATGTATCCAGCTTAGAGACCCAAAACTTGAAGGGGGAAGAGCCATCTGGGAGTACACTCACAGGGCAAGACATGTAGTCTGTCACCATCTGACAGAAACGTTGCCTCATGCTGACTGGAGCCGTCGGTGATGGTGTAGACAATTGTGGCGGACACACAAAACTTTGCCACATTTGGGCCATACTGGTCTTGCCTTGTGCTGAGGTGCTGCCTCTGCTCCCTCTTTGTGCTGAGTTTCCTCCACTGGCTCGACGCACAGAGGTGCTTTGTAAAGCACTAGCACCACTGCTGTCGGGTGGAATGGAAAACATGATGGACTGCACCAGTGTGTCTTGGTACTCCCGCAGTTTACGCTCCCGGTTCAACGTTGGTATGAGTGTTTGCAAGTTGTCCCGGTAGCGAGGATCTAGGAGGGTGTACACCCAATAATCAGCCGTGTAGAGAATGCGGGCGATGCGGCGGTCATTTCTCAGGCACTGCAGCATGAAGTCAACCATGTGCTGCAGACTCCCAACTGCCAAAGAACCGCTGTCCCCTGCTTGAGGCGTTATCTCTGCCTGCTCTGCATCACCCCACCCTTGCTGTACATACTGACTAGAGCTTTGTGTACCTCCCTCCTGTGGAGAGATGTCTTCCTCCTCCATCGACTCCTCCTCATCCTCCTCACAAAGTGTCCCCTGCCTAGGCCTTTGTGAGGAAGCACGTAGCGCAGACTGTCCAGAAGCAGATGGCATTTGGGACTCCTCATCCTCCACCTCTTCCAAAACCTCATCCCTTAGTGCTTGCAGTGTTTTTTGAAGCATGCAGATAAGGGGGACAGTCATGCTGACTAGCGCATCATCTGCACTCGCCATCCGCGTGGAATCGAAGGCACGCAAAACGAAGCAGATGTCCTTCATAGAGGCCCACTCAGTGGTGCTGAAGTGTGATCGGCGCACATTGCAACTTGTGTTGTGAGTTCATTTTCTCCTTCACCTTTGATGTCTGATGAACTCCCCCTGCTGGTGAAGAGCAGTAGTGAAATTGATTGGGATGGGAAGAACCTGTTATCTGAACAGGCGGAGTGTGATTGGACATCTGAATTTTCTGAGTGGATATAAGGCAGCAGACGCCCTGCAGGGTTTGCTGGTGAGCCTTTCTGCTCTGAGCTCTGGCATCCAGTTTTAGTTCCTGTCTACTAAAAGCTAAGTTTTGCCCTGCTATTATTCCATGAGATTTTGTCTGGTTTCCTTAGTGTTTGTATTCAGCCAGTCCTGGTTGGGACTGGCTGAATTCCATTTTTGTCTCTGATCAGTTGATCTCTTTGCTCTGTTTCAAGAATATACCTGAGTGCTGATATAGTGATTTTGAAGTCTAGCGACTTCAGGGCCTTTTTTCCTATCAGACGGTTGGGACATTTTTGTAGGGTTTTTTGTGGATTGCAGCCAGCATCTTTTCTGACTTGTCCTATCTAGTTAGTTGGGCCCCATCGTTTGCTCAGCCTGTCTTTCTGTCTGTGTTTGTGTTTTCATCTGTTTTTCACCGACAATACATGTTGGGGGTTGTCTATTGCTTTGGGGTCTGCTCTGGGGCAGTTTAGATTTCCCCTTTCCTTCTTTAGGCTTATGTAGTTCTCTGGCTGTGACGAGGGGTCTAGGGCACCATAGGAACCCCTCACGGCTACTGTTAGTTGTGGTGAATAGGATCAGGGGTCTGCAATCCGATAGCTACCAACCTCTCCGGTTTTCTGGACTTAGCTTGTATTTTTGGTTTCTCCTCCTCCGGTGACTCATTCATAACAGACTTGTTTGCGCCTGATGCAGCTGGTACTCCATGACTGCTGCCTGCTGCTCACACAACCGCTCCAACATTTGTAACGTTGAATTCCACCTGGTGGGTAGGTCACATATGATGCGATGTTCTGGAAGGCGTAATCGGCGCTGCAGAGCAGCAAGGCGCGATCTTGCCGTGCTGGAATGACGCAAGTGAGCGCACTCTATGCGGTCCTTGTGCAGCAGTGCATCAAGATCCGGATAGTCCCTCAGAAAGCTCTGCACGACCAAGTTGAGCACATGTGCCAGACATGGGATATGAGTGAGGTTGCCTAGGCCAAGAGCTGCCACCAGATTTCGGCCATTGTCACACACTACCAAGCCCGGCTGGAGATTCGCTGGCACAAACCACACGTCGCTCTCCTGCTTGATGGCATTCCAGAGCTCCTGCACTGTGTGGCTTCGATTCCCCAATGAAATTAATTTCAGTACGGCCTGTTGACGTTTGGCCACGGCTGTGCTCATATCGGTCGTAACAGGCTCCTGCTGCGCTGTTTCAGAGGAACTTGAGTAGGAGGAGGAGTCAATATGTACAGACTGGATTCCTGCAATCCGTGGAGTTGGCAGAACACGTAGAGCGCCACTCTCCAGATCTGTACCCGGCTCCACAACATTGAACCAATGGGCAGTGAGGGAAAGGTATCGTCCCTGTCCATGGTTACTGGTCCACGCATCAGTGGTCAGGTGGACCTTGCTACTGACGGCATTTAGTAGCGCATGTTTTATGTTTGCCTCCACATGTTTCTGCAGGGCAGGGACGGCTCGCCTGCTGAAATAAAAGCGGCTGGGCACGGTGTATTGTGGGACTGCCAATGCCATGAAGTCCCGGAAGGTGTCAGTCTCCACCAGCCTGAATGACAGCATTTCAAGGGCCAGTAGTTTGGCAATGCCAGCATTCAGAGCCTGTGCTCGGGGATGGTTTGCCGAGTATGGCCGCCTTTTCTCCCATGCCTGTGCTACCGATGGCTGCCGAGTGGCCTGGGAGTGTGAGGATGACTTGGAACGTGGTGCTGTGGGTGGAATGTCACAGGGTCTCCGGACAACAGTGCCAGAGGTTCTTCCTTGGCGATCCTGTGAGGAAGCCGAACCAGCTGTGTGTGAGCTGGAGGAAGAGGCCCCAACACGAGCTGAAGAGGTGGTAGGTGGTGCTGTACGTTGGCCTACGTCTTCAGTGTGTCTGTGTAACTCCAGCTCGTGCTTCGTCCGCACATGTTTCCACATATTAGTGGTATTGAGGTTGCTGACATTTTTCCCTCTTTTGACTCTCTGATGACACAGCTTGCATTTGACAAAGAAAATGTCATCTGCAACTGTGTCAAAAAAGGACCACGCACTGCAAGTCTTGGGAGCGCCCGTTTTGCCTTTTGAAAGTGGAATGCTCCTAACGGGTGCCGAAGTGGAGGCTACAGGCAACCAAGTCTGCCCCCTCCCTCTCCCTCCGGTTTTGGCCGTTTGGGGAATCTCTTCCTCAGAGCTGCTCCCACCACCTTCCTGTTCCTCACGCCATGATGGATCAAGGACCTCATCATCTACACTCCCCTCTTCAAACACCTGCTTCTCCTGGGTTGTCTCGCCAGCACCGTACGCACCAGAAAGTGGTAACTGAGTCTCGTCATCATCTGATGCGTACTGAGGTGTGCTGACCATAGGCACTGGTCCACCCGCCTCTTCAGATTCAGAGAGACAAAGAAGTGGCGCATCACTGCATACTCCCTCTTCTTCACATTCTGGAATGCTGCTTGGCTGGCCCCCTCTTTCCAAACCAACAGATTCCGAGAACAGAAGTAGAGACTGTGATGGCTCCTGTCCAGGGCTCTCTGACTGCCTGGGCACTTTGGCAGGTGGTGAAGAGACAGATGGTTGCTCTTCGGTGCTCTGGCCCTGAGAGGATGTGGAAGTAATTGAAGTCGATGCGCTAGCTGCCATCCATCCGACAACGGCTTCAATTTGTTCCTCCCGCAGCAGTGGGGTACGGTGAGTTCCTGCAAAGCTGCGCATAAAGGACTGTTGCCTGCTAAAACTGGGGTATGCTGACTCACTGGTGCCAACAGCAGGCACAGAATCCCCACGTCCTCTCCCTGCAGAATCCCCACGTCCTCTCCCTGCAGAATCCACACGTCCTCTCCCTGCTGAAACTCCATGCCCACGGAACGTGCCTTACTCCCTGCCTTCTTCATCTTGCTAGACTGAGAAAGATAGGCAGAAAAGTACAAAGGGGGGCCTTAGTGTGCTTATTCCTGAACAGCTGGTTACAGGTATAAGAAACACTAATTTTATGAAATGTGTTTGTCGACTACACTTTAATGGGAGCTAATGTGGCCTACACAACTTTCAAATGTAGTGTTTGGTGAACTTTATTGGTTTTTTTGGGGGGAAAAAAAACTAAAAGGATGTGACCAAAGATTTGAAAGTCAGAGTATCACCAACTTTCTGGAGCTTTTACAATGCAGGCAGGTAACCTACAATGCAAAAGATGAGGCTCCAAAAAAATTGGGTAATACTAATCTGACTGCAGCTGAAGGGCACAAGCCAAAAAAAGGCTCCTCTATCTACTCCTATATAGTGTTTGCAACCAACCAATGTAGATGGATAGGGATGGATGCACACTAATAGGAGAAGAAAAATGAGCTGCAATTAAAGAAAAATGTGTGAGGCAGTGACGCACGCTGAGCGGTCTACAACCAGACGTAGCTGAAGGACACACTACTCAGCGTGAGCTGCACTCACACACAGTCAGAGACCTCTCAGACAGCCGTGAACAGTGCAGCTAAGTGGGCACTAGCACTGAAAGGCTGCAGAAAGGCTCCGCTGTGTACTCCTAGAGTGTTTGCAACCACCGTATATGGATACGGATGGATGCACACTAATAGGAGAAAAAATGAGCTGCAATAAAAGAAAAATGTGTGAGGCAGTGACACGCTGAGCGGCCTACAACCAGACGTAGCTGCAGGACACACTACTCAGCGTGAGCTGCACTCACACAGTCAGAGACCTCTCAGACAGCCGTAAACAGTGCAGCTAAGTGGGCACTAGCACTGAAAGGCTGCAGAAAGGCTCCGCTGTCTCCTACTAGTGTTTGCAACCAACGTATATGGATACGGATGGAAGCACACTAGATATAATTTTTGAAAAATAAGCAACTCAAAAAGAAAAATATGTATGAGGCAGCAGTGAGGCACGCTGGGCGGCCTACAACCAGACGTGGCTGCAGGACCCACTCCACAGCGTGAGCTGCACTCACACAGCCCTTGCAGACAGCTGTGAACACTGCTGCTAGGCAAAAAATGCTACAGTGGTCATTTATGTAGCCTGGGTAAAGCACAATATTGTTTTTAGAATCACTATTTCTAATTGTCCCTCATAGTCTTAAACAGCAGCCTGTCCCTAACTGAATTCACAGCAGAGTGACCAGAAATGGCGGCGGCGGTGGCTTTTATAGTGCATCATGACATCATTTCAGCAGCCAATCACAGCCATGCCAATAGTTAACATGCCTACATGCCTAACAGGATGTGCCCACACTTCTGAGGATTCCCATTGGCTGAATCAAAGCGAGTGGGCTGATAGCATTATGGGAACTTCCGATTCCGGTATCCGATATGAAAAAAGTATCGGAAGTCAGTATCGGAATTCCGATACAGCTAATATCGGCCGATACCCGATACTTACGGTATCGGAAAGCTCAACACTAGTGGTGACTACTTCCAAGCAGAATTAAAACAGGACAGCTTTCTCCATTTTATACCTCCGATGACATATTTGGTTTAGTAACTATTTGTATTCACCATGGAATAACACTTTTGGTGTACCTTTTTTTCAGAACTTTACAATGTGCCATTTCTTTGTTATTCCATCTCGAAATGTATGAATTAATTGCAATTGGATGTTACCAGATGAGAGGCATGTACTTACACAGTCCAATCAGTGATAAGAGATTTATAGTCTCTTAGGGACACACTTCTTTGACGGAAGAATGGATACACCCAATTGTCAATTTATTCATTGATTTTTAGGAAGAATAACAGAGGAAATGGCTGGTAATGTTCAATCATGGAGCTGCTCTATCTTATGATAATGGCTGCAGCCAGGTACTACACATCCACCTCCTATAGATTTGAACAGCTTATATGCGTGGGGTGTCGGGTGTTACAACCCCGCTGATCAGACATTGATGACCTATCCTTGGAAAACTGATTGACAGGTTGGTCACACTCGTCAAACATAGTGTTTGACGAGTGTCACCAACTTTTTACTATTGAGGCCGCCTATGCAGCATCAGTAGTAAAAAGATCAAATGTTAAAAATAATTAAAAAATTTAAAAAATCGGGTTATATTCACCTTTTGATGTCCTGCGCAGCCTTCCCGATCATCGCAATACTCCCGGCAGGTCCCGTTCCCAGTGATGCATTGCCTTCAAAACCAGGTGTTGCAATGTGATGGTCTGAAATAAGGAAGATCCCTGTCACAGGAATACTCTTAAAGGTAGAGAGGCCCGGGTCTCTGACCTTACTGTGCTCCTGAATGCACACTGATCTATTCCCTCCCCGACCCAGTCAGACAGGGGAATGAAAGGAAACTGCAATCAGACAAAAAACGCTCATGCAACAACAAAGTGGAGAACCAGGGAACAATAGGAGCGAACACCAAATGGGAGGGGTTAAGGAAATCCTCACACAACCAAAGCCAAACAGGAAACTCCTAGAGTTAGCAACAATAAATTGCCATGAAAAAGGACTACTCCATCATCACCAAACTGGGTAGTTGTAAGCTATCACCAGCAAGGAACAGAGGAAGCAGTGATGTTTAAATAGAAGCCCCTGCAGAGGGATAGGATAGGTCAAATAACAAATGGAAAACACCTGATGTAAGAAAGGAGTGAACGAAAGACCCAGAGTAATCAGCACCCGGATGGTGACAGTGGCTCAGTGGCAGAGACGCCAGCTAACAACCCCAGGACTGCCGGATCGAATCCTGAGGCATGACATCAGTTGCTTCCTTTTGCTGACCCAATCTTCCTGTTGACTTGTGTCTTTGGCTCCCTTACAGACTCCCATGCTGCTTTTACCATGCAGTTTTTCCTGAGATCATCGATGTGGAATTGACCAACTAGGTTCTAACCAATACTTAGTCTCTCATTCACTACTACAACCTCTAATCATATTTCGGCTCTTTCTTCACTAGTTTCTCACTTGGTAACATTTGCTTACTCTCTGTCTAAGGCCACGTTCACGTGTTCAGCATTTGACGCATTTGATCAGTATTTCACTTCAGTATTTGTAGGCCAAAATCAGGAGTGGAACAACCAGAGGAAAAGTATAATAGAAATACGTCACCACTTCTGGATTTATCACCCACTCCTGGTTTTAACTTACAAATACTGAGGTAAAATACTGACCCAATACTGGTAGTGTGAACATGGGCTTAGGCTATGGTCACAAGACTGTTTCTCAATCATTCCAGCAAATTGGTCCAATTATGCCAATCACACTCTGATGAGACTTGGATCAGAGTTTGATTAGAGTGTGATCCGAGTTTCTCAGATAAGAATTAAAAAAAAAAATCTTCATCTTCTCTATTCAGTCTGTCTGTGAAAATCAGACAGCTCTTGGACCCCTAGTCTAAGATGTTATCTGAGTGCGGTCCGATTTATTCCACGGACCCATAGACTTGAATAGCCAAGTGCGATCCGATAATTGAATGCAACTCGTACATGCTGCAATATTTTCCTGCCACAGAATAGGTCCGAGGAGAAAGTCAGACATAAGTATGGCGCCATAGAATAACATGGGGACAAGTGCTATCTGTCAAAATCACGGATAGCACCCGTATGAAATTTACAATCGTGTGCACAAGCCCTTACTAGCACATAGCTGCTTTTTTGAGCAATTCCCACTTGCTACAAAACAAATCTCCTAAGAACTTTTTTTTATTTATTTTTACTCATTTGTGTAGCACTATTAATTCCACAACACTTTACAGACATTAGTGGCACTGTCCCCAATGAAGTAGTGATGAGCGAGTATACTCGTTGCTCGGGTTTCCCCCAGCATGCTCGGGTGGTCTCCGAGTATTTTGGCGTGCTCGGAGATTTAGTTTTTGTCGACGCAGCTGCATGATTTGTGGCTGCCAGACAGCCTGAATACATGTGTGGATTCTCTAACAAACAGACAATCTTCACTTGTATTCAGGCTGGCTAGCAGCCATAAATCATGCAGCTGCGTATGATGAAAACTAAATCTCCGAGCACGCCAAAATATGGAGACCACCCGAGCATGCTCGGGAAAACCCGAGCAACGAGTATACTTGCTCATCACTACTAAGAACCTGTTTTTCCCTGGTAGTGGCACCTAGCAAAGCCTACATACTGTCACGTGGACCCGTCCTGTGTGACGCGACCAGCAGGCCGGTAACTAAAACAAGATATGGCACGTGTAACTGTCCTGTGTGACACGACCCGCTGGCCGGTAACTAAAACAACAAGACAAGGGGAAGGGAAACAGTTACAATGGTGGGCCCTGCGATAGGGAACGGGGATGTGGAGACCTCCTGCACTCCCCTGAGTCAGTGTCCCTCACACTCCTAACGTTCCCTATACAGGCTCCTCACCTGTCGCCGATCAGGATACCTGTCACCAAAGCACACCCTAAACCTATCCCTTGCTAGGGAGCTGGGTGATGCAGACACTGGCCCCACCGCTGTACTAATACACACTAGGGAAAAATACAAACAGGGAAACACCACTTAGCTTTGCTCTGTTGCTCTTGCTCCCAGCAACAGAGTCCACCACCAGAATGCAGCTTTCCTCCTGAATAGCTGCCACCAAGTCCAGCTTCCACCAGAAGCTATACACCAGAGCTCCCCTGAGCTGCCAGGAACTCTTCTCTGTAGTTCCTTTCTCCAACAGACTTGGTTGGGAAAGAGCAATATCACCAACACCTGCTCATAGACCATGTGACCCTATATAGGAAAAGGGGATGGACAAATGATCAGGGGCAAAAAGCTGCTATAACCCCACTGACCACAGGGGCGAAAGGCAAAGCAAAGAAAACATCAAGTGCCAAGACCCTAACGGCCACCGGGGGCAAAACTAGAACTGAAAACACCACAGTGCAATGACCCTAATGGACACCAGGGCAAAACCATAATTAAGCACCACAGCTTAAGGAAAAAAAAAGGTTACTAGTGCATTTTATCTGTCATGATCCAGCATGGATCATGACACATACATACCAATCTTTTATTGTAATTTCATACCACTCTTTTAATCGCTTTTATCTAAAATGTACACACAAAAATGTTTCCCTTGGCATGTCATTATTTTATTTGTCTGACAATTACATGAGTAATTTTAAAGATTGTTGTGACTTTTACACTCCGACATACCGTAACTCTCCATGGTCCAGCACCGAACTTGTGCTTCTTGCTGATGGCTCCTGTCTTCTTCCATGTGCTGGTGTCACTCTTTTGCCATCTAGCAATCCAGAGCTGCACTCACAGTTCTGTTGGTTCTCATTGGTAAGTTAATCAGCTTGTTGTCTGAACAACTTATTTGATCTCCTTTCCAAAAGAGAGACAATTTTTTCTAGACCAGAGTTTTTTCAAAGTACCTTGTGTAAGCACTACAATTTCCAGAATGTCCATCACTAGAGCAAGCAGAAACTGAACAAACATTTAGGTGTTAAAAGATTTCAGCTTTGAAGTCTGCAAAATGTTGAATACAGTTATGTACAACAAGCTATAGACTGCATACAGGTGGCTATTCCCTTTAGTTTTGCTTCTGTTTTACACCATTTCTGCCTGGAGTAATTTATTATAGCAAATTATAAGTTAAATTTAAAAAGATGGAGAAAGTGAATATTTTGTGAGCAGATGCTCAGTGGTAACCGACACATCGAAAATGGGGTGATGAATTGTGTAAAGCGTTAGAAAGCTCTCGTTTAAACATTACATTATGCTTATTAGGAAGCTAATATTCACCGGAGTGATAAATGGCTGACATAAATTATATCTATTTGTTCACAAAAAAATGAAAAAGTGGACCACTGTGACAGAATTACAGAGGCATCTATTCTTTGCAGGAACAGAATAGGAGAGATTCGTTGAAGACCTAGCCATAATGCACCGTAGCCTCTATGGCACAGCAGGCGAGTAGGGTGCATCAGTTGTTTATAGAGTGGTTATTATGTGCACGTTTTGCTTGGGGCCCTTTATGACCACTTCAGATATAAAGATGTAGGATGAGGATCTTTTTTTAGCTCCTGGCACTCACTATTGGTAGGGTCTGGTTTCGGTAGTTGAAATGGCTTCTAGAGTTATAAAGTAAAAACATGAAGGAAAACAGGTGACTGGCGCAGCTGTGTAGTACATGTGCTGACTGGGGGGTGGTCCCTGTTGGCTGCGGAACAGACGGGAGACAGACGCAGAAATCCGTTCAATTAGGTCCAAACTTTATTGGGTGTCTTCTTGACATCCACAGCAGACACAGCTTCTGCTCCCTGGCCTGGGTACCTGTCACCTTCCTTCAGCTTCTGTTCGAGAAGACCCCTGGGCTCCTTCACTGTGGTTGCCGTTAGGCCCACGGTCACGGTGCTTTCCCCATCCGAGTCTGTCTGCTGCAACACCTACTCACTCTTCGGTGTCCAGCCGTCCTGTACCCCAGACCTCCGTTAGTCACTGCCGTCCCGTCCTGCAGCTCTCCTCTCAGGGCCACCCCCTTCTCCTAGTCACTGTCTCTTTATCTTCTGTTTTTCCTGAGCTTCTCCTTCCTCTGTCCTCTCTTGAGCTCTTCTCACTTCTCTCTTCCGGGTGTCTGCCCTTCCCCTTGGACTCTCTTCCCTTATATGTCCTCTTTCTGGAAATCCCCTTCTCAGTCCTGTAACTCCGCCCACCATGACTATACAGTTTCTCTAGCCTAAGGCCTGCTGTTGAGTCCTTTTCTCACTGCTCCCTGTCTCCATCTTGTGGCCAAAACCCAGTACTACATCGTCCTGTACTAATTTCCAGTTGTTAACCATACAAATGTAATAAAGCATAGTGCACATCATCTTTTACATGTCCTTCCAACCTCAGACAGGTCCATTGGTCAGTCCACCCCCTACAGCTGCACAACTCCGGGAAATCAAGGTAACATCAGCTCCAGGGACACTGGTGGAAAACATATGAAATAATGCTGAGCCAATGTCCAAATTCACCATTCAATGAAGAAAATGGCACTCACCGTCCCAAACACACATCCTTCATTGTGGATTCACATGAACAAAGACAGGGAAGCTTGCTGGTGGAAACGTACCGGACGCTACACGTTACCCGTAGAAGCACAATGTAGGGCGAAACGGCCGTGGTCCAGTACGTTTCCACCAGCAAACTTCCCTGTCTTTGTTCATGTGAATCCACAATAAAGAATATGTATTTGGGACGATGAGTGCCTTTTTCTTCATTGAATGGTGAGTTTGGACATTGGCTTCTAGAGTTATGCTTAGGTTTCCTTTCCCCTGATTAAAGCAAAATTGTTTGTTGGTGACCTCCTCGCACATTGGCAACTTGCCCCTATGAGTCCACCCTCCATTTGCAGTTCTTTCCTTATTTATCCCGGCAAAAGAAAAATCAGTTCTTATGTCAGTGGCGTAACTTGAAACTTGTATCCCTCAATGCAAAATATCCAACAAGTCCCCGAACTATCAGTGGACTTTAATAGTTATGATCTGATCATCTTACCATATAAAGCAATAGGATCATTTATCTCTAGGGCCTGGGTGCAGCTGCAATGCCTGCAGCCACTATAATTACGCTCTTGGCTGGTCAATATGGATGTCATGCTGTGATGGTCTTCAGTAATGAAGAGGGGCCTCAAACTGTCCCTGGAGCAGGGGCCCTAACCATCCCTGTACCGGGGTATTCTTAAAGGTAGAGAGGCCCAAGTCTCCGACCTAATCTGTCCTCTTCCCCACCTGCTGCAGGTGTCGGATGATGAGAGCGGTAGTCACATCAGCTGACACAAGTGACTGGAGGTAATCTTTATACCTCTGATCACAGCTGAGTGCTCATGCTGTCTTTTAACAGCGTGGCAACCGTGACTCTCTGACTGGCGGGGATATTTACACCGTCGTTCAGAAGTATTGTTTGCCGCGTTGTCATGAACATGACAGCGTTACAAACACCCGTTGTTGTGGCAGCCAAAACCGAACAGTAACACGGACTTCCTGGTGGAGTCCTTGTTTGGTGTCTGTGCCCGAACAGTAGTTGCTCGGCACGGACACCGAACTTTACTGTTCAGGTTCGCCGATCTCTAATCCTAACTAATGTGAAAGGCTTCAGTCACTCCTGGGCCTTGGTGCCCAAGGGGACACTAAGATTTTTTTTTTTCTATACAAGAAGTCTTGAGGCAATTTAAAGTCATATGGTAGGTGGTGGGGGGTCCTTTTGAATATTTAGCATTAAGAGCCAAGACCAGGAGTTACAACTAGGCTTTATGTATACTAATAATGGCAATGGGCTTTACCAGTGTTTGGTGATACTTTGGAGTCAATGCATTTTCCAGAATGCATCCTTCTAGTCTAGATTATTATTATTAATAATAATCTTTATTGATATACCACCAACACGATGTATAGACATAACATAACACTAAACAGAAGTTTTACCGATCAATGAAATAACAAGCTTTTGCCAGCCATCCCACAACAGCTACTGTAGTCGTTATCTGCTTGACATTGTGCGCAGGATGTGAGATCATTATCTGATAATAGAAGAAATAAGGAAAGTGAGGAGGAAGATGACATTAATTACTGGCTATTCATAGCACATGCTGACCGGGTTACTTGATCTGTTGCACATCTGTATCTAGATAGATAGAAGCAAGAATAAACACAGAAGCAAACAGTGGGTGTATGTACATAATGCTTCTTAACAAGAGCTCCAGAGCGACCCTGCTGCACCCCGACACATTAGATTTTGGATCCATCAAAACGTGCCAGTAATTACTATTGACCCCGGGGCTGATGCTTCCAACTCTACAGGCTTATTGCTATCCGGACTTCTTGGACTAGTGGAGTTTGTCAGCTATAAATTCATTTTTTTTTAAATATATGGATTTGGGGTTTATAATGATGTAATATTTTTTTAAAAAACAAATTGTTCTGCTAAATATCCCAGTCTCCTTACAATCTCATCTACAGAGAAGAGCCTACAAAAAGCTCTATATACAGTATGTCATATATATGTCTATATATGTCATATCATAAAAATTCAATTCCAATTTGCACAATTTAATAAACACCCCCGAATCACCAAGAAACGTCCTTTTGGGTAAAAGAACGCAAACCCTCACCAAATGCTCATTTTTACAAGGTTTGCTGTGCAGACATGATGCGTCATGGTTTCGGTCGTTCTGGTGGCAGGCTCAGTGAGGAAGGGGGCCTGACTCAATCCCCAGACAAACTTATGTTCAAATTAAAAGTATCTGTATTCTCAGGCTGCGGATCTAGTTGGAAACTGTGGTTGAGCAGAGAGGGATTGGCTTCACACTCTGTAATTTACTCCTGAAAACCACCTGCCTATAGCAGCCTACCAGAACAAACTACCGGAGGTTGGGTGTGCGCAGAGGGTATCAGGCTATGTGATGTCATCGCCTGACAGTAGACTGCAGATGGAAAGAAGACCGTGATGCATGTTGTGGGAGTAGGGTGAGTTGAGTTTTTCACTTTACTTGTTTATTGGTGCAAAGGATTGGCACATGGAGTAAGATTCTTATTACAAAGACATGCGCAAAGGGGGACAATACTATTATACAGCGGCGTATAAAGGGTGGACTTTACGATGATAGGTGTAGGGGGTGTGCAGGTGGCTAGTTTGGGCCCTGCATTCCTGTGCATACCTGTCAAATAAAGCCGGGTACATGTTGTATGATTCATCTATGTGTTATGTTATGTAGTCTATACTAGTGTGTAAAACAATGTACTTGTGTTTATATTTTGCACGAAATATATATATGGTCTGATGTGTTAGGGACAAAGATAGGGATATACACTCACTGGCCACTTTATTAGGTACACCATGCTAGTAACGGGTTGGACCCCCTTTTGCCTTCAGAACTGCCTCAATTCTTCGTGGCATAGATTCAACAAGGTGCTGGAAGCATTCCTCAGAGATTTTGGACCATATTGACATGATGGCATCACACAGTTGGCGCAGATTTGTCGGCTGCACATCCCCGATGCGAATCTCCCGTTCCACCACATCCCAAAGATGCTCTATTGGATTGAGATCTGGTGACTGAGGAGGCCATTTGAGTACAGTGAACTCATTGTCATGTTCAAGAAACCAATCTGAGATGATTCAAGCTTTATGACATGGCGCATTATCCTGCTGAAAGTAGCCATCAGATGTTGGGTACATTGTGGTCATAAAGGGATGGACATGGTCAGCAACAATACTCAGGTAGGCTGTGGCGTTGCAACGATGCTCAATTGGTACCAAGGGGCCCAAAGAGTGCCAAGAAAAAATTCCCCACACCATGACACCACCACCACCAGCCTGAACCGTTGATACAAGGCAGGATGGATCCATGCTTTCATGTTGTTTACGCCAAATTCTGACCCTACCATCCGAATGTCGCAGCAGAAATCGAGACTCATCAGACCAGGCAACGTTTTTCCAATCTTCTACTGTCCAATTTCGATGAGCTTGTGCAAATTGTAGCCTCAGTTTCCTGTTCTTAGCTGAGAGGAGTGGTACCCAGTGTGGTCTTCTGCTGCTGTAGCCCATCTGCCTCAAAGTTCGACGCACTGTGCATTCAGAGATGCTCTTCTGCCTACCTTGGTTGTAACGGGTGGCAATTTGAGTCACTGTTGCCTTTCTATCAGCTCGAACCAGTCTGCCCATTCTCCTCTGACCTCTGGCATCAACAAGGCATTTCCGGCCACAGAACTGCCGCTCACTGGATTTTTTTTCTTTTTCGGACCATTCTCTGTAAACCCTAGAGATGGTTGTGCGTGAAAATCCCAGTAGATCAGCAGTTTCTGAAATACTCAGACCAGCCCTTCTGGCACCAACAATCATGCCACGTTCAAAGGCACTCAAATCACCTTTCTTCCCCATACTGATGCTCGGTTTGAACTGCAGGAGATTGTCTTGACCATGTCTACATGCCTAAATGCACTGAGTTGCCGCCATGTGATTGGCTGATTAGAAATTAAGTCTTAACACACAGTTGGACAGGTGTACCTAATAAAGTGGCCAGTGAGTGTATAACAATAGAGTTAGTAAGGGTTATTTAGGATCTAGGACAGTGGGGGGCACTGTAAAGTTAGATGTTAGATTAGATTGAGATAAGATAGGAATAGTTTAGCCAATGGGAAGCTAGCTGCTGGGAGGAGCTAGAAGAGGGGTTAGGAGAAGTTCTCTGGAGGCAGTCAGTCTGTGTGTAGGAAGAAGAACTGACAGGTAATTTTTTGGAACAGTGTTCATGAGAGAGGCCCGTTATTCCGGGCCCTACATTGGAGACATTGGAGCACAAATGAATCTGGGCAGCATGAGAAAATTAGCGGCTAGGCTTATGGGAAACTCCCGTGACGTCCGGGAACTACAGTCTGACAAGGATTGGCAGCTGCACCCTTTACTTTCGTCCAGGATGGGGAAAATGGACTGGGAGCACCAGGAACAAGCTAGACTGGTTACTCAGGAAGCTGCAGTACTGGGAAAGATGGTACGGGAACACATGTCATCAGAAAGGACAAGGGATAGCTCAGGAGAAAGAGTATCCATAACATGTGAAGATTGCTGTGCGGTGCCTGTATCTAAACTGGATGAGCTGAGTAAAGTTATGTTGAAAATGAGTCTGGACTTTGAGAATCTTTGTGTGTTGCTGAAGAATGCTGGACTTCTGCAGTCTGAGGAGAACTCTAACCCACAGGTGGGTGAAATGCACTGAACACACAGCAGAATAGACAATATGTTTGCGTAGCGGAGCGTCAGGGTGTGCCGTAACAACAGCCCCTCGCTATGACTATCACCCTGGCCCCCGTTACAGAGGCACAAAGGGGGCATTATTAATATATGCTGGCAAAGATGGAGACATTCATATTATACAGAAGCACAACATTGTTATTGTGTGGGGGAACAATAGGGATATTAATATTGTGTGGGGGCACAAAGGGGATTACTACATTATGGAGTCACAAAAGAAATATTTTTATTGTGTGGGGACACAAGGGGGTATTATTATTGTGTGGGGGCACAACATGGTATTATTATTGAGTTAATGCAAAAAGGAAAAAATAAAGGAGGAACTATTATTGTGGTGTAGGGTGGGTAGAAAAAGGGGTATCAAATGGTCATTGTATGCTGGTAACATTGGACTTAGTGTAGTGCATTTTTATATTCATTATCAGTATGGTGACAATAGCAGTGGTCACTCATGCCTTATTGTTACTCGTATGGTGTTTGGTTGTGTTTATTTCGTAACTACATGGCTATATTATTCTATATTATTTTAAGGCATACTATCTTACATAGAAAATATATATAAATCTGTGTTTTTTTTTATGGTGGGGGACATATGTCTTTATGGACTCTACAAGCTCTACTGGGGCTGAGCTTCTAAGCCACAAGTTTGTGGGGGAGAGAGGAGCCCAGGTTCCAAGTTTTCCCTAGAGTCCACAGCACTTTAGTTGAGAATAAATATCACAGCTCTTTCTTGCATTGAGAGTAGAAATAATGTGACCCAGACAGATTTGCATTTTCTTGTAATAAACAATGAAGGTTGTCACTCAGTAACGAAATGACTGGCCCTGTGTGACACGATCCAATAATCGGTCGGTCACTAAACGGTAAAACAACAAGGGAACACCGGGGACACAATTACAACAGTGGGCCCTGCGATAGGGAACGAGGAAATGGACACCTCCTGCACTCTCCTGAGGATGTGCCCTGCTCTTACTAGCGTCCCTATACAGGTTCTTTCAACCTGTCACCAAGCAGTATACCATAGCCCTCACTTGCCCTGCACCTATCCCTAAATAGGGATTTGGCAAGTGAAGACACTGGTCCCACCGCTGCACTAATACAACACAAGGTAAGAATAGACAGACAGCAAAAGGAACAGGGTAACAAAAACCACACTTAGCTTTCTCTGCTGTAATGCACCGCACAGCAGAGTAAGGCACCAGATAACAGCATTCAGCTGAAGCACCATTGCACCGGCAACCTCCTGCCTTCAGCAAGGTTGGTATCCAAAAGGACCTGTATAACCAACAGTCAGCTGATGCATCAGGTGACCTTTTAAAGTAAGGTGGGAGTGGTCACCACCTGCATCAGCAAACTCACTATCCATGTAATTACACCAGCGGCCACCAGGGAAAAACTGACATTAACTCCCGATGGCCTGAAAGGAAAAAAGTTTTAATGTGAGAATACAGATCTGCCACGGATCCAAAAATGGATTGTGACAGTAACATTTGGCAAAGATCTTTAAAACTGTGAGGGATTGCTACACAAAATATATTAAAAAATTGAGAACTTCTAAAAGGAGCAATAAACATTTTTCACCCTTTTTAAGGCAGAAAGAGACTGTGCAATGCATCTTTGTTGCCTCTGGAGCGCCCGCCAGGGTAAGGGGGTACTTGGTACCGTGCCGCTTCTTAAAGGGACAGTGTCACAGCGGCGGTGACCTGGTCCGTGGCCCTGGGCATCCAATAAAAGGGGTGTATTTACAGGAGATGATAAAGAAAGAGTTTTTGTAATAAGAGTTTGTGATGCCACCTGTGGTATCTGGTCAGAGGCGATCACTGCTGCAGTGCAGATCCTCTAGGACAGATGGTGTGATGCAGCAGTGTTGGAATAGCTGTCCACAGGCAGAGTTAAGTCCCAGGGCAGATGAGAGAGATGTTGAGAGATGGTGATGTAGTATCGAGTAAAGGATGTAGCAGTGCTGAGAGGGTGTTGCAGAAGGAACTCAGAAGACACAACAGGTTGAAGTTTCCTTTACCTTTCACTATGCTTTGTAGGTACAGTCCAGGGCTCAAGTTACAGTTGGTACAGGAGTCGGTCAGCCTGAAAGCAATTTGGGAATCTCTCTATACAGGTGGTTTGTGAGGTCTCCTTTCTAGCTCTATTCTGAAGTACTTGCGGTTGTGAACTCCACTCAAGTTCCTCTTTCTGTCCGTTACTTAGAACTCCACTTGCATGACAGGCAGCTGTAGCCTCCTTTCTCTGGCTCACACAGGTGCTGCTATGTCGTTGAGTCTCAGTTGGAAACAGAGGATTGACAGCCTCTATTCCTCCAGTTTCTGCTGTGGGACCCTTAGCATCCAAACAGCCTCAGATTCAAGCGCCCGGTTTCTGGCGCTGCAGCTTGGAGATGAGCTCTGCTATAGCTCCGATCTCCAGCTTCTCTCCCACATCCTCACTCTTCTCTATCCACACTTCAACTCCTACTAACTTCCTATTCTCTACCACAGAGAGCAGCTCCTCTTCAGTTAGGTTCACAGCTCCCTCTGCTGGCCTGGAGTAGGAACTGTGTTGTGTGCTGGAACTACCTGATAAAGAGATGCTTTCACTGCTTCCAGGCATGACATCACTCTCCCTTAGAGGGAGGTAAGGTCACTGTGGCAACCGTACTCCTGGGGGTGCCATATTTCCCCATAGTGCAATTCAGTACTCCCAGACTGAGGAAACATAAAAAAAATTAACACATGAACAATTATAACTGTTACAAGATTTCAAAAATGAAAAATTACAAAAACCATAGATCAAAAATAGTCCATGTGACGATTAGTCCATGTGTCATTGTCCATGGTCCACTCCTGAGCCAGTTGGTAACTATATACAAGCAAAGCTCTGGAACGGGGTGTCCTTTTTCACCCTAACAATGTACAATATGAAGGAACCCATCTCAAACCCTCAACGTAGGCCTTGGGCGGGCTACAAGGCATGGCTGGTCTCCCTTTTGGACCACATCTTCGGCCATGCCAGACAGTTTTTGTTCTGTGGTTGCTAATGCCAACTATTTACAAGCAATGTCCTGGTCACTACGAGTCCAGTGACCCAAGCGTTCATAAAAACAAAATAAGATTCCTCAAAAGTTCTTACAGAGTCTCTGTAGGCACATATGCTTAAAAAGTTACATATTTACATTACACATTTACATATACTGTTTGCTTTTTAGACCCTATACCTAGCTGGGCTCTCACCTTTTGGACTACGGGTAGTTCTACGTAGCATGGGTACCTTTAATGGCTTAATTTGGTTCAGTGTGCTTGTTACTGCTGTTGGTAAACTGGGCAACTGTCTGCGAACTCTTTGACTCACTGTGGGCACGACAGATTCACCACTGGCAGGGCGAGGATTCTGTTGCTCCACTGTTGTTGTGGCATCCGCTGACTGAACTTGCTGATTTTCAGGGTGGTCTCGAGTCTCTGCTACTTCAAGTGCAGTAGGCTGGGGAAAGATTAGGATGGAAACTACGATGGCTTGGTTCACTCTTGTTCAATTTGCAGGGAACTCACTGTGTTCGGTGCTGGCCTTTTCTTCTTCTTCTATGGGCTGAAGGTGGTTTTGCTCTCTCATCCTTTCCTTTAGTTGGTCAGGGCACAGCTTCAGATGATCCCTTGACACTGCTGATGAGGTTTCTCCTCCATCCTTACTTATGAGACATACCTTGGTATTATCAAAACTTGAAGGTAGGACAGTGTAGGGTTCAACCTCCCATTGGTCATCTAATTTGTGCATCCTCCTTTTTCTCTTTAGGACCTGTTCTCCTGGTGACAAGGGAACTACAGGTGCATGCTTATTGTAGTTCTTTTCCTTCCTCTGTCTTGCTTGAGCTAGACTCCTCTCTACGCATTCTGGCACTCTGCGGTACTGCTGCTGCCGCTCTGTATCCCAGTCAGTATCTGGTGATGTCACCTCAGGTGTCAGGACTCCCATATCCAAATCAATAGGTAACTTGCCAGGCCTTGCTCTCATCAAGTAGGCTGGAGTACAGTTGGTGGAGTTTACAGGAATGTGATTGTATAGATCTACCAGATCTGGCAACTTCTCTGGCCACAGATTTCTTTCCTCCAAGGGCAAGGTCTTCAATAGGTCAATTACCACTTGGTTCATTTTCTCACACATGCCATTGGTCTGTGGTTGATACGGCATTGTCCTGATTTTCTTGCAGCCGTACAAGTTACAGAACTCCTGGAACACTTCAGCTTCAAAGGCTGTGCCTTGGTCTGTAAGCACTCGCTCAGGGCAACTGTGTGGTCAACAAAAATGATGCTGGAATGCTTTGGCTGCTGTCTTGGCTGTTTGATCCTTGACAGGCACAACTACCAGGAACCTTGAGTAGTGGTCAATAGAGTTGAGCGACTTTTGGTTTTTTAGGGTCGCGTTTCGTTTCGTGAAACCCGACTTTTCCAAAAGTCGGGTCGAGCAAGATCGTCCGATTATAGGGAAAAGTCGGGGTCGTCCCGAAACACGAAACCCAATGTAAGTCAATGGGGAATAAAAGTCGGCAGTGAGAGGAGGACAGGAAACACACCTACAGTGCCCATTTGAATGCCAAAAGCATCAATTCTTCTTACTTAAGCTTGTCAACCTTAATTAACTTCATAATACAAGTTACGCACTGAAAAATGGGGGTTATTTGGCTAAAGTTGTGGGGGGGGAGGGCTGGCTGCAGGTTTTCATGTGCCCTGGGCGAAAGAGCGCCCCTTTAACACATACCACAACTCATCATGCTCCGATACGGCAGATAAATAGCGGTATAGTACAATGAAAAATACCTCACTTTTTACATCTCATGACGAGGCCCATCTATTTCTCCATACAGAATCATTGGTCCCATATAATGTTTGAAACAGTATATGATGAGCTCCACATAATGCTACAGTATATGTTGGTCCCCATGGATGAAGCTCCACTGTCTTATGGGCCCAAATAATGCTCCAAACATAATGGGCCCCATTTCTAATGCTCTAGTGTATAATGGGCCCTGTAAATGCTGCTCCAGTGTCTGATGTCCACCTTTGGAATGTTCCAGTATATGGTGGGCCCCATCTATCATTCTCCAGAGTATAGTGCTCCCCAAAAATTGCTGTCCCAACATTGAAAACAATCAAATAAGTCTCCTCGCTAGGGAATCCCTGTACTTGTCTGGACAGGTGCTGTAGCTTGCTTAACAGCTCGCCAGCCGTTCTCACGCCCAGTATGAATTGCACGTGATTGCACAAAGGTTAGAAAGGGTACCGTATCCCTGGATAACATGTATGGATAGCGTACACATTCAAAATATATGTCTCAGGAGGCAGGCTCAGACGGTGTCAGGCCCAGTATGGATTGCACGTGATTGCACAAAGGTTAGAAAGGGTACCGTATCCCTGGATAACATGTATGGATAGCGTACACATTCAAAATATATGTCTCAGGAGGCAGGCTCAGACGGTGTCAGGCACAGTATGGATTGCACATGATTGCACAAAGGTTAGAAAGGGTACCGTATCCCCGGATAACATGTATGGATAGCGTACACATTCAAAATATATGTCTCAGGAGGCAGGCTCAGACGGTGTTAGGCCCAGTATGGATTGCACGTGATTGCACAAAGGTTAGAAAGGGTACCGTATCCCCGGATAACATGTATGGATAGCGTACACATTCAAAATATATGTCTCAGGAGGCAGGCTCAAACGGTGTTAGGCCCAGTATGGATTGCACGTGATTGCGCAAAGGTTAGAAAGGGTACCGTATCCCTGGATAACATGTATGGATAGCGTACACATTCAAAATATATGTCTCAGGAGGCAGGCTCAGACGGTGTCAGGCACAGTATGGATTGCACGTGATTGCACAAAGGTTAGAAAGGGTACCGTATCCCCGGATAACATGTATGGATAGCGTACACATTCAAAATATATGTCTCAGGAGGCAGGCTCAGACGGTGTTAGGCCAGTATGGATTGCACGTGATTGCACAAAGGTTAGAAAGGGTACCGTATCCCCGGATAACATGTATGGATAGCGTACACATTCAAAATATATGTCTCAGGAGGCAGGCTCAGATGGTGTTAGGCCCAGTATGGATTGCACGTGATTGCACAAAGGTTAGAAAGGGTACCGTATCCCTGGATAACATGTATGGATAGCGTACACATTCAAAATATATATCTCAGGAGGCAGGCTCAGACGGTGTCAGGCCCAGTATGGATTGCACGTGATTGCACAAAGGTTAGAAAGGGTACCGTATCCCTGGATAACATGTATGGATAGTGTACACATTCAAAATATATGTCTCAGGAGGCAGGCTCAGACGGTGTCAGGCACAGTATGGATTGCACGTGATTGCACAAAGGTTAGAAAGGGTACCGTATCCCCGGATAACATGTATGGATAGCGTACACATTCAAAATATATGTCTCAGGAGGCAGGCTCAGACGGTGTTAGGCCCAGTATGGATTGCACGTGATTGCACAAAGGTTAGAAAGGGTACCGTATCCCCGGATAACATGTATGGATAGCGTACACATTCAAAATATATGTCTCAGGAGGCAGGCTCAAACGGTGTTAGGCCCAGTATGGATTGCACGTGATTGCACAAAGGTTAGAAAGGGTACCGTATCCCTGGATAACATGTATGGATAGCGTACACATTCAAAATATATGTCTCAGGAGGCAGGCTCAGACGGTGTCAGGCACAGTATGGATTGCACGTGATTGCACAAAGGTTAGAAAGGGTACCGTATCCCTGGATAACATGTATGGATAGCGTACACATTCAAAATATATGTCTCAGGAGGCAGGCTCAGACGGTGTTAGGCCCAGTATGGATTGCACGTGATTGCACAAAGGTTAGAAAGGGTATCGTATCCCCGGATAACATGTATGGATAGCGTACACATTCAAAATATATGTCTCAGGAGGCAGGCTCAGACGGTGTTAGGCCCAGTATGGATTGCACGTGATTGCACAAAGGTTAGACAGGGTACCGTATCCCTGGATAACATGTATGGATAGCGTACACATTCAAAATATATGTCTCAGGAGGCAGGCTCAGACGGTGTCAGGCCCAGTATGGATTGCACGTGATTGCACAAAGGTTAGAAAGGGTACCGTATCCCTGGATAACATGTATGGATAGCGTACACATTCAAAATATATGTCTCAGGAGGCAGGCTCAGACGGTGTCAGGCCCAGTATGGATTGTACGTGATTGCACAAAGGTTAGAAAGGGTACCGTATCCCTGGATAACATGTATGGATAGCGTACACATTCAAAATATATGTCTCAGGAGGCAGGCTCAGACGGTGTCAGGCACAGTATGGATTGCACGTGATTGCACAAAGGTTAGAAAGGGTACCGTATCCCCGGATAACATGTATGGATAGCGTACACATTCAAAATATATGTCTCAGGAGGCAGGCTCAGACGGTGTTAGGCCCAGTATGGATTGCACGTGATTGCACAAAGGTTAGAAAGGGTACCGTATCCCCGGATAACATGTATGGATAGCGTACACATTCAAAATATATGTCTCAGGAGGCAGGCTCAGACGGTGTTAGGCCCAGTATGGATTGCACGTGATTGCACAAAGGTTAGAAAGGGTACCGTATCCCTGGATAACATGTATGGATAGCGTACACATTCAAAATATATGTCTCAGGAGGCAGGCTCAGACGGTGTCAGGCACAGTATGGATTGCACGTGATTGCACAAAGGTTAGAAAGGGTACCGTATCCCCGGATAACATGTATGGATAGCGTACACATTCAAAATATATGTCTCAGGAGGCAGGCTCAGACGGTGTCAGGCACAGTATGGATTTGACGGCCCAGATTACACAGCGGAGGAGCAGGGAGAGGTAAAGATTGCAAATGCTGGGGCCCTGCCCAAGCAAGGGGGGCCCACTCGTGGGCGTCGGTACTGGCACTGGGCCCCTCATAGTACAGCGGTGTGTCTGACGGCGGGTGTGCACCACCACCGTCAGAGACACTTGATTGCACTATGAGGGACCCTGTGCCAGTGCCCGCGCCCAAGAGTCGGCCTACCCACCTGTCCAGGGCAACGGCACTCGCACGGTGTCGTGCGGTAGGTGGTGACCCCGGCCATGGGGGGGGAGGCAGCACAGTTAGGGAGTTTTAGAAAGTGGCATATGTTGATGTTGGACATTCAGCTGATGCAAAAGGCGAAATAGGTGAAGTACCAGGAAGAGGTGGACCAAAGCAAGCCATTTTTCTGTCAACCTATGTGTCATCAGGGGAAGGTGGGACAAAATCCTTGGAAACCCATGCGTGGTTCATTTTAATGAAGGTTAGATCATCCACATTTTGGGTTGACAGACGGGTCCTTTTTTCTGTCAGGATTGATCCAGCTGCACTGAAGACTCTTTCCGATAGCACACTTGCAGCTGGGCAAGCGAGCTCCTGTAAGGCATATTGGGCCAATTCAGGCCAGGTGTCCAGTTTAGCGGCCCAATAGTCAAAGGGGAATGACCTGTGTGGGAGAACATCGATATGGGAGGAAAAGTAGTTTGTAACCATAGTTGACAACTGCTGTCTCCTGTCACTTTCCATCGATGCAGTATTACCAGTTGTGTGAGCGGTATTTGAAAAATCAGTTCACAACATTGTCATGAAACCCCTGTCTCCAACGCCACTTCTGCTGTGTGCACCACGAACACCTCTGCCAAGCTGCCCCCGGCCCGTACGGCTCGTGTGAGAACCATCACCGCTGCTGTGTGCTGGGAATGCCTCAAGCAACCGATTTACCAGAGTTGCTTGTTTATTAGCCAATATTAGGTCAAGGTTCTCCTGTGGCATGATGTTTTGTAATTTGCCTTTATAGCGTGGATCCAGGATGCTGGCCAACCAGTAGTCGTCATCGTTCATCATTTTGGCAATGCGGGGGTCCCTTTTTAGGATCCGCAAGGCATAATCTGACATGTGGGCCAATGTTCCCGGTGTCAATGATGCACTGCGAGTGCTGGGTGGAGGAGCACTTTCTGGCAAATCCACATCCCTCCAGTCACGCACAAACCCTGTACCAGACCTTGCCACGCCAACATTTTCACTTGCCCCACGAGATGCATCCTCCTCCCCTAAGTAATCATCCCCATCATCCTCCTCCTCCTCCTCTTCTTCCTCCACCTCGTCCAGGAGAGGTCCCTGAGCAGACAAAGGCTGAATGTCATCAAGGATTCCCTCCTCCTCTTCCTCCTCATCAACATTGGCTGCAGACGCCTGCTCCTTAAGGTGCGTCAAAATTTGCATGAGCAGACGCATAAGTGGGATGCTCATGCTTAGGATGGCGTCGTCTGCGCTTACCAGCTGTGTGCATTCCTCGAAACACTGAAGGACTTTACAAAGGTCTTTCAGCTTCGACCACTGCACGCCTGTCAACTCCATGTCTGCTCTCAAAGTGCCTGGCCGTGTATCCTCCCACAAATGCATTATGGCCTGCCTCTGCTCGCACAGCCGCTCCACCATGTGCAGGGTGGAGTTCCACCTTGTTGCAATGTCGATAATGAGGCGGTGGTTGGGAAGGTGGAGCAATCGCTGCAGCTTCTGCATACGAACGGAGTGTACAGGCGACCGGCGGATGTGCGCGCACAGTCTTCGCACCTTCTGGAGCAGGGCTGTTAACTCCGGATAATTTTTGAGGAAGCACTGCACCACCAGGTTCAAGGTGTGAGCCAAGCAAGGTATGTGGCTGAGTTTTGAAAGGGCTATGGCTGCCACAAAATTACGGCCGTTATCACTAACTACCTTGCCTGCCTCAAGATGTACACTGCCCAGCCATGACTCAGTTTGTCGCTTCAAGTACTCGGCCAGCACCTCGGCGGTGTGTCTGTCGCCCAAACACATCATCTGCAACACAGCCTGCTGACGCTTTCCACTAGCTGCTCGATAGGGGGACACATCGTGTGCAACAGTGGCAGCTGCAGATGGAGTGCTCGTACGACTGCGCTCTGTGGACGAGCTTTCGCTTCTGGAGGAGGAGGAGGAGGAGGCTCGAACGCCTACAGCCAACTGTTTCCTATACCGTGGGCTAGGCAGCACTGTCCCACCACCGCTGTCCCCTGTGGACCCTGCATCCACCACATTAACCCAGTGCGCAGTGATGGACACGTAACGGCCCTGGCCATGCCGACTGGACCATGCATCAGTTGTGAGGTGCACCTTTCCGCTCACTGACTGCTTGAGTGCATGGACAATGCGGTCTTTCACATGATGGTGGAGGGCTGGGATGGCTTTGCGAGAGAAGAAGTGGCGACTGGGTAGGTCATAGCGTGGTACTGCATAGGCCATGAGTTCGCGGAAAGCTGTGCTTTCCACCAACCGAAAGGGCATCATCTCAAACGAGATTAGTTTGGCAATGTGGGCGTTCAAACCCAGTGTACGCGGATGAGAGACTGAGTACTTTCTTGACCTACTCATAGTGTCTGGGAGGGTGAGCTGGACTTGAGAGCTGCATATGGTGGAAGTAGCGGTGGACAGGGCGGACTGAGAGAGGGTTGATGATGGTGATGGAGTTGGTGTTCTTTCTGATGGCCTAGAATCAGTCTTTCGTTGATATAACAGTGGGATTCCCTGACTGCTGTGGTCTTGCAACGACACCTCAACATTTGCTGCTGTGCTAACCGGTGGGCTTACAGTGGGGGAAACAATGTAGCGTTGCTGACTACCTTCATTGTGATCAGTTGCACATGTGGCACTTGAGGTTTGGTGTTGTGTCCACGCTTGCAAGTGCATGCTGGTTAAATGTCTAAGCATGCAACTGGTATTCAAATTTTTCAGATTTTTCCCTCGGCTAAAGGTCTTTGCGCACTTCTTACAGATAACCTTGGCCTGATCATGAGGATTTTGTTCAAAAAAATGCCACACTGCACTCTTCCTACTTTGGCAGACATTTTGCGGCCTAGCACGCTGTGATCTTTTGACCCTCTGGACAAGCTGTCCAGCAACTCTTTTGATTTTTGGAACCTGTCTTTGGAGTGCTCCGGGCCTGCCAGATAACAGCTGTTGCGATGTCGATGTCTGCTGTGGATGCTCCTCATCTGAGCTATTGGAAGCAGCACCCTCTTCCCCCAATGGATGCCAATCTGGGTCAACAACTGGGTCATCCATCACCTCCTCTTCTATGTCATGTGCACCTTTCTCTGTGTCACCGTGTATGGTGGTATAGTGTGCGGGAAGGGGCACCTGAGTCTCATCAGGGTCAAAATCTGGCTCTGTACACTGCGAGGACAATGTAGTGCTCTGAGTGAATGTACCAGCAGAATCATCCATCAGCGGCTGTGCATCAGTGCACTCCATGTCAGATTCATCTTGGCCTGGGTAATTCACCATTTCACTTGATAATCCAGGCATGGTATGTGAAAACAGCTCCATGGAGTAATCAGTAGTATGGCCTGCGTCATCCTTCAATCTTGGTTGGGGTGAAGGACACAAGGAAAGGTGTGGTTCATGAACATGAGCCTCCAATGACGACTCAGTGCTTTTACTTTTTACAACTGAAGAAGAGGAGGCGATAGAGCTGGAGGCTGAGTCAGCAATGTAAGACAAAACTTTTTCCTGATGCTCTGCCTTTAAAAGCGGTTTGCCAACTCCTAGAAAACTAAGCGTTCGAGGCCTTATGTAGCCAGACGATGACGCAGGGTCAGCACCTCCTGCATTCGGTCCTATTTTGCTCTTGCCACTACCATCAGATCCACCACCAACACCATCATTACCAGCTGCCAACACCCGCCCAATTCCACGGCCTCTTCCACCAGCCTTCCTCATTTTTGGTAGAAATGTAGACAAAATCCAACAAACTATATAGTAATGTAAAACAAGGTACAAGGTGTCTATAGGACAGGGGAGATTTAGAATTTCTGCACACACTTTTGGACACTGGACACTTGTGGATTGTGTGAGGCCCACTGATATCTGAGCGCTATGTGACACGCTCGATGGCACAGCTGCCTGTGACCAAAGTGACGAGAGGATAATGGAGATTTTGAATCTCTGCGCACACTTTTGGACACTGGACACTTGTGGATTGTGTGAGGCCCACTAATATCTGAGCTCTATGTGACAGGCTCGATGGCACAGCTGTGACCAAAGTGACGAGAGGATAATGGAGATTTTGAATCTCTGCGCACACTTTTGGACACTGGACACTTGTGGATTGTGTGAGGCCCACTGATATCTGAGCGCTATGTGACAGGCTCGATGGCACAGCTGCCTGTGACCAAAGTGACGAGAGGATAATGGAGATTTTGAATCTTTGCGCACACTTTTGGACACTGGACACTTGTGGATTGTGTGAGGCCCACTGATATCTGAGCGCTATGTGACACGCTCGATGGCACAGCTGCCTGTGACCAAAGTGACGAGAGGATAATGGAGATTTTGAATCTCTGCGCACACTTTTGGACACTGGACACTTGCGGATTGTGTGAGGCCCACTGATATCTGAGCGCTATGTGACACGCTCGATGGCACAGCTGCCTGTGACCAAAGTGACGAGAGGATAATGGAGATTTTGAATCTCTGCGCACACTTTTGGACACTGGACACTTGTGGATTGTGTGAGGCCCACTGATATCTGAGCGCTATGTGACACGCTCGATGGCACAGCTGCCTGTGACCAAAGTGACGAGAGGATAATGGAGATTTTGAATCTCTGCGCACACTTTTGGACACTGGACACTTGTGGATTGTGTGAGGCCCACTGATATCTGAGCGCTATGTGACACGCTCGATGGCACAGCTGCCTGTGACCAAAGTGACGAGAGGATAATGGAGATTTTGAATCTCTGCGCACACTTTTGGACACTGGACACTTGTGGATTGTGTGAGGCCCACTGATATCTGAGCGCTATGTGACAGGCTCGATGGCACAGCTGTGACCAAAGTGACGAGAGGATAATGGAGATTTTGAATCTCTGCGCACACTTTTGGACACTGGACACTTGTGGATTGTGTGAGGCCCACTGATATCTGAGCGCTATGTGACACGCTCGATGGCACAGCTGCCTGTGACCAAAGTGACGAGAGGATAATGGAGATTTTGAATCTCTGCGCACACTTTTGGACACTGGACACTTGTGGATTGTGTGAGGCCCACTGATATCTGAGCGCTATGTGACAGGCTCGATTGCACAGCTGTGACCAAAGTGACGAGAGGATAATGGAGATTTTGAATCTCTGCGCACACTTTTGGACACTGGACACTTGTGGATTGTGTGAGGCCCACTGATATCTGAGCGCTATGTGACAGGCTCGATGGCACAGCTGTGACCAAAGTGACGAGAGGATAATGGAGATTTTGAATCTCTGCGCACACTTTTGGACACTGGACACTTGTGGATTGTGTGAGGCCCACTGATATCTGAGCGCTATGTGACACACTCGATGGCACAGCTGCCTGTGACCAAAGTGACGAGAGGATAATGGAGATTTTGAATCTCTGCGCACACTTTTGGACACTGGACACTTGTGGATTGTGTGAGGCCCACTGATATCTGAGCGCTATGTGACAGGCTCGATGGCACAGCTGCCTGTGACCAAAGTGATGAGAGGATAATGGAGATTTTGAATCTCTGCGCACACTTTTGGACACTGGACACTTGTGGATTGTGTGAGGCCCACTGATATCTGAGCGCTATGTGACACGCTCGATGGCACAGCTGCCTGTGACCAAAGTGACGAGAGGATAATGGAGATTTTGAATCTCTGCGCACACTTTTGGACACTGGACACTTGTGGATTGTGTGAGGCCCACTGATATCTGAGCGCTATGTGACACGCTCGATGTCACAGCTGCCTGTGACCAAAGTGACCAGAGGATAATGGAGATTTTGAATCTCTGTGCACACTTTTGGACACTGGACACTTGTGGATTGTGTGAGGCCCACTGATATCTGAGCGCTATGTGACACGCTCGATGGCACAGCTGCCTGTGACCAAAGTGACGAGAGGATAATGGAGATTTTGAATCTCTGCGCGCACTTTTGGACACTGGACACTTGTGGATTGTGTGAGGCCCACTGATATCTGAGCGCTATGTGACAGGCTCGATGGCACAGCTGTGACAAAAGTGACTAGAGGATAAGGGAGATTGGATTGCTTTTAAAAAAGCAGTTTGCGGAGCAGTGGGTAAACAGCAATGCCAGCGTGTCAGGAAGCCTTAAAAGGCAGCCCAACAACCAACACCACTGATACACCACAATATAGCCTCCCCTTGCACTGCACACACAGTGACTTGTGTGTTGTGCAGGCCAAATCGCTAGCAGCAGAAGCAGTTTTTTTGTCTTCTTCCCTGCCTAACGCTCTCCCTACAGAATCAGCAGCAACCTCTCCCTATACTAAGATCGGCAGAAGTAAGATGGCGGTCGGCGTGCACGCCCTTTTATACCCCCTGTGACGCCCACCAAAGCAAGCCAATCACTTGCATGCCCTTCTGAAAGATGGTGGTGACCCGTGCCTAGGTCATCACGTTGCCCACAGTGTCCGTGGATCCTGATTGGCTGAAAAAGAGCGCAAAACAAACTTTTGAAACGCGACTTTGGCGCGTAAGTCGCCGACCTCGTGGCCGACCTCATCCTAGGGTCGGGTTTCGTTTCATGAAACCCGACTTTGCCAAAAGTCGGTGACTTTTGAATTTTTTCGACCCGTTTCGCTCAACTCTAGTGGTCAATGATGGTGAGGGCATAGACATAGTCTGAACGGCTTGGGACTAGCTTCACATGATCTAAAGATACCAACTCAAGCGGCTGTTTGGTGATTATTGGCTGTAATGGGGCTCGCTGGCTGTTACAGTCCTTCCTTCGCAGGTTGCATGGTCCACACTCTTGGCACCAATTTTCAATGGCCTTCATACCAGCCCAGTAAAATCTCTCTCGGAGTAGGGTCTCCAAATTCTTCCATCCAAAGTGTCCCGCTCCATCATGGTACGCTTCCAAGACCATTGATGCATCTTGCTTTGGGACTACCACCTGCCTGACCAGCTCGTGAGTGTAGGCGTTGACACTCCTCTGACACAGCTTTCCCTTGTAGATGAACAGCCTGTCCCTTTCTTTCCACAACTGTTGGGTTTCTTCAGGAGCATCTGGACCCGGGCGCGAGTCAGTAACGCCTTTACCAGGCGGACTGCTGGGTCACTATCCTGCATTTCTGCCCACTCATGGTGAGGCAATTGGTTTAGTGTGGCCTCTTTCACGATGTAGCGCTTGTTTTTCACTCCTTGGGTGCATTGGGCTGCAATTGGCTGGTGAAAGGATCTTCTCCCCCATCTGGCAGATTGGGCATTCTGGACAGTGCATCAGCATTGGCATTCTTGTGCCCCGCTCGGTATTTGATGGTAAGCTCATAGTTGGACAGCCGGGCTATCCATCGCTGCTCCAGCGGACCTAGCTTTGCGGTTTCCAAGTGAGTCAGTGGGTTGTTGTCTGTGAAGATGGTAAACTTGACCACAGCTAGGTAATATTTGAATCGTTCAGTCACAGCCCAGACTATGGCGAGGAACTCCAGTTTAAAGGAACTGTAGTTGTCAGGGTTCCTTTCAGTGGGACGAAGCTTCCTGCTGGTGTAAGAGGTCACTCTTTCTTTGCCATTCTGTACCTGTGACAGTACCGCTCCCAGCCCCACTTGCTGGCATCAGTATGAAGGACAAATGGTTGGTCATAGTCTGGGTAGGCCAGAACTTCATCTCCCTAGAGAGCCAACTTCAATCGAGTGAAGGACCTCTCCAGTTCATCATTCCAGTCAAATGTAGGACTCTTCTTTTTGGCCTTCTTGGGCTGGCCCATGAGAAGGTTTTGCAGAGGTGCTGCTGTCTCAGTGAAGCCCTTGATGAACCTTCGGTAGTAGCCTACCAACCCGAGGAATTGACGTATCTCATGGATGTTGCTGGGCTTCTGCCAGTCCCGGATGACAGTGACTTTGTCAGGGACTGGTGCCACGCCTTCTGCGCTCACTACATGGCCCAGGTACTGCACCTTGGGCTTCAGGAGGTGGCATTTGGATGGCTTCACTTTCAGGCCAAAATTGGACAGGGCTTCAAACACCTCAGCCAGGTGCTCCAAATGGTCTTCATAAGTCTTGGAGAAAACAATGACGTCATTAAGGTACAACAGACCAGTGTTGAAGTTCTTGTGTCCAAGACAGCACTCCATTAGTTGTTTAAACATCCCTGGGGCTGGAGTGATGCAATAGTGTTGGAATAGCTCTTCACAGGCAGAGCTGAGTCCCAGGGCAGATGAGAGAGATGTTGAGAGATGGTGATGTAGTATGGAGTAAAGGATGTAGCAGTGCTGAGAGGGTGTTGCAGTACGAATTCAGAAGCCACAACAGGGTGAAGTTTCCTTTACCTTTTACTGTGCTTTGTAGGTACAGTCCAGGGCTCAAGTTACAGTTGGTACAGGAGTCGGTCAGCCTGAAAGCAATTTGGGAATCTCTCTATACAGGTGGGTTGTGAGGTCTCCTTTCTAGCTCTATTCTGAAGTACTTGCGGTTGTGAACTCCACTCAAGATCCTCTTTCTGTCCGTTACTTAGAACTCCACTTGCATGACAGGCAGCTGTAGCCTCCTTTCTCTGGCTCACACATGTGCTGCTATGTCGTTGAGTCTCAGTTGGAAACAGAGGATTGACAGCCTCTATTCCTCCGGTTTCTGCTGTGGGACCCTTAGCATCCAAACAGCCTCGGATTCAAGCGCCCGGTTTCTGGCGCTGCAGCTTGGAGATGAGCTCTGCTATAGCTCTGATCTCCAGCTTCTCTCCCATGTCCTCACTCTTCTCTATCCACACTTCAACTCCTACTAACTTCCTATTCTCTACCACAGAGAGCAGCTCCTCTTCAGTTAGGTTCACAGCTCGCTCTGCTGGCCTGGAGTAGGAACTGTGTTGTGTGCTGGAACTACCTGATAAAGAGATGCTTTCACTGCTTCCAGGCATGACATCACTCTCCCTTAGAGGGAGGTAAGGTCACTGTGGCAACCGTACTCCTGGGGGCACCACACCTCCATGTTTTTTCAATGCAGCTGACAGAAAGAATTCTCTGCAAACAGTAGATGACCGTGTCTGGTGTAAACAGGTTACTTAGATGCAACAGCTTTCACAATGAGGAGACAGTGTAATCAACCAACGCTATTTATTTGGCTAACACAGAAAAAAATCTATATGTCACGGGGTTACCGCAGCGGAGCGGAGCCAGAAGAGCACAGCGTCTGGTTGCTCCTTTTCCGCCGCTGAGAAAAAGCACTTCTCCGGTTTATTAAATGTGTTTATTTCTTCCAGCAGAATAGGGGTTAAACGGCCATATTGGAAATTCCTGTGTTCAGCTGTGCTTGGTTAGCCACTCCTTTTCCCTATAAAATTTGGGCTTTATTACCTAGTCCTTGTCAGAGTTAGCACTTGCTTCATGACAATAAGAGGGAGAGAAGTTGGTATGATAAGGATTGTTGGAGGAGTTAGAAGAATCTGTTGTTTGGTTTGTATGCTTGGTAATTCAATATCCTTCCCTGTTTTGCTTTCTTCCCCTTCCTTCACACCCTGTCGGATTCCTCTGTTATATGTGAGTGAATATTTTGTGTGTGTGAATTTTCAGTTTACCCTTTTCTTTGTTGCCGTTTGCCAGGTTGGTGTGCTGCGGTGCACAGTAGCACCCCTGCTTCCCTGAGTGAGGGAAGGGGACAGACGAAGTGCTAACTTAGGAGATAAGGCAAGGGCGGAGGCCCTGGCGTCTTCGCCATCTGAAGTATCCTGGGGAACAGGGCGAGCTAGGGCACCCCCTAGTGTTAGGGCCAGGAAAGGAGCCCCTGGTCTCAGGTCACTCAACAGTTGTGTCGTGACACTGTCAGTATATGTGTATACAAGTGAGTACAATATTGTGGATAACTGTAACAAGGTCAATACAGTATATTTTGACACTATCCGTACACGCCGATGCGACTAAATACAATATATGCAATTTTCTATTATATACACTGTCCTTAATATATAGCAGTTTAATGATGGTTGATGAGTAATGCTTAGCCTTTATTTTCCAGCTTAATGGAGGTCACTCTCACTACTAGAGCAGTCATCGTCTAATTCTCTTCTAGTGACTCCGATCGTTACTCCGATAGTTACTCCGATCCCTGACTGAATTGAATTAAAATGCTCCTGAAACCGAACAAAAAGAGGCTGAATGGTCTTCCCAATATAGAAAAACTTACAAGGACAGAAAATCACATAAACCGTCTAACATGTGCGGCAATAAATTAAATTAGGTATCTGGTGGGTTATAGCTCCTATTTGAATAGACCATACTGTGAAATGAAAGGGGCAGAATGAACACTGTCCACATTTGAAATTGCCCATAGGTATACTTGATCTCAACCAATTATTCGATTCATTCTTAATACGGTTATGTACCGGGATGTCTTTCAAACTGGTTGTACGTCTACAAGAGACTAATGTGTTATGAATGAGTCACCGTAGGAGGCAAAAGCAGAAATACAAGCTAAGTCCAGAAAACCAGAGAAGTTGGCAACTATCAGATTGCAGACCCCTGAACCTATCAACACAACTAGCAGTAGCCGTGGGGGGTTCCTACGATGCCCTAGACCCCTCGATCACAGCCAGAGAAATACATAGGCCTAAAGAAAGAAAGGGGAAATCTAAACTGCCCCAGAGCAGACCTCAGAGCAATAGGCAGCCCCCAACATATAATGACGGTGAAGCAAGATGAAAATACTAACACAGACAGAAAGACAGACTGAGCAAAGACGGGGCCCCAAAACTACCTAGACAGGAAAGGACAGGAAGGCTGCTGTCTGCAATCTGCCAAAATCCTATCAAAGACATAAGCCAACCAGCTGATATGAAAAAGGCCCTGAAGCAGCTAGGCTTCAAAAACTGAATCAGCACTCAGGTATTTTCAGAAGACAGAGCTAAATGAATTCAGCACACCCCAGAAGGGAATGGCAGAAATCCAGAAAAACAAAGCAAAAACAAAGTCAAAGCACAAAAGCAAAAGGCCGAGCAGCAAACTTAGCTTTGGAGGAGCAGGAATTCAGACTGGTCTCCAAGGATCCCACAGAGAAATCACCCGCAGGGCAGAAGGGCGTCGGCAGCATTATATCCAGTCCGTAACTCCACTCAGCCAGTCACAATCATCAGCCTCAGGTGTTTGACAATCAGGCTCACTACCTTTCTTTACCAGAAGAGGGAGTTCCTCGGGCCTCAGTAATGAAGGGGAAAATGAACTCACAACAGTACCTCCCCCTTGAGGAGGGGTCACCGAACCCTCAACTATGCCACCAGGGCGATCAGGGTGAGCCCGATGAAAGGCACGCACCAATCGTTTGGCACGAATATCAGAGGCGGAGACCCAGGAATTATCCTCCTGACCATAACCCTTCCACTTAACCAAATACTGGAGTCTCCGTCTAGCCAGACGGGAATCCAGTACTTTCTCTACCTCATACTCCATGTTACCTTCAACCAATACAGGGTCTGGAGGTGCCACCCCCGGAACAACAGGTTCAACAAACCTCTTCAACAAAGATTTATGGAACACATTATGGATTTTAAATGTGACAGGAAGAGCCAAACGAAAAGAGACCGGATTAATAATCTCCACAATCTTGTAAGGTCCAATAAATCTAGGCTTAAACTTAGGAGAAGCCACCTTCATAGCAATATTTTTTGATGATAACCGCACCATATCACCAACCTTAAACTGGGGACCAATGGTCCTATGTCGGTTGGAAAACTGCTGGGCCTTCTCCTGGGAGAGAGATAACTTATCCACCACTTGGTCCCAGATCTGGTGCATTCTCTCCACCACAGTGTCAACACCTGGGCAGGCAGAGGGCTCCACCTGCCCTGAAGAAAATCGAGGATGAAACCCAAAGTTACAAAAAAAAAGGTGACATCAAAGTGGCAGAACTAGCTCTATTATTCAAAGCAAATTCGGCCAAGGGCAAAAATGAAACCCAATCATCCTGATCAGCAGAAATAAAACATCTCAAATATGACTCCAAGGTCTGGTTTGTTCTCTCTGTCTGCCCATTGGTCTGAGGGTGAAAAGCAGAGGAGAAGGACAACTGAATTCCCAGCCTGGAACAGAAAGTTCTCCAAAATCTAGACACAAACTGCACTCCTCTGTCAGATACAATGTTCTCAGGAATCCCGTGCAAACGAACCACCTGTTGTAAAAACAGGGGCACCAACTCAGAGGAAGACGGCAACTTAGGGAGTGGTACAAGATGAACCATCTTAGAGAACCTATCACAAATCACCGAAATAACAGTCATCCTCTGAGAGACAGGCATATCAGAGATGAAATCCATTGAAATATGGGTCCATGGCCTCTTGGGGACAGGCAAAGGCATCAACAACCCACTAGAGCGAGAACACGATTTAGACCGGGAGCACGTCCCACAGGACTGCACAAAATTCCTGACATCACGAGACAAGGAGGGCCACCAAAAAAACCGACTCACCAGATCTCTAGTACCAAAAATACCTGGATGACCAGCCAAAGCCGAGCAATGAACTTCAGACATCACTCTCTTCTTCCACTGGTCAGGAACATACAACTTTCCACTGGGACAACGCTCAGGTTTGTCCTCCTGGAACTCTTCCAGAGCACGTCTCAAATCGGGCGAGATGGCAGAAAGAACTACCCCTTCGCCTAAGATGGTAGCAGGCTTGGTCACCACAGGAGAATTAGCAAGGAAGCTACTAGAGAGGGCGTCTGCCTTGACATTCTTTGTTCCAGGAAGAAAAGAAACCACAAAATCAAAACGTGTAAAAAACAAGGCCCACCTAGCCTGTCTAGGGTTCAAGCGCTTAGCCGACTCTAGGTAAATCAAATTCTTGTGGTCAGTGAGGACCACGACTTGATGCTTAGCTCCCTCCAACCAATGTCTCCACTCCTCAAATGCCCATTTCATGGCCAACAGTTCCCTATTCCCCACATCATAGTTACGTTCAGATGGAGAGAACTTTCGGGAAAAGAAAGCCCAGGGATTCATTTTAGATGTTACAGGATCCTTTTGGGACAAAACAGCTCCTGCACCAATCTCAGAAGCATCCACCTCTACCTGGAATGGAAGTGAGACATCAGGTTGCCGCAAAACCGGGGCGGAGGTGAATCTTCGCTTCAACTCCTGAAAGGAAGAAACAGCCTCCGGAGACCAATTTAACACATCAGCATCCTTTTTAGTCAAATCAGTCAATGGCTTGGCAATACTAGAAAATTTTGCTATAAATTTCCGATAAAAATTAGCAAAACCCAAAAACTTCTGGAGGGCCTTCAAAGAAGTGGGCTGAACCCAATCGTGAATGGCCTGTACCTGGGCCGGGTCCATTTCAATAGTTGATCCCACAGAGAAATCACCCGCAGGGCAGAAGGGCGTCGGCAGCATTATATCCAGTCCGTAACTCCACTCAGCCAGTCACAATCATCAGCCTCAGGTGTTTTACAATCAGGCTCACTACCTTTCTTTACCAGAAGAGGGAGTTCCTCGGGCCTCAGTAATGAAGGGGAAAATGAACTCACAACACTAATGGATCCTGTGCCACAAATTAAGCTACTGTATATCATCATCCTTCTCCAAAATATGCCAATTTTGTATTAATTATTGACCTAATCTGTTTGTCCATAGGACCAAATTTAAAGCTGAATATAAATTTCTTGCCCTCACTTGTGCTGTTATTGCTCTTGCTCCCAGTTAGTTTATCATGGGATTGATTGCTGGCCCTATCCAGGGCTGCATCTAATAGTGGTCCTGGGTAACCCCTATCAAGAAACCTCTTGTACAGATCCAGGGATTGTTCCCTGAATCTATTTGGGCTACTATTAATCCTCCTTAATCTGAGGAATTGGCTGTATGGCAGGGATTTTTTTACGTAAGTGGGATGAGTGCTATCAAAATGCAACAGGGAATTTGTAGAGGAGGGTTTGCGGTATATTTCTGTGTGCAAAACCCCTTGTTCGACCAACAACTTTACATCCAAAAACTCTAAAATATGTACCTCCAAAATTGGAAGTGAACTTCATGTTCATGGTGTTTAATTGATTCAGGTGTGCCACGAAATCCTGAAATACATCCCGAGATCCATCCCACAGCATGAAGATGTCATGCACATATCTGATGTAAAGTCTGATATATTTCAGAAAAAGATTACTTGAGGTATAAATATACTTCTCTTCAAAAACAGCCAAGAAGAGATTGGTGAAAGTACACACCACAGGGGTACCCATCAAGGTACCCACCAGTTGAAGGTACCACCTATCCAGGAATTTAAAGCCATTATGTTTTAGTACAAAATTAATGCCCCCAAACACAAAATTCACGAAGTCCTCACTCCTGCCTGTGATGACCAAACTGCTCTAATTGCATCGGCCCCCTCTCCCTGTGGGATTCTGGTATAAAGGTTTTCCACGTCTATAGAGACTAAGGAGGAACCTTCTTGCCAAAAAAAATCATGGAGTGAACCTAAAAATTTGTTCATATCCTTAACATAGGATGGGATTCTCTTTAGTAAGGGACGGAGCAACCTCCAGAGTTTGGTCTTGGCACTTGACCTATGAAGTTGTGTCTTTGGTACTTGACCTATGATGTCTAGCCAGCTACGGGAACAGATAACTCTTAGGTAGTTCTGCTGCGGAGGTGATCATAAGCTTGTTCTGCTGTTCATGTGTCCTCTTCCTTTCACATCCTGACAACAACTGAACTCTGCTTTGCCTTCCTCACCTTTTATATTTAGCAAATGCTCCACAGCTGTCACCTGACCTGGCGTCCCCCTGGAACTCATCCCTCCAGGGAACACACCCTCCATCCTTCAGTTCCTGCCTATCCAGTCCAACCAGCAGATGGTGGCATTTTATTGCAGGTGCTGTGAGAATGCTGACTGAACACATCTTCTGTTCGCCACCCCAGGAAATGTCTGGCACTGACGCTGGGTGGGAGCGTTGTGATGCTGGAATGTTGTGCCACAACCCTGATAACAGAGAAAAAACGGTAAAAGGGAATGGTTTGGTGCTAAATGCAGAAGGTCCGCATATGGCACCTGGAAGACTTGTGTAACTGTCCATAACTGATGTTTGTGCCCTAGAGGCTGGAGTGAGTGACAAGGAGCCTGTGGAGATGCTGCATAATGGATAACTTTGCATCCAGGGAACTCAAAGGCAAGAACTGTTTGGAGAAAGTCACTGGAGAGGAGAAGCTGACAGGGAGAATTACTCATTTTAGATTAGTGGGCTATGATAGTTGAGCTGCGTAATGGGCAGTGTATGGAGAGCCTTGTGGATGGTTGCTAAATCGGTGTTAGCTGAGTATGTTATCCGTCCTGGAAAGAGTTATTTCAGAGAAGTCTATTGGAGACTGTGAGATACTTCATACTGTAGAGGACCCAAAGATTGGGTTACTGTTTGCAGGATATCATTTGAGGACTATGAAAAAAGCCATTTTAAGAAAATCAGTTTGGGCATATTTTTCTGAAAAGGATTTTGTCGCTTCCCTGTGTGCAGAGACATCTGTATAGAACTTGCAAGACGCATTACACAAGTCATTTTTAAAACATCTCCCTAGCTGCTTAATAAACAATCAGTACAGTGTTTAGCTCAAAAAATGGTTTACTAACTAGCCCACATAGACTATTGTGCTGTATCTTAATATCAGATTTCAGAGATTTAACTCCCTCGACACAAAAATGATAAATAAAAACGTCATCACTGTAACCATGTGTGGGCATAAGCGACAACAGCAGCAGCCATCTTGATAATATGGCACAATATAAAACAGAGCTTTGAAAAAGACAAGAAAAAAAACAGCTACGGTAATGTTTAAAGAGTTGTTCTTTCCTAAGTAGAATAAAGGGGTTGTCCAGGCCAGCGGCTTAAGTGGGCAGTCTCGTGAGTTCTCACCATGTGTAGTGTGCTCACTGTCAGGATTGTCTGGTTGCTGGTGCTGGGAGCAAGCAGTATTAAGTGTATTAAGCGAGGCTGGACACATCTAGTCGGAATGTGGCTGGAAATATGCAAGTTGCATTATTGCGGTCTCATGACTGCCCACTACTGGGATCTTTCTGACCAAGTAACCAGTACTAATGCTAGTGAGAGACTATCCCATCAACAGTGTCAGTCAGAAAGTCCCCTCCATGAACAGTTTCAGTTAAAAAGTCCGGTCTACCTACAGTGCCAGTCAAAAAGTCTCCTCAATCAAAAGCACCAACCAGAAAGTCCCCTCCATCAACAGTGCCAGTCAGAAAGTCCTCTCCATTGACAGTGGCAATCAGGAAGTCCTCTCCATCAACAGTACCATTCAGAAAGTCCTCTCCATTGACAGTGGCAATCAGGAAGTCCTCTCCATCAACAGTATCAGTCAGAAAGTCTCCTCCATCAACAGTGGGAATCAGGAAGACCCCGCCATCAACAGTGCCATCAAGAAAGTCTCCTCTATCAATAGCGCGAACCAGAAAGTCCCCTCCACATCAACAGTGCCAGTCAGAAAGTCTTCTCTATCAATAGCAGCAACCAGAATGTCCCCTTCCTCAACAGTGCCAGTAAGAAAGTCTCCTCCATCAACAGTGGCAATCAGGAAGTCCCCTCCATCAATAGTGCCACATAGAAAGTGTCGTCAACAAACAATGTCAGTAAGAAAGTCCCCTCTGTCAGAGAACACATCAACAATAGTTCTTTCTTCAAAAATTTTGGCCAAGAAGCCTGTAAGGCGGTAAGGGTGGTAGTTGTGGCAACAGGCTGTATAGTTCCCACACCCTAGCGTCCCACAGATAAAACACAATGTCCTTTCTGCTGCATGCGCAGCATGCACAGCAGAACAAATGCGGTCACTGTCAGAGTCCTTTCCAGTTCTGTCACTCCGGCTCCATTTTACCGAGCTCCACAAAACACCTTACAGTCACAGTTCTTTTTCAACAGTTGAACTTTCCTAATCAAGACAGCAACCAACACACTGGCAGCACAGATTAAACACAGAGACATCTTCTTATCTTTCCCTGCCATCCGGGCAGGCCCTATCTTCTTTATCAGCTTCCTTTCCCCAGCATTCCCTGCCATATCTCAGAACAGTCTGTGTCCCATCCATACCTTAAGTGTCACCAGCTCCCTGTCAGCCCCTCATCCGGTTCCAATTGGGAAAGGTGCCAGGAATGTCATCTCAGCTGCTCCCGCCCCAGTCCTAGACTCCGGATTCTTCTTGGGGATGGTCCTGTTGAGCTAGTGCCTAACTGCATTATTCTCTGCCTGGGGCCCCTTGCTGCCATTGCAGCTTCATCCCCACGGCAATAATCTGGACTAACTACTGCATGCACCTTGCTCTGGGCAAGACTGCCCGGGCTCTGCTGACTATGCAGGATGTCCCTTTCCTATATCCCTGGCTCTGCACTGCCCTGCCCTGTAGCTCCTTTCAGTTGCTAAACCCCTATGTTAACCAACACTCTCATCTATTCTATCCTATTCTATTCCTTTTCTCTAAGATGCCTCTCTCTATTCCAATCCCCTATAGTCCTATACTGTCCCTAAACCTATTACAAATGCATCACATTTTAGAACATAACATTGGTAAACCACACAGTAGATCAACATTAATAAAACGTCAGAGTGCCCACGTGACACATGTGAGAGAGAAGGCATGTGAGGGTCCCCGCTACCTCCTTACAAGCTCTTCCTCCTTGCTTCCCAGACAGTGTGGGTCTGAGCCTTTCCCATCAAGAGTGCCCCCACTAACAGTCCCTCTATTAAATGTGACAGCAATAGAGCACCCATATCAACATTGTCACCATGAACTGCCAACATATGACCACTCACATACCTGTTCCTCTGACCCATTTGGCGAGTGGTCAGTGACTGGCCACTCTTGCCAGATTCATACCTTTCTGGGGGTAATGTAGACCCCTACCCTTAAACATTGACCTTAAATTAGTAGTAAGTATACTGAATGTTCAGAAAGAAGGTTTTTTTGCATGGATTTGCGTAAAAGTTAAAATGAGTATTTGAAGCAGGTATATGTCAATATTGAAACGTATGTGCTTCAAAATCCATGTGTGAACATACTTTAAAAGTACGGTAACAACAGTAACGCAAATTATCCGTAGGAAATCATGAATAATTAATAGCATAGACAATCCATTCTGATTTCCACGAAATGGATCTGACCTCCTGTTAGGATTTACATATTTCCTGTAAAATAATCTTTTCTCCTCTTTATATTACAAAACACAAGTAATGCATAAACCTTGTGAAATACAAAGCAGCTCGGTTCCAGCTGCATTGAACAATACTGCTATGAGCTCATTCCTCCAATTGTTTCTTCACCCTTCACAAAACTGAAAACAGAGCATGGAAAATAATAAGATGCTCTTTATTGGCGACAATGCAGAAGCAGAAAAGCTTCCCCCCCTTATATTCCAAAATGCAGAATTGCTGCATTTATAAAAGTTTAAGTTCAAGGTTTCGTGACTGATTTTCATTGCTGAAGAATGTTGCAAATGTGACAGGCTGGATAATTGGTGGAAAAGTCACAGTGTGAATGTAAAATACTGTTTTGTACTAGAAAAGGCAGGAAGCGATCACCTGTCCCATTTTACAAGCCACTAAAGAAATGAGACTACAAATGAGTACACTCCATCATCATTGATATATAATATTATATAATAAACATAGTGAGGTCACAATACATAGGGTGAATCCTATGCAGAAGATTAGTGATATCACAGCACTGGAAAAACAAGTGATGACATCACAGTGATTATGTGATGTACAATGTATCACTCTGCAAGTGTAACAAAGTGCAGGTTTTGGGTATGCCACCACGGAACAGACGGAGCAATAGTTAAAGGGTTTATTTACAGGGATATAAACTGGCAAATGGCACTATAACAGTGTGAGTATTAGAAGAGAGAAACAAGTTCTCAGACAGGCAAACAGTATAAACAGCAATAAACAATATTTCTTGGAAAGAACTTAACAGTCTGAAGGGCACTTGCTTGCAGGGTCAAACTTCTCCCATGTAGGCGCCGAACAGCAGTGACACTTGTCGTCTCTAGTCTCTGTGAACTCTGTGGTCTTTAATAATCCCCAGCCAGGGTCTCAGGGGCTACTGCGGGAGTTTCGGGTGGGGGTACGAGGCAAACAGGGTCCCCTCTGCTCCTTTGCTCCAACACTACAGTCTCTCCAGGGGAAGCGAAGCTCCGTCTACAATTAAGTCTCTCCACAGGAATCAGGGACTCTGCAATAACATCGCAGGTACCGGGGCTTTGCTCAGGGGTCACTGTCTCTGCATGGGTCACTGTCTCTGCACGGGGGTCAGGACGCACCTCTCCTGTCACTGCAGACTCTGGTTCCACGTACTCACAAGATGCAGTCTTTCTGTACAGTCCCCCGTATGGGTCCTATGAACGGGAGTTCTCTTTCCTCTCAGGAACGTGGCAGTGTCCTGCCCTGACCGCTGCCCAAGGTGCTTTGAGGACCGCGCATGCACTTTTCCCGCTCTCTGCCCGACTTCCTTCCTGTCCCGGTCTCTTTGTATGCCCCCGGGAACCTGCTGTACAGCTCAATGGTTCCGGCCATGGAGCAGAGGAGGCGACCCCCCCGACTCTTCCTGTGTTTCACCCCCTTACATTCCCCCTCTCTTTTTGCTCGCCATTCCACGGGCGAGAGTTTCTGGAGTTCCTGTTGGCAATCTTCCAGTCCTTGCACAATCTGTTGCCAGATGAGCTCATCCTGGTTGTAGCGAGTGGGGGGTAGTGTCAATTGCTGAGGGAGGAGTGTGTTATGAGCTCATTTTCTGCTCCACCAGTTGAGAGTTCTCCTTCCATTCTCCCTATGGTGGTGACAGGAGGTAGTGAGGTTGGTTTAATTGGTAGTGATCTGCCACCTGGTGAGAAAGATAACGATTGGATCTCTGGAGTATCAGACTGGATATAAGACAGCCGACGCCCTATCCTGGTGCTGGTGATTCAGTCAGCTTCTAAGGGTTCGGTGACCCCTCCTCAAGGGGGGGTACTGTTATGAGCTCATTTTCTGCTCCACCAGTTGAGAGTTCTCCTTCCGTTCTCCCTCTGGTGGTGACAGGAGGTAGTGAGGTTGGTTTAATTGGTAGTGATCTGCCACCTGGTGAGAAAGATAATGATTGGATCTCTGGAGTATCAGACTGGATATAAGACAGCCGACGCCCTATCCTGGTGCTGGTGATTCAGTCAGCTTCTCAGGTCTTGGACTCAGCTCAGTTCCAGTCTTCTCAAGTTAAGTTTGTTTTTTGCTAATGTTCACACTTGCTCTTGTTGGTCAGTTCAGTTTTTTGTGTGGTCAGCCAGCCCGGCAGGGCTTTGCTGAATTTCCACTCTTATTTATCTGTATTTGCCAAATTGCCTTTTTTTGTCCCTTGTTAGATTGGCCTCTTTTTGCTCTGTCTCAGAATATTTCAGAGTGCTGATATAGTGGGAGAAGTCTAGTGACTTCAGGGTTAATTTTGCTATCAGTGGTGTGGGACATTTTGGTAGGGTTTTTGGCAGATTGCAGACAGTGTCTTTCCTTTCCTGACTATTCTAGTTAGTTTGGCCCCATCGTTTGCTCAGCCTATTTTCCTGCCTTTGTTTGTGTTTTCATCTTGTTTCACCGTCAATACATGTGGGGGGCTGTCTTTCCTTTGGGGTCTGCTCTGGGGCAGTTAGTTGTCCTCTTTTCCTGCTTTAGGCTTATTTAGCTCTCCGGTTGTGACGAGGCGTCTAGGACCACCGTAGGAATGCTCCACGACTGCTGCTAGTTGCGTGTTAGGATCAGGGGTCTGCAGTCTGCATAGTTACCAACCTCTTTGGTTTTCTGAGACTTAGCTTGTGTGGTTTTTTATTTCCTCCTCGGTGACCCGTTCATAACAGAATCACCAGCCATACCGCAGATTCTAGGGTACTCAAAAGCAGGAAAAAGTTGATAAAAAAAAAAAGAAAGGGAAAAAAAACAGTGTCAGAATTTTTTTTTTAATTTATTTTTTCCTCTTTTTCTTTTTTTCTGGGGCTGTAGGAGGATTTTTTTTGTTTTTTTCCTAATGGAGATTAAGCAATTGTCTGATCGTGTAGAGCAACTTGCTGCTGAAGTACAGGGAATTTCCACCTACCTCATTCAGTCACATGCTGCTGAACCTAAGATCCCTACTCCTGATGTGTTTTTTGGGGATCGGTCTAAATTTCTGAATTTTAAGAATAATTGTAAGTTATTTCTTGCCTTGATGCCTAACTCATCGGGGAGCTCTGTGCAGCAGTTTAAAATTGTCATCTCCTTGCTGCGCGGCGATCCTCAGGATTGGGTGTTTTCTCTGACACCTGAAAATCCTATTCTGACTAATGTGGATGCATTTTTTCAGGCCTTGGGGTTGTTGTATGATGAACCTAATGCCGTTGATCAAGCTGAGAGAACCCTGTTGGCATTAAACCAGGGTCAGGATCCTGTAGAGTTATACTGTCAAAAATTCCGAAAGTGGGCGATCCTTACTACATGGAATGATAGTGCATTGGCAGCCCTCTTTCGGAAAGGTTTATCAGAGACCGTAAAAGATGTTATGGTGGGATTTCCTGTTCCCTCTGGTCTGGATGGCTCTATGTCATTAGCCATTCAAGTTGATCGGCGTTTACGTGAACGTAAAATTACACGGGAGGCGCTGCCACCTTTTGAACAAATGTCAGAACCTATGCAATGTGATGGGGTTTTGTCTATGGTGCAACGTCAGGAATTTAGAAGGCGTAATAAGCTGTGTTTTTTCTGTGGAGATGCCTCTCACACTATTTCTGTCTGCCCTAAACGAGAGAAATGTTTTGCACACACATTTGCTGTGGGCAGCAGTGGCGTATCCAGGGGGGGGGCAGCCGGGGCAGTTGCCCCGGGCGCAGGCAGCAGGGGGGCGCAGTCGGGCCGCCCGGCAGCCTTGCAGCGGTCGGCAGTGTCTCCCCCCGGCGGCTGCGTTCTGCCGCCCACTGTCCTGTGTGTCGGCTGTTCTCTGTGTCAGCTGTCAAGCTGACAGCCGACGCAGAGAAGGAGGCCGCGCCGACTCCCAGGCAGCAATTGTACTGGCGTCTATACAGATGCCAGTACAATTGAAGCTCTGACCGCCGTCAGAGCGACGTCAGCAGAGTGATCAGGTCATGTGATGACGCTGCTGACGTCACTTCCCGGCGCCCAGAGCGAACGCTGGTGGTAAGTGTGCTCCTCTGTGGAGCTGAAGAACCACCGAAGATAGGAGATGGGGGGTGTTCATGAGTGGAGATGGGGGTTAATGTGGGGATGGGGCCAGGGGGTTAATGAGTGGAGATGGTGGTTAATGTGGGGATGGGGGTTAATGTATGGGGGTTAATGAGTGGAGATGGGGGTTAATGGGTGGAGATGGGGGTTAATGTGGGGATGGGGGTTAATGTATGGGGGTTAATGAGTGGAGATGGGGGTTAATGGGTGGAGATGGGGGTTAATGTGGGGATGGGGGTTAATGTATGGGGGTTAATGAGTGGAGATGGGGGTTAATGGGTGGAGATGGGGGTTAATGTGGGGATGGGGGTTAATGTATGGGGGTTAATGAGTGGAGATGGGGGTTAATGGGTGGAGATGGGGGTTAATGTGGGGATGGGGGTTAATGTATGGGGGTTAATGAGTGGAGATGGGGGTTAATGGGTGGAGATGGGGGTTAATGTGGGGATGGGGGTTAATGTATGGGGGTTAATGAGTGGAGATGGGGGTTAATGGGTGGAGATGGGGGTTAATGTGGGGATGGGGGTTAATGTATGGGGGTTAATGAGTGGAGAAGGGGGTTAATGTGTGGAGATGGGGGTTAATGTGGGGATGGGGGTTAATGTATGGGGGTTAATGTGTGGAGATGGGGGTTAATGTGTGGAGATGGGGGTTAATGTGTGGAGATGGGATTGATGTGGTGATGGGGGTTAATGATTGGGGGGTTAATGAGTGGAGATGGGGTTAATGAGTGTGGGAGTTAATTAGTGGAGATGGGGGTTGGATGGGGGTTACTGAGTGGGGGGATTAATGAGTGGAGATGGGGGTTAATGTGTGGAGGGGTTAATGAGTGGGGATGGGGGTTAATGTGTGGGGACATTTGGAGTGGGGGTACATAATGTGTGGGGAGATTTGGAGTGGGGGTACATAATGTGTGGGGGGATTTGGGAGTGGGGATGGGGGGGTACTTAATGTGTGTGGGGGATTGGGGATGGGGGGGATTTGGAGTGGGGATGGTATTTAATGTGTGTGGGGAGATTTGAGGACACAAAATGAAGAGTATGAGGAAACAGTATGGGGGATGGGTGCAGACAGTAAGGGGTGCAAACGGGTGAATGTATGTGGACACAGTATGGGGAGTCAGGGGTATGTGTGAGCAGACAGTATAGAGAGTGAGGGGGTAAATATATGAGGAGACAGTATGAGGAGGGAGGGGAATAGTGTGAGGCCACAGTATATTGCAGACATTTTTATTCAGGAGCATTATAATGACACTTCTATCTTTAAGGGCATCATGTGGAGATTTGCTGCAGAAGACCGGAGAAGATGGAAGTCTGCAGAGGCCGCTGTGGATGAGAAAACTCATCATGGGGTCTGGACAAGAAGAAGAAAAGGAGAACGACTGCAGAGACGACGTCATCTATAAGGTACCTGGATGTAAATGTTATTTGTGATACTGACTAATTCTCATGTTTTTATTTGTTAGGAGCATTAAAGGGGTTGTCCAGGTTTGTGCTGAGTCTGCAGTCTTTCTATGTGACTGCAGACTTCTGAATTCTCACAGTGCTCACTGAATGCTGTCAGGATTCTCTCGTGTCGGTAATTTACATACATGCGGTCACATGCTGACTAGACATGTGTGGTCTCACTCAATGAAAATGAACGGAGCGAGGCCGGGCACGTCTACTCGGAATGTAGCCAGAAGTATATAAATCACATACTTGTGCTGACATGACTGTATATCGGCAAGGGAGAATCCTAAAAGTGTGCAGTGCATTCGTTGTCAGGATTCAGAAGCTGCAATGTCAGGATTCAGCTCTGCAGGTTCCAGTGTCATCACACAGACACTTCACTCATATGCGATTTTCATAGTTATGGTCCTGTGACAACGAGCTTCTCAGTTTTTTTACTGAACATTGAGAGCATTAGGGAGCTTGTGGGTACATGACTAACTGTGCAAGTCGCATATGTACTTGGGGGGGGGGCGCCGAACCAAATTCTTGCCCCGGGTGCCAGGAAGCCTAGATACGCCTCTGGTGGGCAGTGTACAACCTAAGTTCATTTTGGCAATTACTCTGATCTGCTCCTTGTCCACATTTTCCACTAAGGCTTTTGTGGATTCAGGAGCAGCTCTGAATCTGACGGATTTGGACTTTGCTAAACGTTGTGGTTTGTCCATGACACCTCTGCAGACGCCTATTCCTTTGAGGGGTATTGATGCTACTCCTTTGGCGGAGAATAAACCTCAGTTTTGGACCCAGGTGATAATGCGAGTTGCCCCAGACCACCAAGAAAATTGTAAATTTTTGGTGCTGCATAATTTGCATGATACTATTTTTCTGGGTTTGCCCTGGTTGCAAACTCATAACCCAGTTTTGGATTGGAGCTCTGTGCCTGTGGTGAGTTGGGGTTGTCAGTGTGTTCTTAGGGACGCTCCTGTTTTCTCCACCTCTCCTCAGTCTCATGATATTCCTGATTATCTGGCTGAATTCTCTGATGTATTTGGTGAGAGTAAGTCTGCGTCTTTGCCCCCTCATAGGAGTTATGACTGTGCAATTGAGTTGATGCCAGGGTGTAAATTTCCCAAGGGTCGGCTTTTCAACTTATCTGTACCCGAACATAATGCTATGCAATCCTATATTAAGGAGTCGTTGGAGAAGGGTCATATTAGACCATACTCGTCACCTTTAGGTGCTGGGTTTTTTTTGTGGCGAAGAAAGATGGTTCATTAAGACCGTATATTGATTATCGTTCCCTTAACAAGATGACGGTTAAATATCAGTACCCGTTACCTCTGATGTCTGATTTATTCTCCAGAGTTAAGAGTGCCTGCTGGTTTACTAAGCTTGACCTCAGGGGGGCGTATAATCTTATTCGCATCAAGCACGGGGATGAATGGAAGACAGCGTTTAATACTCCGGAGGGACATTTTGAGTACCTGGTGATGCCTTTTGGGCTCTCCAATGCCCCGTCTGTCTTCCAGTCCTTTATGAATGATATTTTCCGAGACTTTGTGGATAAGTTTTTGATCATCTATCTGGATGATATTTTGATCTTTTCTAGTGATTGGGATTCCCATGTGGAAGATGTCCGGACTGTGTTCCGGATTTTGAGGGAAAATTCCCTGTTTGTTAAGGGATCGAAATGTCTCTTTGGTGTACAGAGGATTTCATTTTTCGGATTTATCTTATCTCCATCGACTATTGAAATGGACCCAGCCAAGGTACAGGCCATTTATGATTGGGTTCAGCCTACTTCTTTGAAGGCTCTTCAGAAGTTTTTGGGTTTTGCTAATTTCAATTTTAAATTTATAGGTAATTTTTCTAGTATTGTCAAACTGCTGACTGATCTGACCAAGAAGGGCGCTGATGTGCTGAATTGGTCTCCTGAGGCTGTCTCAGCATTTCAGGAGCTTAAGCGGAGATTTACTTCAGCTCCAGTTTTGCGGTAACCTAATGTCTCACTTCTATTTCAAGTGGAGGTAGACGCTTCTGAGATTGGTGCAGGAGCTGTTTTGTCCCAAAAAGATCCTGTGACTTCTAACATGAATCCCTGTGCCTTCTTTTCTCGAAAGTTCTCCCCATCTGAACGCAACTATGACGTTGGGAATCGGGAATTGTTGGCCATGAAATGGGCATTTGAGGAGTGGAGACATTGGTTGGAGGGAGCTAGACATCAATTTGTGGTCCTCACCGATCACAAGAATCTGACTTATATGGAGTCGGCCAAACGCTTGAATCCTAGACAGGCTAGATGGGCCTTGTTTTTCACGCGTTTTAATTTTGTGGTCTCTTTTCTTCTGGGCACTAAGAATGTTAAGGCAGACGCCCTTTCTAGGAGTTTCTTTGCTGATTCTCTTAATGTGACCGAGCCTACTACTATCCTAGGTGAGGGGGTAGTTCTTTCCGCTATTTCGCCCGATTTGAGACGCGCCCTGGAGGAATTTCAGGAGGATAAACCTGAGCATTGCCCTCATGGAAGATTGTATGTTCCTGACCAGTGGAGAAGGAGAGTGATGTCTGAAGTCCATTGCTCCGCATTGGCTGGTCATCCAGGTATTTTTGGTACCAGAGATTTGGTGAGTCGGTCGTTTTGGTGGCCTGCCTTATCTCGTGATGTCAGGAATTTTGTACAGTCCTGTGGGACTTGTTCTCGGTCTAAACCCTGTTCTTGTTCTAGTGGGTTGCTGATGCCCCTGCTGGTACCCAATAGGCCATGGACTCATATCTCAATGGATTTTATTTCTGATCTTCCTGTCTCTCAGAGAATGACTGTTATCTGGGTAATTTGTGATAGATTTTCGAAGATGGTCCATCTTGTACCACTCCCAAAGTTGCCATCTTCCGCTGAGTTGGTGCCCTTGTTTTTACAACAGGTGGTTCGGTTATACGGGATTCCTGAGAACATTGTGTCCGATAGAGGGGTCCAGTTTGTTTCCAAATTTTGGAAAGCCTTTTGTTCCAATCTGGGAATTCAGTTATCCTTCTCCTCCGCGTTTCATCCCCAGACCAATGGGCAGACTGAGAGAACAAACTAGACCCTGGAGTCTTATTTAAGATGTTTTATATCTGCTGATCAAGATGATTGGGTCTCATTTTTGTCCTTGGCCGAATTTGCGCTGAGCAATAGAGCTAGTTCTGCCACTTTGATGTCACCCTTTTTCTGTAATTTTGGGTTTCATCCTCGATTCTCTTCAGGGCAAGTGGAATCTTCTTCCTGCCCAGGTGTGGACACTGTGGTTGTGAGAATGCAGCAGATATGGGACCAAGTGGTGGATAAATTGTCACTCTCTCAGGAAAAGGCCCAACGATTTTCCAACCGGCATAGGACCATTGGTCCCCGGTTTAAAGTGGGTGATATGGTTTGGTTGTCGTCTAAGAATATTCCTACGAAGGTTGCATCTCCAAAATTTAAGCCAAGATTTATTGGACCTTATAGGATTTTGGAGATTCTTAATCCTGTTTCTTTTCGATTGGCTCTTCCAGTTACGTTCAAAATCCATAACGTATTTCACAAATCACTGTTGAAGAGGTTTGTTGAGCCAGTAGTTCCTGTGGCGGCACCTCCTGACGCTGTGTTGGTTAAAGGCAATATGGAATATGAGGTAGATAAAATATTGGATTCTCGTTTGGTTAGACGGAGACTCCAGTATTTGGTCAAATGGAAGGATTATGGCCAGGAGGATAATTCTTGGGTCTCTGCCTCTGATATTCATGCCAATAAATTGGTTCGTGCTTTTCACCGGGCCCATCCTGATCGGCCTGGTGGCATGGATGAGGGTTCGGTGACCCCTCCTCAAGGGGGGTACTGTTATGAGCTCATTTTCTGCTCCACCAGTTGAGAGTTCTCCTTCCGTTCTCCCTCTGGTGGTGACAGGAGGTAGTGAGGTTGGTTTAATTGGTAGTGATCTGCCACCTGGTGAGAAAGATAATGATTGGATCTCTGGAGTATCAGACTGGATATAAGACAGCCGACGCCCTATCCTGGTGCTGGTGATTCAGTCAGCTTCTCAGGTCTTGGACTCAGCTCAGTTCCAGTCTTCTCAAGTTAAGTTTGTTTTTTGCTAATGTTCACACTTGCTCTTGTTGGTCAATTCAGTTTTTTGTGTGGTCAGCCAGCCAGCGCTTTGCTGAATTTCCACTCTTATTTATCTGTATTTGCCAAATTGCCTTTTTTTTGTTCCATGTTAGATTGGCCTCTTTTTGCTCTGTCTCAGAATATTTCAGAGTGCTGATATAGTGGGAGAAGTCTAGTGACTTCAGGGTTAATTTTGCTATCAGTCGTGTTGGACATTTTGGTAGGGTTTTTTGCAGATTGCAGACAGTGTCTTTCCTTTCCTGTCCTTTCTAGTTAGTTTGGCCCCATCGTTTGCTCAGCCTATTTTCCTGCCTTTGTTTGTGTTTTCATCTTGTTTCACCGTCAATAAATGTGGGGGGCTGTCTTTCCTTTGGGGTCTGCTCTGGGGCAGTTAGTTTTCCTCTTTTCCTGCTTTAGGCTTATTTAGCTCTCCGGTTGTGACGAGGCGTCTAGGACCACCGTAGGAACGCTCCACGACTGCTGCTAGTTGCGTGTTAGGATCAGGGGTCTGCAGTCTGCATAGTTACCAACCTCTTTGGTTTTCTGAGACTTAGCTTGTGTTGTTTTTTATTTCCTCCTCAGCGACCCGTTCATAACAGGAGTGGGTGTCGAGGCCCCCTCTGATACATCGGTAGTTCCAGGCACCAGCCCTGTTTCCGGGTTCCCTGGGAGAGATAGGGAGTCTTCGTCTTCCACATCAGCATTGACCACTGGCTCAGCTGATGGGGGCACTGGAGCCAATTGGACCGATTCAGGATCCTGAGATAAAAATGTAACATATTCCTATGCAGTGTGCGGGTGGGAGTCTCTTCTCCCATCTCAGGCTGGATCTCATAGGAAAACCGCCACTTCACCCTGTATGGCCTTTTCTCCCACTGGTACTCCAGTTTGTTGTGTGAGCACTTCTCCCTCACTAAGACTCGGTCTCCAGGCCATAGAGTGGTCCCCTTTTGAGGAGTGACTTGCGAATGTTCCAATTCTCGTAGTCGGTTCTGCACTAACCGCTGAATGTTCCGTAGCCGACGACAGTGTTCTTGAACCCAGGAGTACACCCCTGTCCGCGGGTAGTCCTCCTCGGGCTCCAGCTCCAGCTCTGCCAGCCCCTTCCCAGGTCGACCGAAGAACAGAGAGTAGGGTGTGAATCCGGTGGTGCTGTGTTTCCGATTGTTATATACCCACACCAATTCAGGGACGGGCTCAGTCCACCGTACTTTCTGGTCCTTTTCCAGTGTCCTCAGCATTTGAATCAGGGTGCGGTTAAATCTTTCACAAGCCCCGTTCCCCTGTGGATGATAAGGGGTGGTCCGAGACTTATCAATTTTGTACAGCTGGGGCAGCTCCTCCATCACTTTTCTGAGGAAGCAGGTTCCCTGATCAGAATAGATGCATTTGGGACACCCGCAAACCTGTATGAAGTGCTTGCAGATTGCATGTGCTGCAGACTCAGCAGTGTGGTCCCGTGTGGGCATAACTACGGCAAATTGAGTAAAGTGGTCTATCATCACTAAACAATGCTCATAGCCTTGGTGCGCTGGTCCAATTGTCAAGTAATCTATGGCCAGTATGTCCATGGGGCCAGAAGACCTCACCGTCTCTGTGGGAGCTTGCTGTTCTGGCGTCTTGACCAGCTCACAACTCCGGCACTGCTGTCATACTTTCTCCATGATGTTTCTTAGGAGGGAGTGATAAAATAAGCGCTGCAACCACTGGAACATTTTTACCGGCCCAAAGTGTGCTCCTTTCTCATGTGCTTCCTTAGCCACCTGATCTACCAAGGACAAGGGAATAACCGTCTGCCATACAAGACTGAGTTCGGTTTGAAGGAACACCTTCCGGTACAGGATACCATCCCACTGGATGGAGCCTCTCCCACTGGCGTAACATCTTCAACACCTCAGATGATTTGGACCCCCTCTCGTGGTGGTTGGGCATTTGTTCTGCCGCTACCCACCATCTCAGCTGAGCTATCTCCTGATCCTCCTGCTGCATTCAGACCCACTTATCGCGAGGCTGCTCCAACAAATTCACACAGGCCTCTTCCTTTTCAGTCTCCCGCGTAGCTGCCACCATCCTGGCAGTCTCTTCAAAACCGGGAACTTCCACATCCTCCAGTTCTTCATCCTGGTTAGGCGCTGGTTTGCGATAGTTTACTCGAGAGAGGGCTTCCGCATGAACATTCTCGACTCCTCTTTTATACGAGATTCTATACTGGAACTTGGTCATTCGGGCTACCCAACATTGTTCCATGGCCCCTAACTTGGCGGTCTCGAGATGAGCCAGTGGGTTGTTATCAGTGCGTATATGAACTTCTGAGCCAGCCAGATATTCCGCGAACTTCTCCGTCATTGCCCACACCAGAGCCAACAGCTTCAGCTTAAATGAACTGTAGTTTTCTGGATTCTTTTCTGAGTCATGCAAGGATCAACTGGCATATGCTATGACGCGCTCTTTCCCGTCCTGCATCTGCAAAAGTACTGCCCTGAGCCCCTGTAGGCTCCCATCAGTGTGCAAGGTGAAAGGCTGTGTGAAGTCTGCGTAGGCCAGCACAGGGGCCTCCGTCAGAGCCCTCTTCAGAGCTAGGAATGCTTCTTCTTGACGCTTCCCCCACTGTATGTTCCTGTTTTTGGCGCAGGAGGGCACTCCCCTCAACAACTCCAGAAGTGGATTTGCAAGGCGGGTAAAGTCTTTTACGAAGCGTCTCAAGTATCCTGTGAGTCCCAGGAATGCACGCACATCTTTCACGGTTTTTGGAGATGGCCACTCTTGTACCACAGCGATCTTCTCCTGGGAAGGTCTCACCCCCTCAGTGGAGACAAGGTGTCCCAAGCATTCAATCTCGGTCCTGAAGAGGTGACACTTCCAGAGTTCACCCTGATTTTTCCTGGCTTCAGACCCTTCTCCCCAGCAGCTGGATATCAGCTAATGGGTCAAATCCTGACTGATGTCCACCCATTCTTGTCTAATCGGTGCTTGGAGAGAAACACAATTTCTGTGTTTTTGTTTGTACACCTGTGTTTGAGGATTGCTCATATGTTCTCAATGGGATTGAGATCTGGGCATGGGCCATGGACACAAAATTTCAATGTTTTGTTCACCGAACCTCGTAGATATCACTTTTGCCTTGTGACATGGTCTCCATCATGCTGGAGAAAACATTTTGCATTACCAAATTTCTCCTGGATGATTGGAATAATTTGCTCCTGGAGGATATTCCCATTCTTTATTCCTGGCATTGTTCTTATGCAAAATTGTGAGCGAGCCACTCCATGAATGAAAAGAGACCCCACACATATGTGGTCTCAGGATGCTTTACATTTGGCAGAATACAGGATGCTAGACAATCATTCTTCCAGATGTCTCAAACAGTCTGTGGGGGGCTTAGTTGGAGAAAATATCTTTACCCCAGTGTTCTGTAGTTCAAATGTTGTAGTTTGCGTAGAATGTCAATCTGTTCTTGATGTTTTTCTTGGAGAAAAGTGGCTTCTTTGCTTCTTGATACAAGGCCAGTCTCCCAAAACATTTTCCTTCCTGTGCATACAAATGCACTGCATGCTGCCTGCTGCCAATCCCAAGCAAGCTGTGCACTGGTGTTATAGAAGTCCCATTGACAAATACTCTTTAGGAGATGGTCCTGACACTTGCTGGACTTTATTTGGTGCCCTGAAGGTTTCTTCACTGCAATTGAACCTCTTTCTTTGACATTCTTGATGATCCAATAAATGGTCAATTCAGGGGCAACTTTACAAGCAGCAATATCCCTGCTAAAAATTTTTTGCATTTGTCTTTGCACACTCTCTCTTGCTCTGTGACATTGGATGGAGCCGTCTGTGAACAGAAATTTTCAAGTCTTGCTACAGATTCTCTATGGAATTTAGGTATTTAGATCTGGACTGTAACTTAACTATTCACACACATGAATAGGCTATGATCTAAACCATCAATTGTAGCACTGGCAGTTTGTTTAGGGTCATTGCCCTGCTGGGAGGTAAACTTGCACAAAGTCTTAAATCTATTGCAGTCTCTAACAAGTTTTCCTCCAGGATTGCCCTGTATTTAGCTCCATCTATCTTCCCGTTGCCTCTGACCAGCTTCTCTGTCCCTGCTGGAGAAAAGTCTCCCCACAGCATGATTCTGACACCACCATGTATGACGGTGGGAATGGTGTTATCAGGGTGATGTGCAATGTTAGTTTCCCACAGATTGCTTTTGAATTTAGCCCAAAAAGTTTTACATCTGATCAGAGCACCTTCTTTCACATGCTACATGGCATTTTGCAAGCTGTAAACTTGACTTCTTATAGCTTATTTTCAAAAACTACATGGTATATGTGCACTGCATAAGAGTATGCTCACACCGTGGCCATTTCACAGACAAGACTCAAGAAAAAACAAAATAAGCATATACCCTGTTGTAAGTAAATAAGTAAATAGTAATAGTACATGTAAATAAAATTGGCACTTAGTTAACACTATTTTGATCAAAAAAGCAGAAAAGCCATCCTACCATGTCAAGATGTACTCAATCGGGATGGTCCTATCTTCTATTTGTGCAAATCTTTAGCAAGGGTATTACCTGTGGTCCTCAATAGAAAGAGCTACACAAGGAAACTAGAACTCTTTCATCTTTCAGAAGGACCTCAGGTTTGATACTAGTTATTCACCCCCCAAAAAACAAGAAAAAAGCAAAATGAGCATATATCCTATGGTAAATAAATAGATAAACAGTGATAGTGAAAATAGCTTGGGTACTTGAATAACACTATTTTGATCAAAAAGCGTAAAATCAATCCAACCGTGACAAGGTGTACTCAGTTGGGGACAGTCCTATCCTGTCTCTAGTATTAAAACCTTGTGTAAGCCAACCTCAATGTGAATAATGGCAAAACATGAGCCTCTACTAAGGCTGGATAAAGTGGGTACATCATTTTTATGGTGTACAGTGAAATTCCTCTTATCTGATATCCACAATTCTCAATCAATTTCTGTATAAAATATATGCCAAACCTGTCTGAGCAAGATGTAAAATTAATTTGCTTCCTACAAAACAACATAAAATCCTAGAATATAGACTAGGACAATTGTAATCTACTTATTGGCTTGCGTTACAGCAAAACATAGAAATCAAGTCCTTGCTCTTTGTGGACTTTTTGATTAAACTGGTAAACGCACATCTAATAAAAGTTGCATGCAATTTACTTGGAGGCTAACAAGCGAGCCTATTTGCTGACAAATGCATTGCTCTCTTATAAGGCAGGTCACAGCACTCCACAGACATTGTGCATTCCCTTAGAGAACTTCAATTATAACTGGAAAATACAGAAGATGCCATAAATGTGAAGCATGAATACTGTAACTTGAATGGAATGATTAAAATCAGCCTTTACTGGCACCAAGTAACAAAGAAGCAGGTTTACTTGAGGCATAACTACTGAAGGCAACATAAGAGCCTTCACACCATTCATCAGTGGATGACCAATTATCCCATCACTCAGAATTGTAGGCTCTTCTTTTTGTAATCTGATGACTATTTGGAGAAATTTGTTAAATTATCCATCCTAATTAATATTTGAAACCAATTTTGCCTTAAAAAGAAACATCATATTTGATAAACATTGACTTTATAATCAGAAAAATATATATGGTATTTAGAAACTATCAACAAGCAGGGTAGGTGCCAAAAGAAATGTATGGCCTAAATAATGTGGATGGTTCAAGCTGTGCTCATGTTGCTGATGTATATTTTGATTTTACTCCAGAAAAAGTCCTGATGTACATGTCCTAAGTAGAGTTGAGCGAAACGGGTCGGTCATATTCAAAAGTCGGCGACTTTCGCTGAAGTCGGGTTTCATGAAACGAAACCCAACCATAGTGTGAGGTTGGCCACGAGGTCAGCGACCAGAGCGCCAAAGTCGCGTTTCAAAAGATGCTTCCAGCGCCCTTTTTCAGCCAATGATGGAGGACGCACACTGTGGGCAATGCGATGACATAGGCAGCGGTCACCACCATCTTTGAGAAGGGCATGCAAGTGATTTGCTGGCTTGATGTGGCGTCACAGGGGCTATAAAAGGGCGTGAACGCCGACCGCCATTTTACTTCTGCCGATCTTAGCATTAGGTAGAGATTGCTGGTGCTAATTCAAAATAAGGGAGAGCGTTAGGCAGGGAAGAAGAACCAAAAAACTGCTTCTGCTGTTAGCGATTTCCACTTACAACACAACACTTTGTGTGCAGTGACAGGGGAGGCTCTATTTTTGTGCATCAGATCTGTTGGTTATTAGGCTGCCTTATAAGGCTCCCTGATAGCTGCATTGCTGTTTGCACACTGATGTGCAAACTGCTTTTTTAAAAGCAAAAATACTTTTCTTCCTCTTTTCTGCACAGTTACCAAGCGCTCATTTTTCCACCCTTTTGTGTGTGCCACAGTCCTACTTATTAGGCTGCCTGCGTCCATACTTGGACAGAGAGCATCATTGTCAGCGTCCTCAAATCTCTAGTGAGATCCAAATTCTCACCAATCCTATAGACACCCTCCACTTTGTCATACACCATCCAATTTCAGCCTGTTATATTGAGATGTAATCTCTCCTGGGCCTGAGACAATAGTTCAGCGTCCTCAAATCTATAGTGAGATTCAAATTCTCACCAATCCTATAGACACCCTCCACTTTGTCATACACCATCCAATTTCAGCCTGTTATATTGAGGTGTAATCTCTCCTGGGCCTGAGACAATAGTTCAGCCTCCTCAAATCTATAGTGAGATTCAAATTCTCACCAATCCTATAGACACCCTCCACTTTGTCATACACCATCCAATTTCAGCCTGTTACATTGAGGTGTAATCTCTCCTGGGCCTGAGACAATAGTTCAGCGTCCTCAAATCTATAGTGAGATTCAAATTCTCACCAATCCTATAGACACCCTCCACTTTGTCATACACCATCCAATTTCAGCCTGTTATATTGAGATGTAATCTCTCCTGGGCCTGAGACAATAGTTCAGCGTCCTCAAATCTATAGTGAGATTCAAATTCTCACCAATCCTATAGACACCCTCCACTTTGTCATACACCATCCAATTTCAGCCTGTTATATTGAGGTGTAATCTCTCCTGGGCCTGAGACAATAGTTCAGCCTCCTCAAATCTATAGTGAGATTCAAATTCTCACCAATCCTATAGACACCCTCCACTTTGTCATACACCATCCAATTTCAGCCTGTTACATTGAGGTGTAATCTCTCCTGGGCCTGAGACAATAGTTCAGCGTCCTCAAATCTATAGTGAGATTCAAATTCTCACCAATCCTATAGACACCCTCCACCTTGTCATACACCATCCAATATCAGCCTGTTACATTGAGGTGTAATGTCTACTGGGCCTGAGACAATAGTTCAGCGTCCTCAAATCTATAGTGAGATTCAAATTCTCACCAATACTAGATACACCCTCCACCTTGTCATACACCATCCAATTTCAGCCTGTTACATTGAGGTGTAATCTCTCCTGGGCCTGAGACAATAGTTCTGCGTCCTCAAATCTATAGTGAGATTTAAATTCTCACCAAAAGTAGATACACCTTCTACCTTGTTTTGCAGTACCATATAGCTGGTGGTATTTTGGGTACATTTTCACAAAAATGAGGAAGTATGGTGGAAGACGCCATAGAAGTGGGCGGGGGTTGCCAGCTGGTCCCGATGGTGGTGGTGGTGGTGTTGCATCTGTTGGAAGTGGCAAAAGCACAATAGCACCTAAGGCAGGAGGTGTTGAGCCTGCGTCATCATCTGGCTCCACAAGGCCTCGAAGGCTCTCTTTTCTGGGAGTAGGTAAACCACCTTTAAAGCCGGAGCTTCAGGAACAAGTTTTGGATTACATTGCTGACACAGCCTCCAGCTCTCTCGCCTTCTCTTCTGAAGTTTCAAAAAATAAAAGCACTGAGTCATCAGTGGAGGCTCCTGGTCAGGAACAACACCTTTCCTTGTGTACTTCACCCCTAACAAAAGTGAAGGATGTGGCAGGCCACACTACCGATTACTCCATGGAGCTCTTTTCACATACCACGCCTGGGTTATCAAGTCAAATCGTGAATTCCCCAGTCCAAGATGAATCTGACATGGAGTGTGGGTGGCCAGCCAGGGCAGTGGGGTTAATCGGTACCGGGCAGGTGTCTCAGAGGGATGTGTCACGTTGGTGGTGATGACTCGTTCCGTGGCCCTGGGCGTCCATGCAAAGGGGTGAATAACATTTATAGGTGAATGATACATGACGCCACCTGTGGTTTCTGATCACATTGACCCACGCTGCAGTGTTGCTTCTCTGGAACAGATGTTGTGGTGCAGCTAAGATGTAGAAGCCCTGCACAGGTATGGCCGTAGTCGCAAGGCAGATGAAAGAGTTGGTAGATGGTGTGCAGTGCAGGATGTAGCAGAGTCTTGCGCCAGGCGCAGGAGAAAGATGACAGACAGTCGTGCAGTTCCTTTACCTGTACTTGGTAAGTGCCGTCCAGGACCCAGAGAACAGATGGAGGAGTTGGTCAGCCTGGAAGCAAATTTGGAATTCTCACTGCAGATAGGTAGTGTGGCCTCCGTTCTAGTGCTTATCTGAGGTACTCGCAGTACTGAGTTCACTGAAGTTCCCCCTGTTGACTCTTTTGGAACTTTCTCGTATGGCAGGCAGCCATAGCCTTTTCCTTCTGGCTCACACAAGTCGCTGCTGGGGCCTCCGAGCCTTAGTTGGGAACAGAGCATTTACAGCTGCTACTTCCTCCGGTTTCTGCTGCAAGACCGTCAGTGTCCCTACAAACTCGGAGACCGCAATCCCGACCATGCGCTCCAGCTAGGAGTGAGCCTTAACTCTGCTAATCCTCCAGCTCCCCTTCTCACATCCACACACTTCCCCTTCCCTTCACAGACTGCCCTAACTTACCTCCTCCCGACCACAGAGAACAGCTCCTCAGCAGTCAGGTTCAGAGTTCTCCCTGCTGGCCTGGAGTGGGAACTGTGTTGTGTGTTGGTTTAACTGCTAGAGAGATCCTTCGTTCCTCCCAAGCATGACATCACACTCCCTAGGAGGAAGGTAATGCCACTGTGGCGACCGTACTCCTGGGGGCGCCACAAGTGCACTGATGCCCAGCCACTGCTAGATGAGTCTGCTGGTACATTGACCCAGACCACTACATTCCCCTCGCACTCTACACAGCCAGAATCTGACCCTGATGAAACTCAGGTTCCCCTTCCCGCATACTATACCACCTTACAAGGTGACAAAGAGGAAGGTGCAGATGAAAGTGCAGGTTCCTTGAGCAGGTGGGGGGGCATACTCATGGGCGACGGCACTTGCACAGGGCCCCTCATAGTACGCAAAGTGTCACCCGCCGTCAGACACACCGCCATACTATGAGGGGCCCTGTGCCAGTGCTGTCGCCAACGAGTGGGCCCCCCCTGCTTGCACAGGATCACAGCACTTGCAAAGTTGAAATACTTACCTCTCCCTGCTCCACCGCCGTGACATCTTCCGCGTTTCCTGACAGTGACATTCTGATCAGAGAGCACGATGACATCACATCTGTACGCCCTCTGCCTAAACAGTCCAAGTGCAGTGAGATGGAAGATGGGGATGACGAGGAGTCCAGACTAGTACAGGGATTCCCTAGCGAGGAGACTTATTTAATTGTTTTCAATGTTAGGAGCTATTTTTGGGGAGCAATGTACTCTGGAGAATGATATATGAGTCCCACCATACACTGGAGCATTCCAAAGGTGGACATCAGACACTGGAGCAGCATTTACAGGGCCCATTATGCACTGGAGCATTAGAAATGGGGCCCATTATATATGGAGCATTATTTGGGCCCATAAGACAGTGGAGCTTCATCCATGGGGACCAACATATGCTGTAGCATTATGTGGAGCTCATCATATACTGTTTCAAACATTATATGGGACCAATGATTCTGTATGGAGAAATATAAGGGCCTCATTACTCTGTATAGCGCACTATGCGGTGGCCATAATACTGTATGGAGTAATAAGTAATATACTGTCCGTTTTTGGAGCTACTGGAGAATTTAAAATGGATATCAGTCATGTGATGTAAGAAGTGAAGTATTTTTCATTGTACTATACCGCTATTTCTCTGCCGCATCAGAGGATCATGAATTGTGGCATGTGTTAAAAGAGCTCAGTGACACTCTTTGGCCCAGGGCCCACGAAAATCTGGAGCCAACCCTACCTCCCCCCCCACAACTTTAGCCAAATAACCCCCAGTTTTCAATGCCTAACTATTATAAAGTAAATTAAGGTTGACAAGCTTAAGGAATAAGAATTGATGTTTTTGGCATTAAAATGGGCACTGTAGGTGTGTTTCCTGTCCTCCACTCCCTGCCGACCTTGGTTCCCCATTGACTTGCGTTGGGTTTCGTGTTTCAGTCGGCCTTCGACTTTTCACGATAATCGGCCGATTTCGTTCGACCCGACTTTTGAGAAAGTCGGGTTTCATGAAACCCGACTCGACCCGAAAAAAGGCAAAGTCGCTCATCTCTAGTCCTAAGGGTTACGTTATATGACTGAGGCCAAAAAAGTGCCCCTTCGGCCTTCATCTGGCAGCTCTACTGCCAAAACAATATATAAAATAGCTTACTAAGCATGCAATTCCATTCAGTGATATCCAGTAAAAAAAGTACAACATGCTGTAAAATGTTAATACAATAGGATCCTATGGTTGACAGATGCCACTGAAAGGCCAACAGGGGCATTTGTTTAATGCACATGTCATGAGCTTTTCAATGGAGGCTTTAAGTGTATTGTTAAAAGAGCCCTAGGATTATGGTAAAAAAATGTTTTACTTTGCAAGGTAAATAAATTAAATTAAACCGTTGCAGAACCTTTCTCTTGTATTCCAAAAGTAAACCCTTTAAACACAATTTTCCATGTTACATATACAATAAATATACATAAATAGCCAAGTCAATGTTAAAGCCTGTAAAATACTTCAGAGCAGTACTCAGAATTTTGCTGGGGAGTTGTAGCGGTGCCTCAATGACACTGCCAGGCAAGACTCAAAATACGGTACAGTAGATGAGGAGGCAGAAACAAATTACCGGTGTGAAGACATGGGGTCATCGTGTGCCCTAGCCAAAACCGCATGGACTGAGGCACATACCTGAACGTTCGCTCTCCTTTCTCATGGGTAAATCACTACTCAGACAACACAGGGTGAAGGTAAAACAGTGTGGCAATAATTTACTGAACCACCAACAAACAAAAGTATATAGTCCCAACCAAATACCCAAGATGGTGCAAATTACAGAGACTCACCCTTCCGCTGACTTGTCGGGATTAGAGCTGCTTCCAGGGCCAACTATCCCCACCAGTGGCACCCCGCTTTTGGCGGGCCCCCACAGTGATGACGTAACAACAAGCTTACAAAGCTAATCGAGAGCAATGAGGTATGTGGCCAGGTGATCTGTTTGTCCCATCCTGGATTCTTCACGACGTCTCTGGGGATTCAGTGATGGTCAATAAAGTTTATATGTGCTCTTCCAGGTGGGGCTGTGGTCCCCTAAGCTGACGTCCTGTAGACTCTCTTAGAACAGAGGAAAAAGTCTCCTTATATAGTTCACAAAGGTCATTCAAGCCAGAATAGTCTGTGTTTTCTTAACCAACCAGAAAGAAACACATAAATTCAAAAGTCAACATATAGATAACAGTCAATGAGTCCTGGCTTACTGAAAATAGACGTCTAAGATATTATGCTGTGTTGTCACATTGCTCCCACATCTTAATTAGCCAGATGTGATAGGATTCCGATCATCCTACTCCACTTATTGTTGACTGTCCACAGCATGCCTTTAAGCACAGTCACAAATGTAAGAGGTCTCACCTTCAGGAGAACAAAACTTTGTATCATCCAGTTTCCTTAGAGCATATTCCATGTCTTCCTAGCGAAAATATAAAACTCCACATGTAATTGAGGAGAAACGACTCATATGCATTGTTTCCGCACATGCCGCCCTCCGCATCCCATTCAATCCGTCGAAGCTGGCACAGCTCCTGGAGTTGCCATTTCTTGTTGAGGTTACACATACAGTCTGGTCCTCTTCCAAGGCAGAGTTGGTGAGGTTGGACATAGTGGCATCTGAAACCTTCTGTGCATGCCTCATCAATTGTCTGCTGTGTCTGTCTGTATAGCTCCCTGGTTGTGGAGCCCTGCAGGGCTGAGTAGAATCACACTGCTACCACCATATGTGAAGACATGAGGTCAGTGGGTGCTCTAGTCTGCTAGCTGAAACCACATGGACCATGAACGCCCGCTCTCTTTTACCCTGGGCAGAACTCTACTCAGACAACACGGGGTGAGGGTGATACAAAAGTATATAAAAGTTTTCACAAGAAGCCATGTGGCAACTTACCAGGAAGGGGAGAAGAGGGAGAGCCCAGCGTAGGGGGGTACCTACGCTGGGCTCTCCCTCTTCTCCCCTTCCTGGTAAGTTGCCACATGGCTTCTTGTGAAAACTTTTATGAGCATTTTCTATGATCTATTGCCACTATGCTCTTATAATAGGTAGCACTAAAGCCCCATTTTTGTTACTGATTTGATATGACTCAGTCCTCTGGTGACTAATATGGTAATAGGACTCTTTTTGGGGCGTCGTGCTATATCTATATATATTTTTTGTATACTTGCCGGGTTTTTTCCAACTTGGGGAGTTTGAGGGGGTTTTCCCTGGGATATATGTCCATATTTATTCATGAGCACTTCATTATGATCTGTATTGCATTGTTGATATTTAAATAAAGAATTTTGATATTTTATTACAATTGTGTGACTTTATGCTCTTTTTGCTCCTCCTGGTTTTTCATATCAGTTGCAGAGCTTATGTTTATGGTGTTGGAGCAGGGTTGTCCCTTGTATCCACACCATTTATTTCACCTATGGGATTTTTGTTGCTATTAGATGAACATAAGTCTGTGCTTTCTTGACCAATCAGAAGGAAAAGCAAATTCAAAAGTCAACATATAGATATCAGTCAATGACTTCTGGCTTATTGAAAATAGACATCTGGTTAATTAAGATAAAATGCTGTGTCGTCACAACTGGCTTCATTGAAAAACAGAGGATTATATGCCAGAAAATAAGACTAACAGTTATTGTAATGATAACAGCAATAATAGATAAAAGGAGAGATAGTTGGAGCGTGTCACATAAGCTGCACTCCAGCTATAGCAATGCAAAGTTCAATACAAACAGTATAAAAAAGTTTAACAAACTACTCTCTTCTAACTTACTACCTTGCTTGCAATCAGGCAAGCACCCTAGCAAAAGAAACCTGCTCTACACCCTAACACAGGTAAACACTGGTGTCTCACTCACAGTTCTGCAGATTAGAAGGAAGTCTGGTAGCTGCTGCTTGGTCCTCATGTGGCAAGTCAAGTTTGTTGTGTTGAGCTCTTACTTCGGGTTAACTGATCTCTCTTCTTCCAGATCTGGGCAAGTCTCTTCCCACTTTCAATGTTGAGAGATTACTGGTACCACAGTGTTATTTTCTTTCTCAGGTTAAAGGTGTTTGGGGACAAATACCTGGCTCTGCGATGCAACTCTTTCCTTTTTGACATGGTCCTGGTGATCAATCTTGCAGTAACCGGGCACTATCTTCTCCCTTGAAGCCATTAGTTCATTTGTCAGTCTCTCATTGTTAGAACACAGAAAACAGTCCTGCCTGTCTCCCTCAGACAGGAGGCCTCTCAGACTTCCTGCTTCTAGTCCAAAACCAACACACAGCAAACTGAAGGGGAGAAAATACTAGTCCCAGTGCACACAACTCAGAGGGGAGCATGGTATCTTAAAGTCACTTTGTCACTCAGTGCCTAGCAAGGGCTGAACCCCTACAGAGTCACTGTGTACATACATTACATTACTTATCCTGTACTGATCCTGGGTTACATTCTGTACTATACTTCAGAGCTGTAGTCACTGTTCTGCAGGTGCATCTACTGTGAGCATTCATTACTTATGTACTGATTGGGGGCATCAGTGAAAATTACACCTTTGCAGAACTTTTCTCTTGTTATCCAAATCAATCCCTGCATAAGGCCTGTATTATACTCCAGAGCAGTACTCACAATTCTAAAGGATAGGTAATACATGTTTTATTATTGGGAGTTTGACCTCTGCAGCCCTCATAAGTCACAAAATCATGACCCCTACTGGATTTACTTGTATGAGAGTATTGGTGTATATCAGACTTTGACAAAGAGACAGCTGAAGGGCTGAAAACAGTGGCCCACGGGCTGCTCCATGACCTCAATCACCACCTGTCTATCATTGCTTCTCTTTTCCTTATACCCCTCAAGATGCAGACAGCAGTGATACAATGATGGAGGATGGAGCCACTGACCACTTATTCAACCAATCATTGTGTGCAACTGAGACAGCATACACGACGACATCATTACATCTTGTCTGCTGTACAGAGTGTTGGTGCACTGGAAACAGAGGGAGGTGAGTATATGTTATGTTTTTTCCATAAGTGTATCAGATGTTTGCATGTATAGGAGGCCATGTGGGTGCTCATACGGTATTTAAGAGACTATGTGGGGGCTCAAACTGAATTTAGGTGGCTATTTGGGGCTCATACTGTATTTAGGAGGCTATGTGGGAGCTCATACTGTATTTAGGAGGCAAAGTGGGGCTCATACTGTATTTAAGAAGCTATGTGAATGCTCATACTGTATATAGGAGGCTATGTGGGGCTCATACTTATATGTGAGGCTATTTGGGGCTCACAATGTATATAAGGAGATATGTAGGGGTCATACTGTATATACAGAGGCTATATGGGGGCTCATACTGAATATAGAGTGCTAAAACTGTATATAAGGACTATGTGTTGACTCATATTGTACATAGGGGCTATGTGGATGATCATGCTGTATATAGGGAGTTATGTGGCTATGTCAGGCCTCATATTGTATTTAGAGTGACTATACAGAGGCTCACATGGTGTAAATAGAATGGCTATGTGGGGGATAATACTGTGTATTGGGGTCATCATACTTTATTCTGCTCAATATTAAGAGATAATATTACTGTTAAATAATAATTGTAATATGTTAATATTAATACTGCGCATATAGATGTAGACTGTATATGTCTATGTGCATGTAACAGAGCTGTGTTTGTCTCTATGTGCTTGTAGCAGAGCTGTGTTTGTCTATATGTGGATGTAGCAGAGCTGTGTTTGTCTATATGTGCATGTAGCAGAGCTGTGTTTGTCTATATCTGCATCTAGCAGAGCTGTGTATGTCTATATGGTCATGTAACAGACCTGTATATGTCTATATGGGCAGGTATCGGAGCTGTGTTTGTCTATATGGGCATGCAGCAGAGCTGTGTATGTCTATATGTGCATGCAGCAGAGCTGTGTATATTTATTTCTGCATGTAACAGAGCTGTGTATGCTTATATGGGCATGTAGCAGAGCTGTGTTTGTCTGTATGGGCATGCAGCCAGGGCTGGCTCCAGGTTTTTGAGGGCCCTGGGTGAAAGAGTCTCAGTGGGCCCCCCCTTTAACACAAAACACGATTCATGCCGCGTGACATCCGTGGTGCCGGCCAAAAACGGACTTGTCTCCATGTGGATCACACGGACACGCATGTGATCCACATGGACACTCGGTCTGTGGCAAAACACGTTCATGTGAAGGAGGCTATTGATTAGTAGTGTACGTATAAAAGAAAGAACAGAGAGAAAGAACAGAGAGAGAGAACAGAAAGAGAGAAAGAAAGAACAAAGAAAGAAAGAACAGAGAGAAAAAAGGAAGAACAGAGAGAGAAAGAAAGAACAGAGAGAAAGAAAAGAGAGAGAGAAAGATTAGAGAGAGAAAAAGAAAGAAAAGAACAGAGAAAGAGAAAGAAAGAGGGGAAAGAACAGAGAGAGAAAGAAAGAGGGGAAAGAAAGAAAGAACAGAGAGAAAGAAACAAGAAAGAAAGAAAGAAAAAGAACAGAGAGAAAGAAAGTGGACAGAAAAAAGAACAGAGAGAGAAAGAAAGAGGGGAAAAAGAACAGAGGGAGAGAGAAAGAAAGAGGGGAAAGAAAGATAGAATGGAGAAAGAACAGATAGAGAAAGAAAGAGTGGACAGAAAAAAAGAACAGTGAGAGAGAAAAAAAGGAGGGGAAAGAAAGAAAGAAAGAAATAACAGAGAGGTAGAGAGAAAAAGAAAGAGGGGAAAGAACAGAGAAAGAAAGAAAGAACAGAGAGAGAAAGATTGGAAAGAAAGAAAGAAAGAACAGAGAGAGAAAGAGAAAGAAAGAACAGAGAGAGAGAAAGAAAGAGGAAAGAAAGAACAGAGAGAGAGCAAGAGAAAGAACAGAGAAAGAAAGAGGGTAAAGAAAGAGAACAGAGAGAGAGAGAAAGAAAGAATAGAGTGAGAAAGAAAAAAAGATTAGAGAGAAAGAGCAGAGAGAAAGAAAGAAAGAACAGAGAGAGAGAAAGAAACAGAAAGATAAATAAATATTCTATAAAGGTACCATAGCAGCCCGGCTCCCATTGTAGTGCCCACCTGAGCCTCCTGGTGCAAGACATATCATAATCCGCTCACATGGCCGGCATCCCCGATTCCAAGGCGATCCGGCTGTCCACGCTGTCAGAGGAGGACATGATGATGGCTCTGAAGTGCCTCCATGGTTCCGTCACAATCTCCTCCCGAAATTACCTCATTTCTGGTCAGCTTCCAGCATGTCACTTCCGGTAGAATATCACGTGCAAGTTTTAAAGTGCTCCTTGGGGCTCCGCCGTGTACTCCTGTGTCCGCAGGAAAAGTAAGCTCCCGGGTGGGGCAGTCTCTCTCAAAATTGGGACTGTACCGCTGGATCCGGGATGGTTGGGAGGCATGAATGCTCCCCACCACACACCTCGTACACGCACGGCTCTGCTTTGTATGCCTCGTACACACACGGTTCTGCTCTGTATACCTTGTACACACGCGGCTCTGCTCCATACACATGCAGCTTCACTCCATACACACCCGGCTCTGCTCTGCTCTGTAAACACACGTCTCAGCTCCATACACACAGGGCTCCATTCCGTACACCTCGTACACACACGGCTCCGCTCCGTACACCTCATACACATCCGGCTCCGCTCCGTACACCTCGTACACATGTGGCTCCGCACACCTCATACACATGCGGCTCTGCTCTGCACACCTCGTACACATACAGCTTCGCTCCGTACACCTCGTACACATGTGGCTCCGCACCGTACACCTCGTACACACATGGCTCCAGTCTCCACACCGCACACCTCGTACACACACGGCTACGCTCTGGTACACCTTGTACACACGTGGCTCCGCTCCATACACCTCGTACACACGCAGCTCTGGACCATACACCTCATACACATGTGGCACCGCTCCGCATACCTTGTACACACACGGCTCCAGGCTCCGCACCATACACCTCGTACACACACAGCTCCGGGCTCCGCACCGTACACCTCGTACACACACGGCTCTGCTCCGTACACCTCGTACACACACGGCTCTGCTCCGTACATCTCGTACACACACGGCTCCGCTCCGTGCACCTCGTACACACACGGCTCCGCTCCGTGCGCCTCGTACACACACGGCTCCGCTCCGTACACCTCGTAAACACACGGCTCCACTCCGTACCCCTCGTACACGCATGGCTCCTCTCCGTACTCCTCGTACACAGACGGCTCCGCACCCTACACCTCGTACACACACAGCTCCGGGCTCCGCACCGTACACCTCGTACACACACGGCTCTGCTCCGTACACCTCGTACACACACGGCTCCGCTCCGTGCGCGTCGTACACACACGGCTCCGCTCCGTACACCTCGTAAACACACGGCTCCACTCCGTACTCCTCGTACACAGACGGCTTCGCTCTGTACACCTCGTACACACACGGCTCCGGGCTCCGCTCCGCATACCTCGTACACACACGGCTCCGGTCTCCGCTCCTCACACCTCGTATACACATGGCTCCACTCTGTATACCTCGTACACACACACGGCTGCGCTCCGTACACTTCGTACACATGGCTCTGCTCTGTACACCTCGTACAAACATGGCTGCGCTCCACTACACCTCGCACACACACAGCTCCACTCCATACACCTTGTACACACACATCTCTGCTACATCCACCCTGTAAATCCCTCCTGAACCCACACAGAAACTTCCCTCATCCAGCACCATGATGAGGACCAGCACAGCAGAATCCTGCAGACACAGAGGCCCCCTGATCATGTGACCCCTGACTACTCCCCTCCTGTGACCTCATCACAGGTCCTGTGCCGCACACAAGAGAACAGCCGTAGCGATGACTCATTGCTGGCTGTGACTTGGGAGCTATGTATGGTAAGCCAGAAGGCGTGAGTGGGCCCCCCGTCTCGCCAGGGCCCCGGCACTTGCCCGGGTGCTGACGCTGGCCCTGCATGCAGCAGAGCTGTGAATGTCTATATGTGCATGTAGGAGAGCTGTGTATAGTAATAATAAATTTTATTTCTATAGCGCCGACATATTCCGCAGCACTTTACATTTCATATATTTGCATATGTAGCAGAGCTGTGTGTATCTATATGTGCATATTGCAGTGCTGTGTGTATGTATATGTGCATTAGTAGCAGAGCTGTGTTGTGTGTGTATAACACTGCAGCGAGATTTATTACCTCCCTATTATACCCTAGTACATTAAAATTAGCGATAATAACCTCTCCAGTTTACACAGCCAGGGAAGTTTTCATTAATAGGAAAAAATGTTTTTACTATTTTCTGATGTCTAAGACAGTGGAGCGACTTATAGTCCGAAAAATACGGTAATCATTCTGTCAGTTCCATAGAAATGAACGGATCAGTGTTTACACATAGTCACAACTGTTTCATTCATGCGGGGGGGGGGGGGTTATGACCTTCATTTTCGAGATCTGAAGAGTCCCATGAGTCAAACCCAAAGCAATTATTGATTTATAACTTACTGAAGTTAATAATCATGAAAAGGTAATAAATCTACTGCATTTAGTTGGAAAATCTCTTGGAAGGTGGCGATAGCTTCAATACCAGACATAACCTATACACAAAAGTGGAGCTGTTTCTAATTACAACAAGACCCAATCTTGTAATCTGGGATTACTTCTTTACTTCAATAATTCTGGACATTACAGAAATTATTCAAACTTGTTAAATAATTTTAGAAGGTTTTTTTCATAAATAAACTGCATTGTTTCTTCTAGGACTCGAGGCCGTTTTTATGTTGTCATAAAATGTTACTTACCGTATGTAATATTAATGCTTCTGGGATACTAGATGAATGAATAATTGATGTTGAAGTTTGAAGACAATGCTAAAACAAGATATTTCGTTCATAATGACAGAAATACATTTTTTCACTGAAAAATAAATTGAGCTAAAAACGAGTTAATGAGGAACACAGAAGATTTTATAACCTTATTAAAAGGAAAATAGCTAGGAACTCAAATATATATCAGGAAAAGGGCCATCCCATGGGAATCCCTATTAGGACATATAAATATCATGCAGAAGAAGAGGGCGGCCTGGCTTATGGTCACCTGCTGTGTGAACTGCACAGAATAGGACGGTGCTCTTGTTCCCTGCACAGTAGGCAACTGGTATCTCCACTGTGTAAGGTAAATATTGAAATTGATGTAGTGTGATTAATTCATTCCCAGGATCAGTGACGGGTCCGGCCCTCGAGGATCAGAAAGTGATGACATACCTAACATTTAGCTATTACTTCTTATAGTGGGTGAAAATTGCTTCGAAGAGCATAATGTGATGATGTTTTTCTTTTTTTACCATCAACATTGAAAATCCCTTTATTACTTCAGTGTCTCAGTGTTGACCACAAGAGGATTGTGCATCAGGAAGTAAGGTGGTCCCAAATATTGAAATCTTCTTCTGGTGCTAGATGAGACAACCATACTGTATATCTAACCATTAGAGACGAGCGGATTGAGTGATCAATGATCAATTTTGAGTCAAATTTCCTGAGAATTAGGGTTTATAATACTCCATACAGTTGATGATGGGCCCATAAGATGCTCCATACAAAATACACCCCATATAATGCTGCACAAAGGTTAATAATGCCCCCATAAGATGCTCCATAGAATAATATGCTCCATATACAGTTGTGGCCAAAAGTATTGACACCCCTGCAATTCTGTCAGATAATACTCAGTTTCTTCCTGAAAATGATTGCAAACACAAATTCTTTGGTATTATTATCTTTATTTAATTTTTCTTAAATGAAAAAACACAAAAGAGAATGAAGCAAAAAGCAAAATATTGATCATTTCACACAAAACTCCCAAAATGGGCCAGACAAAAGTATTGGCACCCTCAGCCTAATACTTGGTTGCACAACCTTTAGCCAAAATAACTGCGACCAACCGCTTCCGGTAACCATCAATGAGTTTCTTACAATGCTCTGCTGGAATTTTAGACCATTCTTCTTTGGCAAACTGCTCCAGGTCCCTGATATTTGAAGGGTGCCTTCTCCAAACTGCCATTTTTAGATCTCTCCACAGGTGTTCTATGGGATTCAGGTCTGGACTCATTGCTGGCCACCTTAGAAGTCTCCAGTGCTTTCTCTCAAACCATTTTCTAGTGTATTTTGGGTCATTGTCCTGCTGGAAGACCCATGACCTCCGAGGGAGACCCAGTTTTCTCACACTGGGCCCTACGTTATGCTGCAAATTTTGTTGGTAGTCTTCTGACTTCATAATGCCATGCACACGGTCAAGCAGTCCAGTGCCAGAGGCAGCAAAGCAACCCCAAAACATCAGGGAACCTCTGCCATGTTTGACTGTAGGGACCGTGTTCTTTTCTTTGAATGCCTCTTTTTTTCTCCTGTAAACTCTATGTTGATGCCTTTGCCCAAAAAGCTCTACTTTTGTCTCATCTGACCAGAGAACATTCTTCCAAAACGTTTTAGGCATTTTCAGGTAAGTTTTGGCAAACTTCAGCCTGGCTTTTTTATGTCTCGGGGTAAGAAGTGGGGTCTTCCTGAGTCTCCTACCATACAGTCCCTTTTCATTCAGACGCCGACGGATAGTACGGGTTGACACTGTTGTACCCTCGGACTGCAGGGCAGCTTGAACTTGTTTGGATGTTAGTCGAGGTTCTTTATCCAACATCCGCACAATCTTGCGTTGAAATCTCTTGTCAATTTTTCTTTTCGATCCACATCTAGGGAGGTTAGCCACAGTGCCATGGGCTTTAAACTTCTTGATGACACTGCGCACGGTAGACACAGGAACATTCAGGTCTTTGGAGATAGACTTGTAGCCTTGAGATTGCTCATGCTTCCTCACAATTTGCTTTCTCAAGTCCTCAGACAGTTCTTTGGTCTTCTTTCTTTTCTCCATGTTCAATGTGGTACACACAAGGACACAGGACAGAGGTTGAGTCAACTTTATTCCATGTCAACTGGCTGCAAGTGTGATTTAGTTATTGCCAACACCTGTTAGGTGCCACAGGTAAGTTACAGGTACTGTTAATTACACAAATTAGAGAAGCATCACATGATTTTTCGAACAGTGCCAATACTTTTGTCCACCCTCTTTTTTATGTTTGGTGTGGAATTATATCCAATTTGGCTTTAGGACAATTCTTTTTGTGTTTTTTCATTTAAGACAAATTAAATGAAGATAATAATACCAAAGAATTTGTTTTTGCAATCATTTTCAGGAAGAAACTGAGTATTATCTGACAGAATTGCAGGGGTGTCAATACTTTTGGCCACAACTGTAGTACTCCATAAAGGTTATGGCCCCATAAGATGCTCCATAGATTATACCCCCATAAAATGCTCCATAGATTATTCCCCCATAAGATGCTCCATAGATTATGCTCCATAAGATGCTCCATAGATTATGCCCCAATAAGATGCTCCATAGATTATGCCCTCACGTGCTGCTCCATAGAATATGCCCCCATATGCTGCTCCATAGATTATGCCCCCATACGCTGCCCCATAGATTATGCCACCATATGCTGTTCCATAGAATATGCCCCCACATGCTGCCCTGTTATGAATGGGTCACCGAGGAGGATAACAGGACAAGGCCAAGCCACAGAAAACCAGAGAGGTTGGAAACTAAGCGGATTGCAGACCCCTGATCCTATCCACACAACTGAAATGACAAAAATCTTGGCACTCAATATGTGAAATATTCAGACACTTTTATTTTGTGCATCCAGACAGAAAGGTTTAAATGTTTTTGGTCCAGCATAGGACCTTCATCCTGACGCCAGCCATTTAACATTTCCACTGGCCATCCAGACTCTCTACTTTGTCCTTCTTTTGGCTACCATTGCAAGGATGTATTTATTTCAGTAAACAAGATTTTTCTGATGAAGGTCCTATGCTGGACCGAAAACGTTTAAACCTTTCTGTCTGGATGCACAAAATAAAAGTGTCTGAATATTTCACATATTGAGTGCCAAGATTTTTGTTATTTTTGATTGATGGGTTGGATACCCGACTTGAGCACCAACAACCAAACTATTCCTGAGTGCCGTGCTCTCTTTATAGGATTGTAACCTATCCACACAACTAGCAGTAGCCGTGGAGGGTACCTACGATGCCCTAGATGCCTCGGCACAGCCGGAGAACTAACTCAGCCTAAAGCAAGAAAGGTGAAATCTAAACTGCCCTGGAGCAGACCCCAAAGGAATAGACAGCCCCCAAACATATATTGTTGGTGAGACAAGATGAAAACACATACGAAAATAGACTGAGCAAATGATGGGGCCCAAACTGACTAGACAGGACAGGAAAGGAAAGACACTGTCTGCAATCACGCAAAAAACCCTGAAAAATCCAACACGTCTGATGCACAAAAAACACTACACTGAAGTCACACCCCCACTATATCAGCACTCTGGTATATACTGAAAGCAAAGCAAAAAGAGACCAATATAACAGGGGACAAAACAAACTGACACAAGCAGTAACATATGGGCGGTGATCCAGCACAGCTGACCCACACAAAGCAGAGATAGACAAAACCAGATCAAATGCAAAAACATTAGCAAATGAGCCACTTAGCTGAACCATGCAGGAACAGAGCAGGAGATATCAGACCTCAGAAGACACAGGAAAAAAATCACCAGCAGGGATTGAAGGAAGTCAGCTGTCTTAAATACACCAGTCAGAAACCCCAGATCTCCAATCATCATCATCATTATCAGGTGGCAAGCCTCTGACAATCTGACCAGCTCCACTACCTCCAGTAGCCACCAGAGGGATCCTAGAAATAGAACTTGCAACACCTCTATCAATCTGACCAGCTCCACTTCCTTCAGTAACCACCAGAGGGATCCCAGAAAAAGAATTCACAACACTGCCCCAGAGAATATGCGCTATATGCTGCTCCATAGACTTTGCCCCCATATGCTGCCCCATAGAATATGCCACATATGCTGCTCCATAGAATATGCCCCCATATGCTGCTCCATAGACTATGCCCCCATTTGCTGCTCCATAGAATATGCCCCCATATGCTGCTCCATAGACTATGCCCCCATATGCTGCCCCATAGAATATGCCCCCATATGCTGCCCCATAGAATATGCCCCCATATGCTGCTCCATAGAATATGCCCCCATATGCTTCTCCATAGACTATGCCCCCATATGCTGCTCCATAGACTATGCCCCCATATGCTACTCCATAGAATATGCCCCCATATGCTGCTCCATAGAATATGCCCCCATATGCTGCCCCCATATGATGCTCCATATATTATGCCCCCATATGCTGCTGCTGCAAAAAATGCCATGTTCACCTCTCCTCAGTACCCGGCACCAGAGATATTCACCTGTCCGGGGTCCATCACTGCTCACCGCTGTCTGCCACGTCATCTGTCAGTGACGTTCACGCAGCAGAGGGCACGGCGCGCACTAACCATGTCACTGCGCCCCCTGCTGCCTAAACGTCACTGACAGACGACGTGGCAGACAGCGGTGAGCAGCGATGGACCCCGGACAGGTGAATATCGCTATAGTTACCCGCTCCTGGTGCGGTCTCTGCAGACTCGCTTCTCCACTGTCTCCCTTCCTGCCTTCAGCGGTCACATGGTACCGCTCATTACACACATGAATATGCACATATTCAAGAGTTTAATGAGCAGTACCACATAACTGCTGAAGGCAGGAAGGGAGACCGTGGAGAAGCGGGGGGGCTGCATAGACTGCGCCGGGGGGGTAAGAATGATCTGTGACACCCTCGCTCCCCCTCCCCCCGCTGACCCCCCCAGGTATATGACTCGTGTTAAAGCCGAGAGGGGGACTTTCAGCCCAAAAAATGGGCTGAAAATCTCGGCTTATACACGAGTATATATGGTAATAGGGGATCTAATCACTAAAGATGCCAAATGCCATTTCCAGAAAATATGATCTGCTATTAAAGGGTTATTCCCAAGAGATTTAGTTGTCCCATATCCATTTCCATAGGATACTGATCACTAGGGGTCTATTCACTGGGACCCCCAGTGTTCTTGAGTAAGGGGCTCTGTATCCTAGGAACCGGGCTTTGCAGATCATTGTGGAGAATAGAGGAGATGCACATACTCAGTCTCTACTTCATTCATTCCCTATGGAACAGCCGGAGAAAGACAAAGCTGGTGGCTATTAATCGGCACAGTGATTAAAATAATTATACTCTATACCAGGGGTGGTCAATTAATTTTCTTAATTTTCCCAAGGGGGCCACATGAGATACTGTGACTGTTGTGGAGTGCCAAACAAATAGGCTGAAATTAATTCTGCTCAATATTAATATTAACATATTAATTATAATTATTTTATATTAACATTAATTGCTTCCCTCGTTGTGAGAACAGTTTGGGGAAGACTCTTTTCTATTTCTCATGAATGTATCCAGTGCACAAAGCAAAATCCATAAAGCCATATTTAGAAGAGTTGGCGTAGAATATCTTCAGTAGTTGCCCAGAGCCCTAATGTCAACCCTATCCATCAACTTTTGGATGAACTACAGTGGAGCTTGTGAACCAGCATCTCCCAAACCTCAGTGTTTGACCTCACAAATGCTCTTCTGGATGAAAGGGCAAAAATTCCCACAGACACCTCAAAGGTCTTGTAGAAAACCTTCCTAGAAGAGAGGGAGCTATTATAGATGCTAAGGGACTGACTCCATAATACTGTCTATGGATTTGGACTGGGAGGTCATAGTTTGTGTAGGGAAAACTGGAAGGTGTCCCAGTATTTTGGCCTTATAGAGTAATATATTATGCCAAAATTTCAGTAACAATTTTGGAAAATTTGGTCAATTGTGTCCTGGCCTGAGGGTGCAAGGTTTACATAAACCCGACCAGAAACTGAACAGTTTTGGTTGTTCCCTAGGCTGTCATGGTACTTTTAGCATTTCTCCATATAATGTCTTTATCGCCCATGGCAACTAATCATAGGGCAGCTTTTCTTTCATATTCGGCTATTCAAAAATGAAAGCTGATCTGTGATTGGTTGCTGTGGCCAACAAAGACAGACTTTGTTTTAGATCATTTTTCTAAGTGTGCTCTACATATTTATATTTTCAGGCTTTTAGTAAGTCGACCTCTGTCACCACATCGCTAAGGGTGCGGCTATTCAATAAATGACTCTGGGCTTTTCACATCCATATTACTGATCCGGTATGACATAAGGTATTCTATTATAAAGGCGTTTTAGATCTCAGAAGTACAAATAAGCTACGGTAATACCGCATGATGCATCCGTTACCATGGCGACTGTTTTCTACAGTGAATATTCTATTTTGAATCCCAGATTAAATAGTCATGTGAAATCCACATTTAATGTGGCTAAGTAAAAGTTCCCCGGGCTTCTATGTGCGCAACTTTTAAAAGCAGGAACATCTAATCTGTCCTGTAATTACTGGGTTCTCTTCTTTGTATACAATGGCAGATGGGGCTTGAGCTTTATGCAGTTTTTGTTGTTAATGCTCTGAAGTTTTCCTTGTAATTCATTACATAAAGTCAAGGGGGTTTTTGTATTTTTTATCTAATGAATAAATTGACTAAACTCATTTACAATGTTTTTTCCAAGGTCGTCTTGAAGCGGTTCCTTGTCCAAACAATATTGAATTTATGGAGTATTTTGGTCACCTTGTTGCCCTCCTGCATCAAAGCATACACATTTGTTTTCAGCTCTCTCGCCTCATCCCCCCTTAGCAGGGACATTGCCATACTTACCAGCATTTAAAGGGAAATTCTGAAAGTATGATCAATTAGCAGCACGAGTAGTGTGCTGCCAAAATTGTTTTGCCTTTTTTCCCGCCAATACATTGAAGACAGGTGTCCACCCTATGGCACTAGAATTGAAAATGGTACATAGGAGTCCCTTCAGTAAACCCTAAATTAATACAGACCTCAAACCAGACCACACAAAACAGTCATCCCTTTATACAGATCCTCGCTTTATACAGACTTCAGTGCATACATTAATGGACACTTCAGACGAGACCCCATATATAATGCAAAGATTCTAAATTATACCCTACATCAGACCTCAGACTAGATTCCCTGTTTTACGATTACATACAATAGACCGGATTCTTCTAACTGGATTTATAAAGATCCCAGACCACCCATATATAAAAAGTCAAACCAGATTCCCCTCATTTATACAGAACCCAGACCTTCCACCTTAACAGACCTAAGACCAAACCCCATTTACAAAGACCCCAAACTCCCCCCTGTTTATGCAGACCCCAGACTTACCCCCATTTATGCAGACCTTAGACCAAACTATTCATATGTAAAGACCCCAGATCACACCCCTCCTTTCAACTGACATCAGATCACACCCCTATTTTTTACTGACCCCAGACCACACCACTCTTTTCTACTAACCCCAGACCACACCCCTCTTTTCTGCAGACCCCAGTCTAGACACCTCTTTTCTGCAGATACCACACCGCACCCTCTTTTCTATTGACCCTCAGACCACACTCAACTTTTCTTCTAACCCCAGACTACACCCCTCTTTTCTAATGATTCCAGACCACACCTATTTTTTCTACTGACTCCCAGACCACACTCCTCTTTTCCACTAACCCCAGAACAACCCCTAACCCTGACCACCCAAACCACATTTCTCTTTTCTACTGGTGCCAGACCACACCCCACTTTTCTAATGATGCCAGACTACACCTATTTTTTTCTACTGACTCCCAGACTACACTACTCTTTTCCACTAACCCCCAGAACACCCTCTTCTTTTCTACGGACTCCAGACCAACTCCTCTTTTCTACAGGCTCCAGACCAACCCCTCTTTTCTATAGACCCCAGTCCACACTCTTCTTTTCTATTAAGCCCAGACTCTACTCTTTTTTTACTGACCCACAAACCACATTCCTCTTTTATACTAACCCCAGACCACACCTCTATTTTCTAGTTACTTACCACTACCTTTCTCTAGGCTACCGGGTACCACTACCAGGGGCTGGCTGGCACTTTTCAGCCTGGGGGGCAATCACAAGCCAGTGGCCCTCCAGTTGCGGTGCTTTTGCCCTGCTTGTCTCTTGCCGCTGCATTAAAGCAGCAGAGATAACAGGCTTTAATAACAGGCTGGTACATAGATATGGGAACAGAATGGAGCTAGCTGCATATATATTGGAGCAGAACCAAGTTTACTGCCTACATAGATACTGTAACAGAAGCAAGCTGACTACATAGACACGAGACCGGAACCAAGAATGCTACGTAGACAAGGAAACTGACTGGAGCTTACTACAGAGATGTGGGAGCAGAACCAAGCTAACTACAGAGAAATGGGAAAAGAGCGGAGCTTACTACAGAGATATGGGAGCAGAACAGAGCTTACTACAGAGATATGGGAGCAGAGCCAAGCTTGCTGCCTACATAGATACTGTAACAGAAGCAAGCTGACTACAGAGATATGGAAGCAGAACCGAGCTTACTACAGAGATATGGGAACAGAACAGAGCTTACTACAGAGCTATGGAAGCAGACCCAAGCTTACTACAGAAATAAAGGAGTAGAACCGAGCTTACTACAGAGATAAGGGAGTAGAACCGAGTTTACAACAGAGATAAGGGAGCAGAATCGAGCTTACTACAGAGATATGGGAGCAGAACCAAGCTTGTGCCTACATAGATACTGTAACAGAAGGAAGCTGACTACAGAGGTATGGAAGCAGAACCGAGCTTACTACAGAGTTAAGGAAGCAGAACTGAGCTTACTACAGAAATAAAGGAGTAGAACCGAGCTTACTACAGAGATAAGGGGATAAGGGAGCAGAACCGAGTTTACAACAGAGATAAGGGAGCAGAATCGAGCTTACTACAGAGATATGGGAGCAGAACCAAGCTTACTCCAGAGATAAGGAAGAAGAACCGAGCTTACTACAGAGATATGGGAGCAGAACCGATCTTACTCTAGAGATATGGAAGCAAAACGGAGCTTACTCCAGAGATATGAGAGCAGAACCGAGCTTACTCCAGAGATATGGGAGCAGAACCGAGCTTACTAGAGAGATAAGAAAACAGAACAGAGCTTACTACAGAGATATGGAAGCAGAACAGAACTTACTATGTCTACTACAAGATACAGAAACAGAACCAAGCTTATGGCATACATATTGTACCAGAATCTAGATTACTACATCAATACAGTATCAGAACCAAGGTTACTGCTTAGATATGGTACCATAACTGAGCTTACTTACAAACATACAACTCCAGAAACACGGACATTTAAACACACAATATGGCAGGGGCATTGCCAGGGTCCTTAAAGCTCAAGGGCCCAAGCCCCAAAAAGCATGTCTCCCCATAAGACTAACCTTTATCCATTTAAAATAGCATGTATATATAATTACAGTATACCACTGTTGCTACCCATAAACACACAATGCAAAGACCAATATGATCAATATTACTACTATAAAAGGCCAAAACAATACGTCTGCACAATGCCCACCACCATCACCACCACACCGCGAATACATAATATAATATGACCATTACCTCTACATAACAAAGCACTCTAATCAGACCAATGATACCACCATACACCTTCTACTACATAATGACCACATTAAGCTGTTACTAAATAAATGAAAAAAACCAAAGGTAATAAAAAGAGCACTAGTCCCACCTTACAGGAACCCTATATTGGTAGATACCAGTCCTGCAGAACACACACATGATTACAGTCAGGGCTGCGACTAGGAATTTCGGGGCCCCATACTGGCAAAATTTTCGGGACCCCTTGACACTCCACCCAGGCTCCACCCCAGTTCTGCCTCCACACCTCAAGCCTGCCACAGTCCCACCGCCCACTCTTGGAAAAACTCATCTTCTACACCACGTCCTCACCAATCTATTAACAGTTCTCAGCAAACACCAGATCACATACATAACCAGCAGCTTTTGTTTTGGCCAAAAGAATTTTTAAGCCACCACCACAACAAGGTAGACTCTTTTGGCCGGGCCATATTCTAGTCTTACTTATTAAACATTTCCTAAAATATCCAATACTCTTTTTAGGTTTATTTCTATTTATTTTTCTTTAAGGGAATGAGTGGCATATATTTTTTAGAATGACCATTAATACCACATACAAGGGACAAAAACTGTCACACCATGACCAGACCATATATTACCACCACATAGCGACCGAATAATACCATATATAAGGAACAAATACCTCCATACCATGACCAGACCATATATTACCATCACATAGTGCCAAATAATACCACATACAGGGATAAATACCGCCACACCATAACCAGATCACATACTACCACCATATAGTGACCGATGACTACAATACAGATCATTAATAAAAAATTACACAACACTAATGCCATTATACACAGGAGCTTTGTATATAGTGTACAGGTAATACAGAGCTCATCAGTGACATTATACACAGGAGCTCTGTATACAGTGTCAGTGTCCAGGTAATACAGTGATTACCTGTGACATTATACACAGAAGCTCTGTATATAGTGCACAGTGAACAGGTTATAGTGTATAGTGTCAGTGTACAGGTAGCACACTGACTCACCAGTGACGTCTCCAGCTGAAGTCCCTCATCTTTGCTTTTCTTTTTTATGCAGCGCAGACCGCCATCATTTCTTTCAGCCAGGACTCGTCTCTGCATAAAATAACACAAAGTTACCTAGAGCAGGGCTTCCAGAGCACATTCCCCATTTTTCCCCTTTCTTCTACACTACACATCTAAATACAGACGTGCACCCACCATTAATATATAATAATCCACCATTCCAAATATAAATTATAATTCAACACTGCGCCCCCACCAACAATAAATAGCAATTTCCCCACCTAATATATACATTAATTAGCCCCTGTACTCTTCCTCCAATTCATTACCAGTCACTGCATCCTCAATGTCCCCCAATATGTGCCTCCCGCTCCCCCAATTCATTATATTTATATGCCCCTTCCGCCCCAATTCATTGTCATGTCTTTCTCTCCCACCCTCTATTCATTATCAACTGCTCTACCCCACATTCAATACATCATTTACTCCCATCACCGTGAAAATTCATTATTTGCTCCCCCCCAGGTCCTCATTTGTTCTCCCTATGCCCCACCTTCAATTCAATTGCTGTCCCCGTCCCTCATTTCATCATTTGCAGTCCCCCTCACTTCATCATTCGCTGTCCCCCTTCCCCCCTCTCTTCATCATTTGCAGTCCCCCTTACCCCCTCACTTCATCATTTGCAGTCCCCCATTCTCCCCCCATTTCATGTGCAGTCCCCTTTCGTTCATGTGCAGTCCCCTATCCCCCTCACTCACATCATCATATGCAGCCCCCCTCCGTCATTTGCAGCCCCTTCCAGCATTTGCAGGCCCCATTCCATAATTTGTAAATTACAGCACCCCCCTCCATCATTTGCATCCACCCTTTCATCATTTTCAGCACCCCTCCATCATTTGTAGCCCCCCTTCATCATTGGCAGCCGCGCTGTCATCATTGGCAGCACCCCCTCCATCATTTGCACTGCAGCACCCCTTTCCATCATTTGCACTGCAGCCCCCTACATCATTGGCAGCCCCCTCTATCATTTGCAGCCCCACTATCATTTCCAGCTCCCCTTCATCATTTCCAGCACCGCCTCCATCATTTGCTGGCCTGCTCCATCATTTCCAGCACCCCCTCCATCATTTGCTGGCCTGCTCCATCATTTCCAGCACCCCATCCATCATTTGCAGCCCCCTCCATCATTTCCAGCACACCCCTCCATCATTTGCTGGCCTGCTCCATCATTTCCAGCACCCCCTCCATCATTTGCAGCCCCCTCCATCATTTCCAGCACCCCCTCCATCATTTGCTGGCCTGCTCCATCATTTCCAGCACCCCCTCCATCATTTGCTGGCCTGCTCCATCATTTCCAGCACCCCCTCCATCATTTGCAGCCCCCTCCATCATTTCCAGCACACCCCTCCATCATTTGCTGGCCTGCTCCATCATTTCCAGCACCCCCTCCATCATTTGCAGCCCCCTCCATCATTTCCAGCACCCCCTCCATCATTTGCTGGCCTGCTCCATCATTTCCAGCACCCCCTCCATCATTTCCAGCACCCCCTCCATCATTTCCAGCCCCCCTCCATCATTTCCAGCCCCCCTCCATCATTTCCAGCCCCCCTCCATCATTTCCAGCACCCCTCCATCATATGCAGCCCCCTGCATTATTTCCAGCACACCCCCTCCATCATTTCCAGCACCACTCCATCATTTCCAGCACCCCTCCATCATTTCCAGCCCCCCTCCATCATTTCCAGCACCCCTCCATCATTTCCAGCCCCCCTCCATCATTTCCAGCACGCCTCCATCATATGCAGCCCCCTGCATCATTTCCAGCCCCCTCCATCATTTCCAGCCCCTCTCCATCATTTCCAGCCCCCTCCATCATTTCCAGCAACCCTCCATCATTTCCATCACCCCTCCATCATTTCCAGCACCCCCTCCATCATTTCCAGCACCCCCTCCATCATTTGCAGCCCCCTCCATCATTTCCAGCACACCCCTCCATTATTTGCTGGCCTGCTCCATCATTTCCAGCACCCCCTCCATCATTTGCAGCCCCCTCCATCATTTCCAGCACCCCCTCCATCATTTGCAGCCCCCTCCATCATTTCCAGCACCCCCTCCATCATTTGCTGGCCTGCTCCATCATTTCCAGCACCCCCTCCATCATTTCCAGCACCCCCTCCATCATTTCCAGCACCCCTCCATCATTTCCAGCCCCCCTCCATCATTTCCAGCCCCCATCCATCATTTCCAGCACCCCTCCATCATATGCAGCCCCCTGCATCATTTCCAGCACACCCCCTCCATCATTTGCAGCACACCCCCTCCATCATTTCCAGCACCACTCCACCATTTCCAGCACCCCTCCATCATTTCCAGCCCCCCTCTATCATTTCCAGCACCCCTCCATCATTTCCAGCCCCCCTCCATCATTTCCAGCACCCCTCCATCATATGCAGCCCCCTGCATCATTTCCAGCACCCCCTCCATCATTTGCAGCCCCCTCCATCATTTCCAGCACCCCCTCCATCATTTGCTGGCCTGCTCCATCATTTCCAGCACCCCCTCCATCATTTCCAGCACCCCCTCCATCATTTCCAGCACCCCTCCATCATTTCCAGCCCCCCTCCATCATTTCCAGCCCCCCTCCATCATTTCCAGCACCCCTCCATCATATGCAGCCCCCTGCATCATTTCCAGCACACCCCCTCCATCATTTGCAGCACACCCCCTCCATCATTTCCAGCACCACTCCATCATTTCCAGCACCCCTCCATCATTTCCAGCCCCCTCCATCATTTCCAGCACCCCTCCATCATTTCCAGCCCCCTCCATCATTTCCAGCACCCCTCCATCATATGCAGCCCCCTGCATCATTTCCAGCCCCCCTCCATCATTTCCAGCCCCCTCCATCATTTCCAGCACCCCTCCATCATTTCCAGCACCCCTCCATCATTTCCAGCACCCCCTCCATCATTTGCTGGCCTGCTCCATCATTTCCAGCACCCCCTCCATCATTTGCAGCCCCCTCCATCATTTCCAGCACCCCCTCCAACATTTGCTGGCCTGCTCCATCATTTCCAGCACCCCCTCCATCATTTCCAGCACCCCCTCCATCATTTCCAGCCCCCCTCCATCATTTCCAGCACACCCCCTGCATCATTTCCAGCACACCCCCTCCATCATTTCCAGCACACCCCCTCCATCATTTCCAGCACCCCTCCATCATTTGCAGCCCCCTCCATCATTTCCAGCACCCCCTCCATCATTTGCTGGCCTGCTCCATCATTTCCAGCACCCCCTCCATCTTTTCCAGCACCCCCTCCATCATTTGCTGGCCTGCTCCATCATTTCCAGCACCCCCTCCATCATTTGCAGCCCCCTCCATCATTTCCAGCACACCCCTCCATCATTTGCTGGCCTGCTCCATCATTTCCAGCACCCCCTCCATCATTTGCAGCCCCCTCCATCATTTCCAGCACCCCCTCCATCATTTGCTGGCCTGCTCCATCATTTCCAGCACCCCCTCCATCATTTGCACCCCCTCCATCATTTCCAGCACCCCCTCCATCATTTGCTGGCCTGCTCCATCATTTCCAGCACCCCCTCCATCATTTCCAGCATCCCCTCCATCATTTCCAGCACCACTCCATCATTTCCAGCCCCCCTCCATCATTTCCAGCCCCCCTCCATCATTTCCAGCACCCCTCCATTATATGCAGCCCCCTGCATCATTTCCAGCACACCCCCTCCATCATTTGCAGCACACCCCCTCCATCATTTCCAGCACCCCTCCATCATTTCCAGCCCCCTCCATCATTTCCAGCCCCGCTCCATCATTTCCAGCACCCCTCCATCATATGCAGCCCCCTGCATCATTTCCAGCCCCCCTCCATCATTTCTAGCCCCCTCCATCATTTCCAGCCCCCTCCATCATTTCCAGCCCCCCTCCATCATTTCCAGCACCCCTCCATCATTTCCAGCACCCCCTCCATCATCTCCAGCACCCCCTCCATCATTTGCTGGCCTGCTCCATCATTTCCAGCACCCCCTCCATCATTTGCAGCCCCCTCCATCATTTCCAGCACCCCCTCCATCCATTGCTGGCCTGCTCCATCATTTCAAGCACCCCCTCCATCATTTCCAGCCCCCCTCCATCATTTCCAGCCCCCCTCCATCATTTCCAGCACACCCCCTGCATTATTTCCAGCACACCCCCTCCATCATTTGCAGCACACCCTCTCCATCATTTCCAGCACCCCTCCATCATTTGCAGCCCCCTCCATCATTTCCAGCACCCCCTCCATCATTTCCAGCACCACTCCATCATTTCCAGCCCCCCTCCATCATTTCCAGCCCCCCTCCATCATTTCCAGCACCCCTCCATTATATGCAGCCCCCTGCATCATTTCCAGCACACCCCCTCCATCATTTGCAGCACACCCCCTCCATCATTTCCAGCACCACTCCATCATTTCCAGCACCCCTCCATCATTTCCAGCCCCCCTCCATCATTTCCAGCCCCCCTCCATCATTTCCAGCACCCCTCCATCATTTGCAGCCCCCTCCATCATTTCCAGCACCCCCTCCATCATTTGCTGGCCTGCTCCATCATTTCCAGCACCCCCTCTATCATTTCCAGCACCCCCTCTATCATTTCCAGCCCCCCTCCATCATTTCCAGCACACCCCCTGCATCATTTCCAGCACACCCCTGCATCATTTCCAGCACACCCCCTCCATCATTTGCAGCACCCCCCCTCCATCATTTCCAGCACCCCTCCATCATTTGCAGCCCCCTCCATCATTTCCAGCACCCCCTCCATTATTTGCTGGCCTGCTCCATCATTACCAGCACACCCTCTCCATCATTTACAGCCCCCTCCATCATTTCCAGCACCCCCTCCATCATTTGCTGGCCTGCTCCATCATTTCCAGCACCCCCTCCATCATTTGCAGCCCCCTCCATCATTTCCAGCACCCCCTCCATCATTTGCAGCCCCCTCCATCATTTCCAGCACCCCCTCCATCATTTGCTGGCCTGCTCCATCATTTCCAGCACCCCCTCCATCATTTCCAGCACCCCCTCCATCATTTCCAGCACCCCTCCATCATTTCCAGCCCCCCTCCATCATTTCCAGCCCCCCTCCATCATTTCCAGCACACCCCCTGCATCATTTCCAGCACACCCCCTCCATCATTTGCAGCACACCCCCTCCATCATTTCCAGCACCCCTCCATCATTTCCAGCCCCCCTCCATCATTTCCAGCCCCCTTCCATCATTTCCAGCACACCCCTGCATCATTTCCAGCACACCCCCTCCATCATTTGCAGCACACCCCCTCCATCATTTCCAGCACCCCTCCATCATTTCCAACCCCCTCCATCATTTCCAGCCCCCCTCCATCATTTGCAGCCCCCTCCATCATTTCCAGCCCCTCTCCATCATTTCCAGCCCCCCTCCATCATTTCCAGCACCCCTCCATCATATGCAGCCCCTGCATCATTTCCAGCCCCCCTCCATCATTTCCAGCCCCCCTACATCATTTCCAGCACCCCTACATCATATGCAGTCCCCTGCATCATTTCCAGCCCCCTCCATAATTTCCAGCACCCCTCCATCATTTTCAGCACCCCTCCATCATTTCCAGCACCCTCCATCATTTCCAGCACACCCCTCCATCATTTCCAGCACCCCTCCATCATTTCCAGCACACCCCCTCCATCATTTGCACCCCCTCCATCATTGGCAGCACCCCTCCATCATTTCCAGCTCTCCTCCATCATTTGCAGCACACCCCCTCCATCATTTGCAGCCCCCTCCATCATTTCCAGCCCCCTCCATCATTTCCAGCACCCCTCCATCATTTGCAGCACCCCTCTATCATTTGCAGCCCCCTTCCATCATTTCCAGCCCCCCTTTCATCATTTGCAGCCCCCTCACCCATTTAATTCATTTGATAAAGAAAAAGAAAACGTTTTTCATACTTACCTCACCAGTGATCCCCAGCAGGCACAGCTGCAGCTCCTCCTGTCATGGCAGACGCTGTACCTGGAAGGAGCCCGCCATGTATTGTATCACTTTCAGCAGCTAGACTGTATGGGCTGTAGTCAGGACCTGCAAGGAGCCCCTACATTCTAGCTACAGCCATGTCACATGACCAGAAGTCCAGGGAGGGCGGAGGGAGAGAGTCGGAGCTGTGCAGCTGTCAAGGTAAGACAGCTATGCACAGCTCAGAGAAAGCTGCCGGCCCACGTGTGCGCCTGGGGGAGCTGCCCGGGGGGCATATTTTGTTTAGGGGAATTCATGGATTCTGGAAACTATCCACCTCCAAGATCACCATCATCCTGTTCTACAGTTTCAGAGTTATCCATCCAGGTTAGTGCTTCATTAGCAGCAGCAGCATCGTCATCAGACACCCACAGCCACATATCACCATCACCCAAAAGGAAGAAAAAACCTTTACCTCCTGGAACCACCATAGATAGGTTTGTGATAAGAACTAGCAGATTAGAAAAAGAGTTGATTGATGAAAAAATTGCCCAGTTTATTTATGCAACGAACTCTTGTTTCCGTCTGACTGAGAACCCACATTTCATTAATATGGTTCAGTCACTGAGACCAGGATACAGTCCACCCAGCAGAGCTGATGTTGCAGGGAAACTGCTGGATCAAGTGTATGACAGAGAAATGGAGCAATGTGCAACAGCTCTGGAGGGTAAAATTGTTAACCTAAGTATTGATGGGTGGAGTAATGTCCACAATGATCCTATTGTATGTGCTTGTATAACAACAGAAGAAGGTAAAGTCTTCCTTGCACAAACAACTGATACGTCAGGAAATGCACACACAGCAGAATACTTACAAGAAGTGGCAGTAAAAGCTATAACGACATGTGAACAAAAATTCAAATGTCTAGTACGTAGTTTGGTCACTGACAATGCTGCAAACATATCCAAGATGAGAAGAGGTTTAGAAGAGCAGGGAGGGAATACAAAGCTGCTAATAACATATGGTTGCAGCGCTCATTTGCTGCACCTCTTAGCCAAAGACTTAAGTGTTCCAGAAATAAAGGCTAATGTTGTTGAAATTGCTAAATACTTCCGTATGTAACAACCCTGCTGGCATCACCGCATGGCCTCCCATCCCCCGCACACCAACTTACTTTCTGCTTCAAGCCATGCTGTGAATTCTGTCTGTTGCCAGCTCTGTGCCTCTGCTCTCCATGTTTCCAGACTGTGTGTATAGGGGGGCGGTGCCTGAACTCTCTGGTTCTTATGCAGTCAGGGTGCACCTGTGTAATCTGTCCCTGACCAATCACCTGGAGCCCTTGACTATTTAGTTTCACCACTCCCACTGAAACATGGCCTGTGCAATGTCTATACTCAGTTAGTATCTTGCTGCTGAGCAAGCCAGGCCCTGTTCTGTGTGTCTCCTTCTCTGGAGGATTACTCTAGTCTTGCTTTGTACCTTGTCCGCCTGCCAGGAGGCAGAATATCCTGGCCCTCGAGTCTTGTTCCCAATATCTTGCTTTGTACTCTGTCCGCCTGCCAGGAGGCAGAATATCCTGGTCCTTGTGTCTTTGTCCCGGTGTCTCTGTCTGAACTCAGTCTTACCTCGGTCTGTCAGTCTCCTTGTTTGTGGTTCCTTCTCTGCCGTGTCTTTCCTTGTGTCCCCTCCTGTCTGTGCGTCTGCACCTTCGCAGCTTTATCTGTGCGCGTCTGCACCCTCGCAGCTTTATCTGTGCGCGTCTGCACCCTCGCAGCTTTATCTGTGCGCGTCTGCACCCTCGCAGCTTTATCTGTGCGCGTCTGCACCCTCGCAGCTTTATCTGTGCGCGTCTGCACCCTCGCAGCTTTATCTGTGCGCGTCTGCACCCTCGCAGCTTTATCTGTGCGCGTCTGCACCCTCGCAGCTTTATCTGTGCGCGTCTGCACCCTCGCAGCTTTATCTGTGCGCGTCTGCACCCTCGCAGCTTTATCTGTGCGCGTCTGCACCCTCGCAGCTTTATCTGTGCATCTGCACCCTCGCAGCTTTATCTGTGCATCTGCACCCTCGCAGCTTTATCTGTGCATCTGCACCCTCGCAGCTTTATCTGTGCATCTGCACCCTCGCAGCTTTATCTGTGCATCTGCACCCTCGCAGCTTTATCTGTGCATCTGCACCCTCGCAGCTTTATCTGTGCATCTGCACCCTCGCAGCTCTGTCTGCACGACTCCTGCGCCTATATCCATACCTGCACCTCCTGTGTGAACAGGTCCAAACCTGTTCTCTCATATTCCACTCCTTCCTGCCTATATCCATACCTGCATCTCCTGTGTGAACAGGTCCAAACCTGTTCTCTCATATACCACTCCTTCCTGCCTATATCGATACCTGCATCTCCTGTGTGAACAGGTCCAAACCTGTTCTCTCATATACCACTCCTTCCTGCCTATATCCATACCTGCATCTCCTGTGTGAACAGGTCCAAACCTGTTCTCTCATATACCACTCCTTCCTGCCGATATCCATACCTGCATCTCCTGTGTGAACAGGTCCAAACCTGTTTTCTCATATACCACTCCTTCCTGCCTATATCCATACCTGCACCTCCTGTGTGAACAGGTCCAAACCTGTCCTCTCATATACCACGCCTGCCTGCCTGCATCCATACCTGCACCTGCTGTGTGAACAGGTCCCTACCTGTTCCTTCTCAAGCCGTGCCCGCCTGTCCTGTGTCTCAAGCCGTCCCCGCCTGTCCTGTGTCTCAAGCCGTCCCCGCCTGTCCTGTGTCTCAAGCCGTGCCCGCCTGTCCTGTGTCTCAAGCCGTGCCCGCCTGTCCTGTGTCTCAAGCCGTGCCCGCCTGTCCTGTGTCTCAAGCCGTGCCCGCCTGTCCTGTGTCTCAAGCCGTGCCCGCCTGTCCTGTGTCTCCGAGCCACGCCTGCTTGCCCTGTATCTGTCGTACCTTCGTGCCCTGTGTCTCAGTCTGCCTGTCAGTCACATCTGTCCAAGTGACTTGTCTCCAAGTGGGATCAGCAGCCACAGCCAGACACCCCCCTGGAGTGGCACCCGACAGCTATCTGCCGCACAAGCCTGACCTCACCATTAGAGGCTCCAGTGAAGACCAAGGTAGCTGTCGCAGTCACGCCCCTTCCAGGGTAGTCTGGTCTGTGGCACAGTGGGGCCACAACCCCCGGCTCGCGCCATTCAGCCAAGGCGCGAGCGTGACACCGTAATAATCATTTTGCTGCAGCAGCTCTGAAAAGGATGGGTGGAACTAAGCTAACGCTCCCACAAGATGTTAGATGGAACTCTGTGGTGGACTGTTTTGAGCAGTATATCAAAAATTGGCCTATTCTGATGACACTTTGTGAAGAAAATCGAGATAAAATAGATGGCACTGTCACGGCAAAAATCCTCAACATTGGGCTTAAGAGAAATGTTGAACATATGCTGAGCTTCCTGAAACCCATCTCTCAAGCTTTAAACAAAATACAGAAAAATAGCTGTTTTATTGCGGATGCTGTTGAAATTTGGAAGGAACTGAGTGAACACTTAAAAACAGAACTACACATGGACAGAATTAAATTACAAGCAGTAAACAAACGAATGGGACAAGCACTGACTCCAGCTCATTTTTTGGCAAATATTGTCAATATCCAATATCAGGGTCAAAACCTAAGTGCTGAGGAAGAGGAGTTAGCTATGACATGGGTATCCAGCAGTCATCCATCTTTAATGCCAACTATAATAAACTTCAGAGCTAAGGGGGGAACCATTCAAGAAATATATGTTTGCTGAAGATATTTTAAGGAAGGTCACACCAGTAAACTGGTGGAAGTCACTTAAGCGCTTGGATTTTGAGACTGTTCAAGTAATGATTTCACTTTTAACAGCAGTAGCTTCTTCTGCAGGCGTTGAAAGAATATTCTCTTCCTTTGGACTCATTCATTCTAAATTGAGAAATCGGTTGGGACCCATCTCTCAAGCTTTAAACAAAATACAGAAAAATAGCTGTTTTATTGCGGATGCTGTTGAAATTTGGAAGGAACTGAGTGAACACTTAAAAACAGAAAGCTTGTTTTTCTTTTCCAGATTATGAATAGGAACAAAGAAGAAGATGATGATGAAGATGACGACAAGTGAGCTACAGAGGACAGCAGGGACAGTAGTATTTAAGTTTTTCATGTGTCGGCTGGGCTGACAGTCTAAGTTTCTTAAAATATATATATATTTTGTTTAGCCAAATTAGTTAACAAATATGGATGTTTGTTTAAGCAAATAACTTATGCTGTAATGTTGTTATTGTTTCAGTTGAATAAATCTATTTAAATTGTTATTAAGGTCAGGATTATTTTTCTCCTTCCTAAGTACAACAGAACAGTGGTGTCCAAATATGAATGATTAACCCATTAAACTGGGGAGAAAAAAGTAATATAAAAAGTGATTCTAAAAATCTTCATCTACTTGCATGTTAAAGTAGCAAGAACTAGTTTAGGTAGAAACTTTGATTTAAATCACTGATTTAAATCAAGCCTTGCTGACTAGTGAATTAAATCGTGATTTAAATCGTGATTTAAATCAGTTAGATTTAAATCAAATCCACCCTGTGACACACAGTGGTGAAATCATGCTGTCATTGCAGTATGGACTCTAGTCTGTAACAGTGGGAGAATGTCTGAGAGCCACCACCGGTAATTGTGACCTGTAGAGTGAGAGAAGCCGCTTGTAATAATTATGAAGGTACTATGGAATCTGATTGCGTGGGATAAAACGAATCTGAGACCAAAGCTGAGACAAATAAACTATATTAACAAAACAAAGAGTATAACATAAACTAACAAAGTAATTCCTGAAATCTAACAAAGTAATTCCTGAAATTACAGTGAAGTGCAACCAGCACAAGCGGAAATGTCCAGCAACTATGCTAGCGGAGCACGACCGCAAACAGAAGCAAGTCCAGAAATTATATGCGGCAAGAGTGCAACCTGCATTTATACGTGGTAGTCCAGAAATATGCAAAGAGTGAAGCCGGCACTTTTCATGGAAGTCCAGAAATATGCAGATGTGAACAACAAGGAGAAGGTCTTCCTGTTTACTTCTTTTAGGGCTGAAAAAGTCCCGCTAAAGTCCAGCACCACAGCCCACACAGACACAGTCCAGGAGTTAATACTCAGATAATAATGTCAAAAAGTCTTACCGTCCACAGCAGTTCCAGAGATGTGTAGCTCCTCTCTTTAGAAGCCTGGACAATAGGTAAGCAGAGCCTGGATCAGGAAGCAACGCAGAGGACTGAAGATAAATGGAAACGATGAGGCAGAGCACAGAGTAAACGAACAGCAGTAGGAACTCCAGAAGCAAGTCAGGAGGAATCTCAGAAGCCACCAGCAACAAAATACTCAGTCAAGGAATATTTCCCTACCTGGACTTAAATAACAAACCATACCAGTCATACAAAACCACCCTTACCGAACTAAAATCCATTACATTGCTCTTCTAAATGTAGCACATTAGAGAAGGACATGGGAGAGCGGCAGTAGATGACTCAACTCTTTAACCTCAAACATGGTATCCTAATTGCTCATGAACACAGCCATATTACAACCCAATAATTACTAAAACTCCAATTACAAGAAACTGCACGTATAGTGCCAATGAAGAGACGAGATCCTGTCATATAAAATCATGAACGGTTTTCCCAACTTTTGCATTAAGATAAAATTTCTAGGTTTGACTGAAAATATCCAGTTCCTGCATGTAGTAATTATGCAACCATGGATGCAAGGTCCTGTCTTCTGATTTTTTAAAGTGTAAACGGAGTACCTCCTCTAATTTCCGCTGTTCCATTGATTTTGGAAGAGTTTTTGTTTTTCTTCTGTGCCTCTCCATTTCAAAGATATGTCCTCCCGGTGATAATGATGCAAATTTGATATTTTCTCTTCAACCAACTGGGGTGTCCCACAGAACTCCTCTCTGGGTGTGGCCATGTTTTGATTGACTGCCATCAGAGGAGAAAGAGCAAATGCTCACAGAAAAGTTCTATGGTATACGCCAAAGTTGGTTGAAGAGAAAAATGGCACCTTTCTTACCAGGGGGCTTAACTTTGGAATACAGGTTGTGATGACACCACAGCCATTATCAACATTATGGAAGAACCAGCAGTAGTATAATATAATATATGCATTGCCAGATACAAGGCAGATATTGGCCAATATAAATCCTCAGACATTTTACCTAAGGGGCATTTACACTGAAAGACAACTGTGAATGAGCTTTGTTTGTTTTGATTATCTTGCCGTGTAAACAGGCTGCCTATCACACAATGAATGGGCAAAATGCTTGTTCATCGGTTGAAATGATGTTTTGAGCAGCACAAAAGATCATCATTCCTGGTGGTGCATTGTCCTGTGTAAAGAGGACTCACGCAGCCGAGAAGTATGGCAGCCTGTGCGCACTAAGCTCCCTCATATTGATAGCTCAGTGCATATTATTTGCTTTGGTTTTCCTGCTTAAGCAGGCATTCTAGCAACCGTAAAAGTGGTCGTAGTGTGCCGCTGGTTAGTCTGTGTAAACAGACACTTAGAGTTTTCTTAAAACTGTTATCTGTCAACTTAAACCTCTGTTCACCTTCACAATCTGACTTTTTATTGCCCTATTGGTTTGCCTGTTTAAACAGGAACTCAAACGACCGCCAATCAGTAAAACTTTACCAATCGGTAGTTGTATTGTGCCAATGGTTAGTCTGTGTAAACAGACCTTCAGAGTTTTCTCAAACCTGTTATCTGTTGACTTAAAGCCTCTGTTTACCTTCACAATCTGATTTCTTTTATTGCTGTTATAAATTCACAAAGCAATTTTTTTCCAATTTCTTACAATTTCTTATAGTTTCTATATAGACCTATATGACGCCATGATAAAGGACAAGTCTGATCCTGCAGTCATTCTATGTTCTGTCCATCCCTTAGGGTCTCGTTACATTTAGCGATGCACCAGCGATCCCGACAACGATACGACCCGGTCAGGATCGCTGGTACATCGCTAAATGGTCGCTAGTGAGCTGCCAAACAGGCAGATCTCACCAGCGACGGAGCGATGCTCGGCGGTCGTTACTTACCTGTCACACGCAGCGATGATGGCGACTTCGACCCACGTCCATGCGTCGCTCGTTGGCGCCAACAGGAAGCCAACGATAAGAAATGGACCAGGATGATCTCGCGCGATCATTGATATCCAGCGGGGGGTGCCGGTCTGTGGTAAGTGTCACATGTAGCGAGATTGCTAGCGATATCGCTGTTGCGTTACGAAATCGGTGAAGCTTTAGCGATATCGCTAGCGATCTCGCTATGTGTAAAACACCCTTTATTTTTGTCCACGCCACAAATTAAAAAGAATATTACTGTAGCATGTAACTACACAAAGTTTGCTTTTAGTCTATTACATGGAGACACATAGTTCTGTATGGGATCTATAAACACAATATAATCAGTTTTTTTTTTAATAAAAGGTATGTGCAAAGTTACTTTTTTCTTTAGATGAATTGGAACAATAAATAAAATGGATTGCAAACTTGGACATAGTCATTGTTTAAAATTTTGAGACATCATCAGATAACTAAAAATATATTTTCCTTTTTGGCCAATTCATAAATGTTCTTCTCCACATATTCTTTTGCAGTGATTATAGGGTTAATGGTACTTGTTTTTATAAGACAGATAACATTTCACTTTGCCCAATATTACTGTATTGTTAGGAGTCTACAGAGTATAAAGAGAAGTGTCAGTCGCACACTTATGGAGCTCCGCTCATTACTCATTTTATGTGTCCTAGCTGCTGATTTTGACATTGTAGGTCACTCATGCAGCCCTTGTATTCTACAGTCTTCTTCTAGCGCTCGTCTTCTACATTTTACTTCTTTCTATGGCTTTCTTTTTACTTCTTCTAAGAAATATGTCAATTTATAGCAGATGATTAATTATGGCTAGGAGGTTAATTAACAATTTGCAACTTGGCAAATTCTACTCTGTATTGAAATCCAAAAATATAGGGGCAGACTCGTTAGGACTGGCATAGCACACCCTCGCGGTACGCTATTCTTGATGGAGTACAAGGCACCAAATTCATTAAGAGGCACATACCACTTAATTAATTCAGTGTATCTTATAAGTGACGTTCTCCTCCGTATGCAGAGCCAGAAATGTTTCTCCAGTCGTGAACTGGAGTAGCATTTATGGCTTAAAAAACGCTGTCGCTTAATAAACAGGACGGGTGAGCATAGACATACCCTGTCCCGCTCCGGCTCTTCTCCAGCTCTGCCATTTTGGCTAAGGTGATTCAAGCTGGCATGCAAACAGCAAAAGTCACTAAAATTCTGCACAACTAGAAGATAGGACCATCCCGACTGAGTACACCTTGTCGTGGTGGGATGGCTTTTATGCTTTTTGATCAAAATAGTGTTAACTAAGAACCCTATGTTATTTCTATGTACTATTGCTATTTTCTTATTTAACCCCTTCCTGACATGAGACGTACTATCCCGTCCACGGTACCCGGGCCCGTATGACCGGGGACGGGATAGTACGTCTACCGCGATCAGCGGCGCCCACGTGGTGAGCGCCGCTGATCGCGGCCGGGTGTCAGCTGATTATCACAGCTGACACCCGGCACTATGTGTCAGGGGCGGTCACGGACCGCCCCCGACACATTAACCCCTTGCACACCGCGATCAAACGCGATCGCGGTGTACCGGGAGTTAAAGGGAAGCATCGGCAGGGAGGGGGCTCCCTCCGTGCTTCCCTGAGCCCCCCACGGCAGCGCAATGTGCAGCGCTGCTGCGGGGGACTCCTATCCTCCAGGCCCCCGAATCCAAGATGGCGACGGGGGCCTTCGGGGGCCTGGGGAAGCTGGCTTCCTCAGTGCCTGCAAAGCGCAGGCATGAGGAAGTCTTGTGCACTGCCTGTGACAGATTGCTGATCTGTCACAGTGATCTGTGATGTGACAGATCAGCGATCTGTCACAGGACAGTGATGTCCCACCTGGGACTATGTAATAAAGTAAAAAAAAATTTAAAAAAAAGTGTAAAAATAAATTAAAAAAAATCGCCAAATAAATTAGTAAAAAAAAAAAAAAATATTCCCCAATAAATTCATTTTTTTAAAATAATAAAAAAAAAAAACAATAAATGTACACATATTAGGTATCGCCGCGTCCGTAACGACCTGCCCTATAAAACTGTCCCATTAGTTAACCCCTTTAGCGAACCCCTTAAAAAATAAAAATAAAAAACGAAGCAAAAAATAATGATTTATTATCATACCGCCAAACAAAAAGTGCAATAACGCGAGATCAAAAAGACGCATATAAATATCCATGGTACCACTGAAAACGTCATCTTGTCCCGCAAAAAACAAGCCGCCACACAGCATCATCAGCAAAAAAATAAAAAAGTTATAACTCGCAGAATAAAGCGATGCAAAAATAATTATTTTTTATATAAAATAGTTTTCATTGCATAAAACCGACAAAAACATAAAAAACGACCTAAATGAGGTATCGCTGTAACCGTACTGACCCGAAGAATAAAAGCGCTTTATCAATTTTACCGCACGCGGAACGGTGTAAACGCACCCCCCCCAAAAGAAATTCATGAAACGCTGGTTTTTGTTCATTCTGCGTCCCAAAAATCGGAATAAAAAGCGATCAAAAAATTTCACGTGCCCGAAAATGGTACCAATAAAAACGTCAACTCGTCCCGCAAAAAATAAGACCTCACATGACTCGGTGGGTCAAAATACGGAAAAATTATAGCTCTCAATATGTGGTGATGCAAAAACTATTTTTACAATAAAAAGCGTCTTTTAGCGTGCGACAGCCGCCAAACATAAAAACCGCCATAAATAGTAAATCAAACCCCCCGTTATCACCCCTTTAGTTAGGGAAAAATAATAAAATAAAAAAAATGTATCTATTTCCATTTTTCCATTAGGGTTAGGGCTAGGGTTAGGGCTAGGGGTGTGTTGGGGTAGGGTTAGGGCTAGGGTTAGGGCTAGGGTTAGGGTTAGGGCTAGGGCTAGGGCTAGGGTTAGGGCTAGGGCTAGGGTTAGGGCTAGGGTTAGGGCTAGGGTTAGGGGCGTGTTGGGGTTCGGGTTGGAGTTAGAATTGGGGGTTTCCACTGTTTGGGCACATCAGGGGCTCTCCAAATGCAACATGGCGTCTGATCTCAATTCCAGCCAATTCTGAGTTGAAAAAGTCAAATGGTGCTCCTTCCCTTCCAAGCTCTGCTATGCGCCCAAACAGTGTTTTACCCCCTCATGTAGGGTATCAGCCTACTCAGGACAAATTGCAAAACAATTTTTGGGGTCCAATTTCTCCTGTTACCCTTAGGAAAATAAAAAATTGGGGGCAAAAATATCATTTTTGTGGAAGAAAAATGATTTTTTTATTTTCACGTCCGAGTGTTATAAACTTCTGTGAAGCACTTGGGGGTTCAAAGTGCTCACCACACATCTAGATAAGTTCCGTGGGGGGTCTAGTGTCCAAAATGGGGTCACTTGTGGGGAGTTTCAATAGTTTAGGTACATCAGGGGCTCTCCAAACGCACATGACAACCGCAGACCATTCCATCAAAGTCTGCGTTCCAAAACGTCACTGCTTCCCTTTCGAGCCCCGACGTGTGTCCATACAGTAGTTTTCTCCCACATATGGGGTGTCAGCGTACTCAGGACAAATTGGACAACAACTTTTGGGGTCCAATTTCTCCTGGTACCCTTGGGAAAATAAAAAAAATGGTGACTAAAAGATCATGTTTGTGGAAAAAATACGAATTTTTTATTTTCACGCCCGGGCGTTGTAAACTTCTGTGAAGCACTGGGGGGGTCAAAGTGCTCACCACACATCTAGATAAGTTCCTTGGGGGGTCTAGTTTACAAAATGGTGTCATTTGTGGGGGGTTTCCACTGTTTAGGTACATTAGGGGCTCTCCAAAGGCAACATGACACCCGCAGACCATTCCATCAAAGTCTGCATTCCAAAACGTCACTACTTCCCTTCCGAGCCCTGACGTGTGCCCATACAGTAGTTTTCTCCCACATATGGGGTAGCAGCGTACTCAGGACAAATTGGAAAACAACTTTTGGGGTCCAATTTCTCCTGGTACCCTTGGGAAAATAAAAAAAATGGTGACTAAAAGATCATGTTTGTGGAAAAAATACGAATTTTTTATTTTCACGCCCGGGCGTTGTAAACTTCTGTGAAGCACTGGGGGGGTCAAAGTGCTCACCACACATCTAGATAAGTTCCTTGGGGGGTCTAGTTTACAAAATGGTGTCATTTGTGGGGGGTTTCCACTGTTTAGGTACATTAGGGGCTCTCCAAAGGCAACATGACACCCGCAGACCATTCCATCAAAGTCTGCATTCCAAAACGTCACTACTTCCCTTCCGAGCCCTGACGTGTGCCCATACAGTAGTTTTCTCCCACATATGGGGTAGCAGCGTACTCAGGACAAATTGGAAAACAACTTTTGGGGTCCAATTTCTCCTGGTACCCTTGGGAAAATAAAAAAATGGTGACTAAAAGATCATGTTTGTGGAAAAAATACGAATTTTTTATTTTCACGCCCGGGCGTTGTAAACTTCTGTGAAGCACTGGGGGGGTCAAAGTGCTCACCACACATCTAGATAAGTTCCTTGGGGGGTCTAGTTTACAAAATGGTGTCATTTGTGGGGGGTTTCCACTGTTTAGGTACATTAGGGGCTCTCCAAAGGCAATATCACACCCGCAGACCATTCCATCAAAGTCTGCATTCCAAAACGTCACTACTTCCCTTCCGAGCCCCGACGTGTGCCCATACAGTAGTTTTCTCCCACATATGGGGTATCAGCATACTCAGGACAAATTGGACAACAACTTTTGGGGTCCAATTTCTCCTGGTACCCTTGGGAAAATAAAAAAATGGTGACTAAAAGATCATGTTTGTGGAAAAAATACGAATTTTTTATTTTCACGCCCGGGCGTTGTAAACTTCTGTGAAGCACTGGGGGGGTCAAAGTGCTCACCACACATCTAGATAAGTTCCATGGGGGGTCTAGTTTCCAAAATGGTGTCATTTGTGGGGGGTTCCACTGTTTTGGTACATCAGGAGTTTTCCAAACGCGACATGGTGTCCGATCTCAATTCCAGCCAAAAACGTCAAATGGCGCTGCTTCCCTTCCGAGCTCTGCCATGCCCCCAAATAGTGGTTTACCCCCACATGTGGGGTATCAGCGTACTCAGGACAAATTGCACAATAACTTTTAGGGTCCTGTTACCCTTGGAAAAATAAGAATTGAGGGTGAAAAGATCATTTTTGTGGAAAAAATATGATTTTTTAATTGTATGGCTTTATGTTATAAACTTCTGTGAAGCCCATGGGGGTTCAAAGTTCTCACCACACATCTAGATAAGTTCCTTAGGGTGTCTAGTTTCCAAAATGGTGTCATTTGTGGGGGGTTTCCACTGTTTTGGTACATCAGGGGTTTTCCAAACGCGACATGGTGTCCGATCTCAATTCCAGCCAAAAACGTCAAATGGCGCTGCTTCCCTTCCGAGCTCTGCCATGCGCCCAAATAGTGGTTTACCCCCACATGTGGGGTATCAGCGTACTCAGGACAAATTGCACAATAACTTTTAGGGTCCTGTTACCCTTGGAAAAATAAGAATTGAGGGTGAAAAGATCATTTTTGTTTAAAAAATATGATTTTTTAATTGTATGGCTTTATGTTATAAACTTCTGTGAAGCCCATGGGGGTTCAAAGTTCTCACCACACATCTAGATAAGTTCCTTAGGGGGTCTAGTTTCCAAAATGGTGTCATTTGTGGGGGGTTTCCACTGTTTTGGTACATCAGGGGTTTTCCAAACGCGACATGGTGTCCGATCTCAATTCCAGCCAAAAACGTCAAATGGCGCTGCTTCCCCTCCGAGCTCTGCCATGCGCCCAAATAGTGGTTTACCCCCACATGTGGGGTATCAGCGTACTCAGGACAAATTGCACAATAACTTTTATGGTCCTGTTACCCTTGGGAAAATAAAAATTGGGGTGAAAAGATCATTTTTGTGGAAAAAATATGATTTTTTAATTGTACCGCTGTACGTTATAAACTTCTGTAAAGCCCTTGTGGGTTCAAAGTTCTCACCACATATCTAGATAAGTTCCTTGGGGGGTCTAGTTTCCAAAATGGGGTCACTTGTAGGGGGTTTCCACTGTTTAGGTACATCAGGGACTCTCCAAACGTGACATGGCGTCCAATCTGAATTCCAGCCAATTTTGCATTGAAAAAGTCAAACGGCGCTCCTTCCATTCTGAGCTCTGCCATGCGCCGAAACAGTCGTTCCCCCCCACATATCAGGTATCTGCGTACTCAGGACAAATTGCACAATAACTTTTGCAGTTCAATTTCTCCTGTTACCCTTGGTAAAATAAAAAAAATTGAACCTGAAGTATTTTTTTTATGAAAAAAAGTTAGATGTTCATTTTTTTTTAAATATTCAAAAAAATTCCTGTGACGCACCTAAAGGGTTAATAAACTTCTTGAATGTGGTTTTGAGCACCTTAAGGGGTGCAGTTTTTAGAATGGTGTCACTTTTGTGTATTTTCTATCATATAGACCCCTCAAAGTGGCTTCAAATGTGATGTGGTCCTAAAAATAAAATGGTGTTGTAAAAATGAGAAATCGCTGGTCAACTTTTAACCCTTATAACTTCCTAACAAAAAAAAATTTTGGTTCCAAAATTGTGCTGATGTAAAGTAAACATGTGGGAAATGTTAGTTATCAAGTTTTTTGTGTGCCTTATCTCTGTGATTTAAGGGCATAAAAATTCAAAGTTGGAAAATTGCGAAATTTTCAAAATTTTCGCCAAATTTCCGTTTTTCTCACAAATAAACGCAAGTTATTTGAATGAAATTTTACCACTAACATGAAGTACAATATGTCACGAGAAAACAATGTCAGAATCACCGGGATCCATGGAAGCGTTCGAGAGTTATGACCTCATAAAGGTACAGTGGTCAGAATTGTAAAAATTGGCCCGGTCATGAACGTGCAAACCACCCTTGGGGGTGAAGGGGTTAATTACTACAGCATATATGCTCATTTTCTTTTTTTCCTTGTGTTTTGTCTGTGAAATGGCCACAGTGTAAACTTACTCTTATACATTGCACATATACCAACTTATGCTCCGGCTCATTTCTTTGGTTTTATTGTAGTTTCTTGTACTTTTTACAAACAGAGATTTGGCCCCATTTTTTGAGGTAGGCATTTCTTCTATATAGTTTTCCTCAGGTAGGGTCCAATCATTCTGGCCTCGGTCCTGCTACATCGATTTCAGCTGACACAAGGTGAGGATTTCATACTATAAGATAGGACCATCCCGACTGGTTACACCTTGCTGAGGTGGGATGTCTTTTATGCTTTTTTGATCAAAATAGTGATAATAGCTAAGTACAGTATGTCATTTTCTTGGACTATTACTATTTACTTACTACAGGGTGTATGCTCGTTTTGTTGCTTTTCTTGGGTTATGTGGGTGAAAAGCTAGTATGAAACCTGAGGACCTTCTTAAAAATGAAAGATGTCTAGTTTCCATGTGTAGCTTTATAATGATGGCCACAGGTAATAACCTTTCATGTAGTCTTAAAGAGCACCTGTCACTTCTCATAAATATGTATTTTTTTGCCTGGTGTAAATGCCATTGTTCTCCTGAACCTAGCATTATTTTTGTTTTTGCGTCTCTCTATTCCTGAGTTATGTCTTCTCTCTTCCCTTTATAGAAATGTTGTATTTTTAACCAACAGGGCGTGGCCCGGCCCTTAAGAAGACTCTAATATAGAATAGTTGAGAATACTGCCAACTTGGTTAAAAAAAATAAATTTACAGGAATAGAGAAGAGTAGGAACAAAAGAAACACAACTCCAAATTCAAGAGAATAGAGGCAGAGGACTAAAACTCCACCTGTTGCAGGTAACAATCTTAAAAGTCAGCATTGACCCTTTAACAAGCCTTGTCACATGACTTAGGATAAGAAACTAAACCAGACACTACATTTGCAGGCAAGTTTCAGGGTGTATGCCCCTCATCAGTGCAAAGCAGGAGGTCTGATTTGGCTGGGTAAGAGACCTCTGACTGGTGGTTTAAGGGGGGGCCTTTTTCTTTGTGGAGAGTGCAAGGCAGACAATGCTCCTCTGGGAATTGAAATATGCAAATTGCTTCTTCAGAGAGGAAGAGGACTAGAACTCTAGTGCCACTTTTTAGAAGTAGCAATCGTAAAAGTAAATATCGACCCTTTAACGAGCCTTGCCACATGGCTTTGGATACGTTTTCTGAGATGGGATGGTGGCGGGACTTTGATATATCTAAATATCTATCAGTCTTGAAGTCATTGTAATTGTATATCCATCCTGTATTAATAAATGTGTTCCCTAGAGCCTTCAGTGGTACTTCTATATAATACTGTGAAAAGTTGGTCTCTTAACTCATATGGTCACATCTAAGTCTTCCATAATTGGTGTCAGCCTGCCAAAGGCATCATCACTGTACAGGCACCAAAATGTTAACAAGAAAGGAACGGGTCTGAGAATTATACGTCTCCATACAATAATCCAAAGAATGATTTGCTCTTCTGTTTAAGGGGAAGGTGTTGATTTTGCAAGTACATTTTAGAAAATTTTAGCAAATTCTCAACACTGTAATAGTGCCACTGACTATACTACTGTTCAATAGTGCAAGTAGATGAGAACCTGTTCTCTTCTGTTGCTATCCTATTCATACTCTATTTTTCTTGAGGGGGTTTATGTCTTTCCAATCACATTATCAAATAACTTATGAGGGAGCACTGGATCAAGGTCACAGTCCTAAAACCTAGTAACAAGTGTGAAACAATGCCCTCAAGAACAAGTCTTTGTGTCACGAGCACAGGCAATTAATTTTAACCCCTTCACCCCCAAGGGTGGTTTGCACGTTCATGACCGGGCCAATTTTTACAATTCTGACCACTGTACCTTTATGAGGTCATAACTCTCGAACGCTTCCATGGATCCCGGTGATTCTGACATTGTTTTCTCGTGACATATTGTACTTCATGTTAGTGGTAAAATTTCATTCAAATAACTTGCGTTTATTTGTGAGAAAAACGGAAATTTGGCGAAAATTTTGAAAATTTCGCAATTTTCCAACTTTGAATTTTTATGCCCTTAAATCACAGAGATAACGCACACAAAAAACTTGATAACTAACATTTCCCACATGTTTACTTTACATCAGCACAATTTTGGAACCAAAATTTTTTTTTGTTAGGAAGTTATAAGGGTTAAAAGTTGACCAGCGATTTCTCATTTTTACAACACCATTTTATTTTTAGGACCACATCACATTTGAAGCCACTTTGAGGGGTCTATATGATAGAAAATACACAAAAGTGACACCATTCTAAAAACTGCACCCCTTAAGGTGCTCAAAACCACATTCAAGAAGTTTATTAACCCTTTAGGTGCGTCACAGGAATTTTTTTGAATATTTAAAAAAAAATGAACATCTAACTTTTTTTCATAAAAAAAATACTTCAGGTTCAATTTTTTTTATTTTACCAAGGGTAACAGGAGAAATTGAACTGCAAAAGTTATTGTGCAATTTGTCCTGAGTACGCAGATACCTGATATGTGGGGGGGAACGACTGTTTCGGCGCATGGCAGAGCTCAGAATGGAAGGAGCGCCGTTTGACTTTTTCAATGCAAAATTGGCTGGAATTCAGATTGGACGCCATGTCACGTTTGGAGAGTCCCTGATGTACCTAAACAGTGGAAACCCCCTACAAGTGACCCCATTTTGGAAACTAGACCCCCCAAGGAACTTATCTAGATATGTGGTGAGAACTTTGAACCCACAAGGGCTTTACAGAAGTTTATAACGTACAGCGGTACAATTAAAAAATCATATTTTTTCCACAAAAATGATCTTTTCACCCCAATTTTTATTTTCCCAAGGGTAACAGGACCCTAAAAGTTATTGTGCAATTTGTCCTGAGTACGCTGATACCCCACATGTGGGGGTAAACCACTATTTGGGCGCATGGCAGAGCTCGGAAGGGAAGCAGCGCCATTTGACGTTTTTGGCTGGAATTGAGATCGGACACCATGTCGCGTTTGGAAAACCCCTGATGTACCAAAACAGTGGAAACCCCCCACAAATGACACCATTTTGGAAACTAGACCCCCTAAGGAACTTATCTAGATGTGTGGTGAGAACTTTGAACCCCCATGGGCTTCACAGAAGTTTATAACATAAAGCCATACAATTAAAAAATCATATTTTTTAAACAAAAATGATCTTTTCACCCTCAATTCTTATTTTTCCAAGGGTAACAGGACCCTAAAAGTTATTGTGCAATTTGTCCTGAGTACGCTGATACCCCACATGTGGGGGTAAACCACTATTTGGGCGCATGGCAGAGCTCGGAAGGGAAGCAGCGCCATTTGACGTTTTTGGCTGGAATTGAGATCGGACACCATGTCGCGTTTGGAAAACCCCTGATGTACCAAAACAGTGGAAACCCCCCACAAATGACACCATTTTGGAAACTAGACACCCTAAGGAACTTATCTAGATGTGTGGTGAGAACTTTGAACCCCCATGGGCTTCACAGAAGTTTATAACATAAAGCCATACAATTAAAAAATCATATTTTTTCCACAAAAATGATCTTTTCACCCTCAATTCTTATTTTTCCAAGGGTAACAGGACCCTAAAAGTTATTGTGCAATTTGTCCTGAGTACGCTGATACCCCACATGTGGGGGTAAACCACTATTTGGGGGCATGGCAGAGCTCGGAAGGGAAGCAGCGCCATTTGACGTTTTTGGCTGGAATTGAGATCGGACACCATGTCGCGTTTGGAAAACTCCTGATGTACCAAAACAGTGGAACCCCCCACAAATGACACCATTTTGGAAACTAGACCCCCTAAGGAACTTATCTAGATGTGTGGTGAGCACTTTGACCCCCCCAGTGCTTCACAGAAGTTTACAACGCCCGGGCGTGAAAATAAAAAATTCGTATTTTTTCCACAAACATGATCTTTTAGTCACCATTTTTTTATTTTCCCAAGGGTACCAGGAGAAATTGGACCCCAAAAGTTGTTGTCCAATTTGTCCTGAGTATGCTGATACCCCATATGTGGGAGAAAACTACTGTATGGGCACACGTCGGGGCTCGGAAGGGAAGTAGTGACGTTTTGGAATGCAGACTTTGATGGAATGGTCTGCGGGTGTGATATTGCCTTTGGAGAGCCCCTAATGTACCTAAACAGTGGAAACCCCCCACAAATGACACCATTTTGTAAACTAGACCCCCCAAGGAACTTATCTAGATGTGTGGTGAGCACTTTGACCCCCCCAGTGCTTCACAGAAGTTTACAACGCCCGGGCGTGAAAATAAAAAATTCGTATTTTTTCCACAAACATGATCTTTTAGTCACCATTTTTTTATTTTCCCAAGGGTACCAGGAGAAATTGGACCCCAAAAGTTGTTTTCCAATTTGTCCTGAGTACGCTGCTACCCCATATGTGGGAGAAAACTACTGTATGGGCACACGTCGGGGCTCGGAAGGGAAGTAGTGACGTTTTGGAATGCAGACTTTGATGGAATGGTCTGCGGGTGTCATGTTGCCTTTGGAGAGCCCCTAATGTACCTAAACAGTGGAAACCCCCCACAAATGACACCATTTTGTAAACTAGACCCCCCAAGGAACTTATCTAGATGTGTGGTGAGCACTTTGACCCCCCCAGTGCTTCACAGAAGTTTACAACGCCCGGGCGTGAAAATAAAAAATTCGTATTTTTTCCACAAACATGATCTTTTAGTCACCATTTTTTTTATTTTCCCAAGGGTACCAGGAGAAATTGGACCCCAAAAGTTGTTGTCCAATTTGTCCTGAGTACGCTGCTACCCCATATGTGGGAGAAAACTACTGTATGGGCACACGTCAGGGCTCGGAAGGGAAGTAGTGACGTTTTGGAATGCAGACTTTGATGGAATGGTCTGCGGGTGTCATGTTGCCTTTGGAGAGCCCCTAATGTACCTAAACAGTGGAAACCCCCCACAAATGACACCATTTTGTAAACTAGACCCCCCAAGGAACTTATCTAGATGTGTGGTGAGCACTTTGACCCCCCCAGTGCTTCACAGAAGTTTACAACGCCCGGGCGTGAAAATAAAAAATTCGTATTTTTTCCACAAACATGATCTTTTAGTCACCATTTTTTTTATTTTCCCAAGGGTACCAGGAGAAATTGGACCCCAAAAGTTGTTGTCCAATTTGTCCTGAGTACGCTGACACCCCATATGTGGGAGAAAACTACTGTATGGACACACGTCGGGGCTCGGAAGGGAAGCAGTGACGTTTTGGAACGCAGACTTTGATGGAATGGTCTGCGGTTGTCATGTGCGTTTGGAGAGCCCCTGATGTACCTAAACTATTGAAACTCCCCACAAGTGACCCCATTTTGGACACTAGACCCCCCACGGAACTTATCTAGATGTGTGGTGAGCACTTTGAACCCCCAAGTGCTTCACAGAAGTTTATAACACTCGGACGTGAAAATAAAAAAATCATTTTTTTTCCACAAAAATGATATTTTTGCCCCCAATTTTTTATTTTCCTAAGGGTAACAGGAGAAATTGGACCCCAAAAATTGTTTTGCAATTTGTCCTGAGTAGGCTGATACCCTACATGAGGGGGTAAAACACTGTTTGGGCGCATAGCAGAGCTTGGAAGGGAAGGAGCACCATTTGACTTTTTCAACTCAGAATTGGCTGGAATTGAGATCAGACGCCATGTTGCATTTGGAGAGCCCCTGATGTGCCCAAACAGTGGAAACCCCCAATTCTAACTCCAACCCGAACCCCAACACACCCCTAACCCTAGCCCTAACCCTAGCCCTAACCCTAGCCCTAACCCTAGCCCTAGCCCTAGCCCTAACCCTAACCCTAGCCCTAACCCTAACCCTAGCCCTAACCCTAACCTAACCCTACCCCAACACACCCCTAGCCCTAACCCTAGCCCTAACCCTAATGGAAAAATGGAAATAAATACATTTTTTTTATTTTATTATTTTTCCCTAACTAAAGGGGTGATAACGGGGGGTTTGATTTACTATTTATGGCGGTTTTTATGTTTGGCGGCTGTCGCACGCTAAAAGACGCTTTTTATTGTAAAAATAGTTTTTGCATCACCACATATTGAGAGCTATAATTTTTCCGTATTTTGACCCACCGAGTCATGTGAGGTCTTATTTTTTGCGGGACGAGTTGACGTTTTTATTGGTACCATTTTCGGGCACGTGAAATTTTTTGATCGCTTTTTATTCCGATTTTTGGGACGCAGAATGAACAAAAACCAGCGTTTCATGAATTTCTTTTGGGGGGGGTGCGTTTACACCGTTCCGCGTGCGGTAAAATTGATAAAGCGCTTTTATTCTTCGGGTCAGTACGGTTACAGCGATACCTCATTTAGGTCTTTTTTTATGTTTTTGTCGGTTTTATGCAATGAAAACTATTTTATATAAAAAATAATTATTTTTGCATCGCTTTATTCTGCGAGTTATAACTTTTTTATTTTTTTGCTGATGATGCTGTGTGGCGGCTTGTTTTTTGCGGGACAAGATGACGTTTTCAGCGGTACCATGGATATTTATATGCGTCTTTTTGATCTCGCGTTATTGCACTTTTTGTTTGGCGGTATGATAATAAATCATTATTTTTTGCTTCGTTTTTTATTTTTATTTTTTAAGGGGTTCGCTAAAGGGGTTAACTAATGGGACAGTTTTATAGGGCAGGTCGTTACGGACGCGGCGATACCTAATATGTGTACATTTATTGTTTTTTTTTTTTATTATTTTAAAAAAATGAATTTATTGGGGAATATTTTTTTTTTTTTTTACTAATTTATTTGGCGATTTTTTTTAATTTATTTTTACACTTTTTTTTAAATTTTTTTTTACTTTATTACATAGTCCCAGGTGGGACATCACTGTCCTGTGACAGATCGCTGATCTGTCACATCACAGATCACTGTGACAGATCAGCAATCTGTCACAGGCAGTGCACAAGGCTTCCTCATGCCTGCGCTTTGCAGGCACTGAGGAAGCCAGCTTCCCCAGGCCCCCGAAGGCCCCCGTCGCCATCTTGGATTCGGGGGCCTGGAGGATAGGAGTCCCCCGCAGCAGCGCTGCACATTGCGCTGCCGTGGGGGGCTCAGGGAAGCACGGAGGGAGCCCCCTCCCTGCCGATGCTTCCCTTTAACTCCCGGTACACCGCGATCGCGTTTGATCGCGGTGTGCAAGGGGTTAATGTGTCGGGGGCGGTCCGTGACCGCCCCTGACACATTGTGCCGGGTGTCAGCTGTGATAATCAGCTGACACCCGGCCGCGATCAGCGGCGCTCACCACGTGGGCGCCGCTGATCGCGGTAGACGTACTATCCCGTCCCCGGTCATACGGGCCCGGGTACCGTGGACGGGATAGTACGTCTCATGTCAGGAAGGGGTTAAAGGGAATATGTGAGCAGGTTTTTGCTATGAGAGCAGCATGATTTAGGGGCTGAGACTGATTCCAACGATGTGTCACTTACTGGGCTGAGTGTTGCTGATTCCATTATATTGGTGTTTTATCAGCATGAGATTATCACTACAGAACAAGGTATCATGTGCTTCCTAGTCTTAATGTTCTGTGAAATTCCACCCCATCACTGATTGGCAGCTTTCTGCCTATGGAGAAAACCAAAAACAAGGCACAAAACACAAATATCCTAAAATCAAAAAATAAACTGCAAAAAATGCATGAAGGTAGTAATTATTATTATTATTATTTATTTATATCGCACCATTGATTCCATGGTGCTGTACATGAGAAGGGGTTACATACAAATTACAGATATCACTTATAGTAAACAACCTTACAATGACAGACTGATACAGAGGGGAGAGGACCCTGCTCTTTCGGGCTTACATGCTACAGGATGGTGGGGAAGGAGACAGTAGGTTGGTGGGTTGCAGCTGTTCCGGTGTTGGTTGAGGTGATATCTCCAGTAGTGGTGAGGAGGTAGTGGGGTCATTGCACACTGTAGGCTTTCTTGAAGAGGTGGGTTTTTAGGATCTGTCTGAAGGATCCGAATGTGGGTGATAGTCGGACATGTTGGGGCAAAGAATTCCAGAGGATGGGGGCTATTCGGGAGAAGTCTTGGAGGCGGTTGGGTGAGAAGCGAATAAGCGTGGAGGAGAGAAGGAGGTCTTGGGATGACCGGAGATTACGTGAGGGAAGGGATCAGGAGATTAGTTCAGAGACATATGGGGGAGACAGGTTATAGATGGCCTTGTAGGTCAGTATTAGTAATTTGAACTGGATACGCTGAGGGAATGGAAGCCAGTGAAGAGATTTGCAGAGGGGAGAAGCGGAGGAGTAGCGAGGAGAGAGAAGAATTAGTCAGGCAGCAGAGTTAAGGATGGACTGGAGAGGTGAGAGGGTGTTAGCAGGGAGACCACAGAAAAGGATGTTGCAGTAGTCGAGGCGGGAGATGATGAGGGCGTGCACAAGCATTTTAGTAGATTGAGGGTTGAGGAAAGGACTGATTCTGGAAATATTTTTGAGCTGGAGGCGACAGGAGGTAGAAAGAGCTTGGATGTGTGGTTTGAAGGACAGGGCAGAGTCAAGGGCTACTCCGAGGCAGCGGACTTCCAGTACTGGGGAAAGTGTGATGTCATTAATTGTGATAGATAGGTCAGGTAAGGAAGATCTGTGAGATGGAGGAAAGATGATGAGTTCAGATTTGTCCACATTGAGCTTGAGGAAGCGAGAGGAGAAGGAGGATATGGCTGATAGACACTCCGGGATTCTGGGCAGCAGAGAGGTCACATCTGGGCCAGAGAGGTAGATCTGAGTGTCGTCAGCATAAAGGTGGTACTGGAATCCATGGGACTTTATGAGTTGACCCAGACCAAGGGTATAAATTGGTAAGAGTAGTGGTCCTAGAAGAGAGCCTTGGGGGACTCCAACAGAGAGAGGGTGGGAGTGGGAGACACTGAATGTGCGGTTTGAAAGGTGTGAGGAGATCCAGTATAGGGCGAGGTCTTTGATGCCAAAGGAAGAGAGGATCTGTAGTAGGAGGCAGTAGTCAACTGTGTCGAATGCAGAGGACAGGTCTAGAAGCAGGAGTATAGAATATTGTCCATTTGCTATGGCTGTAAGTAGGTCATTAGTAATTTTTGTTCAGGGCTGTTTCAGTGGAGTGATGGGGGTGGAAACCAGATAGTAGATTGTCAAAGAGCAAGTTAAATGAGAGGTGGGAGGAAAGTTCAGCGTGGACGTGCAGCTCGAGGAGTTTGGAAGCGAATGGGAGCAGTGATATTGGGCGATAGCCGGACATAGTGGTTGGGTCGAGGGTTGACTTTTTGAGGATAGGCGTGATTGTGGAATGTTTAAAAGCAGAAGGGAAGGTACCGGACGTTAGCGATAGGTTGAAGAGGTGGGTTAGGGATGGGATAAGTGTGGTGGTGAGGTTGGGGAGGAGGTGGGATGGGATGAGGTCAAGTGCACATGTTGTGAGGTGTGATTTGGAGAAGAGACGATTAAGCTCCCCTTCAGTGATGTTGGAAAGGGAGGTTATGGGGTTTGGGCATTGGTCTGGTATATAAAGGGGTTGTGGTGGTTGAACAAAGAGGACTTGCCTTGTTTGGTCGATCTTATTTTTGAAGTGTGTGGCAAAGTCCTCAGCAGAGTTGAGGGAGGTTGGAGGGGGCAGTCGTGGGCAGAGGAGGAAGTTGAAAGTTTTGAATAACTGTTTGGGATTGTAGGATAGGTAAGATACGAGGGTTGTGAAGTAGGCCCCTCTGCAGCCCTGGACACTTGCTGGAGCTTTTTAGTGGTGTTATTGTGCCAGGGTTGTCTGTTGGTATGTCGCATAGTAATAACAATAAGGGTATTTAGTAAACATAATTTTGATCAAAGAATGTACAAGCCATCCCGCCACGTCCAGACAACCCTTGTGGGACAGTCCTAACTCTTGTATTAAAACCTTTCCACTTGTCAAGTGATGTGAATGTGAACAAGGACTGAGGGACTGAACCACCAGTAAAAGCATAGGCCAGACAGGATGGATTTCCCAACTCAGAAAGAGGGCGATTACACCCATATATGCACAGAATGCATATTCATCTGAATAAGAAACGGGTCTGAGCTGAAAAAGTAAGTTAATGTGTATGCAGAATGTAAATTCATAGTAACACATGACCATTACACAGAGAAAACCAAAAACAAAAAACAAATATCCTAAAATAAAAAAGTAAAAAATAAATTGCAAAAATTGCATGAAGGTAGTAATAATAATAAGGGTATTTAGTAAACATAATTTTGATTAAAAGAATGTACAAGCCATCCGCCACGTCAAGGCAACCCTTGTGGGACAGTCCTAACTAATGTATTAAAACCTTTCTACTTGTCAAGTGACGTAAATGTGAACAAGGATCGAGGGACTGAACCACCAGTAAAAGCATAGGCCAGATAGGATGGATGTGTAATGGTGTTAATATGTGTTTACATTCTGCATACACATTAACTTACTTTTTCAGCTCAGACCCCAGTTTTTTATTCAGCTTTCTGCCTATGCACAGTGTACACAGAAAGCTACCAATCAGTGTTATGGGTGGGGTTATACAGAGCTCAGCATTCTGACAACTGCTAGATCTGAAGAAGAGAAAACTGCTTGCATGTCAGCATGCAGCCTAGCAAGTGACAAATCACTGGAATCAGGGTTTATGTCCCTACATAATGCTGTTCTCAGGTTGCACAGCAAAAAAACTGCTGACAGATTTTCTTTAATGTTAAATGTGCTTTATATTACCTGTGGTGGAATTGCAGGGAAAATTAGCACTTGCACCTAGAATTTCTTACAAGTGATTAATGGGGGTTTACAGCTCAATAATGCAGAAACTTGAATGAGGCATTCCGTTTTCCATCTTCAACTCTTTATTAAAAAAAAAAAAGGAGAGGTGAACTTTTTCTCAATGCATTCAAGGTCAAAAGAGGTTCAGAATTTACATTACATTTATTTTACACATCAGGGTCAGGACCTTCTTTATTGTTGCTGAAGGCACTGCTCTCTATTGGTAATGAAGCGCCATATATCAGTACCACTGACGGTTCTGAGAAACACATTCATTAATGCAGGATGGACACACAACTGCAATGACTTCAAGTCTGACAGATTTTTTTTAGTTATATTAGATATCAATGCCACACCATCATCCTTTCTCAGAAAATGTTATGCTGGTAATTGCAAAATTCTATAGGACGTTCCTATATAATGAATTTAATCAGCTCCTTTGAGGGTCATTAATGGCTATCATAATGATGTATCACCATTATCATGAAAAATAATATGCAAAAAACGTCTTTAACGGGAACTTTAACCACTGGACTTATAATTTACTCTGTATCTTTAACAGTGATGAGGTGTGAACCTGAACACATTTAATCTGCGTAAAAAGGTATGTTAAGCTGCTTATGAATTACCGTAACTGGCAGTCAGGCTTAATGACCAAAGGAGAAAAACACATTGGAATCAGATTAGGTATACATGCCTTTTAGGATGATAATTTTCTATCAGTTTTAGTAATAACAATAATAATGCCTTCATATAATAGGACCAAAAGCAATTTAAGAGCAAAAATAATATTGTGATTCATGGATAATGTGAATAGAATCAGTAAAAGGTTGTGTGACAAGCTCATCATTTTCCTGAATATTTTTAAATTCTAATTCAGTTTGTATTTATTTTTTATTTATTCTTTTTGCATTATGAGATTTTTTAAATCAGGACAGATAGGCTCTCTGTGAGGTGAAGTATGGAGAATATGCCAGCTCTCTTATGTGGTTGAAATATATAGATAATCTGTCATCTTCTAGTGTATATAGAGGATCTCTCCAGTGTGGTATAGTATATAGCGGATCTTTCCTATGTGGCATAGTATACAGTATAGAGGATCTGTCCTGTGTAGCATATAGAGGATCTGTCAGATCTTCTATGTGGTGTAGTACATAGTGGATCTTTCCTGTGTGGTGTAGAATATAGTGGATCTGAATGTATAGATAAAGATGGGTGAACTTGAACAGTAATTTCAGGGTCTGTACCGAATACCTAGTGTTTGTGCACGGACCACAAACACGACCGTCTCAGGAAGGCCGTGTTACTGCTTGATTTCGGCACCCCGAACAACTGCTGTTTCCCACGGTGTCATCTGTGTGAAAAAACAGAAAATAATAAACATCCATAAAACTACTTTCTTCTAATTCACTGAAACCTATGTCCCCTGTAAAAGAAGAAAAATAAAAAAAACAACTATATTCTTCACCTGTCCGACATGAAAATAATCCATACTGTTCCACGACAATTAGGATGATTTGGAGAGCAGTCATATGAGTAATACAACCCCTATCCACGCCAGCCATCTCACACTGAGACAGGAGTGACCCCAGTGTGTAGAACTTTCTCACGCAACGAGCGGTGCAGTAAGTTAGGTCACCAAGGTTCATAAGCTGTCAACTTTCTCAAAGCAGCTCAGTACTACACACTTCAGTGTGAGCCGGTTGGCATGAATAGCAGTCGCATCACTGAGAAAGTTCTCAAGCAACATGCGGTGCCATAAGTGAGGTCACTGGGGTTTGTCAGCTATGAACTCAGATGAACTTTCATATGGCACCTCAGCGCTATACACTGGGAGATTAATGATATGATTTTTTCTGGATAGGAATATTAATGTTTGTTTTGGATGGTGATTAAATAAACTGCTATTCTTAGTGTATTATTAATGATACTTTGGTGCAGGTTTATATGAAATAACACTTTGGATATGCATATGGAATAGAACCTCCATTGTTATTGTCTGCTGTTTTTTTCCCCTTTTGGGGTATGTTATCAGGAAACAATGAATATGTAGCCAATTTTAAATGTCTTTATTTTGTTTAATAAAGTTACATGTTTTTAATATAATTGTGGTTCGCTTCAATTTGGATAAGAAGGAGTAATATTCATGCGAATTGGCCATATTCTAGAATACCCGATGCGTTACAATCGGGCCACCATCTAGTATACTGTATATATATACATACTGCTCAAAAAAATAAAGGGAACACTAAACAATACATTGTACATTGTACATTGTACAACGGGGGGGGGGGCACAATACTATTTCAACTTAGAGTGCCAACCTCTGCTGTCTGGATGGAAATTGTTAAGGGCAAAACTCGTCCATATCTCCCCTCATTTCTGCTCTTTTTTTGAGCAAATGTGTGTGCATGTATGTCTGTATGAGTTTTTAATCTAACTAAATAAAGAGAAATTTTTAAGATTTTTTAAATTAACATGTATAACGGCCAAATGGATTGATTTGATTGCTTTGGTTGTTGATTGAGGGGACTGCGTGGGGGCTCATTTTGTTTGTAGGGGGCTCTTTGGTGGGTCATACTGTATATAGAGGGACGTCAGAATACTTAATTTTGCTCCTTATTAAGTCATACAATTATTAATAATTATTTTTTATATCATATCAATATTGAGCAGAATTCATTTCAGCCTATTGGTTCAGCCTCCATAAGAGTCATGGTCTGTCATGTGGCCCCTTGGAAAAATTAATCTCCCACCCCTGCTCTCTTTTGTATAGCGCTATATTATGTATAGTTTTCCTTGTGCAGATGTGCACTAGAGCACCTGTGTGTTGCTCACATGACCTATCACCTGATCTATCAGGGGGGATCAAGTGACATGTCATGTGATACATCGGGTATCTGGGAGGCTCAAGCCTTCTAAACTGCCCGGGGTCCTGGCTATTCTTAATCCAACCCTGATTGGTATTGACCAAATCAGAGTGGAAAAAGCAAATGCCTACAGAGAAGTTTTGTGATATATGCCCAGTTGGTTCAAGGGAAAATCTGCCTTTTTTTTACCAGGGGGCATGGCTCTGGAATGGAGGAGCACCGAAGAAAACGAAAACCAATGCCAAAATCAATGGAGCGGCGCTAATTGTAAGAAGTGCTCAGAGTAAATTAAAAAGTCCAGTGAAAAGTCCTGTTAATGGGTTGCCCTCCCAGGGCTGTGGGGTACTTGGTACCGGGCCGGTGTCAGGGGAATGTGTCACAGCAGCGGTGACCCGGTCCGTGGCCCTGGGTGCCCAAGCAAGGGGAGATTGTTATGAATGGGTCACCGAGGAGGAACAAAAAAAAGCTAAGTCCCAGAAAACCAGAGAGGTTGGTCACTATGCAGATTGCAGATCCCTGATCTTAACCACACAACTAACAGTAGCAGTGGAGCGTTCCTACGTTGTTCCTAGATGCCTCGTCACCGCCAGAGGACTACATAAACCTAAAGCAAGAAAAGGGAAAACTAACTGCCCCAGAGCAGACCCCAAAGGAAAAGACAGCCCCCACACATGTATTGACGGTGAAGCAAGATGAAAACACAAACACAGGTAGGAAAATAGGCTGAGCAAACGATGGGGCCCGACTAACTAGAAAGGACTGGAAAGGAAAGCCACTGTCTGCAATCTGCCAAAAAACCCTACCAAAAATAATGTCCAACACGTCTGATGGCAAAATTAACCCTGAAGTCACTATACTTCTCCCACTATATCAGCACTCTGGAATATTCTGTAACAGAGCAAAAAGAGGCCAATCTAAAAAGGGACAAAAAGGCAAATTGGCAAATACAGATAAATAGGAGTGGAAGTTCAGCATAGCCCCAGCAGGGGCAAGCTGATCACACAAGAAACTGAATTGACCAACAAGCGCAAGTGTTAACATTAGCAAAAAACAAACTTAACTTAAGGAGACTGGAAGAGAGCTGAAGTCCAAGACCTGAGAAGCAGACTGAATCACCACCAGCAGGATAGGGCATCGGCTGTCTTATATCCAGTCTGATACTCCAGATATCCAATCGTTAACCTTCTCATCAGGTGGCAGATCACTACCACTTAAACCAACCTCACTACCTCCTGTCACCACCAGAGGGAGAACGGAAGGAGAACTCTCAACTGGAGGAGCAGAAAATGAGCTCATAACAGGAGATGTAGTTAATGGTAGAATAGTTTGTGACACCACCCGTGGTGTTTGGCAAGTATGGTGTTAGGCCAACGCTGCAAACATCCACTGGGACTGATGGTAGGGTGCAGGAAAGATGTAAAAGCTCCCCACAGGTGGAGCTGTAGTCCCATGGCAGTGTAGATGTAACCAGCACGGTGATGTAGCAGTGTTGGAAGCGTAGGGAACAGACAAGACACAGCGGTTGCAGTTTCTGTACCTTTACTTAGTATATGCAGTCCAGGGTCCTGATTACAGATGGTGTTGGAGCAGGTTAGCCTGGAAGCAGATCAGGATTCTCTTTCAGCAGAAGGACTGTGCAGTCTCCTTCCTAGTGCCTTGTGGTGTGAAGCACCCCAGTACTTAGTTACTCTGGAATACCTCTCTTCAGATGTTCCTTGAACTATACTTGTATGACAGACAGCTGTAGCCTCTCTCAGGGACTCCTCTCCTGAGTCCTGGCTCTCTAATCAATTGCTGTTGTGTCCCAAGTCTCTGATGGGAGCAGGGCATTTACAGCCTCCTACTCCTCTGGCATCTGTGGCAGCGTCAGTATCCGTACCACCATGGATACCAGGCTCCAGTTCTTGCGCTCTTGCAGTGAGGGAGCTCTCCACCCGGAGCTCATCCTCCACTTTCCTCCACACGTCTGCACACGTGGACCTCCTTCAACTTACTGACCACTCCTTCCTCTCGGCCCTCAGGGAGCACCCCCTCCCCTTCATCCTGGTTCAGAGTTCCCCCTGCTGGCCTGGAGTGGAACTGTGTTGCATGCATTAGGTTAACTGCTGGAGAGACCCATCACTGCTTCCAAGCCTGGCATTACCCTCCCCTGGAGGAAGGCAAAGCCACTGTGGCAACCATACCCCTGGGGGCACCACATTCCCCCCTAGTGCAAGTCAGCACTCCTGGGCTGAACAAGAAACATGAAAAACACATATAAACAGTTATAAATTAATAATTATACAAGATTTGTAAAAAGGAAAAATGTACAAAAACCAAGTGCTCAAAAATGGTCCTATGATGATAAGTCCAGCATCAATGTCCATGGTCCATTCCTGGCAAATGGTAAACTATTTATAAAGAAAGTTTTTGACCACACACAAGTCCTGTGGTTCAGTGTCCATAAATAAAACTGGTAACTTCAAAAGGGAACTATTACAGGTTACCTGTAGGCACAAAACTTGAAAAACAGTTACATATTTACATTTAAACAATTTCAACATTTACATTTATTTTGCTATATGCGATATCTAAGGGGTGGTATAGCTTGTGTGGTGCGGGTAGACCTGTGTAACTCTAGTGTGGGTAAACTGGGTAGCATTCTCCTATGGACTCTTAGACTCACCATGGGTACAACAGGTTCACCACTGGCAGGGCAAGGGTTCTCTGGCTCCACTGCAGGTGTGGCATCTGCTACCCGATTCTCCTGATTCTGTTGAGTCCCATCTTCCTGTGCTACCACTTGGGGAAACAGCAACACTGGCACCACTATAGCATCGTTCACTTTAGTCCAATTCGCTGAGAATTCCCCAAGCACTGTGCTGACCTTCCCTTCTTCCACGATGGGCTGGATGTTATCTGGTTCGTCTCTTCTTTCTTTCAACTGGTCAGGACACAACTTCAAATGATCTCTTGATACTGCTGCTGAGGTCTCTCCTCCATCTTTACTCAAAAGGCACACCTTAGTATTATCGAAATTTGAGGGCAGAATGGTATAAGGTTCAGCTTCCCATTGATCATCCAATTTGTGCAATCTTCTCTTTCTTTTCAAGACTTGCTCCCCCCGGCGACAAAGGAACGGCAGGTGCATTTTGATTGTAAAGCTTCTCCTGCTTTGTCTTGCCTGGGTCAAACTCTTCTCCACACATTCTTGAACTCTTCTGTACTGTTGCTGCCTCTCCGTGTCCCAATCAGCATCTGGGGACGCCACTTCAGGTGTCAGGACTCCCATGTCCAAGTCAATAGGCAGCTTACCAGGTCTGGCTCTCATCAGGTATGATGGAGTACAGTTGGTAGAGTTCACGGGAATATGGTTGTAGAGGTCTACCAGATCTGGCAACTTTTCGGGCCACAGATTTCTCTCCTCCAAGGGCAATGTCTTCAGCAGGTCAATGACTACCTGGTTCATCTTCTCGCACATGTCATTGGTCTGTGGGTGATACGGTGTTGTCCGGATCTTCTTACAACCATACAGGTTACAGAATTCATGAAAAACTTCTGCCTCGAAAGCCGGACCTTGATCAGTAAGCACTCTCTCAGTGTACCCATGTGGTCTACAGAAGTGCAGCTGGAACGCTCTGGCCGCTGTTCTGGCAGTTTGATCTTTGACAACCACCAGGAATCTTGAATAATGGTCCACAATGGTAAGGGCATAGAGGTAACCTGACCGGCTAGGAACCAGCTTCACATGGTCCAGGGCCACCAACTCAAGTGGCTGTTTGGTGATGATGGGCTGCAGAGGAGCTCTCTGGCTGTCTCTATCCTTTCTGCGCAGGTTACACTGTCCACACTCCAAGCACCACCTCTCAATGGCTTTCCTCATGCCAGTCCAGTAGAACCTCTCTCGGAGCAAAGTTTCCAAATTCTTCCATCCGAAGTGTCCAGCTCCATTGTGGTATGCTTCCAGGACCATTGATGCATCTCTCTTTGGGACCACCACCTGCCAGACTAGCTCATGAGTGCGGGCATTGATACTCCTCCGACATAGCTTCCCTTTATATATGAACAGCCGACCTTTCTCCTTCCACAACTGCTGGGTTTCTTCAGGAGCACTCGAACCTGGGCGTGCGTCAGCTTGTAGCAGTAGCTCCTTCACCAGGCGGACTGCAGGATTATTATCTTGCGCTTCGGCCCAGTCATGATGGGGCAATGGATTCAGGGTGACCTCCTTCAAGCCAGACCGCCTGTCTCTCACCCCCTGAGCACGCTGGGCCGCCAGTGGTCGGTGGAAGGGAGGCAACTCTGTCTCTTCCAGAGCCTCTGGGTCTTCTCCTGCATCTGGCAGATTAGGCATCCTGGATAGCGCATCCGCATTGGCATTCTTGTGCCCTGCTCGGTACTTGATAGTAAACTCATAGTTAGACAGCCAAGCCATCTACCGCTGCTCCAGGGCACCCAGTTTTGCAGTGTCCAAGTGGGTCAACGGATTGTTGTCCGTGAAGATGGTAAACTTGGCAGAAGCTAGGTAATGCTTAAACCTTTCGGTGACAGCCCAGACTATGGCAAGGAACTCCAGCTTGAAAGAACTGTAATTATCCGGGTTCCTCTCAGTGGGACGCAGCTTCCTGCTGGCATAGGAGATCACTCTTTCTCTCCCATTCTGTACCTGCGACAGTACTGCTCCTAGTCCCACTTTGCTGGCATCTGTGTACAGCACAAAGGGTTTGTCATAATCTGGGTAGGCCAGAACTTCGTCTCCTGTGAGAGCCATTTTCAACCTGGTGAAGGACCTTTCCAACTCTTCAGTCCATTCAAAGGTGGAATTTTTCTGTTTGGTCTTCTTGGACTGCCCCACCAGGAGATTTTGCATAGGGGTGGCTATTTCAGTAAAGGCCTTGATGAATCTTCGGTAGTAGCCTACCAGTCCAAGGAATTGGCGTACTTCATGAAGGTTGCTGGGCTTCGGCCAGTCCCGGATGACTGTGACCTTATCAGGATCTGGTGCCACACCTTCAGCACTGACCACATGACCGAGGTACTGCACCTTGGGCTTCAGGAGGTGGCACTTGGAGGGCTTCACCTTCACGCCAAAATTGGACAAAGCTTCAAACACTTCAGCCAGGTGCTCCAGATGATCTTCATAGGTTTTGGAGAAAACAATTACATCATCCAGGTACAACAGGACCGTCTCAAAGTTTATGTGTCCCAGGCAGCACTCCATCAGCCGTTGAAATGTTCCTGGAGCAGTGCAGAGCCCAAATGGCATATAATTGAACTCACAGAGACCCATTGGAGTGGTAAATGCTGTTTTCTCCTTGTCTGCCTCTGCAACGGGAACCTGCCCAATGGACGGCTGTCCGTGGGTTCCTGCAGTACCCGTATAGCTTTATCCTTAAAATCAGCAAAGTTCAGATCAGGGGTTTGCATGGTTAGGATGCATAGCTGCCCCCTGTGGGTACTAGACAGGAGTCCTTCAATGAACTGCTTCTTCAACAGTTTATCTTCTTCCTTTACACTGTCAGGATCAACTTGCTTAACTGTTCGCAGCGCCTCCTGCAGGTTGAGGGCATGATCCCTGATACTGTCTTGTGCCCTCTGTTTACAGCCAAAGAACCGCATCTTGATTTCAGCTGCAGTACGGGTGTCAAATCTGCTCCTCAGCTTGGCCAGGACCTTTGCAACAGTCTCTTTATCGATGGCCTGCCAGGCTTTAATCTCAGTCAGTGCGGCACCCGTTAACTGTCCAATTAGGATATTCACTTTCTGGTCTTCAGACAGAGGGTAAACTTTAAACAAGCTGCACAGTCTTTCTTTAAATTCACTCAGGGTATGTGACTCACTCGAGTACTGCGGTAGCCAGGCCGCTCCCGGTATGTAGGGCATAGACAGTGGCATTATGGGGACCGCTGCGGCGGGTGCTCCACCTGGCGGTACCGCGGGATTGGCTACGGCGCCGGCCACTGCATTGTCGTCTGGCGCCGACATCTTCTCCCCCCTAGTGGACGTTGGCCAGGGCCGGGGGGTTGTGTGAGCTCACTGGCGGCTGCTTCGCAGGCCCGGCGCTCCGGGCTGTAGGCCTCAGCTCCTCCTCTTCTCGCGCGCTGTCCTCTCTTCCCGCGCGGCACTTCACTTCTTCGCGCTCTGCGGCAGGCTCCGCCCACGAAGGCCCGCCTCTTTCTTCCCACGCGCGCCAAGCAGCGCGGCAATGGCGGCTTCTGGTGCCAATTTCACACACAGTCTTTAAACACAGTCTATGACACACAGGACCTGGGGGGGGTACCGGGTTCCGTAATCCTGTTCGTGACGCCAGGGCTGTGGGGTACTCGGTACCGGGCCGGTGTCAGGGGAATGTGTCATAGCAGCGGTGACCCGGTCCGTGGCCCTGGGCGCCCAAGCAAGGGGAGATGTAGTTAATGGAAGAATAGTTTGTGACGCCACCCGTAATGTTTGGCAAGTATGGTGTTAGGCCAGTGCTGCATACAGATCCGCTGGGACTGATGGTAGGGTGCAGGAAAGATGTAAAAGCTCCCCACAGGTGGAGCTGTAGTCCCATGGCAGTGTAGATGTAACCAGCACGGTGATGTAGCAGTGTTGGAAGCGTAGGGAACAGACAAGACACAGCGGTTGCAGTTTCTGTACCTTTACTTAGTATATGCAGTCCAGGGTCCTGATTACAGATGGTGTTGGAGCAGGTTAGCCTGGAAGCAGATCAGGATTCTCTTTCAGCAGAAGGACTGTGCAGTCTCGTTCCTAGTGCCTTGTGGTGTGAAGCACCCCAGTACTTAGTTACTCTGGAATACCTCTCTTCAGATGTTCCTTGAACTATACTTGTATGACAGACAGCTGTAGCCTCTCTCAGGGACCCCTCTCCTGAGTCCTGGCTCTCTATTCAATTGCTGTTGTGGCCCAAGTCTCTGATGGGAGCAGGGCATTTACAGCCTCCTACTCCTCTGGTATCTGTGACAGGACCGTCAGTATCCATACCACCATGGAGACCAGGCTCCATTTCTTGCTCTCTTGCAGTGAGGGAGCTCTCCACCCGGAGCTCAACCTCCACTTTCCTCCACACGTCTGCACACGTGGACCTCCTTCAACTAACTGACCACTCCTTCCTCTCGGCCCTCAGGGAGCACCCCCTCCCCTTCATCCTGGTTCAGAGTTCCCCCTGCTGGCCTGGAGTGGAACTGTGTTGCATGCATTAGGCTAACTGCTGGAGAGACCCATCACCGCTTCCAAGCCTGGCATTACCCTCTCCTGGAGGAAGGCAAAGCCACTGTGGCGACCATACTCCTGGGGGCGCCACATTAACTATACTCAACTAACTATAACTATGTGGTATCTCTCTTTTCACTACCAAAAATTCATTCTATAATTATAGCCCTTCGTTTGCCAACTGCCTATTGTTCCACAGTCCTGCGTAAGAGGATTTGCAATAAACTGGATCAAGCAGTATGCAGCATTACTATATAGATAGGACATATGAACACATCAGTGGTGGACATACCATGCAGCCGCACATGCGTCCAAGAGGTAAGAGGGCCTACCACTTCCATAGCAGGTGGAATTGTGCATTATGATGAGCTGCTCAACTGCAAACAGCCCATATACTGTTTTTGCACAGGGGCCCACTGTGTTCTCTCCTGGAACACATGAAAAGTAATACAACATATCTTCAGTGGAGTGTCAGCTGTTCTTCTTCTCCGTCACAATCCCCCTTTAAATGCACTTGTTAACATTTTGGACGGTGACAATTTTAATTTTTAAGGAGACAACTCACCTAACATTCTCAACTGGGTCAATCCCAGCTTCTACCAGACTTTGCACTTCATACATCCTTTATAGCAATGTAGCAAAATAGTGGAGGTGGTGAAATGTTGTGTAAGGTTCAGGACTAAGTATAGCTTCACGTCACAACAACAACAAACATGTCTGGTTGTTCGGGGAGAGGGTGGCTAAGACAACAATAGTATACGTGTGAATAAAATACATTCTCTAATTATTTTTTTGTATTTCAGTATTAAGAAGCAGACAGCTGACTCATTAGTATATCTGAATTTATCTGTAGACTAGTGATCAAATTAGCAAAAATGCTGCAAACTTAATATGGCTTACCGACATTGTGTGCAAATAGCATACCTTACAGAGCTATACATTGTTCAAATAACTTCTCTATACACCTCCAGACACCAGTACCACACACTGCAAAAAATATTATGCTTGTGCTCTTTTTGGGATTTTAGGTCCAGTGGGCGATCCTATCAGTAACTGGCAGTTTATTTTGTATAAATGCATTTAGGACCACCCACTGGACTAAAAATCCCAGACAGACCAGGGAATTAAATGATTAAAATATAGGTGATATTGAATCTTTACTCATAAAACTACTTATCAATCTACTCTACACTATAACATGGTGCCCATGGGGGTAATGACCACGGTCGTAGGGGTCACCGTTGCGATCAGGCCCGGTCAACAGAAACTTCAACTGGATGTGTGGTATATCATTGAATCATAGAATGTTAGAATTGGAAGGGACCACAAGGGTCATTGTGTCCAACCCCCTGCTCAATGCAGGTTTCACTAAACCATCTCAGACAGATGCCTGTCCAGCCTCTGTTTGATGACTTCCATTGAAGAAGTACATGCCCCCAGTGATAACAACTCAAATAGGGAGAAGTGCTCACCCCCCAGTGATAACAACTCACATAGGGATAATATCAACAATTACTAGGCCTAGGTAGCTGGCACTTATAATTTCAATGCATCCTACAAACATATTGAAGTAAAGCCAAAAAGTAGAAATAAACTATGCAAATTTTATTAAACATTTGAAAATTATATCATATATTAAAAATGGGGATACAAACACAAAAAGGCTGCAAACACAGGAAATCCTATATCTCTGCAAGAATTCTAAAACACATGTAACTTTATGTAGAAGTTTATAAATAAATAAGCTACATGCACAATAATAAATAAATCAATAAACTGGGTATCCAAGGGTAAAAATATAGAGCCTAAGTGGCAATAAATGTGATTTTTTTTTTATATATATGTATATACATATATAGTTTAACCTTAAGGAGATCCAGTTTGCATAAGATTAGCCATCCTATAAATCAAATGTAAATCAAATAATAACAGTAAACTGCTTCTAAAAAATGATACAGTTGATAAATGAAAAAAGTGCATAGGTAAAATACCCTACTTAAAGCGAAATAATTATGCAAGGGGCAAAAAAATGAAAAAATAAATCAATCAGCTCTCTGACCTATTAAAAGTGCTCAGTGTTTAATAGGGGTGTAATAACAAAGCCAGAGAATTAATGTAAATACTATGTATAAAAATGAAGGTACTCATATGGAGACACTAAAGCAATGTTAGTAAATCATTATTCCCCAGCGAAAAAATGTAAAAAGTGCTGTATTAAAGTAAATACCCAAGCCAGGAATAAGTGAGAATAATAGATATCAAATGTACATTATTATATATATTAGCTAAAGTTCCAAGTGCTTATGAGGACCCATAGGGTGAATGAAACTGCGCAGTTTGCATAGGCAGATAGTGTAAACAAGGAAAAGGCTTATGAAGATATATGATACATGACCGGTGAGTGCGGCACGGAGCCCTGACGCGCGTTTCGCGTTAGCTTCTTTCTGGGGGGTTTCGTGTGAAGGGTGACAGATTGCATGGTCTTTTTATACTACGTATGTTCAGTCAGTGGTGGCAGCGGCATGATTGCGGCGCTTTCGTCATCATAAACCGGAAGCGATGTCCCACAGGCCGGCATCTTGCGTCACTGGTCCACTCCTCTCTCCGATGCATCAGAAAGGGGGCGGACTCAGCGGCGAATAGGAGACCCGCACTCCGGGAGATCCAGGAAGCGCACACCGCTATAAGACAGGCACACGGGCATGAAAGGATGGATTAGTAATATATTATGTGGGGATGACTAAAGTGTTTAAAGACTGCGTTCTTAATGTGTATATCAGCAGGTTAGATCAAATAAAGTGTACAGTGTGTCTATGAAAATAAATACTCTGTAAACTATGTTCATTAAGAGGCTAAATTGGATAAAAAATGAAAACGAATGCTAGTGAATAAAAAGTGATAAATAAATATAAATATATAAAATGTAGGAAAAAAATAAATAAAAATTATATAAAAATATAGTATTGATTAAAAAAGGAAGTAAATTAATTAAATTATTAATATTGGGTGGTAGTGTAGATAACGATGAATAAAATTAATAATATGAAATGAGTACCATTTGAAAGGTATCCAATATTGCATAGATATAATATATTTAAATATATAAAAATCGACATAATAAATCCCCGAAAGGTTAAGATTAAAAAAGACAATAACTGTTAAATTAGTGAAGTGAAAAAAGTGAAAAATAAATAAGGTGAGGTGAGAAAGATGTTTTAATAAATACTTTGAAGTGGAAAACATAGATCAATCAACTTATAATATAAATAAATAAAGTGCAGATGCCAAAGTTGATTAATTCTTTTTTTTTAATTTTCTTTTTTTATTTTTTTAAAAAAAGCCAATATTCATATACATCTGTCTCTGTAAAGTCCACAGAGGGAACACAAAGAAAAGGACCACAGAGAGACAAGAAGCCACAGATCCAGCATCCATCGCAGGACGGGCCTTCCACCCATTTTGAGTATTATTAAATATGAATTGAAGATAAATACAAAACTGTAAAAAAAAATGAAAATAGACAATAATTAAAGACATATTCAAATAAAAACACTAGCAAGACACATACAGACAAACACAAAAAGACCAAAATAAAATTATGATTAAAATTGCCAAAGAATTTAAAGAATTTAAAGAAAAGGAGAAAAACTTAGGATTTCATTTAAACTATAGGGTTGAACAGAATTTATTTTGGAGATCAACTTTGCCTCAAGATGGGCTAAGTTTTTTGCCAGTTGCCACCCCTCCGGTCAATATAGACCTTGTCAATGCCTGTCACTTTCAAAACTATGAGATCACAGTCATGATCCTCTCCCCTCTGTACCAGTCTGTCATTGTAAATTTGTTGTGGAAACTTGTTTACTGTTAACGATATCTATAACTTTGTATGTAACCCCCCTTCTCATGTACAGCACCGTGGAATTAATGACGCTATATAAGTAAATAATAATAATGATTAAGCTTGAAGTGTCTGGCTATTGGTTTCAAGGTCGCAGTATCAGTGGTGTCCTTAGAATGAACAATATCCCTGTAGTGTTCTCTGACCCATGTCTTTAGTGCTCTGGAGGTTAAACCCTCATATATCTTTTTGCTTGGACATACAGTGCAGTAGACTGCGCCAATGCTATTACAAGTGATATTTTGTGTAATGGTAAACGTGTCTCAGTAGACTGAAAAGTAGATCCTTGGAACATGCTGGGGCAAGCTATACAATCATTGCATGGAAAAAATCCCCATATTGGACCTTTGGATCCAAATGCTTTGTCCACATGGGGTCCAGCATAGTGACTATGGATGAGAAGATCTCTAAGGTTACATGACCTTTTATATGGAGAAGAAGTGCTCTCCCCCAGTGATAACAACTCATACAGGGAGAAGAAGTGTTTGTCACCAGTGATAGCAGCTCATAAAGAGAAGAAGTGCTCGCCCCCAGTGATAACAACTCATATGGGGAGAAGAAGTGCTCACCCCCAGTGATAAGAAATCATATAGGGAGAGGAAGTGCTCGCCCCCAGTGATAACTGATAACACCTACAAGGACTTAACTAAATTTAACACATTAGGTGCTAAATAGTTGATTGCTAATATATATGCCATGGAGAGGTGAAATAAAAAATAAGTTTTATTGAGCTCTACAGCCACAATAAAATAACATTGTGAGTCCAGCTCAACATGAAAAATTTGGTGAAAGGTCCTCTTTAAAATATGTAATAAAAGCACAGTACAATATCTGAATAAAGCTTATATAAAAAGATAAAATATATTGTGTGCATCCATACATGCAAGGGCCTGTATCCAAATTGTATCTAGACTTTTTTTCTACCCAGTTTTTTGCCTTAGCCATATATTTACAGTAAATACTGTCACTAAGACCGTGTGGCTTGATTTCAGCACCTTGGCATGAAGCTATCATGCTGTGACAGTCTTCGGTAAGGGAGAGGGCCCTCAAACTGTCCCTGGAACTGGGACCCTATCTATCCCTGTCCTTTGGTTACTCATGAAGGTAGAGAGGCCCGGGTCTCTGACCTTACTATGCTTCTGTTAAACCTTAATCTGTCCCCTCCCCACCACATCAGCCATGTGACAGATATGTTAGGTAAACAAGACACAAAGCCAAAACAGGGATAACAAAAACCTGTATCATACAAAAACACAACCCAACAATAGGGAGGAGGATAGGGAAAGGGGGGAATAAACTAAATGGGAATAGGGACCAGGAAATAAGCATACACGCACTACCGCCAATTACAGATCACTCTAATCGCTTAGTTTTAGCACTCAGAATAGGAAGACAACTCTTTCACCGGTAGGGACTAAACGCCCAGAGCCTTTATATATAATGGAGTAAATGATAAGCAGTAGCAGCTGAAAATAACCAGGCTGTATGGTCTCAGCCAACATGGAAAGAGTCCTCAACCCTCTCAGCATCTGAAGAAAACAAAATTAATTTAAAATAGGACATGCATCACAGCATCTCTAAAGAAGACCTGAGATTCATTACCCAATGTGACCATGTAGCTTCCGGTCTTCCAGGGGGACGTGACATGCTCATGACAGAAACACATAGGACACACACTAGACCTCATTTAGCTCACCCTTGATTTAGTGGGTAAGGTATTTTGAGAGGATAGAGCAAGATTCCTTAGTAAGTTAAATGGGATCATTCTTTATATCAATCCATGGCAGAAATAACGGTTACTGAGTCATGGGATTTAATAAGTCAGACTCTTTGCATCCTAAACTTTAAAGATTCTGGGAATTAGGAGGTCAATACAAATCAAAGCTCAAAACATTAAATATTAATTTAAGGCATGGAGCTGTTTATTTAAATGGTCACTGACATGCCAACAAATTTTGTATATGTAAACAGTACAAAAAATATAAGAAACTCTGTAATATATATTTTCATATAAATAAGTTTTCTTCTCTATGTACTGTATTTGTCACTTCTTTCCTCCCCCTGTATTCTAGGCTCATCATAAACTCTGAAGAATGGCTAAAATCAGTCTGACTCAAGATAGTCGATGAACGGGACTGCCAGCTCACTGATGGATCGTTTTACAACTGCCTGTTGAAGAAAGTAGAAAGGGTAGGCAGTGAGAAAGAGAGAGGCAGAAAGACTTTGCTACTGCTGGATTCACAGCTACACTTCTCAGTGCTCACATATACTGTTCTCCATGTTGCTGCTTTTAAGCGTGTGTTACATAAAAATGGGAAAGCAGGAATCCTTCGTGTACATACAGTGTATGTAAGACATCATAACCGTTAACCTCTTACCACTACCTTAGAGACAGCTTAATATTACAGGCAGAGTTTGCAGAGGGGGGAAAATGCAAATTATGGCTCACATAATAACAAGATATGGAGCTTTGAAGGCATTTTGAGAATCAGGTAGCTCACATATAACATTCACGTGGTGGAGCAGCTTGGTGTACATTCTTTTGCGCAAAAAAACGTATCGACTAAATACCCTGGATTTGTTATCCAGCACTTGCTGATTACTGCCATTTTTTATTGCAGAGTATTTTTGCAAATCTGTCATTCTGTGTTTTCTTGTTGTATTTCAGTTAGTGGGTGGTGTGGGCATTGTCTGATCGACGTGTTCACACTTGTGCATGTCACATGTGTGTATATAACATTCAATGCTGTGATAATGTTCTTGTGGTCTTATAACTGTTTTCTAATGTTTTGCTAAATAGTGTAGCCAAACTCCATCCAGCAAAAGAGGAATATTTGGTTGGTTATTTTTGTATGAGTTGTTTGAGTTGGGTATTTGTTTATCTACCTGTATTTTTTTTAAGAGAAGACATGAAAAAAAAATTGGTGGACATGATTGCAGCAGTGGTTATCTAATAACTATTATTATTATAGCGCCATTTATTCCATGGCGCATTACATGTGAGGAGGGGTATACATAATACATACAAGTACAGTAATCTTAAACAATACAAGTCATGACTGGTACAGGAGGAGAGAGGACCCTGCCCGTGAGGGCTCACAATCTACAAGGGATGGGTGAGGATACAGTAGGCGAGGGTAAAGCTGGTCGTGCAGCGGTTTGGTGCAGAATATTCAAAACTGAGCTTTCTCCTAAAATTTTTACATCTTAATCATTACTTGACAGGTTTTTATTTGTATTTCTATTTGTTTATGTCCACATCTAGAAATACCAGATGTAGAAGTTGAAGACTTTTTAAATTTTTTATTCTTCTTACTTTCTCAGAGACGGTAAAACTGGAGGCATCTCTGCAGGCGATTACTGTCATAACAGAGACTCCAGCATTAATCTCAAGAGTCTCTTCAATTCATAGATGCTGCAAATAATTATGCTACTTGACTGCTGGTGCTGGGTGCTACATGTCTTTGTTAATACTTCATCTAATTGTGATGCTTTTTGTGTGCCTAAGTGACTAACAGGTGCTTTCACTACTGCCACCGACATTTTATTATCATTAATGCTAATCTTAAGAAAGCAAACACCCACAACGGTTTGCTGTCAATTCTGAAGGAGCGATGGACAGTGTTAGCTATCCACTGTTTAACAAATATATATATGTATATATATATATATATATATATATATATATATATATATACAGTATATTGCTCAAAAAATTAAAGGGAACACTTAAGCAACAAAATATAACTCCAAGTAAATCAAACTTCTGTGAAATCAAACTGTCCACTTAGGAAGCAACACTGATTGACAATCAATTTCACATGCTGTTGTGCAAATATAATAGACAACAGATGGAAAATATTGGCAATTATCAAGACACCCTCAATAAAGGAGTGGTTCTGCAGGTGGGGACCACAGACCACATCTCAGTACCAATGCTTTCTGTTTTGGTCACTTTTGAATGTTGGTTTACTTTCACACTCATGGTAGCATGAGACGGACTCTACAACCCACATAAGTGGCTCAGGTAGTACAGCTCATCCAGAATGGCACATCATTGCGAGCTGTGGCAAGAAGGTTTGCTGTGTCTGTCAGCGTAGTGTCCAGAGGCTGGAGGTGCTACCAGGAGACAGACCAGTACACCAGGAGAAGTGGAGGTGGCCGTTGGAGGGCAACAACCCATCAGCAGGACCGCTACCTCCACCTTTGTTCAAGGAGGAACAGGATGAGCACTGCCAGAGCACTGCAAAATGACCTCCAGCAGGCCACAAATGTGCATGTGTCTGCACAAACGGTCAGAAACCGACTCCATGAGGATGGTCTGAGGGCTCGATGTCCACAGATGGGGGTTGTGCTCACAGCCCAACACTGTGCAGGATGCTTGGCATTTGCCACAGAACACCAGGATCGGCAAATTTGCTACTGGCGCACTGTGCTCTTCAGAAATGAAAGCAGGTTCACACTGAGCACATGTGACAGACATGACATAGTCTGGAGACGCCGTGGAGAGTGTTCTGCTGCCTGCAACATCCTTCAACATGACCGGCTTGGCAATGGTTCAGTAATTGTGTGTAGTGGCATTTCTCTGGAGGGCCGCACAGCCCTCCATGTGCTCGCCAGAGGTAGCCTGACTGCCATTAGGTACCAAGATGAGATCCTCAGACCCCTTGTGAGACCATATGCTGGTGCGGTTGGCCCTGGGTTCCACCTAATACAGGACAATGCCAGACTTCATGTGGCTGGAGTGTGTCACCAGTTCCTGCAAGATGAAGGCATTGAAGCTAAGGCCTCTTTCACACTTCAGTTTTTTACAATCAGTCACAATCCGCCAGGTTTTGAAAAAACGGATCCTCAATTTTCTTTTGAGGATCCGTTTTTTTTTCCCCATTGACTTCCATTATTGGCGGATTGTGACGGATTGCCGTCCGTTGCATCCGTTTTTTTTGCGGATCCGCCAAAAGTTGCTGTCCGTCACCATCCTCAAAGATTTGAAAACGGAGCTTGCAACGTTTTTTTCTCTGGCGGATCCTCCAGACACTCATTTAAAGCCTCTTTCACACTTCAGTTTTTTTGCATCAGTTCAAATCCACCAAAAAGGCAGACAAGCGGATCCGTTCTCAACTGATGTGAACGGATGGCACAGGATCCGTTTTCAGACGGATCCTGAAAAATGAGGAAATTTAAAGGAACCGCTGGCCGGGAAAAAAAAAAGAGAGAGAGAGAGAGAATTTTTTTTGTGTCCGGCACCCAGAAAGAATTTCGGGTTAAATCAGTGTCTGGAGGATCCGCCAGAGAAAAAAACGTTGCAAGCTCCGTTTTAAAATCTTTGAGGATGGTGACGGACAGCAACTTTTGGCGGATCCTCAAAAAAAACGGATGCAACGGACGGCAATCTGTCACAATCTGCCATTAATGGAAGTCAATGGGGAAAAAAAACGGATCCTCAAAAGAAAATAGAGGATCCGTTTTTTTCAAAACCTGGCGGATTGTGACTGATTGTAAAAAACTGAAGCGTGAAAGAGGCCTAACCCGAAATTCTTTCTGGGTGCCGGACAAAAAAAAAATCTCTCTCTCTCTATCCTTTTCCAGGCTGCGATTCCTTTAAAATTCTTCATTTGTCGGATCCGTCAAAAAAACGGACGGGTGCCATCCGTTGTCATCAGTACTAAAACGGATCCGCCATCCGTATTTTTGGCGGAATTTGACTGATGCAAAAAACTTAAGTGTGAAAGAGGCCTAAGGACTGGCCCGCCCGTTCCCCAGACCTGAATCTGATTGAACACATCTGGGACATCATGTCTCGCAGCATCCACCAACGTCACGTTGCACCACAGACTGTCCAGGAGTTGGCGGATGCTTTAGTCCAGGTCTGGGAGGAGATGCCCCAGGAGACCATCCGCCGCCTCAAGAGGAGCATGCCCAGGCATTGTACAGTAGGGAGGTCATACAGGCACGTGGAGGCCAAACACAATACTGAGCCTCATTTTGACTTGTTTTAAGGACATTACATTCCACATTAATTTTGTGTGTGACTCCAAATCCAGACTTCCATTGGTTAATAAATTTGATTTCCATTCATGATTTTTGTGTGATTTTGTTGTCAGCACATTCAACTTTGTACAGAACAAAGTATTCAATGAGAATATTTCATTCATTCAGATCTAGGATGTGTTATTTGAGTGTTCCCTTTATTTTTTTGAGCAGTATGTGTATGTATATATATATATATATATATATATATTTATATATACTGCTCAAAAAAATAAAGGGAACACAAACAGCCCCTGCAACTGGAATAGTGTTCCCTTTTTTGAGCAGTATATACAGTATGTGTGTGTATATATATATATTAAACAGTGGATAGTCACAAAGTCACTGGTAAAGTGCTGCAGGGGAGAATGTGTCATTTCACTTAATGGTGCCAGTTTTATCCTCCAGCACACTAAGTGCCATAAGGGGTTAAGCTAATTTATATAATGGGCTGGCTAATTTATATAATGGGCTGTCTTTTATATGGCTATCTATATTGCGGCTGGGAGGATGTCCACCTTATCTCCACCCCAGAGTGTGGTCTGGGCCTTAAATAGATGGACTTTAGAGGCAGTTTTGGTTCAGCCGGACTGGAGAGAGAATCTCCAGTGGTTTGTGTCCTGAGGAGGAGAGACTGAACCTGCCTTGTTCGTGAGCAGACAGCTCCCTGCGAATATATGGACTGTGTACAGCATTAATAATCCAACTGAAGATTTAAAGAGACAGTGTTCCTGTTTTCTACATCCGTGTACCTCTGAGTGAGTTGAACTGCCACTATATTTATATACATATATATGTAAAATATGAGATTGTCCCAATGAAGAACACCTCTAATGTTGTAGCACTACAGATATTTAAAGCTTTGCTGAAAGAGAGTACATGTGGTCGATGGGAAACTCAGCAGTGGGACAACCTGTGATCAAATCATTGTCTGGCACCTTTCTAGCATAAAATAACATTTTAACCTTTTATCATGAAAAATATAATAAAAACGTGAAGCCATCATTACGACTATTTATATTAATATAGATAGTAGTAGTTAAAAGCATAAATGTACCAAGAAATAAAACTTTGTATGTATTCACATTACGATGAATGATTAATTCTTTTGATCAATTCTCCATCTCTCTTCTACAGGATTCTGATTTTGGCCAGAATAATATATTTGATTTTAGTCCTGTCCCTGAAGGTGGGGATAATTTTTGGGGTGAGGGTAAGTCGCAGCAGTAGGATGAGCAGTGGCCAGTAGAGATGAGCGACTTTGCCTTTTTTAGGGTCGAGTCGGGTTTCATGAAACCCGACTTTCTCAAAAGTCGAGTCGAACGAAATCGGCCGACTATCGTGAAAAGTCAAAGGTCCGACTGAAACACGAAACCCAATGCAAGTCAATGGGGAAGCAAAGTCGGGAGGGAGTGGAGGACAGTAAACACACCTACATGCCGGACCGCTTTTTTTAACCCCTTAAGCCCCAAGGGTGGTTTGCACGTTCATGACCGGGCCAATTTTTGCAATTCTGACCACTGTCCTTTTATGAGGTAATAACTCTGAAACGCTTCCATGGATCCTGGTGATTCTGACACTGTTTTCTCGTGACATATTGTACTTCATGTTAGTGGTAAAATTTCATTCAAATAACATGCGGGTGTGCTTGTGTTTGATCGCGGTGTGCAAGGGGTTAACTTGTTGGGGGCAGTCTGTGACCGCCCCTGACACATTGTGCTGGGTGTCAGCTGTGATAATTAGTTGACACCCGGCCGCGATCAGCGGCGCTCACCACGTGGGCACCGCTGATCGCTATGACGTACTATCCCGTCCCCGGGAATTAAGTCCCAGGGCACATGGACGGGATAGTACGTCATATGGGATTAAGGGGTTAAAGTATGCAAAATCTCTCTCCGAACGCTGCACATGTCATCTCGTTGCCCACAGTGTACGTCCTTGCTCAATGGCTGAAAAAAGTCACGTGCAAGAATTCTGGGAAATCCGACTTTGGCGCTCGGGTTGGCGACCGCATGGCCGACCTCATGCTATGGTTAGGTTTCGCTGAGCGAAACCCGACTTTAGCAAAAGTCGGCGACTTTTGAATTTGACCGACCCGTTTCGCTCAACTCTAGTGGCCAGTACAGTGTTCCAACTGACCCATTCTTCACCCATTTTAGGTGCTGAATATGGAGCCTTTTCTGCACCCTTTTAGTTGGGAGATGCACATGCTAGAGTTGAGCGAAACAGGTCGTCCAGATTCATAAGTCGCCGACTTATGCCAAAGTCGGGTTTAGCTGACCAAAACCCGACCATAGCGTGAAGTCGGCCATGCGGTCGCCAAAATGAGCACCAAAGTCTGATTTCTCAGATTGCCAGGTGCCTTTTTTTCAGCCAATGAGCAAGGACGTACACTGTGGGCAACGAGATGACATGTAAATCGTCCACCACCATCGTAGAGAAGGGAATTGCAGTGACTGGCTTGCTTTGGGGGGCGTCATAGTGTCTATAAAAGCCCTGACCGCCGACCTCCATTTTACTTCTGCCGATCTTAACAGTAGGGAGAGGTTGCTGTTTATCAGTAGGGAGAGAGGGCTGTAAAGATATAAGAAGAAGTTCTAACGTGCTTGTGCTGATAGCAATTGTGCTGAACAGTTAGTGTGCAGTGACAGGGGAGCATTTTCTTGTGTGCAGCAGAGCTGGTTATTAGGCTGCCTGATAGCTGTACTGCTGTGTGTACACTGCTGTGCAGACTGCTTTTTACACAGCACTAACACTTTTATTCAATTTTTCTGCACAGTTACCGACCATTCATTTTTTCCCACACAGTATAGAGCTGTACGCTCCTCACACACTACCGTGTACTGGCTGGTATCACGGACAAATACATGCTGACTATCTGTGTGTGACTCTGGAAATATATACGGAGATTTAAATTTTCACGTACACCGTATACAGCTGTACCCTCCTCATACAGTACCGTATATCTGCTGTTTGCATTGCGGTCAAATACAGACTGAGTGGGCGTCTGTGTGTGACTTTGGAAATATATACGGAGATTTAAATTTTCACCTACACCGTATAAAGCTGTACGCTCCTCATACAGTACCGTATATCTGCTGGTATTTTTGGTACATTTTCCCAAACATGATGAAGTATGGTGTAAGAGGCCACGGACGTGGGTGGGGGGGCAGCTGGTACTTATGGTGGTGGAGGTGCATCTGCTTGTAGTGCCAAAAGCACAATAGCATCTAAGGCAGGAGGTGTTGAGCCTGCGTCATCTTCTGGCTCCAGAAGGCCGGTAAGACTCCCTTTTCTGGGAGTAGGTAAACCGCTTTTAAAGCCAGAGCATCAGGAACAGGTTTTGGCTTACATTGCTGAAACAGCCTCCAGCTCGATCGCCTCCTCTTCTGAAGTTTCAAAAACTGCAAGCACTGAGTCGTCAGTGCAGGCTTCTGGTCAGGAACAACACCTTTCCTTGTGTCCTTCACCCCCACCAAAAGTGAAGGATGCGGCAGGCCACACTTCAGATTACTCCCTGGAGCTCTTTTCACATACCATGCCTAAGTTATCAAGTGAAATCCTGAATTCCCCAGGCCAAGATGAATATGACTTAGAGTGCACTGATGCACAGCCAGTGCTACATGATTCTGCTGGTACATTCACCCAGAGCACTGCATTGCGCTTGCAGTCTACTGAGCCAGATTATGACCCTGATGAAACTCAGGTACACCTTCCCGCATACTATACCACCTTACACAGTGACACAGAGGAAGGTGCAGATGAAATTGAAGAGGAGATGATGGATGACACAGTTGTTGACCCCCATTGGCATCCATAGGGGAAGAGGGTGCTGCTGGCAATAGCTCAGAAGAGGAGGAGGATCCGCAGCAGGCATCGACATCGCAGCTGCGGTTATCTGGCAGGCCCGTAGCAGTCCAAAAACGTGTTAAAAAAAAACAAAAAGAATTGCAGGACAGCTTGGCCAGACAGTCAAATTAGCACAGCGTGCAAGGCCTTTTTCCCATAGTAGGAAGAGTGCAGTGTGGCACTTTTTTGACCAAAATCCTATTGATGAGGCAAAGGTTATCTGTAAGAAGTGCGGAAGGACCTTTAGCCGAGGGAGAAATCTCTGAAATTTGAATACCAGTTGCATGCATAGACATTTAAACACCATGCACTTGCAAGCATGGACGAACTACAAAACCTCAGGTAGCACACGTGCACCTGTTCCGACTGATGGTAGCCAGCAACGCTACATCGCTTCCCCCAATGTAAGCCCACTGGTTTGCACTCCACCAGCAAGAAATGTAGAGGTGTTGTCGCAAAGCCAAAGCAGGCAGGGAGTCACAATGTTTTCCCAGCGAAAGACAGCATCTAGGTCATCACCACCACCATCACCAACCCCCTCTCAGTCCGCCATGTCCACCGCTAGTTCCACCATATGCAGCTCTCAAGTCCAGCTCACTCTAGCAGAGACTCTGAGTAGGACAAGAAAGTACTCATCCTCTCATCCATGTACACTGGCTTTGAACGCCTACATTGCCAAACTGATCTCATTAGAGATGATGCCCTTCCATTTGGTTGAAAGCGCAGCGTTCTGAGAGCTCATGGCCTACGCTGTCCCATGCTATGACCTACCCAGTCGGCACTTCTTTTCTAGAAAAGCCATCCCTGCCCTCCACCTGCATGTGAAAGACCGCATTGTTCATGCACTCAAACAATCAGTGAGTGGAAAGGTGCACCTCACAACAGATGCATGGGCCAGTAGGCATGACCAGTTCCGTTAGATGTCCATCACTGCGCAATGGGTGAATGTGGTGGATGCAGGGTCCACAGGGGACAGCATCGGTGGGACAGTGCTGCCTAGCCCACGGTATAGGCAACAGTTGGCTGTAGGCGTTCGACCCTCCGCCTCCTACTCCTCCAGAAGCAAAAGCTTGTCGACAGAGCGCAGTCGCACGAGCACTCCATCCGCAGCTGCCAGTGTTGCACACAATGTGTCCCACTGTTGAACAGCTAGTGGTAAGTGTCAGCAGGCTGTTGGGCGACAACAGACACACCGTGGAGGTACTGGCCAACTACTTGCTGTGAGAAACTGAGTCAAGGCTGGGCAGTCTACATCTTGAGCCAGGCAAGGTAGACAGTGATAATGGATGTAATTTTGTGGCGGCCATAGCCCTGGCAAAACTCAGACACATAACTTGCCTGGCTCACACCTTGAACCTGGTGGTGCAGTGCTTCATAAATAATTATCCGGAGTTACCAGCCCTGCTCCAAAAGGTGCGAAGACTGTGCTCGCACATCCGTCACCCACCTGTAGACTCCAGTCGCATGCAGAGGCTGCAGCGATCGCTCCACCTCCCCAAGCACCGCCTAATCATAGACGTTGCAACAAGGTGGAACTCCACCATGCACATGGTTGAGAGGCTGTGCGAACAGAGGCAGGCTGTAATGCATTTGTGGGAGGATACACGGGCAGGCAGTTTGAGGGCAGACATCGAGTTGTCAGGTGTGCAGTGGTCAAAGCTGAAAGACCTCTGTAAAGTCATTCCGTGTTTTGAGGAATGCACATGGCTGGTAAGCGCAGATGACGGCATCATAAGCATGAGCATCCCACTTATGCGTCTGCTCATGCAAACTTTGACGCACATTAAGGATCAGGCATCTGCAGCGGAGGAGGAGGAGGAGGGAAGCCTTGATGACAGGCAGGCATTGTCTGCTCAGGGAACTGTCCTGGACGAGGTGGAGGAAGAAGAGGAAGAGGAGGAGGAGGAGGATGAGGGGGATGATTATTTTGGGGAGGAGGATGCTTCTCAGGGGGGCAAGAGAAAATGTTGGCTTGCCAAGTTCAGGTACAGTGTTTGTGCGTGACTGTAGGGATGTGTATTTGGCAGAAAGTGCTCCTCCACCCGCCACTGGCAGTGCATCATTGACACTTGGAACATTGGCCCACATGTGTGATTATCTCTTGCAGATCCTAAAAAGGGTCCCCCCCATTGCCAAAATTATGAAGGATGACGACTACTGGTTGGCCAGCTTCCTTGATCCATGCTATAAAGGCAAATTACAGAACATCATGCCACAGGAGAACCTAGAGCTAATATTGGCGAACAAACAAGCAACTGGTAAACCGTTTGTTAGAGGCATTCCCAGCACACAGCAGCAGTGCAGGTTCTACCACGAGCCCTACTGGGCAACATGGAAGGGGTGTTCGTGGTGCACAGAGCCGAAGTGGCGTTGGAGACAGGGGTTTCATGACCATGTTGTGGACTGATTTCTCGAGTAACGCTCACACGACTGGTAATACTGAATCGATTGCAACAGACAGGAGACAGCAGTTGTCAACTTTGGTTCAAAATTACCTCTCCTCCCCTATCGATGTTCTCCCTCACAGTTCATTCCCCTTTGACTACTGGGCCTGTAAACTGGACACCTGGCCTGAATTGGCACAATATGCCTTACAGGAGCTCGCTTGCCCTGCTGGTAGTGTGCTATCAGAAAGAGTCTTCAGTGCTGCTGGATCAATCCTGACAGAAAGAAGGACCCGACTGTCGACCCAAAATGTAGGTGATCTCACCTTCATTAAAATGAACCATGCCTGGGTTTCAAAGGATTTTGTACCACCTTCCCCTGATGACACATAGGTTGCCAGAAAAATGGCTCGCTTTGTCCTCCTCTTCCTCCGACTTCTCCAATTCCTCCATTTGCAGCTGCTGAACGTCCAGCCTACACCTAAAGTCAACATATGCCAGTTTTTCCACCTCCCTAACTGGGCTGTACCCCCCCACAACTTTAGCCAAATAACCCCCAGTTTTCAATGCGTTACTATTATTATAAAGTAAATTAAGGTTGACAAGTAGAGTTGAGCGACTTTTGGTTTTTTAGGGTCGCGTTTCGTTTCGTGAAACCCGACTTTTCCAAAAGTCGGGTCGAGCAAGATCGTCCGATTATAGGGAAAAGTCGGGGTCGTCCCGAAACACGAAACCCAATGTAAGTCAATGGGGAATAAAAGTCGGCAGTGAGAGGAGGACAGGAAACACACCTACAGTGCCCATTTGAATGCCAAAAGCATCAATTCTTCTTACTTAAGCTTATCAACCTTAATTAACTTCATAATACAAGTTACGCACTGAAAAATGGGGGTTATTTGGCTAAAGTTGTGGGGGGGGGAGGGCTGGCTGCAGGTTTTCATGTGCCCTGGGCGAAAGAGCGTCCCTTTAACACATACCACAAGGCCCATCTATTTCTCCATACAGAATCATTGGTCCCATATAATGTTTGAAACAGTATATGATGAGCTCCACATAATGCTACAGTATATGTTGGTCCCCATGGATGAAGCTCCACTGTCTTATGGGCCCAAATAATGCTCCAAACATAATGGGCCCCATTTCTAATGCTCTAGTGTATAATGGGCCCTGTAAATGCTGCTCCAGTGTCTGATGTCCACCTTTGGAATGTTCCAGTGTATGGTGGGCCCCATCTATCATTCTCCAGAGTATAGTGCTCCCCAAAAATTGCTGTCCCAACATTGAAAACAATCAAATAAGTCTCCTCGCTAGGGAATCCCTGTACTAGTCTGGACTCCTTGTCGTCCCCATCTTCCATCTCACTGCACAGTATTTCAACCTTGCAAGTGCTGTGATCCTGAGCAAGCAGGGGGGGCACACTCGTTGGCGACGGCACTGGCACAGGGCCTCTGATAGTACGGTGGTGTGTCTGATGGCGGGTGGGCCGAACCTGCACTTTCATCTGCAGCTTCCTCTTTGTCACCGTGTAAGATGGAACTGTATGGGAAGGGTAACCTGAGTTTCATCAGGGTCAGATTCAGGCCGTGTAGTGTAGGGAAGGTGACCTGACGTACGGACGGACGTGTCAGAATGGAGAAAGATAGGTATGCACAGTGTAGGTAGGTGTCAGTTATTATAGAGGGGAAACAGCTAGGAAAGTGTAGTGGACGTGCAGTACCTTGGGTGGACATTAGATGGCAGGGAGGAGTGTGAGCAAAGGACTTTACAGCAGCTTAGGGCTTTAGAAACCGTTGGTCATGGGGGGCGTGGTGACAGTTAGAGTGACAGTTTCAAGGAACCGGGAGAGTTATAAATACTGAGGGAGGGTTCCAGAAGGTTCCAGTCCCCAGGGGGAGCTCAGGTGACAGGAGGACTACGCCAGTCTGTGTGCCCTGAGGAGAATCCGACCAAGGGGACTGAGGAGAGGAAACGTCAGGGGGGTGGTCCTGACAGGAAAGGACCGCAGCAGAGACGAGGCTCTGGGTGAAGGACACCGTATGTAACACGACGACTGAGCAGTAGAAGCGCTGTTGGTTTACGGGCCTAAGGCGGCCACAGTGACGGACCTGTCAGGAGCGTCGACAGTAAAGGAGGGGACGGTGTGTGCAGACACGTCCCTAGTGTACGGTGTGAGAAGCGGCTCTGGAAAAGGAGGGCCGCGAGGTGTGCCGTCATTCGGACGGCCAGCGTGAATAAACTTGGACCTGTTGCACCCAGAATCTGCCTCCATCGTGTCTCTGTTATCATCTCTGCGCGGTAAGAAGTGGGACCACCCCCTATCATCCCCCAGCTCGGCCCACTACCGACACTACATTTGGCGTAGTCGGCAGGATGGCCGCCGCTAATACCTCATCTTCTGCGGCAGACCTGCCTCAAAGAATGGAAAAGGACTCGGACTACTCAGTTTGGATTACAATTACCGGTGGATTACGTTTGGCTTACCAGTGGATTACAAATGAGGAGCGCAGTGATGAATCTGTGTGGCCAGTAGAGGATCCGGGGCGGTACCAGGGACAGTGCAGTATGGCGGTGCTCCTTCAACGCAGAGGCGAGGTCCGGGTGTTCGCAGTTGTTCAGAATGGACTGGGACCCCCTCCAACGTACCCCCGTGGACAGCAGTATGTGCCCGGAGGCCGACGTTTCCATATATTGGACCCTGACAGGTGGGTGGAGAGGCCTGCCAACGCCCCACCCCACAGAGGGAGTGAAACCGAAGAAAAGCTTGGGAGCGGCTGTTTGGCGCCATTCGATTGCTGCCCACCGGATGGTATGAGACGCTGCGGGTGTCGGGGCATTGGCCGCTTAGAATGGCAGTGGCGGCAGGAGAACGAGCTGAGACAGAAGACGTCATCTTCGGGTCCATGGGCAAGAAGAGGAGTCTGTGCGGAGCCCGTGCGGAGCCAGAAGGAGCGGCCACCATTGATACCGGCGGAGAGTCTCCCCGCGGAGCCCCTGAGTCTGGAAGCTAGGCCCGCTGAGCAGCGAGTTGGAGAGCGGAGGCTGCGGGATGAGCCGTGCGGTGGTGTGACGGAGGCCGCGGCGCCGGGGAAGGTGAGAGTTCCCCCGGCCCTGCCGGCGGCTTCACAAGCGGCCCCTATCATTTTGCCACAACACGCAGCCTCCAGTGTACCGGAAGGCCCGGCTGCGGAGGGCCCTATGCTATACGTGGAATTGAGCAAGGCCCTAGCTCCCGTTCCCGAGCCTTCCCGCCCGGAGTCACCAGGGCGGAGCTTATTTACAGAAGGCGCGGTTGCGCTCCCTTGGCCGGTGTCAGCCTCATCACCCGAACCGGCCGTTACTCCGGCTTTGCTGGAAGTTGTGGATGCGGCCTACCCTGCGGCCGCGGTAATGCCAGTATTGGAACCGGCTAGGGTCTGTTTAACGGGCCCTGTGGACCAGCCCTCCGGAATCACGGCTGCTCCCATCCGCTACCCGGCCCCAGCGGCTGCTGGGCCACAGATATCATCGACCGCCTCTGCCCCGCGCCCTTTCTCTGCAAGGTCCCGCCCACCGGACTCTGGGACTGGCACGGTACCCTCCGTTTGGGTTGCGGAGGTGGTAAAACAAAAGAAGGTTCGAGAGCAGGAGGTATGGAGCCTGCTTCATTCAAAAGGGGAGGCTGGCATGGCGGTGGAAAGATCCCGGGGGCGGCTGGTGTACACCAATGTGGCCCGGGGGTATGGCTTCATACGTGATCAGACTGGTCAGAAGGTATACGTGAACGTAGCTTCCATACGCCACGGCCGTGCTCTGGAAATAGGGGACTTTGTCTCTTATTATAAAGAATACTGCCCCCGCGGGTATTATGCGGTGGCGGTACTGGCGGTACCTGAGGAACGCGAACCCCCGTAAAGAGGACTGTATTGGACACTCCCTTCACCCCAGGAGTTCCACGGATGTGGGCCCCTTGCTACCGGCCATCAGGAGATGGCCTGGACTGTCAGAGTCTGAAAGAACAGTTCTAGTTTTAAAAAAAAAAAAATGTTTTATGTGATTAAGCTGTTTTTTTTAGAATGTTCCTCTTACAGGATGTTATTTTACTGATTTGGAAACTTGACAGAACGGGGATACGAAGACAAGAGGGAGTGTTCATGTCCAAGGAAGGGGGAGGGAAAAGGAGTACTGGCGATGTTTATTGTTGAACGTTGAGTTTTAAAGCAAAAGAAAATGAAAAAAAAATAATATAAAAATGGGTACTTGTGCTATTATAAAGTTGTTTATTGTATAATATGCCAAAGTAAAATGCAACAGGTCCGGGTAAGGGAAGGTCTGCTGGACCAAAGGAAAGTGTGAGATCCGGTAGGGATCTAAGAGTTGAGGTCTGGGAGACCGGGACGCCGACCATGACATGTAATTGAAAGAAGGAAAATGAGTTGGAAGACGTGAGAGAGACAGCCGTCCTAGGTCAGGTCCCCAACACCACGGACACCCCTGAAGAAGGAAAGGCGGGCGCCGGCAATGATCTGGTAGGTGTGTGGCCTCAATCATGGCGTACCGAATAGTGAAAGGTGACAGAAGGGGAGAGTAGGGGAAAGATACAGGCCGTAGAGAGAATACGGGTGTACCTTGCCCAATGTGAAAGACGTTGTCATGTGGCGTGCGCGCTGGTGAGTAGCAGTAGGCTGCTCAGAGCATAGTGCTCCCAGTAAGATTCGGCCCCCGCAGATAGTGGGTTTGGCTCAACAGCTGGTCCGACAATAGAATGTAGGTGTAGCTTCAGAACGACAAAGGCAGGGAAGACGATTGTCGAGGACGACAATGGACAAAGGAAGGGAGAGTGTAGGGAAGGTGACCTGACGTACGGACGGACGTGTCAGAATGGAGAAAGATAGGTATGCACAGTGTAGGTAGGTGTCAGTTATTATAGAGGGGAAACAGCTAGGAAAGTGTAGTGGACGTGCAGTACCTTGGGTGGACATTAGATGGCAGGGAGGAGTGTGAGCAAAGGACTTTACTGCAGCTTAGGGCTTTAGAAACCGTTGGTCATGGGGGGCATGGTGACAGTTAGAGTGACAGTTTCAAGGAACCGGGAGAGTTATAAATACTGAGGGAGGGTTCCAGAAGGTTCCAGTCCCCAGGGGGAGCTCAGGTGACAGGAGGACTACGCCAGTCTGTGTGCCCTGAGGAGAATCCGACCAAGGGGACTGAGGAGAGGAAACGTCAGGGGGGTGGTCCTGACAGGAAAGGACCGCAGCAGAGACGAGGCTCTGGGTGAAGGACACCGTATGTAACATGACGACTGAGCAGTAGAAGCACTGTTGGTTTACGGGCCTAAGGCAGCCACAGTGACGGACCTGTCAGGAGCGTCGACAGTAAAGGAGGGGACGGTGTGTGCAGACACGTCCCTAGTGTACGGTGTGAGAAGCGGCTCTGGAAACGGAGGGCCGCGAGGTGTGCCGTCATTCGGACGGCCAGCGTGAATAAACTTGGACCTGTTGCACCCAGAATCTGCCTCCATCGTGTCTCTGTTATCATCTCTGTGCGGTAAGAAGTGGGACCACCCCCTATCATCCCCCAGCTCGGCCCACTACCGACACTACATTAGCGTGCGAGGGGAATGTAGTGGTCTGGGTCAATGTACCAGCAGATTCATCGAGCAGTGGCTGGGCATCAGTGCACTTGTGTCGCCCCCAGGAGTACGGTCGCCACAGTGGCATTACCTTCTTCCTAGGGAGTGTGATGTCATGCTTGGGAGCAACGAACGATCTCTCTAGCAGGTTAACTGATTGGGCGGCGTTATTCCCACGAGTCATGACCCTCCAAACAGCGTTCATGAAGGCAAAGTGTTTGTTTTACGTGGGCAGTATGGTTGCAAAGCTGAACCTTAAAGGAATGTCCAGAAGGGCACCAACAGGAGTGGAGCCTACGGTTAAATTCGACTCCACCTGGGAAACCTCAACCATGCCAGCTACAGAACAGATGCACACATAGCAAGCTTAATTCCGTTAACGAACGAGACTCCGTCATGCCCCGCGGTCCGAGTCCGGCTTACTAGAGGGACACGTGAGGCTCTGGAACATGAGATTGGCCAATAACTGGTGTGTCATGCCCTTACATGTCCGTGGCTGCATGTGCGCTACACTGAAAAGGCCAGAGTTTGTCGCTTACAGGTGCAGATAACCCGCTGAACAACGATAGTGATGGGGATCACTGATTACAATTATTACCCGCGAACAATGATTTCCCAGTAAGTGCAGGTCAACTGCAGTTCCGGAATTAGGCCTAACCGTCATTCCTGAAAAAATGAAAAACTTACGTGTGCAAACCACAGGTGCTGTAGCTTGCTTAACAGCTCGCCAGCCGTTCTCACGCCCAGTATGGATTACACGTGATTGCACAAAGGTTAGAAAGGGTACCGTATCCCCAGATAACATGTATGGATAGCGTACACATTCAAAATATATGTCTCAGGAGGCAGGCTCAGACGGTGTTAGGCCCAGTATGGATTGCACGTGATTGCACAAAGGTTAGAAAGGGTACCGTATCCCCGGATAACATGTATGGATAGCGTACACATTCAAAATATATGTCTCAGGAGGCAGGCTCAGACGGTGTTAGGCCCAGTATGGATTGCACGTGATTGCACAAAGGTTAGAAAGGGTACCGTATCCCCGGATAACATGTATGGATAGCGTACACATTCAAAATATATGTCTCAGGAGGCAGGCTCAGACGGTGTTAGGCCCAGTATGGATTGCACGTGATTGCACAAAGGTTAGAAAGGGTACCGTATCCCTGGATAACATGTATGGATAGCGTACACATTCAAAATATGTCTCAGGAGGCAGGCTCAGACGGTGTTAGACCCAGTATGGATTGCACGTGATTGCACAAAGGTTAGAAAGGGTACCGTTTCCCCGGATAACATGTATGGATAGCGTACACATTCAAAATATATGTCTCAGGAGGCAGGCTCAGATGGTGTTAGGCCCAGTATGGATTGCACGTGATTGCACAAAGGTTAGAAAGGGTACCGTATCCCCGGATAACATGTATGGATAGCGTACACATTCAAAATATATGTCTCAGGAGGCAGGCTCAGACGGTGTTAGGCCCAGTATGGATTGCACGTGATTGCACAAAGGTTAGAAAGGGTACCGTATCCCTGGATAACATGTATGGATAGCGTACACATTCAAAATATATGTCTCAGGAGGCAGGCTCAGACGGTGTTAGGCCCAGTATGGATTGCACGTGATTGCACAAAGGTTAGAAAGTGTACCGTATCCCCGGATAACATGTATGGATAGCGTACACATTTAAAATATATGTCTCAGGAGGCAGGCTCAGACGGTGTTAGGCCCAGTATGGATTGCACGTGATTGCACAAAGGTTAGAAAGGGTACCGTATCCCCGGATAACATGTATGGATAGCGTACACATTCAAAATATATGTCTCAGGAGGCAGGCTCAGACGGTGTTAGGCCCAGTATGGATTGCACGTGATTGCACAAAGGTTAGAAAGGGTACCGTATCCCCGGATAACATGTATGGATAGCGTACACATTCAAAATATATGTCTCAGGAGGCAGGCTCAGACGGTGTTAGGCCCAGTATGGATTGCACGTGATTGCACAAAGGTTAGAAAGGGTACCGTATCCCCGGATAACGTATGGATAGAGTACACATTCAAAATATATGTCTCAGGAGGCAGGCTCAGATGGTGTCAGGCACAGTATGGATTTGACGGCCCAGATTACACAGCGGAGGAGCAGGGAGAGGTAAAGATTGCAAATGCTGGGGCCCTGCCCAAGCAAGGGGGGCCCACTCGTGGGCATCGGTACTGGCACTGGGCCCCTCATAGTACAGCGGTGTGTCTGACGGCGGGTGTGCACCACCACCGTCAGAGACACTTGATTGCACTATGAGGGACCCTGTGCCAATGCCCGCGCCCAAGAGTCGGCCTACCCACCTGTCCAGGGCAACGGCACTCGCACGGTGTCGTGCGGTAGGTGGTGACCCCGGCCATGGGGGGGGAGGCAGCACAGTTAGGGAGTTTTAGAAAGTGGCATATGTTGATGTTGGACATTCAGCTGATGCAAAAGGCGAAATAGGTCAAGTCCCAGGAAGAGGTGGACCAAAGCAAGCCATTTTTCTGTCACCCTATGTGTCATCAGGGGAAGGTGGGACAAAATCCTTGGAAACCCATGCATGGTTCATTTTAATGAAGGTTAGATCATCCACATTTTGGGTTGACAGACGGGTCCTTTTTTCTGTCAGGATTGATCCAGCTGCACTGAAGACTCTTTCCGATAGCACACTTGCAGCTGGGCAAGCGAGCTCCTGTAAGGCATATTGTGCCAATTCAGGCCAGGTGTCCAGTTTAGTGGCCCAATAGTCAAAGGGGAATGACCTGTGTGGGAGAACATCGATATGGGAGGAAAAGTAGTTTGTAACCATAGTTGACAACTGCTGTCTCCTGTCACTTTCCATCGATGCAGTATTACCAGTTGTGTGAGCGGTATTTGAAAAATCAGTCCACAACATTGTCATGAAACCCCTGTCTCCAACGCCACTTCTGCTGTGTGCACCACGAACACCTCTGCCAAGCTGCCCCCGGCCCGTACGGCTCGTGTGAGAACCATCACCGCTGCTGTGTGCTGGGAATGCCTCAAGCAACCGATTTACCAGAGTTGCTTGTTTATTAGCCAATATTAGGTCAAGGTTCTCCTGTGGCATGATGTTTTGTAATTTGCCTTTATAGCGTGGATCCAGGATGCTGGCCAACCAGTAGTCGTCATCGTTCATCATTTTGGCAATGCGGGGGTCCCTTTTTAGGATCCGCAAGGCATAATCTGACATGTGGGCCAATGTTCCCGGTGTCAATGATGCACTGCGAGTGCTGGTTGGAGGAGCACTTTCTGGCAAATCCACATCCCTCCAGTCACGCACAAACCCTGTACCAGACCTTGCCACGCCAACATTTTCACTTGCCCCACGAGATGCATCCTCCTCCCCTAAGTAATCATCCCCATCATCATCCTCCTCCTCCTCTTCTTCCTCCACCTCGTCCAGGAGAGGTCCCTGAGCAGACAATGGCTGAATGTCATCAAGGATTCCCTCCTCCTCTTCCTCCTCATCAACATTGGCTGCAGACGCCTGCTCCTTAAGGTGCGTCAAAGTTTGCATGAGCAGACGCATAAGTGGGATGTTCATGCTTAGGATGGCGTCGTCTGCGCTTACCAGCCGTGTGCATTCCTCAAAACACTGAAGGACTTTACAGAGGTCTTTCAGCTTCGACCACTGCACACCTGTCAACTCCATGTCTGCTCTCAAAGTGCCTGGCCGTGTATCCTCCCACAAATGCATTATGGCCTGCCTCTGCTCGCACAGCCGCTCCACCATGTGCAGGGTGGAGTTCCACCTTGTTGCAATGTCGATAATGAGGCGGTGGTTGGGAAGGTGGAGCAATCGCTGCAGCTTCTGCATACGAACGGAGTGTACAGGCGACCGGCGGATGTGCGCGCACAGTCTTCGCACCTTCTGGAGCAGGGCTGTTAACTCCGGATAATTTTTGAGGAAGCACTGCACCACCAGGTTCAAGGTGTGAGCCAAGCAAGGTATGTGGCTGAGTTTTGAAAGGGCTATGGCTGCCACAAAATTACGGCCGTTATCACTAACTACCTTGCCTGCCTCAAGATGTACACTGCCCAGCCATGACTCAGTTTGTCGCTTCAAGTACTCGGCCAGCACCTCGGCGGTATGTCTGTCGCCCAAACACATCATCTGCAACACAGCCTGCTGACGCTTTCCACTAGCTGCTCGATAGGGGGACACATCGTGTGCAACAGTGGCAGCTGCAGATGGAGTGCTCGTACGACTGCGCTCTGTGGACGAGCTTTCGCTTCTGGAGGAGGAGGAGGAGGAGGAGGAGGGTGGAACGCCTACAGCCAACTGTTTCCTATACCGTGGGCTAGGCAGCACTGTCCCACCACCGCTGTCCCCTGTGGACCCTGCATCCACCACATTAACCCAGTGCGCAGTGATGGACACGTAACGGCCCTGGCCATGCCGACTGGACCATGCATCAGTTGTGAGGTGCACCTTTCCGCTCACTGACTGCTTGAGTGCATGGACAATGCGGTCTTTCACATGATGGTGGAGGGCTGGGATGGCTTTGCGAGAGAAGAAGTGGCGACTGGGTAGGTCATAGCGTGGTACTGCATAGGCCATGAGTTCGCGGAAAGCTGTGCTTTCCACCAACCGAAAGGGCATCATCTCAAACGAGATTAGTTTGGCAATGTGGGCGTTCAAACCCAGTGTACGCGGATGAGAGACTGAGTACTTTCTTGACCTACTCATAGTGTCTGGGAGGGTGAGCTGGACTTGAGAGCTGCATATGGTGGAAGTAGCGGTGGACAGGGCGGACTGAGAGAGGGTTGATGATGGTGATGGAGTTGGTGTTCTTTCTGATGGCCTAGAATCAGTCTTTCGTTGATATAACAGTGGGATTCCCTGACTGCTGTGGCCTTGCAACGACACCTCAACATTTGCTGCTGTGCTAACCGGTGGGCTTACAGTGGGGGAAACAATGTAGCGTTGATGACTACCTTCGTTGTGATCAGTTGCACATGTGGCACTTGAGGTTTGGTGTTGTGCCCACGCTTGCAAGTGCATGCTGGTTAAATGTCTAAGCATGCAACTGGTATTCAAATTTTTCAGATTTTTCCCTCGGCTAAAGGTCTTTGCGCACTTCTTACAGATAACCTTGGCCTGATCATGAGGATTTTGTTCAAAAAAGTGCCACACTGCACTCTTCCTACTTTGGCAGACATTTTGCGGCCTAGCACGCTGTGATCTTTTGACCCTCTGGACAAGCTGTCCAGCAACTCTTTTGATGTTTGGAACCTGTCTTTGGAGTGCTCCGGGCCTGCCAGATAACAGCTGTTGCGATGTCGATGTCTGCTGTGGATGCTCCTCATCTGAGCTATTGGAAGCAGCACCCTCTTCCCCCAATGGATGCCAATCTGGGTCAACAACTGGGTCATCCATCACCTCCTCTTCTATGTCATGTGCACCTTCCTCTGTGTCACCGTGTATGGTGGTATAGTGTGCAGGAAGGGGCACCTGAGTCTCATCAGGGTCAGAATCTGGCTCTGTACACTGCGAGGACAATGTAGTGCTCTGAGTGAATGTACCAGCAGAATCATCCATCAGCGGCTGTGCATCAGTGCACTCCATGTCAGATTCATCTTGGCCTGGGTAATTCACCATTTCACTTGATAATCCAGGCATGGTATGTGAAAACAGCTCCATGGAGTAATCAGTAGTATGGCCTGCGTCATCCTTCAATCTTGGTTGGGGTGAAGGACACAAGGAAAGGTGTGGTTCATGAACATGAGCCTCCAATGACGACTCAGTGCTTTTACTTTTTACAACTGAAGAAGAGGAGGCGATAGAGCTGGAGGCTGAGTCAGCAATGTAAGACAAAACTTTTTCCTGATGCTCTGGCTTTAAAAGCGGTTTGCCAACTCCTAGAAAACTAAGCGTTCAAGGCCTTATGTAGCCAGACGATGACGCAGGCTCAACACCTCCTGCATTCGGTCCTATTTTGCTCTTGCCACTACCATCAGATCCACCACCAACACCATCATTACCAGCTGCCAACCCCCGCCCAATTCCATGGCCTCTTCTACCAGCCTTCCTCATTTTTGGTAGAAATGTAGACAAAATCCAACAAACTATATAGTAATGTAAAACAAGGTACAAGGTGTCTATAGGACAGGGGAGATTTTGAATTTCTGCACACACTTTTGGACACTGGACACTTTTGGATTGTGTGAGGCCCACTGATATCTGAGCGCTATGTTACAGGCTCGATGGCACAGCTGTGACCTAAGTGACTAGAGGATAAGTGAGATTTTGAATCTCTGCACACACTTTTGGACACTGGACACTTTTGGATTGTGTGAGGCCCACTGATATCTGAGCGCTATGTGACAGGCTCGATGGCACAGCTGTAACCTAAGTGACTAGAGGATAAGTGAGATTTTGAATCTCTGCACACACTTTTGGACACTGGACACTTTTGGATTGTGTGAGGACCACTGATATCTGAGCGCTATGTGACAGGCTCGATGGCACAGCTGTGACCTAAGTGACTAGAGGATAAGTGAGATTTTGAATCTCTGCACACACTTTTGGACACTGGACACTTTTGGATTGTGTGAGGACCACTGATATCTGAGCGCTATGTGACAGGCTCGATGGCACAGCTGTGACCTAAGTGACTAGAGGATAAGTGAGATTTTGAATCTCTGCACACACTTTTGGACACTGGACACTTTTGGATTGTGTGAGGCCCACTGATATCTGAGCGCTATGTGACAGGCTCGATGGCACAGCTGTGACCTAAGTGACTAGAGGATAAGTGAGATTTTGAATCTCTGCACACACTTTTGGACACTGGACACTTTTGGATTGTGTGAGGCCCAATGAATATCTGAGCGCTATGTGACAGGCTCGATGGCACAGCTGTGACCTAAGTGACTAGAGGATAAGTGAGATTTTGAATCTCTGCACACACTTTTGGACACTGGACACTTTTGGATTGTGTGAGGCCCACTGATATCTGAGCGCTATGTGACAGGCTCGATGGCACAGCTGTGACCTAAGTGACTAGAGTATAAGTGAGATTTTGAATCTCTGCACACACTTTTGGACACTGTACACTTTTGGATTGTTTGAGGCCCACTGATATCTGAGCGCTATGTGACAGGCTTGATGGCACAGCTGTGACCTAAGTGACTAGAGGATAAGTGAGATTTTGAATCTCTGCACACACTTTTGGACACTGGACACTTTTGGATTGTATGAGGCCCAATGAATATCTGAGCGCTATGTGACAGGCTCGATGGCACAGCTGTGACCTAAGTGACTAGAGGATAAGTGAGATTTTGAATCTCTGCACACACTTTTGGACACTGGACACTTTTGGATTGTGTGAGGCCCACTGATATCTGAGCGCTATGTGACAGGCTCGATGGCACAGCTGTGACCTAAGTGACTAGAGGATAAGGGAGATTGGATTGCTTTTAAAAAAGCAGTTTGCGGAGCAGTGGGTAAACAGCAATGCCAGCCTGTCAGGAAGCCTTAAAAGGCAGCCCAACAACCAACACCACTGATACACCACAATATAGCCTCCCCTTGCACTGCACACACAGTGACTGGTGTGTTGTGCAGGCCAAATTGCTATCAGCAGCAGAAGCAGTTTTTTTTTCTTCTCAGCAGGACCAAAAAAAAAAAAATTGGGATTGCTTTTAAAAAAGCAGTTTGAGGCCCAATGAATATCTGAGCGCTATGTGACAGGCTCGATGGCACAGCTGTGACCAAAGTGACTAGAGGATAAGGGAGATTGGATTGCTTTTAAAAAAGCAGTTTGCAGAGCAGTGGGTAAACAGCAATGCCAGCCTGTCAGGAAGCCTTAGAAGGCAGCCCAACAACCAACACCACTGATACACCACTATATAGCCTCCCCTTGCACTGCACACACAGTGACTGGTGTGTTATGCAGGCCAAATCGCTAGCAGCAGAAGCAGTTTTTTTGTCTTCTTCCCTGCCTAACGCTCTCCCTACAGAATCAGCAGCAACCTTTCCCTATACTGAGATCGGCAGAAGTAAGATGTTGGTCGGCGTGCACGCCCTTTTATACCCCCTGTGACGCCCACCAAAGCAAGCCAATCACTTGCATGCCCTTCTGAAAGATGGTGGTGACCCGTGCCTATGTCATCACGTTGCCCACAGTGTCCGTGGATCCTGATTGGCTGAAAAAGAGCGCAAAACAATCTTTTGAAACGCGACTTTGGCGCGTAAGTCGCCGACCTCGTGGCCGACCTCATCCTAGGGTCGGGTTTCGTTTCATGAAACCCGACTTTGCCAAAAGTCGGCGACTTTTGAATTTTTTCGACCCGTTTCGCTCAACTCTATTGACAAGCTTAAGTAATAAGAATTGATGTCGTTGCCATTGAAATGGGCACTGTAGGTGTGTTTACTGTCCTCCACTCACTGCCAACTTTTATTCCCCATTGACTTGCATTGGGGTCGGCTTTCGGTCGGAACTCCTACTTTTGCCGATAGTCGGTCGATTTCGTTCGTCTTGACTTTTGGAAAAGTCGGGTCGTACGAAACCCGACTCGACCCTCCCGGAGGCAAAGTAGCTAATCTCTAGCACATGCTACTCCCCTAGAAGGCTGATGTCACACACTGATCCCGTAAAAAAGTGACAATGGCTTTTTATATGTTCTGGACACCAACTAGTGGAAAGGAAGGATTTTCATATATTCTTCTGCCAGCGCAGAAAAATTATCATAACTCCAGTCTTAGTCATGGCCATCACTGCAGAACTCACACGAATGCTTGTTCTAAGCAGAGAACAAACAAAAAAATAAGGAAATCTTTTATCCTTTACACTTTGTCATTATAAGCTGCGTTATAAACGATGTATTATTTATTTTATAAATACAAATACAACTAAGAGTATGGGGTGGTCTGATGTCATTAGTGGTTTTGTGACAGCAGCAGGGACAATGCCAGTTCTTACTGCCATCACTAAACCATGCACTCAGGGTTATCTGGTAAGAAAGCCTGATCTTCTATTAGTTGAACATATTTCTTTTGTTTCTCTTTGACAATCTGGATAAATGTGTAACAGTTCTCCAACGAGAGGACGAGGACAGGAATGCTAGTGCCACCTTTTAGAAGTAGCAATCCTAAACGTCAATATCAACTTTGACTCCATTTGCAGAAATGTGCTTCAGGGTCTTTGCCCCTCATTAGTGCAAAGCAGTGGATCTGTTTCAGGTAAGTGAGAGGCATCTAATTGAGGATCTACGTGGGGAACTTTTCCTTTTGTGCAGAGTGCCAAGCTGGCATAAGGAAAATTATAGGCCATGTAATGCCCCTCTGGGAATTTAATTATGCAAATATCCTTTTCTAAGAGGAAGAGGATGCAAATGCTATTGCCACCTATCATAAGTAACAATCCTAAACGTCAATATGAACCCTTTAAAGAGCACATGTCTTATGATAATAAGTCAAACCATGAAACTCAATTTATGGTCAGGTGTTTCAGGATATTTGCCCCTCATCAGTACAAAGCGGGAGATCTGATTTGACTGGGTGAGAGGCATCTGAATCAAAAGGGAAATGTTTCTCCTTGTAGAGAGTACCAAGTCAGTGTAAGGAGACTTATAGGCCATGCAATGCTCCTTTGGGAATTTATTTATGCAAATAGCCTTTTTTGAGAGGAAGAGGATACCTACTCTAGTGCAACCTATTAAGAGTAGCAATCATAAATGTCAATACTGACCCTTTAAAGGGCCATGTCACACAACTTTTGATGTGTCTGGAAAAAATAGGCATTTGAGAGTGCCAATGACATGAGGATACAAACTGATACTATATAATCCTTGCTGTGACTAATATAATTGGCCGTTCCGGGGATGAATCATATATAGAATTTATTACACAACCATATGACATTAAATACTCATTATATATTTCCTTTACATGGGCCACATTATTAGTCCGGCTATGTTTGAAGTCACAGTAACAAGTCAATAATCAGGCAGTCTGGAGAACGTAACCTTGCTGAAATAACCGCCATTGTTCCGATGACTCCAGGCTATACAGAATGCAGTCCAAGGGAAAATGAAAACTTTTTATTGCTCCCAATGAAACCTACAATTGCTCAATTTATCAGTATCCACTGGATAAGAACCTATGGCACGTGGATTGTTCCTTTGTAATCACCTACACTGCCTTTTAGTGCCGGCTCAATTTCATGGATGGGAAGAATCTCTACATCAAAGGGACTCGGTTCCTTCCTTCGCTCTTAAAATGCAGCTCTGCTGTTCTGAGCAGCCAAGGAAAATAGGTTAATCTGAGAAATCTTTGCTGTCCTCTAATGTTTGCCATCCTTAACTGTGAGGCCACTTAAATACCATCACAATGATGACAGCTCTGTGGGCTTAATATTGGACTGCTTTGTCTGCGAGACAGAAAAGCCAGGATAGTAAATTAAATGGTATCAATTTTTTTGGTATTTAAAGGGCACCTGTCACCAGTTTGAAGAAATCATTTAAAAGAAAAAAACAAAACACCCTCCGGACTTTGTGCTGCTACATACAGAATATTACGAGTCCATGTGGTTCAGCATCCTACACAGAAATCATAGCACCCCACGTCTCATTCATTGATGTGATACGTTACTTTTTTAATTGTAGTCCTGCCTAATTTGACAACATACTAGCATGTTATTTACAGTGGGTACGGAAAGTATTCAGCCTCCTTTACATTTTTCACTCTTTGTTTCATTGCAGCCATTTGGTAAATTCAAAAAAGTTAATTTTTTCTCATTTATATACACTCTGCACCACATGTTAACTGAAAAAAACAGAAATGTAGACATTTTTGCAAATCCATTCTATTATTTCTAAACACTGTTTTTCGGTGATTACTTTGTATCTTCGTTCATACTGCACCCACACACACAAATGATACACCATTTGAAAGGTAAACTTGCCACCTTCTGCAAGAAAATAGCGAAACAAACTACATATCCACGATTTGATCAAAAAATACAGTTTAAACATTAATTTTCAAAAACCTGCAGTAAGGAAAAATGACCTGCAGGTGGCACCACACTACCAAAAAGCACACTACCACAAAGCTGCTTACAAACATCACAAACAAATCCAAACATTTGATTTGGGGGCTTTCCAGCTTGCCGAACTGCTTGCCCAGCAAATAGGAGGATTGCACACTTCACTGCAGGTGAGTCACATATGAAAATACATTTGTAAACATGCACTGCCTATTGAATTGCACACTTGCTCAGTTCATACTCCACCCACAAAAGCAAATGATACACCATTTGAAAGGTCCAATGACCTGCAGGTGGCAGCACACTACCACAAAGCTGTCTACAGACATCACAAACAAATCCAAACATTTTCCTTGGGGTCTTTCCAGCTTGCCCAAGTGCATGCCCAGCCTATTTCAAGCACATTGGAGGATTGCACATTTCACTGCAGGTGAGTCACATATGCAAACACATTTGTAAGCATGCACTGCTTTTTCAGTGATTACTTCACCCCACACACAAATGGTGACTCACATATGCAAACACATTTGCAAACATGCACTGCTTTTTCGCTGATTACTTCACCCCATGCACACAAATGATACATCATTTGAAAGTTAATCTTGCCCCCTTCAGCAAGAAAAGAGCCAAACAAACCACACATCCACGATTTTATCGCTAAATACAGTTTAAACATTAATTTTCATAAACCTGCAGTAAGGAAAAATGACCTGCAGGTGGCACCTCAACCGTAATACAATTTGGCCTCTACTTATGAAAACAATTTATTGTATTACCAATCTACATATATAAATACCTATCTGTGTTCATCAGTTCATCAAATATATTAACATTTGATCAGCTTGCTTTTTCTGAAATTGCCTGCGTCACTGACGACCAATGTGCGAAACTTTCGCAAGGACCAACTAGTTTATTAAAAAAATAAACTGAAATATCATATGGCCACATGTATTCAGACCCTTTGCTCAGTATTGAGTAGAAGCACCCTTTTGAGCTAGTACAGCCATGAGTTTTCTTGGGAATGATGGGGATTTGGGCATCCTCTGCCATTCTTCCTTGAAGATACTCTCCAATTCCAACACGTTGGATGGTGAACGATGGTGGACAGCCATTTTCAGGTCTCTCTAGAGATGCTCAATTGGGTTTAGGTCAGGGCTCTAGCTGGGCCAGTCAAGAATGGTCACAGAGTTGTTCTGAAGCCACTCATTTGCTATTTTAACTGCGTGCTTAGGGTCATTGTCTTGTTGGAAGGTGAACCTTCAGCCAAGTCTGAGGACCAGAGCACTCTGGAAGAGATTTTCATCCAAGATATCTTTGTACTTGGCCACATTCATGTTTCCTTTAATTGCAACCAGTCGTCCTGTCCCTGCAGCTGAAAAACATCCCATAGCATGATTCTGCCACCATCATGTTTCACTGTTGGGATTGTATTGGACAGGTGATGAGCAGTGCCTGGTTTTCTCCATACATACCCCTTAGAATTATCACCAAAAAGTTCTATCTTCTTCTCATCAGACCAGAGAATCTTACTTCTCATAGTCTGGGAGTCCTTCATGTGTGTTTTAGCAAACTCTGTGCGGGCTTTCATATGTTTTGCACTGAGGAGAGGCTTCCGTCGGGTCACTCTGCTATAAAGGCCCGACTGGTGGAGGGTTGCAGTGATAGATGACTTTGTGGAACTTTCTCCCATCTCCATATTGCATCTGTGGAGCTCAGCCACAGTGATCTTGGGGTTCTTCTTTACCTCTCTCACCAATTCTCTTCTCCCATGATTGCTTCGTTTGGCTGGACGGCCTGGTCTAGGAAGGCTTCTGGTGGTCCCAAACTTCTTCCATTTAAGGATTATGGAGGCCACTGTGCTCTTAGGGACCTTGAGTACTGCAGAAATTCTTTTGTAACCTTGGCCACATGTGTGCCTTGCCACAATTCTGTCTCTGAGCTCCTTGGCCAGTTCCTTTGACCTCATGATTCTCATTTGGTCTGACATGCACTGTGAGCTGTGAGATCTTATATAGACAGGTGTGTGCCTTTACAAATCAAGTCCTATGAGTTTAATTAAACACAGCTGGACTCCAATGAAGGAGTAGAACCATCTCATGGATCACAAGGAAATAGACAGCATGTGACTTAAATATGAGTGTCTGAGCAAAGGGTCTGAATACTTATGATCATGTGATATTTCAGTTTTTTCTTTTTTAATAAATTTGCAGAGATTCCTACATTTCTGTTTTTTTCAGTCAAGATGGGGTGCAGAGTGTACATTAATGAGAAAAAATTAACTTTTTTGAATTTACCAAACGGCTGCAATGAAACAAACAGTGGAAAATTCAAAGGGGTCTGAATACTTTCCATACCCACTGTACCTCTCTTTAATCCAGCTCCCTCCTTTTTCAGTAGTAGAAAACTTTCTCTGAGAGCCAGATTGCCAAGTCAACCTGATGCATGGCTGTGACTTCACTCACTTGGGCCATTAGCCCATCTCAGGGTGCAAGTCATCATCACCTGAAACTTGTGGTGCTCCTCTCCAGTGTCCCTCCTGCCTTCCCTGAATAAGAACTCTGTAGCAAACGTAGCTCTGCTGAGTTAGCTCTGTTGTTCCACTCTGCACTCAGACTCTATTACAAACTAAACTCTGCGTAATCTCTGATTTTTTCCCCCTGCCAGTTCAGTACTGAGACTCAGTACTACTGTAACTCATCCCTGTTTCTGAGACAACTATGCTATATAGTTGAGATAGTTCTGCCCAAACTCAGCTTTGCGCTGTGTCAACTGTGCTTTAGCACAGTGTCTGCGCCTCAATAAACTCTGCTCAACTACATCACTAATTTCACCATACTTTGTTTTGGCTTATAAATCTGCTATGTCCCTTGCTGCTATTTTATCTCTGCTTCATTGGTTCCTGTGGTTCCAGTTCTGATCCGCCTCCTCCGGTAGGCATCCTGCCACTACAGCCTGCATAGTTCCATCTGTATCACCCAGCTCCACCTATGACAATTGCCTATGTGGTGTAACAGCTGCTCATCAGGACTCAGGGGCTTGGTGGATCCACCTCACCCGGTAAGACATAACACTTTTATATGGTTTTCACACATCTGTGTCACAATTCCAGCCACCTAGTATTCATGTGTGTGCTATAATGGCACTTTGGCACAACGGGAGTAGAAGACTACACTTGAAAATGCTGAATTTATGGGGTCATGTAATAGTATACACATACAGAGAATCAGAGCCCTACAAGCAGAACAATTACATTATTTAAGCTTCCCTTTTTATGCAGTTAAATGTAGAGTTGAGTGACTATCTTCGGTTCCCTCTTATTCGGCAAGCTATAGTCCTTGCAGAATAAGCTAGCAGGAACATGGCTTTCTGGATCGCACCGCTATCAGCTGATCGCCTCCACAGCTGCATTTGTCACGGATGTGTGACAGTCACAGCACATGCATGGACAGCCTATGTGTTGGGCTCTCCATGCATGTGCTGTAACAGTGACACAGCCGGGACACATGCAGCTGTGGCGGCAAACAGCTGTTCATCCGGCGCGATCCAGGAAGCCGGGTTCCCACTATAGCTTATTCTGCACGGACTATAGCTTGCCGAATAAGAGGGAACCGAAGATAGTCACTCAACTCAAGTTAAATGAATGCCATACCATTTTTTTTGTTGGTTTACATCTGTAAATAACACATTTCTGGCTGCCTGCAACCACAACTAAAGGAACTTGAAAGCTTGCTGCATGCTGATTAATCATGGAATCTAATAAAGTAGTATGCGATAGGCACCTGAGCTCCCTCTGGTGGTGGATGCAGGCATTTATAATCATTTAAAAGGAATGTATCATCAGGAAGTGACCTATTATTTAAATTAGGTGCTTTGTATTTATATTTTTTAAAGAAATCTTGCAATTTTCACACTGGCAACTGTAGCCATTATAGGCTCATATGTCCTGTTTTTGTTTGTTTTTTCCAGAAGACTTTTCAGATGTTTCACTACATTAGATGCAGGATTACCATACATCTTTGGTTGCCTGCAGCCACAAATAGAGAGAACTTCAACACTTGCTGAATAATGATTATACATAGATTCTAATAGCAAAATAGCATGCAATAGGCTCCTGAGCTCCCTCTGGTGGTGGTGGTGGCGGCAGTCAGGCAGAATTTTATCATTTAAATTAAAACGACCTAATGTTTAAATCTGACTGTATCATAATTACAGTGGCCAATGTGAACGTTGCAAAATTCATCATTTTTTTAATGCAGATCACGGAATACAAAATAATAATTATATATATATATATATATATATATATATAAACCTTATTTAAAGAGGAAGTCATCTTCTGATGACTCATTCTCTTCAGTGGTCAACATATATGACCTATCCATGGGATAGGTGGTAAATGTATGGTTACTGGTGGTCGCCCGGGCTCACTACCATACATTAATACAGGGGACGTCCATGGGATCGGTGGGAATCTCAGCAGCCGAACTCCAATTCAATTTATCATCCATCTTCTTTTGTAGGACAACCCTTTTATCTCTAGGTTTCCCCAAGTTATTTGATCCCTTTAAATATTTTCTAAGTTCATATTTAATTTATTTTTTTTTAAATATTTTCTTTAAAGTGGTTCTATAAATGAAGCATAACTTTAACGTAGAAAAAAATCTTTTTTTTTTTGTTTCCTCCCGATCCATATACCCAAAGTGTTAAATTCACAGCGCAGGGCGCAGAGTGCGGTATTTTATAGCACTCAATTACCGGGACTAGCCGGATAAAATATATATGTCTTACGTTCCTTACTAGAAGAGCTTTCTGGTTCTAAATCTAAATATATTTTTCAAGTAATGGATCAGCGAGTAAGAAATTGGATAAGCAGCACTTGCTCATGTGGGAGTTACTCGCCTCCTGCTGTTTGATTACACATATAAGAAATGGCTGTGCCCACTTTCACTTAAAGGCATTGCACATGGCATGGCTGCTAATGTTTTACCAGTCAATATGGCTCGTTAGCTGCAGCGCTCAGTATTCTAAATGGACTGTAAAAGCTAAAGCCACAGCTCCCAATGCAGACACATGCAGTATGCTTATTATCTTTGGTAATTCATAACTGTTCGGGAAATATTGGTCCTCTCTATTAAAGGGAATCTGTCACCCCATTTTAGCCCTATAAGCTGCGGCCACCGCCATCAGGGGCTTATCTACAGCATTCTGTAATGTTGTAGATAAGCCCCCGATGAAACCTGAAAGATAAGAAAAACACGTTAGATTACACTCACCGGGGGGGCGGGGGCGAGTGCAGTGGGTGTCGCGGTCCAGTCCAGCACCTCCCATCTTCTAGCGATGACGTCCTCCTTACTTCTGCGCAGACATACTTTATATGCCCTGTTGAAGGCAGAGTAAAGTACTGCAGTGCGCAGGTGCCGGGAGAGGTGAGAGAGGTCCGGCGCCTGCGCACTGCAGTACTTTGCTCTGCTCTCATCAGGGCATATAAAGTATGTCTGCGCAGAAGTAAGGAGGACGTCATCGCTAGAAGATGGGAGGCGCCGGACGGGATGGCGACACGCATCAGACCGGCCCGAACGCTGGGTGAGTATAATCTAATTCTTTTTTCTTATCTTTCAGGTTACATCGTAGGCTTATCTACAGCATTACAGAATTCTGTAGATAAGCCCCTGATATCGGTGCCGGCAACTGATAGGGCTAAAATGGGGTGACAGATTCCCTTTAAAGGGAAGCTATCATCAGAAATCAGGTTTTTATATTACGTGTATTATTTTTGTAATTTTTGGCAATTTTTTTCCCCACAGCTGACCTTGCTCCCTCTCCCTTCACAATAATCACTGGACATGTTCATCAGATGCTTCAAGACAAAAGATAATGTCTGAGAAAGAGAATTTGTCACCAGGTTTTTGCCACCAGCATAATGTAGAGGCAAAGACCCTGATTCCAGTGTATTGTCACTTACTGGGCTGCTTGTTGTATTTTTAAAAAATCATAGTTTCATCAGCAGGAGATAAGGACTACTAAAACTGCTGCCAGGTAGCCCTGCATATTTATGAGCCCTGTATAACCCTGCCCCCAGCACTGATTGGCAGTTTTACTTTTATAGTGTGGCAGAAAGCTGCCACTCAGTGATGTGGGCGGGGTTATGCAAAGCTCAATATTCAGAAGACTAGTAGAACAAGCACAGCTCAGTAAGTGATACATTGCTGGAATCAGGGTCTCTGCCCCTGCATCATACTGCTCTCAGATGGGGAAGCAAAAATTTGGTAAGATTCCCTATAATTGTGCCTAATATACATGTATACATGTCCTGGAAGTTAGAGTCTTAAAAAAGCTTCATTGATCAATTAGAAAATTACAAGATTTCTCATTTTTAATACATATTGTGATACAGAATGAAAACATTGCAAAAAGATAAAGCATTTAACACAAAAAAATTGATTTATTGATTTAAACAACAAGTCATTTTTTGATGATCGCTTCACTTTAAAAAATATTGATAATGTACCTGCGCTTGTTATACCATGCTTGACCACCTGGTGTGAATTCTGTATATGAGCAACATGGGGAACACAACGCTTTCTTTCAAGCATGCGGAATGTAATATCTATAGGGCCACCTAGTGGTAAATAGGTAGAGTGCAGTCATTACTGACTCGTCCTTATCCTGCTTCTAGTTCATTTCTCACTCTTGATTCCATGTTGCGGCCTGACGATTGCTTCTGCGGTCTTTGACTTGATCCACTCTGTATAATAAATTATTGTTTCTTTTTGTCTACTTTTGACAACATTCTTGCCTGTTTTCTCTGGACTGTACTTCTGACCTTTCTACATGTCATAGTTTTCACTGCCGCTCCGGCTCCATTGCACTATGATCTTTCAGGGATATTGCAAAGTATATACCGTATTTATTTTTTACATTTTTATATTTATTTTGGAGCATTTACCAAGTTAAAACAAAGTTGCACTACCAAACACGGTCTATGGACAAGAGTGGCGCTAGTCACTGATATTTAAATTTTTTTTTCCATAAATAGCATAATCCAATATATAAGTTAAAAACACAACATAGTAATATATCTACTAAAAAACTATGCTTCTTTCTCCACTTACAAACCAGTTCTTCTCCTCCTCCACCCACATCCTGACCTCATCATTAAAGGGGTTGTCCGGGACTTTAACACTGATAGCCAAACCTTAGGATAGGTCATATATGTCTGATCGATGGATGTGCAACACCAGGCACCCCCACCGTTCAGCTGTTTCTGGTGCTCAGTTACGGAGCAGCACAGCACAGTTCCATTTACGGAATAGTGGCCGCGGCCGGGTACTGCATATCTGCCACCTATTGATTTGAATAGGGGAGTATGTGAAGTACCCAGCCGTGGCCACTATACAGTTGACGGAGCTGTGCTGTGCATAACTGAGCACTTCTGGCCGCCGCTGATAGTAGGAACAGCTGATTGGCGGACCTCCTCTGATCAGGCATTGATGACCTATTCTAAGGATAGATCATTAATGTTAAAGTCCTGGATAATCCCTTTAACAAGGCAGACTGCCAGTTCAGAGAAAGCAAACCAGGAAGTGAGACATAGTGCTGCAGCTTTCTTGTAAGTGTTTTATTCCAACCAAGATCTGGATTCACAGCTACACTGCTCAGTACTTTTCTTTAATGTCCTCTATCTTGCTGATGCTGCTGAACAAGTGCTACATATCCACAAGCAGACAGAAGATAAGTGTTTATATCACCCCCCAGAGCTGGATTCACAGCTACAATGCTCAGTACTTTTCTATAATGTCCTCCATCTTGCTGGTGCTGCTGCACAAGTACTACATATCCACAAAGAGACAGGAGAGCAGAGAATCCTCATTTCTGTTTATACTGTGTATGAGACAGAACCTGCCAAGGGGAAAAAGTGCTAATCCTCGTGTAGATATAACAGGCTGTTCTGAAAAGTCACCTGAAATGACAGGCATGCTTCAAATGACAAATTTGACTCGACTCAAGTTGATGTATTGAGAATATGATGTTGAACACATACTACAATATTATTTATTATTCATTTTAAAGCAAACAGTATTATTTTTTCGGGTTTAGCGGTAAAGATTTCCTTTCTGTCAAATGAAGAAAAATAAAATTACAGAGATTGAAGCGGCACAATAATGTTCCTTTTCTTCGCAAGCTTCCAGTGTTCTGTACTGACACCATATTGAGACTAAGACTCCTTCAGGCAGTTTTGACTAAGCTTTAGCTGCCGCGGGAGGTTATCGAGCCTTGATGTTCGCCTTCTGCTAGAGCTGTCTGATCACAGAGAAAGCCTGAGAAAAACTGGGTCAACAGAACACAGACTGTATGGGAAAGAAGCCTCAAACGTTCTCGCTGATGAGAATTAGATAAACGCACACGGGATGTTTTTTACTTAATGCAGAAGCAAAATGTACAATATTTCGAAGCACAGGAGGAGGGATCTCTCTACTTAATGGGACTCTAAATATACAGTCTCAACTCCTCTTTCAGCTCGTTTGAATGCAATCTATTGTTCTCTGCTATCAGTCATTTCAGGGTAACTATGAAATTCTTTAATGGGATAACAGACATGGTTCATAAAACTACCTTCCCCTATGATTGTTATTTTATCTCACATATGTTCATTTATAGGTGTGATACAGATAAAAATGAGAGTAATACTGTAAAATGATACATGGTGATGAAAACTATGGAAAAAGAGAAACAGGAAGCAGGAAAAATGGTTATTCCATGTCAAGTGATCCAAATATGAATATTTTTTTCATCCGATGTCTTTGGACTTTTTTCTTTGTTTTATTTTGAAGTGCTACTTTAGTGAATTACAAAAACAAAAAGTTTTGCATTATTATCTTCATTAGTTAATTTTGTATAGATTTCCATTGTTTTGAAATAGTCTGAATTTTGGGTTTGTATGATGTTAGATATTTTTTTTAATCATATCCCGGGTTAGAAATAAGATAAAGAGACGGGAAAGGCGCCATTTCGTTTAGGACGGCACAGGCTTTAATTTGATGTGGCACAAGATTAGGTTTGTTGATTTTTTTTGAGGAGTCAAATTCAAAATTTTGACGCGCAATTTTGAAAAAACAATTTGTTAGAAAATGTTCAAGAAGTAAGTAAGAATACAGTATATATTCAAAAAAGTCAAATGTGTTCCTTAATTTCTTGGTCACATTTGTACAATTTGGGCTCTCCTTGGGATCATATTATTAAGGCCAGCGTCACACTTTTCTCGGCCGAGAATCACAGGAGTGATCTCTGTATGGTGATCCGTATGTAATCCTTTTGCAATGTGATGATGTGATTCCCTCGCATCTAGTATCCATGTGACATCCGTATGCAATCCGTATGCAATGTGATTTTAACAAGAGCTTTTACATACAGCAGTTCTCTGTCCTTTACACGCCGTTTTAAAACAAAATATTCTTCAAAACACACACACATATATATATATTCTAGCTATGAGCCTTTCAGGTGACATCAAGCCCTGAGGTTAGTAATGGAGAGCCATCAATAAAACGTCCCTATTACTAACCCCATAGTCAAATTGTAAAGAAAACACAGACACTCAGTAAAAATGAAGTCACAAATAAAGACACAGACTCCTTTTATTAGGCTGGAGTCACACACAACGTAGAGAAATACGGACCGTATTGTACGGCTGTAATATGCATAAATGGTCCCTAAATAGTGCTCCATATGTCATTCGTTGTCAGGGTGTGGCCACGTATTTTTCTCATGTAACCATCCGTATGTAATCCGTGTGTGATCCGTATAGCGTTTTTTTCTTGCCGCTTTGCAAAATGGACATATAATGGAGGCCAATGACAGGTTTTCAAACACAAACGAAAGAATAGATATAGACACATAGAATGCATATATATACATATATATATATATATATATGTATTCTATGTGTCTATATCTATTCTTTCTGTTCTTTATTAAACCTGTCATTTACTGTATCTCGCACTGATTTGCCAGCTTTTCTAAAGGACACCGGGTGCGTATTTCTCGCAAGTCACACGGGTGGTCCGTGTGTAATGCATTTTTTTTGCGCACCCATAGACTTGCATTGGCGTACTACGGTCGTAATATGCTGACAATCGCAGCATGCTGCGATTGGCACGGACCGTATAAAATACGGCTGATGGGAGCTACCCCATAGAGAATCATTGGTCTGTGTGCAATGCGTTTTTTTAACGCCTCTCACTCATCCATATTCCTCTCTAGTGTGACGCCGGCCTTATTCTTATTTAAACCAGTTCATTTTCCCACGCTCCAGAGTTCAGCATGGGTCAGGCTATGAGGGAGCGCAGACAAAGTGACGTCACCGCTATTCACTGAAGCTGCGCCGGCAGGATCTCCTCATTCACCAGTGGTTTTTCAGCCGGGACGGTTGCAACTTGGCACCCTCCAGGTTGAAAAATATGTATCTCCCAGATATGGATTACGGCGTGGGACACAACAACGGACAGGTTTGGAATATTGTTGTTTTTTCATTTTTTTTTATTACAGGAGAACGAGGGCTTCGGATGGATTAGGTGTGGTTGTAAGTATGGTTTAAATAAGAATAATAAAGGAGTCTGTGTCTTTATTTCAATTAAAGGATTTTTACTGGGTGTCTGTGCTTTCTTTACAATTTGACTATGCTGTTAGTAGTAGGGGCTTCTTATTGACTGCTCTCCATTACTAACCTCAGGGCTTGATGTCATCTGAAAGGTTACATCACCTGAAAGGTGACATCATCCCCCCAACTATTACCCCCATAAGCCACCGCTACAGGGCAGTGGGAAGAGCAAAGCTATGTGCCAGAATTGGCGCATCTTAGAGATGGACCTTTTCTGGGGCGGCTGAGAGCAGATGTTTTTAGCCAGGGGGGGCAGGATCCATGGTCCCTTTCTAGGCTATTAACATCAGCCCTCAGCTGTCTGCATATCTATTGCTGGCTATTAATTATAGGGGGATCCCTTGCCATTTTTTTCCTGAAAAATAATCTTTTATTCATTAAATACCTGTCCAGAATTTTGCGCACACACTATACTAATTGTATTTGTCAATGAAATCTATATTTCAGTGAATTTACATAAGCCGAAAAATGAATTACCCGCTATTATTCTATCTCTCTCTGCAATATAAATATATACTATATATATACAGTTGTGGCCAAAAGTATTGACACCCCTGCAATTCTGTCAGATAATACTCAGTTTCTTCTTCCTGAAAATGATTGCAAACACAAATTCTTTGGTATTATTATCTTCATTTAATTTGTCTTAAATGAAAAAACACAAAAGAGAATGAAGCAAAAAGCAAAACATTGATCATTTCACACAAATCTCCAAAAATGGGCCAGACAAAAGTATTGGCACCCTCAGCCTAATACTTGGTTGCACAACCTTTAGCCAAAATAACTGCAACCAACCATTTCCGGTAACCATCAATGAGTTTCTTACAATGCTCTGCTGGAATTTTAGACCATTCTTCTTTGGCAAACTGCTCCAGGTCCCTGATATTAGAAGGGTGCCTTATCCAAACTGCCATTTTTAGATGTCTCCACAGGTGTTCTATGGGATTCAGGTCTGGACTCATTGCTGGCCACCTTAGAAGTCTCCAATGCTTTCTCTCAAACCATTTTCTAGTACTTTTTGAAGTGTGTTTTGGGTCATTGTCCTGCTGGAAGACCTATGACCTCTGAGGGAGACTCAGCTTTCTCACACTGGGCCCTACATTATGCTGCAAAATTTGTTTGTAGTCTTCTGACTTCACAATGCCATGCACACGGTCAAGCAGTCCAGTGCCAGAGGCAGCAAAGCAACCCCAAAACATCAGGGAACCTCCGCCATATTTGACTGTAGGGACCGTGTTCTTTTCTTTGAATGCCTCTTTTTTCTCCTGCAAACTCTATGCTGATGCCTTTGCCCAAAAAGCTCTACTTTTGTCTCATCTGACCAGAGAACATTCTACCAAAATGTTTTAGGCTTTTTCAGGTAAGTTTTGGCAAACTCCAGCCTGGCTTTTTTATGTCTCGGGGTAAGAAGTGGGGTCTTCCTGGGTCTCCTACCATACAGTCCCTTTTCATTCAGACGCCGACGGATAGTACAGGTTGACACTGTTGTACCCTCGGACTGCAGGGCAGCTTGAACTTGCTTGGATGTTAGTCGAGGTTCTTTATCCAACATCTGCACAATCTTGCTTTGAAATCTCTTGTCAATTTTTCTTTTCCGTCCACATCTAGGGAGGTTAGCCACAGTGCCATGGGCTTTGAACTTCTTGATGAAACTGCGCACAGTAGACACAGGAACATTCAGGTCTTTGGAGATGGACTTGTAGCCTTGAGATTGCTCATGCTTCCTCACAATTTGGTTTCTCAAGTCATCAGACAGTTCTTTGGTCTTCTTTCTTTTCTCCATGCTCAATATGGTACCCACAAGGACACAGGACAGAGGTTGAGTCAACTTTAATCCTTGTCAACTGGCTGCAAGTGTGATTTAGTTATTGCCAACACCTGTTAGGTGCCACAGGTAAGTTACAGGTGCTGTTAATTACACAAATTAGAGAAGCATCACATGATTTTTCGAAAAGTGCCAAAACTTTTGTCCACCCTCTTTTTTATGTTTGGTGTGGAATTATATCCAATTTGGCTTTAGGACAATTCTTTTTGTGCTTTTTCATTTAAGACAAATTAAATGAAGATAATAATACCAAAGAGTTTGTGCTTGCAATCATTTTCAGGAAGAAACTGAGTATTATCTGACAGAATTGCAGGGGTATCAATACTTTTGGCCACAACTGTATATATATATATATATATATATATATATGTATGTGTGTGTGTGTCACTGACATCTGTATATATATATATATATATATATATATAATTTACAGCTGACATGTCTCGGGAAGGATGTAGGCTCACCGCTGGAGCCCACATCAAAGGGAGAGTCCAACATTGGCCTACTGTTAGGTTCGATGTCGGAAAGGGGTTAATACTAAAGTGAAAGAGGCATTATCAAATATTGAGAGAGTAAGTCTCCAGATGGTGACTTTTTGAGTAACCCCTCATAGAAGTGCAGATCGGAAAGGGGGTAACGTGGCAAACCCTGGATCTTGGTATACTGCCTCAGTGTGATTGATGTGAGCAAGCTTTGGCTGTCATTATACCAGTAATGGAGGCTCGGGATGTCACTACTGTGAGGGTGGCGAGAGCTGGATGTGACTCTCATGGTCAGAGAGGTTGGTAATCTCTGAGCTATTGTAACATTTGAGTGTTTATAAAGCTCATCTCACTGTCCAGTCAGCTTTTCGTCATGTGAAGAAGCAGATGAAACATCCCTCCTGCCCTCCCAATATCTAAAAAAAAATAGTTTTTCATTTTTAAAATATAAACTCTATAGTTTTAGACCACAGGCTGAACAGATCTTCATTCAATATTTTAGAACTGACACTGTTTATATACAGTGGGTATGGAAAGTATTTAGACCCCTTTACATTTTTCACTCTTTGTTTCATTGCATCCATTTGTTAAATTCATAAAAGTTAATTGTTTTTTCATTAACCCCTTTACCCCCAAGAGTGGTTTGCATGTTAATGACCAGGTCAATTGTTACAATTCTGACCACTGTCCCTTTATGAGGTAATAACTGTAATAACTCTGGAACGCTTCCATGGATCTTGGTGATTCTAACATTGTTTTCTCATGACATATTGTACTTCATGATAGTGGTAACATTTCTTCGATATGACTTGCATTTATTTGTGAAAAAAATTGAGATTTGGTGAAAATTATGAAAATTTTGCAATTTTCCAACTTTGAATTTTTATGCCCTTAAATCACAGAGATATGTCACACAATATACTTAATAAATAACATTTCCCACATGTCTACTTTACATCAGCACAAGTTTGGAACCAAAATATTTTTTTGTTAGGAAGTTATAAGGGTTAAAAGTTGATCAGCAATTTCTCATTTTTACAACACCATTTTTTTTAGGGACCACATCACATTTGAAGCCACTTTGAGGGGTCTATATGATAGAAAATACCCAAAAGTGACACCATTCTAAAAACTGCACACCTGAAGGTGCTCAAAACCACATTCAAGAAGTTTATTAACCCTTCACGTGCTTCACAGGAATTTTTGGAATGTTTAACAAAAATGAACATTTAACTTTTTTTCACAAAAAATTTACTTCAGATCCAATTTTTTTTTATTTTACCAAGGGTAACAGGAGAAATCGGACCCCAAAAGTTGTTGTACAATTTGTCCAGAGTATGCAGATACCCCATATATGCACGTAAACCACTGTTTGGGCACATGGCAGAGCTCGGAAGGGAAAGAGCGCTGTTGACTTTTAAATGCAAAATTGGCTGGAATTGAGATTGGACGCTATGTTGCATTTGGACAGCCCCAGATGTACCTAAACAGTGGAAACCCTCCGCAAGTGACATAATTTTGGAAACTAGACTCCCTAAGGAACTTATTTAGATGTGTGGTGAGCACTTTGAACCCCCAAGTGCTTCTCAGAAGTTTATAACGTAGAGCCGTAAAATAAAAAAATCATATTTTTTCACAAAAATGATCTTTTTGCCCCCAATTTTTTTATTTTCAAAAGGGTAACAGGAGAAATTGGACCCCTAAAGTTGTTGTACAATTTGTCCTGAGTACACCGATACCCTATATGTTGGGGTAAACCACTGTTTAGGCACACAGCAGAGCTTGGAAGGGAAGGAGCGCCGTTTTACTTTTCAATGCAGAATTGGCTGGAGTTGAGATCGGACGCCATGTCACGTTTGGAGAGCTGCTGATGTGCCTAAACAGTGTAAACCCCCAAATTCTAACTACAACCCTAACCCCAACACACCCCTAACCCTAATCCCAGCCCTAACCCTAATCCAAACCCTAATCCTAACTTTAGCCCCAACCCTAGCCCTAACCCTAACTCTAGCCCTAACCCTAACCCTAATGGGAAAATGGAAATAATTACTTTTTTTTGTATTTTATTATTTCCCTAACTAAGGGGGTGATAAAGGGGGGTTTGATTTACTATTTATAGCAGGTTTTTATGTTTGGCAGCTGTCACATGCTATTGCATAAAATAGTTTTTGCATCACTACATTTTGAGAGCTATAATTTTTCCATTTTTTGGCCCACAGAGTCATGTGAGGTCTTGTTTTTTGCGTGACGCGCTGACTTTTTATTGGTTTTCATGCACATGACATTTTTTGATCGCTTTTTATTACGATTTTTGGGAGGCAGAATGACCAAAAACCAGCAATTCATGAATTTATTTTTTGGGGGGGGGCGTTTATAATGTTCTGCTTGTGGTAAAATTGATAAAGCGATTTTATTCTTCGGGTCAGTACAATTACAGCGATACCTCATTTATGTCTTTTTTTATGCTTTGGCGCTTTTATACAATAAAAACTATTTTATATAAAAAATAATTGTTTTTGCATCGCTTTATTCTGAGAGCTGTAACTTTTTTTATTTTTTCACTGACGAAACTGTAAGGAGGCTCGTTTTTTGCAGAACAAGATGACTTTTTCAGCGGTACCATGCTTATTTATATCCGTCTTTTTTATCACATTATTGCACTTTTTGTTTAACAATTTGATGATAAAGCATTGTTTTCAGCCTTGTATTTTTTTTTTACGGTGTTCACTGAAGGGGTTAGCTAGTGGGATAGTTTTATAGGGCGCATCGTTACGGACGCGGAGATACTAAATATGTGTACTTTTATTGTTTGTTTTTTTATTTACATAAATAAATGTATTTATTGGGGAAATTTTTTTTTCATTTACTTAGGAATTTTTAAAAAATATTTTTACATTGTATAATATTTTTTTTAAACTTTTTTACATTGTCCCAGGGTGGGACAGTACTATACAAAGTCAGATCGCTGATCTGACACTTTGCACAGCACTGTGTCAGATCAACTATCTGACAGGCAGTGTAGGAAGCTTGTTCTCAGCAGGCACTGACAAGCCACCTCCCAGCAGGACCCGGGAGAACCCCGTGGCCATCTTGGATCTGGGGTCCTGCAGGGAGGAGGCCCTCAGAACAACACAATCACATTGCATTGTTCTGAGGGTCTCAGGGAAGTATGCAGGGAGCCCCCTCCCTGCGTGATGTTTCCCTATTCCACTGGAACACTGCGATCATGTTTTATCACAGTGTGGCGTGGTTAAAGTGCCGGGAGTGCCGGGTTTCAGCTGGGAAAATCAGCTGACACCCAGCTGCGATCGACCGCGCTCCCCCCCGTGCGCTATGACGTACTATCCCATCCAGGGTCAGAATGTCACGGGTTTCATGGACAGGATAGTACATCTAAGGTCATAAAGGGGTTAATGTACACTCTGCACCCCATATTTACTGAAAAATAACAGAAATGTAGAATTTTTTGCACATTTCTTAAAAAAGAAAAACTGAAATATCACATGGTCACATGTATTCAGACCCTTTGCTCAGACACTCATATCTACATCACATTCTGTTCATTTCCTTGTGATCCTCCTTGAGATGGTTCTACTTCTTCATTGGAGTCCAGCTGTGCTTAATTAAATTGATAGTAAGAACAAAACCGTTGGCACAACCCTGAGAATTGTAGGTGGTGCCCAAGTAGGATCCCAATCCGTGAACTAAATATATATAAACTTGGCACACACCAAAGGTTTCTGATGCAGAAAGGTGATTTTTAATTATACAACAGTACATACATACACAGATGTTTCGGTCTAGGACCTTCATCAATGTACGATATATTGTACTGTGAGATTCTTAGTGACTGGGCTTTGTGAGATAGACCAATCCTGTGAGGAGGCACATGAAGCCGTCCCACTGCGTGGTGATTTGTGGAGTGTGGACGCAGTATCCACCGCGAATCCCAAGTGCACTTGGGATTCGCGGTGGATACTGCGTCCACACTCCACAAATCACCACGCAGTGGGACGGCTTCATGTGCCTCCTCACAGGATTGGTCTATCTCACAAAGCCCAGTCACTAAGAATCTCACAGTACAATATATCGTACATTGATGAAGGTCCTAGACCGAAACGTCTGTGTATGTATGTACTGTTGTATAATTAAAAATCACCTTTCTGCATCAGAAACCTTTGGTGTGTGCCAAGTTTATATATATTTAATTAAATTGATAGGACCTGATTTGTAAAGGTACACATCTGTCTGTATAAGACCTCACAGCTCACAGTGCATGTCAGACCTAATGAGAATCATGAGGTCAAAGGAACTGGCCAAGGTGCTCAGAGACAGAATTGTGGCAAGGCACACATTTGGCCAAGGTTAAAAAAGAATTTCTGCAGTATTCAAGGCTTCTAAGAGCAGAGTGACCACCATAATCCTTAAATAGATGAAGTTTGGGACCACCAGAAGTCTTCCTATACCACCTGGCCATCCAGCCAAACTGAGCAATCATGGAAGAAGAGCCTTGGTGAGAGAGGTAAAGAAGAACCCCAAGATCACTGTGGCTGAGCTCCACAGATGCAGTAGGGAGATGGGAGAAAGTTCCACAAAGTCAACTATCACTGCAGCCTTCCACCAGTCGGGCCTTTATGGTAGAGTGGCCCGACGGAAGCCTCTCCTCAGTGCAAGACATATGAAAGCCCGCACAGAGTTTGCTAAAAAACGCACAAGGGACTCCAAGACTATGAGAAATAAGATTCTCTGGTCTGATGAGACAAAGATAGCCCTTTTTGGTGATAATTCTAAGCGGTATGTGTAGAGAAAACCAGGCACTGCTCATCACCTGCCCAATACAATCTCAACAGTGAAACATGGTGGTGGCAGCATCATGCTATGGGGGTGATTTTCAGCTGCAGGGACAGGACGACTGGTTACAATTGAAGGAAACATAAATTCGGCCAAGTGCAGAGATATCCTGGATGAAAACTTCTTCCAGAGTGCTCTGGACCTCAGACTTGGCCAAAGGTTCACCTTCCAACAAGACAATGACCCTAAGCACACAGCTAAAATAACAAAGGAGTGGCTTCAAAACAACTCTGTGTGAACAACTCTGTGACCATTCTTGACTGGCCTTGCCAGAGCCCTGACCTAAACCCAATTGAGCATCTCTGGAGAGACCTGAAAATGGCTGACCACCAACGTTCACCATCCAACCTGACGGAACTGGAGAGGATCTGCAAGAAAGAATGTCAGAGGATCCCCAAATCCAGGTGTGAAAAACTTGTTGCATCATTCCCAAGAAGACTCATGGCTGTACTAGCTCAAAAGGGTGCTTCTACTCAATACTGAGCAAAGGGTCTGAATACTTATGACCATGTGATATTTCAGTTTTTCTTTTTTATTAAATTTGCAAAAATTTCTACATTTTTGCTTTTTTCAGTCAAGATGGGGTGTAGAGTGTACATTAATGAGAAAGAAATGAACTTTATGAACTTTTTGAATTAACCAAACGGCTGCAATGAAACAAAGAGTGAAAAATATAAAGGGGTCTGAATACTTTCTGTACCCACTCTAGAGTTTTGTTTTTGTTATTTTGATCCCATTGAGAGTCCAACTTGAATTTTGGTACAGATGTGGCTAGGAGCATAGGAGGCACATGTGATTTTTTTTTTTGCAAATTTAAAAGCATATTGATTTTTCGAAAATGCATTTTTAAATTTTGCGTTTGATTCCACATAGGTAAAATATTTACAAACATACTTTTTTGTGACATATCTGTTGAAAGCCTGTACTGTTCTGGGTTGAATGGTGTTTTTCCGATTTCTCTATCTTGTTTCTTGCCTGAGTTATCACGAGAAACTTAAAGGCATGCAACACAGAAATTCACATTTTTTCCACAGCTTTGAAAATTAATTCAAAAACCCTAAAATTTATAGAATTTCTTATCTTCACATTTTGCATACTCTAGCAAAGAACAAATTATCAAAATAATTAAAAATATAGTGGTAATATTCATTGGTTCACTTGACATGGAATGATCCAAAAACGAAATTCAGAAAGAAAGAGAACGGAAGAGTTTGTACTTAATTACCAAGCCAATTTTACAATTCTGACCACTGTCACGTTATGTGGTTATAATTCTTGAACTCTTCACTGGATCCCACTGATTCTGAGTCTATTTTTTCATGACATATTTTGCGTCAAGATAGTGGTAAATTTTTATCGATATGACTTGCATTTATTTATGAAAAAAACAGAAATTTTGTGCCCTTAAATCAGAGAGTGGTGTCACACAAATTAGTTAATAAATAACATTTCCCACATGTCTACTTTACATCAGAACAATTTTAGAAACATATTTTTTTTGTTAGGACGTTATAAGGGTTAAAAGTTGACCAGCAATTTCTCATTTTTCCAACAAAATTTACAAAACCATTTTTTAAGGGACCACCTCACATTTGAAGTGATTTTGAGGAGCCTATATGATAGAAAATGCAAAAAAAGGCACATTCTAAAAACTGCACCCCTGAATGTTCTCAAAGCCACATTCAAAAAGTTTATTAACCCTTCAGGTGCTTCACAGTAATTTTTGGAATGTGGAAGAAAAAATGAACATTTTTCTTTTTTCACAAAAAATTTACTTTGGACCCAAACTTTTTTATCTTCACAAGGGTATCAGGAGGAAATGACTCCCAAAATTTATTGTGCAATTTCTCCTGAGTATTCCAATAGCAAGTATGTGGGGGAAAGCCACTGTTTGGGTGCATGGCAGGGCTCAGAAGGGAGGGAGCACCATTTGACTTTTTAACCCCTTCACCCCCAAGGGTGGTTTGCACGTTCATGACCGGGCCAATTTTTACAATTCTGACCACTGTACCTTTATGAGGTCATAACTCTGGAACGCTTCCATGGATCCCAGTGATTTTGACACTGTTTTCTCATGACATATTGTACTTCATGTTAGTGGTAAAATTTCATTCAAATAACTTGCGTTTATTTGTGAAAAAAATGGAAATTTTGCAAAAATTTTGAAAATTTCGCAATTTTCCAACTTTGAATTTTTATGCCTTTAAATCACAGAGATACGGCACACAAAAAACTTGATAACTAACATTTCCCACATGATTACTTTACATCAGCACAATTTTGGAACCGAAATTTTTTTTTGTTAGGAAGTTATAAGGGTTAAAAGTTGACCAGCGATTTCTCATTTTTACAACACCATTTTATTTTTAGGACCACATCACATTTGAAGCCACTTTGAGGGGTCTATATGATAGAAAATACCCAAAAGTGACACCATTCTAAAAACTGCACCCCTTAAGGTGCTCAAAACCACATTCAAGAAGTTTATTAACCCATTAGGTACGTCACAGGAATTTTTTTGAATATTTAAAAAAAAATGAACATCTAACTTTTTTCACAAAAAAAATACTTCAGGTTCAATTTTTTTTATTTTACCAAGGGTAACAGGAGAAATTGGACTGCACAAGTTATTGTGCAATTTGTCCTGAGTATGCTGATACCTGATTTGTGGGGGGGAACGACTGTTTCGGCGCATGGCAGAGCTCAGAATGGAAGGAGCGCCGTTTGACTTTTTCAATGCAAAATTGGCTGGAATTCAGATCGGACGCCATGTCACGTTTGGAGAGTCCCTGATGTACCTAAACAGTGGAAACCCCCTACAAGTGACCCCATTTTGGAAACTAGACCCCCCAAGGAACTTATCTAGATATGTGGTGAGAACTTTGAACCCACAAGGGCTTTACAGAAGTTTATAACGTACAGCGGTACAATTAAAAAATCATATTTTTTCCACAAAAATGATCTTTTCACCCCAATATTTATTTTCCCAAAGGTAACAGGACCCTAAAAGTTATTGTGCAATTTGTCCTGAGTACGCTGATACCCCACATGTGGGGGTAAACCACTATTTGGGCGCATGGCAGAGCTTGGAAGGGAAGCAGCGCCATTTGACATTTTTGGCTGGAATTGAGATCAGACACCATGTCGCGATTGGAAAACCCCTGATGTACCAAAACAGTGGAAACCCCCCACAAATGACACCATTTTGTAAACTAGACCCCCCAAGGAACTTATCTAGATGTGTGGTGAGCACTTTGAACCCCCCAGTGCTTCACAGGAGTTTATAACGCCCGGGTATGAAAATAAAAAATTCGTATTTTTTCCACAAACATGCTCTTTTAGTCACCATTTTTTATTTTCCCAAGGGTAACAGGAGAAATTGGACCCCAAAAGTTGTTGTCCAATTTGTCCTGAGTATGCTGATACCCCATATGTGGGAGAAAACTACTGTATGGGCACACGTCGGGGCTCGGAAGGGAAGTAGTGACGTTTTGGAATGCAGACATTGATGGAATGGTCTGCGGGTGTCATGTTGCCTTTGGAGAGCCCCTAATGTACCTAAACAGTGGAAACACCCCACAAATGACCCCATTTTGAAAACTAGACCCCCTAAGGAACTTATCTAGATGTGAGGTGAGCACTTTGAACCCCCAAGGGCTTCACAGAAGTTTATAATGCCAGGGCATGAAAATAAAAAAATCGTATTTTTTCCACAAACATGATCAATTAGTCCCCAATTTTTTCATTTTCCCAAGGGTAACAGGAGAAATTGGACCCCAAAAGTTGTTGTCCAATTTGTCATGAGTACGCTGACACCCCATATGTTGGAGAAAACTACTGTATGGACACACGTCGGGGCTCAGAAGGGAAGCAGTGACGTTTTGGAATGCAGACTTTGATGGAATGGTCTGCGGGTGTCATGTGTGTTTGGAGAGCCCCTGATGTACCTAAACTATTGAAACTCCCCACAAGTGACCCCATTTTGGACACTAGACCCCCCACGGAACTTATCTAGATGTGTGGTGAGCACTTTGAACCCCCAAGTGCTTCACAGAAGTTTATAACGCTCGGACGTGAAAATAAAAAAATCATTTTTTTCCACAAAAATGATATTTTTGCCCCCAATTTTTATTTTCCTAAGGGTAACAGGAGAAATTGGACCCCAAAAATTGTTTTGCAATTTGTCCTGAGTAGGCTGATACCCTACATGTGGGGGTAAAACACTGTTTGGGCACATGGCAGAGCTTGGAAGGGAAGGAGCACCATTTGACTTTTTCAACTCAGAATTGGCTGGAATTGAGATCAGACTCAATGTTGCATTTGGAGAGCCCCTGATGTGCCCATACAGTGGAAACCCCCCAATTCTAACTCCAACCCGAACCCCAACACACCCCTAACTTAAATCTCAGCCCTAACCCTAACCCTAACCCTAGCCCTAACCCTAACCCTAACCCTACCCTAACCCTAACCCTAGCCCTAACCCTAACCCTAATGGAAAAATGGAAATAAATACATTTTTTTTATTTTATTATTTTTCCCTAACTAAGGGGGTGATAACGGAGGGTTTGATTTACTATTTATGGCGGTTTTTATGTTTGGCAGCTGTCGCACGCTAAAAGACGCTTTTTATTGTAAAAATAGTTTTTGCATCACCACATATTGAGAGCTATAATTTTTCCGTATTTTGACCCACCGAGTCATGTGAGGTCTTATTTTTTGCGGGACGAGTTGACGTTTTTATTGGTACCATTTTCGGGCATGTGACATTTTTTGATCGCTTTTTATTCTGATTTTTGGAACGCAGAATGAACAAAAACCAGCGTTTCATGAATTTCTTTTGGGGGGGTGCGTTTACACCGTTCCGCGTGCGGTAAAATTGATAAAGCGGTTTTATTCTTTGGGTCAGTACGGTTACAGCGATATCTCATTTAGGTCTTTTTTATGTTTTGTCGGTTTTATGCAATGAAAACTATTTTATATAAAAAATAATTATTTTTGCATCGCTTTATTCTGCGAGCTATAACTTTTTTTTTTTTCGCTAATGATGCTGTGTGGCAGCTCATTTTTTGCGGGACAAGATGACGTTTTCAGCGGTACCATGGATATTTATATGCGTCTTTTTGATCGCACGTTATTACACTTTTTGTTTGGCGGTATGATAATAAATCATTATTTTTTGCTTCGTTTTTTTTTTTATTTTTTAAGGGGTTCCCTAAAGGGGTTAACTAATGGGACAGTTTTGTAGGGCGGATCGTTACGGACGCGGCAATACCTAATATGTGTACTTTTATTGTTTTTTTTTTTTTTATTTCCAAAAAATGGATTTATTTGGGGGAATATTTTTTTTTTTTCTAATTTATTTGGCGATTTTTTTAAATTATTTTAACACTTTTTTTAATTTTTTTTTAACTTTATTAAATAGTCCCAGGTGGGACATCACTGTCCTGTGACAGATCGCTGATCTGTCACATCACAGATCACTGTGACATATCAGCAATCTGTCACAGGCATTGAAGAAGACTTCCTCTTGCCTGCGCTTTGCAGGCACTGAGGAAGCCAGCTTCCTGCAGGCCCCCGAAGGCCCCCGTCGCCATCTTGGATTCGGGGGCCTGCAGGAAAGGAGCCCCCCGCAGCAGCGCTGCACATTGCGCTGCCGTGGGGGGCTCAGGGAAGCACGGAGGGAGCCCCCTCCCTGCCGATGCTTCCCTTTAACCCCCGGTACACCGCGATCGTGTTTGATCGCGGTGTGCAAGGGGTTAACGTGTCGGGGGCGGTCCGTGACCGCCCCTGACACATTGTGCCGGGTGTCAGCTGTGATAATCAGCTGACACCCGGCCGTGATCAGCGGCGCTCACCACGTGGGCGCCGCTTATCGCTGAGTCGTACTATCCCATCCATGGGCATAGGGGCCCGGGTCCCATGGACAGGATAGTACGTCGGACGTCAGAAAGGGGTTAATGCAAAATTGTCTGGAATCAATGGCGGGCGCCATGTCACGTTTGGAGTCCCCCTGATCTACCTAAACAGTGGAAACCCAGCCAATTTTAACTCCAACCCTAACACAGCCCTAACCCCAACCCTAACTCAGCCCTAACCCCAACACACCCCTAACCCTAATCCCAACCCTAACCACAACCATAACCCCAATACAACCCTAACCCTAACTCCAGCACCACCCTAACCCCAACACCACTCTAACCCCAACTCCACAACCACAACCCCAACACCACAACCATAACCCCAACACAACCCTAACCCCAACACTAGCCCCAACCCTTACCCTAGCCCCAACCCTAACCCTAGCCCCAACCCTAGCCCTAGCCCAACCCTAACCCTAGCTCTAACCCCAGCCCTAATCCTAGTCCCAACCCTAACCCTAACTGCGAAGAATGGAAAAACAAACTTTTTTTTATTTTATTATTTTTACCTGACTAAGGGGTGACAAAGGGGGTTTTGATTTACTATTTTTTTTATTTTGATCACTGTGATAGACCCTATCACAGTGATCAAAATGAACCAATAGGACAAATCTCCTATGGTTGCCGGGTCACTGCGCCCGCCATTTTCTTCCAGGAAGAAGGCGGAGGGCCAGGGGACACAGCTGGAGAGTCTGTTGATGGCGAAGATACTGGGGGGGGGCTCAGCGGGACCCCTTTTCTCTCTCCTCTGGTATGCTAGATCATATCAGGGGAGAGAGAAATGAATGGGAAATTGGACTTTTTTAAATTTTTGGTCACCGTTATTCGGTGATCACAAGACTGGGGATGGTAAAAACCAAACTGAATTATGTTGTCTGGGGTCTCAGATACCCCGAAAGGCCGAGATCTTGAAGATTTTCCGACATTAGGGGGCGCTATACACTTATTTCTCAGTGCTGTTAAAAAGCACGCTGAAGAATAAGTACCCTTAACTGCCACCAATAAAAGGCGTCTCAGCAGTCATAAGGGGTTAAATAAAAAGAAACAACCTAAGAAAGAAAGCAAAAAAGAATGAATGAGTGATGTGCAAAAAGTGGTTTCGGTCATTCTTCCCGAGTCGGTTTCCTTAACAGAGACGGTACCAATGGATGTTGGAATAGCCAGCTCTGAGCCATGGAGGGGAGATGGCGGCATGATCTGGGACTCTGCTTCTACTGTGCTTGCGCTGTACATTATCTCAAGGACTGCTTGATTCACCCTCAAGCAAACAAGCCATTGGGAAACGCCTAAGTCTGGGTGATATGCGAGGAGGTCTCCCAGGTTTCCAGGTACCCTTTTACTCCTCAGATAAAGTATTGTTGAATGTGGAACTATGTTTTCAAAACTGGTTGTTATCTGCACTTGCTTTCATTGACTGTGGGTCTGCAGTGGACTGTTTAGGACCGGAGCGGAACGCTATGAAAGAATATGTACAGTGGAGGAAATAAGTATTTGATGTCTTGGTTAATTTTAACAGTGAGGGATAGAATATCAAAAATCAAATCCAGAAAATCACATTGTTTAAATTATATAAATTTATTTGCATTTTGCAGTGAGAAATAAGTATTTGACCCCCTACCAACCATTAAGAGTTCTGGCTCCTACAGACTAGTTAGACGCTCCTAATCAACTTGTTACCTGCAATAGAGACAACTGTTTTACATAGTCACCTTTATAAAAGACTCCTGTCCACAACCTCAATTACTCAGTTAGATTCTAACCTATGCAACATGGGCAAGACCAAAGAGCTTTATAAGGATGTCATGGACAAGATCTTAGACCTGCACAAAGATGGAATGGGCTAAAATACTATAAGTAAGATGCTGGGTGATAAGGAGACAACTGTGCAATAGTAAGAAAATGGAAGAAATACAAAATGACTGTCAATCAACATCGATCTGGGGCAGCATGCAAAATCTCACCTCATGGGGTATCCTTGATCATGAGGAAAGTGAGAGATCAGCCTAAAACTACACGGGGGGAACTTGTTAATGATCTCAAGGCAGCTGGGACCACAGTCACCATGAAAACCATTGGAACACATTGCACCATAAAGGTTTACAATCCTGCAGTGCCCGCAAGGTCCCCCTGCTCAAGAAGGCACATGTGCAGGCTCATCTGAAGTTTGCCAATGAACACCTGGATGATTCTGTGAGTGATTGGGAGAAGTTTCTGTGGTCAGATGAGACAAAAATTGAGCTCTTTGGCATTAACTCAACTTGCCGTGTTTGGAGGAAGAGAAATGCTGCATATGACCCAAAAAACACCATCCCCACTGTCAAGCATGGAGATGGAAATACTATGTTTTGGAGTTGTTTCTCTGCTAAGGGCACAGGACTATTTCACCGCATCAATGGGAGAATGGATGGAGCCATGTACCTTAAAATCCTGAGTGACAACCTCCTTCCCTCAGCAAGGACATTAAAAATGGGTTGTGGCTGTGTCTTCCAGCAAGACAATGACCCAAAACATGCAGCCAAGGCAACAAAGGAGTGGCTCAAAAAGAAGCACATTAATGTCATGGAGTGGCCTAGCCAGTCTCCAGACCTTAATACCATAGAAAACTTATGGCGGGAGTTGAAGCTCCGAGTTGCCAAGCGACAGCCTCAAAATCTTAATGATTTAGAGATGATCTGCAAAGAGGAGAGGACCAAAATTTCTCCTGACATGTGCGCAAACCTCATCATCAACTAGAAAAAACGTCTTACTGCTGTGCTTGCCAACAAGGGTTTTGCCACCAAGTATTAAGTCTTGTTTGCCAAAGTGATTAAATACTTATTTCTCACTGTAAAATGCAAATAAATTTATATAATTTAGACAATGTGATTTTCTGGATTTTATTTTTGATATTCTATCTCTCAATGTTAAAATTAATCTACCTTTAAAATTATAGAATGTTCATGACTTTGTCAGTGGGCGAACTTACAAAATCAACAAGGTATCAAATACTTATTTCCCCCACTGTAAATTAAAGTTTACGGAAGGGTCATATCCATCCCTCCTCCTCGCCTGTGTGGGGAAGGTGACTTCATGGACAGACTTGACTGGAAGTAGGAGGGGACGATTTGTGCACTACAGACGAAGATTGGCAATGACAGAAAGGTAACAGCATGGAAAGACAGAAAAGGGAGTGCAGTACCGAAATTTGACCACAAGATGGCAGGGGGAGTGTAGTTCAGGACTTAACATCAACTTACGGCTATAGAAACTGCTTAGTCATGGGGGGCGGGGAGATAGGAACCCAGGAGGGAAATTCCCAGTGAGAGAGGGGATAAATAGGACTGGTTGGGGTTCCAGAGGCTAGGTTAGTCCTGGGAGATCAGCAGAGGAAGACACAGGACAGAAGACGGAGAGCGATGAAGAGCTCGACCAGGGGACTGACAGGAGAAGACAGTCAGGGGGGTGGCCCTGACACGACGTACCGCAGGACAGATGAGGCCCCGGGAGTACCGACTGGACGATGACCTCAGGCAGGTGAAGCACTGGCGGTAGATTGGTCTAGGACAGCCCCAGCAAAAGATCCGCGAGGGACATCATCACGACTAAAGGAAATGATATTCTATTCATCTGGGATGGTCCATTGGTTGACCTCAATTTATTCATTTCCAGATTAAACATCAATAATTTTGGATTGGAGTTTACACCAAAGGTCAGTAAATCCCAAATCAATTTTTTTGGATCTAACCATCTGCATTGAGCAAGGCAAATTAATCACAAGAAGCTACCACAAAGAAGTAGACTCTAATAGCTATATCCATACTACTAGTTGCCATCTACCCATACGGCTAACTAATATCCCAAAAAGCCAGTTTATGCGAATCAGACGCAATTGTACAAAAACGACTGATTATCAAAAAGAAACACAATATTTAACTAATCAATTTGTAGCCAAAGGGTATGATACAGAGCTTCTTGGTAGAAGTAGGCAGGAGGTGGAATCCATGCCAAGATCTTCATTAATCCATAAACCTCCTCCAGCTAATGATCCAACTATGATCCAAGAACAAATTTATAATTTGCCTATTATTACTCAGTTCCACGCAGGCCATAAGGCATTTAGTAAAATCCTATGCAAACACTGGTCACATTTACAGGGGGATAAACACGTGGGTGATCTGCTTCCCAAAAGACCCCGATTTGTGTATACCAAAGCACAAAATTTAGGCCTATTGTTGGCACCCACGACTAAGATGTATGGCTCTATTATCCATGCCAACCAATCAGTCCGGTTAAGCTCAAATCCACAAGGCTTCCAATCTTGTTGAAAATGCGTTTCCTGCATTAGAACAGCAATGTCTAAAAAATGACATCATTACTTTACGGATTCATCCAATAACAATATTTTTTATATTAAAGACAACATTTCGTGTCAAACATCAGGTGTCATATACATTTTAAAGTGCCCCTGTGATAAAATCTATGTAGGGAGAACCAAGAGACCCCTGAAGGTTAGGATCAAGGAGCATTTAGATAATATTAGAAAGGGCTATGAGGAACATCCATTATCCCGCCACTTCACGGATGCTCACAATCGATCATGTAGGGGTGTCTCTTTTCTAGGCATACAAATAGTCCGGCCAAACCCTAGAAGGGGTGACTATCTTAAAGCTATGTCTCGTGTAGAATCGAGATGGATTTACACCCTGGATAGTATGGTCCCAAAAGGCCTGAAACACGAAATTGAGTTGTATGCATTTTAGTTCTCCTTTTTTCCCCTTTTATATATCTATATATATATATACTTATCATTTAATTTTTTGGTATACAGTATATGGAGATTCAGTTGTGGGTCTTTTTCCCTACCCCCCCTTTTTTCCCTATACATATTTTTGGTTTGGGTACTAATATGTTCCTATATTATCCCTTAAAATCACATAAGTTTTTTTCTTTGTAAGGCAATTTTATGGATTTTTTAGTTAGATATTTTTTTACATGTTTTTGTATGTTTTCACTTTTTAACTTTCATACTATGATATACAAACCCCATAATATGGTATTTAGAACCCCCTTATTTTGGTATTTAAATTTATTTTCTTTATGTTATCTATTTTAACCCATTCGGCACAATTATTTTGGGTCGAATTGTAATTATATTTTTATGCTGAATACAATTCTAGTGTCCTGCACGCATTTGGTTGCCATATTAACCTATGAATTTTTTGAATAGTAGCAAGTAAAGTATCTAATGAGGCATCCTGTCTACTAATATTGGGATTTTTGATATACGCGGAAACATACAATTTTAAACACACATACATTTTTAATTAATTATATATTTTTTCTTATGTCTTGCATATTTAGTGTATAAAGGTTATATTTCATTTTTTATTTTATCTTTATGTCCATTTTTACAAAGAGTTCTGGACCCATTATACTTCAATTTTGAGCCATTCAAGTATAATAGGGGTTAACCATAGGATCCCGCAATTATATAGGTTCGTGCAGTCACACCAGTCCTTCTTTTAGTTTATGAGGCTTTCCAACCAGGCTCTTTTAGGTCAGGTGATCATTACACACAGGCTCAGGATGCTATATAAGGACGGTCCGTATACTGGGAGGCACAACCCTGATGAAGAGAGTAGCCATCTCTCGAAACGCGTCGGTTTTGTGCCACTAGCGAGCCTCCGTCCCTTCCCTAGTGTGACATCACGCTAACCCCGCCCCCTCCACACGCCGATTTCCTTAGCGTTGCTCACGGCCGGAGCGCGCGAGGCAACGGTGGCTTCCACTGCTCCACGGATCAGCAGTAGCAGCTGTAACCCCTCACGTTGAGCATTCGAGCCTGCTTCAATGATCACTAGCCTTTCAAGTAAGTGCTTCACAATCCAGCACCTTGTCAGCGGGCACAATTTGTCACTGATGTTTATCCACTTTGAAGGATCTGTGCCTCCATGTGTACCTACAAAGGACTAAGTTTTTTAATCCAACTGAGGGCATTTAATATCAAGCAAGGTTAGCACCTAGGACTTATTTCAACCTATTTCCCGTCTTTTTGGTATTTTCCATTATCTCTTATTTTATATTTTTTCAACCAGCCTCTTACTACTCAAATCCATAATCAGGATGTATCATTCCATTTCTAACATCTAAGCAAAGGTTATATTCTTAGTACGTTGCCCACATGGCTCTGATGCACCAGTGCGAGTAAGTTCAGCACAGTCTATGGCTTTTTTAACCCATAACGGGCATACCTTCCAATTAATATCTTCTATACAATTTTTATTCAGCAGTTTCTCATCCAAATAAAAGGCAACGAATATCTATGCGTATAACCTCAGAACACGGTTTCACATCCATTTACCTACAAGTGAGTAAACTTGTTATTTTGCTTTTGACTTCCCAGCATAGCATGGTGCATTCTCTTTTCTATCAGTTTTTGCTTTTCTAACAGGCACCAGCACAGAGTCTGTTGACCACCAGCTGCATCTGGGGATGTTATACCTTCCCTCTCTGTTCAAGTGGATTAGCGCCAGTGTGAGATTTTATTATTTAATTATTTATTCACTTATTTCTCACTGTAAAATGCAAATAAATGTATATAATTTACACAATGTGATTTTCTGGATTTTATTTTTGATATTCTATCTCTCAATGTTACAATTAACCTACCTTTAAAATTATAGAATGTTCATGACTTTGTCAGTGGGCAAACTTACAAAATCAACAAGGGATCAAATACTTATTTCCCACACTGTAAATTAAAGTTTATGGAAGGGTCATAACCGTCCCTCCTCCTCGCCTGTGTGGGGAAGGTGACTTGATGGACAGACTTGACTGGAAGTAGGAGGGGACGATTTGTGCACTACAGATGAAGATTGGCAATGACAGAAAGGTAACAGCAGGGAAAGACAGAAAAGGGAGTGCAGTACCAAAATTTGACCACAAGATGGCAGGGGGAGTGTAGTTCAGAACATAACATCAGCTTACACTATAGACTGCTTAGTCATGGGGGGCGAGGAGATAGGAACCCAGGAGGGAAATTCCCAGTGAGAGAGGGGATAAATAGGACTGGTTGGGGTTCCAGAGGCAAGGTTAGTCCCAGGAGGAGCTCAGCAGAGGAAGACTCAGGACAGAAGATTGAGAATGGTAAAGAGCTCGACCAGGGGACTGACAGGAGTAGACAGTCAGGGGGGTGGCCCTGACACGACGTACCGCAGGACAGACGAGGCCCCGGGAGTACAGACTGGACGACGACCTCGGGCAGGTGAAGCGCTGGCGGTAGATTGGTCTAGGACAGCCGCAGCGAAAGATCGGTGAGGGACATCATCACGACTAAAGGAAAGGTGAAAGGTACCCGGGCCTGGAAATGGAGAGCTGTAAAGGAACTGTGGTGCATGGCTAAGGTCGTCAGGAGGACGGCCAATAAACCCGGATCTGTTACAACTGAATTCTGCCTCCGTCTCGTCTTTGCATCGTCTGGTCATGGTACGCAGTGGACCACCCCCGAATCCGGACCCCCCACCACACCTGTAGCTGCTGGATTCTTCTTTGTGAAAAAAAAAGGATGGGGTCTCCGCCCTTGCCTCGATTTCCGTTAGCTAAACAAAATTACTCTTAAAAATACTTACCCACTTCCACTCATCCCCGACCTATATGATCAGCAGAACATCAGAACTCAGAGCAACAGAATCAGGGTAACACTCACAGAGAAGCAAAAACTATATCTGGCAGGGATCAGGGGCAGACAGCTCAGTTAAGTAGCAAGTCAATCACCAAAACACTGAACACCTGAAAAAGTCCCGCACGTCCCAGTCACAGATTGGAAAGCAGAGCTGACAAACAAGGCCCTGACAGCCCAACAAGCCCATCACAGTATTGGACAGCCAAGTTGTCAATCATGACACAGACAGCTCAGCAAGACAGTTTCCATAGAACAGCATAGCAATCATTCACTGAGCGGAGGAATCGTGACAGAATGAAAGAAATAAAGAAAAAGAAAAAGAGATGAAAAAACAAGAATGAGAAAGATGGAATGAAAGAACAAAAAGGAAGGAAGGAAGGAAGAAAAAGAAAGAAAAGAAGGAAGACAATGAATGATATGATTGCTCAATAAAATAAAGACAAATTATGGATAAGATGTAAACCATTTCCCTTCCTTCCCAGTAATGACCCCTCTCCAGGAGGCAGATTATGTATTCTGCACACAGAAGGGCCAATAGAACAGGTCAATCACCTGTGAAGGTTGATTGTATTCCTCTTACTGGCATTAAACCCTATTGTAAATTTCCTCCAGCCTCCTGAGCTGCTCTGAGTTATGGCCCTTTTCCACTAACTATTAAATGGTCATTAGGTTCTCCTTCCGGACAGAAGTAGGTAGTAATGTTACTGAACACATTCCAATAGCTCAATAGACATCTATGAAGAATATACAAGCAGTGGTCCATGGGCTCACCGTTCTGCTGATCTCTCTGTCCATGTTATCTTTCTGCAAATTTCATTAAAAGGAATCTGTCACCGATTTTTGGTCGATAAGATCCGGCCATGGCCATCAGGGTCTTATCTACAGCATTACAGAATGCTGTAGATAGGCCCCCTATGTAACGTGATGTAACCTGAAAGAGAAGAAAAACGAGTATATTATACTCACCCAGGGGCGATCCGGGTCCTGTTCAGGTCTGGAGGGTGTAGCGGTCCGGTCCGGCACCTCCCATCTTCTAGCGATGACGGAGCAATGCAGAGCAGTGTGCCTGCGCCAGAGCCACGATGGGAAGCAAAGAAGAGGACGTCATTGCTAGAAGATGGGAGGTGCCAGACTGGACCTCGACACCCTCCGGACCCAAACCGGACCCGGACCGCCCCTGGGTGAGTATAATATAACTCGTTTTTCTTCTCTTTCAGGTTACATCGGGGGCTTATCTACAGCATTCTGTACTGCTGTAGATAAGCCCCTGATGGCGGTGGCCGCATCTTATATACCAAAAAATAGGTGACAGATTCCCTTTAATGACTTTAATTTGTCCCAATACGAAGGGTGTCACTACTAGGCTGGCCTGGATGCTGTGCATGGCCATAGTGCGAACAGCGCCGCATACAAGTTTTTTATTGTGCATTAACATGCCAGGCAACCGCCCCCTCCATGTATTGGTAGGCTGTGAGCGGTTGTTTTATCGGTATTCTTGCACCTGTGTTTCCATCTTAATTACATGGGTCCACTGCATCCTGATAGTGCCTTTGTCTGGAGGCCTGGACGGGTAAACCTTTCTGCTTTTTTGCTGTTTTCTATTATTGGAGGATTTTTAAGTCCTCTTTCTGTACCAATACGAATTCAATACAATATTGAGACTTGTTAGAAAAATCCTCGACAGGCTGCAATTCACATTACAATCACTAGGTGGCCGCATATACACAGGTATAGCAGATTAATCTCCCAACAGTCCATTGGAAAATTATGTTTTGTTTTCAAGTTCGTCATTTTGCATCTCACGTCTCAGCAAAAGCAAGGCTCATCTCGACTCCTGAAAAATACCAAGTCTAAGCAAGTGTGGTGACACTAAAGGACATTAATACCATGTGTGAGGCAACAATGGAGGTTAGTACAGTGAGTGGACACACGTGGGCTTTATTACTTTGTGAATGGGCACTATAGGTACATCATTAGTGTAAGGGGAATACTGAGGGGGCACCATCACTATGTGAGGAGACTCATAATGTACTTGGAAGTGTTACAGCGTGGTAGTTTAATACTATATAGGATACAAAGGGGCAATATTATGTTATTCAACACAAGGAAGAGCGCTATGACACTGCTGAGCACTATTTCTGTGTGGGGCATAAAGAGGGGCACTATTAGAGCATAGTCTGCTTCCACTAGGCACTATATACGTCACACTATATTTTCAGGGGTAAAAGGACAGCAGAATAAGTAGTGTTAGGGCCTGCGGAGTGCACCAAATAATAAAGAGATAAGAGGTGCGCTCGCAGCCCGGGGTCCACTGTGCAAAGATGGAACCTGCTGCTGAGCAATGGCGGAACGAGATGGATAATGAACGCTAGCTCACACGGGGGTTAACTTCACCCAGTGTGAATGCAAACGAACTCTGTTGCTTCACAGAGCCGCAAAGACAGACCCCGGAGCCTGTTAAACTCACAGGGCTCGGCTGAGTGAGCACTGATTCAGGTCACAGAACTCTGAGTCCGAGACACAGGACTCGAGTCCCTCTAGACCATCAGCCCTCGGCACCATGGCTGCGGTGCTAGCAAAAGGACATATAGTGTAATGGCGCCAAGTGAACACAGGACCGCTTCAGCGGACGCCACTAACCACCCAGAGAGGGGAGGAAAGCGCTGGAACTGCGCCGCTCTGGCGTGTAGTGCTACCTGGAGCGGTGCGATAGTGCCCTACAGTGAGCGACACCATCGGACGCTAGTGTGTTGAGGAGTGGACCGCACTGTAGCGTATATACACAAGCCACTGACTGGCGCTGACTCTAACCTCTAAACCCTAACCACATTCGTAATATCAGAGGGAGGGGAGTTGTCATGATACCAGTGCTGGGTGACCGGCACTGCTGGGGTTAATGTTCTGACCTCAGTGCAGACTCTCACCTGCACATCTGGGACCTATTATGGTGGCCGCTCATTGGTTCTGGGGAGGCTTCTTATAGCCTTAGGAAGCTCCCATCCCCCGTCAGTTATACTCTTGCCCTTGGCATTGTGTGGTGACCCCTGAGTGTGTTAGTGCTGTGTTCTGGTTGCTTGATTCTCTGTGTATGACTCGGTCTGTTCTCTGGATATTGCTTTGGATTCTGCTTGGTACCTTCTACATCTTTTTGGTTTTGATCTCTGCTTGGCCCTGACTATCCATTCTGTCTCATCCCTGGTACTTTACTGATATCTTGTGTATGACCTTTGGCTTTGTCTGACCTCCAGTCTGTTTATCCGTCCTGTACCTCGCTTGCCTGTACTGTGCATGACCCCCGCTTTGCCCAACTTTGCGTTTTCTACCTTCTTTGAAAGCAGGACACTAAGCCCCGCCCCCTTGCAGTCACATGACCATTCACATGACTGTAGGTCCTGTGCCGGCTTGCTAAACTTCTACATTCAGGTCCTGTGCATCTTTATTTTCCGGCTGTTCTTGTCCCCAGGGCTCCCTATGGTGCGGGTGAGTCCCTGCTTAGCGGAGGCTGTACGCCGGCGCTGTCAGGACCCTGACATTATAACTCACCATTAAGTTTTTTGGGGGTTTTTTATGCAGAGAGTTATGGATCCCATACAGTCTCTGGCTGACCAGATGAAAAATCTGAGTCAGATGTTTCAGGGTTTATCTCTGGAGCAGCAAGCTCTGGCTCGTTCTCAGCAGCAGGTTTCTGAGACAGTGCGAGGGGCTTTAGCTGCTGGGTCTCCGTGGGCTGGTGCGAGTGATGTTGTTTTGGTGTCCCCAGAACCACCCGTTAAACTGCCTGACTTTTTTTCTGGAAGCAAAAAGGAGTTCAGGGTCTTCATGGAGGGGTGCAAACTTTTTTTTAGTTTGAGACCACGTTCCTCTAGGGATGAAAGTCAGAAGGTTGGGGTCATTATGTCTCTGTTAAGAGGGTCCCCACAAGCTTGGGCTTTCTCCCTTCCTCCCACTGCCCCTGAGAGAGTGTCTGTGAATGCATTCTTTGAGGCCCTCGGCCATATATATATGATGAGCCGGACCGAGTGCGATTGGCAGAGGACATGGTGATGAGTGTCTGTCAGGGGAAACAGTCAGCTGAGTGGTTTTGTACTGAATTCCGCCGCTGGGCCGCAGAGGTCTCTTGGAACGACGCCGCACTCCGAGGACTCTTTGGGTGCCAACCCGAGATCTTAAGGGTCTTCAGCGCTTCTTGGGGTTCGCCAATTATTACCGCAAATTTGTCCGGGGGTTTTCGCAAGTGGTCAAACCTCTCACGGATCTAACATGCAAAGGTGCGGATGTGAGAAATTGGTCCTCACTCGCAAAAGAGGGCTTTGCGACGCTGAAAAAATGTTTTATGTCTGCTCCTGTCTTAGTACAGCCAGATCCTTCCAAACCATTTGTGGTGGAGGTGGATGCCTCCGAGGTGGGGGTGGGGGCAGTGTTATCCCAAGGGTCTGCCACTCTAACCAACCTCAGGCCATGTGCTTGTCACGGGGGCTTAGTTCAACTAAGGCTGAAATACCCGGGGCCCCTGTGGTGTCCCTTTACTAGGGGAAACCCTGTCTGACCCTCAACCCAGGGTTTTTGCTGAAGGTGCAAATGCCTGAGCCTCCGACCTTTCCTTATCTCCTGCTCAGCCCTGCACTTAACCCTCCACCCTCCACCCAGTGAGAAGTCACCACCAAAGCTCCCACACAAATAATGACAGACAGGGAGAACTTAAACTGCACTGCGCCGCACACACACAGGAATAAACAGTAATGTGAACAGGGCACAACTAAACACAAATATGGGAAGGAGAAAGGATAACGACGGATCATACGACACCAGATATGAATCTCTCTCTCTTGAACACCTCCACTCCAGACCGGAACCACTTGGTATGAAACACAAGCTATAATCGGCGACGCCCATAGGCCAGCATGACTATTTAAAGACCGTGGGCGTGACTAACCATCCAACCTGGTCTCCAGCAGGATTAACCCCCCGAGAGCCTGAAGATCAGGCCGGCGCCACTGAGGCTATAGTGGCTGGAGGTGGAACTACCTCTGCCTGCCGGATGCTGTGGTGTGAACAGCGTCCGACATGACAGTACCCCGTCTTCTACGAGGGACCCCAGGGCCCTCAAGACTCATAGGACCCGGCTTGTCCGGATGACGACGGTGAAAAGAACTGACCAGCCGATCCGCATGTATGTCTGAGGCTGGAACCCAAGACCTCTCCTCTGGACCATACCCCCGCCAGTGCACCAAATACTGAAGAGTACGGCGTACTACTCGAGAGTCCACTACCTTGGCGACCTCGAACTCGCCATCCACCATGACTGGAGGTGGCATCGGCGTCGTGTCCACCAAGCCTACCACCTTTTTCAATAAAGCCCTGTGAAACACGTTGTGTATCTTGTACACCGCGGGAAGTTCCAACCGATAAGCTACTGGGTTAATGATGGCAGAAATCCTAAAAGGCCCAATAAACCTTGGACCCAGTTTTAAAGAAGGGATTTTGAGTTTTATGTTCTTCGTAGCTAACCACACCCATTCACCCACACACAGGTCCGGACCTGGCACGCGTCTACTGTCAGCCACCCGTTTGTACCTGGCACTCATGCTCAACAAACGCTGTTTCACCCGCCTCCAGACTGATGACAATTGGGCTCCTAGCTGATCCTCCTCCGGGACACCCCCGGAGTCACCCTGACGTAAGGTACAAAACTGAGGATGTTGACCGTACACACAAAAGAATGGAGACTCTCCTGATGACTCTTGGCGGTGATTATTTAATGCGAATTCGGCCAGAGGAAGGAAAGTAGACCACTCCTCCTGGTTGTCGGACACAAAGCATCGTAAATACTGTTCTAGATTTTGGTTCATGCGCTCAGTTTGTCCATTAGACTGTGGATGAAACGCCGATGAATGTGACAACTTGATCCCCAACCTTGAGCAAAAAGCTTTCCAAAACCTCGCCACAAATTGCGTACCCCTATCAGATACAATGTCAGACGGTACTCCGTGGAGTCTGACCACCTCCTTCACAAATACCTGAGCCAACGTCTTAGCATTGGGCAAAGAGGACAACGCCACAAAATGCGCCATCTTTGAAAAACGGTCAACCACCACCAGGATGACCGTGTTCCCTGCCGAGGCTGGCAAGTCAGTGATAAAATCCATGGAGATTTCTGTCCATGGCCTATTGGGTACCCCCAGAGGCTGTAGCGTGCCAGCAGGACGGGTTCGGGGTGACTTAGCCCTAGCGCACGTGATGCAAGCTGCCACGTACGAGACCACGTCCTGCCGGATTTTGGGCCACCAGAAACGACGCGATACCAGCTCTAAGGTGCCCTTCACCCCTGGGTGACCAGCCAGTACCGAATCGTGGTGTTCCTTCAACACCTTAGGCCGAAGATGCAGGGGTACAAATGATTTGTTGGCGGGAAGTCCTGGTGGTACCTCCTCTTGGGCCTCGGCAATCTCCGCCTCTACCTCAGTCGTGAGAGCCGAGACCACTACCCCTTTCTGGAGGATGGGTACCGGCTCTTCCCGAGGTTCTCCCCCCGGAAAACACCTAGACAAAGCATCCGCCTTGGTGTTTTTAGCCCCGGGACGGTACGTCACAAGAAAATTGAAACGAGTAAAAAACAATGCCCAGCGAGCCTGCCTAGGAGACAGACGCTTGGCCGACTCCAGGTAGAGCAGATTCTTATGGTCGGTGATAACTGTGACCTGGTGAGCCGCCCCCTCCAAGAAGTGTCGCCATTCCTCAAAAGCCAGTTTGATGGCCAACAACTCCCTGTTGCCGATATCATAATTCCGTTCGGCCGGCGACAACTTCTTGGAGAAGTAGGCGCATGGATGCATCTCGCTCAAGGACGAGCCTTGAGACAGTACTGCCCCCACTCCCACCTCCGACGCATCAACCTCTACCACAAAAGGTTTAGACACGTCTGGTTGCACCAGAATGGGGGCTGAAGCAAAACTATTCTTCAGACGCTCAAATGCACGTATAGCCACCTCAGGCCAGTTCGCCAGATCGGCACCCTTTTTTGTCATGTCCGTGAGCGGTTTGGCGACAGTCGAAAAGTGTTTTATAAATTTCCTATAATAATTCGCAAACCCAAGGAACCGCTGGAGTGCTTTCAGACTCTCCGGCCTCTCCCATTGCAACACCGCTTGCACCTTAGCGGTGTCCATTTTAAAACCAGCTGCGGACACAATATATCCCAAAAAGGGCAACTCCTGGACAAAAAATAAACATTTTTCCAGCTTAGCATAGAGCTGGTTCTCCCGGAGCAACTGTAACACCTGCCTAACATGCTGCAAATGAGTGTCCCGATCGCTAGAATAAATGAGGATATCATCCAGGTATACAATCACAAATCTCCCCAGGACATGAGCAAAGACATCATTAATAAAATGTTGGAAAACGGCAGGCGCGGTGGTCAACCCAAACGGCATAACCAGACTCTCAAAATGACCCTCAGGAGTGTTAAACGCCGTCTTCCACTCATCCCCCTGACGGACCCTTATGAGGTTATACGCCCCCCTGAGGTCCAGCTTGGAAAACCATTTTGCCCCCGCTACCTGGTTGAACAAATCCGGGATCAACGGCATTGGGTAGGGATCACGGATAGTAATCTGGTTTAACTCTCGGAAATCCAGACACGGGCGTAACCTCCCATCTTTCTTCTTAATGAAGAAAAACCCCGCGGCTACAGGCGAGGACGAAGGCCGGATGTGACCTTTGCTCAGACTCTCCGCGATGTAGTCTTTCAGAGCTTGTCTCTCAGGACCAGAAATATTAAACATCCTGGCCTTAGGTAATTTGGCCCCGGGTTTTAACCTAATAGCACAGTCATAGGCTCTATGTGGAGGCAGTTCTGAGCAACCCTTCTCAGAGAAAACATCCGCGAAATCCTGCAAAGCCTCCGGCAGGCTGGGCGTCACGGCGGACACACATGTGGCCAAGCAATTGTCTTGGCAGAAACCACTCCATTGTACTATGTCCTGAGTTTTCCAATCAATTACCGGGTTGTGCCTGGACAGCCATGGAAAACCCAGGACCATTTGAGCTGGGAGATTACGGAGGACCCTACATGTAACCGACTCAGAATGTAGGACCCCAATGTGGAGTTTCACCTCTGCCACAAACTCAGTAATCTCCCCTTGAGGGAGGGGAACAGCATTAATGGTCACCACCTGTATGGGATGAGGAAGTTTTTCGATCTTAAACCCGGCGGTGTGTGCAAACTCCTCATCTATGAGATTGGTGGCGGAACCGCTATCCACAAACACTGATATAGGTAGCTCTCTGCCGGCGACAATAACCTTGGCAGGGAGCATACATTGAGATACCATCATGGAGGATATGCATACGCTCAGTTGGGTCTCCTCCATACCCTCTGAGCTTAACAGTTTTCCGCCGGTGTGACCCTCTTAGGTAGTACCGGGCAAACGTTAACATAATGACCTCCTTTACCACAGTAGAAACATGCTCCGGACTTCCGGACTCCCGGAGCACGAGGCTGAACCTGTGCCACGCCAGCAATCGGCATAGGTTCAGGGGACTCATCTACTTCAACCACACCTGCACCTCTGTTTTCCCCCAGAGGTAGCGTCTCCTGTGCCCCCTGACGAAAACGGCGATCAATACGTATCACCAAACTCATGGCAGACTCCAATGATGCCGGAGTCTCATACATCAGGAGGGCTTGTTTCACCCTCCCTGATACCCCATGAATAAACTGGCTCCGCAGTGCTGGGTCATTCCACTGTGTGTCTACAGCCCAGCGGCGAAATTCCGAACAATAGTCCTCTGCCAAGCGCTCCCCCTGGCGGAGGGCGCGGATTTTAGATTCCGCTAGAGCCAGTCGGTCAGGGTCATCGTAAATGAGCCCGAGGGCAGAAAAAACATTATCGACCGAATGAAATGTAGCAGAGTCAGGTGGTAAGGAAAATGCCCATGCTTGGGGGTCACCACTCAGTAATGACAACACCAGCCCTACTCGCTGGGCCTCATTACCTGAGGATATTGGCCGCATGCGGAAGTATAATTTGCAGGCCTCCCGAAATACGACAAATTTGCTGCGATCGCCTGAAAATCGTTCTGGCAGCGGAAACTTCGGCTCCGCACCGATACCTGCAGATGCCATTTGCACCTTTGCTACTACCAGGCCCTGCTGCTGAACTGCCCCATTCAACTCGGAGACCTGTATGGACAGCGCCGCCAACTGGCGGGTTATGGAATCTAATGGATCCATGGACTCCTGAAAAAATGTGGGCCGATTATAATGTCACGGGGGCTTAGTTCAACTAAGGCTGAAATACCCGGGGCCCCTGTGGTGTCCCTTTACTAGGGGAAACCCTGTCTGACCCTCAACCCAGGGTTTTTGCTGAAGGTGCAAATGCCTGAGCCTCCGACCTTTCCTTATCTCCTGCTCAGCCCTGCACTTAACCCTCCACCCTCCACCCAGTGAGAAGTCACCACCAAAGCTCCCACACAAATAATGACAGACAGGGAGAACTTAAACTGCACTGCGCCGCACACACACAGGAATAAACAGTAATGTGAACAGGGCACAACTAAACACAAATATGGGAAGGAGAAAGGATAACGACGGATCATACGACACCAGATATGAATCTCTCTCTCTCTTGAACACCTCCACTCCAGACCGGAACCACTTGGTATGAAACACAAGCTATAATCGGCGACGCCCATAGGCCAGCATGACTATTTAAAGACCGTGGGCGTGACTAACCATCCAACCTGGTCTCCAGCAGGATTAACCCCCGAGAGCCTGAAGATCAGGCCGGCGCCACTGAGGCTATAGTGGCTGGAGGTGGAACTACCTCTGCCTGCCGGATGCTGTGGTGTGAACAGCGTCCGACATGACAGTGCTTTCTTTTCCAGGAAGTTCTCTGCTACTGAAAGAAATTATGATGTAGGCAATAGAGAGCTTCTTGCGGTCAAGTTGGCGTTTGAGGAATGGAGGCACTTTTTGGAGGGGGCCAGTCACCCAGTTACTGTGATCACTGATCACAAAAATTTGTCATACATTGAGTCTGCTAAAAGATTAACGCCCAGACAGGCCCGTTGGTCACTTTTTTTTTCTCGTTTCCAGTTTACTATTACATTCCGTCCAGGGTCAAAGAATGTCAAGGCTGACGCCTTATCTCGTAGTTTTCACCCTGTGTCTGCCCCTGAGCCACCGTCCTCCATCCTGCACCCTGGGGTGGTGTTAGCAGGGATCTCGTCTGAATTGGAACAGGAAATTGAGGGGGCCCAGTCGCTGGCTCCTGCGGCCAAGCCAGGGGGCAAGTTGTTTGTCCCAGAGCAACTTCGCCTTAAAATCTTGCAAGAGTTCCACAAATCCAAGTTGTGTGCTCAACCTGGTATATCAGCCACGCGATTGGCGGTGGCTAGGATCTTCTGGTGGCCTACTCTTGGTTCTGATATAAAGAAATTCATTTCTGGTTGTGGGGTCTGCGCTCGTTCTAAAAGCTCCCATAGCTGGCCGGCGAGGGAGCTGAGGCCCTTGGAAGTTCCCGAAAGACCGTGGACCCATCTGTCCATGGATTTTATTACCAATCTTCCCTCTTCCAGGGGTAATGTCACGCCGTGCTCACCTGAGGGCGGGACCTCGGTCCCGACGTCATCTCTTCCGGAGCTGCGGTCACTCCGGGGGTCCCGTTAGGGTGCGCATGCGCAGCTCTCGTCCCCGGGCCTCCTCCTACATGTCACGTTTGCGCTTGCGCGCTCCTGTCAGTGCTGTATAGGGCTCGGTCCTCTCTATGGTAATGGAGGACCTGACCCGGAACCTGTAGTGGTCATGTGCTTTCTGGCTAGGTCCTGACCCGGAACCAGTAGTAGTCATGTGCTATATCAGACGACCTCCCCCTAGGGGAGGTGCCTGATTATTGTTGTGCTTTCTGGCTTGGTCTGCCGTGTCCCTGCCTGGCTGTGCGCTGTACTCAGGTCCTCTGCCTTGCACTCTGTTGTGCCTCTTGGCACACGCTCTGAATCTGCACTCTGCTTTGTACTTGGTTGTGCCTCCTGGCACACGCTCTGACCCTGTGTTCTGTCTCGTACTCGGTTGTGCCTCCTGGCACATGCTCTGACACTGTACTCTGTCTCATACTCGGTTGTGCCTCCTGGCACACGCTCTTACCCTGTACTCTGTCTTATACTCAGTCGTGCCTCCTGGCACACACTCCGATTCCGTGCTCTGCCTTATACTCAGTTGTGCCTCCGGGCACACACTCTGATCCTGTACTCAGTCTCTTACTCTGTTACACCTCCTGGCACACCTGCTGCCTGACTCAGTGCTCTGACGTGCTCCTTGCACGCTTCCTGCTTCACTCACACCCGGACGAACGAAGTCTCTGTATACCACGTGTTCCCGTGTCCACACTTTACACGTTCCTGCAGACACTCTCACCCACTCGTGTCTCCTGTGAGCCGGCCGCCTGGTGCCAGCAGTCGTGGTGCCTCACCCCCTGGGGCTTGCCCCTGACACTCCCTGTATAGGGGGTGGTCTTCACTAGGTCAGCTCGCCCTGGGAGGGTTGGTGTCACGACCCAGAGGGTCCACTCCAGGAGTCGTCACAGTATAATCAGGCCATGGACCCCGCTGGTGCCACCACCTCTATCCAAAAGGAACTGGTGTTCCTACGGGAGAGTCAGACCAGGATTATGGTCTTTTTGAAATCCATGGAGTCTCGTTTGTCGGCCATACAATCCGTTTCTGCCCAGTCCTCGGCCCCACACCCGATGCCGCGCCTCGGCAAGCCACCCCGATATAGCGGGGACCCTAAGTTTTGTCGAGGATTTCTGAACCAATGCCGGTTACATTTTGAGCTTTTGCCGCAGCACTATCCCACTGAGCGCGCCCAAATTGCCTTTATTGTTTCACACTTAGAGGGGGAGGCATTAGCATGGGTGAACCCCCTCTGGGAGCGCAATGACCCACTCGTCTCTCGGCTTTCCACCTTTTTGGACACCTTCCGCAAGGTGTTCGATGAGCCGGGTCGGCTGGCCTCTATCACCGAGTCCCTCTTTAACCTCCATCAGGGTACGCTACCGGTAGGACAGTATGCCATCCGTTTTCGTACCTTGGCCTCCGAACTCGGTTGGAACAACGAGGCTCTCGTAGGGATCTTTTGGCTTGGCCTGTCCAGTCGGATCAAAGACGTACTGGCAGGTCGGGATACTCCCACCTCTTTAGAGGATCTGATCTCACTGGCGACACGCATCGACCTGCGGTTTCAGGAACGTGCCCGTGAATTAGCCAGAGAGAGGAGCTCCTCTCACCTCCTCCGTTCCTGCTCCAAGAAGCTGGGAAACTTCTCCGCCTAGGGTTGATAGGAGAGGCCTCCCTAGGTGTACGTGATTCCTCTCCTCCCCTGCTCGTGTCCGTGTTATTGAATCTCGGTGCCAAGCGTTATTCTGAGGAGGCTTTCCTGGATTCTTGCGTGGAGGGGAATTTTATCACACTCGAGGCGGTTAAAAAATACCGGATTCCTGTCAGATACCTGGAGACTCCTCGGTCGATTGTTTCGGTCAATGGTACGTCCGTGCTGGAGTCTGTTACCCAGGCCATCGAAGAGATCGAGCTGCAGATCGGAGCCCTGCACCTGGAGAAGATCTCCTTCCTCGTCTTGTCCACCATGTCTCACGCACTTCTTCTAGGCCTCCCTTGGCTACGGACTCATGAGCCAACCCTGGACTGGCGGTCGGGCGAGATACTCCGGTGGGGACCGTTCTGTCAGGAGAAGTGCCTGTTGCCCGTCCGTCTGATGAACTCTGCCGGTCCATCCCCGGCACCTACAGGTCTGCCGTCGGCTTACTGGTCCTTTGCAGATGTTTTCGACAAGAAGGAGGCCGAGACTCTGCCCCCCCATCGGCCATATGACTGTCCGATTGACCTCATTCCTGGTTCTACGCCACCCAGGGGTAGGATATACCCGCTATCCCCTGCTGAGACCCAAGCTATGTCTGACTATATCCAGGAGAACCTTTCTAGAGGTTTCATCTGTAAGTCCTCCTCGCCCGCGGGAGCGGGATTTTTCTTTGTAAAAAAGAAGGACGGCTCCCTCCGTCCTTGCATAGACTACCGAGGCCTGAACAATATCACGGTCAAGAACAAGTACCCATTTCCATTGATCCCGGAGCTCTTTGACCGACTTAGAGGAGCTCGAATTTTCACCAAACTGGATCTTCGTGGGGCCTACAACTTGATCCGCATTCGTTCCGGGGATGAGTGGAAGACCGCCTTTAACACCAGAGACGGTCACTACGAGTACTTGGTCATGCCCTTCGGCCTCTGCAATGCCCCAGTGGTTTTCCAGGAGTTCGTGAATGACGTCTTCCGGGATATGCTGTACTCCTGCGTGGTAGTCTATCTGGATGACATCCTCGTTTTTTCTCCAGACCTCTCCGCCCACAGAAAGAACGTGCGTCAAGTCCTCCAGCGCCTGCTCGAGAAATGCCAAGCTTTATGCCAAGCTCGAGAAATGTGCCTTCGAGCAAACGTCCCTGCCATTCTTGGGGTACATTATCTCAGAATCAGGTCTATGCATGGATCCGGCAAAAGTGTCCGCCGTCCTCGATTGGCCACAGCCCCATGGGGTGAAGGCAATCCAACGCTTCCTTGGTTTTGCGAACTACTACCGACAGTTCGTTCCTCATTTTTCCTCGTTGGTTCGCCCCATCTCGTCCCTTATCTGCAAGGGAGCTAACCCAAAGGCTTGGCCCTCTGAGGCTGAAGAGGCCTTCCAGTCGTTGAAACAAGCCTTCGCCGCTGCTCCGGCGCTTCACCGACCTGAGGTTAGTAGACCTTTCACTCTCGAGGTAGACGCATCCTCTACTGGGGCTGGCGCAGTCCTTCTGCAGAAATCCTCTTCTGGATGTTTTGTCACCTGTGGCTTCTTTTCTAAAGTATTTTCCTCCACTGAGCAGAACTACTCCATTGGCGACAAAGAGCTATTGGCCATTAAGTTGGCCTTGGAGGAGTGGAGGTACTTACTGGAGGGTGCCATACATCCATTCAAGATCTTCACAGACCATAAGAACCTGGCGTACATCCAGTCCGCACAGAGGCTCAATCCTCGGCAAGCCAGGTGGTCCCTATTCTTCGCCCGCTTTGACTTTGAGCTACATTTTCGGCCCGGCGATAAGAACGTTAGAGCGGATGCGTTGTCAAGATCATTCCTGTCGTCTGATGCAGAGGAAGAACCCTCTCATATCATTGATTTATCCAAAGTAATTACTGTGGCTCCTGTCAAGTTAACCACGTTACCTCCGGGAAGAACCTTTGTGGCTGAGAATAACCGAAAACGAGTGCTAAATTGGGGACATTCGTCCAAGATTGCCGGCCACGTTGGTGTCAAAAAGACTTTGGACTTAATCTCTCGCCATTATTGGTGGCCTTCACTCTCCCAGGATGTTAAAGACTTTGTAGCATCTTGCCCGTCCTGTGCCCAGAACAAGATACCCAGACAACCACCCTCCGGTCTTCTGTTCCCGCTTCCCATTCTGTCGGCTCCATGGCAGCACATAGCCATGGATTTCATTACTGATCTGCCTTGTTCTTCCGGTTGTACTGTGGTCTTGGTGGTTGTAGACCGATTTTCAAAGATGGCTCACTTCATTCCTCTTCCCGGACTACCCTCTGCTCCTGACTTGGCGAAGATCTTCATTTCCCATATCTTCAGGTTTCACGGCTTCCCCCAGCACATCGTGTCGGATAGAGGGGTCCAATTCACCTCCCGGTTCTGGAGAGCTCTATGCGGACTCATGAAAGTGTCATTGGATTTCTCTTCCGCCTATCACCCCCAAACCAATGGGCAGGTGGAACGTACCAACCAGATCCTTACATCCTATCTCCGGCATTTTTCTAATGCTCATCAGAATGACTGGGTCGGTCTACTTCCTTGGGCTGAGTTTGCCTACAATAATCACTCCAGTGAATCGTCTACCAAGTCTCCTTTCTTCATCGTCTTTGGACAGCATCTCAATGTGCCTCTACCGGTACTTCCTGTCTCGGGGGTACCTGCTGCTGATTCTCAGTCTGTGGAGTTCTCCAGGGTATGGCAGGAGACCAAAACCGCTCTCGAGAAAGCACGGGACAGAATGAAATTACACACTGACAAGAGGCGCCTGGACGTTCCTCCATTTCTCCCTGGTGACAAGGTGTGGCTCTCCACCAAATACGTCCGCCTTAAGGTACCATCTTACAAACTGGGTCCCCGTTACATTGGTCCTTTTGAGGTCCTCAGGCGGATTAATGATGTTGCTTACAAATTTAAGCTGCCTCCTTCACTCCGTATTCCCAATTCCTTCCATGTATCTCTCCTAAAACCTGTGGTTCTTAACCGATTTCATCCTTCTCCAGGCCACACACCCCAGCCTGTTGGCTTGGGGGATGAGTTTGAGGTGAATGACATTTTGGCCATGAAGAAGGTAAGAGGGAGAACCATGTTCCTGGTCGATTGGAAGGGTTTTGGCCCCGAGGAGAGGTCATGGGAACCCAGGGAGAATATCCACGCACCCCAGATTTTGTCTAAGTTCCTCTCCAGTTTTAGAAAGAGGGGGCGTAAAGGGGGGGGTACTGTCACGCCGTGCTCACCTGGGGGCGGGACCTCGGTCCCGACGTCATCTCTTCCGGAGCTGCGGTCACTCCGGGGGTCCCGTAGGGTGCGCACGCGCAGCTCTCGTCCCCGGGCCTCCTCCTACATGTCACGTTTGCGCTTGCGCGCTCCTGTCAGTGCTGTATAGGGCTCGGTCCTCTCTATGGTAATGGAGGACCTGACCCGGAACCTGTAGTGGTCATGTGCTTTCTGGCTAGGTCCTGACCCGGAACCAGTAGTAGTCATGTGCTATATCAGACGACCTCCCCCTAGGGGAGGTGCCTGATTATTGTTGTGCTTCCTGGCTTGGTCTGCCGTGTCCCTGCCTGGCTGTGCGCTGTATTCAGGTCCTCTGCCTTGCACTCTGTTGTGCCTCTTGGCACACGCTCTGAATCTGCACTCTGCTTTGTACTTGGTTGTGCCTCCTGGCACACGCTCTGACCCTGTGTTCTGTCTCGTACTCGGTTGTGCCTCCTGGCACATGCTCTGACACTGTACTCTGTCTCATACTCGGTTGTGCCTCCTGGCACACGCTCTTACCCTGTACTCTGTCTTATACTCAGTCGTGCCTCCTGGCACACACTCCGATTCCGTGCTCTGCCTTATACTCAGTTGTGCCTCCGGGCACACACTCTGATCCTGTACTCAGTCTCTTACTCTGTTACACCTCCTGGCACACCTGCTGCCTGACTCAGTGCTCTGACGTGCTCCTTGCATGCTTCCTGCTTCACTCACACCCGGACGAACGAAGTCTCTGTATACCACGTGTTCCCGTGTCCACACTTTACACGTTCCTGCAGACACTCTCACCCACTCGTGTCTCCTGTGAGCCGGCCGCCTGGTGCCAGCAGTCGTGGTGCCTCACCCCCTGGGGCTTGCCCCTGACACTCCCTGTATAGGGGGTGGTCTTCACTAGGTCAGCTCGCCCTGGGAGGGTTGGTGTCACGACCCAGAGGGTCCACTCCAGGAGTCGTCACAGGTAATATGGTGGTATGGGTAGTGGTGGACAGATTTTCAAAGCAGGCTCATTTTGTACCCCTGTCCGCATTACCTTCTGCTGAGACCTTATCCAGATTGTTTGTGCAGCATGTGGTCCGCTTGCATGGGGTACCCCTGAATGTGGTGTCTGATGTGGTGTGCAGTTTGTGGCTAAGTTTTGGCGTGCTTTCTGCAAAAAATTAGGGATATCTCTGTCCTTTTCATCTGCATACCATCCTGAGAGTAATGGTCAGACAGAACGCACTAATCAGTCTCTAGAACAGATCCTCAGATGTCTGACTTCTGCTAGACAGAATGACTGGTGTGATATACTGCCGTTTGCTGAATTTGCATTCAATAGTCGGGTGAGTCAATCCACTGGTATGTCCCCTTTCTTGATCAACTATGGGTTCAGTCCTCATTTTGGTGAGCTTTCTCATCTGGATACGGGGTGCCCCGGGGCTGAGGACTCTGTTCAGCGGTTAAAAGTTACATGGACAGAAGTCCAGCGGCGTATATCTAGGTCTCAAGGCAGGTATAAGTTTTTCGCGGACAGGAAACGAACACCTGGTCCCATGTTTCAGGTTGGAGAGAAAGTTTGGCTCTCCACGCGAAACATTAAGTTAAAGATTCCGTCAGCCAAGTTGGGCCCCAAATTCATTGGCCCGTACAAGATTGTGGAAAAAATCAACCCAGTAGCGTACAGGCTGTGCCTTCCACCCTCTTTCAAGATCCCTAACATCTTCCATAGATCTCTACCGAAACCGTTTGAAGCAGTCCGGGGATAATCCGAGTCCGTTGCTCCTCCGGTTTTGGTTGAGGGACATGAGGAATATGAGATTGGTCACATCATAGATTCTAGGTTGGTACGGCGGTCAGTACAGTACCTAGTTCATTGGAAGGTGCATGGGCCGGAGGACAGGTCCTGGGTGCCGGCCCGGTTGATGCTTGTGGATCGTCTGGTTCGGGCTTTCCATGCTAGATACCCGGGAAAGCCTGGGGGTCCAGAGGCCCCCCGTTGAGAGGGGGGTACTGTCATGATACCAGTGCTGGGTGACCGGCACTGCTGGGGTTAATGTTCTGACCTCAGTGCAGACTCTCACCTGCACACCTGGGATCTATTATGGTGGCCTCTCATTGGTTCTGGGGAGGCTTCTTATAGCCTCAGGAAGCTCCCATCCCCCGTCAGTTATATTGTCGCCCTTGGCATTGTGTGGTGACTCCTGAGTGTGTTAGTGCTGTGTTCTGGTTGCTTGATTCTCTGTGTATGACTCGGTCTGTTCTCTGGATATTGCTTTGTATTCTGCTTGGTACCTTCTATGTCTGTTTGGTTTTGATCTCTGTTTGGCCCTGACTATCCGTTCTGTCTCATCCCTGGTACTTTACTGATATCTTGTATATGACCTTTGGCTTTGTCTGACCTCCCATCTGTTTATCCCTCCTGTACCTCACTTGCCTGTACTGTGCATGACCCCCGCTTTGCCCGACTTTGCGTTTTCTACCTTCTTTGAAAGCAAGACGCTAAGCCCCGCCCCCCGGCTCAGCGATGCTCCAGGCAAGTCCCGCTCCCAGCGATGCCTTGCGACAATGACCTTTGATGACGTAGTGGTCTTGCAGCCTCAATAGTAAAAAGTTGGTCACACTAGTCAAACACTATGTTTGACAAGTGTGACCACCCTGTCAACCAGTTTTCCAAGCGATGCTACAGATCGCTTGGAAAACGCTAGCATTCTGCAAGCTAAATACGCTTGCAAAATGCTAGTTTTTTGTGGGAAATATGCAGGAATTACACATGGGGATTTCTCGTGTATTTCCCGTGGCAGGGAGTTGCGCAATTGCCGCTGAAATTTCCGCCGGAATTCCGGACGTGGGAACATAGCCTGACAGTAGCAGCAAGTGGGCCTGTCTGTCTTGATTTTGAACCTAGTTATAGTACAGTAACGTCTTCCTCTGGTTGCAAAGTCACTGCCACTGCATAATACCCTCTAGGGCAGTCCTCTCTGAAATAGGAGACCCAATCTCCCTCTACTAGGGGACTGTCATGCTTGACAGAGGCAGCATTGATATAAACCTTGACATCCGTGCCTGCCTCTCATATACAACTATATCCCTTTTCGACATTGGCATACACTTATTGCCCATAAGAACGTCGCTCACCCATAGCGGCTTCCCTGCATTGGTGCAACTGGGCCCAGATTTCTTTTTCCTGGACCTTTTTCTGGGCAATTATGACTGCCATCCAGGCAGACTGTCCTGTATTACGTAATGAGCTTGGCAGGGATCTAGCCTCTTGCTCTTGGAGGCTGCAGGACAAATCAAGGGGTACCCCACTCTGAACGAGGAGACGTGCGTCAGGCCGACCTGGTGGCGTAGACGCATTGGGCAAGGACCGACCCTCAGGAGCTAAGAGCTGGAACTAAGAGCTGGGGTGCACTCACTGGTCCTGGAGGTGCTCTGCAATGTGTGGCATCATCCGCTCCCGTCTCACTCAGGCTGGACCTTCCTTCAGCAGCCACTGTACACTTGTTGCCAAGGAACTTGATGATTCGGCTGGTTCCACTACGCGGATGTCAGATTCCTCCGCGGGTGTGGCTGCACACTCAAATTCCCGCCGGCGTAGATCTGGCACGGTCCACTCATCCGGTCTCGACTTCTCGGAGGTGGTCACCACTTCGGTCTCCACTGTCGTGAAACTGGCCCCGGAGACAAAGGTTCCGTCTTCCGTCTAGGTTCCGGCTCCTGACATTGCAGAAGCTGTGGCTCGGCATCCCGTGCGTTATATTTCTCCGGCTGGTGTTCCATCGGGGCGGTGGCTGGTTCTGGCTCGGTGAGATGACGTGGTGGTACAGCCTCTGGCAGCCACCAGTGAACCTTCTCCACCAGTGACAGGTACCATTCTGCAGCGTCGTCCTCCTTACATCTGGGTCAGGTTTTTTCTTCTGGGCCCCACCCATTCCGAGGTGGGGTTGCCTTCAGCCGCTCCACCCATTTCACATCATTCGGTGGCAGAGAACAGGGTCCTCTTCTCCTCTTCTGCACCCACCATTGGCGGACCGGGGGGATGTGGCCAAGTGGGTTTTGGCATCAACTTTGCACTGGCATGCCCACGAAGGGAGGGTTCAAGGTTGTTGTCCTCCAGTTTGTGCACCATCTTGGCTCCACCATCTTAGTTCTCATAACATTAGTCCAATTCACAGCTTTTGTCAAATCCAGGTTTCTAGTCTCGTCCGGTATGTTACTCACATTTTCAGAATCTTCAACTCGCACTCCTCGGGTCATTTATGTCATAAACAAATCATCATCAACATCTCTTTTTATCTCCTCACTGGTCACACTTGAACCTTCATCTCTTCTTGCGGTAAAACATCAGTCCCGATTAATCGTAAGTAACTTTGTAAAGGTCAGCCAGGGCAGTAGTCGTGGCAGAGTATCTCAGGCATTGCATACCCTGGCCTCCCTCTACAGGAAAACGGTACCCCTTCTCTTGCATGGTACAATCAGTACTCATGGTGTTGTCAGCATCTTCTTTGCAGTGCTGGCTTGAAACTGATTCTGCATCCCAATGAATAGAAACACAGTCCAGGGAAACTCTCAACTGAGCAAATTTATTTACTTCAGGACAAAGCACATCCACGTAGTTTCAAGCATTTCCATTACAATAAAGACGTCACAATATCTCATCTTTCCCTTCTCTGTTCCTTGCGTCACTAAGTGTTTCCACGGGACGGGATGTCTCAGATGACCCCTCAGTGTCCTACCGGTGAAACGTCACCACGGTAGAGCATTCTCCAATTTGCTTCGCCTCGGACAACAGAGATTCAGTCCACGAGGCTATCCATCACATACTAGGGTGACCTGCCTGTACACTTTTACGGTAACCTTAAATACTGCTCCACTTACTCCTCTTCCTCTCTTCTGCTAGTTCTGCTGTACCTTGCTCTTCTCTGAGCTTTCCCTGGATGGCTGGGCATTTGTTTAAACATTGCGGGGTAGCTAGGCAGCTTGGGCATATAGCCTACTTGAGCACACAGGGGTCAGGGCCCCCGACTGACTATAACCAGGAAGACTCTCCTGTCTTACTCCCCAGCTAACCCCTCTAATGTGGTTAAATATTTACAGGGTGACTTATGCTAAAGAACTCTACGCCTCCATCTAGTGGACATACTGTACACTGCACTGTTCCTATTATGTACATTGTGCAGAAGCATAGCAGCATAAGAAATATAAATAATACATCAGAATCAAATATATACAAATACATATATATATATATACCGTACATACATGTTTCATCAGAAAAATGGAGGTTTAAAGGGGTAAGGCTTTCAACCCCTTACAACTACACGCAACTTGCTTTCTTTGATTCTGCTCAGCGTAGACTTTGCATCAATAGAATCGCGGCACCGAGAATAATGTCAGTCAATTTCTCACAGATAAAAAAAATTAAAAAAAAACTTATGATTTTAATCATATGCTTTTATGATTGCAATGTGAAAAAAAACAAAGCAATTAAAAACAAGTTGTCCTTCAGAAGGACAAAAAATACTTTTTACACAGGGCGAGATAGAAGTGGCTGAGTTAAGGCGAGAAATTCTGCAAAGTGATGATGAGACACAATTGTGCAAAATAAGCTCAGGATGCAATTTCTCAGCAGTCCTGGGTAATTTGGAAGTATGGGTCTGTGAATGACACATGAGATGTAATAAGCCACCTTCCCTCTGATCTAATGGAATAATACTGGGTCATTTTAGTGTCAAAATATATGAGAAGGGCTGCAGATTGTATGGTAGAAACTGTGCTAGGTTTACTGTAAAAATTGGGATATGATTATACACTACACAGTCTATATTTAAGGTTACTTTGTATGTACTACAACTCCCAGAGTACACCAGCCACATAAAAATACATGGAGTAGTACCAGGTTGTTATTTCATGCCCGGTAATAGATCTGCAGTGGGTGTGATGTACCTGATAATGGGTGTGACAAACCCGATAATGGGTGTAATGAACCTGATAATAATGGGCATGATGAACCTGATAATAATGGGCATGATGAACCTGATAATAATGGGTGTGATGAACCTGATAATGAATGTGATGTACCTGATAATGAATGTGATGTACCTGATAATGGGTGTGACAAACCTGATAATGGGTGTAATGAACCTGATAATGAAGGGTGTGATGAACCTGATAATAATGGGCATGATGAACCTGATAATAATGGGCATGATGAACCTGGTAATAATGGATGTGATGAACCTAATAATGGGTGTGATGTACCTGATAATGGGTGTGATGAATCTGATTATAAAGGGTGTGATGAACCTGATAATAATGGGCATGATGAACCTGATAATAATGGGCATGATGAACCTGATAATAATGGGTGTGATGTACCTGATAATAATGGGCATGATGAACCTGGTAATAATGGGTGTGATGAACCTGATAATAATGGGCATGATGAACCTGGTAATAATGGGTGTGATGAACCTAATAATGGGTGTGATGAACCTGATAATGAATGTGACGTACATGATAATGGGTGTGATGAATCTGAAAATGGGTATGACCAACCTGATAATGAGTGTGATGAACCTGATAATGGGTGTGACAAACCTGATAATGGGTGTAATGAACCTGATAATGAAGGGTGTGATGAACCTGATAATAATGGGCATGATGAACCTGATAATAATGGGCATGATGAATCTGATAATAATGGGTGTGATGAACCTAATAATGGGTGTGATGAACCTGATAATGAATGTGACGTACAAGATAATGGGTGTGATGAATCTGAAAATGGGTATGACCAACCTGATAATGAGTGTGATGAACCTGATAATGGGTGTGAAGAACCTGATAATAATGGGTGTGGCATGAAAATTAGGATTTATATGATTTTTTTACAACTGTAATGCTTTTTTTTAAAGTAACCAATATACTTCACTTTTATGTAAAAAAATGATTCTTAGATATTCCAGTGCAGGAAAAGAGAAGCAATCATTGGATTGAACCAACGTACTTAAAGTTGGGGTTGTGCGCTTTTGCATACATTTTGTTTTTCAATCATAATGATAATTATTTATAAAGCTCCAACACAGCAGTTTACAACTTTACAATCAAGTGCTGTGGAACATATACAGACAATGACATGTGACATATACAGGCAATCAATTCAATACAAGGTCATAAGGCTACATTACAATTTTTCCATTTGCTTTTTACAGGCCAATTGTTTCTCTATGCATTCAACTTTGATGTGGTCTGAGGCCATAAATCAGCTGGCTGGAGCTCAGAAAGATTCAAATAAAGAGTCACAATCTCTACTGTCAGAAATCAGGGAGAACATATGTAAGCAGGTTGCGGGATGCAGTGATGGACAGGAGGCAGAACAAGGGTTAACAAGTTTAATAACGGGAATACTCCACGCCGAGAGGTAAATGATCAAACAGTGGATTAAACAGTATAAATGGCAAAGGATATTGGCAGGTAAAGAATAACAGTTCTAGTAATGGCAGTTCCTGTGAAGCACTTGTGTTAGAAGCTCCACAAATTGTAATTCCTACTAGGAAGTCAATAGCACCAGCAACAGCTGGCACAGTGTCTTTTCCAGGAAGGTCCTGTGGGCAACAATGCCTCGTCTTCTGGCGGCAGCAATCGGTCTCCGTTACCTTCGGCTGAGCCTAGTCCATATACTACAGTGGCTGAAAAGGGTACGGGCCACAGTCCTGTATGAGTCCAACGTGGCTCTGCAAATTTACTCTGATGAAGTCAGGGCACCAGTGTCAGTCCCGTACTCAGCCCCTCTAATGTGGCGTGTGTACTAGTGTAATGACAAAAAAAAATTTTTATGAAACCATGTGTAATGGAGGAACTTTTATGGGTTATTTAAGAATAAGTATTGCTTTTTTTTGTTTTTTAAAAAAGTTACCCCTTTCATTCAAATGAAATAAGGCAAAAATTGTTTTTTCCCCCCAAAAAAGGACATGCAATTTTGCATTATTGAAACGATAATAGTAATAACTAAGCAACTTTTATTATTAGTTTTTTAACAAATACGGTATAAAACAGTTAATTATAAGTACAATATGTACAAAAGAAGTGTTTAAAAATGATTTTTTCCTATGAATTTTAGATTCAAAAATTCAATTTGTTTCGATTTCGCATGTAGTTCCTCCATCAGTTTTACAGCACGTTCAGCATTTTGGTTAGATCTGGGAATGTCAATTAATGACTCCTCGACCAACCAGTGCGCCTTCAAACACTTAATTGCCTTCTTCTTCTTCTGCCTTCGCCGTTTCTCGCTGTTGAATAGAAAACTGAAGTTTCCAAGAATTTGGCACTTCGTTAGCATCCGCGTGAGATTGGAGAGCTTTTCAACATATGGAATACTTGGATCCCTTTTATGTTGAGAATAGGAGGGCAGATTCCTCGTCCAGATAGACCTGTTTGCCTTTACACTGTTGCTGGAATTTCTAGAAGACATTTTCTGAGTGACCTGTCCTGCACTTCTTGATCGTAAAACTTGAAGCTTTGCACTGAAAATGAAAAGATAATAGTAAATTACAAAATATTTTAAAATATTCCAGAATGTTCTAGATGTGAATAAAATACCACTTTTTGTTACAACTTAGAAAGATATTTTCTTTATAGATTTAAATTAAAACACGAAAAATCTTTTTTTTGAAAATTTTGAAATGAAAAAGAGGGGGAACTTTTTTGAATATTTTACAAATTTGATGATACTAATGTCATTTGTATGGAATTGTTCCACCAATGTAAGGGGTTTCAATTTCGTTTTGCAAAATTTTTAAAATAGTCATCACCCTAGTGTGTACTGTACCCACGGACATGGAACATATGGCACCTTGTTCTCTGGTAGTCACCGGTTCACACTGTACGTCTCCATCTCTCTGTAGTCACCAGGCACACTGCACCTTTCTCTGTAGTCAAGGGGCACACACTGCATGTTCCTCTCCCTCTCTGATCTCCACTGCTAGCGGCGGGAGATGGTGGACAATGGCTTGCACACTGCTGATCCCACAGGACGGAGCACTCCACTGCCTGGCTGCTGCTGGATACATGGCGTCCCCCAGTGAAGTGGTCCCTCTTCAGACGTTGTGGGACCCTGTCAGTGTGGCCTGTCATGGCAGCGGTGCTCTGTGTGGGGAGGGGAAGCGGAGCGAGCCGCTCACCTGACTGCGTACTGCACTCTGTTCGCGCCAAACACCTCTGCTGCGTGCGCTTTTCCCTTTTCTTCCCCTGCCCCCCTCTGTCAGGAGGACGGTCCCGCTCACTCATGCTTCCTCCAGGCCAGAGGGGAAGGTCTGCCTCACTAAAGCTTCCCCCAGGGAACAGGGGTTTGCAGCCTTTCTAGTTCTAGACCCGGAACAGAGGTACCCGTGGTCTCGCTATCCCCTTACACATATACTGCAGACTACACAAAGATGACCACAATCTCCTCCTACAGCTGTGACCTGGATAGCCCAGGACACAGCTAGAGGCAGGAGGAGCAGCTTCAATACAAGAGAGTATAATATGAAAGGTACCAGCACCAAATCAAAACAAAATTCACATAGAGAAACTCAGAAATGCATAGACGAGTTTACCATATACCATGAAAAGTAAGTATTTATTAGTACAAAAAATTCCTCTATTGTATAAATTATAAAATGTGCAAAAAAATATTTTATATATATATATATCTCAATTAATATGCATGGATATAAATGATCCACAAGACTAGTGGCCACAGACTACAAGCAAAGCAAAAAGCAGGACAGAGCATAAATTAACCACTTCAAGGTAATGGTGTCAAAGGAGTTAATCCAAAGTAAACACCAAACAACTGACCGTCTCAATGTAAGGGCCCCGTCACACATAGCGATCTCGCTAGCGATATTGCTGCTGAGTCACAAATTTTGTGACACAACAGCGATCTCACCAGCGAGATCGCTGTGTGTGACAGCGATCAGCGACTGTCCCCCCTGCCGGTATCGCTGATTTCTGTAGGAAACCGCTGGACATTTCTTTTGTCGCTGGTCTCCCGCTGGCCAGCATGTATCGCTGTGTGTGACAGGCGGGAGACCAGCGATCTGCTGGTAACTAACGTACACATCGGGTATCCAAGGGACGTGCGTCCCTTAGATACCCGATGTGTACGTTAGTTACCAGCGCGCTGATGAAGGAAGCTGGTGGTAACTAACGTACACATCAGGTATCCAAGGGACGCATGTCCCTTGGATACCCGATGTGTACCTTAGTTACCAGCTCACTGCATCAGCGCGCTGGTAACTAACGAACACAGCGACGCCGCGCGCTCGGCGTCGCTGTGCTGATCCCTGGTGAAGCTGTCTGTGTGACAGCTCACCAGCGATCCTGACACGTTGATATCGTTGTCGGGATCGCTGGTGAATCGCTATGTGTGACTCCAGCTTTAATGGCTCATATAACCAACCCTATAATGATAAGCTGAATGGATGTTCCTAAGTGATAGACACCATCATGACATCAATAGTAAGCATGCAAAGTCCGCTACATAAATAAATAAGAAAATAAAGAGGTTAATTACCCATAGATGTTTATAGTAGCTGCCGGTGCTGTGACAACGATCCCCGGCACGCGTTTCGCAAGCTGTATTGTCGCTTCCTCAGGGGCGTGGCCTCAGAGTGGCAGAAGTCAAGTATAAGTATAGGACCTTCCAGGTCACATGACCATATGAAGGCCAATGGCATGTTTTGTTTTTGCGCATGCGCCCTAGAGCACCAGAAGGGTCCTACAACATGCAATCTCTCTTCCTTCCACTTACATAGCCACAGGGGGGTGGGTGGTGCCAAACCGCACCGCTGACAGCCTTGATTCGAAGTACTAAGAAATAGCAGGAGGACCGGAGACACTGAAGAGACATCGCAAGATCTAATCTTGAGATAAAAGAAAAAATATTTAAATATGTAAATAAATGAAGTGACTAGTGGATAAATGGTGATGAATGTGAAAAGATATGTATACAGAAGAAAAAAAGAAATAATAATAAAACAGTGAAAATTAATTATACATAATATACAATATAAATACACATAGACAACAAGACATACATACAATATAGTGCATTATCAAGAGTGCTTAGTAACATATATATAACTCATATACTAAAACGCATATGATATTATAAAGTACATATGTGCATAATATATGTGCAAAAATATGTCCTCATAAATGCAAAAAGTCCAATGACATAATAATTCTTGTTTTCTTATTATAGCTCATGTGAGAAAATCTTCGTAGTCATTTTCTTGCTTTCCAAGATACAAATCCCAGAAGCGGCCATCATTCACCATCCTATATACATGTTAAATGGCATAGAACAACATCTAAAAAACAAACAAAACAAAAATTAATAAAAAAATAATATACAGTATAAAACATAAAAACAGAGACCAACTAAAAAGGAGGTGTAATATCTGGAGAGAGGATCAACTCCCGAAGGTACGTATTACAAAAAAGATGAGAACCCGTTAGTTTAATTTAAAACCATTGGGCACCGTAGTGACCAATGTAAAGATCCATTTACACTCTTTTTGGGTGAGGAGACGTCTCATGTCACCTACCCTTATTCCACAATGTACATGTTCAATACCATGGACTGTTAGTAATTTGGGGTTACATTTATGGAACAAATGAAAGTGCCGGGGCAGTGTTTTTAATTGTGACACATCAGTCTCCGTTTGTTTTCTGTTTGTTTCCGTTTGTCACAGCATCGGCAGCTACTATAAACATCTATGGGTAATTAACCTCTTTATTTTCTTATTTATTCATGTAGCGGACTTTGCATACTTACTATTGATGTCATGATGGTGTCTATCACTTAGGAACATCCATTCAGCTTTTCAATATAGGGTTGGTTATATGAACCATTTACATTGAGACGGTCAGCTGTTTGGTGTTTACTTTGGATTAACTCCTTTGACACCATTACCTTGAAGTGGTTAATTTATGCTCTGACCTGCTATTGTGCTTTGCTTGTAGTCTGTGGACACTAGCCTTGTGGATCATTTATATCCATACATATTAATTGAGATATATAAAATATTTTATTGTACATTTTACTATTTATGCAATAGAGTAATTTTTTGTACTAATAAATACTTACTTTTCATGGTATATGGTAAACTCGTCGTTCTCCGTATTTTTTGCTATTTATTTTCAATACAAAAGATGCGGTCGCCGTCCGACCACAGGCGCTTAAGCCCAGGGATGTTACGTCCCTATCTAGGGTTAATAATGGATAAGTGTCTAATTACAGTAACACCTCTCCATTATTAATTGACTTAATGTCACCTTCCAATTATAGATGCGCCTTTTCTGGGGTGTCTGGGGGCAGATTTTTGTAGTCAGGGGGAAGTCCAAAAACAATGGTCTCTCTCAAGGCTATTAAAATCTGCCCTCACTCATCTGCTTTCCATCTCTGGTTGCGATTTTGCCACGGGAGCCCATGCATTTTTTTTCCAACGAATTAACCCCTTAATTTAACACCTAGACGTCCCAAATTTTACACACAAATCCTAATCTAATTATTAGTCAGGGACATATAAAAAAAATGAATGAAATGGATAATTTACTGAATGTAAACCATGTGTCATTTCATGTCGGGTTTTGGATTAATTTTACAAAAGTCGGCAATTGAATTAGCGGCTATTCTGCTATGTAGAACTCTATGAAATGTAAATATATATATATATGTGTCTCAATGACGTGTGTGTGTGTGTGTGTGTGTATGTATGTATATATAATATATATGGAAAAAAGTGGATACTTTACTGATCCTCAGGTGGCAACGTTTCAACGGTGACCCGTCTTTGTCTTGACAAAGACGGGTCACCGTTGAAACGTTGCCACCTGAGGATCAGTAAAGTATCCACTGTTTTCACATTTAATTTGAGTGCTGCCTTTTTTTTTTTCCTTTTGTTAATTTGGCTGTTTGGACACTGCTGAATAGGTTTTGCACCTACTATATTATTTTGGTAGTGCTGCCCTTTTTTCTTGATATATATATATATATATATATATATATATATATATATATATACACACATACATACATACATACACAGTGCCTTGTGAAAGTATTCGACCCCCTGGAACTTTTCAACCTTTTCCCACATATCATGCTTCAAACATAAAGATACCAAATGTAAATTTTTGGTGAAGAATCAATAACAAGTGGATCACAATTGTGAAGTTGAACGAAATTTATTGGTTATTTTAAATTTTTCTGGAAATGCAAAAACTGAAGAGTGGGGCGTGCAATATTATTTGGCCCCTTTACTTTCAGTGCAACAAACGCACTCCAGAAGTTCATTGTGGATCTCTGAATGACCCAATGTTGTCCTAAATGACTAATGATGATAAATATAATCCACCTGTGTGTAATCAAGTCTCCGTATAAATGCACCAGCTCTGTGATAGTCTCAGGGTTGTGTTTGAAGCACAGAGAGCATCATGAAGACCAAGGAACACAACAGGCAGGTCCGTGATACTGTTGTGGAGAAGTTTAAAGCCGGATTTGGATACAAAATGATTTCCAAAATGTTAAACATCCCAAGGAGCACTGTGCAAGTGATCATATTGAAATGGAAGGAGTATCATACCACTGCAAATCTACCAAGACCCGGCCGTCCCTCAAAACTTTCATCTCAAACAAGGAGAAGACTGATCAGAGATGCAGCCAAGAGGCCCATGATCACTCTGGATGAAATGCAGAGATCTACAGCTGTGGTGGGACAGTGTGTCCATAGGACAACAATCAGTCGTGCACTGCACAAATCTAGCCTTTATGGAAGAGTGGCAAGAAGAAAGCCATTTCTCAAAGATATCCATAAAACGTGTAATTTAAAGTTTGCAACAACCACGTGGGAGACACACCAAATATGTGGAAGAAGGTGCTCTGGTCAGATAAAACCAAAATTTTATCTTTTTGGTAACGATGCCAAACAATATGTTTGGCATAAAAGCAACACAGCTCATCACTCTGAACACACCATCCCCACTGTCAAACATGGGGGTGGCAGTATCATGGTTTGAGCCTGCTTTTCTTCAGCAGGGACAGGGAAGATGGTTAAAATTGATGGGAAGATGGATGGAGTCAAATACAGGACCATTCTTGAAGAAAACCTGTTGAAGTCTGCAAAAGACCTGAGACTGGGACGGAGATTTGTCTTCCAACAAGACAATGTTCCCAAACATAAAGCCAAATCTACAATGTAATGATTCACATAAAAATGTATCCAGGTGTTAGAATGGCCAAGTCAAAGTCCAGACCTGAATCCAATCGAGAATCTGTGGAAAGAGCTGAAAACTGCTGTTCACAAACAATCTCCTTCAAACCTCATTGAGCTCGAGCTGTTTGCCAAGGAAGAATGGGCAAGAATTTCAGTCTCTCAATGTACAAAACTGATAGAGACATACCCCAAGCGACTTGCAGCTGTAATCGCAGCAAAAGGTGGTATTAAGTTAAAAGGGCCGAATAATATTGCACGCCCCACTTTTCAGTTTTTGTATTTCCACAAAAATTTAAAATAACCAATAAATTTCGTTCAACTTTACAATTGTGTCCTACTTGTTGTTTCTTCACCCAAAATTTACATTTGGTATCTTTATGTCTGAAGCATGATATGTGGGAAAAGGTTGAAAAGTTCCAGGGGGCCGAATTCTTTCGCAAGGCTGTGTGTATGTGTGTATATATATATATATATATATATATATATATATATATATATATATATATATGTGTGTGTGTGTGTGTGTGTGTGTGTGTGTGTGTGTGTGTGTGTGTGTGTGTGTGTGTGTGTATGTATGTAATATATATATATATATATATATATATATATATATATATATATATATTCTTTCGTTTGGGTTTTAACCAGTCATAGGGATCCATTATATGTCCATTTTGCAAGCCTACGAGAAAATCTCGGCATGCGAATGCCATACGGATTACATACAGACGCTTACATACGTAAAATACACGGCCACACCTTGACAACAGATGACATACGGATCACTGTTCAGGGAACATTTCTGCGTATTACGACCGTACAATACGGTCCTTATTTTTATACGTTAAGTGTGACACCAGCCTAAGCTGCTAATCAGTGGTGGGGACGTGTTTGGATCACTTGGCAAGAGGAAACCAGTCCAAGCTCAGATAATCTACTGCTGTTAAAGCACTCATTGTATACTGAAACAACAGCACACAGACTAATAAGTGACACATCAATGTAATAAGTGGGTGAGTTTTACTGCAAATGGATGAAGAAGCAATACCCTACCGGGGACAGTTACATGGAAAGTCATTGGTCCTAGCTAGGACAAGAAAGATTGCAATGTATGGTGGTGACACTGAAGCGCTGCGCCATCCTTCTAGTAGAGTGGTGAAAGGAACACCAGCACTTCCACACCATTCCATGATATTTACCAGTGGCGCTCAGATCCGGCTGAAAATATCCATTTTTGTGGTGAAGTCAAATGAGCTTTATTGAAAAGTCTGAAAACTTGAACGCCTTGGGGGCATGAACAGGTACACATGGCACTCTTTTTATTGTTTTTAAAGCCCATTTTATGTATATATGTACAATATACTGTATATGTCTGTAGTACTAAACGAGTCTGAGATCCTAGGAGTGAAACAATGAGAAGGAAAGTATAATAGAAACACGTCACCACCTCTGTATTATTCCCCACTTCTAATTTTGGAATAAAAATACTGAGGTAAATAAACCAAACCAAATACTGAACGTGTGCACGTGGCCTAAGGGATAGAATAAGTGGGCATGTTGGTAAGTCTATAAGGCCACGTTCACATGTTCAGTATTTGGTCAGTATTTTACCTCAGTATTTTGTAATCCAAAACCAGGAGTGGAACAATCAGAGGAAAAGTATAATAGAAACACGTCACCACTTCTGTATTTATCACCCACTCCTGGTTTTGGCTTGCAAACTGTCATGTAAAATACTGTCCACATACTGAATGTGTGACTGTGGCCTTAGTATTTAATAAGAGATCTCTTTTATATGTGAAAGTCACAGGTCTTTAATTATTATCGCTCATATACAGGTGCTTCTCACAAAATTAGAATATCATCAAAAAGTTCATTTATTTCTGTTCTTCAACAGAAAAAGTGAAACTCATATTAAATAGAGCAAATGTCAAAATCCAGAAATGAAATGGCGAATGGCACTCACCGTCCTATAAATGTCCTTTATTTGGATATCACATAAAAACACTGGCAGGAACGTGTGAAGTGGAGACGCACTGGTCAACTGCCGTTTCGCTCTGGTATGCGCTTCTATGGGTCTATTATATTGAGTTATTACAAACACAGTGATCTATTTTAAGTGTTTATTTCTGTTAATGTTGATGATTATGGCTTACAGCCAATGAAAACCCAAAAGTCATTATCTCAGTAAATCAGAATTATTAACAAAAAACACCTGCCAAGGCTTCCTAAGTGTTTAAAAAGATCCCTTAGTCTGCTTCAGTAGGCTCCACAATCATGGGGAAGACTGCTGACTTGACAGATGTCCAGAAGGCAGTCATTGACACACTCCACAAGGAGGGTAAGCCACAAAAGGTCATTGCTAAAGAAGCTGTCTGTTCACAGAGTGCTGTATCCAAGCATATTAATGGAAAGTTGAGTGGAAGGAAAAAGTGTGGTAGAAAAAGGGGCACAAGCAACCGGGATAACCGTAGCCTTGAAAGGATTGTTAAGAAAAAGCCATTCAAAAATTTGTGGGAGATTCACAAGGAGTGGACTGCTGCTAGAGTCATTGCTTCAAGAGCCACCACACACAGATGTATCCAGGACATGGGCTACAAGTGTCGCATTCCTTGTGTCAAGCCACTCACAACCAATAGACAACACCAGAAGCGTCTTACCTGGGCCAAGTAGAACTGGACTGTTGCTCAGTGGTCCAAGGTGTTGTTTTCAGATTAAAGTAAATTTTGGATTTCATTTGAAAATCAAGGTCCCAGAGTCTGGAGGAAGCGTGGAGAGACAGACAATCCATGCTGCCTGAGGTCTAGTGTGATGGTTTCGGAAGCCATGTCATCTGCTGGTGTAGGTCCACTGTGTTTTACCAGCGCAGCCGTCTACCAGGAAACTTTAAAGCACTTCATGCTTCCCTCTGCCAACAAGCTTTTTGGAGATGGAAATTTCATTCTCCAGCAGAACTTGGCACCTGTCTACACTAATAATACAGCACAGTACAAAAAGAGGACTTGAAAATCCTCCAATAATGAGAACAGCAAAAGAACAACAAGGTTTACCCATACAGGCCTCAAAACAAATGCACTATCAGGATGCAGTGGACCCATATAATAAAGATGGCAACACAGGTGCAAAAATACCAATCAAGCAACTGCTCCAGCCTACCAATACATGGAGGGGGCGATTGCCTGGTATGTTGATACACAAAACAACTTGTATGCGGCGCTGTTCACACTATGACCCGCACAGCATCCAGGCCAGCCTAGTACCAACACCCTTCTATTAGTTCAGGCGGGCTGCCCAGCGCTAAAAAAATGCATGCCGTGTGAACAACAGACACCGCAGTTTACAAGACCAAATGGGCCCAACTGCACCCTGAATAAAAAGTGCAAAAAACACATTTAAAAAAATGTGGAGTATTAGCTGATATTTTGGCCAAAATACGTGAGCCCGTAACCTACGTCAAAGATCTCCACGCTTACGGGTACCTAACACTAAATAATAATACAGCACAGTACAAAAAGAGGACTTGAAAATCCTCCAATAATGAGAACAGCAAAAGAACAACAAGGTTTACCCATACAGGCCTCAAAACAAATGCACTATCAGGATGCAGTGGACCCATATAATAACCTGTCTACACTACCAAAACTACCAATAACTGTTTTAAAAACAACAGTATCACTATTCTTGATTGGCCAGCAAACTCGCCTACCTTAAAGGGAACCTGTCACCTCATTTTTCTGCAATAAGCTGCGGCCACTGCCTTTTGGGGCTTATCTACAGCATTCTAGGATGCTGTAGATAAGCCCCCGTTCTAACCTGAAATATAAGAAAAACATGTTTTATTATACTCCCCTGGGGGTGTGGTCCGGTCCGATGGGTGTTGCAGGTCCTGGTCTGGCGCCTCTCATCTTCATATGATGTTGTCATCTTCCTTGTTTCATACCGCGCTCCTGCACAGGCATACTCATCTGCCCTGTTGAGGGCAGAGCCAAGTACTGCAGTGCGCAGGCGCCGGGAAAGGTTAGAGAGGCCCAGTGCCTGCGCACTGCAGTACTTTGGTCTGCCCTCAACAGGGCAGATCAGTACACCTGCGCAGGAGCCTGGCATGAAGCAAGGAAGATGACAACATCGCATGAAGATGGGAGGCGCCAGACCTAGACCTGCGACACCCAGCGGACCGGACCATCCCCCGGGTGAGTATAATAAAACTTGTTTTTCTTATCTTTCAGGTTAGATCGGGGGCTTATTTACAGCATTCTGGAATGCTGTAGATAAGCCCCGAAAGGCAGTGGCCACAGCTTATTGCGGAAAAACGAGGTGACCGGTTCCTTTTAACCCCATAGAGAATCTATGGGGTACTGTCAAGGGGAAGATGAGATACACCAGACCCAACAATGCGCACGAGTTGAAGGCTGCTATCAAAGCAACCTGGGCTTCCATAACACCTCAGCAGTACCACAGGTTAATCGCCTCCATGCAACGCCGCATTGATGCAGTAATTGATGCAAAAGGAGCCCCGACTAAGTATTGAGTGCATTTACTGAACATACATTTCAGTAGGCTAACATTTCGGAATTTAAAATCATTTTTCAAGCTAGTGTTATAAAGTATTCTTATTTACTGAGATCATGACTTTTGGGGTTTCATTGGCTGTAAGCCATAATTAATCATTAACATTAACAGAAATAAACCCCATGAAATAGATCACCCTGTAATGACTTTATATCGGGGGTGGGCAATTAATTTTCCCGAAGAGCCACATGAGAGACAATGACTGTTGTGGAGGGCCGAACTAATAGCTTGAAATTAATTCTACTCACAATTAATATTGATAAATTAATATTATCACTTAATATTGAGCATAATTAGGTAAGCTGACACCACCCTATATATCTTTGAACCCCCACAGCCCCTTATATACGGCATGAGCCCCACACAGCCTCCCTATATATGGCATGAGCCCCACACAGCCTTCTTATATGTGGCATGAGCCCCACACAGCCTCCCCATGTACGGCATGAGCCCCACACAACCTCCCCATGTATGACATGAGCCCCACACAGACTGCCCATGTACGGCATGAGCCCTACACAGCTTCCCCATGTACTGCATGGGCCCCACACAGCCTCCCCATGTATGGAATGAGCCCCACGCAGACTCCTCATGTATGACATAAGCCCCACATAGCCTCCCCATGTACGTCATGAGCCCCATACAGCCTTACCATGTATGGCATGAGCCCCACACAGCCTCCCCATGTACGGCATAAGCTCCACACAGCCTCCCCATGTACAGCATGAGCCCCACACAGCATTCCTATATACTGCATGAGGCCCCCACAACGTCCCCATATACTGATTGAGCCCCACACAGCCTCCCCATAAACTGCATGAGCCCCACACAGCCTTCTTATATATACAGCATGAGCCGCACAGTCTCTCCACATACTGAATGAGGCCCACACAACCTCCCCATATACTGATTGAGCCCCACACAGCCTCCCCATAAACTGCATGAGCCCCACACAGCCGCCTTATATATACAGCATGAGCCACACAGTCTCTCCACATACTGAATGAGGCCCCCACAACCTCCCCATATACTGATTGAGCCCCACACAGCCTCATTATATATTGCATGACAGTATACAGCCTTCCCATAGCCTCACCATGTGCAGCATGTTACCCCCATAGCATTACCGTGTGCAGCATGACAGCCCCATAGGCTCCCCTTGTGTAGCATGACACCCCTATAGCTTCCACGTGTGCAGCATGACTCCCCCATAGCCTCCCCGTATGCAGCATGTCACCGCCATAGCCTCCCCGTGTGCTGCATGTCACCCCATAGAATCCCCATGTTCACCCCTATAGAATCCCCATGTTCACCCCCTTAGAATCCCCATGTTCATACACTTGAAAAAGAACACACCACATACTCACCTCAGTCCCATTCCCAGGCGCCCTGCTTCTGCTACTGTTTGTCAGGATCCTGTCAGCGTCGGCAAACTGCCACGGCTGAGCAGGGTGACTTATCCACACTACGGGTGGGCCCGGGGTCCGATACTACAGTGAAAGTTCAAGCAGACAGGACCTGCGACACTGAAAGTAGTAAGGAGTACAAGGACCTACGATCATGTGACTGCAGGGGGTGGGGCTTAGCGTCCTACTGCTGCAGATGTAATAAACTTACTGCAGAGATACTGTAGTAGAGGAGAGGGAAATGCAGGTCAGACAAGCAGAGGTCATACACAGAGAGGGCGGTGCGGTACCAGAGGGACGAGCAGAGAATAGTCAAGTTACAGGCAGAGACTCATATACAGAGAGGGTAGTGCAGTACAAGAGGGACAGGCAGAACTCGTAACAGGGATGGAACCGGATCAAAACCAAACAAGCAACAAGTTATCAGGCACAAGGCACACATACGCAAGAGGTCAACTAACTCAGCCGAGGGCAAGAGTATAACTGACACTGGACCTAGGTCGAGAGGCCACTAAATAACCACCCTCTGCCAGAGAGAGGCAGAAACAATTAATCCCTGTCTGACCAGGTCGGGCCAATGACACTGTTGCTGTCTCCGATGTGCTGATTCTCTGGCAGTACACAGCTGACGCAATGAGATGACGTCATCGCGTCAGCTGTTTCACACACTGATTGGTGAGGGAAGTGGCCGGAGGCCACTCCTCCACCAATGCTGATTGGGAAGAGACAGCGAACGAGCGAGCGGGCACGCTGCGGCCCGTGGACCTCAGGTTTTCAGCCCCACGGCTGATTTGGTCCACAGGCCGGACTGAGACAGCCAGAGGGCCGTTTTGTGGCCCGTGGGCTGCACTTTGCCAGGTCTGCTCTATATAATATGATTTTCACTTTTGTATAAGAAACTGAAATAAATTAACTTTTTGATGATATTCTAATTTTGTCGCAATCACCTGTATTTGACTGTAAGGCTGGAGTCACACTAACCTGCGCAAAATACGGTCCGTAGTTTACAGGCGTAATACGGATGAATGACCCCTAAATAGTGCTCCGTAGGTCATCCGTAAGCAAGGTGCGGTCGCGTATTTTGCGCATGTCAGCATCCGTATGGCATCCGTATGCAATCCGTATGGCGAGATTTTCTCGCAGCCTTGCAAAATGGACATTTAACGGTTTTGAGGCCTAATAACTATTTAAAACATTAGCCTGCACTGTATTTATTGGCTCAGGAACAGGTGGCAGCCTCCATTCTGTCCATTTGTCACCCTGCCTTCACTAGGTGTGTTGCTGTGGTATGTGCAACATGGCAGACAGTCTGACTTTCAACACAACTGAGCAGGTTCTCTTCAACTGGCTTTTGTCATGGTGCTTTGGCCAACCAAACCCTGTGATAGTGGATCCGCGGAGGAGGAGACGCATGTGGGTACATTCACTTTAGAGGCAACGACTCACAAGAGGTCATTTTCACCGCCTCTATTATTCTCTGTGGGAGCATCCTGTCAAATTCTACCAATACTGTCGCATGAGCCTTGCAACATTTTCTACACTCTTGGAGACAAGGATACAAGGATGCGCAAAGCTATATCTGCAGAGGAGCGACTTGTACTCACAATACGGTATGTACTACACAACCACATTCTCTATGTTCATGATGCGTTGGGCAAAGTTTGAATTTTTGCCTTCTTGGAGTAAGTTTTAGGCCCTCATCTTAGTCCACATATGTTTCAACTTACAGACACGAATGTTGCGTGGAATATGTACTGAATATCACTTACTCATTGTGCAAAGCAAGATGTGTGTGTTATTTGCTCTGAAATCTTGCCAAGTTTGGTATGTATGGACCTGTTTGTTTTGTAAATATGTGCATTCGACAATCATCCTTTTCTGTTGTTCTTCAGCTTCCTGGCTACTGGCCTGTCTTATGCTGGCCTCCACCATGAGTTTGGGATTGGAAGATCAACCATATCTGGCATAGTCAGGTCAACATGTATTGAAATATGGACAAGACTATATCAAGTCGTCATGCCCGAGGCCAGGATGGAAGACTGGTTGAGGATATCAAGGGACTTTGAGGAATAATGCCATTTTCCAAATTGTATTGGGGCCTTTGATGGCAAACATATCCGGGGCGTAATCCGCCGAACTCTGGCTCCCAATTCTTCTATTATAAACAATACTTTTCTGTTGTATTGTTGGCTCTGGCCGACCCTCAATACAAGTTTATAATTGACATTGGGGCCTATGGAAGGATGGGAGACTCTAGAGTCTTCAATACTTCCATTATGGCTCGGCAGCTACGCACCAACCAGTTGGATCTACCACCACCACGCCAGCTACCAGGCTCCACTCAAGAATCTGTCCCTTATGTTCTTGTGGCAGATGAGGCCTTTCAGTTAACGCGCAATGTCACGAGGCCATATCCCCGGTGCAACCTTCACCACAGGCGCAGGATATGTAACTTGCGCCTATCACGTGCTCGGCGACTGGTGGAGTGTTCCTTTGGCATTATTTGTGCCAAATGGCGGGTACTCCAGTCTGCCATTCAGCTGAGTGAACAAAATGTTAATGAAGTAGTGAAAGCCTGTGTGGTACTTCATAACTTCACCAGGATACATGATTGTTCCTCCTCTGCTGGTGTTGTGCGTAGGCCGGACAATGTGTGTAGGGTGAGACCACCTATCAACCATCAACGTAGACCGATCTCTGGCCTCCATGTGCGTGATCATTTCACTAATTACTTTATGGGAAGGGGGAACCTTCTTGGCAAGAGCATGCTGGATCTACACTCACTGGCCACTTTATTAGGTACACCATGCTAGTAACGGGTTGGACCCCCTTTTGCCTTCAGAACTGCCTCAATTCTTCGTGGCAGAGATTCAACAAGGTGCTGGAAGCATTCCTCAGAGATTTTGGACCATATTGACATGATGGCATCACACAGTTGGCGCAGATTTGTCGGCTGCACATCCCTGATGCGAATCTCCCGTTCCACCACATCCCAAAGATGCTCTATTGGATTGAGATCTGGTGACTGAGGAGGCCATTTGAGTACAGTGAACTCATTGTCATGTTCAAGAAACCAATCTGAGATGATTCGAGCTTTATGACATGGCGCATTATCCTGCTGAAAGTAGCCATCAGATGTTGGGTACATTGTGGTCATAAAGGGATGGACATGGTCAGCAACAATACTCAGGTAGGCTGTGGCGTTGCAACGATGCTCAATTGGTACCAAGGGGCCCAAAGAGTGCCAAGAAAAAATTCCCCACACCATGACACCACCACCACCAGCCTGAACCGTTGATACAAGGCAGGATGGATCCATGCTTTCTTGTTGTTTACGCCAAATTCTGACCCTACCATCCGAATGTCGCAGCAGAAATCGAGACTCATCAGACCAGGCAACGTTTTTCCAATCTTCTACTGTCCAATTTCGATGAGCTTGTGCAAATTGTAGCCTCAGTTTCCTGTTCTTAGCTGAGAGGAGTGGTACCCGGTGTGGTCTTCTGCTGCTGTAGCCCATCTGCCTCAAAGTTCGACGCACTGTGCGTTCAGAGATGCTCTTCTGCCTACCTTGGTTGTAACGGGTGGCAATTTGAGTCACTGTTGCCTTTCTATCAGCTCGAACCAGTCTGCCCATTCTCCTCTGACCTCTGGCATCAACAAGGCATTTCCGGCCACAGAACTGCCGCTCACTGGATTTTTTTTCTTTTTCGGACCATTCTCTGTAAACCCTAGAGATGGTTGTGCGTGAAAATCCCAGTAGATCAGCAGTTTCTGAAATACTCAGACCAGCCCTTCTGGCACCAACAATCATGCCACGTTCAAAGGCACTCAAATCACCTTTCTTCCCCATACTGATGCTCGGTTTGAACTGCAGGAGATTGTCTTGACCATGTCTACATGCCTAAATGCACTGAGTTGCCGCCATGTGATTGGCTGATTAGAAATTAAGTCTTAACACACAGTTGGACAGGTGTACCTAATAAAGTGGCCAGTGAGTGTATGTTGGCAATGTTGGTTTGATGTGTGTCAAAATATATATATTTCTACCCCTTCTGAATCTCTGACTGTTGCTTTGATTTGGTAAGCGTATTTTGATATGGGTTTGGACAATTAAGACAGAGACATAAAGTGTAGTTGGCCAATCTTTACTTTTGGATTTTTTGTGGGTTTTTTTTAAGTTTGTAAGGCAAACATATTCTTGCCCTATGAAAAACTTGGGCAATGGCCCAAATTGGACTTTTGGCATATTTCAACATTGTTGTTCAAACAAAATTACAAACATATCCTACAACATACATAGTGCAATAGCAACATTGCAACTGTACACATTTGGAATCCAAAGTAAAAAAGAGAAGTTATCCATCATCAAAATGAGCTACACAAGATAATACTAACATTTATTATGAATGTTTTCAAATCATATTAATAAGCCACCATGACAGGCAAGGCTACCTTACGCGTTTCTGACACATATTACATGTCTGTAATAAACACAATATTTCACCGCACTATACTGGGAAAGTCAAAGGATCAAATTAGAAGACTGACTTGATAATACATAGAGAGAGCGTGATGGTCTTGAGGATGTTTGCCTTGATTTTTGAATATAGTTAGCTGTCCTAAATTGGACTAAGAGAATATGGACAGCACGCCTTTTCTATGCATTTTCAAGTGAGTACTCTATTTTGATCCTTTGACTTTGCCAGTATAGCCCCGTGAAATATTGTATTTTTTACAGACATGTAATATATCTCAGAAACGCATACGGTAGCCTTGCCTGTCATGGTGTCTTAATCATATGATTTGAAAACCGTCATAAGAAATGTTAGTATTATCTGTTTTAGCTCATGTTGCTGCTGGATAAAACCTCTTTTTGACTTTGCCTTGGGATTTTAACCACCAGTTCAAACACACTGGACATCTCCTCCCATCAGACCAATTAAGAACAGTCATGTACAGTATGGGTTTACTAATTCCATGTTTTAAGCCACTTATAAATTGTGGAATGTTGGGGAAGGAGATGGCGGAGGAGCAGCCTGTGGTTGCTGCTGACTACTTTGAGCAACATCGCCCTGTGTGGGTGCATACTGTTGCCCATGCTGTTGGTACTGACCTTCCTCCTGTGATTGTTGGGGGTAGTGGCCATAGTAATACTGCTGAGGGGCATCTTGTTGGGGCGGGTCGGCCCGTGTCTCATACTCACCAATATAGCCATGTCGTCCCCAACCAGGTTGGGACCAGCCTCCAACACTGGGTGGGACTAAGTGGCCATATTGGTGGGGTTGGCTAGAGCCAGAAATCTGTTGCTGGTGTTGGGAAGGTTGGGTAGGGGTAGGAAGGGGGTGAGGTGTAGGCCCACGTATTAGAGGATGTTCGGACCGTGCTTGAGCAAGCATCTGTGTGGATGGTCTCATGCGCATTAGATTTCTGGGGGAAAGCTGCCACCTCTCCAGATATTCGAAAAGCTCATATGGGGTATTGGGGGGGGTGCTTGCATCAAGCAGGATCTGAAAACATCCCCTAATGCAGAGCCTGACTTCACGGGTAAGGGCACGGAGATAAAGGGTCAGGCTACGTGAGTAGGCCTCCTCCCCATCATCTGTAGTGACTCGAGATAAATAATTTAGCACCCCTGTGTCCACATTGGTCCAGCTCTCTTGAACAGTGACCTGGCGCCTTCTTCGGCCTCGCCGGGATGTAACAGCAGCCTGTGGGGATCCCCTGATCTGGCCAGTTGGGCTGCTGCTCAAGTTGCCCGGCTCTTCCAGGATGGGTGATGGGGCAGCAGCAGACCGTCCTGGTGGTGTTGTTTGTTGGGCAGCCAATGGGTTCTCCTGTGATGACTCATCTTCTGCCATGCTTCTTGTAGGGGGAGAAGATGGGCCAGCCACCTTATCCCCTACAGGATCAATTATGGGCTCTGTCTCTGAGCCCGTTCCTCGATCCGTAAGGTTGGAGTGAGTTCTGTTATGAAATAGAACAGAGGCAAAAATACATCAATATTTTTGGCCCTGTAAAGTATCTGTATAATGTGGTGTGAGGAATCTACTTACGGTCTCAGATCCAGAATTGGGGCGAGGAAGGAGAGCCGGTCGTAATAGATATATTTTCATTTTACGTGTCCCGCATCCCAACTCCTGGACCGCTGCTGGCTTTCCCGGTGGTATTGGTCCCGGATGCTTCGCCAGCGTTTCATCACATCTTCCACTGCAATGTGACAGGAAATATTGTCAAATTCACATATTTGATAGGTCACATTTTCTACCCGTAGTCTAGGCATGGGGCCTTCTGGGGTGTGCTTTCTACCCATGGTGGCATATCTAATTGGGAAGATACACAGGGTCTCTTTAGCTACACTTAATTATTGGTTTGTCTAGGAGGATGAGGAGCTTGTGGCCTAAACCCAAATTATGGCTGTGTGAATCAACGTATCACATCCAAATCTAACGGTCTCATGAGGCAAAAAGTACATGCACAGGAAGGTGGGTGCTGATTCTATATTCCTTTTTTGTTGTGCGCTAAGGTTACTCATGTTTTGGCTTGTACTTACGAATTTTATGCTGCTCCTCTTGTGGTCAGTTACCAAAGTCATGGTACATCTGGCGACAGATGCGCCTCCATGACGCCTCCTTTCTTGCCCGGTTTGAATAATTGGCATGGCGTTGGTCCCAGATTTCGGGACTCTCCTGCACCAGGACTATTAACATCTCCACATTTATGTAAGTGGACGCCATGCTGCTGCTGTACTCCGTGGAGGCGTACTTCCTGGATGTCTGGAACGCTTTTTGAGCTCATTTGCATGTCTAGGCTTCCTGATGATGGATTGGACCATTTCCTGTCACCAGCCAAAAGACCTGCGTATTGCTCGCAGGTCACACGTCTGGTCCGTGTGTAATCCGTATTTTTTGAAGACCCATAGACTTGCATTGGCGTACTACGGCCGTAGTACGCTGACAATCGCAGCATGCTGCGATTGGCACGGAGCGTAGAATACGGATGAGAAATATACGCCTGGTGCGAGGGACCCCATAGAGAATTATTTGTCCGTGTGTAATGCATGCTTTTAGCGCCTCTCACTCGGCCGTATTCCTCGCCAGTGTGACCCCGGCCTAAGGGCTCATACTCACTTGCAATAGACTCGCACGATTCTCGTGAGTCTCTCGCATGAGAACCTGGCACAGCCGCCGGCACTGGAACTGGAGCGTGCTGATGCATGTATTTCTATGCAGCCGCACCCTCCAGTCCCAGTGCTGGTGGCAGTGCCCGGGTTTTCATGCGAGAGACTCGCACGAGAATTGTGCGAGTCTATTGCAAGTGAGTATGAGCCCTTAGGGTATCTTTCCTCAGTCAGTAAACGATGCGGATTGGACGCTGCGTACAGTCGCAGCGTCCAACCCACAGCGGTCAGATGTTACAGCATAAAGGAGGGGATTTTATGAAATCACATCTCCACTAGGCGTGCAGGGACACCCGCGGCTTCCCTGCGTAACCGAACATGCGGTGCGTCTTTCTAGACTGCAGCATGTCTATTTATCTTGCGGAGATGCTCAGTCTCTGCAAGATAAATATCACAGTCCTGTGGATAGGATGTGGTGATTAGACATGGTTCAATGAGCACATGAGGAATTACCGCGCGTACAAAAGCCGGCAGCACTTTGGACGGAGCTGCGTCCAAAGCACTGCAAAAACTGACCGTGGAAACATACCTTTATGAGCAACTTTGTATGTATAAAAAAAAGCCCTAAGTGACAAAGGGACTTTTAAGACTAATAACTCAGCAACTTCGTATCTACACTTCTAGTCAGTATCACTTAGTGCCAGACTTTACTTGTAAAATTAAAATTAACAAAAAAAAATTATAACCACCAAAAGATCTCTCCAACTTCTTAAAGAGGATCGGTCTCTGTTTTCTTTTTTGTTTTTTTTTTTTCAAGTAAAATGAGTAACTCTTCTAATTGTCGCTGCCTCACAGATTCTGGAACAGAAGAAAAAGAAAAACTGTTCCAGAATAAACGGTGCAGCGGAAATTGTACGAGACGCTCACATTAAATAAAAAAGATCCAGTGATAGCTCCTCTTTTAAAGTGATTCAGCTTAGCTTCATATTTTATCTAAAAAGTTTTATGACCCTGGAGAATACTTATGGGCTCACATCCAAAGTACACTGCGGCTAACACACTGCGTTGCTATTGTTACTAGTATTTGGAAGTTCATAAGTTATTTCACTTATTAGTTTTAGAAAAACAATATATCTAGCCTGGTTTTCTACCTAAAAAAAAAAAAGCGTACAGCGCAGTCAGATTTTATCTTTAAAACATTTTTTCCAAGAAATCTCCAGTGGTTGCAGTTACAGATTTATTATTACTAACTGAACATAAAAACATCAATTATTAAAAAACGCATCAATCGAAATACTGCAACTCCTGATTCAAACAATCTGCTATCTGTGAGTAAGACTAAGGCCATGTTCACACATTCAGTAGTTGGTCAGTATTTTGTATCAGCATTTGTAAGCCAAACCGAGAAGTGGAAAAATCAGCAGAAAAGTATAATAGAAACACGTCACCACTTCTGTATTTATCACCCACTCCTGGTTTTGTCTTACAAATATTGATGTTAGACTACTTTCACATTAGCGTTTTTTAGCGCTGCGCTTCGTGCGCAATAGAAACGCATGCAAAAAACACATCATGTGTTTTGCAAGCGTTTGCTTTTTTAGGCGCATGCGTTTTAACCAGTTTCTAGGTATGTTAACTCTTAAAACGCATGCGATTTTAAACACATGCGCACGCCTGCGTTCCCATAGACTGTAATGTGATTTTTTTGGTGCATTCCGTGCAGAAGCGTGCGCATCAGTTTTTTTGACACAGGTTGGACGGACCAAAAATGCAACAGGTTGCGTCCGGCGCGCCTAGGCGCACACTTCAAAAAAACGCATGCGCACGAAAACGCATACAAACGCTAGACCATGCACCCCCATGTTAAACATAGGGGCGCATGGCGCATGCGCATGGACGCGCACGATGCGCTAAAAAACACTAATTTGAAACCAGTCAAAAAGGGGATGTTTCCAAGATCGATCTAAAAGTTACCAGTGCTCAAGGATGGTTATAGCGTGTGTGTGAAACATGGAGCAAAGCAGGAACAAGAATGGTACAGAGCTTCACAAGGCAGAAAAGTGGCAAGAGGTCCCAGTAATGGAGCAAAGTCTAAGCACTGATGACAGAGTCTCCAATTTGGTCAATTCCCAATGTAAATATACTCAGTGTTGGAGACTGTGGAGTAAAGGCAGTCAAGGTAGAAAGATGCAAATACAAAGAGATCTAGTAAGCAACAGGAGGCACCTGGTGTACCAACACATACATAAAGTATCCAAGGACCTGTCAGCTAACAGTGCCCATCTCAAGTCCGTATGGGCCTTCGCCAATCCTGTGTAGCTTCCAGTGGCAGCCGTTGCCTCAGGCCCCAACAGGAGTCCACCAATACTCACTCCTGCTAGGTAACAAGTCTTGGCCTGGTTTCACACTACTGTCCGCAGACAGTTATTTTTGTCAAGGAACTTCTCTCTTGGGCTTCAGTCCCCGGGGGAATAACTCTTATTCCTCTCTGCTCACATGGTTGGGTCGCCGTTCATCCAATTGTGCCTCTGTTCACATGATTGAATCTCCATTCATGCAATTGGGCTTCTGCTTTCTGTTATCTTCACTTCGACATTCGAAACTTCCTATGCTCAGTAAAACTCTTCACCCCTTGCTTCATCTGCATACAATGATGATCTTGTCTTCCTCAAAATGTCCTCATAAGGATTGGTTATAAACCAGTACTGGCCTCGCTCCCGCAGGTGGTGACTTGTTACAAGTCAACGACTCCCCAACTGCCCTGGCCTTTGTGGCTTTTTATATTTTCCTCCTGCATCACAGCAGGCCATAGAATCATAGAATGTTTGAGATAAAAGGGACCTAAAGGTTCATAGTGTCCGACCACCTGCTCAATGCAGGATTCACTAAACCATCTCAGACAGATGTCTGTCCAGCCTCTGTTTGAAGGCTTCCATTGAAGGAGAACTCACTACCTTTCATGGTAGTCTGTTCTACTCCTTGATCACCCTCACTGTCAAAGTTTTTTTCTAATATCTAATATGTATCTTCTCCCTTTCAGTTTCATTCCATTATTTCTCATGCTTCCATGCGCAAATGAGTATAATGATGATCCCTCTACACTTTGACATCCCTTCAGATATTTGTAGGCAACTATTAAGTCTCCTCCTAGCCTTCTTTTTTGCAAGCTAAACATTCCCAGATCCTTTAACCATTCCTCATAGGACATACTTTGAGGTCGGCTCACCATACTGGTAGCTCTTTTCTGAACTTGCTCTAGTTTTTCAATGTCTTTTTTAATATGTGGTGACCAAAACTTGACACAGTATTCCAGATGAGGTCTGACCAAGGAGGAGAAGAAGGGGATAATTACTTCATGTGATCTAGACTCTATGCTTCTCTTAATACATCCTAGAACTGTGTTTGCCTATTTTTGCTGCTGCATCACACTGTTGACTCATGCGCAGTCTGTGATCTATTAGTGTACCCAAGTTTTTTTTCACATGTCCTGTTGCTTAGTTCTATTCCTTCCATTCTGTAGATGTAATTTTTGTTTTTCTTGCCCAGATGTAGAATTTTGCATTTCTCCCTGTTAAATAACATTATATTAGTCGCTGCCCATTGTTCAAGCTTATCTAGCTTCTTCTGAATCCCCTTTCGCTATCTTCCCTAGTGTTAGCTATCCCTCCTAGCTCTGCAAATTTGATCAGTTTATCTTCAGGTGCCATCAGATTCCATGTGCATCCAGGCTCTGCTTTCCTCCTGTACAACCTGTTCAAGTACTCCTACAGGTTCCTACATTGACTGTCTCTGGCCACTATATCGCAGTATCCATCCACAAATTCTTCACAGTATATTCCTATTACATGAGTTACTGCTCTCCCCTTACTCAAGTATGGATGCTCGGTGTACTGTGGTGTGGTCAGTCATTTAAATACTGGTCAGTTTTATTCCCTGGTACTTGATCATTATGGAAAAGACAAGAGATCTATAGAAGCCAACTCAAAAGTCCTTGCTATTCATTGGAGCTTTTTAGCAATGCATGCCAGTGTTATGTTCATAGATGATGAAATGAAGCCTGTAGTATACACAGGACACCCTAACTACTGTGAAATATGGTGAAGAATCCATCATGTGATGAGGCTAGTTTGCTTCCTCTGGGACTGGAGGTCATGAATGTGTTAAAGAAAAAATGAAATCAGAGTATTATTAGACCTTTTTAGAACAAAATGATCTCCAAAGTGTGAGAAAACTAGGGTTTTCTCAAAATGGATCTTACAGCAGGATATCCAAGTCTTGCATATATCCAAAAGTTCACAATTTGGAGAAATATCTGTCATCCAGCAACTATCTAAGATGCATGGCATCTTAAAACCAATACAGGCATGGTTTAGTTTTCGGAGCTGTAGAGAGAAGGGTACACTGTTATGCAACTGATCCATGATGGTAGACAGCAGGGCCGGACTGGGACTGAAAATCAGCCCTGGCACACCAACCAAAGCAGCCCACGTGCTATAATAATATTATAATATATATATATATATATATATATATATATATATATATATATACACATACACACACATACATTTTTTTTTTTTTTTAAATGGGAGGGTATCTTCAATACAACCTTTTCTCTACAGTTTGTTAAATCAGAAATATCTGGGAATTCTACAGATCCACAGAAACATGTTTTACATAGAACAGACGTCTTTAAAGTATGGTCCCACAGGATAGATTCACAACGCTTTTTTTGGTTGCAGGTTTGCGTGTGGTAATTCTGCTTCATATTGCCTTTCTATAAAGGTGGATTGCTCTTACTTGAATCAACCACAAAGCTACCATTTGTAATTATATTAGCATTGCGGAAAAACAAGTGGTGGAAAACATACATGTACATCAAATAGTTTAGTACTGTAGCTGGAACTTCCCATCATAACACACGTGTAATAAACTTAACAGGAAGAAGTCATGATAAGAACAAATTTTTTTTTTATTAAGTTATAGTATTTCCACTACAAAAATTAAATATATAGTGAAAATACAATCTCAAAACATTGAGACAATGAAAAACATTAACCAAAAAAATCTGTGCAATCTTTGAGCAAACTTTGGTCTGCTGATTGAGGTATTTTACGTTATTAATTCACAAGATGAATAAAACATTCATAATTCATAAAAATGCAGCATGTCAGAAAAGATAAATAACATAAGAAAATTGCAATATACAGTGCCTTGCAAAAGTATTCGGCCCCCTGGAACTTTTCAACCTTTTCCCACATATCATGCTTCAAACATAAAGATACCAAATGTAAATTTTTGGTGAAAAATCAACAACAAGTTGGACACAATTGTGAAGTTGAATGAAATTTATTGCTTATTTTAAATTTTTGTGGAAATGCAAAAACTGAAAAGTGGGGCGTGCAATATTATTCGTCCCCTTTACTTTCAGTGCAGCAAACTCACTCCAGAAGTTCATTGTGGATCTCTGAATGATCCAATGTTGTCCTAAATGACTAATGATGATAAATATAGTCCACCTGTGTGTAATCAAGTCTCCATATAAATGCAGCTGCTCTGTGATAGTCTCAGGGTTCTGTTTGAAGCACAGAGAGCATGATGAAGACCAAGGAACACAATAGGCAGGTCCGTAACCGTAATACTGTTGTGGAGAAGTTTAAAGCCGGATTTGGATACAAAATGATTTTCAAAACTTTAAACATCCCAAGGAGCACTCTGCAAGTGATCCTATTGAAATGGAAGGACTATCATACCACTGCAAATCTACCAAGACTTGGCAATCCCTCTAAACTTTCATCTCAAACTAGGAGAAGACTGATCAGAGATGCAGCCAAGAGGCCCATGATCACTCTGGATGAACTGCAGAGATCTACAGCTGAGGTGGGACAGTCTGTCCACAGGACAACAATCAGTCGTACACTGCACAAATCTGACCTTTATGGAAGAGTGGCAAGAAGAAAGCCATTTCTCAAAGATATCCATAAAAAATGTAATTTAAAGTTTGCAACAAGCCACCTGGGAGACACACAAAATATGTGGAAGAAGGTGCTCTGGTCAGATGAAACCAAAATCGAACATTTGACAACAAAGCCAAACGATATGTTTGGCATAAAAGCAACACAGCTCATCACCCTGAACACACCATCCCCACTGTCAAACATGGTGGTGGCAGCATCATGATTTAGGCCTGCTTTTCTTCAGCAGGGACAGGGAGAATGGTTAAAATTGATGGGAAGATGCCGGATGGAGCCAAATACAGGACCATTCTTGAAGAAAACCTGTTGGAGTCTGCAAAAGACCTGAGACTGGGACGGAGATTTGTCTTCCAACAAGACAATGATCCCAAACAAAGCAAAATCTACAATGGAATGGTTCACAAATAAACGTATCCAGGTGTTAGAATGGCCAAGTCACAGTCCAGACCTGAATCCAATCGAGAATCTGTGGAAAGAGCTGAAAACTGCTGTTCACAAACGATCTCCATCAAACCTCACTGAGCTCCAGCTGGTTGCCAAGGAAGAATGGGCAAGAATTTCAGTCTCTCCATGTACAAAACTGATAGAGACATACCCCAAGCGACCTGCAGCTGTAATCGCAGCAAAAGGTGGAGCAACAAAGTATTAAGTTAAAAGAGCCGAATAATATTGCACGCGCCACTTTTCAGTTTTTGAATCTCCACAAAAATTTAAAATAGCCAATAAATTTTGTTCAACTTCACAATTGTGTCCCACTTGTTGTTGATTCTTCACCACAAATTTACATTTGGCATCTTTATGTTTGAAGCATGATATGTGGGAAAAGGTTGAAAAGTTCCAGAGGGCAGAATACTTTCGCAAGGCACTGTACTTTCAAGGGTTATCCAATACTCAGACAACCCTTTCTCAATTATTATATCTCACCATGTAAAATAATAACAGTCTACACTCCTCTCTGGTGCTGTTGTTCCAGCAACATCGCTACTGAGTCTCCTGGGGCTTGCATGACATTATGTCGCATGAGCCTTGCAGTTAATAGGCTGCTTCACACTTACCTACTTTAGAGTAAACTGACATCCAGAAGAAGTGAGAACTGCTGCTGCTGCCCTCTCTGAATATCAGTTACGTTAGAAAGTAAGAGTTCATTTGCCCATTATCAGCTGCTGACTGGTTGCAGGGCTTATGTGACAAAAGTTTGTTGCAAGCCCCAGGAGACCCAGTGCCGATGTTGCCGATTGGAATGTTGCCAACACCAGAGATGAGTTCAGGCTGTTATTATATTACATGGTGGAATATAGTAATTGAGAAGGGGTTATCTACTAGTGGTCAACCCCTTTAAAAACAAAAGTGCAATGCTTAGTCGTAAACACTCAAAATTATTTAGTCACGTTCCTTGTAAACCACATAACTTAAAACATCTCTGGACACTTATTGCATCAGTGTTCTGACTGTAATACAGTTTAATACACCATAATGCCCAGAAAGTTGCCATTCCCAGCTAACAAAACTTTAACTTTTTTTTTCAGCACTGTGTTTGCTGCTTTAAATTTAAGTCCTCTGTCCATGTTCTTAGACTAGTCACTCTCCTGCGGCTTGTTTTTCAGCACTGCTCCGGTCCCGCGTTGCGATCTTGTGATTGTAACGTCTGACTGGTTGGAAGTCAGAACAAGTCACGTCACAAGCTCCCAATGCTACTCAGGCAGAATGAGGCACTCGGATATGCATTGATTTGTGACCTCTGGCTCTGGCGCTGAATGTCACACTGGAGCAGCCGGCAGGTCACCACTTCAGAACGGTATTAAAGGACCCTTGCTCCCCAATTATAAACCTATGGCTATGCTGTACCTTTCCAGTAAACTTCATTTCTAAATTTACAGTACATATTAATGTAAAAAAGAAAACCTCCTACAGCTATTGCAGTTTGTTTTCTAATATAACAAACCAAAAAGGAATGGGGATGCCGTTTTAATTATCTAAGGCTTCTTGACAATAGGTTGCTTTTTTCAGCCACTTTGTCAATAATATCATCTCCATCAAGTTTCATCAGTATGTCCTTTTCAGTAGCCATTAACATGAAAGATTCTAGGTGACTTTGATTCATGCGGTTTCTTAATCTGTTTTTTATAAATTTTAATGTAGAGAAGCTTCGTTCACAAGCAACTTGTGTAATGGAGAGACTTAGAAGAAATTTGTATGCCTGTCCAATTATATTGTAAGCATCAGTAAGTAGATTATAGCGCTGTAGTAATTGATAGACACACAAAGAACAGTTCTTGCATGACGAACAGCTTTTCGTCACTAGTTCTGTATCATCAATGGTCTCGTCTTGGCTTGTGTCTGTTGCCACTCTAATATTATATTCTTCTAAGGGCGATCTTTTCAATTTCTCCCAGTGCAAAGTCAGGCTGCGCAGCTCACTGCGAAGATTCTCAGGTGTTGCTCTGTCATCAAATTTAATCAAGCGTTTGCTTGTCTCATCCAAAGTAGGGCTATTTAATCCATTTTCTCTTATGGAATTAAAGTTTCGCGGATCAAGGCAGGCAAGGTCTGCATATATTGTCCCATTTGCGGTGAAACGTTGTTCCATGCTTTGTGTGACAGCATCCAAGATGACATTATGAACTTTCACCTTGTATGCGATTTCTGCATTTGCATGTACCTCATCTTGGGCTACTTCACCTGCCATTAGTTTTCTTCTTCTAATTCTTTTCTCAGGCAAAGAATTTTCAATTTCAAAGCTAAATTCTCCATATTTTTCTTGAAGTTGGTCATTTGCCCATTTTACAAAATTATTTGCAGCTTCTTTGACCTCATCAAATGATCGAACATAACTTTTTAGACTCTCCTGCACGTCCATCACCATCCAATAACCTGTTAAAATATCCATGCCAGATGTTTGCAAATACTTAGATAATGGAGAGGTGAGTTCAAATATGCGTAAAAAAATTTGGGCTGTAATGATTGTTTCGTATCTAAGCAGGCAGTCACAGTATCCTTTAGCTTTTGCACGAGCATCAGCGTTATGCTTGCTTGAAGAATAGAAAATTCTAAGCATGACAATGAGACCGACATATAAAGCAGAATCTGGCTTGTCAAAGGATCCAAAAACCTTTTTCAAAGCAACATCTTTTGACCACCAACGTGTTTCAGCTACTGTTGAAAGCCTACGATGGAGTGGGTCCTGGCTTACATTCTCCCACAAATCCATTCGAACATATGAATCTTTAATGAACGTTGCTACATCGTTGAGAAGCATAAATAATGATGCACTTTGCAAAGTTGTCTTGGTGCTCTCTGACAAAACTAGGTTTAGGATATGCGAATAACACCACACATGTATTTGGCCAGGAGAGACAGTTGTTAACCAAGTTGAAAAGCCTTTGTAAGTCCCTTGCATATTAGCTGCACCGTCAGTGGAATTGCCAATGCATTTTGTAACGTCTATGTGGCATAAAGTGAGAACGTTCATTAGAAGCTGGTGTATTGCTTCACCGGTGGTTAACTTGCAGTCTACTATTGCAAGCAGCCTTTCATGGATTTGGTTAGTGACATAACGGATTATAAAGCTCATCTGTTCTCGTGAAGTTATATCTTGTGATGTGTCAATCTGGATGGAGAAAATTCCAGCGTCCCTTACTTCTTTTTCAATAGTAGTTTGAATAAGTTGCTTGATGGCATCAAGGATTCCATTCACAGTGTTTTTTGACAGCAATGTTAATAGTGATCCTCTGCCTCTAGCACCTTTGGAATGCTGCTGTTGGCTTTTTTCAATGCATTAACTTACATGCTCTTGCAGACAAACATCATACTTGCTTAACAGTAGAACTAGTTCCAAAAAATTCCCATGACCTAAAGTCACATTCTTTAACATACTGTATATGCTGCTTCAGCTTTGTCCCCTCTGTAGCTGAGTCCACATTTTCCAATCACCTTTATTATGTCTATTACCCTATGAAGTACTTGTCTTCTTTTTCGAACTTGCTCTCGGCGAATTGACATTTGATTATGAAGAAGGCGGCTTCCAATATCTGCACTGGTTGCCTTTAGAAAATATGCTTCAGCACAACCTCTGTGACTATTACTTTTCTCATGTTCCTCTAATCTTTGATAAACGTGCCTTCGATCTTTCAACCCATCTATAAATGGACCAGTTGTAGAAGGCTTTGAAAATGCGAGACAGACAGTACAAAATAATGATTTGTTCTTAATATTGTATGTCAGCCATCTTCTGTTTGATCCATCTTTGCGTAAGAAGACTTTTTGGAAGTTAGGATCTTCTTCGGTATCTTGTTGTGGGTGATTTTTGAAAAATAAAGACAGTTGGCCTGATGAAGGGCGTGCAAAGTAGTTGATGCTTTCTCCAGAGGTGGTTTCTACACTGAAAGAAGCACTATCTGATGGTGAAAACTCAATAGAACATGATGGAACAGATTGAGAAATTGAAGCCACAGGTACAATACTGGATACGGATGTGACTGGCTCTGGCTCCGATCCAGTACACGATGAACAGGCATCTCCTGGTACAACAGTAGTTAATGTAACAACCTCAGCTTCAGTATCACTTGAAGAAGGGTCAAATGCAGGTACCGATTCAGATGTTATTTCGTCTTCCGTCACTGTCTGAGGAATATTAGCTGTTGTAAGTGTTGTGGCTAGAACAGTTGTGCGGGAGAACAAGTCTGATAACTTTGCACATTTTGCTGCATCAGCTTCCAGACTCCTCCTCTTTTTTTCCCTGACCTTCTCTGCACCACCTTTCCTTTTTTTGGCTGTGGTTGTATCCATTTTGCATCAATAACACCAATCTGTGAATTAATGAAATTGCTTTGTGTAGTGTAACCCAAGTTGTAACTCTACAAAAAGTCTAAGCTATATTTTTGTTAGGTTATTTGTGAAATGATGCTGCTTAATAGTAATAACTCATGGTATAATATTTGATGTATTTATTACTTAACCTAAGATCATAAAATATACCTATGTCATGTTGACAGTGAACATCTCTGAGCTCCTATAGGCATGCCATGCATAAATCTGGAGAGAATTCTATATGATGTATAAGTAAAATGTCTCACTTAGGCCCTGTTCACAAGCTTTACTTTGGCCCTGTTCACAAGCTTTACTTTTGCAGTGCATCCTAGGTTTGTCTGTGTTTCTTCAGGGTTCTAACACATTTCAAATACATACTGATAGGGAAATTGTATTGTGAGCCCCAATTGGGATAGTAAAGATAATGTCTGTAAAGTGCTGTGAAATTAGTGGTGCTAAGCGACTAACAAATAAATGCTGTTTGTATAATTTTAACTGTTAAAGGGAACCTGTCAGCTGTTCTGGCCGCTATAAGATGCGGCCACCGCCTTTCAGGGCTGATATACAGTATACTATAATGCTGTAGATAAGCCCCCCCATCCGACCTGCAAGATAAGACAAATAAGTTTTATTATACTCACTCAGACACCTGTGCAGGAGCGCGATGCCGGGTAGACACGAACCAAGCAGGATGGCGACATCGCAAGACGGGAGGCGCCGGACCTGGAGCTGCGACACCCATCGGACCGGACTGCATCGGACCGCCCCCCCAAACTTATTTTTCTTATCTTGCTGCGGCAAAAAGAGGTGACAGGTGCACTTTACTAAAAAGTAGTAAATAAAAATATAAAAACAATACAAAACAAATACAATAACAAAATGTGCATCACCACTCAAATACTCATGAATCCATGTCCACTTTTGAAAACATTTGATGATGCATCCATTTTGAAATTGTATCACAATCCAAATTTTTTCATTCGTTTATGCAAAATAATACTGCAGGAGACCTTTCACTCACCTTCACATGTAGTATAGTGCTCTCTTTCCTGCTTTTTGACCCTTCGGATTTTGGTGTACACATCTAATTAAAACGAAAAAAAATTAAATGACTTTAATTGACGCACACTTCCACCACCACTGTATGTGGAAGGGATTACTTTGGGTGCCATTATTCTGTGTTGGGGAACAGTGTAGGGACCATCATACAGTGTTGGGGTCACTGGAGATCTTAATGTGTGTGTGTATGGGTGGGGACTGTGTGTGGGCATCACTGTGTGTGGGCATTGAATGGGAATCATGCTGTGTATGTGGAGGGTACTGTAAAGGAATTCACTGTGAGAGAGTATCCTGTGTTTGTGGGAAAAATGTGTTGCTTTATGGTGGCCATTAATGGGTTACCATAGTGAGTGAGAACACAAAGGGGGTTCAATAGGGGAAAATTACTTTGTAAGTGCTACAATACAAGTCCCTCTCACTGCCTTTAATATGTGGGAGATTCAGTCTTCTGTGACTGTACCTATAGTATGTGCTGTGACCCCACTGACACTTTTTAGTTTTGTAAGGGGAAACCCCAATTAAGATGTCTGCTAGACCTTTCGCCCCCAGACATGGATTAAGGCGTATGACAGAACAATGGACAGGTATAGTATATTGTTGTTTTTTATTTTTTGTTTTATTTCAGGAGAACGAGGGCTTTGGTGGAATTAGGCATTAGGTGAGTATAACTGTGCTTGTTATCTAATATATAAAGCTCAATGTGTGTGTATGTTTGTATGTATGTGTGTGTGTATGTGTGTATGTCCGGGATTGGCATCTGCACCGTCGCAGCTACAGCCACAAAATTTTCCAGTCACACGTCTGGAGCCCGAGAGTGTCCTATGTTGCAAGGCGAAATTTTAACTTTGCGCGTTCCAATTCACCAAACAATTTTGCCTATTCATGTCATTTCTATGGTGTTATTGTCCTTCTGTAAAGCTGGAAATAACATAATTTATTACCGTGCCAACACAGACCACCCTCTGACACAGACTGCAGGGGGAGCCCACAGCCCAGTATCACACAGGATAGGATTAGATACACGGCCCAGCAGTCAGTATCACACAGGATAGGATTAGATATACAGCTCAGCAGTCAGTATTACACAGGATAGGATTAGGTACACAGTTCAGCAGACATTATCACACAGGATAGGGTTAGTTACACAGCTCAGCAGTCAGTATCACACAGGATAGGATTAGGTACACAGCTCAGAAACAGGATGTGGCAAAAGAGAGGACATTTTCATGCCAAGAATTCCACTCATTCCATCTGATTAGTTTTTTTGATTTTAAATACCTCCAGTTTCCAGTTCAACTGCTATTTGCAATGTCTATTAACAAGGCTCAGGGACAGTCCTTTAAAGTAGTAGGGATCGACTTGCAATCTCCATGCTTTTTGCTCATGGTCAACTTTACGTGATCTGTTCAAGAGTCGGAACTGCCAAAAATCTGTTCATCTTTGCACCGAAAGGAAAAAACAAAAATCTTGAATGAGTTGAAAATAAAATACTATCAATACTTGGGTAATCAATTAGTTAATTTGTGTTACAAATCTGTAGTGTTGAATATATGATGTGAAATGTTTTTATGAGCAATATAATCATTATAATTTGTTATAACTAACCAGAGTTGGTTACTATGCTCAGGCAACGCCGAGCTCTTCAGCTAGTTTTTAAATAAAAAAAAGTGTTTTGTTTCATTTATAATAAAGGATTTTTATTTCATATGTATATGGAGGTGCTGGGGCTGATATATACAGGTGCTGGAGTCTGGTGTATATACAGGGGCGGGCTGGTGTATACACAAGTGCTGGTGGAGATACATTGCTGGGGCTAGGTATATACAGGTGCTGGGACTGTTGTATATACAGGACCTGTATACACATCAGCCCCAACAACGTATATCCACCAGCACCTGTGAATACACACCAGACCCAGCATCTACATCCCCCCAGACCTTGTATATACATACACATCAGCGCAGGCAGATGGCGGCCCCCCAGTCCTGCCCTGTATATGCCGTATATATCTCATGCTGGAGGCCGGCCTCAGTTATATATATATCTATTAGTGTGCTTCTGTACATGACATCTCTGGGAGGTGAACCTATTCCTCAGCTATAAATCCTGATGAGCAGCGTCCTAGAGACCCCCTGCCCTGTAGGGACACATGAGGCTGCTGTGCCCCATCTGCCCCCTGCCGTGTCCTGTTGGGGTGGGGCTGCCGTGACCTTTTGGGGGGCTGCCGTGTCTTGTCGGGAGGGGCTGCCGTGTCCAGACAGGGGGGGACTGCCGTGTCCAGTCAGGGAAGCTGCCGTGTCCTGTCGGGGGGCTGCCGTGTCCTGTCGGGGGGGCTGCACTGCCGTGTCCTTTTGGGGGGCCGCCGTGTCCTGTCAGGGGGGCTGCAGTGTCCTGTCGGGAGGGGCTGCCGTGTCCTGTCGGGGGGGCTGCCGTGTCCTGTCGGGGGGCTGCCGTGTCCTGTCGGGAGGGGCTGCCGTGTCCAGACAGGTGGGCTGCCGTGTCCTGTCGGGGGGCTGCTGTGTCCAATCAGGGGGGCTGCGCTGACGTGTCCTTTTGGGGGGCCGCCGTTTCCTGTCGGGGGGGCTGCCGTGTCCTGTCGGGAGGGGCTGCCGTGTCCAGTCAGGGAAGCTGCCGTGTCCTGTCGGGGGGCTGCTGTGTCCAATCAGGGGGGCTGCGCTGACGTGTCCTTTTGGGGGGCCGCCGTTTCCTGTCGGGGGGGCTGCCGTCACCGTGTCCTGTCGGGGAAGCTGCCGTGTCCTGCCAGGGGGCAGATTGGGCTCAGCACTCAGCAGCCTTATGCTTCTCTGCAGGGGACCGTGAGGTGTGACCGCACACACTGTTTAATCAGGCAGGGTCTATAGCTGACACAGTGACAGACAGCAGGGCCAGGGTCAGGCGGCCCAGCGCCAGCCCAGGGCAGTATTTTTTTTATCAACAGAGTCACTCACTCACATCATCATGGGCCCGCCACCAGCGCCAGGCAGCCCGGCCCCAGCCCCAGGGCGACTCCGACTCGCCCAGTCCAGACGCCCGCCACCCACGCCAAGCGGTGCCGCTGCCTCATTACAAATGGCCGCCAGGTTTCCTCTGCTCCTGCTGCGGTCCGGGGGCGGGTCCTTGTCAGCGTCACCACGTCGCGTCACGTGTTTAACCCCCGCTGCCTGCCGCCTTGCCAGAAAATTTAAAGGGCCGGCGGCAGGAAAAAAAGAGGCCGATCCGCCGCCGCCGCCAGCGGCCCATCACCTTTTGAAAATGGCGGCCCAGCGGGAAAATGCCCGGTTGGGTAAATGGCCAATCCGGGCCTGGTAGACAGTTGTGTAAGCTATCTCAAAATGTGTGCTGTATTCACACATGTTCCTACTATCAAAAGTAAGCTGTGCAAATTTTTCTGGGAGTCATCATCGCCATGATTAATGGTATAGACTATGATATTGTGGTTGAGATGCTGGATATTGAGTGGATGGTTTCATAGAAGTGTTTAAAGGAAATCTGTTACTAAGTTTCTGCTACCTAATCTAAGACCAGCAAAACATAGGTGCAGAAACACCAATTCCAGTGATGTGTCACTTGGCTTCTTAGAGTAGTTATTGTAAAATCACTGATTTTTAAAACATGAGAGGACTACTTGGTCTGCTGACAGGTAGTCCAACCCTGCCCCTCCATTGATTGGCAACTTTCTGCCTATGCTCATTGTACACTAGTGGCCAAAATTGTGGATACGCTTGAAGTTTTTAATAAATTTTGAGATTTCCGGAACTTTCGGCGATCTTAATTGCTTGATTACTTAATTTTATTTATAGCCCAGGCATGCAATCTGTTACTAAAGATATCGGCCGACTTTTTTTTAATATTTTGTTGGTAGTTTTTATAATTTTTACAAGAAATACTGGACTTCGTTCTCTGTGAGTAAAATTATTATTTTTTTAATTTTATATTAACTTTTCTTTATGCCCGCCTTAAATTAAAAAATAGTGTCTTAAAGCTACAGTTGTCACTCGATCCTTTCAGTATAGGTCCTACAGGCTTTAATTTCTTTACAAACTATTGAGAATTTTTATTTCTTGTATTTTATTAATATTTGAATTTAATTTTTTAACTGAATAATTATAAATGTCTATTTTGAGCTCACAAACTCATGAATGATTTTTTTTTTTTTTTTAGATTTTAATCATGCCAGCCACAAAGAGGTCTGATTGGTCTCCAAAAAAGAGAGCTACAGCTATTGCTTTGAGGAAGGAGGGATAGAGTTTCAGAGAAATTGCTAGGAAGATTGGTGGTGGAGTCACTGCTTCTGGAGTGCAAAAGCTGTATTCACGTTTTGATGATAGTTGCAGCATCAAAACTAAGACTGGAGGGGGAATGAAAAAGGAAACAATTCCAAGAACAGGCAGAAGAATTGTTAGACTGGCCTTGGAAAACAGAAGAGCATCAGCCAAGGAACTCAAGCAGTTCTTGCAAGATGGAGGAGTTTCGTTGTAGGATAGAACAGTACGTCACCGATTACTTGATGCCGGTCTGAAAGCACAAACACCAAGGATAAAGCTATTTCTAAATCTTAAAGAGAGAAGTAAGAGAATTTCCTGGGCCAAAGAACATCTTAGCTGGACAACTGAAAACTGGAAGAAAGTAATCTGGAGCGATGAAACGAGAATATCAATTTTTGGTAGTGACGGAGTGCGTTATGTTTGGAGAAGGCCAAAGGAAGACTGTCTTCCAGAGTGTACGATAGCTATAATGGAACATCCTGAGAGTGTTATGATATGGGGCTGTATGTCCTGGCATGGAATTGGGAGAATACAGGTCCTTCAGGGAACTGTAAATGCTTCAAAATATATTCATGATGTCCTTGAACCAAAGCTCATCCCATCAGTTCGTGACCAAAATTATTTTTCAACAGAATGGAGCACCATGTCACACTGCAAGGCAATGTCTAAAATGGTTTGAAAGCAAACAAATTTCTGTGCTTTCATGGCCAGGAAACAGTCCTGAGTTGAACCCTATCGAAAATCTGTGGTGAACATTAAAGCGATTGGTTTCTAGTAAGCGACTGAGCAACAAACAGGCATTGATTGCAGCTTCTATCAGTTCCTGGTACCATGCTATAACATTCAAAAAGAGAAAAAAAGCCAGCTCACCTGAAGGCATGTGTAGTGGATAGCCCGGACCACGTGCAGTCTTCACGCAGTAACCAAGGAAAAAGAAAAAAGGTCCAGCTTTGCAAATTCAAGTCCAATTTATTGTTAAAAACAAGTCCAAAACAGAGCAAAAAATGGTGTGTTCACATGAGTAACAAGTAGTAGATTACGCGTTTCGAACAATAGCTTGTCATTTCTCAAAACTACTTCCCTTGGGTGTTACTGCAATATATACTCTTTACACCCAGTAAATTACAAACACATGGTGTGAAGGGAGAAAGAAAAAAAAAAAAAAAAAAAAAAAAAAAAAAGCTGGACCTTTTTTCTTTTTCCTTGGTTACTGCGTGAAGACTGCACGTGGTCCGGGCTATCCACTACACATGCCTTCAGGTGAGCTGGCTTTTTTTCTCTTTTTGAATGTTTACAGTTTTTTGGCCGTGCACACCAATAGCTATATTTTTAAGGAATGTTCTATAATAATTAATAGCTATAAGGCATTGTGTATGTGTTAAAGTCCTATTTTTTGAATAAATCATAATGAATACAAGTCCAGAAAGAGTGCGCAAAGCGGCTCAATTATTTACTTCAGATGGATCCACATTTGCAGGTTGCTTGGAATCTGATCCATTTGTGACAGATATTAGCAAGTTAGAGAAAACAATGATTAATGAAACCAAAGTATGGTGGGACTATACAACCCTTGAGAACTATGTCCATAAAAATATGATTCCAAGGGGTTTACGCATAAAAAAGGTTCCAACTACTGTGTACTCCCAAGACTTTATCAAAGAATGGAATCTGATTCTCAGCAATTGCTCTATACAGCTCATGCAATTAATCATGAAATATGAGTCCACCAAGCTAAAGGATTTTCAAACTGAAATTGACCAAATTAAGTCAAAGTTGGAGTTGAATAATAATGCTAAGTTTGAGGAAGAACTTGCCAACATAAAAAAAAAAATCTATCTCCAAGTTGGAAGAAATTATTATAAAACGTAAGCGGAATAAGTTCCAGAGTGACTTGGATGATTATCAGATGAATCAAGTTTATGAATGGGGAAGATGGCAGAAACCTCAAAAAACTCCCAGGTCAATTTTAAAACGCAGTTATGTTTTTTCTAACACACCTGAACGACGGGTTTCTTTTAGCTCCTCAGATGTGGAATCCACTGATGTTAGCTCAAATGATATTCAGAGTGACACCAGCATGAATGGCATGAGTAATAATTCTTCTTACTATAGAAAACCTAAAAGGTATTTTTCAAAAAACGCAAAAGGCGGGGGGGCCGGAAGCACCGCAATAAATACACGGATGACAACCCGCAACAACAAAAAATAGCTTCAACCTCTCAAAATGATTTTTCTAATATTTTAAACATCTCTGGCTACAATCTTACAACGGAACAACTTCAGGTATTGACATTGGGATTAAGTTTTGCACCAGATCAACATTTCAACCTTTTTAATACACTTTTGGACATAAATAAATTTGTACGAAATCTAACCGTTAAAAAGCATTTTTTTGCACACGAATCTGACTCTATTGCTATGAAAATCCCTGCACAAAATGAATATAATGGTCTTAATTTTTCTGAGCAAATGGCATTGAAAAATTTGAATGAACTAGACTCTACTAATATTGTGTCTAAGGATGTTTTTCAAGCAGAAAATTTATGCATAAAAAAATCTGAGTTTTTATCCCATCCAATCCAGAGCAGAATGCATGGACAAGTTTCAGAGCGTTATGGAGCGTGAACTTAGAAAATTGGATGCTTCAATCAAAATTCAACAACAAAATAACAACTTGAGCTACAAACAACGAAAAGCTATTGATGAAATTAAGAAAACTACTGAAATAACAGTCAAAAGTGCAGACAAGGGCGGCTTGATTGTGATCATGGACACTGCGCAATATAGAGACCAAATGAATGTTCTACTGAGTGACAGTTCTACATATAGAAAATTGCCTCATGATCCTACAAAGGATTTTCAAAGAAAAATTTTCAAACTAATTGAAGAGGGGGCAGCATTGGGTGTTCTGACAAAGGCTCAGGTAGATTTTTTAAAAATTGATTCTCCAACTATTCCTACAATCTATGGGCTTCCTAAGGTTCACAAAAATATATCACCACCCCCTATGCGCCCAATTGTTTCAGGCATTGGGTCTCTCACGGAACACCTCAGCCAGTGGGTAGATTCTTTGCTACAGCCTCTGGATACACGAGTGCCGGGGTTCCTGAGGGACTCAAAAGACGTATTGCATCAATTTTCTAATGTAGTTTGGAATAGTGATTTTCAGTGGATTAGCTGTGACGTTACTGCTCTTTACACCTCTATTCCTCAAGATGTTGCAATCAGAGCATTGGAATTTCACCTGCATAAATATAGTAACTATACTAATGAATTGTGTGATTATATCATGCAGGTTATTTATTTCCTAATGCTTCACAATTATTTCTTTTTTGATGGAGATTTTTTTCTACAATGCAAAGGAGTATCAATGGGCGGCAAACATTCGCCATCGGTGGCTAATCTTGTTATGTCGCACTCGGAGGAGGTAATTTTGTATTCTGATAATAATCCATTTTTGTCTAGTATTTTTTGGTATGGCAGATTCAATGATGATACACTCCTTATTTGGAGTGGTGATGTATCTGCCATACCAGAATTAATAGAATATTTCAACTTTAATGATTTCAATCTCAAATTTACATTTATGACGGATCCACATGTAATTTCGTTTCTGGATCTTAAACTAAAAGGTATTGCAGGTGCTGTCATCAGCACTGCTACATTCTGCAAGCCACTTTCTGGTAACACCATCTTACATGCATCTAGTAGCCATCCCGGGCACACTATTAAATCTATACCAGTGGGGGAGCTTACTAGAATCACTAGAAATTGCAGTGATGACAATGCCCTGAAAGGAGAAATTGAGTCATGCTGCAACAAGCTGAGCAAGAGGGGTTACTCTAATTGGTGTCTTGATAGAGCAAAGAAAATTGTACAAAAGAAAAAAAGACATGATTTGTTATTGCCAAAGGTATATAATAATGATAAAAATCCAGATAAGATGGTTTTCTCTATCCAATATAGTTCTCAGTTTAACACCATTAAAGCACTCCTCTTGAAACATTTACCTATTCTGTTTGAAGATGAGGTCTTGTCTAGCATTTTATCTAACGGCTGCAGAGTGGTTGCTAAAAAAGCCAACACCTTATCAGACATGGTGTCTCCTAGCTTTTTTAGCTCTAAAACTGGATCTCGGACATGGCTACACTGCTGCGGTTTTTACCGCTGCGGTACATCCAGATGCAGAACATGTGCACATTCTAATAATGCTCATTCCTTTTTTGATGGTACTAAGTGTAATGAACATAAAATAAAACAATATATCAATTGCAATAGTAAAAATGTAGTATATGTGATTGCTTGCTCCAAATGCAACTTGAGATATGTGGGCTGCACATCTCGCATGCTCAAGACTCGCATATCTGAACATATAACTGACATCTTATCTCCTTCCAGTATCAATCCCTCCATCTCATCTGCATCCAGACACTTCATTAATGAACATCAAAGAAGTACTGAATTTTTTCATGTCATGGGCATTGAGAGAATAACACCACATATAAGAGGTGGAGATCTGAAAAAACGTCTTCTAACACGCGAAGCATATTGGATTTTCTATCTAAATACATGCTTTCCAAATGGATTGAATGCCAGAAGAGAAATTATGTTTCATTATTGATGTTATTATAATTGCATTTATATATATATATGCACAAAAAAACTTTTAAAAACAATTTTTGTTTTTTTTCATTTTTCTTTTTTGTTTTCTTTTTTGGCTCCCCCCTCTTTTCACAAAAAAAAAAAATGTGTTTTTCTTTGTAATGTTATTTTTTATATCTCACACATGTTTCCCTCTCCCCTTTTTTTTTTTTTTTTTTCTCTTTCTCCCTTCACACCATGTGTTTGTAATTTACTGGGTGTAAAGAGTATATATTGCAGTAACACCCAAGGGAAGTAGTTTTGAGAAAGAACAAGCTATTGTTCGAAACGCGTAATCTACTACTTGTTACTCATGTGAACACACCATTTTTTGCTCTGTTTTGGACTTGTTTTTAACAATAAATTGGACTTAAATTTGCAAAGCTGGACCTTTTTTCTTTTACCATGCTATAACCACAGAGAACCTGAGAAGTCTTGTTGAATCTATGCCAAGGAGATGCAAAGCTGTTATCAATGCTTAAGGATACCCTACGCGCTACTAAAGAGAGAACACATAGGGATAGCATGAAATTAACATATTAGGAAATGATATTTTGATTCGGCAATTCCGCTGTTCTTATTGAAGTAATGAGATATTTTGTATTATGGTAACCTTTTTTCTATGTAGAGGTGTTATCTACCTTAGACTACTTGTGGCATTATTTTTATAAACACTTTGCATGACTGCATGCTAAAAACTTTAACAAATGATAAAAGTTTGAAGTGTATCCAAAATTTTGCCCGCTAGTGGATACAGAAAGCATCCAATCAGTGGTGTGGGTGGGGTTTTACAGAGCTCAGTTTTTAATAAACTCTGCAGCACCGAGTAAATTAAGTCAGCGGGATCTCTGCCCTACATCTTGCTGCTTTCCGATGGGGTAGAAAAAAACTGCTGACAAATTCACTTTAATGGCCATAGTGGATTTATTTTTTGCAATGTTATTTTGCTGTGAATGAAGATAATGAAGCAGAAGATTACATGTCGTTTTGGCTATAGAAGTTTGGTACAATAATGATGGCCATTAGGGTTTGTCACTATCTTTAAACTTTGTGCAAAACCAATGAATGTAAGTTTAAGATGCATAAGGGACCTGTTTTAACTTTTGAGGTTCATCCTCTTTTTTTTTATTTTGCAGAACTTTCTGAATCTCTTTGGTCTCACTGATTGAGTTCTCACCCTGGAGCTTGGGGAAAAAGAGATTACTTTGAAAAAAATATGGTGTAGTACACATCAAGGGAAGAGGGAGCGTGATCATTTTATTATCTTAGCAAATCCTTCCTGCATCAGTTCTATAATCTCAGGCATTTTTCAATGGCTGTCTAATCTCTATTCATACAGGGATCAGGGCCTTACTTCATGTCATTATCTGAATCTTTATTGCTTTAAGAAGCAGCAGTCACAGATAATCAAAAAAATGTCCAGCCTTTATTTTAGCTGGTCTTTGCGTATCATCTATTGTGTGCATTGATCTGCACCGCCATAGAAACATGAATCGGGTGGTGGAAACTATAGGAATTAAAAACTTCAACTGGAAACATAAAGTTTATTAAATTGGAGTTTTGGAGTAACTTTTGCGTTATCACAGCTGATAAGTATTCATCGGTTCACATGTCGACTTTCTTCAGGCTTGGCATGTGACTGTGGTCACAATAAAGATGAAAAAAATCCGTTAATAGCATATATTATGAAAAAAAAAAACAACCTATAAAGTAGTGGCCAACAAAGGTGTATGTCTCACTGAGGAAAGCCACAAGGTTGCTATTGGGGTTTTGAAACACAGGACCCCAATCTTGTAGGTCCCATCCACTATGAACCTGTGCAAGGCTCATGTCTCCAAATAAAACATCAGTCATGCTAGGGAATTGTACAAAGGAAGGGAAGGGGAAAGAAGCAACAGGCCCTTCTGTTCTGGGTCTCAAAACCCATATAGTTCTCCAACCTGCAGCTCTATGTAACACCTGTCAGGCTCAAAAAAGCTACTTCAGACAGACTTGGTGCAAGCCACTCTATCTGGCAGTTTTCAGGGGAATCCTGGTCTTCATTCTTTAACCCCAGTACAGGGATCTGGTTTTACTGTGAGGGTGGTGAAGATGGCATTCTACTCCTTTGACATTCCCGTGGGTAATGGTATTTATACGTGTGTTTTACTGTAATGTATTCTAAAGTTATACTTCTGTGGCTGCAGTTCCTATTAGTTGGGAAAACAGGGTTAACTGTAGGGTCGGCCCATATTGGGCAGAAGAATTGGGGATTGGGGGGTTAGTTACAGGAATAGGAAGTTCAATTTTTGCGAGTAAGGACGTAAGGCCACCATCTGGTCCAGGCAAACTTTACAGGGGTGTTGTGACATCGACGGCTATGCCCGTCGATGCCCCTCCAGCAGCAGCGCACGCCGCAGCGTCTCCTTACCTGCGCGCCCCCGTCCAGGCGCGCGCTCGTCCTGCGTTCCTCCTCACTGCAGCTCCTGGTACCCCTCCCGCTCTCTCCCTCCAGCGGTGGGCGGCGCTGAGGGGCAGGACAGGGGGCCGCACTTCCGGGTGCTAGGATACTTCAGGCGTCCTCGCTGTAAGGAGGACGCCTGAAGATCGTGTAGTCTCCTGCACCCTCTGGCCGCTACAGTCCTCTGTATTTCCTCTTGTCCATGCTCTGTCTTCCTGCCGTGCCCTGTGTTACATGCCTCTGTAGTTCCTCTTGTCCATGCTCTGTCTCCCTGCCGTACCCTGTGTTACATGCCTCTGTAGTTCCTCTTGTCCATGCTCTGTCTCCCTGCCGTGCCCTGTGTTACATGCCTCTGTAGTTCCTCTTGTCCATGCTCTGTCTCCCTGCCGTGCCCTGTGTTACATGCCTCTGTAGTTCCTCTTGTCCATGCTCTGTCTCCCTGCCGTTCCCTGTGTTACATGCCGCTGTAGTTCCTCTTGTCCACGCTCTGTCTCACTGCCTTGCCCTGTGTCACATTCCTCTGTCCGTCAGTCCCGGGCCCGTATCTAAGCCAACCTCCTCCCTAGTCCTTATTTGTCCGTGGAGCCGTCCCTCTTGGTTCCGGCTGTCGCGCTTCCGTCCCCTGTGGTCCTGCCCCAAACGATCCCTGTATAGCAGTCGGTCTTCACCTGGTGTGCTCGGCCCAGGGACTCCGGATCCGCGATCCATAGGGTCCACTCTCCGACGTAGCTCTTACCAAAAATGTCACAGGTGTATGTGTGTGAGTGGATAAGACAGCAGGTACATCTTTGAAAGTAAAAAAAGGGAACAACGAAGAAGAACTCAATTGGTAGCAGCTGAATTCTCTTTGCAAATGAGTTTGGAAAGGGAATGTATGTTCAGCAACTTTGTTAGAGTCCCTAATGGCCTCTGGGAAGGGAAAAATGTCAGCCAAGCTTTGAGAGCCGCAAGTCTGAAAAGAGACAAGTTAGTGAGGCTGGGGGCACAGACCGTAAAATAGGTAGTGAAGGGCACTTCTTTTATGTGGTTCCTGAAAAGTTGGCTGAAGAGAGTGACCACAGAAAGACTCAGATAAAGTGTCATTTTAGCTAGGAAAATTGTAATTCCCTAACTCCATTTTGCAAAATTTCACCAATTGTGCCTCTGAAGATGAAGGCAGGAGGCATGGCTGACATCAACCCCAGAACTAATATCCCACTTGCCACCACTACAGGGCAAGTGGGAAGAGCTGGGCAAAGTGAAAGAATTGGTGCATCCAATAGATGTGCCTTTTCTGGGGAAGCTGCAGGTTGCTATTTTTAGGCTGTGGTGCCCAATATCCATTACTAGTCTGAGAATATCATCCTCCAACTGTTTGTTTTAGCTTGACTGGTTGTAAAACATGGGGGAAACTATACTGTTTTTCTCATTATTTATTTAAATAATAAAAAAAACTGAGTGGTACCCATCCATTCTTGATATCTAGCCATGATAAAGCTGTCAGCTGAGGGTTACAGCCCCCAGCTGTCAGTTTTTCCTGCGCTGGTTGTCAAAAATAGTAGAGACCACACTTCATTTTTTTAATTTATTTATTTAAAGCACAGGTGACTGCTGATGAATACACCCATAAGTGGCACCTGCTTTTGCTGTTATCAGCAACAGCAGATGTAGGCTGATGAGAGTAGTACTCTCTCATCAGCTGACACCTGTGACTGGCGATAACCTTTTTACCGCCAGTCACAGCGGCTTACTTACATTGTCATCTGACAGCATGGGAATCGCAACTCTCTGGTTGGTGGTAACAATCTTACCACTGATCAGACCCGCCGATGTTTCTTGCACTGCCAAACAGATGACAGCATGGGAAACAGCTGATGTACAGGGTGCCGAATCCAAACAGTAACACAAACTTCCTGGAGATTTCTCTAATATTGTATTGCAAGGATTCTTATTTTGATGTGTACTATCAATTTATGAAATACAAATTAAAATAACGGTTACACTTTAATCATATGGCAGTCGTAGAGTGCTAAAAACATTGGCCGAAAATGTTACACGATTTGTGGCCATCAAATCACCCGCAGCCGCATTGTTTTTAGCTGCTGGGTTTCTCTAATGGGGCTGTGGAGGAAAATACTTTGATAACTAGTAACTACCAATTAATTCAGTTTTTTACACTTATATTTAGTAGCATACTGCACTGAAGTCTTCAGCTAAGACAGGTATATACACTACATCATCATCCTAGAGCTCAGCAATAACCATAATACATTAGGGAGTTTTCCTGGTAATGATATCTAGATATTTGGATACGTTGGGGAAAACTCGCAAATATTAATATATAAATATGGTGATAGTAGGAAGCTATTATAGAAAATGATGTGCTAAAGTTCCATCCAAAAAGTAATTTTAAGGAAATGAATAACATCGTGGTCTGTCGGAAGACCTTTAATTATCCCAGTAAATCACATGAGTTCACAAGGCAGCTGCTAACTTTCCATGGATAAAAAAAGATGAATTTGAAGGACAAAACTGCTGTGAAGGCAATCTATGGCCTGTTGCTTTCTTCCTAAAGGGGTTGGCCTCGATAAGGGCATATAGAAATCTTGGGGAAAGGAAATACTTGCCCTGTGGAGGTGGCAAGTGGGGTTCATAATTGTGGGGTTGATGTTACCTTTGTATTGTCTGGTGACATCAAGCCCATGGATTAGTAATGGAGAGGCATCACAGCTAAAGGGCAAGTGGGAAGAGCTGGGCAAAGTGTCAAAATTGGTGCATCCAATAGATGTGCCTTTTCTGGGTGGCTGCTATTTTTAGGCTGGGGGGCAATATCCATGGCCCTTTATCAGCCTGAGAATACTAGTCACCAGCTGTCTGCTTTAGCAAGGCTGGTTTTCAAAAATGGAGGGACCCCATGCCCATTTTTTAAATTATTTATTTAACTAATTAAAAAAACAGCTTGAGGACCTCTCTATTCTTATATTCGCTTTAAATTCACTGGCAGAAACGTCACTGCATTACATATGGTGGAGAATGCTTGCAGTGTGAATTGAGACATACCCCAAACAATACAGTAATCAAGCCTGCAAAACTACAGTTAAGGCCTGCCGACAAGATGGAGGAAATACCAAAGCAGTTAATCCTCTCCCAGGTGCAAGCCCAGGAGCCTGGGAAAGGATCACGACCTTCTTCTGGGGTCAGTCAGAACTGAGCCCATACTGAGGGGGTACCCCAGAGTGAGGGTGGCAGGAGACCAGTTACCACCAAACCAGTGTCGTGGACTAGTGATGCCACCTCTATTAGTGATGACGGTGCCAAGGGCCAGGACATGTGGCTACCATCTGCTCCCTGACCGCTGAATCTATGGCCTGCGGGTTTACGTGCCGGCTGTCAAAGTATGCTCGTGTAGGAAGATGGACCGGGCCGGTGGTACCTCTTTGCGTCGGTTCCGGAACTATTGGGGCTGTCACCATTGTTGCCGGGGGGGAAAGCTTTCTGACCTGGATGGACCTATACACTCGACTGTAGGGGGCGTGACAGAGATAAAAGGGACTGTGTGCAGGAAAGTGGGACACTTGGTGGGAAGACAGAGCGTGCAGCAGGAGAAGGTTGATTCACTCTCCGTGGAGCTACGTGATAATCCAGGCCCGCGCTGCAGCTCCCCAGCCTGTGAGCATACTGACTGTGAGCAACTCATACCCGTGTGCTCGCTCACCCCTGTCACCGAGAATTCATCCCGCACCCTCCCGCTGACTGCCGCGGGCGCACGGCCTAAGTCTGTCCAAGTGAATCATATAGAGCCGGGTCGCTTCACCCTCGCTTATACCACTAAACTGAGTCACACTCCGGCAGTGCCACAGAATACTTCACACCACGTACATCACCCCGGGAACGTAGGACCTCGCCTTGGAGAACCAGGATACGCTGCTTCCATCAGGAGACAATGTCTCAACTTTCTTCAGAATCAGGCCAGAGACTTCACACATCACTTGCAGTGCTACTGAGGGATTACACGTTTCCCCTCCCCGAAAACCATCAGACTGATAAGTTTACCTGTTACATAAGCATTCGTTCTTACCCTGTTACCATACTAAGTTTTTACTCCCCTCGTAACTCTTTCTCTCCCTGCATGGAGTATCCCCTGTATTAAACCCTTTAACTCTTGCTGTGCCTCCTGCTTGTCACTGCATCCTGCATTCCTGCTATTCTACACTCCGACCGTCTATACCACGGAAGCCATCGGTCTAGCTGGTGAACCCAATCTGTGTCAGGTGTAAACACGATAGGTTTTCCCTAGAAGTATTGACAGGACATTAATTCTGGAGCTGGAAATGAACCGGTGAACTTCCCACACTGACCCCTACATGGGAAGGGGTTATAATAAAAAATGGGGTGGCACAGCAACCTGGTGTAGAGGCGGTTTTTCCTCATATGGCGGTCAACCAGGAGTGTTTCTACTGGGTTGACAAAATCTGCAATGAAATAATAGAGCAGCTGGTAGTGCACCCAATCATACCACTGGGAGGTGTTTGAGAAGGCCCACAGACATGTACTGGGAGGTAATCTTGGCTAAAAAAGCACAAGAGCGTATTCTGCAGTGGTTCTTTTGGCACAGGGTTTATGCTGAGGTTCAGAAATTATATGAGTCTTTGCCAGAGTTTCAGCCGACCATGCCCACAGCAAACTTCCGTAGTCCACTGGTTCCACTGCCTGTTATTGAGGGAACTTTTCAGAGGATTGCTATGGATCTGGTAGGGCCAATAGAAAAATCAGCCCAGGGCCAACAACACATATTGGTTGTAGTGGATTATGCTACTCGCTACCTAGAAGCGATTCCTCTCCGTCATAGCTTGGCAAAACTTATTGCCCGGGAGCCGTTTGCCATGTTCTGTCACCTTGAGCTACCAAAGAAGATTCTTATGTATCAGGAAACTCCTTTAAGGGTCAAGGTCACTAAAAAATTGTGTAAGCTGCTCCAGATCAAGCAGTTGTGCACATCAGTCTACCACCCATAGACCGATGGTTTAGTAGAATTATTTAATAAGATCCTATTATATGGTAGTCATCCCTGGGGCCTAATGGAAATTGCCAAAGAGATATGGGAACAGGAACCCATCCCTCACAAAAGCGTTATAGAGAACATTGTGAGAATGCTGGAACGGAACACACCCGTAATGCCTATTATAAAAATACATCTCCTGAATTCCTAGGCAGCTCAGAGCAAAGGTTACAGTAGAAAGGCCACAGTTAGGTCCTTTAAACAAGGGGATGAAGTGTTGGTTTTGATACCCAAAGCAGAAAGTAAGTTCTTAGCCAGGTGGCAAGGCCCATATGAAGTCCTGGAAATAATTGGGTAAGTGAACTACAGGTAGTATCAAGCCGGGAAAAGGACACCAGAGCAAATGTACCATGTCAAGCTATTAAAGGGAACCTGTCACCCCCCCTGGGCATTTTTAACTAAAAGATCCACCTTCAGCAGCACTAAGGCTGCATTCTGTGAAGGTGGCTCTTCTGTTTCTGACGCCGAAATATTAACTTTTATAAATAGGTCCTCATTAGAGTTGAGCGACTTTGGTCGGATCAGGTTTCATGAAACAAAATTTGTTTCAGATGAAACTGGTCCGACTAGGGCAAAACAAGTTGGAGTTTCATCCGAAACCCGACCCCAATGCAAGTCAATGGGAAATAAATGTCGGCATTGAGCGGATGACATTCATCCACTCAATGCCGACTTTTATTCCCCATTGACTTGCATTGGTGTCGGGTTTCGGACGAAACTCCGACTTTTTTTGCCCTAGTTGGACCAGTTTCATCTGAAACAAATTTTGTTTCATGAAACCCGATCCGACCAAAGTCGCTCAACTCTAGTCCTCATACCTGTAATGCGTCCCATAGGTATGGTGTGTCCCCCTGTAGCAGCCACCTCCCCGCCATCAATCATGTCTCTGTGGCGTCTGGGCATCGCCCTCCCATAGCCATTCGCTCCACCTCCTTCTGTCTCCTATGCCGGCGCCTGCTCTGTGAAAACAGTTCTCAGGCATGCGCAGTGCGAGCTTCCCATGAACTGACATCAGGCGATCACGCCTGCGTGTTGTGGAGGCCCCAGATTCTGCCCTGCAGTGTGAATACATCATAACACACACACTGCGGGGATTGACGGTGGGGAGGCGGCTGCTTCAGGGGGACACACCATACCTATGGGACACATTACAGGTATGAGGACCTATTTATAAAAGTTAATATTTTGGCGTTACTGGGGGTTAGAAACGGAAGAGCCACCTTCACAGAATGCAGCCTTAGTGCTGCTGAAGGTGGCTCTTTTAGTTAAAAATGCACAGGGGGGGTGACAGGTTCCCTTTAAAGGCATGGAAAGATCGGGAATGTCTGTTTACAGAGCCGATTCCGGTCGCATGTCCTATGGCCCTTCCGACACCAGCATGGAAAGACGTGGTGAATGAAGTAAAGATTAGCGACAGTCTCTCAACCAGCAGCAATGGGAGGCTTGGAAATTAGTGAAGCAGAATATAGATGTATTCTCAGAACTGCCCCGCCGGACATCTGTGATCCAACATGACATTGTCACAGAGTCCCAGGTAAGGGTACGTATGAAACCGTACTGTGTGCAAGGCTCTCTGAAGAGGTAAAGCAGATGCTCCAGTTAGGTGTCATTGAGCAGTCCAAGAATGAGTGGGCTAGTCCCATTGTACTGATTCCAAAGCCTGACTGCTTGTTACGGTTCTGTAATGATTTTCGGAAATTGAATGAAGTGTCAAAATTGGACATTTATCCAATGCCCCGGGTAGATGATCTGATTGAGAGACTGGGATAGACCCAGTACTTCACGGAGCTCGATCTAACCAAGGATTACTGGTAGGTGTCTTTGACAGAGTCGGCCAAAGAAAAGACAGCCTTCGTGATCCCAGAGGATCTCTATCACTATGTCGTCTTGACTTTTGGGCTGATAGACATAGTGTTAGGGCCCCATCAGAAGTATGCGTCTGTGTACTTAGATGATATCATCATCTATACTAGTTACTGATATACCCGTTTGTCCCAGGTGAAAGTGGGTTTTACTGTGAACCCAAAAAAAGTGTGATAGGTAGATTTGAGCGAAACGGGTCGAAAAATGTCAAAAGTCGCCGACTTTTGGCAAAGTCGAGTTTCATGAAACGAAACCCGACCCTAGGATGAGGTCGGCCACGAGGTCGGCGACTTACGCTCCAAAGTCGCGTTTCAAAAGTTTGTTTTGCGCTCTTTTTCAGCCAATCAGGATCCACGGACACTGTGGGCAACGTGATGACATAGGCAGGGGTCACCACCATCTTTCAGAAGGGCATGCAAGTGATTGGCTTGCTTTGGTGGGCGTCACAGGGGTTATAAAAGGGCGTGCACGCCGACCGCCATCTTACTTCTGCCGATCTTAGCATAGGGAGAGGTTGCTGCTGCTGATTCTGTTGGGAGAGCGTTAGGCAGGGAAGAAGAAAAAAAAACTGCTTCTGCTGCTAGCGATTTTGCCTGTACAACACACCAGTCACTGTGTGTGCAGTGCAAGGGGAGGCTATATTGTGGTGGATCAGCGGTGTTGGTTGTTAGGCTGCCTTCTAAGGCTTCCTGACAGCTGCATTGCTGTTTACCCACTGCTCTGCAAACTGCTTTTTTAAAAGCAATCCCAATTTTTTTTTTTGTCCTGCTGAGGTACTGAGCGTGCATTTTTTCACACCATACAGCGGTGTACACTACTCACACAGTACCGTGTAACGGCTGTTATCACAGCCACAGTGAAGCTATCTGTGTGTCACTCTGTGAGAATAAGTCGAGGACATGTTCGGTTCTTACAGACCTGCACCTACTAGTTTTGTCTAGCTTTCAAACAGTTAAATATATTTGCTGTTTGATCACATTCAAAACTATAGAGAGACAGCGTGTGTCAGTCCGTATACTTAAAAAACACGGAGCTTGACAATTTTACGTACACCGGACAGCCGTGTACGTGTACGCTCCTCTCAGTACCGTGTAACGGCTGTTATCACGGCCACAGTGAAGCTATCTGTGTGTCACTGTGGAAGGATAAGTGGAGGACTTGTTCCGTTCTTACAGACCTACACTCTAGAGAGATTCCTATTCTGCCCAATTCTACATACACCTTGTAGTTTGTGATACACTAGCCAATTTCTGCCTGTGACATAGCGCTCTGATATTCAGTGGGCCTCACACAATCCAAAAGTGTCCAGTGTCCACTAGTGTGTGCAGAAATTCAAAATCTCCCTTATCCTGTAGTCACTTTTTTCACACCTGTGCCATCGAGCCTGTGACATAGCGCTGTGATATTCAGTGGGCCTCACACAATCCATAAGTGTCCAGTGTCCACAAGTGTGTGCAGAAATTCAAAATCTCTGTGATCCTGTAGTCACTTTTTTCACACCTGTGCCATCGAGCCTGTGACATAGCGCTCTGATATTCAGTGGGCCTCACACAATCCAAAAGTGTCCAGTGTCCACTAGTGTGTGCAGAAATTCAAAATCTCCCTTATCCTGTAGTCACTTTTTTCACACCTGTGCCATAGAGCCTGTGACATAGCGCTCTGATATTCAGTGGGCCTCACACAATCCAAAAGTGTCCAGTGTCCACTAGTGTGTGCAGAAATTCAAAATCTCCCTTATCCTGTAGTCACTTTTTTCACACCTGTGCCATCGAGCCTGTGACATAGCGCTCTGATATTCAGTGGGCCTCACACAATCCAAAAGTGTCCAGTGTCCACTAGTGTGTGCAGAAATTCAAAATCTCTGTGATCCTGTAGTCACTTTTTTCACACCTGTGCCATCGAGCCTGTGACATAGCGCTCTGATATTCAGTGGGCCTCACACAATCCAAAAGTGTCCAGTGTCCACTAGTGTGTGCAGAAATTCAAAATCTCCCTTATCCTGTAGTCACTTTTTTCACACCTGTGCCATAGAGCCTGTGACATAGCGCTCTGATATTCAGTGGGCCTCACACAATCCAAAAGTGTCCAGTGTCCACTAGTGTGTGCAGAAATTCAAAATCTCTGTGATCCTGTAGTCACTTTTTTCACACCTGTGCCATCGAGCCTGTGACATAGCGCTCTGATATTCAGTGGGCCTCTCACAATCCATAAGTGTCCACAAGTGTGTGCAGAAATTCAAAATCTCCCCTGTCCTATAGACACCTTGTACCTTGTTTTACATTACTATATAGTTTGTTGGATTTTGTCTACATTTCTACAAAAAATGAGGAAGGCTGGTGGAAGAGGCCGTGGAATTGGGCGGGGGTTGGCAGCTGGTAATGATGGTGTTGGTGGTGGATCTGATGGTAGTGGCAAGAGCAAAATAAGACCGAATGCAGGAGGTGTTGAGCCTGCGTCATCGTCTGGCTCCATAAGGCTTCGAAGGCTTAGTTTTCTAGGAGTTGGCAAACCGCTTTTAAAGCCAGAGAATCAGGAAAAAGTTTTGTCTTACATTGCTGACACAGCCTCCAGCTCTATCGCCTCCTCTTCTGAAGTTGTAAAAAGTAAAAGCACTGAGTCGTCATTGGAGGCTCATGTTCATGAACAACACCTTTCCTTGTGTCCTTCACCCCAACCAAGATTGAAGGATGACGCAGGCCATACTACTGATTACTCCATGGAGCTGTTTTCACATACCATGCCTGGATTATCAAGTGAAATGGTGAATTACCCAGGCCAAGATGAATCTGACATGGAGTGCACTGATGCACAGCCGCTGATAGATGATTCTGCTGGTACATTCACTCAGAGCACTACATTGTCCTCGCAGTGTACAGAGCCAAATTCTGACCCTGATGAGACTCAGGTGCCCCTTCCCGCACACTATACCACCATACACGGTGACACAGAGGAAGGTGCACATGACATTGAAGAGGAGGTGATGGATGACCCAGTTGTTGACCCAGATTGGCATCCATTGGGGGAAGAGGGTGCTGCTTCCAATAGCTCAGATGAGGAGGAGCATCCACAGCAGACATCGACATCGCAACAGCTGTTATCTGGCAGGCCCGGAGCACTCCAAAGACAGGTTCCAAAAATCAAAAGAGTTGCTGGACAGCTTGTCCAGAGGGTCAAAAGATCACAGCGTGCTAGGCCGCAAAATGTCTGCCAAAGTAGGAAGAGTGCAGTGTGGCACTTTTTTGAACAAAATCCTCATGATCAGGCCAAGGTTATCTGTAAGAAGTGCGCAAAGACCTTTAGCCGAGGGAAAAATCTGAAAAATTTGAATACCAGTTGCATGCTTAGACATTTAACCACCATGCACTTGCAAGCATGGACACAACACCAAACCTCAAGTGCCACATGTGCAACTGATCACAAAGAAGGTAGTCAGCAACGCTACATTGTTTCCCCCACTGTAAGCCCACCGGTTAGCACAGCAGCAAATGTTGAGGTGTCGTTGCAAGGCCACAGCAGTCAGGGAATCCCACTGTTATATCAACGAAATACTGAATCTAGGCCATCAGAAAGAACACCAACTCCATCACCATCATCAACCCTCTCTCAGTCCGCCCTGTCCACCGCTACTTCCACCATATGCAGCTCTCAAGTCCAGCTCACCCTCCCAGACACTATGAGTAGGTCAAGAAAGTACTCAGTCTCTCATCCGCGTACACTGGGTTTGAACGCCCACATTGCCAAACTAATCTCGTTTGAGATGATGCCCTATCGGTTGGTGGAAAGCGCAGCTTTCCGCGAACTCATGGCCTATGCAGTACCACGCTATGACCTACCCAGTCGCCACTTCTTCTCTCGCAAAGCCATCCCAGCCCTCCACCATCATGTAAAACACTGCATTGTCCATGCACTCAAGCAGTCAGTGAGTGGAAAGGTGCACCTCACAACTGATGCATGGTCCAGTTGGCATGGCCAGGGCCGTTACGTGTCCATCACTGCGCACTGGGTTAATGTGGTGGATGCAGGGTCCACAGGGGACAGCGGTGGTGGGACAGTGCTGCCTAGCCCACGGTATAGGAAACAGTTGGCTGTAGGCGTTCCACCCTCCTCCTCCTCCTCCTCCAGAAGCGAAAGCTCGTCCACAGAGCGCAGTCGTACGAGCACTCCATCTGCAGCTGCCACTGTTGCACACGAGGTGTCCCCCTATCGAGCAGCTAGTGGAAAGCGTCAGCAGGCTGTGTTGCAGATGATGTGTTTGGGCGACAGACACACCGCCGAGGTGCTGGCCGAGTACTTGAAGCGACAAACTGAGTCATCGCTGGGCAGTGTACATCTTGAGGCAGGCAAGGTAGTTAGTGATAACGGCCGTAATTTTGTGGCAGCCATAGCCCTTTCAAAACTCAGCCACATACCTTGCTTGGCTCACACCTTGAACCTGGTGGTGCAGTGCTTCCTCAAAAATTATCCGGAGTTAACAGCCCTGCTCCAGAAGGTGCGAAGACTGTGCGCGCACATCCGCCGGTCGCCTGTACACTCCGTTCGTATGCAGAAGCTGCAGCGATTGCTCCACCTTCCCAACCACCGCCTCATTATCGACATTGCAACAAGGTGGAACTCCACCCTGCACATGGTGGAGCGGCTGTGCGAGCAGAGGCAGGCCATAATGCATTTGTGGGAGGATACACGGCCAGGCACTTTGAGAGCAGACATGGAGTTGACAGGTGTGCAGTGGTCGAAGCTGAAAGACCTCTGTAAAGTCCTTCAGTGTTTTGAGGAATGCACACGGCTGGTAAGCGCAGACGACGCCATCCTAAGAATGAGCATCCCACTTATGCGTCTGCTCATGCAAACTTTGACACACCTTAAGGAGCAGGCGTCTGCAGCCAATGTTGATGAGGAGGAAGAGGAGGAGGGAATCCTTGATGACATTCAGCCATTGTCTGCTCAGGGACCTCTCCTGGATGAGGTGGAGGAAGAAGAGGAGGAGGAGGATGATGATGGGGATGATTACTTAGGGGAGGAGGATGCATCTCGTGGGGCAAATGAAAATGTTGGCGTGGCAAGGTCTGGTACAGGGTTTGTGCGTGACTGGAGGGATGTGGATTTGCCAGAAAGTGCTCCTCCAACCAGCACTCGCAGTGCATCATTGACACCGGGAACATTGGCCCACATGTCAGATTATGCCTTGCAGATCCTAAAAAGGGACCCCCGCATTGACAAAATGATGAACGATGACGACTGCTGGTTGGCCAGCATCCTGGATCCACGCTATAAAGGCAAATTACAAAACATCATGCCACAGGAGAACCTTGACCTAATATTGGCTAATAAACAAGCAACTCTGGTAAATCGGTTGCTTGAGGCATTCCCAGCACACAGCAGCGGTGATGGTTCTCACACGAGCCGTACGGGCCGGGGGCAGCTTGGCAGAGGTGTTCATGGTGCACACAGCAGAAGTGGCGTTGGAGACAGGGGTCTCATGACAATGTTGTGGACTGATTTTTCAAGTACCGCTCACACAACTGGTAATACTGCATCGATGGAAAGTGACAGGAGACAGCAGTTGTCAACTATGGTTACAAACTACTTTTCCTCCCATATCGATGTTCTCCCACACAGGTCATTCCCCTTTGACTATTGGGCCGCTAAACTGGACACCTGGCCTGAATTGGCACAATATGCCTTACAGGAGCTCGCTTGCCCAGCTGCAAGTGTGCTATCGGAAAGAGTCTTCAATGCAGCTGGATCAATCCTGACAGAAAAAAGGACCCGTCTGTCAACCCAAAATGTGGATGATCTAACCTTCATTAAAATGAACCATGCATGGGTTTCCAAGGATTTTGTCCCACCTTCCCCTGATGACACATAGGGTGACAGAAAAATGGCTTGCTTTGGTCCACCTCTTCCTGGGACTTGACCTATTTCGCCTTTTGCATCAGCTGAATGTCCAACATCAACATATGCCACTTTCTAAAACTCCCTAACTGTGCTGCCTCCCCCCCCATGGCCGGGGTCACCACCTAGCGCACGACTCCGTGCGAGTGCCGTTGCCCTGGACAGGTGGGTAGGCCGACTCTTGGGCACGGGCACTGGCACAGGGTCCCTCATAGTGCAATCAAGTGTCTCTGACGGTGGTGGTGCACACCCGCCGTCAGACACACCGCCGTACTATGAGGGGCCCAGTGCCAGTACCGACGCCCACGAGTGGTACCCCCTTGCTTGGGCAGGGCCCCAGCATTTGCAATCTTTACCTCTCCCTGCTCCTCCACTGTGTAGTCTGGGCCGTCAAATCCATACTGTGCCTGACACCGTCTGAGCCTGCCTCCTGATGTATAGACATATATTTTGAATGTGTACGCTATCCATACATGTTATCCGGGGATACGGTACCCTTTCTCACCTTTGTGCAATCACGTGCAATCCATACTGGGCCTAACACCGTCTGAGCCTGCCTCCTGATGTATAGACATATATTTTGAATGTGTACGCTATCCATACATGTTATCCGGGGATACGGTACCCTTTCTCACCTTTGTGCAATCACGTGCAATCCATACTGGGCCTAACACCGTCTGAGCCTGCCTCCTGATGTATAAACATATATTTTGAATGTGTACGCTATCCATACATGCTATCCGGGGATACGGTACCCTTTCTCACCTTTGTGCAATCACGTGCAAGCCATACTGGGCGTAACACCATCTGCGCCTGCCTCCTGATGTATAGACATATATTTTGAATGTGTACGCTATCCATACATGTTATCCGGGGATACGGTACCCTTTCTCACCTTTGTGCAATCACGTGCAATCCATACTGGGCCTAACACCGTCTGAGCCTGCCTCCTGATGTATAGACATATATTTTGAATGTGTACGCTATCCATACATGTCATCCGGGGATACGGTACCCTTTCTCACCTTTGTGCAATCACGTGCAAGCCATACTGGGCCTAACACCGTCTGAGCCTGCCTCCTGATGTATTGACATATATTTTGAATGTGTACGCTATCCATACATGTTATCCGGGGATACGGTACCCTTTCTCACCTTTGTGCAATCACGTGTAATCCATACTGGGCGTGAGAACGGCTGGCGAGCTGTTAAGCAAGCTACAGCACCTGTGGTTTGCACACTTAAGTTTTTCATTTTTTCAGGAATGACGGTTAGGCCTAATTCCGGAACTGCAGTTGACCTGCACTTACTAGGAAATCATTGTTCGCGGGTAGAGTTGAGCGAAACGGGTCGAAAAAATTCAAAAGTCGCCGACTTTTGGCAAAGTCGGGTTTCATGAAACGAAACCCGACCCTAGGATGAGGTCGGCCACGAGGTCGGCGACTTACGCGCCAAAGTCGCGTTTCAAAAGTTTGTTTTGCGCTCTTTTTCAGCCAATCAGGATCCACGGACACTGTGGGCAACGTGATGACATAGGCACGGGTCACCACCATCTTTCAGAAGGGCATGCAAGTGATTGGCTTGCTTTGGTGGGTGTCACAGGGGGTATAAAAGGGCGTGCGCGCCAACCGCCATCTTACTTCTGCCGATCTCAGTATAGGGAGAGGTTGCTGCTGATTCTGTAGGGAGAGCGTTAGGCAGGGAAGAAGACCAAAAAACTGCTTCTGCTGCTAGCGATTTGGCCTGCACAACACACCAGTCACTGTGTGTGCAGTGCAAGGGGAGGCTATATAGTGGTGTATCAGTGGTGTTGGTTGTTGGGCTGCCTTCTAAGGCTTCCTGACAGGCAGGCATTGCTGTTTACCCACTGCTCCGCAAACTGCTTTTTTAACAGCAATCCAATCTCCCTTATCCTCTAGTCACTTTGGTCACAGCTGTGCCATCGAGCCTGTCACATAGCGCTCAGATATTCATTGGGCCTCAAACTGCTTTTTTAAAAGCAATCCCAATTTTTTTTTTGTCCTGCTGAGAAGAAAAAAAAACTGCTTCTGCTGCTGATAGCAATTTGGCCTGCACAACACACCAGTCACTGTGTGCAGTGCAAGGGGAGGCTATATAGTGGTGTATCAGTGGTGTTGGTTGTTGGGCTGCCTTTTAAGGCTTCCTGACAGGCTGGCATTGCTGTTTACCCACTGCTCCGCAAACTGCTTTTTTAAAAGCAATCCAATCTCCCTTATCCTCTAGTCACTTAGGTCACAGCTGTGCCATCGAGCTTGTCACATAGCGCTCAGATATTCATTGGGCCTCACACAATCCAAAAGTGTCCAGTGTCCAAAAGTGTGTGCAGAGATTCAAAATCTCACTTATTCTCTAGTCACTTAGGTCACAGCTGTGCCATCGAGCCTGTCACATAGCGCTCAGATATTCATTGGGCCTCACACAATCCAAAAGTGTCCAGTGTCCAAAAGTGTGTGCAGAGTTTCAAAATCTCACTTATTCTCTAGTCACTTAGGTCACAGCTGTGCCATTGAGCTTGTCACATAGCGCTCAGATATTCATCGGGCCTCACACAATCCAAAAGTGTCCAGTGTCCAAAAGTGTGTGCAGAGATTCAAACTCTCACTTATCCTCTAGTCACTTAGGTCACAGCTGTGCCATCGAGCTTGTCACATAGCGCTCAGATATTCATTGGGCCTCACACAATCCAAAAGTGTCCAGTGTCCAAAAGTGTGTGCAGAGATTCAAACTCTCACTTATCCTCTAGTCACTTAGGTCACAGCTGTGCCATCGAGCTTGTCACATAGCGCTCAGATATTCATTGGGCCTCACACAATCCAAAAGTGTCCAGTGTCCAAAAGTGTGTGCAGAGATTCAAAATCTCACTTATTCTCTAGTCACTTAGGTCACAGCTGTGCCATCGAGCCTGTCACATAGCGCTCAGATATCAGTGGGCCTCACACAATCCAAAAGTGTCCAGTGTCCAAAAGTGTGTGCAGAAATTCAAAATCTCCCCTGTCCTATAGACACCTTGTTTTACATACTATATAGTTTGTTGGATTTTGTCTACATTTCTACCAAAAATGAGGAAGGCTGGTGGAAGAGGCCGTGGAATTGGGCGGGGGTTGGCAGCTGGTAATGATGGTGTTGGTGGTGGATCTGATGGTAGTGGCAAGAGCAAAATAGGACCGAATGCAGGAGGTGTTGAGCCTGCGTCATCGTCTGGCTACATAAGGCCTCGAACGCTTAGTTTTCTAGGAGTTGGCAAACCGCTTTTAAAGCCAGAGCATCAGGAAAAAGTTTTGTCTTACATTGCTGACTCAGCCTCCAGCTCTATCGCCTCCTCTTCTTCAGTTGTAAAAAGTAAAAGCACTGAGTCGTCATTGGAGGCTCATGTTCATGAACCACACCTTTCCTTGTGTCCTTCACCCCAACCAAGATTGAAGGATGACGCAGGCCATACTACTGATTACTCCATGGAGCTGTTTTCACATACCATGCCTGGATTATCAAGTGAAATGGTGAATTACCCAGGCCAAGATGAATCTGACATGGAGTGCACTGATGCACAGCCGCTGATGGATGATTCTGCTGGTACATTCACTCAGAGCACTACATTGTCCTCGCAGTGTACAGAGCCAGATTCTGACCCTGATGAGACTCAGGTGCCCCTTCCCGCACACTATACCACCATACACGGTGACACAGAGGAAGGTGCACATGACATAGAAGAGGAGGTGATGGATGACCCAGTTGTTGACCCAGATTGGCATCCATTGGGGGAAGAGGGTGCTGCTTCCAATAGCTCAGATGAGGAGCATCCACAGCAGACATCGACATCGCAACAGCTGTTATCTGGCAGGCCCGGAGCACTCCAAAGACAGGTTCCAAACATCAAAAGAGTTGTTGGACAGCTTGTCCAGAGGGTCAAAAGATCACAGCGTGCTAGGCCGCAAAATGTCTGCCAAAGTAGGAAGAGTGCAGTGTGGCACTTTTTTGAACAAAATCCTCATGATCAGGCCAAGGTTATCTGTAAGAAGTGCGCAAAGACCTTTAGCCGAGGGAAAAATCTGAAAAATTTGAATACCAGTTGCATGCTTAGACATTTAACCACCATGCACTTGCAAGCGTGGACACAACACCAAACCTCAAGCGCCACATGTGCAACTGATCACAACGAAGGTAGTCAGCAACGCTACATTGTTTCCCCCACTGTAAGCCCACCGGTTAGCACAGCAGCAAATGTTGAGGTGTCGTTGCAAGGCCACAGCAGTCAGGGAATCCCACTGTTATATCAACGAAAGACTGATTCTAGGCCATCAGAAAGAACACCAACTCCATCACCATCATCAACCCTCTCTCAGTCCGCCCTGTCCACCGCTACTTCCACCATATGCAGCTCTTAATTCCAGCTCACCCTCCCAGACACTATGAGTAGGTCAAGAAAGTACTCAGTCTCTCATCCGCGTACACTGGGTTTGAACGCCCACATTGCCAAACTAATCTCGTTTGAGATGATGCCCTTTCGGTTGGTGGAAAGCACAGCTTTCCGCGAACTCATGGCCTATGCAGTACCACGCTATGACCTACCCAGTCGCCACTTCTTCTCTCGCAAAGCCATCCCAGCCCTCCACCATCATGTGAAAGACCGCATTGTCCATGCACTCAAGCAGTCAGTGAGCGGAAAGGTGCACCTCACAACTGATGCATGGCCCAGTCGGCATGGCCAGGGCCGTTACGTGTCCATCACTGCGCACTGGGTTAATGTGGTGGATGCAGGGTCCACAGGGGACAGCGGTGGTGGGACAGTGCTGCCTAGCCCACGGTATAGGAAACAGTTTGCTGTAGGCGTTCGACCCTCCTCCTCCTCCACCTCCTCCAGAAGCGAAAGCTCGTCCACAGAGCGCAGTCGTACGAGCACTCCATCTGCAGCTGCCACTGTTGCACACGATGTGTCCCCCTATCGAGCAGCTAGTGGAAAGCGTCAGCAGGCTGTGTTGCAGATGATGTGTTTGGGCGACAGATACACCGCCGAGGTGCTGGCCGAGTACTTGAAGCGACAAACTGAGTCATGGCTGGGCAGTGTACATCTTGAGGCAGGCAAGGTAGTTAGTGATAACGGCCGTAATTTTGTGGCAGCCATAGCCCTTTCAAAACTCAGCCACATACCTTGCTTGGCTCACACCTTGAACCTGGTGGTGCAGTGCTTCCTCAAAAATTATCCGGAGTTAACAGCCCTGCTCCAGAAGGTGCGAAGACTGTGCGCGCACATCCGCCGGTCGCCTGTACACTCCGTTCGTATGCAGAAGCTGCAGCGATTGCTCCACCTTCCCAACCACCGCCTCATTATCGACATTGCAACAAGGTGGAACTCCACCCTGCACATGGTGGAGCGGCTGTGCGAGCAGAGGCAGGCCATAATGCATTTGTGGGAGGATACACGGCCAGGCACTTTGAGAGCAGACATGGAGTTGACAGGTGTGCAGTGGTCGAAGCTGAAAGACCTTTGTAAAGTCCTTCAGTGTTTTGAGGAATGCACACGGCTGGTAAGCGCAGACGACGCCATCCTAAGCATGAGCAACCCACTTATGCGTCTGCTCATGCAAACTTTGACGCACCTTAAGGAGCAGGCGTCTGTAGCCAATGTTGATGAGGAGGAAGAGGAGGAGGGAATCCTTGATGACATTCAGCCATTGCCTGCTCAGCGACCTCTCCTGGACGAGGTGGAGGAAGAAGAGGAGGAGGAGGAGGAGGAGGATGATGGGGATGATTACTTAGGGGAGGAGGATGCATCTCGTGGGGCAAGTGAAAATGTTGGCGTGGCAAGGTCTGGTACAGGGTTTGTGCGTGACTGGAGGGATGTGGATTTGCCAGAAAGTGCTCCTCCACCCAGCACTCGCAGTGCATCATTGACACCGGGAACATTGGCCCACATGTCAGATTATGCCTTGCAGATCCTAAAAAGGGACCCCCGCATTGCCAAAATGATGAACGATGACGACTACTGGTTGGCCAGCATCCTGGATCCACGCTATAAAGGCAAATTACAAAACATCATGCCACAGGAGAACCTTGACCTAATATTGGCTAATAAACAAGCAACTCTGGTAAATCGGTTGCTTGAGGCATTCCCAGCACACAGTAGCGGTGATGGTTCTCACACGAGCCGTACGGGCCGGGGGCAGCTTGGCAGAGGTGTTCGTGGTGCACACAGCAGAAGTGGCGTTGGAGACAGGGGTTTCATGACAATGTTGTGGACTGATTTTTCAAATACCGCTCACACAACTGGTAATACTGCATCGATGGAAAGTGACAGGAGACAGCAGTTGTCAACTATGGTAACAAACTACTTTTCCTCCCATATCGATGTTCTCCCACACAGGTCATTCCCCTTTGACTATTGGGCCGCTAAACTGGACACCTGGCCTGAATTGGCCCAATATGCCTTACAGGAGCTCGCTTGCCCAGCTGCAAGTGTGCTATCGGAAAGAGTCTTCAGTGCAGCTGGATCAATCCTGACAGAAAAAAGGACCCGTCTGTCAACCCAAAATGTGGATGATCTAACCTTCATTAAAATGAACCACGCATGGGTTTCCAAGGATTTTGTCCCACCTTCCCCTGATGACACATAGGGTGACAGAAAAATGGCTTGCTTTGGTCCACCTCTTCCTGGTACTTCACCTATTTCGCCTTTTGCATCAGCTGAATGTCCAACATCAACATATGCCACTTTCTAAAACTCCCTAACTGTGCTGCCTCCCCCCCCATGGCCGGGGTCACCACCTACCGCACGACACCATGCGAGTGCCGTTGCCCTGGACAGGTGGGTAGGCCGACTCTTGGGCGCGGGCACTGGCACAGGGTCCCTCATAGTGCAATCAAGTGTCTCTGACGGTGGTGGTGCACACCCGCCGTCAGACACACCTCTGTACTATGAGGGGCCCAGTGCCAGTACCGACGCCCACGAGTGGGCCCCCCTTGCTTGGGCAGGGCCCCAGCATTTGCAATCTTTACCTCTCCCTGCTCCTCCGCTGTGTAATCTGGGCCGTCAAATCCATACTGTGCCTGACACCGTCTGAGCCTGCCTCTTGAGACATATATTTTGAATGTGTACGCTATCCATACATGTTATCCAGGGATACGGTACCCTTTCTAACCTTTGTGCAATCACGTGCAATCCATACTGGGCCTAACACCGTCTGAGCCTGCCTCATGCTGTATAGACATATATTTTGAATGTGTACGCTATCCATACATGTTATCCAGGGATACGGTACCCTTTCTAACCTTTGTGCAATCACGTGCAATCCATACTGGGCCTAACACCGTCTGAGCCTGCCTCATGCTGTATAGACATATATTTTGAATGTGTACGCTATCCATACATGTTATCCAGGGATACGGTACCCTTTCTAACCTTTGTGCAATCACGTGCAATCCATACTGGGCCTAACACCGTCTGAGCCTGCCTCCTGAGACATATATTTTGAATGTGTACGCTATCCATACATGTTATCCAGGGATACGGTACCCTTTGTAACCTTTGTGCAATCACGTGCAATCCATACTGGGCCTAACACCGTCTGAGCCTGCCTCCTGAGACATATATTTTGAATGTGTATGCTATCCATACTTGTTATCCAGGGATACGGTACCCTTTCTAACCTTTGTGCAATCACGTGCGATCCATACTGGGCCTAACACCGTCTGAGCCTGCCTCCTGAGACATATATTTTGAATGTGTACGCTATCCATACATGTTATCCAGGGATACAGTACCCTTTCTAACCTTTGTGCAATCACGTGCAATCCATACTGGGCCTAACACCGTCTGAGCCTGCCTCATGCTGTATAGACATATATTTTGAATGTGTACGCTATCCATACATGTTATCCAGGGATACGGTACCCTTTCTAACCTTTGTGCAATCACGTGCAATCCATACTGGGCCTAACACCATCTGAGCCTGCCTCAAGCTGTATAGACATATATTTTGAATGTGTACGCTATCCATACATGTTATCCAGGGATACGGTACCCTTTCTAACCTTTGTGCAATCACGTGCAATCCATACTGGGCCTAACACCGTCTGAGCTTGCCTCATGCTGTATAGACATATATTTTGAATGTGTACGCTATCCATACATGTTATCCGGGGATATGGTACCCTTTCTAACCTTTGTGCAATCACGTGCAACCCATACTGGGCCTAACACCGTCTGAGCCTGCCTCATGCTGTATAGACATATATTTTGAATGTGTACGCTATCCATACATGTTATCCGGGGATACGGAACCCTTTCTAACCTTTGTGCAATCACGTGCAATCCATACTGGGCCTAACACGTCTGAGCCTGCCTCCTGAGACATATATTTTGAATGTGTACGCTATCCATACATTATCTGGGGATACGGTACCCTTTCTAACCTTTGTGCAATCACGTGTAATCCATACTGGGCGTGAGAACGGCTGGCGAGCTGTTAAGCAAGCTACAGCACCTGTCCAGACAAGTACAGGGATTCCCTAGCGAGGAGACTTATTTGATTGTTTTCAATGTTGGAACAGCAATTTTTGGGGAGCACTATACTCTGGAGAATGATAGATGGGGCCCACCATACACTGGAACATTCCAAAGGTAGACATCAGACACTGGAGCAGCATTTACAGGGCCCATTATACACTAGAGCATTAGAAATGGGGCCCATTATGTTTGGAGCATTATTTGGGCCCATAAGACAGTGGAGCTTCATCCATGGGGACCAACATATACTGTAGCATTATGTGGAGCTCATCATATACTGTTTCAAACATTATATGGGACCAATGATTCTGTATGGAGAAATAGATGGGCCTCGTCATGAGATGTAAAAAGTGAGGTATTTTTCATTGTACTATACCGCTATTTCTCTGCCGTATCGGAGCATGATGAGTTGTGGTATGTGTTAAAGGGGTGCTCTTTCGCCCAGGGCACATGAAAACCTGGAGCCAGCCCTACCCCCCACAACTGTAGCCAAATAACCCCCATTTTTCAGTGCGTAACTTGTATTATGAAGTTAATTAAGGTTGACAAGCTTAAGTAAGAAGAATTGATGCTTTTGGCATTCAAATGGGCACTGTAGGTGTGTTTCCTGTCCTCCTCTCACTGCCGACTTTTATTCCCCATTGACTTACATTGGGTTTCGTGTTTCGGGACGACCCCGACTTTTCCCTATAATCGGCCGATCTTGCTCGACCCGACTTTTGGAAAAGTCGGGTTTCACGAAACGAAACTCGACCCTAAAAAAACAAAAGTCGCTCAACTCTAGTGATAGGTCTTGAGGATTCCAGGTATTGGGTGTACGTGATTGGTCGGGAAATTATTAAACCCCAAATAAATAAAATTGAAGTCATTCAAAACTGGCCTCAGCCCCTCCCTACGACACAGGTGAAAGCGTTCCTCGGTATTATTGGATATTTTAAATTCTTTGTCTCTAATTTTGCTGGGAGATTGACACTGGCGTTGACTGATCTCCTAAAGGGATGGAAGTCGGTCTTGATCCCTTGAAATCCTCAGGCGGAGCACACCTTCCAGTCCATGAAGTTGGCGCTCTGCGGACAGCCCTTCCTTCAATCCCGACTTTAGGAACGGGCTTATTTGTACAAACAGACGCCCCTGAGGTAGAGCTAGGAGCGGTTCTGTAGCAAGAGGTGAACGAAGAAGAACATCCGCTCACCTACTTGAGCAGGAAACTTACCCCAGCAGAGAAAAATGATAGCGTAGTAGAGAAGGAGTGCTTGGCCATTAAGTGGGCCTTTGAGTCTATACAATATTATTTACTGGGATACAGTTGCGGCTGGTAGCTGACCACGCACCCCTGGTCTGGATGATAAATGTTATGGAGAGGAATGCTCGGGTCACCAGAAGGTTTCTGTCCTTGTAAAATTTTAGTTTTCCAGTGGAATATTGAGTTGGGAAGTCGCGAGGGAATGCGGATGCCCTGTCGCAGGCACCCTGTACAGTGACAGGTGTTCAACCCCATGAGTTTGAACAGAGTAGGGGGAATGTGAGACAGTGAAAGGAATCATATGTGAAGGCTGTTATGTATCCCCCAGAATGTGTTTAAAAGCATACTGAACTACTGGAGTGCATTGTAATCACAGCCAAGACTGTGATTAACATGCAATTTAAAGTAAGTGTGGATTGGGTTATTTGACCAAGTCAGTTTAGGAAAATCTGTATTAGACTTCTATTTTTGCAGACAAATATCTGCCATATACACCGTCACAATCATTTGCTTGAGAAAACAGTGTTATATAAGAGACAAATGGTAATAAACTCAAGGAAGAAAAAAGTTTCTCCTTCATCGATGAGTGAAGAGGACTATTAATCCTGCCTGCCCACACTCCCAATTACTGTAAGGCTTGACAAGCAATGATGATCTACTGTGAATCATATGCGGTGTCTTTTTGGGAAAAATATGCTGGTTGATGTGAGTTTTTAAAAATGTCTTCAGTGATTGCAGCTTTTCATTTTGATGTACTGCAGGTTTTTATGCTACAAATCATTTCCTGATGCTTAATTGGCATTTCTAGTACGTAATAAAATATACTGTTAGTATCAATTTTAATTCCTAAATCAGCAAGATACATAAAACAGATTGTTATGGAAAAATCCAAAGTGAGCAGTGCTAAGAATGCTTCTTGTTCTATTTGTCACACACAGTGTATGAAAGACTAAGTGCAACATGAAGGGATGAGGGAAAGGGAGCCCAACACTAGGGAAGGCGGCAGAAGTGGAGAGCCCCTAGGCAGATCTAAGGTCACCTTATCTGCCCTAAACGTCCCTATATAGGTTCTGCACCTATCGCCGAGCAGGAACATAATTCCGGTGTGACCCTGGCACTAAGCCCTACTTAGGGAAGGACGGGGTAGGCACTAGTCAATCCCCACTACCAGTAAAGACAGCTGGCATAGACAAACAAGGGGAACACTTATATTGAGTAGACTTAGAGATGTAACACAGATGTCCTCCAGCAACACCAAAGAGGAAGAAAGCCGACTGCTATAGCTCCAAGTCTCAACTGGGTAAAATGAAAATATCACTGGCGATTCCCAACAGCAGGCTGGGAGTCTATAAACATGTGTGTCAATTAGAGCTGCAGAAAGGTTGCCATGGGGTCAAAGAGTCAGAAGGGTTAAGAAGGTGTCTGAAAAGCCAAATGAAGAGACCTTCTGCAGCTAGATGCAGTGCGGCAGTCTGCAGCTTCTGACATACCCGAGACACTATTACTATGGCTGTGTATGGGGTGTCCCATACCTCAGCTAGTGCCAATAAGTGCCATCCAAGACCTCCTCATTGATGGCAGATGTGACAGCCAGTGTGTTTTCCCGCAAGTCCTTACACCGCCCAAACAAATGAGGCCGACCATTTTGCATGGGTCAAATGGGAGGAAGTACAGGCGGATATTTCTCTGGTCTGGGCCTAGTTGGAAAGTAAGAGTTCTCCTCCATCATATCATCAGTCCTCTCTTCCCACCAAATTCTAACTAATAGGCCTAAAATTCACTTCCTAGTTTATCTCTTTATGCCACAGTCCTACTTTACAAACCCTTTTCTGTTTGCGCATGCACAAAGCCCCACTCCTAGTATTTGATGCTAAAATTTTATCTGGATCAAATTACTGAAAACCAACAGGAAAGAGAGTAGCCAGTAGAGATGAATGAATCAATTTGCCAAACATTGGTCATCTGTCCAGTCAGTAGTCCATGGCCGCTGAACGGGAGCCCTGCAACCTGATTCCTACCTGCTAGAATCTATGACTCCTCTTTTTAATTTTTCACCTTGCAGCGACACCATCTTTGTTCAGTGATGCACACACGGTACCGTGCCAGGCCAACTAATAAAAAGAGGAGCAGCTATCAGGCCTCCCATTAAGTGGTGATGGACTACTGACCTGGCAAATGAACCTGTACATGAGTTTTTCTCATGGTGCTGGCAGGGATCTCAACGAGATCACGGCAGTTCAGCCCGGAAGGGAACGCAGCCTCAGTGATCGGAGGTAACCTCAATGACATCACCGCTGGTTACGAGGCTGTTCTTGCAGCAGTTCAGTCACCAGTGGTTCTAGTTTTCAACCTGGACGGTGCCAAGATGCGACCGTCCAGGCTGAAAACTATTTATCCTCCAGACATGGATTACTGCATGGGACAGAAGGACGGATAGGTGAGGGATATTTTAAACATATTTCATGATGGTAGGTACCATACAAAAAATGAAGTGAAAGAGGTCAAAAAGTAAATTTAAAATTATTATCTTTATTGATTAACATTAGGAATTAAACAATTAGAAAGACAGGGTTATTGGCCTCCAAAATAGAAGAGGGATGTTCCGTGACAAAAGTAAGTTGTATGTTACAAATGCAATAAAGTTGCATACCAGAGATATATACAAGTGATTTTTTTCCACAATTGTAGGAACAGCTAGCCACAAATAAAATAAAATAAAGGTCACTTGGTAAGGACAATAATGTATAATTGTTATGAAAGTGGAAAAACAATATGTGAGGCTGGTTTCACACTTGCGTTTTTTTTTGCGGGATTTTAGCGCTAAAAAACGCATGCGATTTTTTTTTCCTATACTTTGCATGGGATGCGCTTATGTGCGCATACACATGCGTTTGTATGCGTTTTTTCGCGCATGCGTTTTTTTGCGGTATGCGCTCGGGCGCACAAAATGCATCCTGTTGCATTTTTTGAGAGTCCGACTTGCCTCAAAAAAACGCATGCGCACGCAATGCGTTTTTTTACAGCAAGACACCCATTATAAGTCTATGGGTGCGCATATGTGCGCATTGGCATGCTTATGTATGCGTTTTTTTGCGCATGCATTTTTTTTTTTTTTACCATTAGTTGGACAATGGAATTTAGGGGTTTGGGTTAGAGTTAGGGTTAGTTAAGGGGGTTTAGGGCTAGGGTTAGGGTTAGCTAGGGTTTAGGGTTAGGGTCAGGGTTAGGGTTAGGGTCAGGGTTAGGGTTAGTAAAGTCATGGTTTGGGTTAGTGTGAGGGGCCACCTAATGTTGGAAAAAAACGCAAACGCGGTAAAAACGCACTAAAAACGCATACAAACGCATAAAAACGCTGCTTTTTTTCATGCATGCTCATAAAAATGCTTGAAAAAAACGCAGCATTTGTATGCATTTGTATGCGTTTTTTCTATGCGTTTTTTTGCGCTAAAAACGCGCTGGAAAAAAAAGCAAGTGTGAAATTAGCCTGATTGTCACTAATACTGGTAATGCAAGTACTCATTTAGGTGTAATTGCAGAGATCCGCAGGTGTAAATACTATAAAATGTAAAGGTTTTTACCTGCTGGTGGATAGATGCTAAAAAAGGTGCTGCAACATGGAGTAAAATGCCACGGAGCATTCCCCTCCATTTCGCTATTGTAGCTTCTTGGCCCTTGGAAGAAGTTACAATAGTGAAACGACGCCCGTCGGGCGAGGGGGCACCTAGATGAGTACTTGCATTGCAAGTATTAGAGACAATCACTTATTGTTTTCCCACTTTCATTGTAGCAGCATTGCCTTTATATTAACTTGGTAGTAGAAAACAATTTTACATTACTAGATGGAGGTCCGATGCTATTGCATCTGGAGGGTGGTAATGTCATGATGGGTGCAAGCTTTGCAGCGTTGAGACTCTTTCCCACATGTGCTCACCCACCTATCCACTCTCTCTTTCCCCATGTGCTGACTTCTCCCGTCTGTGCTCTCTTCTTTGACCTGTCTACCCCATGTGCTATCCCCATTGTCTACTGTCTCTCTCCTTCCTGTGTTGTGTTCTCCCCTCATGTGCTGTCCCGTTTGAGCTGTCTTCCCCCTGTGCTCTGTCTCTCTCACCCCTGTGTCTGACCATGTACAGAACATACCACAGCTCCTGGGCAGGGGAGGAAGCAAAAGACAATACTGACATTACAGCAGGAGATTGCAGAGGATAGATTTTGTGAGGTAAAATATTGTTTAGAAACAGTCAGTGAAATATTTTACCTCACAAAATGAACCCTCTGTGATCCCCTGTTGTAATGTCAGTATTGTCTTTTGCTTCCTCCCCTGCCCAGGAGCTGTGGTATGCTCTGTACACAGTCAGACACAGACAATTTTTAAAATTGTACATTGTACACACAGATGTGAGGGATTGTTGTCCTCCTGCCTTTATGTAATACATGTTCAGAAGCAGCAGCATTGAGGACAATAAACAGCAGTAGAAGGTTCACATTTGCTCAGAAGCCCTGTTGCAAATTATTTAATCTTCACAGGATGAAAAAGCACAGAATGCTGCACTATTTTTTTTTCTTAAAATGATGGACACCCCAACAGAAACCAAATGGACCCCATTATAGATAATGGGGTCCATATGGCATAATTTCTTCATTATGAGTGCCATTTGCTTTATGAGCTCCTTTTTTTTGTCCTTTAATAGAGAAAAATGAAATCTCCGAGAGTTAGTGTAAACTCAGCTCCTCCCCCTCCATATACATCAATAGGCAGCTGTCATTAGATCCTTCAGTGAGCTGTCAGCCCATCTTTTTTGGAATAAAATGGAATTTAGCTATTTTTCAGAGTGAATAATGTTTTCAGTATGCAGAAGAGAGACGTGGCTGAAAAGTTAAGAACAATGCCCAGTCCGACCATGTGCCACTTATAATACTGGTGTCTTATGTGTCAAAGAGGAATTTGAGCCCAATCTCTTATCAGAGTCCTACTGCTACCTCTGCACCCTGACAGCATGATGACTAATGAAACACAGACCTGGACAAAGTGCAGCCCGTGGTCTACATCTGACCCTCTGGCTGTCTCAGTCCGGCCCGTGGACCAAAACAGCCATGGGGCTGAAAACCTGAAGTTTGACGGCCGCAACGTGCTTGCTTGCTGTTTCCCGCAGTCAGCATTGGTGGAGGAAGGGCTTTCGGCCACTTCCTCAACCAATCAGTGTGTGAAACAGCTGACACGATGACATTGTGTAATTGCGCAATCTGTGTACAGCCGGAGAGTCAGCGCATCGGAGACAGCAACAGAAGCAGGGCGCCTGGGAACGGGACCGAGGTGAGTGTGTGGTGTCTTTTTTTTATGTGTATGAACATGAGGATTCTATGGGGGTGAACAAAGGGATTCTAAGGGGGAGTGAACATGGGGATTCTATGGGGGTGAACATGGGGATTCTATAGGGGTGAACATGGGGATTCTATGGGGGTGAACATGGGGATTCTATGGGGTGAACATGGGGAGGCTATGGGGGTGTCATGCTGCACATGGGGAGGCTATAGGGGTGACATGCTGCACACGGGGAGGCTATAGGGGTGACATGCTGCACACGGGGAGGCTATAGGGGTGACATGCTGCACACGGGGAGGCTATGGAGGTGTCATGCTGCACACGGGGAGGCTATGGGGGTGTCATGCTGCACATAGGGAGGCTACGGGGTTGTCATGCTGCATATGGGGAGGCTTTGGGGGTGACATGCTGCAGATGTTGAGGCTATGGGAAGGCTGTATACTGTCATGCGATATAAGGGGAGGCTGTGTGGGGCACAATAAGTAAATGGGGAGGCTGTGGGGGCCTCATGCATTGTATAGAAGGCTGTGTGGGGCCTCATTCAGTATGTGGAGAGGAGAGACTGGGGCTTATGCTGTTTATAAGAAGGCTGTGTGGGACTCATGCATTTTATGGGGAGGCTGTGTGGGGCCTCATTCAGTGTAATAGGAAACTGGAGCTCATGCAGTACATGGGGAGGCTGTGTGGGGCTCATGCTGTACATGGGGAGGCTGTGTGGGGCTCATGCTGTATATGGGGAGGCTGTGTGGGACTCATGCTGTACATGAGGAGGCTGTGTGGGGTTCATGCTGTACATGGGGAGGCTTTGTGGGGCTCATGCTGTACATGTGGAGGCTGTGTGGGGCTCATGATGTACATGGGGAGGCTGTGTGGGGTTCATGCCGTATATAGGGAGGCTGTGTGGAGCTCATGCCGTACATAGGGAGGCTGTGTGAGACTCATGCCACATATGTAGTAGGCTGTGTGGGGATCATGCCATATATAGGGAGGCTGTGTGGGGCTCATGCCGTACATGTGGAGGCTGTGTGGGGCTCATGATGTACATGGGGAGGCTGTGTGGGGTTCATGCCGTATATAGGGAGGCTGTGTGGAGCTCATGCCGTACATAGGGAGGCTGTGTGAGGCTCATGCCACATATGTAGTAGGCTGTGTGGGGATCATGCCATATATAGGGAGGCTGTGTGGGGCTCATGCCACATATGTAGTAGGCTGTGTGAGGCTCATGCTGTATATAAGGGGCTGTGGGGGGGTTCAAAAATATATAGGGGGTGTCAGCATACTTAATTCTGCTCAATATTAAGTGATACAATTAATATTAATAAATTAACATTGAGTAGAATTGATTTCAAGCTATTTGTTCGGCCCTCCACAACAGTCATGGTCTCTCATGTGGCCCCTCGGGCAAATTAATTGCCCACCCCTGACGTAACATATACTCTGTTGGTAGCACCTATACAGCACCGTCTGTTGTTAGCTCCGGTATACATCATGGCTCGCTCTGCTATTACAGATCTCTATAGTAACTGTCCTTTGGCTCTCGGCTCATTTTAGCTCAAAGAATGATGAGTTTGTCTGTCATCATACAATCTACTATTCATTGCCTTCACATCCCACCCCAACCGCACTGTATGATGCATATTTAGTTGTATATATGATATAAGGTTCCCCCTACTGCACATTCATAGAGTATTAAAAGTCACCAAAAAGTTTTGTGACCATAGGGGTCATAGTTGGAAACTTTTTTGGGGATGTTTAAACCCTTGCCCACCCCTCCTGGTAACATTCTTCTCCACTGAATGCCATCTTTTGGGCTCAGTTGACATAAATTTTGCCCCCTTTCGATTCAGGAATCCCAGATAATTTGAGACAGTTAGCAGCAAAGCTGGAGTCCATGAGCTGAGTACATGCAGGTGAGGGAACCCTAACATTCTTTTATAGGATGGGCTACATTATTTGGTAGAATTGAGAAAAAAGATGTCCGGCATTCAATTTGGTCTTTTGTGGCATTTGGTCCAGGTCAGTCTCCACATCTGCAGCCAACGTGCTCGCATTGGAGTCCAGTAAGCGCAAGAGTTGCCTTAGAATGCCCTTGATGAGGTTGCCGGCCGCAGAATGAAAACCATCCTGATCCAACTGTCAAGGATTACCAGACTGGATATCAGATTATGGCAGTGAGAATCTTTTTGCTCAACTTTATTATCTGTTACAACACACCTCAGCTGCTGCAGAGCCTCTTTGAAGAGCATGAGGTGAGATTACTGCCCATCAATGATGATTGATATATGTTAAGCAATGAAATGGAATTCATTTTCTAATATACTTTACTTTCACATTGGTTCCATGTTTTTAAGATATCTGCTTACAGTCATTTAATAGGACGCTACATTTGCTTACTTTCAGGATTAAAAATCTGCCCCATCATGTGATGGTCATAGATGAGCAATGCTCGTGACAGTAATGATACCATTCTCATATCTTTTCCCTGATTACAGAATTAGGTCAAATTTTCTGCCAGAAGTAAACAATGAAGGTCCCCACTCAATGTCTACGAGCAGATCTTGTGAATTAGGTGCCACTGTCATAGTGGTGGATGATACATTATCAATTTTATATTACAGACCCGCAATATAAGCATTCTGGTCACATGTTATCCACACTTATACATTATACAAATCCTTTTTTCTCCAGACTGCAAAGAGCAAAACAGAAATATGGGAATGTGTTCATTCTGCCTCCAGCTAAGTGTTAGAGGAAATGAAGCACAAGTACAATAATAGGAGATGTTCAAGGTCATAAATAAATAAACTAATCCTCGGCTGCAAGAAAGAATATATGGCAAACCATAAGGTTAGATCTACGCCGCAAATTCCCACGCACAATTCCCTATCGTCTTGTGGCACTATATGTTCCACCTTTGATAATTAGTATCATGTGACTTTTTGGCAATTCTAGGTGTGCAATTGATGCGGTGGTAGTTGAATATAAACGACTGTTCAAACCAAGCACAGGTCACTCATTGATCTCCCTTGGCACCTTTGGGTTGTATTGGATTTATGTCCATTCTCCTGTTTTCTGATTGACAGCTCTGACTTTTCAGAAGCCAGATGAGGTCAGAGATAAATGGAAAACTAGTAGGAGAAAAGGTGCTTTTAAATGCTTGGCCATGCTAAGAGTGCACCTGTAAGGGCGTGAGAGGAGCAGTCATACGCCTCTCCCCCTTAAAGACAACTTCTGCAAGAACTGTATTTGAATATGTGTTATGACTTTTTTTTGTATTGTATGAGTACTGTGCTATGTGACGCTGCATAGAATTCTATAGGCACTAATGTATGTGGTTAATGTAATGTATTGTGATTAATGTATAATGCAATTTATGTGTTGTATATAGGGAAAGTACAGGGTTAAGTATAGGACATACGTATAGCATAGGATATAGGAATGAAAAGTTGAAGTTGAGTTTGTGGGCACATTAGATACAAGAAGTGGGTTTACAGGTTAATATACAGTTAAATGGTTGGGACCAGACCAGGCAAGGGAGGGGCAGGGGCAGTTAATAAAGGGCGCATTTCCTGTTTTTAGTCAGACAGATGAGAGTCAGAGATTAGATCTGAGATAGATAAAGTTTTAGCAGAAGTTCAAGGCCAGGGGGCTGGAGAGCACTAGAACTATGGCATGTTTGGTAGTATGCGAACGTTGCCAGCTGTCTTCAGCGGACATTCCTGTAGCATCCGGCCTATGGCCTGAACTAGGTACTGGGAAGAGTGTCTTATTCCTTCCTAACAAGTGGAGGTCAGGTGGGGAAATGGATGAGGGAGATGGGACGGGACTCATGGAAACTGTGAAGCTGGATGGAGCATCCCAGGGGCAAGAGATGCCAGTGATGAAAGGAATAGCTCAGGCGGAACAAACAGACAGCGTGAAACGAATTGTGCTCTAACTGCAATTGAACTCAACATGCTACGTAAAGCTGAACTTTTTGTTAAGAAGCGATTGTCCACTGATTTGTTTGCGGATGTCCCTGTATCCAGAATCGTGGAGACAGAGTAGGCCTGTGGTCGAAATGTTAGTGTACTGCACCACACACATGGCACACGGGATAGGGGAATCGGGAAATTGTTTATTTGTAGGGTGCCAGAGTGTGGGAACACAGCAGACCCTCGTCTGTGACTATCGCCCTATGCACCTTACACACTGAACATCTGTGCTTGGTTTGGACAGTCATTTTGTGCTGACAGACTCCCTTTAAAATGTAAAAATTCTTAATTTCGGGACCAGAGTAAGCATCAAACATACATATCCACGCCTTCTATGTGTGAGATTATTTTTGTCTTTTTCCAATCCCTCTAATCCCATTGAACACAGGTTATTATAATATATGAATAATTAACATTCAATCATAGCAACCAAGGGTTAATTCCGAGAACAGTAATTTGTGAATGCAATTAATTTTCTTAAAAAGCTTAGACCTGAACTTTGAGCAGAGAATCGTATTGGGGCTACTTTGAATTATGAGTTGGAATCCGCTTTATGAAGAAGAGAGATTGGAAAGCTTGACATAAATTAAGCTTGAACAAATAAATTAAGCCTATGACTCTATATGAAAGCCTACGACTGTCATGATTTCAAATCAACATTCTGCTAATAGTCTTCGAGATGTTCTTTGAAACCTTATAAGTGAATTTTATGGAATTGCAGCAACTATTTTGCAGCCATGGAATCCCCAAGTGCGGATCTTGAGGATGGGTCCTCAAGTTACAGTCAGGCTAATACTACATGGAGAATGTGCATAGGCAAGAGACATGGGATCTACTTATACATTCCTGGTTAATGGAAAAGTGGAGATCACATTTTTAAACCTGGATCCATTACCTCCTAGATCTCCTAAAACAATTCCCAGAAGGGCTGACCTCAGGTTTGATGGTTCAGGCAACTATCAGATAACAATCGTATAAAGTATCAAGAAATGAGATGAGTGGGCATTGGTCAACCAGGGTCAAATTTTGGAAATAAAAAATTCAGAGGTCATAAACAAAGACAGAGAACTACCTGGTAATCACCTACTGTCCATAGCATTGTATTGGTGCCAGAGTCTTCTTAAAATCAGTACTGCAGTAATCTGATCACGTTTGTGGTGAACATTGTATATATGTGCCCAGAAATCCAATGTCCATTTAGGCTGTGGAGTTGGAGTCGTGAAGTCGGAGCCCATTTTCGCGGCAACGGATTCCGAGTCGGAGTCGATGTCATAGAAATTGAGAAATTGGAGTCGGAGTCAGAGGACTCCACAGCCCTGCACTTAAGACCCCATACACATTAGAGAAAAATTTTGAGAACCTGCCAATACTGGTGAGATAAATCAACTGTTTTGTGAATTTGGGCCTAAATATCTCCTTACCTGTGGTGTAACATGGCTTGTCAACACATGGGGCAAGACATCGAGTTTGTGCCCTCTAACTAGTGGACGTTTAGTACTTCCAGAGTCCGTTTACTGGTCCGCTATTGAACCGCTTATCTCCCAATCACATGTATTGTATTTTAAGAAAAGACTGATGTGATTATAGTTTGCTTCTTGAACCTCTACTCTATTTTAGTAACCCTATCCCTAACTCTATCCTCAAATCTATCCCTAAGCCCAGCCTAATCCTAAACCTAACCTGAGCACTAAGCCTAATTCTAGCCTAAATCCTATTTAGGGTCAGATCTATTGTAAAAACATAAATGCAGCTTTCAGTAATGAAGGAAGACAGTACTAAATCATGTGAGATTCAATCCTGTCTTCATTCATTAGCTGCTAATCTTCTGCCATCTTGGCTGCTATGTATGTGGTACTCGCAGGTACGCAGGACGCAGTGACGAGGCCCGAGACGGTTTAGTGCTTTTAGTATTAACGCTTATAGGCCTAGAGGTAACTGTCCTCAGTTGTAGCCTAACCAACCAAAGAGGTAACAAGAATTGCCCTCGCAGGGGCTCTATACAAGCAAACACAAACGGGGTAGAACATGACTACGTCCGGCCAGAGCCGGTCACTATAGGGTCACGGTATGGCAGACTACGAGTCCTTAATTATATAGTCAACTTAGCCGTCCAGATGTCCCTCGCCGTTCGGGATGGTGGTCTTTTGGCGTAGCAGTCGCTGGGCCCAGTTGCTGAAGCGTTGACAAAGTCTTTGCATGCTCCGGCGCTCCAATGACACTGGAGCACCACAGGCCCCGAAGGAGTCCTTGGACGGATGGGCCACAGCCCCCGGACTGGGGCAAGCGGCAGCGGGGTGGGATGGCAAGGGGCAGGCCACCTGCACAGCTACCAGCTGCGATGGGGAATCCGCGGCGAGCAACGACCCCGCCCTTGCAGCAGACCGGAGCGGGACAGTGGTGGCCGGCGGCGGCAATGGACTTGCCGTGGCCACAGGTAAGAGCCGGGTGGCTGCGGGTGGTGGGAGACAGGCCGCAGCCGTGGGCCGGAGCGGGGCAGCAATGGACGTGAGCAGCCACGGGCAGAGGCGAGGTGGCAGCAGCCGCGAGCTGAGGCGAGGCGGCAGCGGCCGCAGGCAGAAGCGGGGCAGCGGCTCTCGGACAGTCATCTGGGTGCCGTTCCTCTAATGTCCTCGAGGAACGTCTCTCCTGGCTCTAATAAGTCGCTCTGGTTCTAAGTCGTTCCCACGGTCTCCTGCTGCTTCTGTCCCAGTCTGCTGACTCACGGTGACTAGCGTTCCTCGCCCCTTTTATACTGGCTCCTCCCCCAGCCCATCTGTCCATCTCAATGGTCCGTCCCTGAACTCTGTCCCCCGGGAACAGTTTCCCCCGGAACCTAGGTGACGGTCCCCTTGGTTCCAGCCCGGACACTCGGTGGGGGCCCTTCTTCCCACACTCCCCCATCCTGTATGCTCGCCAGTCCTCAGGTGAGAGTTTTAGTAGACTCGGGTTAGCCTTTTGCGACGGCAGTCCTTGGAGCCATACGAACTGGTCCTGTTCGTAACATTCAGGGGGTTTGCCAGCTGTTGATTGCTCGGAGCGTCAAAGCTCGGGTATGATGGAGTCTTCTGGGGTGGTGGATGGTGGTAGGATAGTCGATTCTGGTGGGATGCCCGGGTCCACTGTGGTGTTACTACTTGGGTGACCCGCGGATGCAGTTGGGGGGTCCTCTTCATCGTCCAGGTCCCAGACCGTGGGCGGGGGGCCAGAGACCTGCGGGATCGGTTCGGGTCGTAGGGGATCAGTGGATGCACAAGGCCGTAACATGTTACGGTGCACAACACGAGTGAGAGGTGCGTCGTTCCCTTCGGATTGTATTTCATACACAGGCCCGTCGGGGCTTACTCGGTGCAACACTCGGTACGGGTTCTCCTCCCACCATGGTTGTAACTTGTTTTGGGGGCATTGATCTAGCACGAGTATCTGATCCCCAGTTTGGAAGTCAATCGGTGGAGGCAGCGTTCCCCCCCCGGGTGTTCTATGTCCTGGAGCTTTGTATGGACAATTCGGTGGAGGGTCTGCAGCCGGTGCCGGTGGCTTCGGACCCACGAGGACACTCCGGTACAGGGATGGGGTTCCTCCAGGTTTAACTCCACTTCCGTGATTCCTTTACCTTCCCTTCTGAACTACAATGAGTAGGGGGTGTAACCAGTCACTCGGTGCACCCGGTTATTATATACCCACACTAGCTCAGGGACATATTCAGGCCAGCGGGCCTTTCAGTCGCTCTCCAGAGTACGCAGCATTTGGATCAGTGTCCGATTGAAGCGCTCGCAGGCTCCGTTTCCCTGCGGGTGGTATGGTGTAGTCCGAGACTTATCGATACCATAGAGATGATGTAGTTCTTCCATGACTCTTCCTAGGAAGCACGATCCTTGGTCCGAGTGTATTCGCTGCGGGCAGCTGTACACTTGGATAAAGTTTTTACAAATTGCGTAGGCGGCCGACTCCGCTGTTTGGTCTCGGGTGTGGGGTGACCACGGCGAACTTGGTGAAATGATCCACCACAACGAGACAATGTTCATACCCCTGGCAGGCCGGACCTATGGTCAGATAGTCCACCGTGAGGAGCTCAAGGGGAGCTGATGTTACAATTGTCTGCATCGGGGCTCGTTGCGCGGGAGGTTTAGAGAGCTCGCACGGGTGGCAGGTTCGGCAAACTTCTTCTACAGCAGCATGTAAGCGTGGATGGTTCACTATCTGCTGCAACCATTGCCAAGTCTTCTGAGCACCAAAGTGAGCCCCCTTTTCGTGGGCTTCCCGAGCCAGCTGACTGAGGTGTGATCCGGGCACGATCACCTGCCATATGGTAGCAGACGTTGTTCGTGACACGGCTTTCCGATATAAAAGTCCCTTTTTGATGATTAGCTTCTCCCACTGATGCAACATCAGCAACATATCCTGGGTCATAGTCTGTCGTTGTGAGCCAGTGGGCAGTTTGCCGGTGGCCACCCATCGATGGAGGAGTCCAATCTCTCCATCTTCCTGTTGCTGTTGGATCCACTGGTCGCGCCGCTGTTCCAGCATTCCCCCTATGGGTTCCGAATGAAGCGCCTCTTGTGTATTGGCTGTAAGCGCGGCGGTAGTGAGGGCGAACGGCGTCTCTTCCCCTTGTAATTCGTCATCTCGATTCTTCCCTGGGGTGGTGTGTCGGATTCTGGAGAGTGCGTCAGCGTGCACGTTTTCAGCCCCTCTTTTGCAGATGATCCTGTGGCCACCGGGAGGAAAACTAACTGAAATCACCACAGTGCAATGACCCTAATGGCCACCGGGGGCAAAGCAACCTTTGGCACACAGCCAAGGGATAAAAAAAGGTTACTTTGTGCATTTACTCTGTCAGATCCAACCTGGATCGTGACAGTACCCTCCCCTTAATGAGGGGCCTCTGGACCCTCAAGACCACTCCTCATCAGGGCACCACCTACAGCGGAGACGCCTAGATCCAGAGTTCACCCCTACCACTACCTGCACATCAGGTTTATGACAAACGCACCACTGGTATTGGCAAAGTATGTTATGAAGGCACCACTCATCTCCAAAGCGTCAACCTGGGGAAAGAGTTATGTATGAGTATGTGTATGTTCGGTATGAGCTGGTAAGACTCCGCAACACACTTCCAAGTTGTTTTTTGGTGGCCACCCATACACACTCATTCACACACAGGTCCGGACCTGAACGTTTATTGCCACACATTCGTTTGTCATATTTCGGTGAACTCATTCTAGGATCGGCAACAGAGGCGTCCCCCTGTGTCACCACACTCACACCCCGCTATTCACCACGGGAACACCACCCTCCAACTTTTTTCACCACAAGGTTTGCGCCTCTCTGGGTTGGCTAATGGCGAGGGCTGAGACATGCCCCTACTCCCCCGCAGCACACCTGCTGCTCACACCAGTGAGGGAGGGGAGTCGGATATGGAGGAAAAATACACTCCCTGGTCGCCTTCCTCCAAACGACCAGGAGGGGCGGCTTCTTCGGTGGTAAGGAAGATTTGGCGTAAACGGACTATCACACCAGTCTGCTAACTATAGGGACGCACCCCTTCACCTCAGGGAACCCCAGACAGCACCATGGGGACCAACTCCACCCACCTGTCTGGGTACGTCCGCTCCCCAGCAGCGACTCTAGGGGGCTTCAATGCCAGCCGCTATTTGATTTCCTGGTTGAGCCAAGCGGGAGGCCCCAGACCCTGATAATTGCTGCTGAACTGCTTCAACACACCATGCAGCTCCTCACTCACCTCATTGAGTCCCAGCAGCAAATACTCACAGGTCTGAACATGGCCTGAGGTTAACCAGAAAAAAAAAGTAAGGTTGGTGATAATGTCACGTGCCCCATCCTGAGTGACACGGCCAGCAAGCCGGTAACTGATACAACAGGACGCGGCATGGTGTAATTGTCCTATGTGACGTGGCCCGCAGGCCGGTAACTAATACAATAAGTCAAAGGGAATAGGGAAAACCTGGGTAACAATAACAATGGTGGCCCTGCGATAGGGAAACGGGGAAGTGGAGACCTCCTGCACTCCCCTGAGTCAGTGTCTCTACACTCCTAACGTTCCATAGGCCGGTTCCGCACCGGGCGCCGATCAGGAACCTAAAAACCCTGACTCGCCCTGCACCTAAACCCTCACTAGGGAATTGGTCGGTGCAGAAACTAATCCCACCACTGCACTAAACACACATAAGGAAAAGTGACAAAACAGGGGAACACCACTTAGCTTTGCTCTGTTGCTTATGCTCCCAGAAACAGAGCCCACCACCTGCGTGCATCCTTTCCTCCACCGTGTCCGACATCTGGGTGAACTGTCCAGAAATGGACCTTCTCAGCATCATAGTGCAGCCTTCGAGCAAACAGAGTCCACACCTGCGTGCAGCTGTCCAGAACCAGAATCCCGCAAATGAGACCAGCTTTTCTGCCAAAAAGTCCAGAATGCTTGAGTCCAGCTCTCAGCAACAACGTCCAGCATTTATAGTGCAGCTCTACACCATAGCTGCCACTCCACCAATCCATGCATGAACTCCTTGCTGACACCATAGCTGTGACTCCTCCACGCCATGCCAGCGCTCCTTGCAGACACCATAGCTGACACTCCAGGAATCTCACTGAGCTGCCTGTGACTCTCCTTTAGCTCCATCCTTCACCCAGGCTTGCTTGCAAATGAATACTTTATCACCATCAGTGATTAACACACCTGATACTCTCTTTTAGAGCTATCACACCTGTTACATAATTACGTGCACAAACTAAGGTAACCAGAGTGCAATGACCCTAATGGCCACCGGGGGCAAAACCACCTTTGGCACACAGCCAAGGGAAAAAAAAGGTTACTTTGTGCATTTACACTGTCAGATCAAACCTGGATCGTGACATCCTGTAGTTGAACTTGGCCATCCGAACCACCCACGGCTGCTCCAGAGCCCCCAGTTTGGCATTCTCCAAATGGGCTAGTGGGTTGTTGTCAGTCCGCACTACCACCTCGGAGCCTGCCAGGTACTCTGTGAACCGCTCCGTCATTGCCCACACTACCGCGAGGAGCTCGAGCTTAAAGGAGCTGTAATTGTCCGGGTTGCGTTCGGAGTCGTGCAGTGACCGGCTGCCGTACGCAATCATTTTCTCTCTGCCGTCCTGCACCTTTGACAACACAGCTCCTAGTCCCTGGAGACTCCCGTCGGTATGCAGGATGAACGGTTGCGAGAAATCTGCATATGCCAATATCGGGGCGCTTGAGAGGGCGGCTTTGAGATCTTGAAACACATCCTCCTGCGGTTACTGCCACTGGACCTTCCATCCATTCGCCCCGGTTGGAGTCCCCTTCAGCAGGTCCTACAGGGCTCAGGCTCGGCGTGCGAAATTCTTTACGAACCGATGGTAGTAGCCGGCCAACCCCAGGAAGGCCGGCACGTCTTTCACCATCTCGGGGGTAGGCCACCCCTGAATGGCAGCAAGCTTTTCCAGGGACGGTCAGACACCTTCTGCAGAGACGGTATGCCACAGATATTATATTTGGGTGCGAAACAGGTGGAATTTCTGGGGCTTTACCTTCAACCCGTACTTCTGCAGCTGGCCGAGCACCTGCCCCATCCGCCGCAGGTGGTCCTCGAACGTGGCGGAATAGATGATAATATTGTCCAAGTATATCAACGTGGCTTCAAAGTTGAGGTCTCCCAGACACCGCTCCATCAACCGCTGGAAGGTTCCTGGGGAATTGGCCAGCCCGAACGGCATCCGATTAAACTCGAACAGTCCCATGGGAAGGATAAATGCCATCTTGGCTCTGTCTTACTCTGACATCAGCACCTGCCAGTACCCACTGGCCAGGTCCAGAGTTGAAAAGTACTTCGCGTTCCCCAAGGCGGACAGAGACTCTTCTATGTGGGGCAGCGGATACGAGTCCTTGATGGTGCAAGCGTTCAACTTTCGGTAATCCACACAAAACCGCAGAGTGCCGTCTTTTTTGCGAACCAGTACAATGGGGGCCGCCCAGGGGCTCTGGCTTTCTCGTATGACCCCCTTCTGAAGCATTTGAGATAATAGGGTTTTCACTTCTTGGTATAGCTGCGGTGGTATTTGCCGATATCGCTCCCGGATGGGGGCCGCTCCGGCCGTGAGAATCCCGTGCGTAATGGCCGTGGTACACCCGAAGTCATCCTCATGGCTGGCGAAGACACCGTAATATTGTCCGAGAAGTGTCTCTACCTGGAGAAGTTGGGCTGGCATTAGGCCGGAGAGTTCGGCCCGCATTCTCTCCAGGATAGCTTGACCTTTCTCCTGAGTCGAGGATATGGCAGTCTGTAGAGTTCGTACCGTTACTGCCCAAGGATCTTCGGGTTGCACCTTCAACTGGACCGCGGGGTCCGGCAGCATCTCTTCCAAGGGCCTCACTAGTTTGGCCATTTCAGCCTGGGGCTTCAAGGTGATATCTTGGTCTTCCAGTTTGACACAACGCACCAGGACGGTCCCCTCCCGCACTGTGGCCAGGAAGCGGGCTACCAGTATGTCAGGGTGCAGGCGCTCCGAGTAGTATGGTTCCACCTGCACCTCCACACCCTCCAGTGGCATTGGGGTGCGGATCAGCAGGGCAACCACCGTCTGCCCTGGAGGAAGCACGAGCGGGGGAGCCGCCGGGGCTATGACCTTGCCCAGCACCTCACCCTCCTGGCACTCCAGGAGAACTCGCGCCTCCCACACCAACCACTGGAAGACCTGCCCTTGAGCCATGTGAGAGCACCACTGGCTCAGGGTCTCCTAAGTGGGGTCATTGAGGAGTAGATTGCCGAACTTCCGCAGTAAGTTCATGCCCAAGATAACTGGATGGTGGTCGTTAGTTTCTCCTTGGGTTAGAACCACTCCCCGGCGGCCGAGAGATTTCCCACACAGCATCATCTGGAGCCACACCACTCCGGCAACAGGCACCGGCAGTTGGTTTGTGGCTACTAGTTGTATCATGGACCTCCACTGGTGTCTTGCCGCTTCCGGGAAGTAGTGCCGGAAGTAAGTTGCAGGCATGGTCGTTACTTGTGACCCCGTATCCACTAGGCACCGTACAGCACGACCCTCGACTTCGGCCCACACTATTGGGCACTTCACGACCAGATCTTCGGGACTCCCACCACCCCTTGTTGTGGCTTCTGGCTCCGGGCGGCGTCCCCCATAGTTTAATTTCCGCCGGCGTGGGTATCTCCCACACCGCAGACACTCTCGTGCGAAGTGGCTCAGTTCTCCACACTCATAACACCGGGGCGGTGAGGCCCGGCCACTGCGGGTGTTGTGAGGTCCCCAAGGCCTGGGATGGTTGCCAGGCCGGCCGGGCGCGGGTTCCGTTCTCTTCTTCACTTCGGCCAGCTCACCCCGGATACTCTTCAACTCTTGTCTCTTTTCTTCAATCCACTGAGGCTCTCCGACAGCGCTTACAGAAGCCTCCATGCTCCGGGCCTTCCCCACATGAACTGTCATCCCCTGCTCCTGCTCTCGCACCCGGGCCTGACTCCCCATTTCAGAGAAGGCTATGCGTGGGTTCACTCGGATCTGCTCCCGCAATGCCTGCTTGATTAACGGGTCCCGGAGTCCGGTCACTAACAGGTCATGCAGGGTAATGTTGATGGGCCCTACCCCTATTCCGTCCTTCCGCTCTATGGCTGTGTATAGCTCCTGGAGAGCGTTCATGTACTGGGTGATGGTCTCTCCCTCCCCCTGCATCTGACTAGACAACTGGGTCCTCAACTCTCCCACGTTTGTTGGCTCTCCGTGGGTTTCTTTCAGAATCTGCAAGACCCTGGCAAAGGTGTTGCGGTGCCCCGGGGGTCTCAGCATCACTGACTTCCGGGCTTCCCCTTCTAGCACCATGAGGGCCACTTCGGCCTCTAAATCGGAGATCATCGGATGCATGCGGAAAAGGCCCTGCATACACTCTGTCCAACTCCACAACAGCGTATCGGAGTCAGAAAACCAGGGCAAATTACTTAGCATAGCCCCTAGAGAGAAGCTGGAGCGGGGGCCCCCATTATCAGCAGCACCCGTGGCCCCACTTTGGTCAGGCGCCCTCTGCGCTCGGAGACTGCATCCTGCCGACTACGCCAAATGTGGTACTCGCAGGTACGCAGGATGTAGTGACGAGGCGCAAGACGGTTTAGTGCTTTTAATATTAACGTTTATAGGCCTAGAGGTAACTGTCCTAAGTTGTAGCCTAACCAACCAAAGGGGTAACAAGAATTGCCCTCACAGGGGCTCTATACAAGCAAACACAAACGGGGTAGAACACGACTATGTCCGGCCAGAGACGGTCACTATAGGACCGCGGTATGGCCGACTACAGGTCCTTAATTATATAGTCAACTTAGCCGTCCAGATGTCCCTCGACGTTCGGGATGGTGGTCTTTCAGCGTAGCAGTCGCTTGGCCTAGTTGCTGAAGCGTTGACGAAGTCTTCGTGCGCTCCGGCGCTCCGATGACACTGGAGCACCACAGGCCCCGGAATAGTCCGTGGATGGATGGGCCGCAGACCCTGGACTGGGGCAAGCGGCAGCAGGGTGGGGTGGCGAGGGGCAGGCCACCTGCGCAGCTACCAGCTGCGACGGGGAATCCGCGGCAAGTAACGGTCCCGCCCTTGTCGTGGACCGGAGCAGGACAGTGGTGGCCGCTGGCGGCACTGGACTTGCCGCGGCCACGAGTAATAGCCGGGCGGCCGTGGGTGGCGGGAGACTGGCCGCAGTGAGGTGGCAACGGCCGCGAGCGACCGCGGGCAGGCTGCAGCCGTGGGCAGAGGCGAGGCAGCAGCGGCCGCGAGCTGAGGTGAGGCGGCAGCGGCCGTGGGCAGAAGCGGGGCAGCGGCTCTCGGACGGTTGTCTGGGTGCCGTCCCTCTGATGTCCTCGAGGAACATCTCTCCTGGTTCTCAGTCGCTCCCACGTTCTCCTGCTGCTTCTGTCCCAGTCTGCTGACTCACGGTGACTAGCGTTCCTCGCCCCTTTTATACTGGCTCCTCCCCCAGCCCATCTGTCCATCTCAATGGTCCGTCCCTGAACTCTGTCCTCCGGGAACAGTTTCCCCTGGAAACTAGGTGATGGTCCCCTTGGTTCCGGCCCGGACACTCGGCAGGGGCCCTTCTTCCCACATGTATACAGAGCCCAGCAGTCGAGATGAGTTAGTCATCAGCTGTTGGGCCTTCCATAAGCCACAACTAAGATGACAAAGCTTGCTTCATCATACTGAGAGCTTTGTCATGTTGGTCAAAGCCTATGCAGAGCACAGCAGCCAATGAAAAACTCATCTCCACTGCTGCGCTTTGTATGGAAAGCATTAAGCAGACAGTGAGTGCAATGCTCTGACATGAAGTGACACTTGCCAGGACTGGATATTTGATAGTGGCGGCAAAATTTTGCTCCTCCATAGACTTTTGCCCCAAGGCTACAAACCTCCTGTGCCTTCCCCCCACATGTTGCCACCATTACCTGATGGATAATCTTGAAGAAAAGTAAGATTCAGCCTATTGAATTTTCAACAGCCTATACTTCTGCTTGGAGATAAACCACTGCCATGATATTGGCTGCGGCTCTCTAACAAATAACACAGGAGCGCTTGGCCAAGCTGAAAGTTCTCGTAAGTAGAGAAGTTGGGGGAGATAAAATGATCGTTCAGCTGACAGCTAGCTAATGTGTATGTTGCTCAAGGCTAACCAATCCCTGTAAATCCTGAATAGCTGCTTCTTGCATATCTCTCCAGTGACTGCCTGTCTCAAAACATGAAAAGTAGCTTTACCTCCTTAGGACCCCTTTCCATTATTGTAAGGGACCTGCTGTTGAGTGATTCTTCTCATCTACCTTCCAGTGATGTGCTCTAAGCCCTTCTCGCATATAGATGGTTTCTTCAATCTTTCAAGTCTTTTCTTAACAAGTTCTATGGCTATAATGCCGATGCGTTCTTGCATCACGTTCTCTTTTATACTCCAAGGCCTTCAAAAATGGGGAACGTAGAACTTTTTAGAATAATACAGCACTTAACGCAGTGAATGTCTATAATAAATGGCAGATAAGTTATTAGAAAACAACTAATTACAAACGAAAGCTTCACTTACCTTCATCTGGTCAATGGTAGTGTGTGATTAAGCCTGAATTCTGCCACAGGGTTTATGTTTAATAGCCATTATTATCCCATTAGTTCTTACAATCAGACGTCTCACTTGGATTTGGTAAAATGAATACAAAAAATCAATAGGTTGTAGATGGTCCAAGGTCATTGAGTTTAATTCCCATTATTGTAGCTGGTACTCAGGGTTATTTCCAGATGACTGTAACCAGCCAAAGGTGTCTAATCTATCTATCTATCTATCTATCTATCTCATTATCTATCTATTACCTATCTATAAATCTAGAAAAGAGTGCAGCAGTACACTGTGTGTACTAAGAAATATGCAATCATTGAATAAATAGGATATTCACTGCATTACTGTCATATCATTGCCAATTCTTATGTGCCAACTGGCCACAACAAGGAGACTCCTCCATCTTTCTCAGCACTATAGCAATATAAGAACTCTTTCCCTATAGCCACATGTTGCCGGGAGACAAAGCCAACTAAGACCCACATTGATAAAATGCAGGTCCAAAACATGGTTGGTATATCTTCTGTTCCTGACATTTACACTGCCTAGATGGCTTGGACCATCCATATTATATATTATTTTTCTCTCTTCTGCTCTCAGCCTACTTCCAGTGTAATACCCATGTCCCGGCCTGGCAGCCTATAATTCTTCCTCAAACAATCCATGATTGGCTTACAGGTACCCTCTAGCCCTGTAGTCTGCCATCTCAGGGTCCCCACTATCTACCTTCTGGACCCCTGCCTTCTACCACTAAAGTTGAATCTCCTTCTCTTGTCTCCTCTCTCACTATTCCTGGTCTCAAGATTACTAGTTGTATTTGGGTTCACGGCTTTGCATCAATGACAGTTCAATGGTTGCCACCTCCGTTCTTCTTTTACACACCCCTTGAAGTCTCTCTCTCAGATCCTCTCCTCTTCCTATCACTCATAGATTAGGTCTTCCGAAATAAAACCTTTCTGCTCCATAACCGCCTCTCTTCTGCTAGGTATGGCCTTATCTGCCCAGGTGCCTGCAAGTTGCTGCCTATTCTCCCATTGCCTCACACTTTTGTATTTTATTTAATATCCGATTGCTACTGATGTGTATACTCTGTTTTTTGTTAATGTATCCATATTAGTTGCGAATATCCAAATTTTTGTCACTGCACCTGGAACGAAACCCTATATAGGTGAATGACAGGTGACACACATCAATGGACATCCAGGTAAGAAACTGTTCATCGTCAGCTCTGGTTGTTATCCCATTAGCTGCCACCCTGACTGATCACTGCTGACCGAGAGCCGTTTGCAGTGACAGTTTATTGTGATCTATCTGCTTTATAGACACCTGGAAAGTGGCAATTAGAAACATAAAATTTTCGGCGGCTGAAACCAACCATCCTTACTGCACAGCGATACTAAATTTTCTGCTGATGGAGAACTGTGCTTCTCGCTGATAAAAGAGTTGAGGGGGCTGAGATTTACAGCATCAGGTCTTGTGTAGACAAGATTTTAGTAACTCAGCCCATATAACAGCTTACTCAAGTTTACAAGCATCTACAATAGAAAAGAAAAAGTCATATGTTGGCTTAAAACTTTAAGAGGAATTTTGGAAAAACAAACTTTTCATTATAATTATTCCTGTATACAGTGATGATGGCCTAACAATGGGCCCTTCTGAGATAAAGATGTGAATACTATAGGCCCTTGTGCACATTAGAAGATATGATATTGGTGGCATTTTTTGTACATGGATAGGGGTCTCTAACTTCGGACTAGGATTCAGGTCAATTCATCCATTGCCTATGGTAATCCACTTCCAAACTAAACTCTATTCCAGGAGGGTTAAAGGAGAAGCAAGGCAAGAAACCTACGATAGATGTGTAAGGAGGTGGCGGAGAACCCAATTGCTCTCCCTCTCTCCTACCTGGTGGTCCTGTGCACTTGGTGCGGCAGTACCCCGACAGTGTACCTGTTTAGTAGCAATGTCTGTATTTTTATTGCCTTGTGTATCTGTCTTAACTTGTAATGTACTGTAATGCATATGCTGTTGCCATGCCCTTTTGTTGTGCCATTATAATGCTCCTATATGTGTTAGAGTTAGGAATATCAAAGAGTTAACTTTGTGGGCTGGGTTAGCAGCCTCAAGAGAGCTGGAAGCTCCTGCTTCCTGTCAGTAGCCCAGGCACATTTGCCCTGGGCAGGTGTGCAGCTGCAGCCAGGACATTGCCAGACCCCAGGAGGGAGAAATGATATGTTACCCTGGATCTAAGAACTGCAACACGGGCATTGGCAGACCCCAGGAGGGGAATAGAATCTGTTGCCCTGGACTTAAGGACTGCAACATGGGCCCCGGACTCTGTAAGGGCCTCGCCGAAGGGACTTAAGCATCCAGATTCTGGTGTAAAGACTTCCGACTCTTCTGGCCAACGTGGCTGTTGTGGGTACGGCCATGGTCGTCTTAGAGAGAGAGCAGGAACGTCCTCTGAATTTCTTGCAACTACATTTTTTCCATTCCAACTCTTTGTTCTTCAATAAACTGTTTTTTTCCCTGTTGGAATTTTAACTGTATCCCTGGACCTGTTTATCGGCGCTGCAGCGACTGAGGAGAAAAGGTAAATCACTTGGGATCAAATCTTTCCTGTCTATTTATGTACTAGGTGCCGGGGTGTACACTGACTGTGGCTTAGTTGACTCGGCTGGGACTACCACCCTGGACCACCTTGTTACAGATGAATGGAATGAAGAGATTGATATCTATAAAGCACTACTCATCAATACACAGCGATTTTCTCTCCGGTCTTGATGAGGGGGCGTGCTGGAGTCAGACATTAATAATTCATGAAGAAGTGTCTGCCATTTCATGAATCTGGAGCATCTGATAAGTATCATGCGCCTCCATGTGATACGTCAGAAATCTTATTGTAAAAAACATGCAAAACACAAGCCGCGGAGACACCATCACATGTTTCTCAACACAAACAATTACTAGCCAGGTCTTTCCCCGGGAAGGAACAACCACGGGAAGGGCAGTCTCCAATGAAGGAAACCACCTCTGCCAAAATATGGTATCCATCCACAGACAGCTGTTTCGGGGGTATTGCCCCTCATCAGTGTGGAGTAGGAAACTGGCTAGTAGGAACAATGCCTAGTAAAAGACTGTGAAAAATGAGGATGAATGAACACATGGAGATCAACATCCAACACTGCGGAGACACCATCACATGTTTCTCAACGCAGTGATTCTGCAGCAATGCCCCCATCCCTTATGGGAAAAATGCAAAAACATGCAAAACACAAGCCGCGGAGACACCATCACATGTTTCTCAACGCAAGCAATGACTATCCAGGTCTTTCCCCGGGAAGGAACAACCACGGGAAGGGCAGTCTCCAATGAAGGAAACCACCTATGCCAAAACATGGTATCCATCCACAGACAGCTGTTTCAGGGTATTGCCCCTCATCAGTGTGGAGTAGGAAACTGGCTAGTAGGAGCAATGCCTAGTAAAAGACTGTGAAAATCTTATTGTAGTTAGGGACTGGAGTGAGATTTCTTGAGTACGAAACACCACAGCTTGTATATGCTTGGCAACTCTGCAGCTCCTTCAGGGTTACCTTTCTGATTAACCCCTTCACTCCCGGAGCTTTTTTATATTTTTCATTTTAGTTTTTCGCTCCCCTTCTTTCCAGAGCCATAACTTTTTTATTTTTCCGTCAATATGGCCATGTGAGGGCATATTTTTTGTGGGATGAGTTGTACTTTTAAACAACACCATTGGTTTTACCATGTCGTGTACATGAAAACGGGAAAAAAATTCCAAGTGCGGTGAAATTGCAAAAAAGTGCAATCCCACACTTGTTTTTTGCTTGGCTTTTTTGCTAGGTTCACTAGATGCTAAATCTAACCTGCCATTATGATTCTCCAGGTCACTATGAGTTCATAGACACCAAACATGTCTATGTTCTCTCTTATCTAAGCTCGCACATATTGCGGGCACATGTCAGCTGTTTATAACAGGTGACTTGTCTCGGCTTTCAGGTCGGCTCACCACCGGAGCCCACCTCAAAGCAGGGGATCCTTACCGATGACGTACTATTCCGTCATCAGTAAGGAAGGGGTTAATGCCCTCCTTGCCGAGGCTGGGAGTTTTCGTGAGTGGCCCTCTCTTGGCAGGATTGTCGTGGTACCATGTTCTTTCCATTTGATGATAATGGATTTGATGGTGCTCCAGGGGATCATGGGAGATTGGGACTTTTTTCTATAATGCAACCCTGACTTGTTCTTCTCAACAACTTTGTCCCTGGCTTGTTTGGAGATCTCCTTGGTCTTTGAGTGGGCATTTGATGGGTGGAGACATTGGTTGGAGGGAGCTAGACATCAAGTTGTGGTCCTCACCGATCACAAGAATTTGATTTATCTGTAGTCGGCCAAATGCTTGAATCCTAGACAGGCTACATGGGCCTTGTTTTTCACGCGTTTTAATTTTGTGGTCTCTTTTCTTCCGGGCGCTAAGAATGTTAAGGCAGACGCCCTTTCTAGGAGTTTCTTTGCCGATTCTCTTAGTGTGACCGAGCCTACTACCATCCTAGGTGAGGGGGTAGTTCTTTCTGCCATTTTGCCCAATTTGAGACGCGCCCTGGAGGAATTTCAGGAGGATAAACCTGAGCGTTGCCCTATGGGAAAAATGTATGTTCCTGACCAGTGGAGAAAGAGAGTGATGTCTGAAATTCATTGCTCCGCATTGGCTGGTCATCCAGGTATTTTTGGTACCAGAGATTTGGCGAGTCGGTCCTTTTGGTGGCCTGTCTTATCTCGTGACGTCAGGAATTTTGTACAGTCCTGTGGGACTTGTTCTCGGTCTAAACCCTGTTCTCGTTCTAGTGGGTTGCTAATGCCCTTGCCGGAGCCCAAGAGGCCATAGACCCATATCTCAATGGATTTTATTTCTGATCTTCCTGTCTCTCAGAGAATGACTATTATCTGGGTGATTTGTGATAGATTTGCGAAGATGGTCCATCTGGTACCACTCCCAAAGTTGCCATCTTCCGCTGAGTTGGTGCCCTTGCTTTTACAACAGGTGGTTCGGTTACATGGGATTCCTGAGAACATTGTGTCCGACAGAGGAGTCCAGTTTGTTTGCAGATTCTGGAAAGCCTTTTGTTCCAATCTGGGAATTCAGTTATCCTTCTCCTCCGTGTTTCATCCCCAGACCAATGGACAGACTGAGAGAACAAACCAGACCTTGGAGTCTTATTTGAGATGTTTTATATCTGCTGATCAGGATGATTGGGTCTCATTTTTGCCCTTGGCCGAATTTGCACTGAACAATAGAGCTAGTTCTGCCACTTTGATGTCACCCTTTTTCTGTAATTTTGGGTTTCATCCTCGATTCTCTTCAGGGCAATTGGAATCCTCGTCCTGCCCAGGTGTGGACACTGTGGTTAAGAGAATGCAGCAGATATGGCACCAAGTGGTGGATAAGTTGTCAATCTCTCAGGAAAAGGCCCAGCGATTTTCCAACCGGCATAGGACCATTAGTCCCCGGTTTAAAGTGGTTGATATGGTTTGGTTGTCATCTAAGAATACTCCTATGAAGGTTGCATCTCCTAAATTTAAGCCAAGATTTATTGGTCCTTATAAGATTTTGGAAATTCTTAATCCTGTTTCGTTTCGATCGGCTCTTCCAGTTACGTTCAAGATCCATAACGTATTTCACAAATCTCTGTTGAAGAGGTTTGTTGAGCCAGTGGTTCCTATGGCAGCACCTCCTGACTCTGTGTTGGTTGAAGGCAATGTGGAATATGAGGTAGAGAAAATATTGGATTCTCGTTTGGTTAGACTGAGACTCCAGTATTTGGTCAAATGGAAGGGTTATGGTCAGGAGGATAATTCTTGGGTCTCTGCCTCCGATATTCATGCCAATAGATTGGTTCGTGCTTTTCACCGGGCCCATCCTGATCGGCCTGTTGGTGTGAATGAGGGTTCGGTGACCCCTCCTCAAGGGGGGGGGGTACTGTTGTGAGTTCATTCTCTGGTTCACCAGTTGTGAGTTCTCCTTCCAGACTCCCTCTGGTGGTAACAGGAGGTAGTGAGGCTGATTTGATCGGTGGAGATCTGCCACCTGAGAATGAGGATGATGATTGGACCTCAGGAGTCTCAGATTGGATTTAAGACAGCTGACGCCCTATTCAGTTGCTGGTGATTCCTTCTGCTTGTCAGCTCTTGGTTTTCAGCTCTGTTCCAGTCATCTAAAGCCAAGTTTTTCTGCTAATGTTCACACTTGATTTTATTGGTCTATTCAGTTTTTTGTGTGGTCAGCCAGCCCCGGCTTGGGGCTGTGCTGAATTTCCACTCTTATTTATCAGTATTTTGCCAATTTGCTTTTTGTCCCTTACTAGTTTGGTCTCTTTTTGCTCTGTCTCAGAATATTTCAGAGTGCTGATATAGTGAGAGAAGTCTAGTGACTTCAGGGTTAATTTTGCTATCAGAAGTGTTGGACATTATTTTTGTAGGGTTTTTCGCAGGTTGCAGACAGTGTCTTTCCTTTCCTTCCTTTCTAGTTAGTTTGGGCCCCATAGTTTGCTCAGCCTATTTTCCTGCCTGTGTTTGTGCCTTCATCTTGTTTCACCGTCAATACATGTGTGGGGGCTATCTATTCCTTTGGGGTCTGCTCTGGGGCAGTTAGTTTTCCCCTTTTCATGCTTCAGGCTTATTTAGTCCTCCGGCTGTGACGAAGTGTCTAGGAACATCGTAGGTACGCGCCACGGCAGCTGCTCATTGTGTGGAAGGATCAGGGATCTGCAATCTGCATAGTTACCAACCTCTCTGGTTTTCTGTGACTTAGCTTGTTTTGCTTTTTTCTCCTCGGTGACCCATTCATAACACGGAGCCACACGTCCCCCTGCATCTGGAGTTCTTGTCAGCACAGACTCTGCAGCTTAACTCACTGGTTTGTTCAAGGCAATGCCTTATGGCCTCTGCTGTGTGACATCACAGAAGGGGCAGGCTGGAGAGGTTCAGCCCCCTACTCTTGAATTTAACTACAAAACTTATAATGACTATATCTAGACGAGGAAAGCTCGTATAAACACGCACATGGTATTATTTTTCCCAGTTTATCGAATACAATAAAACAAAACCAAACATGCAGTAGTTAGGAGACACCATTTGGGAGTAATCCATATCTCAGTTTCTGGGGGTGTTAGAACCGTGAAAATTAGGGATCAGAATACTGGGTTCGTGCCCTACTCAGAGATGTGGTTTTTATATCTCTGTCACATATGGTTCTTGCGATATGACTTCTTTTAGTACTTCCCGTAGCTGGATTCAAGCACATGGTTTCAAACAAAGACAGTCTTTCACTTAGCTAATCAACATTCCTTGCAGGGGGGACAAATGCTTGCAGAGGAAATGTCTGGTGTCCTATTACTAATGCAGACACAGAGCTGTAGGTGAATAAGGGGGGTTTTCAGCTGTGGCAGGAAGATTTTCTCATCAGTAGAGTAGCAATGGGAGATTCTAGAGTGTTCCAGAAGACAACTCTCACTTAACATTACACCTCTGTCAATCTGACCAGCTCCACTACCTTCAGTAACCACCATAGGGAGCCCAGAAAGAATTCACAATAGTACCCCCCCTTGAGGAGGGGTCACCGAACCCTCATCCATGCCACCAGACCGGTCAGGATGGGCCCGGTGAAAAGCACAACCCAATCTCTCGGCATGAATGTCAGAAGCAGAGACCCAAGAATTATCCTCCTGGCCATAACCCTTCCACTTACCCAAATACTGGAGTCTCTGTCTAGCCAAACGAGAATCCAATATCATCTCTACCTCATTGACACGTGCCCCGTCCTGTGTGAAGGCCGGTAACTGAAACAAAAGGACGCGGCACGTGTAATTGTCATGTGTGACAAAGCCCGCAGGCTGGTAACTAATACAACAAGACACAGGGGAAAGGGAAACAGTTACAATGGTGGGCCCTGCGACAGGGAAAGGGGACGTGAAGACCTCCTGCACTCCCCTGAGTCAGTGTCCCTAACGCTCCTAACGTTCCCTATGCTGGTTCCGCACCAGGCGCCGCTCAGGAACCTGTCGCCCTGGCACACCCTACACCTATCCCTTGCTAGGGAGCTGGGTGGCGCAGGCACTGGCCCCACTGCTGCACTAATGAACACCAAGGAAAAACACAAACAGGGGAACACCACTTAGCTTTACTCTGTTGCACTTGCTCCTGGCAACAGAGTCCACCACCAGAATGCAGCTCTCCTCCTGAATAGCTGCCACCAAACTCTGTCAGAGCGACAAGGAAATCCCCTCTGACTCCTTCCACACGAGGGCTAAGACTGTGCTGCAAGGAACGCTCTCCAGCTCCTTCCTCCACCAAGGATGGTTGAAATGAACACTATCACCAACACTGATTGCAACACATGTGACTCTTTTATAGGTAAGAGCCAGCAATCACACCTGCATTAAATCATGTGCACTAAACTAAAGAAACCAGAGTGCAATGACGCTCACCACCACTGGGGGCAAACTTAGAACAAACGACACCACAGTGCAATAATCCTAATGGCCACCGGGGGCAAAAACCAAACCTAAGCACAGAAAAAAAGGTTACCTGTGCATTTTATATCTTGATCCAGCATGGATCATGACAGTACCCTCCCCTTAATGAGGGGCCTCTGGACCCTCAAGACCGCTCCTCATCATGGAACCAACAAGAGCGGGGACGCCCAGACCCAGAGTTCACCCCAGCAACTACCTGCACGTCAGGTTGATGACAAACGAACCTGCTGGTATTGGCAACGTTTCTGGAGGCACCACACATCTCCGAAGCACCGACCTGGGGAACGAGTTGTGTATGTGTATGTTTGGTATGAGCTAATAACACTCCACAACACATTTTCACTGGATGTTTTTTGTTGGCCACCCATACACGCTCGTTCACACACAGGTCCGGACCTGAACGTTTATTGTCACTTGTTCGTTTGTCACCATTTGGAGAACTATTTCTGGGATTGACAACAGAGGCATCCCCCTGTGTCACCACACTCACACCCCCGCACTTCACCAAGGGATACACCACCCTCCAACCCCTTCCACCACGAGGTCTGCGCCTCCCAGAGTTGGCCAATGGCGAGGGTTGAGCCTTGCCCCTACTCTCCTGCAGCACATCTGCTGCTCTCACCGGAGAGGAAAGGGTCCATTGAAGAGAGATGGCAGAGATGGTAATTCCTAGGCAGCAGCCCTCACACGAGTGCCCCCAGCTAACCACTTCCCTCGCCCGCCAATCTATTACCGGGTTGTGTTTTTTTAGCCAAGGGAGGCCTAAAACAATAGGTACTGGCATCCCCTCCAAGACGTAGGATGACAAGCACTCCTCTTGATGTCCTATACGCAGATGGATATTCTCTACGACTTGGGTCAAGCTCCCCTGGCTGAGTGGAACAGAGTTTATGGCCTGGATGCTAATAGGTTGGGCTAGCATCCTACACCTCAGACCATGAGTCTGGACAAAGCGAGCATCCACGAGACTGACTCCTGCTCCGCTGTCCACAAGCACTGGTATAACCTCCGGTACCCCGCCAGCCAAGACCTCTGCTGACATGGTACCTTGGGAGGGCAAAATGGAGGAAATGTATACTCCCTGGTCGCCTCCCTCCAAGCGACCAGGGGAGTGCGGCTTCTCAGATGGCACAGATAATTTGGCGCACAATGGGCAAGCCTTCAGGACATGACCAGTCTGCCCACAGTACAAAAATGCCGACACCACTCCCCGAACCGTAGGCAACTCCGAATACAAGCTAGCTACTCCTACATGCATATGTTTGTCTGGAGACTTGTCATGAACTGGGCAGGCTCTCATAAAATGGCCAGGCTTCCCACAGGAAAAGCATACCCCCCACCACGACGAGCCGCAGACACCCCCTTTTTTGTATCAACAACACCGGGCTGTCTGGGTTCCTCCGTCCGCACTGGTGGGTCCTCTGTTATGAATGAATCACCGTAGGAGGCAAAAACAGAAATGCTAGCTAAGTCCAGAAAACCAGAGAAGTTGGCAGCTATCGGATTGCAGACCCCTGAACCTATCAACAACAACTAGCAGTAGCCATGGGGGGTTCCTACGATGCCCTAGACCCCTCGATCACAGCCGGAGAACTGCCTAGCCTAAAGACAGAAAGGGAAATCTAAACTGCCCCAGAGCAGACCCCAAAGCAATAGGCAGCCCCCAACATATAATGACGGTGAAGCAAGAAGAAAAAACACTAACACAGATAGAAAGATAGACTGAGCAAATGATGGGGCCCAAGCTAACTAGATAGGACAGGATATGAAAGCTGCTGTCTGCAATCCGCGAAAAACCCTATCAAATTAAGAGCCAACAGACTGACAGGGAAAAAGGCCCTGAAGACGCTAGGCTTCAAAAAGACTATGTCAGTACTCGGGTATTTTCTGAAGACAGAGCAAACCGACAAAAAAGGAATTCACCCCAGCAGGGAATGGCAGAATCCAGAAAAGCAAGGCAAACTAAAACCAAAACACAAATGCAAAAAGGCAAAGCAGAAAACTTAGCTTTTGAGGAGCAGGAATCAGACTGGTCTCCTAGAATTCCACAGAGAAATCACCAGCGAGGCAGAAGGGCGTCGGCTGTCTTATATCCAGTCAGAGATCCCCGTCGCCCAGTCATCCTCTCCCAGCTCAGGTGCTTGGTAATCAGACTCACTACCTTCCTTCACCAGAAGAGGGAGTTCATCAGACCTCAATGGTGAAGGGGAAAATGAACTCATAATAGTCCTCCTCCCTAGCGAGGACATCAGGGGGCACTTTTTGTATATGTCTTTCCCTGAGGCGTCTATCCACCAGGATGGCAAGGGACATGGCGGCCGCCAGCGACCTGGGGGTGGCGTACTGCACCAGAGTATCTTGCAACTTTGGAGACAAACCCTGCACAAATTGACTCCTAAGTGCAGGGTCATTCCACTGAGTGTTAGTGGCCCACCTCCTAAACTCTGAGCAATACTCCTCAGCAACCCGGGCTCCCTGTTTACACCTACGGAGTCGGGATTCCGCCAGGGCGACGCCATCAGGATCCCCATACACAAGCGCCAAAGCCGCAAAAAACTCGTCCACGGACACCAATGATGGAGAATCGTCTGGTAGGGAGAAGTCACAGGATTGGGGATCCCCTTTAAGAAGGGACATAATGATTCCCACCCGTTGCTCTTCACTCCCTGATGAACGAGGGCGCAGCCTGAAATATAATTTGCAGGCTTGTTGGAACATCAAGAACTGATCTCTCCCTCCAGAAAATCTGTCAGGGAGGTATATCTTGGGTTCTGGCTGAGCCTGTTCCTGAACCAAGCCCCCAGAGCCCACCAACAGCCGCAGCTGCTGCACCAACCCTCCGCGCAGCCCCCTAATCTCATTAGTAAGGATCTGCAACATTTGGGCAAAGGGCTGAACAGGGTCCATGGCTCAGCAGAAAAAAAGTTGTCGGTTGGTGATAATGTCACGTGCCCCGTCCTGTGTGACGCGACCAGAAAGGCCGGTAACTGAAACAACAGGACACGGCACGTGTAATTGTCCTGTGTGACAGGCCCGCAGGCCGGTAACTAATGCAACTAGACACAGGGGAAAGGGAAACAGTTACAACGGTGGACCCTGCGATAGGGAAAGGGGACGTGGAGACCTCCTGCACTCCCCTGAGTCAGTGTCCCTAACGCTCCAAGCGTTCTATATGCCGGTTGCGCATCGGGCGCCACTCAGGAACTTGTCGCCCTGGCACACCCTACACCTATCCCTTGCTAGGGAGCTGGGTGGTGCAGGCACTGGCCCCACCGCTGCACTAATACACACCAAGGAAAAACACAAACAGGGGAACACCACTTAGCTTTACTCTGTTGCACTTGCTCCTGGCAACAGAGTCCACCACCAGAATGCAGCTCTCCTCCTGAATAGCTGCCACCAAGCTCTGTCAGAGCAACAAGGAAATCCCCTCTGACTCCTTCCACACCAGGGCTAAAACAGTGCTGCAAGAAACTCCTTCCTCCACCAAGGATGGTTGAAATGAACACTATCACCAATAATGATTGCAACACCTGTGACTCTTTTATAGGTAAGATCCAGCAATCACACCTGCATTAAATCATGTGCACTAAACTAAAGAAACCAGAGTGCAATGACGCTCACCACCACCAGGGGCAAACTTAGAACAAACGACACCACAGTGCAATAATCCTAATGGCCACCGGGAGCAAAAACCAAACCTAAGCACAGAAAAAAAAATGTTACCTGTGCATTTTATATCCTGATCCAGCATGGATCATGACAGTACCTTTCCCTTAATGAGGGGCCTCTGGACCCTCAAGACCGCTCCTAATCAGGGAACCACCTAGAGCGGGGACGCCCAGACCCAGAGTTCACCCCAGCAACTACCTGCACGTCAGGTTGATGACAAACGAGCCTGCTGGTATTGGCAACGTTTCTGGAGGCACCACACATCTCCGAAGCACCAGCCTGGGGAACGAGTTGTGTATGTGTATGTTTGGTATGAGCAAATAACACTCCACAACACATTTTCACTGGATGTTTTTTGGTGGCCACTCATACACGCTCGTTCACACACAGGTCCGGACCTGAACGTTTATTGTCACTTGTTCGTTTGTCACCATTTGGAGAACTCTTTCTGGGATTGACAACAGAGGCATCCCCCTGTGTCACCACACTCACACCCCCCCACTTCACCAAGGGGTACACCTCCCTCCAACCCCTTCCACCACGAGGTCTGCGCCTCCCAGGGTTGGCCAATGGTGAGGGTTGAGCCTTGCCCCTACTCTCCTGCAGCACATCTGCTGCTCTCAACGGAGAGGAAGGGGTCCATTGAAGAGAGACGGCAGAGACGGTAAATCCTAGGCAGCAGCCCTAACATGAGTGCCCCCAGCTGACCACTTCCCTCGCCCGCCAATCTATTACCGGGTTGTGTTTTTTTAGCAAAGGAAGGCCTAAAACAATAGGTACTGGCATCCCCTCCAAGACGTAGGATGACAAGGACTCCTCTTGATGTCCTATACGCAGATGGATATTCTCTACGACTTGGGTCAAGCTCCCCTGGCTGAGTGGAACAGAGTTTATGGCCTGGATGCTAATAGGTTGGGCTAGCATCCTACACCTCAGACCATGAGTCTGGACAAAGCGAGCATCCACCAGACTGTCTCCTGCTTCGCTGTCCACCAACTGTGGAGTGCTGCACCAACCTTCGGCGCAGACGCCTAATCTCATTAGTAAGGATCTGCAGCATTTGGGCAAAGGGCTGAAAAGGGTCCATGGCTCAGCAGAAATAAGTTGTCGGTTGGTGATAATGTCACGTGCCCCGTCCTGTGTGACGCGACCAGAAAGGCCGGTAACTGAAACAACAGGACGCGGCACGTGTAATTGTCCTGTGTGACACGGCCCGCAGGCCGGTAACTAATGCAGCTAAAAACAGGGGAAAGGGAAACAGTTACAATGGTGGGCCCTGCGATAGGGAAAGGGGACGTGGAGACCTTCTGCACTCCCCTGAGTCAGTGTCCCTAACGCTCCTAGTTTTCTATATGCCGGTTCCGCACCGGGCGCCACTCAGGAACCTGTCGCCCTGGCACACCCTACACCTATCCCTTGCTAGGGCGCTGGGTGGCGCAGGCACTGGCTTGTTGTGAGTTCATTTTCCCCTCCGTCACTGAGGCCTGGTGAACTCCCTATTCTGGTGAAGGAAGGTAGTGAGCCTGATTATCAGGCACCTGGGACTAATGAAGACGATTGGCTGAGTGGAGTCACTGACTGGATTTAAGGCAGCCTACGCCCTTTCTGCCCTGCGGGTGATTTCTCTGTGGACTCTTGGACTCCAGTCTGATTCCTGCTCTCCTAAAGCTAAGTTTTCTGTTTTGCCTTTTTGCATTTAAGATTTGTTTTTGTTTTTCTTGCTTTTTGGATTCTGCCACTCCCTGCTGGAGTGTGCAGTGTTCCGTTAGCGCTGTCTTCTGAAAGTACCTGAGTGCTGATTTAGTTTTTGAAGCTTAGTTGCTTCAGGGCCATTTTTATATCAGCTTGTTGGCTTTTGTCTCTGATAGGGTTTTGGCAGATTGCAGACAGCAGCCTTCCTATCCGTTCCTATCTAGGTAGTTTTTGGGCCCCGTCTTTGCTCAGTCTGTCTTTCTGTCTGTGTAAGTGTTTTCATCTTGCTTCACCGTCATTATATGTGGGGGGCTGCCTATTGCTTTGGGGTCTGCTCTGGGGCAGTTAGATTTCCCCTTTCCTTCTTTAGGCCTATGTATCTCTCCGGCTGTGATCGAGGGGTCTAGGTCATCGTAGGAACCCCCCACGGCTACTGCTAGTTGTGTTGATAGGTTCAGGGGTCTGCAATCTGATAGTTGCCAACTTCTCTGGTTTTCTGGACTTAGCTAGCATTTCTGTTTTTGCCTCCTACGGTGACTCAATCATAACAGAATCACCCGCCGAAACGCAGATCCTTGGGTACTCAATAGCAGGAAAGAATTGTGTTAAAAAAAAAAAAAAAAAAGGAGTGTGTATATTCTTTCCTCTATATCTCTGAGGCCGTAGGGGGAATTTTTTTTTTCTCTCAATGGAGATAAAGCAAGTGTCTGATCGTGTGGAGCAGCTCGCTGCTGAAGTGCGAGGAATTTCCGCCTATCTTGCTCGTTCACATGCTGTTGAACCAAAGATCCCCACACCTGATGTATTTTTTGGGGATCGATCTAAATTTTTGAGTTTCAAAAATAATTGTAAATTATTTTTTGCTTTGAAGCCTAACTCGTCAGGGAGCCCCGCGCAGCAGGTTAAAATTGTCATCTCTTTGCTGAGCGGCGATCCCCAGGATTGGGCGTTTTCTTTGAAACCAGATGACCCTATTCTGACTAATGTGAACGCATTTTTTCAAGCCTTGGGGTTGCTGTACGACGAACCTAATGCTATTGATCAGGCTGAAAAGACCCTGTTAGCATTGAACCAGGGTCGAGAATCTGCAGAGTTGTACTGTCAAAAGTTCCAAAAGTGGGCGGTCCTTACTACCTGGAATGATAGTGCCTTGGCTGCTCTCTTTCGGAAGGGTTTGTCAGAAGCCGTAAAAGATACTATGGTGGGATTTCCTGTTCCCGCTGGTCTGGACGATTCTATGTCTTTAGCCATTCAGGTTGATCGGCGTTTACGTGAACGCAGGATTACACGAGAGGTGTTGCCACCGGTTGAACAGACGTCTGAACCTATGCAATGTGATAGAGTTTTGTCTAAGGCGCAACGTCAGGAATTCAGAAGGCATAATAAGCTGTGTTTTTTCTGTGGAGATGCCTCACATATTATTTCTGTTTGTCCTAAACGTGAGAAACGCTTTGCACACACGTTTTCTGTTGGTGGGGTTCAGCCCAAGTTTCTTTTGGTGATTACTCTGATCTGTTCCCTGTCCACATTTTCCGCCAAGGCTTTTGTGGATTCGGGAGCAGCGCTGAACCTAATGGACTTGGATTTTGCTAAACGTTGTGGATTTCCGTTGACACCTCTGCAAACGCCTATCCCTTTTGAGGGGGATTGATGCTACCCCTCTGGCTAAAAATAAACCTCAGTATTGGACCCAGTTGGTCATGCGGGTCACCCCAGACCACCAAGAAAATTGCAGATTTTTGGTGTTGCATGGTCTGCATGATGCCGTTGTTCTGGGGTTTCCCTGGTTGCAGATTCATAATCCAGTTTTGGATTGGAAATCTGTGTCTGTGGTGAGTTGGGGTTGCCGGTGTACCTTTAGTGAGGCTCCGGTTTTTTCCACCTCTCCTCAGTCGCATGAGGTTCCTGACTATTTGGCGGACTTCTATGATGTATTTAGTGAGAATGAGTCTGCGTCCTTGCCTCCTCATAGGAGTTATGACTGTGCAATTGAACTAAGCCCGGGGCGTAAATTTCCTAAGGGTCGGCTCTTCAATTTATCTGTACCCGAGCACGAGGCTATGCGGTCCTATATTAAGGAGGCGTTGGAGAAGGGTCATATTAGACCATCCTCTTCACCCTTAGGTGCCGTTTTTTTTTTTGTGGCCAAGAAGGATGGTTCTTTAAGGCCTTGTATTGATTATCGTGCCCTCAATAAAATTACTATTAAATATCAGTATCCGTTACCCCTGATTTCAGATCTATTCTCTAGAGTCAGAGGTGCTTGCTGGTTTACCAAGCTTGACCTCAGGGGGGCGTATAATCTTATCCGCAATAAGCAGGGGGATGAATGGAAGACGGCGTTTAATACTCCGGAGGGACATTTTGAGTACCTGGTGATGCCTTTTGGGCTCACTAATGCCCCTTCTGTCTTCCAGTGCTTCATGAACGATATTTTCCGAGACTTTGTCGATAAATTTTTGATTATCTATCTGGACGATATTTTGATCTTCTCCAAGGATTGGGATGCTCATGTGGATCATATTCGGACTGTGTTCCGGATCTTGAGAGAGAATTCTCTGTATGTCAAAGGATCAAAATGCCTTTTTGGAGTACAGAGGATTTCTTTTTTGGGATTTATTTTGTCTCCGTCAACTATTGAAATGGACCCGGCCAAGGTACAGGCCATTTATGATTGGGTTCAGCCCACTTCTTTGAAGGCCCTCCAGAAGTTTTTGGGTTTTGCTAATTTTTATCGGAAATTTATAGCAAAATTTTCTAGTATTGCCAAACCATTGACTGACCTGATCAGGAAGGGTGAGGATGTGTTGAATTGGTCTCCGGAGGCGGTTGCTTCCTTTCAGGAGCTGAAGCGTAGATTTACCTCCGCCCCGGTTCTGCGGCAACCTGATGTCTCACTCCCGTTTCAGGTATAGGTGGATGCTTCTGAGATTGGTGCAGGAGCGGTGTTGTCCCAAAAGGATCCGGTAACATCTAAAATGAATCCCTGTGCTTTCTTTTACCGAAAGTTCTCTTCATCTGAACGTAACTATGATGTGGGGAATCGGGAACTGTTGGCCATGAAATGGGCATTTGAGGAGTGGAGACATTGGTTGGAGGGAGCCAAACATCAAGTTGTGGTCCTCACTGACCACAAAAATTTGATTTACCTAGAGTCGGCTAAAGGCTTGAACCCTAGACAGGCTAGGTGGGCCTTGTTTTTTACACGTTTTGATTTTGTGGTCTCTTTCCTTCCTGGAACTAAGAATGTCAAGGCAGACGCCCTCTCTAGGAGTTTCTCTGCTGATTCTCCTGTGGTGACCAAGCCTGCTACAATCTTAGGCGAAGGGGTAGTTCTTTCTGCCATCTCGCCCGATTTGAGACTTGCTCTGCAAGAGTTCCAGGAGGACAAACCTGAGCGTTGCCTCAGTGGAAAGTTGTATGTTCCTGACCAGTGGAAGAAGAGAGTGATGTCTAAAGTTCATTGCTCTGCATTGCTGGTCATCCAGGTATTTTTGGTACTAGAGATCTGGTGAGTCGCTCTTTTTGGTGGCCCACCTTGTCTCATGATGTCAGGAATTTTGTGCAGTCCTGTGGGACTTGCTCCCGGTCTAAATCTTGTTCTCGCTCTAGTGGGTTGTTGATGCCTTTGCCGGTCCCCAGGAGGCCATGGACCCATATTTCAATGGATTTCATCTCTGATATGCCGGTCTCTCAAAGAATGACTGTTATTTGGGTGATTTGTGATAGGTTCTCTAAGATGGTTCATCTTGTACCACTCCCTAAGTTGCCATCTTCCTCTGAGTTGGTGCCCCTGTTTTTGCAACAGGTGGTTCGCTTGCACGGGATTCCTGAGAACATTGTATCTGACAGAGGAGTTCAATTTGTGTCTAAATTTTGGAGGACGTTCTGTTCCAGGTTGGGAATTCAGTTGTCCTTCTCCTCTGCTTTTCACCCTCAGACCAATGGGCAGACAGAGAGAACAAACCAGACCTTGGAGTCGTATTTGAGATGTTTTATTTCTGCTGATCAGGATGATTGGGTTTCATTTTTGCCCTTGGCCGAATTTGCTTTAAATAATAGAGCTAGTTCTGCCACTTTGATGTCACCTTTATTTTGTAACTTTGGGTTTCATCCTCGATTTTCTTCAGGGCAGGTGGAGCCCTCTGCCTGCCCAGGTGTTGACACTGTGGTGGAGAGAATGCACCAGATCTGGGACCAAGTGGTGGATAAGTTATCTCTCTCCCAGGAAAAGGCCCAGCGGTTTTCCAATCGTCATAGGACCATTGGTCCCCAGTTTAAGATTAGTGATATGGTGTGGTTATCATCAAAAAATATTGCTATGAAGGTGGCTTCTCCTAAGTTTAAGCCTAGATTTATTGGACCTTACAAGATTTTGGAGATTATTAATCCGGTCTCTTTTCGTTTGGCTCTTCCTGTCACATTTAAGATCCATAATGTGTTCCATAAGTCCTTGTTGAAGAGGTTTGTTGAGCCAGTTGTGCCTGAGGTGGCACCTCCGGACCCTGTATTGGTTGAAGGTAACTTGGAATATGAGGTAGAGAAAATTCTGGATTCCCGTCTGGCTAGACAGAGACTCCAGTATTTGGTTAAGTGGAAGGGTTATGGTCAGGAGGATAATTCCTGGGTCTCTGCCTCTGATATTCATGCCAAAAGATTGGTGCGTGCCTTTCATCGAGCTCACCCTGATCACCCTGGTAGCGTTGTTGAGGGTTCGGTGACCCCTCCTCAAGGGGGGGATACTGTTGTGAGTTCATTTTCCCCTCCGTCACTGAGGCCTGGTGAACTCCCTATTCTGGTGAAGGAAGGTAGTGAGCCTGATTATCAGGCACCTGGGACTAATGAAGACGATTGGCTGAGTGGAGTCACTGACTGGATTTAAGGCAGCCTATGCCCTTTCTGCCCTGCGGGTGATTTCTCTGTGGACTCTTGGACTCCAGTCTGATTCCTGCTCTCCTAAAGCTAAGTTTTCTGTTTTGCCTTTTTGCATTTAAGATTTGTTTTTGTTTTTCTTGCTTTTTGGATTCTGCCACTCCCTGCTGGAGTGTGCAGTGTTCCGTTAGCGCTGTCTTCTGAAAGTACCTGAGTGCTGATTTAGTTTTTGAAGCTTAGTTGCTTCAGGGCCATTTTTATATCAGCTTGTTGGCTTTTGTCTCTGATAGGGTTTTGGCAGATTGCAGACAGCAGCCTTCCTATCCGTTCCTATCTAGGTAGTTTTTGGGCCCCGTCTTTGCTCAGTCTGTCTTTCTGTCTGTGTAAGTGTTTTCATCTTGCTTCACCGTCATTATATGTGGGGGGCTGCCTATTGCTTTGGGGTCTGCTCTGGGGCAGTTAGATTTCCCCTTTCCTTCTTTAGGCCTATGTATCTCTCCGGCTGTGATCGAGGGGTCTAGGTCATCGTAGGAACCCCCCACGGCTACTGCTAGTTGTGTTGATAGGTTCAGGGGTCTGCAATCTGATAGTTGCCAACTTCTCTGGTTTTCTGGACTTAGCTAGCATTTCTGTTTTTGCCTCCTACGGTGACTCAATCATAACACTGGCCCCACCACTGCACTAATACACACCAAGGAAAAACACAAACAGGGGAACACCACTTAGCTTTACTCTGTTGCACTTGCTCCTGGCAACAGAGTCCACCACCAGAATGCAGCTCTCCTCCTGAATAGCTGCCACCAAGCTCTGTCAGAGCGACAAGGAAATCCCCTCTGACTCCTTCCACACCAGGGCTAAGACAGTGCTGCAAGGAACGCTCTCCAGCTTCTTCCTCCACCAAGGATGGTTGAAATGAACACTATCACCAACAATGATTGCAACACCTGTGACTCTTTTATAGGTAAGAGCCAGCAATCACACCTGCATTAAATCATGTGCACTAAACTAAAGAAACCAGAGTGCAATGACGCTCACCACCACCGGGGGCAAACTTAGAACAAACGACACCACAGTGCAATAATCCTAATGGCCACCGGGAGCAAAAACCAAACCTAAGCACAGAAAAAAAAGGTTACCTGTGCATTTTATATCCTGATCCAGCATGGATCATGACAGTACCTTCCCCTTAATGAGGGGCCTCTGGACCCTCAAGAACACTCCTCATCAGGGAACCACCTAGAGCGGGGACGCACAGACCCAGAGTTCACCCCAGCAACTACCTGCACGTCAGGTTGATGACAAATGAGCCTGCTGGTATTGGCAACGTTTCTGGAGGCACCACACATCTCCGAAGCGCCAACCTGGGGAACGAGTTGTGTATGTGTATGTTTGGTATGAGCTAATAACACTCCATAACACATTTTCACTGGATGTTTTTTGGTGGCCACCCATACACGCTCGTTCACACACAGGTCCGGACCTGAACGTTTATTGTCACTCGTTCGTTTGTCACCATTTGGAGAACTCTTTCTGGGATTGACAACAGAGGCATCCCCCTGTGTCACCACACTCACACCCCCGCACTTCACCAAGGGGTACACCACCCTCCAACCCCTTCCACCACGAGGTCTGCGCCTCCCAGGGTTGGCCAATGGCGAGGGTTGAGCCTTGCCCCTACTCTCCTGCAGCACATCTGCTGCTCTCACCGGAGAGGAAGGGGTCCATTGAAGAGAGACGGCAGAGACGGTAATTCCTAGGCAGCAGCCCTCACACGAGTGCCCCCAGCTGGCCAATCTATTACCGGGTTGTGTTTTTTTAGCCAAGGGAGGCCTAAAACAATAGGTACTGGCATCCCTTCCAAGACGTAGCATGACAAGGACTCCTCTTGATGTCCTATACGCAGATGGATATTCTCTATGACTTGGGTCAAGCTCCCCTGGCTGAGTGGAACAGAGTTTATGGCCTGGATGCTAATAGGTTGGGCTAGCATCCTACACCTCAGACCATGAATCTGGACAAAGCGAGCATCCACCAGACTGACTCCTGCTCCGCTGTCCACAAGCACTGGTATAACCTCCGGTACCCCGCCAGACAAGACCTCTGCTGACATGGTACCTTGGGAGGGCAAAATGGAGGAAATGTATACTCCCTGGTTGCCTCCCTCCAAGCGACCAGGGGAATGCGGCTTCTCAGATGGCACAGATAATTTGGCGCACAATGGGCAAGCCTTCAGGACATGACCAGTCTACCCACAGTACAAAAATGCCGACACCACTCCCCGAACCATAGGCAGCTCCGAATACAAACTAGCTACTCCTACATGCATATGTTTGTCTGGAGACTTGTCATGAACTGGGCAGGCTCTCATAAAATGGCCAGGCTTCCCACAGGAAAAGCATACCCCCCACCACGACGAGCCGCAGACACCCCCGTTTTTGTATCAACAACACCGGGCTGTCTGGGTTCCTCCGTCCGCACTGGTGGGTCCTCCTCCCTAGCGAGGACATCAGTGGGCACTTTTTGTATATGTCTTTCCCTGAGGCGTCTATCCACCTGGATGGCAAGGGACATGGCGGCCTCCAGCGACCTGGTGGTGGCGTACGGCTCCAGAGTATCCTGCAACTTTGGAGACAAACCCTGCAAAAATTGACTCCTAAATGCAGGGTCATTCCACTGAGTGTTAGTGGCCCACCTCCTAAACTCTGAGCAATACTCCTCAGCAACCCGGGCTCCCTGTTTACACCTACGGAGTCGGGATTCCGCCAGGGTGACGCCATCAGGATCCCCATACACAAGCGCCAAAGCCGCAAAAAACTTGTCCACGGACACCAGTGATGGAGAATCGTCCGGTAGGGAGAAGTCCCAGGATTGGGGATCCCCTTTAAGAAGGGACATAATGATTTCCACCCATTGCTCTTCACTCCCTGATGAACGAGGGCGCAGCCTGAAATATAATTTGCAGGCTTGTTGGAACATCAAGAACTGATCTCTCTCTCCAGAAAATCTGTCAGGGAGGGATATCTTGGGTTCTGGCAGAGCCTGTTCCTGATCCAAGCCCCCAGAGCCCACCAACAGCCGCAGCTGCTTCACCAACCCTCCGCGCAGCCCCCTAATCTCATTAGTAAGGATCTGCCAGATTTGGGCAAAGGGCTGAACAGGGTCCATGGCTCAGCAGAAAAAAAGTTGTCGGTTGGTGATAATGTCACGTGCCCTGTCCTGTGTGACGCGACCAGAAGGCCGGTAACTGAAACAACAGGACGCGGCACGTGTAATTGTCCTGTGTGACACGGCCCGCAGGCCAGTAACTAATGCAACTAGACACAGGGGAAAGGGAAACAGTTACAATGGTGGGCCCTGCGATAGGGAAAGGGGACGTGGAGACCTCCTGCACTCCCCTGAGTCAGTGTCCCTAACGCTCCTAACGTTTCCTATGCTGGTTCCGCACCGGGCGCCACTCAGGAACCTTTCCCCCTGGCACACCCTGCACCTATCCCTTGCTAGGGCGCTGGGTGGCGCAGGCACTGGCCCCACTGCTGCACTAATACACACCAAGGAAAAACACAAACAGGGGAACACCACTTAGCTTTACTCTGTTGTACTTGCTCCTGGCAACAGAGTCCACCACCAGAATGCAGCTCTCCTCCTGAATAGCTGCCACCAAGCTCTGTCAGAGCGACAAGGAAATCCCCTCTGACTCCTTCCACACCAGGGCTAAGACAGTGCTGCAAGGAACGCTCTCCAGCTCCTTCCTCCACCAAGGATAGTTGAAATGAACACTATCACCAACAATGATTGCAACACCTGTGACTCTTTTATAGGTAAGAGCCAGCAATCACACCTGCATTAAATCATGTGCACTAAACTAAAGAAAGAGTGCAATGACGCTCACCACCACCGGGGGCAAACTTAGAACAAACGACACCACAGTGCAATAATCCTAATGGCCATCGGGGGCAAAAACCAAACCTTAGGCTGGTTTCACATTTGCGTTTTTTAGCGCTGGAAAAAAACGCATACGTGCGCATGCGATTTTTCCCCTATATTTAACATGGGTGCGCATACCTGCGCACTTGTAAGCGCATGTATGCGATTTTCATGCGCTGCGTTTTTTTGGGGTGTGCGTTGGTATTTTCCAGACGCTGCATGTTGCATTTTTTGGCCCTTGAAAAAATCGCATGCGCACGTATGCGCACGTTTTGCGCTAAAAATGGCCATTATAGCCTATGGATGCGCATACGTGCGCACTGGCATGCGCAGGTATGCGCTTTTTTAGCGCAGCGTTTTTTGGGTGGTGTCCACTTTTTATCCTAGTTAGAATCTTCTAAAGTCCAAAAAAAAAAAGGCTATATAAAGGAGGTGCCTGCCAAAACTCTGCCACTACTACACTAGACAGATTGAAGAGCAGACATTCAACCAAGAACACATTATATCAGCGAAGAATGTGAGTATATTACATTATATGCCTGTCCTTTTAAATTATGTATGTACTAATGATTTTTATTATTTTTACATGCAGTATGTCTTCAGAATCGGAGTATTCCCCATCGCGGCAGGAATTGGCGCAAGCAGACCGTGAGGTGATTATTTTCGTGCATCTGGTAAGTATATCTGCTGCTTCTCCAAATCTCTTACGTTTTTTTCAACTTTCAGACATCGTCATCATCATCTGCGGACGGGAATAGTGAGGGCGAACAGCAGGAGCAGCGAAGCCAAGTCCCGGTGGTGATACGTAATGTAAGTATCAAATGATTTGTAATGTTTTTTTTTTTTTTTTATCTTCTATTTTTACTCTTTTTTTTTTTTCTTTTTTTGTAACTTTTTAGTCAATTTAAATTTGATTATTCTAATGAATGTGTTTTGTCTAGGTTCCACAACGGGATGAAGACGTCTACCTGGATAATGAGCAGCTCATCAGCCTGGTCCAGGAGCGTTCGCCGTTGTGGGACAGCCGTGACCGGCTGTACAAGGACAATGTGGTGACACGGCGGCTATGGAATGAGGTGGCCGCAGCGTTGATGGATGGCTGGGACAGCGCCACAGCATCCGCCAAAAAGGCGTTTAGTGAGTATTTCCCTGCTCTGTATTGTGCCGCAGTGACTGTTGTCCTTGACGGCACTGTTGGGTTTCGTGCTAGGCGTATTCTAGCAGGAAACCCAACAGTGTCATCGTGGTCTACAGTGACTGCTTTGAGTATTGTATTGCTACATTGTGCCGCAGTGACTGTTGTCCTTGACGGCACTGTTGGGTTTCGTGCTAGGCGTATTCGAGCAGGAAACCCAACAGTGTCATCGGGGTCTACAGTGACTGCTTTGAGTATTGTATTGCTACATTGTGCCGCAGTGACTGTTGTCCTTGACGGCACTGTTGGGTTTCGTGCTAGGCGTATTCTAGCAGGAAACCCAACAGTGTCATCGGGGTCTACAGTGACTGCTTTGAGTATTGTATTGCTACATTGTGCCGCAGTGACTGTTGTCCTTGACGGCACTGTTGGGTTTCGTGCTAGGCGTATTCTAGCAGGAAACCCAACAGTGTCATCGTGGTCTACAGTGACTGCTTTGAGTATTGTATTGCTACATTGTGCCGCAGTGACTGTTGTCCTTGACGGCACTGTTGGGTTTCGTGCTAGGCGTATTCTAGCAGGAAACCCAACAGTGTCATCGTGGTCTACAGTGACTGCTTTGAGTATTGTATTGCTACATTGTGCCGCAGTGACTGTTGTCCTTGACGGCACTGTTGGGTTTCGTGCTAGGCGTATTCTAGCAGGAAACCCAACAGTGTCATCGTGGTCTACAGTGACTGCTTTGAGTATTGTATTGCTACATTGTGCCGCAGTGACTGTTGTCCTTGACGGCACTGTTGGGTTTCGTGCTAGGCGTATTCGAGCAGGAAACCCAACAGTGTCATCGTGGTCTACAGTGACTGCTTTGAGTATTGTATTGCTACATTGTGCCGCAGTGACTGTTGTCCTTGACGGCACTGTTGGGTTTCGTGCTAGGCGTATTCTAGCAGGAAACCCAACAGTGTCATCGTGGTCTACAGTGACTGCTTTGAGTATTGTATTGCTACATTGTGCCGCAGTGACTGTTGTCCTTGACGGCACTGTTGGGTTTCGTGCTAGGCGTATTCTAGCAGGAAACCCAACAGTGTCATCGTGGTCTACAGTGACTGCTTTGAGTATTGTATTGCTACATTGTGCCGCAGTGACTGTTGTCCTTGACGGCACTGTTGGGTTTCGTGCTAGGTGTATTCTAGCAGGAAACCCAACAGTGTCATCGGGGTGTACAGTGACTGCTTTGAGTATTGTATTGCTAAATTGTGAAGCAGTGAGTGTTGTACTTGACGGCACTGTTTTTTTTTATCAACAGTGGACAAAGTCCGAACACGTTGGCGTTCGATCAAGGACCGCTTCAACAGTGATGTTCGTGCTGAGGGCCAGGTTCGCAGTGGATCTGCGTCAAGGACCAGAACTAGATACCGTCACTATCACGCGTTGCAGTTCCTAAGACCGGTCCTTGCCACAAGATCGTAAGTATTATACATTTTGGGTTTTTATTTTTATTAATCTGTGTTTTTCTAATCCACAGCTGATGCTTCTTGTAAAGGCATGGTAGTAATGATTTTCCTTTCTTCCACAGCACCTGGAGCAGCACCCTGCAACCTGGCCCTGGAGCGGTCCTTCGTCGGACGTCCTCTGACCCGTCCCAGCCATCCGACAGCCAGGAAGCACCTTGCAGGTCCCACACACACACAGCTGGTGACCAGGAAGCTGGGCCATCAGGTGTTCCCCTGTCCCAGGTCTCTGCCACTGGTTATGCGGGCACTACCCGCCAGCGGCAGAGGGCCTTGGACAGGAATGTCTTGCCCGAGTTTATGCATTTGAGCGAGACATTTAATTCCAGCCTCAAGTCACTGTCCGACAGAGTTGAAAGCGGTTTTGCACTGATGGAACGTGGTTTTAACCACTTTGAACACCGCTTCAATTCTGTAGAACAGCGCCTTGACCGTCTGGAGGCCGACCTCAACAGACCAGCACACCATTTTTTTAGTAAGATTGAAAAGGGCATGGCGGAACACCTTAGTCCTGATCAACAGCTGAATGTGCTGCAGGCCTGCAACAATGCTTTCTTGCAGGCTATGCAGCATAATCGGTACGGTCAGCAGTCAGTGGTGTCCTTTCCACCTGTGCCACCATTGACTCGCTTCACCTCACTACCGACTTGTGCTGCATACCACTGCACGGACACCTCTCTTCAAAGGCTGGACACCCACCGTTACACCACCACAAGTCTGAGTGCAGCTGGTCACTTCACCGACACCACCATGGCAAGCGCTGCTCCTGTCTGGAGCACCACCGCCAATCCCATGCATGCGTGGAGCTCAGCCACCACTAGGCAAACATGGAACAGCCCTGCCGCTACAACAACATGTAGTAGCCCTGCCACCACCACTCTGCAAACCTGGGCCATCACTGCCGCCACCAGTCCTCCTGCAAGGACGAGCACTGACCAAGAAGAGCAGCATCAGCCACCTCAGCAGCAGCAGCCAACTCAGCAGACGCCACCTCAGCAGCAGCAGCCACCTCAGCAGCAGCCGCCACCTCAGCAGCAGCAGCAACCACCTCAGCAGCAGCCGCCACCTCAGCAGCAGCAGCAACCACCTCAGCAGCAGCAACCACCTCAGCAGCAGCTGCCACCTCAGCAGCAGCCGCCACCTCAGCAGCAGCCGCCACCTCAGCAGCAGCCGCAACCTCTGCAGCAGCAGCCGCCACCTCAGCAGCAGCAGCCATACCAGCAGACGGGGGACCTACATTCCATATTTGCCCCTACTTCAAGGCGAAATCAATCAAGGCGGGCATTGGGCCAAAGTCGGTCCAGGCACACAAGCCTACGGCGACATGCCATTACAACTAATGTAACTGAACAGATTTCCTCTCCTACAAGTGTTCCAAGTTTAATTCCCTTAACTGGACTACCTTCCCCCACAAGTTTTGTTGCCCCTTCCCCTCAAACACCGTCTTCAACTGCAAGTGTTGCATATTCCCTGCACACCCCCAAATTGAAACCATCTGCCCCCAAACGCCGTAAAAAATAATTTTTAAATTTTTTTTTTGTGATAAAAAATAAATTTACATTTGTGGTTCACCATTAATAAGTTTCATTAATGTTGTTTGCGCCGCTCACACACACTGATGGGTAAATACATGTTAAAAACCAACCCAAGGGCTAGTATAGTCATATGTGAAATAACATGGACTAGTATAGTCATTCCAAGGCCTAGTGTAATAACTCTAGTTTTACAAAATAGAATCTGGTTTCATGAAAAACAAACTGTTGAAACTTGTCTAAAAAATAAGTTTCTTTCTAGTTTCACCAGTTTGTTTTTGGTGAAACAAGATGCTAGTTGTTAAAAATCGAGTTATTACAGTAGGCCTTGGTATGACTATACTAGGCCGTGGTATTTCACATATACTACTAGCCCCAAGGCCTAGTATACTCATATTTGAAATACCACGGCCTAGTATAGTCATTCCAAGGCCTAGTGTAATAACTCTAGTTTTACAAAATAGAATCTGGTTTCATGAAAAACAAACTGTTGAAACTTGTCTAAAAAATAAGTTTCTTTCTAGTTTCACCAGTTTGTTTTTGGTGAAACAAGATGCTAGTTGTTAAAAATCGAGTTATTACAGTAGGCCTTGGTATGACTATACTAGGCCGTGGTATTTCACATATACTACTAGCCCCAAGGCCTAGTATACTCATATTTGAAATACCACGGCCTAGTATAGTCATTCCAAGGCCTAGTGTAATAACTCTAGTTTTACAAAATAGAATCTGGTTTCATGAAAAACAAACTGTTGAAACTTGTCTAAAAAATAAGTTTCTTTCTAGTTTCACCAGTTTGTTTTTGGTGAAACAAGATGCTAGTTGTTAAAAATCGAGTTATTACAGTAGGCCTTGGTATGACTATACTAGGCTGTGGTATTTCACATATACTACTAGCCCCAAGGCCTAGTATACTCATATTTGAAATACCACGGCCTAGTATAGTCATTCCAAGGCCTAGTGTAATAACTCTAGTTTTACAAAATAGAATCTGGTTTCATGAAAAACAAACTGTTGAAACTTGTCTAAGTTTCTTTCTAGTTTCACCAGTTTGTTTTTGGTGAAACAAGATGCTAGTTGTTAAAAATCGAGTTATTACAGTAGGCCTTGGTATGACTATACTAGGCCGTGGTATTTCACATATTACTATACTACTAGCCCCAAGGCCTAGTATACTCATATTTGAAATACCACGGCCTAGTATAGTCATTCAAAGGCCTAGTGTAATAACTTTTAATGGAGCAGATTACATTCATCCACTCAATGCTGACTTGTATTCCCCATGGACTTTCATTGGGGTTGGGTTTTGAGTGTTGTGTTTTGAGAAAATCACATACTTTGTTTTAAACTATTTGCACAATTTTATCTTGAAAAAAAATGGTTTCCTGATTCATGGCCTGCAGCTTTGCTCATTCCAATATATTTAACGCAGACTAGCAATGCTGCATTTTAACTCGTATGTGTATTTACCTGCCCAGGTGTGTGAACATAATAAAATTCAGTTATACATGGGAAGTTTTTTAATTAATCGGAGTTTAAAAAATATAGTGCACTCAGTAATGGTATCAAATAAGGATTTTTATTACCATAAACAACAACATTACACCATTTCATCTTGCCAGTGCACCCGTCCTACATCAGAAATAAAGTAGGCCGCAAATTTGTCCCTCATTTGGCCAACTTCAACGGATGACCTGAGAGTGTGCTGAGTGAATTCAGGCAATGGGTTAGGAGCATCATCGTCCAGTTCAAAGGTCGGGTGCTCTTTAGCCATCACAAAGTTATGTAGAACCACACAGGCCTTCACCACCTCATCGACTGTTTCAAGTTTAAGATTAATGGCCGTGCCCAGAATTCGCCATCTGGAAACAAGAATCCCAAAAGCACACTCGACAGTTCTTCTGGCCCTGGTCAGCCTGTAATTAAAAATTTTTTTGGTGTGGTCCAAGTCCCGGCTGGAGTAGGGTTTCAGTAAGTTTCCGCACATTTGAAAAGCCTCATCGCCAACCATTACAAAGGGCAGTGGCGGAGCTTCGGTGTGAGGAAGAGGCCGTGGCATAGGGAAATTAAATTGGTTGCCATACAACCTCCGGCCCATGTCTGAGTTTTTAAAAGCCTGCGAGTCATTACCACGGCCAAATGCTCCAATGTCCACTGCTACAAACATACATCCGGCATCCGCAATTGCAATGAGTACTATTGAAAAGTACTTTTTGTAATTATAGTACTCAGATCCCGTTCTTTGGGGTTTGATGATCCGTATGTGTTTCCCATCAACAGCTCCCAAACAGTTGGGAAAATTGCATACTGTCCAGAATTTGTCAGCAATTTCCATCCACTTTTCAGCGGTGGGCAGGGGCATAAATTCTGGGCAAAGAACATTCCAGAGAGCCCGGCAGGTGTCAGCAACAATTCCAGACAAGGTAGAGATTCCAATACGGTACTGGAAGTGTAGTGAGGATAGGGTTTCTCCAGTCGCCAGGAATCTGTGAACAGACAAAGAAGTAAAATTAATATTTATGTATATTATTTTTAAAAACTATAAAAAAAATATTAGTACATTCACGAAAACTAATTACCCAAGGTTTTGAATACTAAATTTACAAAAAAAAACATCAGACCACACCCCTTTGTTTTTAAAACATACCGTAATGTCACCAGTAGCCGTTCCTCAGGAGGAATCGCACGACGGAGCTGTGTGTCCTGTCTCCGGATGGATTGTTGGACACGAGCAAGCAAATCCATGAAACTTTCGTGGGACATCCGGATATAATCTGTAAATTTCTCCGGGTTTGACTGGAGCTCGCTGTAGAGGGTATGGTATGCCCCACGGCTCTCCCGGAGTTCAACAATCGGATGTATCCACATACGCCGCCGTCTTCGCTGCCTCTCTCTCTTCCTTTGTTCATGGCAAGCAACTGCATACGCCTGAGCCATCGCGATGTCCAAATCCAAGTTGAAGTGAAAACTCTTCCAGCGCAGATCCATGGTCACGAGAAGAATCAAGCAAATGTGAAGAATACTGTAGACAGGGTGTATATATATTAACATACCACACCCACAATGAAGTCCCATTGGTCTTGTGTGTTGTTGAATGGTTGTTTTTTCTTTTTTGTGGGGTTTTTCCAAAATCTGTAAAAAAACGCAAACGCACAAAAAACGCATACAAACGCGCAAAAACGCTGCGTTTTTTTCCTGCATGCGCATTAAAATGCTGGAAAAAAACGCAGCGTTTGTATGCATTTGTATGCGTTTTTTTAATGCGTTTTTTTGCGGGAAAAACGCGCTGCAAAAAAAAGCAAGTGTGAAACTAGCCTAAGCACAGAAAAAAAAGGTTACCTTTGCTTTTTATATCTTGATCCAGCATGGATCATGACTCTCATACTCCAAATTATCTTTAACCAATACAGGGTCAGGAGGCGCCGCCATGGGAACTTCTGGCTCCACAAACCTCTTCAACAAAGATTTATGAAAAACGTTATGAATAGAGTTGAGCGAAACGGGTCGGCCAAATTCAGAATCCGCCAACTTTTGCTAAAGTCGGGTTTCGCCGATCGAAACCCGACAATAGCGTGAGGTCGGCCATGAGGTCGCCGACTTGAGCGCCAAAGTCGCGTTTCCCACAATCCTTCCAGCACCTATTTTCAGCCAATCATTAAGGACGCACACTGTGGGCAATGCGATTACATCGTCAGCGGCCCTCACCATATTAGAGAAGGGCATGCAAGTGATTGGCTGTCTTTGTGTGGAGTCACAGTGCCTATAAAAGGCCGTGACCGCCGACCGCCATCTTACTTCTGCCGATCTTAGCATAGGGAGAGGTTGCTGCTGATCGTTCTCAATATGGAGAGTGTTTAGGCAGGGAAAAAGTAAAAAAAATTGCTTGTGCTGATAGCGAATGTCACTGTAAAACACAACTGTATAGTGTGCAGTGACAGGGGAGGATATATTTGTGTGCAGCAGCTCTGTTGGTTATTAGGCTGCCTTATAAGGCTCCCTGATAGCTGCATTGCTGTTTGCACACTGCTGTGCAGAGTGCTTTTTTAAAAGCAAAAATATTTTTTTTCCTTTTCTCTGCACAGTTATCAAGCATTGATTTTTTTCACACTTTTTTGTGCAGCAGCTCTGTTGGTGATTAGGCTGCCTTATAAGGGCACCTGATAGCTGCATTGCTGTTTGCACACTGCTGTGCAGACTGGTTTTCTAAAAGCAAAAATAGAAGCACAGTAGATACTGAGCGTAAATTTTTTCACACACAGTATAGAGGTGTATGCTCCTCACACACTACCGTTTCCCGGCTGGTATCACGGACAAATACATGCTATATGTGTGTGACTCTGTAAAAAAATACACAGAGATTAACATTTTTCCATATATACACCATATAGGGGTGTCCGATTCTCAAACAGTATTGGATATCTGGTGTTTTTATTACGGTCACATCTCCACAGAGTCAGCGTGTGTGCGTGACACTCCATAAATACATACACGGACATTTCCATTTCTCCATACACCGAATTGACTGCTGTCCGATTCTCAAACGATATCGGATATCTGGTGTTCTTAGTTATTACGGTCACATCTCCACAGAGTCAGCGTGTGTGTGTGACACTCCGTAAATACATATACAGACATTTCCATTTTTCCATATACCGTATTGACTGCTGTCCGATTATCAAACAGTATCGGATATCTGGTGTTCTTAGTTATTACGGTCACATCTCCACAGAGTCAGCGTGTGTGTGTGTGACACTCCATAAATACATATACGGACATTTCTATTTCTCCATACACTGTATTGACTGCTGTCCGATTCTCAAACAGTATCGGATATCTGGTGTTCTTAGTTATTACGGTCACATCTCCACAGAGTCAGCGTGTGTGTGACACTCCGTAAATACATATACAGACATTTCCATTTCTCCATACACCATACTGACTGCTGTCCGATTCTCAAACAGTATCGGATATCTGGTGTTCTTATTATAGTCAGTGAGCATCTACACAGAGTCAGCGTGTGTGTGTGACACTCCATAAAGACATATACGGAGATTGACATTTTCACCAACAACACATACAGCTGTACACTTCTGATACAGTACTGTATATCTGCTTGTTGGATTATGGTCAAATACATACTGGGTGAGCGTCTGTGACTCCCAAAATATATACGGAGATTTCACTTTTACATACACATTAAACAGCTGTACGCTCCTCATACAGTACCATTTCTCTGCTGGTATTTTTGGTACATTTTCCCAAACATGATGAAGTCTGGTAGAAGAAGTCGTGGACGTGGGCGGGGGGGCGCAGCAGGTACTGATGGTGGTGGTGGTGCATCTGCTGGTACTGCCAAAAGCACAATAGCAGCTAAGACAGGAGGTGTTGAGCCTGCGTCATCATCTGGCACAAGAAGGCCTTTAAGCTTCCCTTTTCTGGGAGTAGGTTAACCGCTTTTAAAGCCGGAGCATCAAGATCAGGTTTTGGCTTACATTGCCGAAACAGCCTCCAGCTCTATTGCCTCCTTTTCTGATGTTACAAAAACTGCAAGCACAGAGTCGTCAGTGCAGGCTTCTGGTCAGGAACCACCCCTTTCCTTGTCTCCTTCACCCCCACTAAAAGTGAAGGATGCGGCAGCCCACACTTCAGATTACTCCATGGAGCTCTTTCCACAGGCCATGCCTGTGTTATCAAGTGAAATTCTGAATTCCCCAGTCCAACATGAATCAGAGATGGAGTGCACTGACGCACAGCCACTGCTAGATGATTCTGCTGGTACATTGACCCACAGCACTACATTCCCCTCGCACTCTACAGAGCCAGAATGTGACACTGATGAAACTCAGGTGCCCCTTCCCGCATACTATACCACATTACATGGTGACACAGAGGAAGGTGCAGATGAAAGTGCCGGTTCCCTGAGAAGGTGGGGGGGTCCTACTTATGGGCGACGGCAGTGGCACAGGGCCCCTCATTGTACGCAAAAGTGTCTCTGCCGGTGGGAGGGCCCACTCGCCATCAGACATACCATCGTACTGGAGCATTATGAATTGTGGTATGTGTTAAAAGGGTGCACTGACACTCTTTGGCCCAGGGCACACGAAAACTTGGCACCAGCCCTACCCCCCCACAACTTTAGCCAAATAACCCCCAGTTTTCAAAGCGTAACTATTTTTATAAAGTAAATTAAGGTTGCTAAGCTTAAGTAATAAGAATTGATGTCGTTGGCATTGAAATGGGCACTGTAGGTGTGTTTACTATCCTCCACTCCATGACGACTTTGCTTCCCCATTGACTTGGACCCTCTCAGTCACCGTACCGGGATCCCTTGGGCGAGCTGGCCAGGTGGTGCTGACCCCTATACAGGGACCGTTAGAAGCAGGCCCGAAGGAGTCGAATACCGTGACAGCTGGTACCAAGAGGGGTGGCTCAGGAACGGAAGTGATAGACAAGGCAGAGTGTCAGGAGAGACTGGAGTTAGGAGTGACCGGAGTCAGGAGTGACAGGAGTCAGGAGTAACCAGAGTCAGGAGTGACTGGAGTCAGAGGTGACCGGCGTCAGGAGTAACAGGAGTCAGGAGTAACCGGAGTCAGGAGTGACTGGAGTCAGAGGGGACCGGAGTCAGGAGGGACCGGAGTCAGGAGTAACCGGAGTCAGGAGAGCCAGGAGTCAGGAGTGACCGGAGTCAGGAGTGACTGGAGTCAGAGGTGACCGGAGTCAGGAGCGACTGGAGACAGGAATAACCAGACTGGGCCAGAGTACCGTAAGAAAGGCACATGATAATCAGGCACCTCCATGAGGGAGGAGCCGCCTGATATACCCTGTGCAGGAGCTTGATTGGTGCTCGCTCACAGGGGTGATGCAGAAGGGGTTAAAAGGAGAGAAGGGCGTCCCAGAATCTCGAAGGGGCCAATGTACCGGCGACCCAGCTTATAAGAAGGGATTTTCAAGCGGATGTGCTTGGTTGACAGCCAGACTTTGTCACCTGGATGGTATGGCAGGAGATCCCTCCGTCTTTTGTCGGCATGTCTCTTTATCCGGGCTGCAGCCTGTACAAGAGCCTCTTTGGTCTTCCTCCAGACCTGGGAAAACTCTTGGGAGAGGGCATCGGCGGCGGGTACGCCGGAGGATGAAGATACTGGTAGAGGCACACCTGGATTCTGACTGGAGACCACAAAAAATGGAGACTTGGTGGTGGATTCATTGGAGTGATTGTTATGGGCGAACTCTGCCCATGGAAGAAGGTCGACCCAATTGTCGTGGTGGGCGTTAGAAAAGTTCCACAGTTAGGAGGTCAAGACTTGATTGACCCGTTCGACTTGCCAATTGGTCTGTGGATGATAAGCGGAAGAGAAATCCAGGGATATGCCCAAGAGTTTACAGAGTGCTCTCCAGAAGCGGGAGGTCAACTGTACCCCGCGGTCAGACACGATTCGCTGAGGAAGCCCGTGTAATCTGAAAATCTGTTGAATGAAGACCTTAGCCAATTTGGAGGCCGTGGACAAGCCAGGTAATGGGACAAAATGGGCCATTTTGGAAAACCGATCGACTACCACCAGAACTGTCGTGCATCCAGAAGAGCGGGGTAAGTCGGTAACAAAATCCATGGCGATGTGTTGCCAAGGAGCTTCGGGAACAGGCAACGGCTGAAGGAGACCGGGGAACAAGCTTCTAGGTACCTTGCTCCTGGCGAAAATTGAGCAGGAGGCCACGAAGTCTGACACATCTTGGCATAGAGAAGGCCACCAGTAATAACGGGAAACCAACGCAAGGGTCCACTTGATGCCAACATGTCCAGCGATCTTGGAGGAGTGGCCCCAGCCTAGTACTTCTGCCCTTTTGTCTTGCTGGACGAGGGTCTTACCCGGTGGCACGGAATGAAGATTCACGAGAGCTACCAAGATAACTCGGGCAGGATCGATAACATGTGACGGAGCCTCCTCCACTTCTGGTGACTGCAGGGACCGGGCGAGAGCATCTGCTTTGGTATTTTTGTCACTGGGTCGGAAGTGGAGCTCAAAGTCGAAGCGAGAAAAAAACAATGACCACCTGGCTTGTCTGGAGTTGAGTCTTTGAGCCGACTGGAGGCAGGCCAAGTTTTTGTGGTCGGTGAATATGGTGAAGGGATGGACTGCCCCTTCCAGGAGATAATGCCACTCCTCTAGCGCCATCTTTATGGCCAGCAACTCTCGATCCCCAATCGTGTAGTTACATTCTGCGGGTGAAAATGACTTGGAGAAGAACCCCCACAGTGCCAAGCACCCAGTGGACGTCTTTTGAGAAAGAATCGCCCCAGCCCCAGTAGAAGATGCGTCTACCTCCAAAATGAAGGGCTTGCCGACCTCTGGCCGATGCAAAACCAGAGCCGTGGCAAAGGCCTGCTTCAAGGCGAGGAATGCGTCTTCAGCTTCCGAGGACCAGATGTTTGGTCTTGCTCCCTTCCGGGTAAGGGCAACAATAGGCTTGGTTAAAGCAGAGAAGTGCGGGACGAATTGCCTATAGTAATTTGCGAAGCCCAAGAATCGTTGAATGGCCTTCACTCCGACAGGTCGTGGCCATTTGAGCACCGCGGATAATTTCTCTGGGTCCATTCGCAACCCCGAGTCCGTGATGATATACCCCAAGAAGGGTAGAGAGGTCTGCTTGAACAGGCATTTTTCCAACTTGGCATTAAGTTGATTCTCCCGCAGGCGTTGCAAGACCAGGCGAACACTCCTCCTAGGAGAGGAAAGGTCTGGTGAAAAGATGAGGATGTCATCTAAATACACCACGAGGCATGAGTTCAGAAGGTCTCGGAAGACATCGTTAGCAAATTCTTGGAAGACCGCTGGGGCATTACAAAGACCAAAGGGCATGACCAAATATTCATAATGGCCATCCCGCGTGTTGAAGGTGGTCTTCCACTCATCTCCGGCACGTATTCGGACCAAATTGTAGGCCCCCCATAGATCCAGTTTGGTAAAGATCCGGGCACCACGCAGGTGGTCAAACAATTCGGGGATAAGTGGTAGAGGATACCTATTCTTGACCATGATGTTATTTAAGCCTCGGTAGTCAATGCAAGGTCGAAGGAACCCATCCTTCTTACGAACAAAGAAAAACCCAGCCCCTGCTGGGGAAGATGACTTCCGGATAAAGCCCCTGGCCAAATTTTCCTGGATGTACTCCGTCATGGCTGAGGTCTCAGAGTCATTAAAGGAATTATTATGATTTTTATTTATTTTTTCAATAAATCAAGTAAAGTGAAAAAACACCGCAAACAGAGATCAGATTCCAAACATGAGTATTACACGGTTACGTTTCGACCTATACCTAGGTCTTTCTCAAACCATACGGCAAGATAAAGAAAAATTATTTACCACACTAAACAAAGTGATCAAGATAATGTACAAAAGGCTAGAGACATAGTGGACATAAATATATACAAAATTAATAAAATTTAAAAAGGGTGTATGCTGAAAAACCCTATAGATACATAATATATAAACATCTATATATGCACACATAGGACTACACATGGATCTGCGCAATAACAGGAATGCAGTGTAAGACAAGAAGATGGTCATAGGAGATATTGCAGACTATTGGCAAACAAATATACAATACTAATCATAATGTGCTTGGATAAATGGAAAACGAAGCTGGGTGGTGGAGGAGAGCGGCTGGCTCAGGAAAGTATAGCAAACATGAGATACTAACCTCAATAGGAGTGTCAAGGTATATGGAAAGAGGACAATTTTTCAGAGTCCCAAAGTAAGGGCTGTGGGAAAAAAGAAGAGATAATAAGAAAAAAGGAAAAGAGGGTAAGCAGGGCGCCAGGGGGTGCTGCTGTACTGACTGTGGCAAGAGAGCGGCAGGGATCTGTGGTGTGGTGGGTGGAGGCAAGAATGCCTCGGTTTATATATGTTGAGAGTCACTATGAGGCTGGGAGGAGGGGAGATTACGGGCGCAGGTGTCCAAGAGCTAGTAAACGACGTCATGACGTCGGTAAGAGGCTGGGAGCGTCTGAGGAGGAGATTTCACTTGGAGCAAGCGCTGTAGGAGGAGAGAGCAGGAGGGGGCAGGGCGCCTGCGTGACTGAGCAGGAGAAATGTAAACAGATGCGCGCTATGGCACCTGTGTAGTGTGTGAGGCTATGAGGAAACAGAGATAAGGGAAAAGGGACTGCATTATTATCTTGCAGTATGGTTTGAGAAAGACCTAGGTATAGGTCGAAGCGTAACCGTGTAATACTCATGTTTGGAATCTGATCTCTGTTTGCGGTGTTTTTTCACTTTTCTTGATTTATTGAAAAAAAATAAATAAAAATAATAATTCCTTTAATGACTCTGATGCAAGTGACATTCAATTTTGAGTGCGACTGTCTACTCGTTGACTTTTACCTGTGGTATATCCACGTTCAGTCAGCACCTCCTCCTACAGCATGAGTGCGCGTCTTTATTTTTTCTATATGGCTGAGGTCTCTGCAGGCGACAACGGGTGTATTCTTCTCCTGGGAGGAGTAGCTCCCGGAACTAGCTCGATTGGGCAATCGTAGGCCCGATGCGGAGGAAGAGTCTCAACTTCCTTCTTGTTGAAGACATCCGCAAATGAATGGTAGGCCACAGGGAGCCCCGGAAGATCAGCAGGCACTTGGTGCAGACTGGTACGGGTAACAGGCAGCAGATAACATTCTTGGCAAGAGTGACCCCAGCGAAGGACTTCCCCGGAGCGCCAAGCAAGGACTGGCTCGTGCGACCAGAGCCAGGGCAGGCCAAGGAGCAGAGAATGAGACAAATTAGGCAAAACATAAAAAGCAATTCTCTCCCGGTGGAGAGCTCCGATCTGCATTTCCAGCTCAAGAGTGACCGTGGTGACGGGAACAGGTAACGGCTTGCCATCCACCGAAGTGATCACACGCGGTTCTTCAAGGGTGACGACAGGAATTTGAAACTTGTCCACCTCTTCCATCCAAATTAAGTTGCCCGCCACACCCGAGTCCACATACGCCTCCACAGATCTATGCTCCCGACCTAAGAGAATCAAAGCTGAGATAGTAAGGGGTAGTTTTAGGAGTGGCGGAAGGCACTAAATAAAAATGTAAATAAAGTGCCTTCGCCACTCGGGGTCCACCGTGCGGAGGATGGAAAACCGCAGCTAAGTGACGACAGCAATCTGGCGGAAGTGTGCACGGGGTTAAAGTACACCCAAAGTGCACAGCACAGACTCTGTTGAACTCACAGAGTCGTATAGACAAATGATAAACATAAGTATGCTGAACCTGTTTGGTGCACAGGAATTCAGCAGCACACAGACGGTAAATGGTCACCGGAGTAGTTAAAATATGACAGCACTACAACCGCAGAGACCTACCGTGGTGACCAGTGTGCAAAGCGTTGCAACCGCAAACGCGCAAATAAGCTGCTACTGCAGCGCGGCGTGGGTAGTGCCGCCTAGTGACGCCGCAGGCAACGCAGGCGCGATGTCAGATGCTAAGCTGCTGTGGTAGATGGAGCAAAAGCGCGCAGGCGCTAGCGCTGCTACTGTCAGAGCTCAAACACTCACACAGACGTAGTATCAGAGGAATGGGGGTTTCAAATGAGTCATGCACCAGTCCAAGCATCCATCAACAAACATACAGCAGCAAGTATGAATATACTAGCGCATGGCGGAACAGCCATGCGCGCTTTTTATAGCGAACGGGACCTTCCGGAAATCTCCAAGGCTCCAGGAAGAGCCAATGGGATTCAACACAGGACCTGAGCACCTGACTCCCGAATTCCAATGGGAGTTTGTCCCATGAGCATGCTCAGATGAGGGAACAAAGGATTTAGCCTCTGGAGAGAGTTGCCGCAGGGCATTCTCCTCTGCAATCTCCTCTGCAGCAGGAAAAGCGCAGGAGACTGCAGAATGTGAGGATCTAGATTTCAGCAATGGAGAGGCAGAAATCTGACTCCTAACAGGTAGAGAGGAATCACCTAGGAAGGCTTCTCTTAACTGGCCTAGGAGGAGTTTCTCGGCCTCTCAGGACAGAAACGCAGGAAGAGGTTGGTTCCACCACCATAGAGGCATAACCCTTGCTCTAACCTCTCCCTGCGCCGCAGCTCCGATAGCTTAACGCGATCCACCTGCATGGGCTCCGGGGCAGAACTACTGGCCGGCTTGAACGAACGAGGACTGGGGGCAGGGTTGAACCTAGACGGGCCTCTCTCCCTGACAGTCTCGTGGGAGCGTTCCTGGAACCGGAAATCAATATGAGTAGCCAGGGATATAAGGTCCTCTAGAGAGGTGGGGGTGTCCCGCCGGCAAGCTCGTCTTTGATTTTCCCAGAAAGCCCCCTCCAAAAGGCCCCTACCAACTCCTCATTATTCCACCCCAGCTCGGAGGCCAAGGTTTGGAAGCGGATAGCGTACTGTCCCACGGTAAGAGTTCCCGTCGGAGATTGAAAAGGGACTCCGTGGTGGAAGCCAAATGCCCGGGCTTGTCAAAGACCCGGCGGAAAGTATCCAAGAAGTCGTGTAGGTGGGATACCACCAGATAATCTCAATCCCACAGGGGGTTCACCCATGCCAAGGCCTCCCCCTCGAGATGGGACACGATAAATGCCACCTTAGCCCTATCAGATGGGCATTGCTGGGACAGCAGCTCAAAATGTAGGCGGCACTGGTTAAGAAACCCCCAACATAATTTTGGATCCCCGCCATACCTAGGAGGCTTCCCCAAATGTGGCGGTGGGTGAGGTGCAGGGTCGCGGGACGGGGCAGAGGTCGCTGCGGACGACTGCAGGGACTGCAAGCGGTCATCAATGGACGCCATGTAATTAAGGATATGGGACTGTGTATCCCGCTGCTGCGCAAGCTCCTGCTGAAGTCCCGCCAGCAGAGGGGCGCTCCATGGATCGGAGGTTTGAATGGCGGATAACCGAGTGTCCATGGACTTCATAAAAGTCATAATCCGGGTCTGGTTCTCCAGCAAAAAGAGTAGTTCCTTTTGGTTGGCTGCCGAGGCACCAGCGGGGTCCATGGCCTGATTATACTGTTATGGGTAGCGAGAGTGGACCCTCTGGGTCACGGTACCGAGATCCCTGGGGCGAGCTGCCAGGTGGTGCCGACCCCTATACAGGGACCGTTAGGAGCAGGCCCGAAGGAGTCGAATACCGTGACAGCTGGTAGCAAGAGGGGCGGCTCAGGAACGGAAGAGATAGACAAGGCAGAGGGTCAGGAGAGACTGGAGTCAGGAGTGACCGGAGTCAGGAGTGACCGGAGTCAGGAGTGACAGGAGTCAGGAGTGACCGGAGTCAGGAGTGACCGGAGTCAGGAGTGACCGGAGTCAGGAGTGACCGGAGTCAGGAGTGACCGGAGTCAGGAGTGACTGGACGCAGAGGTGACCGGAGTCAGGAGAGACTGGAGACAGGAGTAACCAGACTGGGCCAGAGTACCGTAAGAAAGGGACACAATAATCAGGCACCTCCATGAGGGAGGAGCCGCCAGATATAGAAAGATGAGCAGCAAGCTAGTATCCAGTAACAGATAAAGATAAAACTAATCTACTTTATTTAATTTCATTAAAAAGGGTTTAACCTAGTAAAAGTGCACATAACATAAAAGACGAACAAACATATAGAGACTATCAAGATTATTTTCAGATAGTCAGAGTATGGATCCAAAGGAACTTCCAGTCAAGTACATATATAATGTGTAAGCATCTATCCAGTCTGAAGGGGGCAACATACAGACGTCACTTTTGTAGTATGCTTACAACAAATCAACAAATCATTGGAGCCATATATATATCCACCCTTGTAATCATAGGAGTGAATACTTCAATGTCTATGATCAAGTAAAGGCTTAATCAGAGCACCTAACAAAACACAAATCCTTCACCAAAATGGACATAGTATTTCATAGACATTCTAGCAGCAAGAAAAACGTGGCAAAAATTGGCACAATGGGGTAATTTTCATCCATATATACCATTTCCCCACTAGGTGACGCCAGCCCCGACCTGACAGGCGGCACAGGTAATGGCGGCGCCGGCGTGACACCAATAGTCGGCCGATTTTGTTCGACCCGACTTTTTAGAAAGTCGGGTTTCATGAAATTCGACTCGACCCGAAAAAAGGCAAAGTCGCTCATCTCTAGTAATGAATCTTAAACGTAAATGGAAGAGCCAAACGGAAAGAAACGGGGTTAAGGATTTCCAAAATCTTATGAGGTCCAATGAATCTTGGCTTGAAGTTTTATAGGAATATTTTTTGAAGACAACCAAACCATATCAACCACTTTAAACCGGGTATCAATGGTCCTATGCCGGTTGGAAAACCGTTGGGCCTTTTCCTGAGAGTGGGACAACTTGTCCACTACTTGGTCCCAAATCTGCTGCATTCTCTCTACCACAGAATCCACACTTGGGCAGGCAAAAGATTCCACCTGCCCTGAAGAAAATTGAGGATGAAACCCAAAGTTACAGAAAAAAGGCGACATCAAAGTGGCAGAACTAGCCCTATTGTTTAGCGCAAATTTGGCCAAGGGTAAAAATGAGACCCAGTCATCCTGATCAGCAGATATGAAACATCTCAAATAGGATTCCAAAGTCTGGTGTTATAATGAGTCACCGAAGGAGGAAAAAACAAAATACTAGCTAAGTCCAGAAAAACCAGAGAGGTTGGCAGCTATCGGATTGCAGACCCCTGAACCTATCCACAACAACTAGCAGTAGCCTTAGGGGGTTCCTACGGTGCCCTAGACCCCTCGATCACAGCCGGAGAACTGCATAGCCTAAAGACAGAAAGGGGAAATCTAAACTGCCCCAGGGCAGACCCCAAAGCAATAGGCAGCCCCCAACATATAATGACGGTGAAGCAAGATGAAAACACTAACACAGATAGAAAGATAGGTTGAGCAAATGATGGGGCCCAAGCTAACTATAATAGGACAGGATAGGAAAGCTGCTGTCTGCCATCCGCAAAAACCCTATCCAAAATGTGCCAACCGACTGATAGGAAAAACAGGCCCTGAAGTTGCTAGGCTTCAAAAGACTAAATCGGCACTCAGGTATATTCTGAAGACAGAGCAAAAGATCAACAGATCAGAGACAAAAATGGAATTCAGCTCACCCCCGGCCGGGGATGGCAGAACTCCCAAAAAACAAGGCAAAACAAAAACAAAACTGAAGTGTACAAAGCAGAGCAGAAAAACTTAGCTTTGAGACGCAGGAATCAGACTGGTCTCCAAGAATCCAGCAGGATCACCAGCAAGGCAGAAGGGCGTCGGCTGCCTTATATCCAGTCCCCAATTCCAGCCACCCAGTCATCATCTAGCTGCCCAGGTGTTTGGTAATCAGCCTCACTACCTTCCTTCACCAGAGGAGGGAGTTCATCAGACCTCAACTGTGAAGGGAAAAATGAACTCACAACATTACCTCCCCCTTGAGGAGGAGTCACCGAACCCTCATCCATGCCACCAGGGCGATCCGGGTGACCCCGATGAAAGGCATGCACCAATCTTTCAGCATGAATATCAGAGGTAGAGACCCAGGAATTATCCTCCTGACCATAACCCTTCCACTTAACCAAATACTGGAGTCTCCGTCTAGCCAGACGGGAATCCAGTATCTTCTCTACCTCCTACTCCATGTTACCTTCAACCAATACAGGGTCAGGAGGTGCTACCACAGGAACTACTGGTTCAACAAACCTCTTCAACAAGGACTTATGAAACACATTATGAATTTTAAATGTGACAGGAAGAGCCAACCGAAAAGAGACCGGATTAATAATCTCCAAATCTTGTAAGGTCCAATAAATCTAGGCTTAAACTTAGGAGAAGCCACCTTCATAGCGATATTTTTTGATGACAACCAAACCATATCACTCACCTTAAACTGGGGACCAACGGTCCTACGCCGGTTGGAAAACCGCTGGGCCTTTTCCTGGGCGAGAGACAACTTATCCACTACTTGGTCCCAGATCTGGTGCATTCTCTCCACCACAGTGACAACACCTGGGCAGGCAGAAGGCTCCACCTGCCCTGAAGAAAATCGAGGGTGAAACCCAAAGTTACAAAAAAAAAGGTGACATCAAAGTGGCAGAACTAGCTCTATTATTTAAAGCAAATTCGGCCAAGGGCAAAAATGAAACCCAATCATCCTGATCGGCAGAAATAAAACATCTCAAATATGACTCCAAAGTCTGGTTTGTTCTCTCCGTCTGCCCATTGGTCTGAGGGTGAAACGCGGAGGAGAAGGACAACTGAATTCCCAGCTTGGAACAGAAAGTCCTCCAAAATCTAGACACAAATTGAACTCCTCTGTCAGATACAATGTTCTCAGGAATCCCGTGAAAGCGAACCACCTGTTGCAAAAACAAGAGCACCAACTCAGAGGAAGATGGCAACTTAGGGAGTGGTACAAGATGGACCATCTTAGAGAATCTATCACAAATCACCCAAATAACAGTCATTCTCTGAGAAACAGGCATATCAGAGATAAAATCCATTGAAATATGGGTCCATGGCCTCCTGGGTACTGGCAAAGGCATCAACAAGCCACTAGAGCGAGAACAAGGTTTAGACCGGGAGCAAGTCCCACAGGACTGCACAAAATTCCTGACATCATGAGACAAGGCAGGCCACCAAAAAGACTGACTCACCAGATCTCTAGTACCAAAAATACCTGGATGACCAGCCAATGCAGAGCAATGAACTTCAGACATCACTCTCTTCCTCCACTGGTCAGGAACATACAACTTTCCACTGGGACAACGCTCAGGTTTGTCCTCCTGAAACTCTTCCAGAGCACGTCTCAAATCTGGCGAGATGGCAGAAAGAACTACCCCCTCGCCTAAGATGGTAGCAGACTTAGTCACAACAGGAGAATCAGCAAGGAAACTCCTAGAGAGGGCGTCTGCCTTGACATTCTTAGTGCCCGGAAGAAAAGAGATGACAAAATCAAAACGTGTGAAAAACAAGGCCCACCTAGCCTGTCTAGGATTCAAGCGCTTGGCCGACTCCAGGTAAATCAAATTCTTGTGGTCAGTAAGGACCACGACTTGGTGTTTGGCTCCCTCCAACCAATGTCTCCACTCCTCAAATGCCCATTTCATGGCCAACAGTTCCCGATTCCCCACATCATAGTTACGTTCGGATGGGGAGAACTTTCGGGAAAAGAAAGCACAAGGATTCATTTTAGATGTCACAGGATCTTTTTGGGACAACACCGCTCCTGCACCAATCTCAGAAGCGTCCACCTCCACCTGAAACGGGAGTGAGACATCAGGTTGCCGCAAAACCGGAGCAGAAGTGAATGTTCGCTTCAGCTCCTGAAAGGAAGAAACAGCTTCCGGAGACCAATTCAGCACATCAGCACCCTTCCTAGTCAAATCAGTCAATGGCTTGGCAATACCAGAAAAATTAGCTATAAATTTCCGATAAAAATTAGCAAAACCCAAAAACTTCTGGAGGGCCTTCAAAGAAGTGGGCTGAACCCAATCATAAATGGCCTGTACCTTGGCCGGGTCCATTTCAATAGTTGACGGAGACAAAATAATTCCCAAAAATGAAATTCTCTGTCCCCCAAAAATGCATTTCGATCCCTTGACATACAGGGAATTCTCCCTCAAAATCCGGAACACAGTCCGAACATGTTCCACATGAGAGTCCCAATTCTTGGAGAAGATCAAAATATCATCCAGATAGATAATCAAAAATTTATCCACAAAGTCTCGGAATATATCGTTCATGAAGCACTGGAAGACAGAAGGGGCATTAGTGAGCCCAAAAGGCATCAGCAGGTACTCAAAATGTCCCTCCGGAGTATTAAACGCCGTCTTCCATTCATCCCCATGCTTAATGCGAATAAGATTATACGCCCCCTGAGGTCAAGCTTTGTAAACCAGCAAGCACCTTTAACTCTGGAGAATAGATCAGAAATTAGGGGATGGCAGAACTCCCAAAAAACAAGGCAAAAAAAAAAAACAAAAAACTGAAGTGTACAAAGCAGAGCAGAAAAACTTAGCTTTGAGAGGCAGGAAACAGAATGGTCTCCAAGAATCCAGCAGGATTACCAGCAAGGCAGAAGGGCGTCGTCTGCCTTATATCCAGTCCCCAATTCCAGCCACCCAGTCATCATCTAGCTGCCCAGGTGTTTGGTAATCAGCCTCACTACCTTCCTTCACCAGAGGAGGGAGTTCATCAGACCTCAACGGTGAAGGGAAAAATGAACTCACAACAGTCTGGTTTGTTCTCTCAGTCTGCCCATTGGTCTGAGGATGAAATGCAGAGGAGAAAGATAACTGAATTCCCAGTTTGGAACAAAAAGCTCTCCAAAATCTGGAAACAAACTGGACTCCTCTGTCTGACACAATGTTCTCAGGAATCCCGTGCAAACGAACCACCTGTTGTAAAAACAAGGGCACCAACTCAGAAGAAGATGGCAACTTTGGGAGTGGTACAAGATGGACCATCTTAGAAAATCTATCACAGATCACCCAGATAACAATCATTCTCTTAGAGACAGGAAGATCATAAATAAAATCCATTGAGATATGGGTCCATGGCCTCCTGGGCACTGGCAGGGGCATCAACAAACCACTAGAACGAGAACAGGGCTTGGACCGAGAACAAGTCCCACAGGACTGCACAAAATTCCTGACATCACGGGATAAGGCAGGCCACCAAAAAAACCGACTCACCATATCTCTGGTACCAAAAATACCTGGATGACCAGCCAACGCGGAGCAATGAATTTCAGACATTATCCTTTTCCTCCACAACTTTCCCATAGGGCAACGTTCAGGTTTGTCCTCCTGAAATTCCTCCAGGAGACATCTCAAATCGGGTGAGATGGCGGAAAGAACTACACCCTCATTTAGAATGGTAGTAGGCTCGGTCACGTCAAGAGAATCCGCAAAGAAACTCCTATAAAGGGTGTCCGCCTTAACATTCTTAGTGCCCGGAAGAAAAGAGACCACAAAATTAAAACGCGTGAAAAACCAGGCCCACCTAGCCTGTCTAGGATTCAAGCGTTTGGCTGATTCAAGATAAATCAAATTCTTGTGGTCAGTGAGGACCACAACTTGATGTCTAGCTCCCTACAACCAATGTCTCCACTCTTCAAATGCCCATTTTATGGCCAACAATTCCCAATTACACACGTCATAGTTACATTCAGATGGGGAAAATTTTCGAGAAAAGAAGGCACAGGGATTCATCTTAGAGGTTCCCTGATCTTTTTGGGACAAAACGGCTCCTGCACCAATCTCAGAAGCATCTACCACCACCTGAAATGGGAGTGAGACATCAGGTTGCCGTAGAACCGGAGCAGAAGTGAATCTCCGCTTAAGCTCCTGAAATGCCGAGACTGCCTCTGGAGACCAATTCACCACATCAGCGCCCTTTTTGGTCATATCAGTCAGTAGTTTAACAATAACCGAAAAATTACTTATAAATTTACGGTAGAAATTAGCCAAACCCAAAAACTTCTGGAGAGCCTTCAAAGAAGTGGGCTGAACCCAATCATAAATGGCCTGTACCTTGGCCGGGTCCATTTCAATAGCAGACGGGGACAAAATGAATCCCAAAAATGAAATCCTCTGTACACCAAAGAGACACTTCGATCCCTTAACATACAGGGAATTTTCCCTCAAAATCCGGAACACAGTCCGGACATGTTCCACATGAGAATCCCAATCACTGGAAAAGATCAAAATATCAAAATATCCAGATGAATGATCAAAAACTGATCCACAAAGTCCCAGAAAATATCGTTCATAAAAGATTAGAAGACAGAAGGGGCATTAGTGAGCCCAAAAGGCATCACCAGGTACTCAAAATGTCCCTCCGGGGTATTAAACGCCATCTTCCATTCATCCCCATGCTTGATGCGCATAAGATTGTACGCACCCCTGAGGTCAAGCTTGGTAAACCAACAGGCACTTTTAACTCTGGAAAATAAATCAGAAATCAGAGGTAGCGGGTACTGATATTTAACAGTGATTTTGTTAAGGGAGCGATAGTCAATACATAGCCTCAATGAGCCATCTTTCTTGGCCACAAAAAAACCCCAGCACCTAAAGGTGAAGAGGATGGTCTAATATGACCCTTCTCCAGCGACTCCTTGATATAGATCACATAGCATCATGTTCGGGTACTGATAAGTTGAAAAGATGACCCTTGGGAAATTTACCCCCTGGCATTAACTCAATTGCACAGTCATAACTCCTTTGAGGAGGCAAAGACGCAGACTTACTCTCACTAAATACATCAGAAAAATCAGCCAAATAATCAGGAATATCATGAGACTTGGGAGAGGTGGAGAAAACAGGAGTGTCACTAAGAACACATTGACAACCCCAACTCACCACAGACACAGATTTCCAGTCTAAAACAGTATTATGTTATGATTGGGTCACCGAGGAGGAGAGAAAGCCCAAGCTAAGCCACAGAAAACCAGAGAGTTTGGTTACTAAGCAGATTGCAGACCCCTGATCCTATCCACACAACTAGCAGTAGCCGTGGAGCATGCCTACAATGATCCTAGATGCCTCGACACAGCCCGAGAGCTAACTAAGCCTAAAGAAAGAAACGGGAAATCTAAACTGCCCCAGAGAAGATCCCAAAGGAATAGATAGCCCCCAAACATATATTATTGGTGAGACAAGATGAAAACACAAACCCAGGTAGGAAAATAGACTGAGCAAACGATGGGGCCCACACTGACTAGACAGGACAGGAAAGGAAAGACACGGTCTGCAATCACGCAAAAAACCCTGCAAAAAAGTCCAACACGTCTGATGCAAAAAATACTGAAGTCGCACGACTTCGCCCACTGTATCAGCATTCTGGTATATTCTGAAAGCAGAGCAAAAAGAGGCCAATCTAATAAGGGACAAAAACAAACTGGCACAAGCAGTAACATATGGATGGTGATTCAGCACAGCCCCAGCCGGAGCTGGCTGAACCACACAAAACTGAAATAGACAAAATCAGATCAAATGTAAACAGAATAGCAAATGAACACTTAGCTGAACATGCAGGGACTGAGCTGGAAACTTAGACCTCAGGAGGCAGGAATAAAACCACCAGCAGGGATAGAGGGAGTCGGCTGTCTTAAGTCCCAGTCTGAAACCCCAGATCTCCAGTTGTCGTCCTCATCATCAGGTGGCAAGCCTCTGTTAATCAGATCAGCTCCGTTACCTCCAGTAACCACCAGAGGGGGCCCAGAAAGAGAACTCACAACCCCTCTGTCAATTTGACCAGCTCCACTACCTTCAGTAGTAACCAGAGTTAGGCCAGAAAGAGAATTCACAACAGTAACCCCCCTTGAGGAGGGGTCACTGAACCCTCATACACGCCACCAGGCAGATCAGGATGGACCCGGTGAAAAGCACGAACGAATCTATCGGCATGAATGTCAAAAGCAGAGACCCAAGAATTATCCTCCTGACCATAACCCTTCCATTTGACCAAGTACTGCCTCTGGAGACCAATTCACCATATCAGCGCCCTTTTTAGTCAGATCAGTCAGTGGTTTGACAATACCTGAAAAATTACTTATAAATTTCCAGAAGAAATTAGCAAAAACAGGATTATGAGTTTGCAACCAGGGAAAACCCAAAACAATAGTATCATGCAAATTGTGCAACACCAAAAATTTCCAATTCTCTTGGTGGTCCGGGGCAATCCGCATTATCACCTGGGTTCAAAACTGGGGTTTATTCTCCGCAAAAGGAGTAGCATCAATACCCCTCAAAGGGATAGGAGTCCGCAGGGGTATCATGGGAAAACCACAACATTTAGCAAAGTCCAAATCCATCAGATTCAAAGTTGCTCCTGAATCTACAAAAGCCTTAGCGGAAAATGTAGACAAGGAGCAGATCAGAGTAATTGCCAAAAGGAACTTAGGCTGTACACTGCCCATGGCAAATGTGTGAGCAAAATGTTTTTCTCGTTTAGGGCAGACAGAAATAGTATGAGAAGCGTCTCCACAGAAAAAACACAGCTTATTACGCCTTCTAAACTCCTGACGTTGCGCCCTAGACAAAACCCTATCACATTGCATGGGTTCAGACGTTTGTTCAAAAGGCGGCAACGCCTCTCGTGTAGTTTTACGTTCAAGTAAACACCGATCAACTTGAATGGCCAATGACATAGAATCCTCAAGACCAGAGGGAACAGGAAATCCCACCATAACATCTTTTACGGTTTCTGCCAAACCCTTCCAAAAGAGAGCTGCTAGGGCATCGTCATTCCATTTAGTAAGGACCGCCCACTTTCAGAATTTTTGACAATATAACTCTGCAGAATCCTCATCCTGGTTCAATGCCAATAAGATTTTCTCAGCTTGATCAATAGCATTAGGTTCATCATACAACAACCCCAAGGCTTGAAAAAATGCATCCACATTAGTCAGAATAGGATCTCCAGGTGTCAGAGAAAAAACCCAATCCTTGGCAGCAGGGAAATGACAATTTTAACCTGCTGCACAGAGCTCCCCGATGAGTTAGGCTTCAAGGCCAGAAATAATTTACAATTATTCTTAAAATTCAAAAATTTAGACCGATCCCCCGAAAACACATCAGGAGTAGGGATTTTTGGTTCAACAGCAGATGATTGAGTGAGAAAGGTAGAAATTCCCCGTACTTCAGCAGCAAGCTGCTCAACACGATCGGACCATTTAGACAAAAAATATCCTCCTACGGCCCCAGAAAAAAAGAGGAAAAGATATATAAAAAATTCTGACACTTTGTTTTTTTACAATTCTTTCCTTCTTTTGAGTACCCTAGAGTCTGCGGTTAGGCTGGTGATTCGGTTATGATTGGGTCACCGAGGAGGAGAGCAATCCCAAGCTAAGCCACCAGAAAACCAGAAAGGTTGGTAACTAAGCGGATTGCAGACCCCTGAACCTATCCACACAACTAGCAGTAGCCGTGGAGTGTACCTATGATGCCCTAGACGCCTCGGCACAGCCAGAGAGTTAACTCCGCCTAAAGCAAGAAAGGTGAAATCCAAACTGCCCTGGAGCAGACCCCAAAGGAATAGATAGCCCCCAAACATATATTGTCAGTGAGACAAGATGAAAACACAAACGCAGGCAGAAAAATAGACTGAGCAAATGATGGGGCCCAGACTGACTAGACAGGACAGGAAAGGAAAGACACTGTCTGCAATCACGCAAAAAACCCTGAAAAATCCAACATGTCTTATGCTCAAAAAAACACTGAAGTCACATGACTTCTCCCCCACTATATTAGCACTCTGGTATATACTGAATGCAAAGCAAAAAAAAAGACCAATATAACAGGGGACAAAACAAACTGACACAAGCAGTAACATATGGGCGGTTATCCAGCACAGCCCCAGCAGGAGCAAGCTGACCCGCACAAAGCAGAGATAGACAAAACCAGATCAAATGCAAAAAGATTAGCAAATGAACCACTTAGCTGAACCATGCAGGAACAGAGCAGGAGACATCAGACCTCAGAAGGCACAGGAAGAAAATCACCAGCAGGAATTGAAGGAAGTAGCTGTCTTAAATACTCCAGTCAGAAACCCCAGATCTCCAATCGTCGTTATCATTATCAGGTGGCAAGCCTCTGTCAGTCTGACCAGCTCCACTACCTCCAGTAACCACCAGAGGGAGCCCAGAAAGAGAACTCGCAACACCTCTGTCAATCTGACCAGCTCCACTACCTTCAGTAACCACCAGAGGGAGCCCAGAAAGAGAATTCACAACAGCACGCCAAGTGGAGGATTGCGGTGAACACCACTTTGCTGAGCTGCAGCATAACGGACTAGGGGCTCAGCAGGTAAGATCGGTGACCACCTGCTGCCGACTTGTTAGGTGGGGAAGCCGGAATAACTCAGCACCAGCCTCAGCCGGCAGTCGACCAACCATCTGACTCAGGAGAAGAAACAGACAACCGAGTCACGCTAAGTGGAATTAATATATAGAATGCCATTCTCAATTACTCTTTCTCTTGTTTCCCCTTCATCTTTTATCTGTTTAATTCCTGTTGCTCCCTGTGAGGAGGTTACCCCAGTATTGATAAAATAAGTAATTGTTAACCACTGCTCTGTGCTTCTGCATCACAGCATCCGATTACCTGTGTTACAATATCATAGAAAGAAAAGCCAACTAAAAATTTTAATTGTCAGATTTGAATTCAGAAGATCAAAATCATTATGAAAACTGAACCGGATAAGCTTTGAAAATAACTAGAACAACTTACAATGCCATTTTTTGCATGTTTGATAAATTGTAGGTCTATACCAGAGAGAGGTCACCTTGTCGATGCTGGTTGGCACACAAGAATTGGCCAATGACAGTAATGTGGTGTAAATTTCATACATTCAATGTTTGCATATGTCTTAGTGTACTGTACACAGTGTACTGCTGCACTCTTTGCTAGATAGATAGATAATAGATGGATAATAGATAGATAGACAGATAGACAGATGATAGATAGATAATAGAATATAGATAATAGATAGATAGATCTATAGATAGATAGGTAGATGATAGATAGACATAGATAGATCTATAGATAGATAATAGATAGATAGATCTATAGATAGATCTATCGATAGATAGGTAAATGATTGATAGATAGATACAGTAGATAGATAGATAGATATTGATGAAGAATGTATGGATTAGGAATTGATAGATAATAGTGGTGGGAGAATGTATGGATACACATGGATGGATAGATGGATGGATGGATACTGGATAGGAAAATGACTTCTGCTTGATAAATTCAATGCAGGAATTAGAAAGTTTACTAAAACATTGAGAACTTCACATTTTGAGCCACGTGATATGTATACTGGATGGACAAAAATAACAAAAATGGATATAATGAACCTTATATAATATATCCCGATATTAAACGCTGTGCTCTACCCCCGGCTGCAGTAACTGAGTGATGTGACAATAGGTTTACCTCATTATTTCAGCCCTGGTTACCGGCACAGGAAGAGCAGGAGGACTGTAGGAGGGAGCGGGTCATGCTTCACCATGGGATATTCCTTTACACAATGACAAGTCTCCTGTATGTCTCTAGGCAGGAGATGGGTCAGGCTGGTTGATTACTCTACGTTTTCATGTTGGCACTAGGATATTTTCAGCTGAGACCAGCAAATGCAACATCATTAGCAAACACAAAGACGCTGTCAGATGTTGGAGATCCTTCTCTCATGTCTCCCACACTAAAGAACTTTCTACTGTGATCAGGGAAGTATTCATCTTTATCCCTCTTTGGTTGTACCCTTCCTACTTTAAGCGACACCAGGTCAGAACTTATCTATAATGAGGAGATCCTTCAGATAAATCCTAGCAAAATTTGACGTCTCAGTATTCTTATCGTAATGTCCAGCCGTTGTTTACATGGAAAATTAGGAAATTCATTTTAACAGAACACAATATACAAATATTTATTCAACTGTAAATATTATAGGAAACTCATAGGATAGAATAGATACAGGAGTTGAAAGATATGGAGACAGATTCAGCGCAACATATGAGCCTACGCCATAGACTTCGAGAAAGAGAAAAATAGTATGCCATGGACTTCCACCTTGGATGTGTCCCCATCCATTGTTCTGCAGTACCTACCAATCATCCCCACAGTCCACATCCCTGGTCCCTACTGTACACTTGCTTTGGCAAAACTAAATACATAACTTAGATAATAGATAGATACAGTACATATATATATATATATATATATATATATATATATATATATATACACACAGTATAGACCAAAAGTTTGGACACACCTTCTCATTCAAAGAGTTTTCTTTATTTTCATGACTATGAAAACTGTACATTCACTGTGAAGGCATCAAAACTGTGAATTAACACATGTGAAATCACATAATTAACAAAAAAAGTGTGAAACAACTGAAAATATGTCTTATATTCTAGGTTCTTCAAAGTAGCCACCTTTTGCTTTGCACACTGTTGGCATTCTCTTGATGAGCTTCAAGAGGTAGTCACTGGAAATGGTCTTCCAACAGTCTTGAAGGAATTCCCAGAGATGCTTAGCACTTGTTGGCCCTTTTGAATTCACTCTGCGGTCCAAACCATCTCGATTGGGTTCAGGTCTGGTGACTGTGGAGGCCAGGTCATCTGGCGTAGCACCCCATCACTCTCCATCTTGGTCAAATAGCCCTTACACAGTCTGGAGGTGTGTTTGGGGTCATTGTCCTGTTGAAAAATAAATGATAGTCCAACTAAACGCAAACTGGATGGAATAGCATGTCGCTTCAAGATGCTGTGGTAGCCATGCTGGTTCAGTATGCCTTTAATTTTGAATAAATCCCCAACAGTGTCACCAGCAAAGCACCCCCAAACCATCACACCTCCTCCTCCATGCTTCACGGTGGGAACCAGGCATGTAGAGTCCATCCGTTCACCTTTTCTGCCTCGCACAAAGACACGGTCGTTGGAACCAAAGATCTCAAATTTGGACTCATCAGATCAAAGCACAGATTTCCACTGGTCTAATGTCCATTCCTTGTGTTCTTTAGCCCAAACAAGTCTCTTCTGCTTGTTGCCTGTCCTTAGCAGTGGTTTCCTAGCAGCTATTTTACCATGAAGGCCTGCTGCACAAAGTCTCCTCTTAACAGTTGTTGTAGAGATGTGTCTGCTGCTAGAACTCTGTGTGGCATTGACCTGGTCTCTAATCTGAGCTGCTGTTAACCTGCGATTTCTGAGGCTGGTGACTAGGATGAACTTATCCTCCGCAGCAGAGGTGACTCTTGTTCTTCCTTTCCTGGGGCGGTCCTCATGTGTGCCAGTTTCTTTGTAGTGCTTGATTGTTTTTGCCACTGCACTTGGGGACACTTTCAAAGTTTTCCAAATTTTTCGCACTGACTGACCTTCATTTCTTAAAGTAATGATGGCCACTCATTTTTTCTTTACTTATCTGCTTTTTTCTTGCCATAATACAAATTCTAACGGTCTATTCAGTAGTACTATCAGCTGTGTATCCACCAGACTTCTGCACAACACAACCAATGGTCCCAACCCCATTTATAAGGCAAGAAATCCCACTTACTAAACCTGACAGGGCACACCTGTGAAGTGAAAACCATTTCCGGTGGCTACCTCTTGAAGCTCATCAAGAGAATGCCAAGAGTGTGCATAGCAGTAATCAAAGGTAATCAAAGCAAAAGGTGGCTACTTTGAAGAACCTAGAATATAAGACATATTTTCAGTTGTTTAACACTTTTTTGCTAATTATATAATTCCACATGTGTTAATTCATAGTTTTGATGCCTTCAGAGTGAATCTACAATTTTCATAGTCATGAAAATAAAGAAAACTCTTTGAATGAGAAGGTGTGTCCAAACTTTTGGTCTGTACTGTATATATAAATATATATACAGTGGGGAAAAAAAGTATTTAGTCAGTCAGCAATAGTGCAAGTTCCACCACTTAAAAAGATGAGAGGCGTCTGTAATTTACATCATAGGTAGACCTCAACTATGGGAGACAAACTGAGAAAAAAAAAATCCAGAAAATCACATTGTCTGTTTTTTTTTTCATTTTATTTGCATATTATGGTGGAAAATAAGTATTTGGTCAGAAACAAAATTTCATCTCAATACTTTGTGATATATCCTTTGTTGGCAATGACAGAGGTCAAACGTTTTCTATAAGTCTTCACAAGGTTGCCACACACTGTTGTTGGTATGTTGGCCCATTGATCCATGCAGATCTCCTCTAGAGCAGTGATGTTTTTGGCTTTTCGCTTGGCAACACGGACTTTCAACTCCCTCCAAAGGTTTTCTATAGGGTTGAGATCTGGAGACTGGCTAGGCCACTCCAGGACCTTGAAATGCTTCTTACGAAGCCACTCCTTCGTTGCCCTGGCGGTGTGCTTTGGATCATTGTCATGTTGAAAGACCCAGCCACGTTTCATCTTCAATGCCCTTGCTGATGGAAGGAGGTTTGCACTCAAAATCTCATGATACATGGCCCCATTCATTCTTTCATGTACCCGGATCAGTCGTCCTGGCCCCTTTGCAGAGAAACAGCCCCAAAGCATGATGTTTCCACCACCATGCTTTACAGTAGGTATGGTGTTTGATGGATGCAACTCAGTATTCTTTTTCCTCCAAACACGACAAGTTGTGTTTCTACCAAACAGTTCCAGTTTGGTTTCATCAGACCATAGGACATTCTCCCAAAACTCCTCTGGATCATCCAAATGCTCTCTAGCAAACTTCAGACGGGCCCGGACATGTACAGGCTTAAGCAGTGGGACACGTCTGGCACTGCAGGATCTGAGTCCATGGTGGCGTAGTGTGTTACTTATGGTAGGCCTTGTTACATTGGTCCCAGCTCTCTGCAGTTCATTCACTAGGTCCCCCCGCGTGGTTCTGGGATTTTTGCTCACCGTTCTTGTGATCATTCTGACCCCACGGGGTGGGATTTTGCGTGGAGCACCAGATCGAGGGAGATTATCAGTGGTCTTGTATGTCTTCCATTTTCTAATTATTGCTCCCACAGTTGATTTCTTCACTCCAAGCTGGTTGGCTATTGCAGATTCAGTCTTCCCAGCCTGGTGCAGGGCTACAATTTTGTTTCTGGTGTCCTTTGACAGCTCTTTGGTCTTCACCATAGTGGAGTTTGGAGTCAGACTATTTGAGGGTGTGCACAGGTGTCTTTTTATACTGATAACAAGTTTAAACAGGTGCCATTACTACAGGTAATGAGTGGAGGAAAGAGGAGACTCTTAAAGAAGAAGTTACAGGTAGTGTTGAGCATTCCGATACCGCAAGTATCGGGTATCGGCCGATACTTGCTGTATCGGAATTCCGATACCGACTTCCGATATTTTTTCAATATCGGAATTCGGCATCGGAATCGGAAGTTCAAAGTTGATTGACAGACTGACGTCATCATGATGCGCGGTGTGTGCGCATCATGATGCGCCGTCATTTCGGGCCTTCCGGGGGTCTCTGCCGGCCTGCCGGGGGGCTGTGTGGACTGCCCGGGGTCTGTACCGGCCTGCCGGGGGGCTGTGCCGGCCTGCCGGTGGTCTGTGCACCCTGTGGGGGTCTGTGCCGGCCGGCCGGGGGGCTGTGCCGGCCTGCCGGGGGGCTGTGCAGGCTCCGGGGGGCTGTGCCGGCCTGCCGGGGGGCTGTGCCGGCCTGCCGGTGGTCTGTGCAGGCTCCGGGGGGCTGTGCCGGCCTGCCGGGGGGCTGTGCCGGCCTGCCGGGGGGCTGTGCAGGCTTCGGGGGTCTGTGCAGGCATCGTCCGATGGGACTACAAGTCCCATCGGGCGATGCCTGCTACCATGACAGTGATTGACACATTAGCCAATGATGGGACAGTAGTAGTCCCATCATCCGGCTAATGTGTTGAATGTAAAAAAAAAAAAAAAAATACTACATACATACTACATGCATGCTACATACATACTACATGCTACATACATACTACATACATGCTACATACATACTACATGCTACATACATACTACATATATACTACATACATACTACATACATACTGCATGCTACATACATACCACATACATACTACATACTACATATATACTACATGCATGCTACATACATACTACATGCTACATACATACCACATACATACTACATACATGCTACATACTACATACATACTACATACATACTACATACATACTACATACATACTACATACATACTACATGCATGCTACATACATACTGCATGCTACATACATACTACATGCTACATACATACCACATACATACTACATACATACTACATGCATGCTACATACATACTACATGCTACATACATACTACATGCTACATACATACATACTACATATATACTACATGCATGCTACATACATACTACATGCTACATACATACCACATATATACTACATGCATGCTACATACATACTACATATATACTACATGCATACTACATGCTACATACATACATACTACATATATACTACATGCATGCTACATACATACTACATGCTACATACATACCACATACATACATGCTACATACATACTACATATATACTACATGCATGCTACATACATACTACATGCATGCTACATACATACTGCATGCTACATGCATGCTACATACATACTACATACATACTACATACATACCACATATATACTACATACATACAATACATTCATACAATACATACAGTACATATAACATAGAGTAACATACTTACCAATACTTGTCACATTGTTCCCCGAAGCCATTGTCGTCTACGGAATAAATATTAACATAACAAACCACAAAAATACTCACCCACGATCCGAAGCAGTCCACGAGTGTGTCCCACGACGATCTTGGGTAGAGAACTGCAGCATCAGATGATGCTGCCGTTCTCTACGGGCTGCAGGAATCCAATGACGGAAGGTAGGTATACTTCCGCACTGTATTCCTCCGCCACTTAAAAAAAAAAAAGTCCCTAGTCTCACTTTATGCCATTGCTGCGTGGGAAATTCCCACACAGCAATGGCATAAAGTGAGACTAGGGACTTTTTTTTTTTTTTTAAGTGGCGGAGGAATACAGTGCGGAAGGATGCCTACCTTCCGTCATTGGATTCCTGCAGCCCGTAGAGAACGGCAGCATCATCTGATGCTGCAGTTCTCTACCCAAGATCGTCGTGGGACACACTCGTGGACTGCTTCGGATCGTGGGTGAGTATTTTTGTGGTTTGTTATGTTAATATTTATTCCGTAGACGACAATGGCTTCGGGGAACAATGTGACAAGTATTGGTAAGTATGTTACTCTATGTTATATGTACTGTATGTCTATGTATGTATTGTATGAATGTATTGTATGTATGTAGTATATATGTGGTATGTATGTAGCATGTAGTATGTATGTAGTATGTATGTAGCATGCATGTAGCATGCAGTATGTATGTAGCATGCATGTAGTATATATGTAGTATGTATGTAGCATGCATGTAGTATATATGTAGTATGTATGTAGCATGTAGCATGCATGTAGTATGTATGTGGTATGTATGTAGCATGTATGTAGCATGCATGTAGTATATATGTGGTATGTATGTAGCATGTAGTATGTATGTAGCATGCATGTAGTATATATGTAGTATGTATGTAGCATGCATGTAGTATATATGTAGTATGTATGTAGCATGCATGTAGTATGTATGTGGTATGTATGTAGCATGTAGTATGTAGCATGCATGTAGTATATATGTGGTATGTATGTAGCATGTAGTATGTATGTAGCATGCATGTAGTATATATGTAGTATGTATGTAGCATGCAGTATGTATGTAGCATGCATGTAGTATATATGTAGTATGTATGTAGTATGTAGCATGTAGTATGTATGTAGCATGCATGTAGTATATATGTAGTATGTATGTAGTATATATGTAGTATGTATGTTGCATGTAGTATTTATGTAGTATGAATGTAGCATGTATGTAGTATGTAGTATGAATGTAGCATGTATGTAGTATGCATGTTGTATGTATGTAGCATGTAATTTTTTTTTTTTTTTTTTTTTTACATTTAACACATTAGCCGGATGATGGGACTACTACTGTCCCATCATTGGCTAATGTGTCAATCACTGTCATGGTAGCAGGCATCGCCCGATGGGACTTGTAGTCCCATCGGACGATGCCTGCACAGACCCCCGAAGCCTGCACAGACCACCGGCAGGCCGGCACAGCCCCCCGGCAGGCCGGCACAGCCCCCCGGCAGGCCGGCACAGCCCCCCGGCAGGCCGGCACAGCCCCCCGGCAGGCCGGCACAGCCCCCCGGCAGGCCGGCACAGACCACCGGAGCCTGCACAGACCCCCTGGCAGGCCGGCACAGCCCCCCGAAAGGCCCGTACAGACCCCAGAGAGGCTGTACAAGGGCAGGAAAGGGTTTTTCTTATTCCGATACCGGAAGTCCCATAGACTTGAATGGGACTTCCGGTATCGGAATCGGCGATACCGATACTTTTTTTAAAGATCGGCCGATACCATCCGATACGATACTTTGAAGTATCGGACGGTATCGCTCAACTCTAGTTACAGGTCTATGAGAGCCAGAAATCTTGATTGCTTGTTTCTGACCAAATACTTATTTTCCACCATAATATGCAAATAAAATGAAAAAAAACCAGACAATGTGATTTTCTGGATTTTTTTTCTCAGTTTGTCTCCCATAGTTGAGGTCTACCTATGATGTAAATTACAGACGCCTCTCATCTTTTTAAGTGGTGGAACTTGCACTATTGCTGACTGACTAAATACTTTTTTTCCCCACTATATATATATATATATATATATATATATTGTAAGGTAGCGCTGTCATTTAAGGTTGGGAACACTCGCTTGGCAGCCAAATAATCATGTCCGGAACGGGTTTTCCATAAAACAATAACAATCCATGCGGTTTATTCAGGCATCATAAACCCACAGCAGCAACATAAAGTTCATATAATCAGCATAGCGTTCATGACAGAGCTTCCCTCTGTTAAACCTGTGGTCACACAGGTTGCGCAATGTCCAGTACTCAGGCTCTTCAGCCTCACAGATATCTCACCCCGTCAGGGTTACCTCATGGCTGCTTTAGCTCACTGCAGACATTCATTCCCTCTCCCTGGGAACTGTCAGATGCTTGCAGCCATTACTCACAGCATTCACGTGCTGTCAGGCAGAAAGCCCCATCTCCCCGCGGGACCTTCCACAACGGACCAACCGGGTCCCAGCATGTGATCTACCATGGCCACCTTATATGGTCCATAGCTATGCCCACCATTTCACATGGCTATGACCTCATCACAGGTCCTTCACACTCACATAGTCTTTTACTACCAGCGTTTTCAGACACACCCCTGGGTGGATTTGTAGGTAGCTGTCCCTAACACATTGGCACGAAAGATCAGCTCTGCTGATCATCACATAATCAAGCCTTCATCCCGAGGCCACCCACCTTGAGATACATTACGATCATTCAGCATCCTACTCCTATCAGGACACTGGAAATGCTTATACACCTGTCCTGGGACACCCACACAGCGCCCCCTAGCGGACACAGTGGTCACTACACCACATACCTCCCCCCTCTGTTCAAACTTGTGGGGTTGAACACACATTACCCCAGGATCTCACGACCGGGCACTCATTACACCTTGCCCCACAGGTCGAGAGAACCGTCTCTGTCTGTCATACGGCCTCATCTCTACATTAGGCCTCCTCCGCCCCCAGCGGTCAGACTATCGGCCCTGATCTTTGGCCCTCCAGTCACAGTCTGTCTGCGTCATCAGACACTGTTTAGTCACCACACTCCTTTCTCTCACTGACCGGCTCTCACGGTTGGTGCGGTCATAAGTCTTAATCGAGCCTACTGTCTGGCCTGAGTCTGACCCATTCAGCGTCTCACAGGAACTAAGGTCTCTCAGCCTCGTACGGCCTGTCGAACTGCCACTTGCTGACATTCTTCGGCCACCTGCCATGTCACTACTTGTATGAACCCTTCGGGTCCTTACATCTTGGGTTGAAGGCGGCCGCCACCTGGTGTTCCGCTCCTCTTTATTGATCGACCGATGGTCCAGCCTCAACTGCTCAATCTCTTGCAGGTACCCCACTCAATACTCCAAGAGCATCCAAAAGTTTCTCAGACTTCCCACGGAGCCAACCACCATGATGGGAATCCTACCCTCTTCACTGGATACCTGGTCTTCATCATCAGGAGGGATCCTCACCCTCACCACACTGGAGATATTCACTAGGTCTTGCATTACCTTCCCGAGACTTCCAATGATTCTCCCAATCAGACCTTTGGGTACCGGAACTACATCTTTCCGCAAACCCATCCGATCCATAGCCTCCCTTGCTAATTCTAGGCATCGAGCAGCTTTCATATTACTCCGTCTGACCAGCTGTTTGGCATGGAGACATTGCAAATGCATCTCTTTTAGGACAGCTACCCGGTTTGCTGTATCTTCCCTGGCTGATATTATCACCAATTGCCGAGTCTCAGGTGCCCTGTTCACCTTACACTCCTTGACCACCTCTTTGAAAGCCTCATGCACACCTTCCTCAGCACAGGCTTCTTGCATATCTTTGGGTACCTCAATCACAGATTTGAAGGTCATGGTCTTGCTCTCTTCCTGGACATAAGGCTCTGGCTTTACCACCGACACTTCCCTCACTACAGTTGACCCAACCGGGTGACTGTCTTCTTCAGCTCTTTGCTCACCAACTTCACGAGATTTTATCTCTTCATGACCCTTTGCCAAGATGGGTACTGGCAGTTAATAATAATAATCTTTATTTATATAGCGCCAACATATTCCGCAGCGCTTTACAGTTGAACAGTTTCAAACACAACAGTCATAAGTAACAACGTTAACAATACAATAATTAAAGCGAAATAAGACGACCCTGCTTGTGGAGCTTACAATCTACAATGAGGTGGGGGAGATACAAAGCATAGGTTTGTATTTACAATGATGTATTTACAATGACGGTCCAGCCATCTTCAGGGGGTGGGGGTTAGATGGAGATAGTGAATGGGCTACACACACACAAACATAACATGACTTTGATTACTGAATGTGATAGGCCGCTCTGAACAAATGCGTTTTGAGCGAGCGCCTAAAACTATGCAAATTGTGGATGATCCTAATATCTTGGGGTAGAGCATTCCAGAGGATTGGCGCAGCACGGGAGAAGTCTTGGAGTCGGGAGTGGGAGGTACGGATTAGGGCAGAGGTTAGTCGAAAGTCATTTGCAGAGCGCAGCGGTCGGTTAGGCCGATAGACAGAAATGAGGGAGGAGATGTAAGGGGGTGCCGCACTGTGGAGAGCTTTGTGGGTGAGAACAAGTACTTTGAATTGTACCCTGTAATGAACTGGCAGCCAGTGTAACGACTGGCGAAGAGAGGACGCGTCTGAGTAACGATTAGCCAGATGGACAACCCTGGCTGCTGCATTAAGGATAGACTGGAGAGGGGAGAGTCGAGTGAGAGGGAGGCCAATTAATAGAGCATTACAGTAGTCCAGGTGGGAGTGGATCAGGGCGACAGTGAGAGTTTTTGTTGTTTCCATGGTGACAAAAGGGCGGATTCTAGAGATGTTCTTTAGGTGTAAGCGGCATGAGCGGGCAAGAGATTGTATATGGGAGGTGAAGGAGAGATCGGAGTCGAACATAACACCCAGACAGCGTGCCTGCTGTCGGGGTGTTATTATGGTGCCACCCACAGAGAGGGAAATGTCAGATTTAGGGAGGTTAGTAGATGGTGGGAGCAGAAAAAGTTCAGTTTTGGAGAGGTTGAGTTTCAGATAGAGAGCAGACATGATGTTGGAGACTGCAGACAAACAGTCAGTGGCGTTCTGTAGTACAGCGGAGGTAAGGTCAGGGGATGATGTGTACAGTTGTGTGTCATCAGCATAAAGATGGTACTGAAAGCCAAATCTGCTGATGGTCTGTCCAATTGGGGCCGTATAGAGAGAGAAGAGAGTTCCGTCTTATCAGTCGGGCCCGGCCGCTGTAAATCTTCGTCCAAGCTCTTCTCCCGCAGAAGACCTTTTACTACTCCTCTGAGTTCTTCCATCTCTTCCCTAAGGGTCTTGTTCACACTTTGCCACGTTGACAGATGACCTTTGAGCTCAAAGACTTCTTTCTCTAGCTCTTCTATTCTGTGCTTCCTTTCTCTCTCAGAGCCACAGTCACCCCAAGAGTTGGAGTCACCCCGATCTGTCGAGTAATCCTTCCAGTTACCCACTAACCGTGTGAATATCGAGTAATCCTTCCAGTTACCCACTAACCGTGTGAATACTTCAACCGTCTTATCAATCACGTCAACGTCAGTCCTGTCACGAGACGTCAGGTCCGTCCATTGGGCAGACATACCCCTTCTTTTGGTCATATCTACCTCTGACCTGTCCACGTCAGGAGCCGTCACTGTCTTAATATCTATCTTAATATGCCCAACAGTAGAAACGTCTCCAACCTCCTGCCATATATCATCAAACACGATAAAGTCCCGGCCCCTCTCAAAGGCATACACTAAGTCAGGTGGTATCCCGCCACCTTGGCACTCACCACTTATGGACCCCTCAAACATTACTCTGTCTACCGCATAGTTCACAGTGACCCCATGTTTACAGTGAACCTGGACCATTTTCTCGTCCAGACAGAAAGAGGAGTTCCTGTCAGAGTCACCTGACTCTTTGAGTCCAGCCGACCCGAGACTCCTTCTCGGTGCAGCATTACAGTACACACCTGTGGCCCATCGTTATCTGGAAAGAATATCCCCGATTCTTCAAAAGTCATACACACACACACTGCGGTTCCCTAGACATGTCCACTGAGGTACCCAGAGCTGCCCCTTTTGCAGACTCGGCCCCTTTCTGGACCACCATCCCAATTTGGGCCACTGCCTCCCTCTGGGACTCCACCCCTTTTTGGGTTACCACCCCGATTTGGGTCACCGCCCCCTTTCGGGATTTTTCCATGTCCTTTCTACAGGTCTCCTTAGACCACAGTTCACACCAAAACAGTTTGTCTTTCATGATACCACACAAGTCCTTGCTGGCACCACCACAGCTCCTGCTCTCACCGATCTCCGACACCTCCGGCTGCCGTTCACACACAGCTGCTGGTGTCACCTTCATAACCCCGCCAAGATACAGAAAGCCACTTGTCCCCTTCGTAACCCCGCCGAGTTACAGCAAGCTGCTTGTCACCTTCGTAACCCCGCCGAGTTACAGCAAGCCGCTTGTCACCTTCCTGACCCCACTGAGCCACCATAGGCTGACAGGTCCAGGGGCTCAGCGGGTGCTATTCAGGACATCCGTCTCCGCCTGAGACTGTCCAACACTTACGCCTCACCAGGTCCAAGGTCATACCACGTGCTTCAGGGATCCGATTCTTCTCCCAGAACCTCCCAACACTGACCCTCCAGGACTTTGCTCACTGAACCCTCCAGGTACACAATCTCTCTCACTGACGCCAGTCAGTACAACACGAACACCTGTCCGTTACCTGTGTCAGCCACACAGGTCCTTGGGTACCTCATATCCACAGAGGCACCCTATCACAATCCATAGTCTCTCATAGCACATCACACGACCGTTACCTGCTGGCCGCGCAGGTTCTTGGACCCCTCTACCGCAGAGGTGTCCTATAAGTCTTTTCCACTGACCCCGGTCAGTATATCATACGGCTTTCAAGACCGTCAGCCCGTCCTTGTCAGCATTGCCAGCACTACACCATGTGCTTTTGGAAATCGTTGCCCTTAGCAACCGAATTTTGCAGTCCTCTTCCGTTGCTCCTAGCAGCAAGGCTACAACACTGCCCTTTGCATTTCTCCACCAATTGTAAGGTAGCGCTGTCATTCAAGGTTGGGGACACTCCCTTGGCAGCCAAATGATCACGTCTGGCACGGGTTTTCCATAAAACAATAACAATCCATGCGGTTTATTCAGGAATCATAAACCTACAGCAGCAACATAAAGTTCACATAATCAGCATAGCATTCATGACAGAGCTTCCCTCTGGTAAGTCTGTGGTCACACAGGTTACGCAATGTCCAGTACTCAGGCTCTTCAGCCTCACAGATATCTCACCCCGTGCAGACGTTCATTCCCTCTCCCTGGGAACTGTCAGATGCTTGCAGCCATTACTCACAGCATTCACGTGCTGTCAGGCAGAAAGCCCCATTTCCCAGCGGGACCTTCCACAACAGACCAACCAGGTCCCAGCATTCTCTCATGTGACCTACCCTGGCCACCTTATATGGCCCGTAGCCACGCCCACTGGGTCACATGGCTATGACCTCATCACAGGTCCTTCACACTCACATAGTCTTTTGCTACCAGCGTTTTCAGACACACCCCTGGGTGGATTTGTAGGTAGCTGTCCCTAACACATTGGCACGAAAGATCAGCTCTGCTGATCAGCACATAATCAAGCCTACATCCCGAGGCCACCCACCTTGAGATACATTACGATCATTCAGCATCTTACTCCTATCAGGACACTGGAAATGCTTATACGCCTGTCCTGGGACACCCACACAGCGCCCCCTAGCGGACACAGTGGTCACTACACCACAATATATAATATATGTATGTGTCAGCCAGATGCCCTCATTAATAAAATGGCACATACAGAGTTAAATAAAAGACACACACAAAATTTGTGTAAAATGCAATATCTGTTTATTTTTCAAAGCAATTTTTCAAAAAAATTGTGTGGGCTCCCATGTAATTTTCATAACCAGCAGAGGGAAAGCCAATGGCTGAGGGCTGATGTCAATATTCTGAGGAGCAAATAGCCATAAAGGTTCCCAGGCTATTAATATCAGCTCACAAATGTTTGCTTAGCTTTAACTGGCTAATTTACAGGGGAACTCTAGTAAAAAATTGACATGGGGTCCCCGCTATAAAATCGAACCAGCAAAGGCTAGGCAGACAGCTGTGGGCTGATATTAATAGCCTGGGAAGGGGCCATGTATATTGGCACCCCCTCCAGGCTAAAAACATCAGCTCTCAGCCATCCCAGAAATGGCTCATCTTATAGATGCGCCAATTCTGGCACTTAGACTTGCTCTTCCCACTTGCACTGTAGCGGTGGCAAGTGAGGTAATATTTGTGGGGTTGATATCACCTTTGTATTGTCCGGTGACATCAAGCCTATGGATTAGTAATGGAGAAGCATCAATAAGACACCTATCGATTACTAATCCTATAGTGATATGGTAAATAAAGACACAGCCAGAATAAAATCTTTTATTTGAAATAATCACACAGACTCCTTTAATGAATCTAAATTTACCATACTTACTGCATCGCCTAATCCCGGAATTCCTCGATCTCCTGCAACAAAAATAAAATAATAAACCAACACAAATACTTCCTGTCCGACGTAATCCATTTACCGAGTGTCCCACGACGATCTCAGATGTAGAACAGTCAGATCAGGAGATGTGACCACTCTACATGGCTCCGGTGATACACTGACAGGAGCTAATCGCCCCTGCAGTGCATCACTGAGAGTTCACAGGAGTTTGTTATCTCACTTTACGGCACTACCGCTGTGTAAGAATTTTGTCATGCAGCGGTTTCGCAAGTGACAGCACAAACTTCGGTCACCTCAGATAGCAGCACAGTGATTCACTACGGGAGGATGCCTCATGTCAGTGTACGCATATCACCAGAGCTGTGTAGAGCGGTCACATCTCCCGATGTGACTGTTCTACATGTGAGATTGTCGTGGGACACTCATTATTAAATGGACTACAGCGGAAAGGTAAGCATATGTTGGTTTATTATTCTATTTTTGTTGTAGGAGATCGAGGGTGTCGGGGACTAGGTGTTTGGTGAGTATAAATTTGTTTTTTTTTTTGTTTTACAATTGAACACAGTCGCCAGATGATGAGATTACTACTGTTCCATTATTGGCTCCTGCTGTCACTGTTATATATGACATCAGACATAGCCGGATGGGGGGTAGTCCCATCAGATGATGCCTTGCTACACACAGACACCCACAGACAGACACACACACACACAGACACCCGCAGACAGACACCCGCAGACAGACACACACAGACACCTGCAGATACAGACAGACACCGGCAGATAGACACAGACACCCGCAGACCGACACAGACAGACATGCACATATTCTCGTCTCACACATATTCTCCGCCCACACACATATTCTCCGCCCACTCACTTTTCCTTCTTCCTTTCCGCACATTTTTGGCATGCAAATCTGCAGCTAATCCGCAGACCTTTTTACACTTGTGCTTTATCTGCGGGTTTGACTGACTCAATGTAAGTAAATGGGTGCAGAAACGCTGCAGATACACAAAAAGAATTGACATGCTGTGGAAAATAAAACACTAAGAATCAGTGTGGAATTTTCTGCAGCATGTGCACACCAATTCTGGATTCCCATTGCTTAAGCTACCCTTTGCAGATTTGGTGCAAATCCGCGCAGAAAAAACGTGGATCCGCAACAAAATCCACAACGTGTGCACATAGCCTTATTGGGCGTCAGAGAATAAAGTTAATGGGGGCACAGTGCTGCTAATCACTTTATATTTTTAATGGTGGAGTACATATCTGTATTCCAGGGGAAACATGTATCTATACAATGAATGTGACTTTGTTATTTTCAAGGCTGTGATGATCATCGTGACAAGACGACGACGAGTTGTGGCTGGGAGATGTCGACATGAAGGTCTGACCAGATGGAGGAGAAACAGCAGAAAATGACTCTAATCAGACGAGGCGTCAACGGTAAGTGCCTAGATGTAAATATTATTCTGTATCTGTACTGTGTGAAGTGGAGTCATAATTTTATCTGTTAAAATCCTTAGGCCACGTTCTCACATTTGTGTGACATGTCCATGTGCAGTCAGATTTTTTTTATCAGACAGCACACAAACTTGTAAAGTTTTATAAATCCATTCACAAATCTATGAAAATCATGTCTCTGAGAATGAGATCCGGGGGAATCTCATTCTGTTCTGAGATCTTCTTCTGATCCGATTAGCGGGCAACACACGCAAGCTGCACACAGATACAGGTGTCACGATTTGGCTGACGAGTGACCTGGGACCAGGGGCACTTTTCCTGGCCCAAACACTAGCGGGCGCCCTAGCTCACACTGTTCCCTGGGATACTTCAGATGGCAAACTTGCCGGGGCCTACGCTCTTGCCTTATCTCTTACAACAGCCCTACATCTGTCTGTCCCCTTCTCCCACCCGGGGAAGAGAGGCGCTACTGTGTACCGCAGTACAACAACCCAACAGACAGGGTGACAAGGACAAGGGTAATCTGAAAACTCCACACGCACAAAATATACACTCACATATAACAGAGGTATTCACCAGGGTTTGAAGGGAGGGGGAAGAAAGTAAAACAGAGAAGGATAAGGGATTTCCAAGCATACAAACCAGACAACAGTTGCATATAAATTCCTACAGCTCTCCTTCCCAAACCAGCTTCTCCCTCTCCAAGATCACACAGCAAATTGCTAACACTGAGGATGACTAGGTAATTGAGCCCAGATTTTATAGGGAAAAGGAGTGGCTAACCGAGCACAGCAAAATGCAGGAATCTTCCAATATGGCTGATTAACCCCTGTTCTGCTGGAAGAAAAAAAAACACATTTAATACAAAGGAGAAGTGGTTCTTCTCAGCGTAGTAGGAGCGACCAGATGCTGCGGGCTTCTGCCTCTGCTCCGCTCCATAACACAATGACAACAGGAATGTAGTCTTATTATGTACTAGCTGAAGAGCCCGGCGCTGCCCGGGCATAGTAACTAACTGTGGTTAATTATAGCAAATTATAATTATCCTCCATCCCATAGTCCTGTGTCCATATACCCATCATACATATCCACGATCCCATAGGCCTGTGCCCATATACCCATCATACATATCCTCCATCCCATAGTTGAGTGCCCATATACCCATCACACATTCTCCATCCCATAGTCCCATGCCCATATACCCATCATACATATTCGCCATCCCATAGTCGAGTGCCCATATACCCATCACACATCCTTCATCTCATAGTCCCAAGCCCATATACCAATCATACATATCCTCCATCCCATAGTCCTGTGCCCATATACCCATCATACATATCCACCATCCCATAGTCCCGTGCCCATATACCCGTCATACATATCCTCCATCCCATAGTCCAGTGCCCATATACCCATCACACATCCTCCATCCCATAGTCCTGTGCCTATATACCCGTCATACATATCCTCCATCCCATAGTCCCGTGCCCATGTACGCATCACACATCCTCCATCCCATAGTCCCGTGCCCATATACCCGTCAAACATATCCTCCATCCCATAGTCCAGTGCCCATATACCCATCACACATCCTCCATCCCATAGTCCAGTGCCCATATACCCATCACACATCCTCCATCCCATAGTCAACCATTATGACATCATGATGAGCGGCGGGGCTTGCAACCTATGATGACATCAGCATCACCATGGCAACCATTGTGACATCATAATGAGGGCGGAGCTTGATACGCACACACTGTTTCCCCAGTATGTAGATAGGGGCATTATGACATCATAATGAGGGGCGGGGCTTGACACGCACACACTTTTTCCCCAGTATGTAGATAGGGGCAAAATTGTTGGGTGAATTGGAACGCGCGGGGTTAAAATTTTGCCTCACAACATAGCTTAGGACGCTCTTGGGGTCCAGACGTGTGACTGTGCCAAATTTTGTGGCTGTAGCTGTGACGGTGCGGATGCCTATCCCGGACATACACACACACACACACACACACATACATACACACTTTGAGCTTTATATATTAGATAGCACAGTCTCTTAGTATATAGTGCACTCACATATTATGTACAGCACAGTCCTTTGGTATATAGTGTACTCACTTATTATATATAGCACAGTTCCTTAGTATATAGTGTGCTCACTTATTATGTATAGCACAGTCCCTTAGTATATAGTGTACTCACTTATTATGTTTAGCATAGTCCTTAGTTACATAGTTTCCTCTTTCATTATGTATAATACCATCCCTTATTACGTACCATCCTCTAGTTATATATGGTGCCGTCCCTTATTAAATAGCTTCCTCTCCTGTTATGTACAGTGCTGTCTCTTACATAGTGTATTCTTGGTATTTTTGTTATTCACAGTGTCCTCTTTTATTACATAGTCCCCTCTCTTGCTAGATATAAAATGACTGCTGATGGAGGAATCGGTGACCAGACGACCAATCCATCATCTCCTCCATTAGAAAAGAAGCTTTCCCATGCTCCATCAGCCATCATTGCATTATAATAATAATAATAATCTTTATTTATATAGCACCAACATATTCCACAGCGCTTTGCAGTTTAACAGTTTCAAAACACAAGTCATAAGTAACAACATTAACAATACAGTAATTAAAGTAAAATAAAACGACCCTGCTCGTGAGAGCTTACAATCTACAATGAGGTAGGGGAGATACAAAGTACAGGTGTGTATTTACAATGATGTATTTACAATGATTGTCCAGCCACCTTGAGAAGGTGGGGGACAGAGATAGTGAATGGGCTACATACTCACACTTGCACATAAAATGACTTTGATTAGTGAACGTGATAGGCTGCTCTGAATAGATGTGTTTTGAGAGAGCACCTAAAACTGTGCAAATTGTGGATAGTCCTAATTTCTTGGAGTAGAGCATTCCAGAGGATTGGCGCAGCGCGGGAAAAGTCTTGGAGTTGGGAGTGGGAGGTGCGGATTAGTGCAGAGGTTAGTCGAAAGTCTTTTGCAGAGCGCAGCGGTCGGCTAGGCCGATAGACAGAAATGAGGGAGGAGATGTAGGGGGGTGCCACACTGTGGAGAGCTTTGTGGGTGAGAACAAGTACTTTGAATTGGACCCTATAATGAATGGGCAGCCAAGATAATGACTGGCAAAGGGCGGACGTGTCTGAGTACCGATTAGCCAGGTAGATGACCCTGGCTGCTGCATTAAGTATGGACTGGAGAGGGGAAAGTCGAGTAGCGGGGAGGCCAATTAATAGAGCATTGCAGTAGTCCAGGTGGGAGTGGATCAATGCGACAGTGAGGGTTTTTGTTGTTTCCATGGTGAGAAAAGGGCGAATTCTGGAGATGTTCTTTAGGTGTAGGCGGCAAGAGAAGGCAAGAGATTGTATATGGGATGTGAAGGAGAGGTTGGTGTCAAACATAACACCCAGACAGCGTGCCTGCTGCCGGGGTGTTATTATGGTGCCACCCACGGAGAGGGAAATGTCAGATTTAAGGAGGTTAGTAGATGGCGGGAGCAGAAGAAGTTCAGTTTTTGAGAGGTTAAGTTTCAGATAGAGAGCGGACATGACATTGGAGACTGCGGAAAGACAGTCACTGGCGTTCTGTAGTACAGCGGGGGTAAGGTCAGGGGATGACATATATAGTTGTGTATCATCAGCATAAAGATGGTACTGAAAGCCAAATCTGCTGATGGTCTGTCCAATTGGGGCTGTGTAGAGAGAGAAGAGAAAGGGGCCAAGGACTGAGCCCTGAGGTACCCCGACAGCGAGAGGAAGAGGAGATGACGTGGAGCCAGCGAACAAAACACTGAAGAGAGAGATAGGAAAAGAACCAGGAGAGAGCAATGTTCTTAATGCCTAGTGACTGGAGCCTATGGAGTAGGAGACAGTGGTCAACAGGGTCGAAAGCTGCAGAAAGGTCGAGAAGAATGAGCAGAGACTGTTCACCGTTACATTTTGCTGTCAGAAGGTCATTGGTCACTTTGATGAGTGCAGTTTCAGTCGAATGTAGGGGTCGGAAGCCAGACTGTGAAGGGTCTAGGAGGGAGTGAGTGGAGAGGTAACGGGTAAGGCGGCAGTAGACTAGGCGCTCCAAGAGTTTAGAGATGAAGGGGAGATTGGAGACTGGTCTGTAGTTGTATGTGCAGGATGGGTCAAGAGCAGGTTTCTTTAATAATGGAGTAATGATAGAGTGCTTGAAGGAGGATGGGAAAATGTCTGAGGAGAGAGAGAGATTAAAGATTGTAGTTATGTGAGTTGTGATGACTGGAGAGAGAGACTGGAGGAGTTGTGAGGGATTGGGGTCGGTAGTGCATGTAGTTGGGCGAGAAGAAGAGAGGAGTCTGGAGACTTCTTCTTCTGTGATGGCATCAAATGTGGAAAGTGAGCCAGGGGAAATGCAGGTAGGGATGGGAGTCACAGCACTTGGTGGTTGGGAGCGGATTTCCTGATGGATATTATCTATTTTCTCTATAAAATGGGAGGCCAGGTCATTTGCACAAATGTCTGAGATAGGAGCTTGTGCTTTTTGGCCTGAGGAGGGAGTGAAAGGTGTCAAAAAGTTTCTTGGGGTTGTTGGCTAGTGAGGAGATCAGGGTGGTGAAGTAGGTCTGTTTGGCAAGGTGAAGGGCAGAGTTGTAGGTTCTTAGCATAAATTTGAAGTGGATGAAGTCGTCTGGTGTGCGGGTTTTTCTCCATTGGCGTTCAGCACTCCTAGAGAATCTTTGGAGAAATTGAGTTTGCGATGTGAGCCAGGGCTGTTTTACTCTGTGTTTGGAGGTTCTGAGGGTGAGGGGAGCTACTTGGTCAACGGTGCTTCTAAGAGTGTTGTTGTAGTGATGAACAGCCAGATCAGGACAGGAAAAAGAGGAGATTGGGGACAGGGAAGATTGTAGGGAGTCTGAAAGTGTCTGAGGGTTAATGGCTTGTAGATTTCTGAATGTGTGATAGGTAGGAGTGTGCTGGGGTGGGCGAGGATTTGTGAGCGTGAAGGAGAGAATGTTGTGGTCAGAGAGGGGAAGCGATGAGTTATTTAGGTAGGAGATTGAGCAAAGCCGGACAAAGACCAGGTCAAGGGTGTTACCGTCTTTGTGTGTTGCAAAGGTTGAGAGCTGTGAGAGGCCGATAGAGGTGTTTAGTAGAGTTAAACGACTTTGGTCGGATCGGGTTTCATGAAACAAAATTTGTTTCAGGTGAAACTGGTCCGACTAGGGCAAAAAAAGTCGGAGTTTCGTCCGAAACCCGACCCCAAAGCAAGTCAATTGGAAATAAAAGTCGGCATTGAGCGGATGACATTCATCCACTCATTGCTGACTTTTACTCCCCATTGACTTGCATTGGGGTCGGGTTTCGGACGAAACTCCGACTTTTTTTGTCCTAGTCGGACCAGTTTCATCTGAAACAAATTTTGTTTCATGAAACCCGATCTGACCAAAGTCGCTCAACTCTAGTGGTTAGTGATAGAAGTTGGGATGCAGATGTGGAAGTAGGGCTGTTAATGGGGATGTTGAAGTCTCTCAGGATAAGAGTTGGTAGTTCTGAGGACATGAAGTGCGGCAGCCAGGCTGAAAAGTGGTCAAGGAAGTGGGCAGCAACTAACAGAATGGTTTTTAACAGGGAAAAATGCAAAGTACTACATCTGGGCAATAAAAATGAAAAAAGCATATACAGAATGGGAGGAATAGGGCTAAGCAATAGCACATGTGAAAAAGACTTGGGTATGCTAATTGATCACAGACTGAATATGAGTCAACAGTGTAATGCAGCAGCAAAAAAGGCAAATGCAATTCTAGGATGTATTAACAGAAGCATACAGTCTAGATCACGTGAAGTCATTATTTCCCTCTACTCCTCTTTGGTCAGACCTCATCTGGAATATTGTGTCCAGTTTTGGGCGCCACATTTTAAAAAAGACATCAACAAACTGGAGCAAGTTCAGAAAAGAGTGACCAGAATGGTGACCGGTCTGCAAACCCTGTCTTATGAGGAAAGGTTGCAGGATTTGGGAATGTTTAGTTTGCAAAAGAGAAGACTGAGAGGAGACTTAATAGCTGTCTACAAATATCTAAAGGGCTGTCACATTGTAGAAGGATCATCTTTATTCTCATTTGCACAAGGAAAGACTAGAAGCAATGGAATGAAACTGAATGGGAGGAGACACAGATTAGATATTAGAAAAAACTTTTTGACAGTTAGAGTGATCAATGAGTGGAACAAGCTGCCACGAGAAGTGGTGAGTTCTCCTTCAATGGAAGTCTTCAAACAGAGGCTGGACAGACATCTGACTGGGATGATTTAGCAAATCCTGCTTTGAGCAGGGGGTTGGACCATATGGCCCAGGAGGTCCCTTCCAACTCTACAATTCTATGATTCTATGAAGTGGGTGGGTGAGCCTGGGGGCTGGTATATGGCCGCAACTCTGAGGGAGAGGGGACGGAAGAGCCTGATGGTATGGACCTCAAAAGAAGGGAATGAGAGTGATGGAACTGGGGGGATGACCTGGAAAGTGCATTGTGGGGACAGGAGTATGCCGACTCCACCACCAGGTGGTGCATTATATTATCTAACAAGACAGGATGGTATGTGATAAAGACAGGGGGCACTATAAATAATCCAATATGTAAGGTGCTGAGCTGTAAATAATATATATCTATAGCTTTATCGCCATAAAATGAGGGGGGCCCCAAGCTGTCAGAGTCCGCCCCTGGATAGATAGATGATACATAGATAGATAATAGATAGATAGTTAGATAGATAGATAGATAGATATGAGATAGATAGATAGATAGATGATAGACAGATGATAGATGGAGAGATAGATGATGAAATATTTAGATAGATAATTGATAGATAATATATAGATAGATAGATAATAGATAGATAGATAGATACAATATATTGATAGATTATAAATACATAGATAAGTAGATAGATGATTGATAGATAAATAAATAATAGATAGATAGATAATAGACAGATAGGTGATGGATATGAGATAGATGGAATGTACTGATACATGGATAATACTAGATTGGCAGATGGCTTGTGATTGATGAATTCTACAGTTAGGGCAGAATTATCTCATTCATTTTGCTACTATTGGACTCTGCAGATTTTCTGTCTGGAAATTCAGATGGAAGATCTATTCTTCAGTAATCTCGGCATGTGGTGTGGACAGCCTAATACCTGTACCTGCCAAGCACTGGACTGTAATCACTATGATTGTGCTTCTTTTCTATCATGGCCACGCTGTATGCTCAGGTGTCGCGGTGCCATCCCTCTGCTGGGGAAGCATCCCAAGCCTAGTTGCTAGCCCTCTTCTTCCTTGAATAATGGGCATAGCAGCAGAATGGTCATAATGCTGTCATGTCTCAGTGCTTTCGTCTGCTGTCATATTTTTTCTTATTGTGATAAAACTTTATATAAAGATTTATTCTGTGTGCAAAAATAATATATTATTTTTGTTACTGACTTTCAGTTTAGAAATAAGAGAGAAGGCACTGGCTGCTACCCATTATTTTGGAAATAAAGGACTTTTTTTTATGCAGCAGGATGAGTGCTGTATTTTCATATCTCTTATTATTATACTTTGTCTGTTTCTCTTTACTGAGCAGCACTGCTGTTTTTCCTCCTAGCCCTAGCTGATGCTTGTGTTTGGTGCCCTAGTACTTAATTTTATTTTTTGACTTTCAGTATAGTATATTACGGTGATAAAAAAAATTGTACTTGTAGCTATAGTAATAATTTACCTGCAGTTCCTGAAACTGACCACTAGAGGGATCACATAAGCTACAGAAACTTCTACAGAAACTGGAAGCAATAAGAAGATCATTTCACCACCATGCTGCATGTTCTCTATCAGCAAGAGCAACTACAGGGCACATATCTTGGATCAGCTGCCATCATTCTATATGGTGTTTAAATTGCAAAAGATGTCTCAGATACTTTGATATTTGATTATAGTTCTCACTGGATAAGGCACACAATATTAGATAAAGGGTTCCGTTTTTCTACCTTAGTACTATGGGGCTATGCACTCTGTTTTTCAAATATCAACTATCCATCTATCTGTCTGTCTGAACGGGCAGACGTCTATATATCTATCTATCTACCCATCCATCAGGTGGTTGAGGGTTCCCCTTTAAATAAAAAGTAGTTCAAATTTTAAGTAAATTTTTTTACTTGCCAGTAGTCCAATATGCATATTAGTTAGGGATAATAATAAGCAAGGATATATTAAGGGTACTGACAAGCTGTTCAGACTGAGCGGGTCTCCTTTGTCACATGACATGCTAAATGGTAGGGGGACAGGTCACGTCATGGTTCATGTGATGAAAATACAGGTACATTTAGGCGTGACAATGAAAGGGTAGAGATATAGAAGTCACACACAGAGGCATCAATCACTGTATGTAGTAAGGGATGACACTATGTAACAACTGACAGCACAATGTATACTAATGGAGGGGTCTCTGTAATAAAGGATGGTGTTATACAAGAGAGGACACTGTAATGAAGAATAGTGCTGTAACTAACCAAAAGGACACAATTTAATCATAGATGGCGCTGTAGATAATAAGAGGACACTGTATTAATGGCTGAAGCAATAGAAAATAAGAGAGGACACTATGTAATAATGAATGGTGATACACAAAGTAAGGGAGAACACTGTAATAATGCCAAATACCATACATAATAAAGGAGGACAACATTGCTACTCCAATAATTTCACTGCAGGCAATACAATATACGGTAGATACAAAATACAATGAATAGTCACTTCCAATAACTGGTACCACACCATGGAGAATAAATATTAGTAAGCCAATACTGTGCACCCCCTATTAATTACATATTAATGATCTACTTGCTCCCCTAATTTAAAAATATAAATTGTTTAGCCGCTGTCCCTCACCAATTTATTACTCACTGCCTTCCTCCTAATTCACTACCCACTGTATTTGCCTCCTAATTCAATACTCTCTGTTAGAGTTGAGCGACTTTGGTCGGATTGGGTTTCATGAAACAAAAATTGTTTCAGATGAAACTGGTCCGACTAGGGCAAAAAAAGTCGGAGTTTCATCCGAAACCTGTCCCCAGTGCAAGTCAGTGGGGAATAAAAGTCGGCATTGAGTGGATGAATGTCATCCGCTCAATGCAGACTTTTATTCCCCATTGACTTGCATTGGGGTCGGGTATCGGACGAAACTCCGACTTTTTTTGCCCTAGTCGGACCAGTTTCATCTGAAACAAATTTTGTTTCATGAAACCCGATCCGACCAAAGTCGCTCAACTCTACCTACTATGCCTCCCTGCCCTCAAGTTTATTAGCCATGGTGCCGCTCCTCCCACTTGTTATGATCTACTGTGCCTCCCCCAGATTATTGGTCTCTATGTCTCTTGCCCATCACTTCGTTGCCCACTGTGCTCACCCTTACACCTTTTTAATTAAATCAATTGCAGCAGAAAAAAAGAAAATCAACCCTGTGCGTTGCCGCAGGCCTCTTCTGGCCAGGATCCTGCTGAATGATGCAGGTGATGCAATTACATCAATGCACCACCTGCAGGAAACCATCCATCCTTGGCTCTGTGCGTCACTGAGCTGTTCTACCATCAATACCTTTACAGCAGAAACTGACACCTTCACCTTTGAATCCCAGCAGTAGCTCCAGGATAAATGCCCATGGTGCCACCTCTTAGGTTCCCACAATGAGTATTTGAACCATTTTTTGATGCTGTGGTTTTTCAGCAACATTTCTGGTACCAATAAGCTAAACAGTGTTACTCGCAATTTTCATTGCATATTTTTATTTTTATGTTTTTATTACATTTTTCCCTGATTTGTGTTTTGTTTCTTTTTGATATGTCAATTTTTAAGAGAGTAACTTCATAGCTTTGATAAAACTATATACAGTACTTAAAGTCAAGTGCAAGTTATATGGGTTTGTACTGCATTTCCACTGGATAAATACAATATAAAAGCATGTATGGTTTTTTTATGTGGATTTTCCACATCTCATTCCGGTCTTTAGGGAAAAATCTGTAAATAAAACACATAATAATTACAAGAAAGATTGACATGCCTTTCATTACAAAACTGCACAACCCAAAAATTCTGCTAAGAACAGAACTGGGCAAAGTGCGGCATGCATGCCACATCCTGTTCTCAGACTGATCCAGGCCAGCCTGCAGTCCGAGACAGCCGAAAGGCTGAAAACAGTGGCTCACCATGCCCTCGCCCACCTGTTTCTCTTCTTCACCGCTAACTGCATCCTCAGGATCTAGAAAATGTTGAATAAATTGGTGGAGGATGGAGCCACCAACTCATCCTTCCACCAATCAGTGTGTGACTGAGCCAGCAGACACGATGACGTCAGTACATCGCGCCTGCTGTGTGGAGAGCCAGCCCACCTGCGACAGGAGCAGAGCACCAGGGCAAAGAGAGTGTTGTTTTTTTTCATATGTGTATGGGATGTTTGTGTGGCGCCCCTGAGGCTCAGTCGCCACAGAGGTACTGCACCTTCTCCTAAGGTGTGGTGCCCCACCATCCAGGTAAGTTGGAGGCTCCTGACCACGCTCCAACACTCGCACCCCACACAATAGAGTAGATCAGCAAAACCACATTGCGGCTCCTTGCTTAGAGAGAGGCAGAGCACCTTTGCTGGGAGGTGGGTGGAGTTTAGAATACATATAAAAGAGCGGGACGGTTCCAGGATTAAGGTTCAGTTGAGTTCAGAGGTGGAGTAGGAGAGAGGAAGCCACTCGGGAGGATTGGGGATCCCTGGAAGAGGGATGGAGGAAGGAGTGCTGCAGCTGCCTCAGTGATCTGAGCCAGCTGGCACAGGAAAGGAAAGAAGGAGAAGGACATTGAACCGAAGCCTGAGCTTCCATAGAAGGGAAAAGGAGAAGTACGGAACATAGGAGTAAAAGGGAACATAGAGGACGTGTGTTAGAGGAAGAACCCTGCCTAGAAGTTCTAAGCGCAAGGCCGGGGCCCAGTTCCCGAGGTTGTATGGACACTAATGGTTCTGCCGCAGACACCGGTGGAGTAGTGGGCTGTAAATGCACTACTCCCATCTAAGACTTGAGGGCATAACAGCAACACAGATAGAGTGCCGGGACTTAGGAGTAGAGAGTCCCCGAAGCAGGCTACAGCTGTCTGCCGTGCAAGTAGAGTTCTTGGGAACATCTGTCAGGAGGAACTAGCAGAAGAAAGCAGAAGAAATTTTTGAACCCCTCTCCATAATCTTTGAAAATTCTTGGAGAACAGGAGAAGTGCCAGAAGACTGGAGAAGAGCAAATGTTGTTCCTATCTTCAAAAAGGGGAAGAAGGTGGACCCAGGCAACTATAGGCCGGTGAGTCTGACTTCTATACCAGGAAAGATCTTTGAACAAATTATTAAACAACATGTATGTCAATACCTGGATAAGAATGAAGTGATTAAACAGAGTCAGCATGGGTTTCTAACTAATAAGTCATGTCAGACTAACTTAATTTCCTTCTATGACGGTATCACTGATTGGGTGGATCAAGGAAATGCTGTAGATATAGTATATCTTGACTTCAGCAAAGCATTTGACAAAGTCTCTCATACAATCCTTATTGAAAAAATGACTAAGTATGGAATGGACAAGGCAACTGTTAGGTGGATTCATAACTGGCTTAGTGATCGGACCCAAAGAGTGGTCGTAAATGGCTGCACATCCAGTTGGAAGAATGTCTCAAGTGGGGTACCACAGGGCTCTGTCCTGGGCCCTGTATTGTTCAACATCTTTATCAACGATTTAGATGAAGGAATTGAGGGTAAACTGATTAAATTTGCTGATGACACAAAGCTAGGAGGGATAGCTAATACTAGAGAAGAGAGAGAGAGAGAGGATTCAAAAAGATTTAAATAAACTGGAGAAGTGGGCAGCAACTAACAGAATGGTTTTTAACAGGGAGAAATGCAAAGTACTACATCTGGGCAATAAAAATGAAAAAAGCATATATAGAATGGGAGGAATAGGGCTAAGTGACAGCACATGTGAAAAAGACTTGGGTATACTAATAGATCACAGACTGAATATGAGTCAACAGTGTGATGCAGCAGCAAAAAAGGCAAATGCAATTCTAGGATGTATTAACAGAAGCATACAGTCTAGATCACGTGAAGTCATTATTTCCCTCTACTCCTCTTTGGTCAGACCTCATCTGGAATATTGTGTCCAGTTTTGGGCACCACATTTTAAAAAAGACATCAACAAACTGGAGCAAGTTCAGAAAAGAGCGACCAGAATGGTGACCGGTCTGCAAACCCTGTCTTATGAGGAAAGGTTGCAGGATTTGGGAATGTTTAGTTTGCAAAAGAGAAGACTGAGAGGAGACTTAATAGCTGTCTACAAATAAAGGGCTGTCACATTGTAGAAGGATCAACTTTATTCTCATTTGCACAAGGAAAGACTAGAAGCAATGGGATGAAACTGAATGGGAAGAGACACAGATTAGATATTAGAAAAAACTTTTTGACAGTTAGAGTGATCAATGAGTGGAACAGGCTGCCACGAGAAGTGGTGAGTTCTCCTTCAATGGAAGTCTTCAAACAGAGGCTGGACAGACATCTGACTGGGATGATTTAGCGAATCCTGCTTTGAGCAGGGGGTTGGACCAGATGGCCCAGGAGGTCCCTTCCAACTCTACGATTCTATGATTCTATGAACTCCAGTGTAACTCAGTACTAGGAGCTCTCCACACTTAAAGGCGCTATAGAGGAGACGTTCAGAAAAGTCACATAAGTTGGCGGAGTGTAGAAGGGAGCATTCCATCTTGCCTGGAGGTTGACTGAGTCCCTGATCCGAAGGACACGGCACAGAAGCGGGCACTACAGACTGTGAGTAAAAGCTTTGGAACTACATGCCCTGGTGTTCTCCATTCCTTCCTGCGTCCGTCCGCCTGGCACTGCTACATCCCCTGCTCCAAATATTACACCATCTAAGTGTCTCCACATCTACACTGCCCTGGGACAACAGCCCTGCCTGTGGAGGGCTATAACATCATTGCTGCACCACACCATCTGTCCCGGACGATCTGTCTGCAGCGTCGGCTTAACACCTCCCTTGCCGAACACCACAGGTGGCGTCACAAACTATTCATTTAACTACATTCCACCATTCAACATCTTCCTATTACTTGGGCGCCCAGGGCCACGGTCCGGGTCACCGCCGTTGTGACACGTCCTACTGATACCGGCCCGATACCAAGTACCCCACTGCCCTGGGAGGGCGACCCATTTGCATGTACAGTGGGGAAAAAAAAAGTATTTAGTCAGCCAAATAGTTGAAGTTCTCCCACTTAAAAAGATGAGAGAGGCCTGTAATTGACATCAGAGGTAGACCACAACTATGAGAGTCAAAATGAGAAAACAAATCTAGAAAATCACCTTGTCTGATTTGGCAAGTTTTATTTTTCAAATTATGGTGGAAAATAAGTATTTGGTCACCTAAAAATATGCAAGATTTCTGGCTCTCACAGACCTGTAACTTCTTTTTTAAGAGGCTCCTCTGTCCTCTACTCATTACCTGAGTGTCAAAAAGATCACAAGAACGGTGAGCAAAAATCCCAGAACCACATGGGGGGACATAGTGAATGACCTGCATAGAGCTGGGACCACCAGAAAAAAGGCTACCATCAGTAACACACTACGCCGCCAGGGACTCAGATCCTTCAGTGCCAGACGTGTCCCCCTGCTTAAGCCAGTATATGTCCAGGCCCGTCTGAAGTTTGGTAGATAGCATTTGGATTTTCCAGAAGAGTATTGGGAGAATGTCATATGATCTGATGAAACCAAAGTAGAACTGTTTGGTAGAAACAAAACTCACCATGATTGGAGGAGACAGAATGCTGAGTTGCATCCAAAGAACACCATACCTACTGTGAAGCAAGGGGGTGGCAACATCATGCTTTGGGGCTGTTTCTCTGCAAAGGGACAAGGACAAATGATCCATGTACATGAGAGAATGAATGGGGCCATGTATCGTGAGATTTTGAGTGCAAACCTCCTTCCTGTTAGGAACGGCGGAACGCACTAAATAAAAATAATAATAAAGTGCGTTCGCCACTCGGGGTCCACCGTGCAGTAGGTTATATAACCGCTGCTAATTGGTGGCAGGAGCAATATGGCGGAACGGCACACAGGGTTAAACTTCACCCAGGTGCACAGAGCAATCTCAGTTAACTCACAGAGATGCCAAAAAGTACTAACACAAAAGGCTGAGCCTGTTGTAGTCACAGTGCTCAGTAAAAAACGCACACACGGTATACGGTCACAGGAGTTGCCCAAGACGGCGGCACTAGGTCATTCTAGACCTACCGTGTGCGCGGCGTTGCAACTGCGAACGCAAAGGAGGCTGCTACTGCAGCGCGGCATGGACACTGCCGCTAAACGACAAAGGCAAGGCGCAAGCGCATTGTTGGATGCTAGCAGCTGTGGATGTTGCAGCAGAGGCGCGCTGGCGCTGATTCTAACTCAGTCCCTAACCACATACGTAATATCAGAGGGAAGGGGTTTCAAATGAGTCAGTCACCAGAATCATGCATCCGTCCTCATACACACAGCAGCAAGTAAGTCTATACTAGCGCATGGCGGAACAGCCATGCGTGCCTTTTATAGCAGCCGGGACATTCTGCACGCTTCCAGATCTCTGAGATGGACCAATGAGGACTGGAGCGGGACATGAGCACATGACTCCCGATCTCCAATGGGAGATCGTCCCATGAGCATGCCCAGTAAGAGGACAGAAGGACTTAGCCTCAGGAGAGATTTTCTGCAAAGCAATCTCCTCTGCAGTGGAAAAATAGGAGGAGAGTGCAGAATCTGAGGATCTGGATCCCTGCTGAGTAAACACAGAAATCCGTCTCCTAACACTTCCATCAGGAAGGGCATTGAAGATGAAACGTGGATGGGTCTTTCAGCATGATAATGATCCCAAGCACACCAAAAGAGCAACGAAGGAGGGCTTCGTAAGAAGCATATGAAGGTCCAGGAGTGGCCTAGCCAGTTTCCAGATCTCAACCCCAAAGAAAACCTTTGGAGGGATTTGAAAGTCCGTGTTTCCCAGTGACAGGCCCAAAACATCACTGCTCTAGAGGAGATCTGCATGGAGGAATGGGTCGGCATACCACTAACAGTGTGTGCCAAACTTGTAAAAGACTTATAGAAAACATTTGACCTCTGTCATTGCCAACAAAGGATATATAATAAAATATTGAGATGAACTTTTGTTAATGACCAAATACTTAATTTCCACCATAATTTGTAAAATAAATGTTGCCAAATTAGACAAGGTGATTTTCTGGATTTGTTTTCTCATTTTGACTCTCATAGTTGTGGTCTACCTATGATGTCAATTACAGGCCTCTCTCATCTTTTTAAGTGGGATAACTTGCACAATTGATGGCTGACTAAATACTTTTTTTCCCCACTGTATAGGGCTTTGTGGGGCATCTTTCTGTATATAGAGGGCTATGTGTGGCATCATTCTATATATAGAAGGTGTATATGGAAGCTTATACTGTGTTTTTAGAGGGTCTGTATTGGGGATCATACTGTTCATAGAAGATTGTGTTAGGGTTCATTCTTTATATAGAGATGCTATGTGAAGCTTATACTATATATAGGAGGCTTTGCGGGGGCTCATCTATATAATCATCTCAATCGGGTGCAGCGCATCTGTAAAAACTAGAATTAAAATAAAAAAAGGTTATACTCACCTTCTGACGGCCCGCGATCTACTTTCCATGCGCCGGGCCTCGCGGTCCCAGTAATGCCTTGCGCCTTAGACCGGAGATGATGTCACTCTCACGAGAGCTTGCCGTCATCAGCGGTGTTTCGCGCAAAGCATTACTGGGACCGTGAGGCCAGGCGCGTGGAGTGGAGATCACAGGCCGTCGATAGGTGAGTATATAGCTATTTTTTATTTTAACAGAGACCATGCATACCTGGAAAGGGGGGTGATGGGACCACGCATACCAGGAAATGGGGATGAGGGGAACCACGCATACCAGGAAAGGGGGGTGAGGGTGACCATACATACCAGCAATGGGGGGGGAGGGGGACCACGCATACCATGAAAGGGGGGTGAGGGTGACCATACATACCAGCAATGGGGGGGAGGGGGACCATGCATACCAGGAAAGGGGGGTGAGGGTGACCATGCATACCAGGAAAGGGTAGTGAGGGTGACCATGTGTACCAGGAAAGGGAGGTGAGGGGACCATGCATACCAGGAAAGGGGGCTGAGGAGGACCATGCATACCAGGAAAGGGGGGTGAGGGGACCATGCATATCAGGAAAGGGGGGTGAGGGGGCCATGTATACCAGGAAAGGGGGCTGAGGGGACCATGCATACCAGGAAAGGGGGGTGAGGGGACCATGCTTACCAGGATTGGAGGGTGAGGGGACCATGCTTACCAGGATTGGGGGGTGAGGGGTACCATGCAAATCAAGATTGGGGGGTGAGGGGTACCATGCATATCAAGATTGGGGGGTGAGGGGACCATGCATATCATGATTGGGGCGTGAGGGGACTATGCATACCAGGAAAGGGGGGTGACGTGACCATGCGTACCAGGAAAGGGGGGTGAGAGGACTATGCTTACCAGAAAAGAGGGGTGAGAGGACCATGTATACCAGGATTGGAAGGTGAGAGGACCATGCATTCCAGGACTGGAAGGTGAGGGGACCATGCTTACCAGGATTGGGGGGTGAGGGGACCATGCATACCAGGATGGGGGGTGAGGGGACCGTGCATTATTGCATTATTATTAAAACGTCATAAATAAACTACATACATATTCTAGAATACCCGATGTGTTTGAATCGGGCCACGATCTAGTCTATTTATATAACTGCCTTGTAATGTTTTAATTTCCTGTTCTGTCCAGATGTCACTGTATCCCAGAATTCCAAGCGGTGGAAGTTCACCGACCGCCATATTGGGACACCCAAGTGATGGATGTCTCAATATGGAAACTGCTGCTGGTAACAACCTACTGTATTGCGCGGTACCACCGGCGGAACACCGTCGCACCACACACACACACACACACACTCTATACTCTGTATGCACCACACACACACACACTCTAAAACACTCACACACACATACACTCACACACTCTCACACTCACTCAGACTCACGCAGCCTCTTGCGTGGTACCACCAGAGGAACACCGTCGCACTGCACCTGCGCAAATTTCACAAAGGCGCAGTGAATCATTCGGCTGATCCCGGCGGCAGATGCACGACGTGTCTACAGGCAGAGGAAGCCGGTCACATTAAAGGGTTTTTCCCACGAACGAAAGTTCATTTTAAAAATTGTCTTTGTCTGACCAAGTATGGAGCATACCACATCTCCTGGGCAGGGGAGGAGGCAAAAGACAATACTGACATTACAGCAGGTGATCGCAGAGGATACATTTTGTGAGGTAAAATATTTCACTGACTTTTTTAAACAATATTTTACCTCACAAAATATATCCTCTGCGATCTCCTGCTGTAATGTCAGTATTGTCTTTTGCTTCCTCCCCTGCCCAGGAGCTGTGGTATGTTCTGTACACGGTCAGGCACAGGGGTGAGAGAGACAGAGCACAGGGGGAAGACAGCTCAAACGGGACAGCACATGAGGGGAGAACACAACACAGGAAGGAGAGACAGCAGACAAGGGGATAGCACATGGGGTAGACAGGTCAAAGAAGAGAGCACAGACGGGAGATGTCAGCACATAGGGAAAGAGAGAGTGGATAGGTGGGTGAGCACATGGGGGGAGAGATTCTCAATGCTGCAAAGCCTGCCCTCATCGTGACATTACCGCCCTCGCATCGGGCCTCCATCTAGTAATATATATATACTGTAAGAGGCTATGTGGAAGCTCATATTGTATTTAGGAGGATATATGGGGGCTCATGTTGTATATAAAGGTTATGTGGGGCCTCATACTGTATTTAAGAGGAACAAAGTAGATATCCAGCATCATGTCTGTAAATAATTCTAATTGTAATTAATATAATAATATTGAGAATAATTAATTAGTTCATCCCTCCACAATAGTCACGGTCTCTTATGTGGTCCATCGGGAAAAATTAGTCCACCCCTGACCTAGAACATGCTCTGCCTTTTCTCTGAAGAATAATAAGGTACACTTTTAAATTTCTTGTTACTTTAGTTTACTCTCTCCCCATATTGTGTCATTATTGTGTGGTGGGCCATGTTCTGGTTTCTTTGCCTTCGTATTTGGATTGTCTTGTTTTGCTTCTTCCTCTCCTTGTACACTGTATGGAAAGCAGCAGACGAGCTGTATGTAATCGCAGACAAGTTTCGGGACTGTCACCATTGCACCATACTGAGGGACTGACTGCTGATCTGCTAGAAATATGCTGCAAATACTGCAGAGCTAAGTGTCGGAGGCGGCCTCCTGTGATGGTTAGTCTTAGGAAAACAAAATCAAGAGGATCAGTAACATTTTCTATGGTATCCACTAAAAGAAAGCAGGAGAGTTCTGCGCTCTGAGCGATGTATGACTGATCCAGCAGGGAGCGCCAGGAGGTGTTATATCTGCCAGACGTGCTCACACAAACCTTGTCATCTCTCTCCTTTATTCTGCCTTCACAATATGGGGCTCTGGATACAACTCACTTTTCCAGTCTACTGATTTCATTTTGCCTCCAAGATGATTTCAGCTGAAGGAGTGTGTGAAGGGCGAGCGCCGGGTGATGGGGCCGATCACACACATAAGGCCTGGAAATGAGGAAAGCTAGGATGGGATTATAGGATAGCCCCCAGACTGAGGTCTCCAAATATTAAACTATTCAGAGATGGGATAGGCAGTAACAGAAGAGAGCTGGGCAAGAGCTCTACTTCATGTGAGGGAATGGAAATGGGATTGTGGATGACCGGAGATATGTCCCAAGCCTCCGAGCTGGCTGCAATGTATCCGCCATGTGAGCTGGACACTGGAGCAGCATGAATGTCTCTCCTTTTCAAAGGGTTTGTTACAATGTGTCAGTGCAGGGAAAATCTATCAGCCCTGTGTCCAGGGAACTTTGCTCACAGGGGATTGTGTAGACTGAATACAATTGCTTTATTATTCATTCTTTCTTTTCTTCCTTCTTCCTTTCTTTTTCTCTTTCTATCTTTCTGATAGGAGGAATCATGACACTCTCTTTAGTTCTTTTTCTTTTGATCATTCTCTCTTTTTGTCTTTCTTTCTCTTTCTTCCTTTTCTTTTTTTGTTAGTCTTTTTGCTGTGTTTCTTTTTCTTTCCTTCTTTCTCATTTCCTTTCTCAGTCTTTTTACTGCCTTTCTTTCCTTTTTTTTTCTTTTGTAGTCTCTTTGCTGACCTTCCTTCTTTTCATCTTTCTTTATCTCTTTTTCTTTATTTATCTATCTATCTATCTATAAAAAAAACTGACCAGCATCTCCTAAGTGTGCAAGCTGTAGTGACTGCAAAATATGTATAAAAAGCACAGCAGCACTGCAGTGTCCCTCAGCAAGATGTACTTACAAAAAAAGTGAAGGTTCTTAGCACATATGTTGGACAATTTATGTGTGCCCATTAACAACGGCAAGGTGACACTTCTCTGATGGGTCCTATAACCCTTCCCTATCCTACTGTACATGCTATCTTTGGGCTAAAAAACCTACAATAATGGACAAACATGTCTCTCCTTGGCTGCAAGCCTACAATTTGAATGGGCAAATAGAACTGGTTGAGAACACCTGCAGGTCAATGAGAGGAGTGCAAGTGTCAAGCAGAAGGAGTCACACCCTCCAAACTAGCTATACAAAAAAACCTGACCAGCACCTCCCAAGTGTGGATAGGTGCAAGCTGTGGTGACTGCAAAATATGTATAACAAGCTTTCTAGCTCCTTTTCTTTCTTTGTCTATCTCTCTATCTATCTAACTTTATCTTTCTGTCTTGTTCTTTCTTTTTGCTCTAGAAATACCCTGGTTTAGGTATAGAGTGAAAAAAAGACAAGTGCGGCGTTTCCTCTGAGCGTAATACGTTTTTACCAACAGTTAAAAAATTCTTTTGGTTGTGGTTATGCTCACCTTCAGTCGGTAAGAAATGCATGTTGAGATTCTCAAGGAATCATTTCTTTAGGCACCTCTCCTTCGTGTCTTGTATAATCCAATACCCATTAAGGTGTGCAGCTCACTTTGGAGAACTATGTGTTAATCCTTCTTCCGATCTACATAGGTGGTGAATACTAAGTAAAAAGAAACTCCAAGCGAATTATTATTATTAATATTTATTATTAAAGCGCCATTTATTCCATGGCGCTTTACATGTGAATGTGGTGCTAATCACCTTAGGATTTCTTGAATACATCCATTTCCAGTGAAAATCTATTACTAAAAGTTAATTTATTTTCTCAACAAAAAAGAAAATTAAATATTTTTAAAATACAGTGCAACGTGTTTCGGCTGCTATTTTTACAGTGCAGTCTTCATCAGGTAACAAAAAAGCAAACAACTTACAAAAGCACGTGGAAATAGATATATTCAAGAAATCCTAAGGTGATTAGCACCACATTCGCTTGGAGGTTTTTTTAATTAGAATTTCTTTTTTCTCTCTCTCTCTTTCTTTTTCTTTCGTTCGTTCTTTTTTTCTCATCTATCTATCTGCACAGCTTGGCCGTGCACGGATGAGCAACCAGGCATACAGCAGTAGTACACTACTATGAATTGGAGACAATGGCATTTTTCTACAGCCCTCAGTATAACAGCGCTCACTTTACAGAAAATAGGTTTTCAATTCATTCATTTCAAAAAATGATAAAACTCAGCTTCTCTGAACAGAACATGTTATATTTACACAGCTGTCGAATTTCAATGGCTTCAAAGTAAACGTTGAATACCATTTCCAGGGCAATCAGTTAGACCGAAAAAATATTTTATAGTCCGTGGTGCCAGCATGTTTCTCATTTGGTCGGCTGGACACTGACAACATGTGGAAAGTTTACATTGAAGGATTGTCATTTTGTTTTTTTGGCATTTTTTTGCGTAAGCTAATAGTGTAATTTGCCAGTGCTTTCAAAGTAGATTTTAACTGGCTGAAATTTAACAGATTCACCGTAAACTTTACTAGCAGCTGCCTGGCATCAATGCACCAGCCTCCAGATTTTTCATCGTATTTGCTTTTCCTTTACCGTTGGCTACATTGCCGATGTGGGTCATTGTTTTCCTATTTTGCATCTAGTTTGCTTTCCTGCTTTCCTATCAGCGTTAGATATATTGGCACCTTAGTGGTCTTGGCATCAGGAGGGGAAATTTAGCAGATCCAGATGCTTTTTGATTTATCAGACAAGTGCTGATTGCAACTTGGTGCTACAAATGTTATCAAGCCAAGAATTACACCGATCAGCTGCGAAAACAAAATGGGTATTATCACTCGGGTGTAGCATGTGCGAGATTGTCAGATGTAGCAGAGAAGCCTATGCAATCTACTTTAATTCATTGTGATATCATGGTTTATTATTAGTACTATTACATGACACTGCAGGTAAGGCCACATACATGACACATCCTATTACTGTTCGATTTTTTTCACAGACAGAACACTCTAATGTACATATACTGAATATATATACACTACCGTTCAAAAGTTTAGGGTCACTTAGAAATTTCTTTATTTTTGAAAGAAAAGCAGTTTTTTCCATTGAAGCCAACATTAAATGATTCAGAAATACACTCTATACATTGTTAATGTGGTAAATGACTATTCTAGCTGTAAACAAATGTTTTGTAATGCAATATGTTCATAGGTGTATAGAGGCCCATTTCCATCAACCATCACTCCAGTGTTCTTATGGTACTTTGTGTTTGCTAACTGTGCAAGAAGGCTAATGGATGGTTAGAATACCCTTGAAAACCCTTGTGCAAGTATGTTAGTGTAGGGGGTGGACTGACCCATGGACCTATCTGAGATGGAAAGAACATGTAAAGGATGATGTGCACTATGCTTTATTGTATGCGTATGGTTAACAGCTGAGAATTAGTGCAGGACAATGTAGTACTGGGTTTTGGCCACAACATGGAGACAGAGAGCAGTGAGAAAAGGACTTAACAGCAGGCCTTAGGCTGGGGAAACTGCATAGTCATGGTGGGCGGAGTTACGGAGCTGAGAACGGGATTTCCAGAGAGAGGCGATATAAGAGAGGAGAGTCCCAGGGGCAGGGCAGAGAGACACCCACGGGGAAGAAAGAAGTGAGAAGAGCACAGGAGAGGATGGAGAGAGAGAGAAGAAGCTCATTAAGGACAGAGGAGAGCCAGAGACGGTTACTTGGAGAGGGGGGTTACCCTGAGGAGGCAGCCGCAGGAAGGGACGGCAGTGACTGAGGAAGGTTTGGTTACCGGACGGCTGGGACACCGAAGAGTGAGTAGGTGTACAGCGGGCAGACTTAGCCAGGGGGAAGCGCTGTGGCCGTGGGCCTAACGGCAGCCACGGTGAAAGAACCCGGAGGGTCGTCCCCAATCGTAGCAGAAGGAAGATGACAGGTACCTAGACCAGGGAGCAGGAGCTGATGTGTCTGCTGTGGATGTCAAGAGGAGACTAAATAAAGTTTGGATCTGATTGAACGGATTTCTGCCTCCAGTCTGTTCCGTGGCCGAAAGGGACCACCCCCCAGTCGGCACACGTACAGTACCTACATTAGCACAGCTGAAAACAGTTTGGCTGATTAGAGAAGCTATAAACCTGACCTTCCTTTGAGCTAGTTGAGAATCTGGAGCATTACATTTGTTGGTTCCATTAAACTCTCAAAATGGCCAGAAAAAAGGACTTTCATGTGAAACTCGACAGTCTATTCTTGTTCTTAGAAATGAAGGCTATTCCTTACGAGAAATTGCCAAGAAACTGAAGATTTCCTACAACGGTGTGTACTACTCCCTTCAGAGGAGAGCACAAACATGCTCTAACCAGAGTAGAAAGAGACGTGGGAGGCCTCACTGCACAACAAGACAAGTACATTAGAGTCTGTAGTTTGAGAAACCGACGCCTCACAGGTCCTCAACTGGCAGCTTTATTAAATAGTACACGCAAAAAGCCAGTGTCAACGTCTACAGTGAAGAGGTGACTCCGGAGTGCTGGCCTTCAGGGCAGAGTGGCAAAGAAAAAGCCATATCTGAGACTGGCTATTAAAAGGAAAAGGTTAATATGGGCAAAACAACAGACATTGGACAGAGGAAGATTGGAAAAAACTGTTATGGACAGACGAATCCAAGTTTGAGGTGTTTGGATCACACAGAATAACATTTGTGAGACGCAGAACAACTGAAAATATGCTGGAAGAGTGCCTGATGCCATCTGTCAAGCATGGTGGATGTAATGTGATGGTCTGGGGTTGCTTTGGTGCTAGTAAAGTGGGAGATTTGTAAAAGGTAAAAGGGATTTTGAATAAGGAAGGCTATCACTCCATTTTGCAAGGCCATGCCATACCCTGTGGACAACGCTTGGTTGGAGCCAATTTCATCCTACAACAAGACAATGACCCAAAGTACACCTCCAAATTATGCAAGAACTACAGTACCTTGCAAAAGTATTTGGCCCCCAGGAACTTTTCAACCTTTTCCCACATATCATGCTTCAAACATAAAGACACCAAATGTAAATTTTTGGTGAAGAAACAACAAGTGGGACACAATTGTGAAGTTGAATGAAATTTATTGGTTATTTTATATTTTTGTGGAAATTCAAAACCTGAAAAGTGGGGCATGCATTATTATTCGGCCCCTTTACTTTCAGTGAAGTAAACTTACTCCAGAAGTACTGTACATTGTGGATCTCTGAATGATCCAATGTTGTCCTAAATGACTAATGATAAATATAATCCACCTGTGTGTAATCCAGTCTCCATATAAATACACCTGCTCTATGATAGTCTCAGGGTTCTGTTTGAAGCACAGAGAGCATCATGAAGACCAAGGAACCCAACAGGCAGGTCAGTGATACTGTTGTGGAGAAGTTTAAAGCCGGATTTGGATACAAAATGATTTCCAAAACGTTAAACATCGCAAGGAGCACTGTGCAAGTGATCATATTGAAATGGAAGGACTATCATACCACTGCAACTCTACCAAGACCCAGGCGTCCCTCTAAACTTTCATCTCAAACAAAGAGAAGACTGATCAGAGATGCAGCTAAGAGGCCCATGATCACTCTGGATGAACTGCCGAGATCTACAGCTTAGGTGGGACAGTCTGTCGATAGGACAACAATCAGTTGTACACTGCACAAATCTGGCCTTTATGGAAGAGTGGCAAGAAGAAAGCCATTTCTCAAAGATATCCATAAAAAGTGTCGTTTAAAGTTTGCAACAAGCCACCTGGAAGACACATCAAACATGTGGAAGAAGGTGCACTGGTCAGATGAGACCAAAATCAAACTTTTTGGCAACAATGTCAAACGATATGTTTGGTGTAAAGGCAACACAGCTCATCACCCTGAACACACAATCCCCACTGTCAAACATGGTGGTGGCAGCATCATGGTTTGGGCCTGCTTTTCTTCAGCAGGGACAGGGAAGATGTTTAAAATTGATGGGAAGATGGATGAAGCCAAATACTGGACCATTCTTGAAGAAAACTTGTTGGAGTCTGCAAAAGACCTGAGACTGGGACGGAGATTTATCTTCCAACAAGACAATGATCCCAAACATAAAGCAAAATCTACAATGGAATGGTTCACAAAAAAACGTATCCAGGTGTTAGAATTGCCAAGTAAAAGTCCAGACCTGAATCCAATCGAGAATCTGTGGAAAGAGCTTAAAACTGCTATTCACAAACGATCTCCATCAAACCTCACTGAGCTCGAGCTGTTTGACAAGGAAGAATGGGCAAGAATTTTAGTCTCTCGATGTGCAAAAATAGAGACATACCCCAAGTGACTTGCAGCTGTAATCGCAGCAAAAGGTGGCGCAACAAAGTATTAAGTTAAAGAGGCCGAATAATATTGCACACCCCACTTTTCAGTTTTTGAATTTCCACAAAAATTTTAAATAACCAATAAATTTCGTTCAACTTCACAATTGTATCCCACTTGTTTTTGATTCTTCACCAAAAATTTACATTTGGTATCTTTATGTTTGGGGCATGATATGTGGGAAAAGGTTGAAAAGTTCCAGGAGGCCGAATACTTTTGCAAGGCACTGTATTTAGGGAAGAAGCAGGCTGCTGGTATTCTATCTGTAATGGACTGGCCAGCGCAGTCACCAGGTCTCAACTCTATTGAGCTGTTGTGGGAGCAGCTTGACCGTATGGTATGCAAAAAGTGCCCATCAAGCCAAACCAAATTGTGGGAGAGGCTTCTGGAAGTATGGGGTGAAATTTCTCCAGATTACCTTAGCAAATTAACTGCTAGAATGCCAAATGTCTGCAATGCTGGAATTGCTGCAAAGGGAGCATTATTTGACGAAAGCAAAGTTTGAAGGAGAAAATTGTTATTTCAAATAAAATTTTTTTTTGCAAACCTTGACAATGTCTGAACTAGATTTTAAATTCATTTGGCAACTCATTTGATTAATAAAAGTATGAGTTTTCATGGAAAACACAAAATTGTCTGCGTTACCCCAAACTTTTGACTGGTAGTGCATCCTTAATAGGTTATTTACTAAAAGTAAATAACCTAATAAGGATGCACATAGGGCTAAAAAGGGCTGAAAAGTAGCACAGGGAATTAGAAAAATGGCACAAAGAATACAAATGAATTAAAAGCTTAAAATCACACAATGGATTACAAATGCTGAAAATGCACCAAAGTGCATGTTGTACAGTCAGGGTGGAGCCTGAACCCAAACCCAAATCTCCAGCAAACTGCTTCCTGAATCTGTATATCCACAATGGGCACAAGCCAAAGGTTACAACAATATCCTCAAAATACTATATAAAATGACTATCCTGACAGATAAATAAGAAAGGGCACACTAGGGTTTACCATGAACATGTGGTAAGCCCTAAGCATAGCTGCAGGGAACACTAGAGGGTCCATCACTACCAGGAGTGACAATATGTGGCCTAATGCGTTGCATCTATGGGATAACCTATGGTAAGGTAATGGAGGCATCTGTAGTGACATGTTCTATTTAAAAGGTTAATCCCAGTAAATGGATACTTCCTGTTAAAGGTTTATCTGGAACTTTGCAAAAAAAAAAAAATAATGTGCCTAAACACTAACAGGCAGGTAGTTGCTGCCAATCTACCGGTTGTGCCCAGCGCCGTTCTTCTCCGGCACAGAGTTGGCACAGATGGCTATTCAGCTACCTCTGCTGACATCACGTCGACAGGGCAGCAGCATCTTTTCCTCCTTGTTTCAGCAACAGGGCGTGACTGCCGATGTCATGCTGATTGGCAGCCAGTTTGGCAGTGGGGTTTCGGCTGTCAATGAAAATGATGTTGGCCGTCCCACCCTGTTAACAGAGCAGAGTGGAAGAAAAGCTACCGCTCTATCGATGTGACATCAGCAGAAGCTGAATCGCCTACAGGAGCGGTCTGTGACTGCTCTGTGCCAGCAAAAAAAGGCACCGGACTCAACAGGCAGGCATTTATCAATTTGCCTGTTAGTGTTTAGGACCAATTTTATATATAGACTTAGCCCAACATAAAGTTTCTTTCTTGTACCTTTGAGCATCAGATGGACCCTCCACGCAGGGATGGAGGAAGCTGACATGACACTGGAAGGGAGGGAGTGACCATATGGGAGAAGATGTTGGTGGAGAGTGGGGAGGGGGACAAAAGGAGATCTGAAGGAGTAGTGGTCTGAAGGTAGGGAGGAAATAACATAGGTTATAGGTGGGACTCAGGGGAAAAACATAAATAGGACTGACCTAGGATGAGTGGCCTCTTTGACATCAGACCACTGGACAGCGAAGTCATTAAATATGTGGATCCCTTTATTGGATGGTTATTTGATGGTGGTCTGGAGAGATTTGGGTGATACCCGGGGATGGAAAGTCGGGTTCATATTAACGGTATTGGAGGACAACCTCTTCCCTCGGTTTCATGGTGCTCCTGAGCTGGTGAACATGGCTAGGATTAAGTCTGGTTGGGGAGGGAAAATGTCATGGAAAAATCACCAGATTTTTTGTAGCTTCGAGGACCTCAGCAATTGTTGTAATTATCAATAAATTGGCAGCTGTGGCCTTTTTTATCCAAAGAAAATTGGATTACTGTCTGAGCTTTTATTTACGGGAAGGGGTTGGGGGGGGAACTTCCTGGGAGAGGTAGGATTGGTGTTAGTGGTCAGGTCACAAAAATCGACCTTACCAGTCATGCATTTTTCTTCTCTTTCTGCCCTTTTCCACTTACAGCTTCACATAGCAGAATGGGAGGCCTATTCTTATGCACTAAAACTACATTTCCCAGCAGCACTTGCTTCTCCTAAGTGCTGCAGTCCCCTCTCTCCCTCTGCTGTCAAATGAGTTATCAAAAAACTAATCTATGTTTAGAATTCACCTTATGCTTCTGGGCACTGTCTGCTCCTGTACAGCATCCAACCTGAGCCATTTCCACCACCGTCAGTGTGATGTTGGTGATGTCCAGCCCATCAATCAAAATGATGAGGGTGTGAATAGTGTCCGGGGGACCGTAACTGAAGTGATATCCAGCACCATTGATATGACTGAAAGTCGGGGAGGTTAGTAAACATTAATAGTGTTTTTTTAATTGTAGACTTGGACAAATAGCTTTAAAAAAAGACATGTATAGGTATGAAAGTCACATAACCTATCCAGTAATCAGGGGCAATTTAATAGGGATCAATGACATGATAAGTTCATTTGAGGTGAGTATATGTCATTTTTACTTTAAAAGGGCGACTACTTCATTTAAAAAAGTTTATCTGAGTAGTGGACAACTCCTTTAAACCAAATACTTGGTTACGGGCTATGCTTCATATATCAGTTTGTCTTTAGGGGAAAAGGCAAATTTAGACTTTGTTATTGGCCCCTTGTATCGCATTATACATTCTTACACTTTGTATTGTCTGACAATTTACTGTATAACTTTTTATTTTAGAAGTCAGTTCCACCATTGTACATAATACATTTTAGACTGTTTCTCACTCTCCCTTGTTTCCATCTATATTCTTTTACTTTTTCCTCCCATTGTCACCAGACTGAAGGAAGAACATGAATGATCACTTGTAATTTTGCAAAACTTTAACATTGTTCCTGAGACTTTGTACATGGCCGCAGGTCACCTCTCCTCCTGAACCCATCCTTGTACATTAGGAATTGAGAAAATAAACCCTTATTTTTTAATTTCCCATTCAACGACTAATAATTTCAGGCTTCTCTCCTAAAACCCATGGGACTTTTTAATGTTCCTATAAATAATCTATCAATGTAAAAGCTGCCTATGAACATAATTGGAACATAATTTCTAACTATGCCCAAACCGTGGGCCCGCTTCATTCTGACAATAACACATAGGTCAATGATTTCCTGAGGTCTTTGGTTCTACAGTAGGTTTTTTTTTTTTGGTTAACTGAACATAATGTGTCCCCAGAGAAGTGATTCATTTCTTTAATTTTTTATGTAAGAGTGTGAGGAAAGAGGTTAGAATATGGGGCAATCTTTCAAATGGTGCGGCCATAGACTCATTTATTTTCACTTAAATTATGTGTGTCACTGCCATTCTGGAAAAGTAATATGATTAATTGAGTAATTTTGCTCATGCAACCCTCCCATCAAGTGTTATTTTCAGTAGATGATGTAATTGCCGGCATTTCTCACCTATCTGACTCTCAATGTACCCTGGAGTATCATTACATAGTTTAGTGAAAGTAACTTATCAGGAAAGCAAAATTAAGATGTGTATTCTGCGTTCATTTATAAGGATTTATGTGAAAATTAAACCGCTTTGTATCATTGAGATGAGTCATGGAATACAGGAAGAAAACATTTTTCACAAATTATTGCATGTACAACATGTAGTCAGCACATAATAAGTTTTATTCCTTTCATCAATATACATTTTAAAAGAATATCCTTAATCTTGATAGAGTTTAATAACAACAAATTAAAATGTACTAATAACAAAAAATAGCAAAAACAATGATAATATGTTCAGAGTTCAGACAAAGAATTTTGCGTTCCAGTTTTGCCTAAAATCTGCAGTAAAATCTACATGTTTAATTTCAGAATATGCAGAATTTGTAGCATACTTTTTTCTTTAATTAAATAACCATATTATTTAATGGTTACCCAATCCGCGTTGAGCAGATGAGATGAAGCTGGACTGGGTAGTATCTCCATGTCTCATGTCTTACTCCATCTTCTACTAGTCCGCATGCATAGCTTCATGTTTAATTGTGAGCGGCAACTGTTTAAGCAGGCACAGAAGCAGGATTGTTGCATTGACTATGGCATCATCGCCACTCACCATCTTTGTGGAGTCCTCAATGTCTTGGAGAACTGCACAAATGTCAGTCATCCATGCTCGCTCTTCAGTTATGTGTTGAGGCTGACCCAGACTACCGACAGGTATGTGGGAGCTGGTACTCAACAACTGGCCCGAGTTGATCACAAAACCTTGCCAGCTTGTGCAGTGTAGCGTTCCAGCGTAGGTGCAGGTTGCACAACAGTCTGTGAGCTTGCAATTGCATGCGCTGGGCACTACAAGAGAGGCGTCAGTTGTAGTCAACTTCCAGAAATGGGAGCTGATGTGGTATACCTTGACCAGAATCTCTGGCAAACCTGGGTTGGTTTTAAAAAACTGCTGAACTGCAAAGTTGAGCATGTTTGCTAAGCATGTGTGTGAGCTTGCCAATCTTAATAGACGCCACCAGGTTACGGACACTATCACTTACGATCATACCTGGTTGTGTGCGGTTTGTCTCCTAGACAAATCAGCTTCAGTAAAGCCTGTTGCTGCTTTGCTCAGGCAGTGCTTCAAAGCATCTGCATGATGTAGACGATGTACTATGAGAAAATACTTTGGAAATGGAGGATGAAGAGGAGCAGGAGGGGGTGCAGGAACTGATGTATAAGGAGGAGGAAACCCTGCTAGAAGTAGGGCCAGCAATCTTTGGCATCAGAAGCATATGTGTCATACTATTGTGGGACTCAGACCCAGCCTCCTCAATGTTCACCAAGTGTGCCATCCGTTAAATGTAGCATAGTTAAAGACAAGCCCTTGTACACGTATTGGTCATTAAGTGGACAATGCGATTGATGTGGGCACAGGTGATATTCCTGGACATAAGCTAGTACAAGGCGAGGACTCCACACAGGAAGAAAAAGTGCCAGCTGAGGACCGAGTACTGAAGGACAGCTGCTGGATTGAGTGGGTACAAATCCTCCTTGACAGCAAACCAAAACGGCAACATTTCCAAAGAAAGCAGCCTGGAAATGTGCCTGTTTAGCATTTAGGCTAGTGGGTGGATGGATGGGAACTTTCTTTTTTTTCAAAGCTTGGGATAGGGACAGCTGAATGCAGTGCTGGCACAATTTTTTGTCAGTGCCTGATAATTGTGTCTCAGAATGTGCAAGGACAGGTGCAGGGTGGGAGGCCTCTGCAGCAGTGTCATGGACAGGTGATTGGGAAAGGAGAAGAGGCAGTCATGTCATCCGATGGCACCAATCGTGGACCCAGGTCTTTTGGACCGCTGAGTCGGGTGCTTAGATGACATGTGCCTGATCATGCTGGTTATGGTTAGGTTCTTGGTGGTCAGGCCCCTGCTGATCTTGGCATGGCACAGGTTGCATATGGTCATTTTGTTAGTCTCAGAACTCTCTTTAAAAAAGTCCCAGACTGGGGAACACCTGATGCTTTGATAGACAAATTCAGGAGTGTCAGTGCTCTGTGAAACAGTTGCCCGCCTTCTCCGTCTGGTTACACCTGTGCCTCTTCCTGCCTGCTTCGGTGCTGCCGATCCCTCCCCCTCAGCGCTGCTGGCCTTGCTCTGCATGCCAGCTTCCCAAGTTGTGTCGGTTACCTCCATTTCGTCTTCCACCGCCGCACCCTTGTCCTCTTGACAACAAGAAGTTAACTTACCAGCAAATGTTTCTCATCATCATCTTCCTCCTTAGACAAAATATGACATTCCCCACAGTCATCTTCTTGTGGTCATGGCTGCTCTAAGTTTTGTGCATGACTAAACAGCATTTCCTTCTGTCTCCCTTAGAATATGCAGGGTGAAGGGCCACAATCAAGAAATGATGTTGTAAAGAGCTCCTCGGAGTGTCCCAGTGTGGGATCATTAGTCTCCTGAGACTCAACATGGTGGGAGGAAGGACGATCAGGATGAGGAGGAAGTGATCCAGACTGTTAGCTGGCGAGACTGTACTAAGTGGAAGTGGTGCTGCCAAGCATGCTGGAATCATAATCTGCTATTCAACTGACTAACTGATTGCACTGCTCTAGTTTCACCATTATCAGCACTTCTACTTCTCCTTACCACACGCATTACACAATTTCTAATATGTCTCTTTAAACCAATTTTTTAAAAATATAAATAAAATATTTGTCTCTGGCTGCAGTCAATGTATTTTTGGGAGTTTAATACCACTGTTATGTAACTCAGTGCACATAATGCCGTATGGATAAGTAATTGAATCAAGAATAATTTTACAATGTTTTTTGTGAATATTTTATAACAACAAAATGTACCACAGACCATGTAATACTGTATGGATGAGGAGTTGAATCCAGAAAAAAATTTTCAAATCTTTTTGGAAGTGTTAGACATCAGAGAAATGTACCCCACAGCACAGAATACAGTATGGGTGATTAATTTAACCCAGAAAAAAAATGTAAACCTTTTTTTGGAAGTGTTAGCTATCACATAAATGTACCTCACCCCACGGAATAGTGCATGACTAAGAAATTTTACACAGAATTTTTTTATATGCTTTTTTTGAGTGTTATATATCACAAAAATGTACAATGTACCCAAGACCATGGAATACTGTATGGGTGAGAAAACTAACCCAACAGAATTTTGAAATGCTTTTTTTGGAGTGTTATGAATTAAAAAATGTACCCCAGACCACAGAATACTGTATGGTTGAGAAATGCTAGTGAAAAAAGGCTGGGTGCTCAACCGTAGACGTGTGGTGCCCGGAAGAAAAATCAATCAAAAATGTAATATAACTTCAGCACTCAAATGATGCTGCAAAAACTTTTATTGCACATAGACCCAATAGAGTTCAGATACTAAACAAGTTGACGTTTCAGCCTGTAATATGGCCTTTTTCAAGAAGTATCTGGAGAGGAATTGGTCAATGGGTCCTGGATGCCCTGTTCAGGGAGCCAGAAACATGCTTGCACCAATAGATATGCTCAAACCAGGAAATGCTGGAAATGTGGATGCACACCTGTGCGTTGGTGCAGGCCATATTATAGGCTGAAATGTCGACTTGTTTAGTATCTAAACTCTATTGGGTCTATGTACAATAAAAGTTTTTGCAGCATCTTTTGAATGCCAAAGTTATATTATATTTTTGGTTGAGAAATGTATCCCAAACACTAATAAGAAAAAATCCATAAAAAATCATTTGAAAGGTAACTCACCAAACCCTGACTGATGCACTGGCAGGATGCAGCAGAACCCCATTGATAAAGGTTGGGGCAGCACAGGTGCATTCCACTGATGAGGACAGCCAGTAACCAATTGTGGTCCGGCTGCCCAGTGGAAAAAATGCACACAGATGAGGCTTGCATAAGGCATAAGTCACACTGATAAATGTGATGCAAAAGTGTCTGAGCAGCCTATTGATCACGCCCATAGTATTAGCAGGCGGGCTGCTCTGCACTATCTATAGATGCATCACACAAAGAACCAAGCCAACATAAAGGGTTCTAGCTGCATCCTGCTAAAAAGTGCAAAAAGATAAAGATATTTAGTGTTAGGGACTCACAATATCTGGGGACCCTTGACGTGTGTGTTGCGATCTTATCTGCTTTGGCCAAAATAGTAACCAATACCCCATATCTGCAAAAAGATAAATAGATATGGGGTATTGGTTACTATTTTGGCCAAAGCAGATAAGATCGCAACACACACGTCAAGGGTCCCCAGATATTGTGAGACCCTAACACTAAATATCTTTTTCTTTTTGCACTTTTTAGCAGGATGCAGCTAGAACCCTTTATGTTGGCTTGGTTCTTTGTGTGATGCATGTATAGATAGTGCAGAGCAGCCCGCCTGCTAATACTATGGGCGTGATCAATAGGCTGCTCAGACACTTTTGCATCACATTTATCAGTGTGACTTATGCCTTATGCAAGCCTCATCTGTGTGCATTTTTTCCACTGGGCAGCCGGACCACAATTGGTTACTGGCTGTCCTCATCAGTGGAATGCACCTGTGCTGCCCCAACCTTTATCAATGGGGTTCTGCTGCATCCTGCCAGTGCATCAGTCAGGGTTTGGTGAGTTACCTTTCAAATGATTTTGTATGGATTTTTTCTTATTAGTGTTTGTTTATATTTAGTGTTAGGCTGGTTTCACATTAGCGCTTTTTAAGCGCACGCACGGCCGGGGGTAGCTCCGCCCCCGAGCCGGCTCTCTGCCCGGCGTGCCCGCCCCTTGCTTGTAGCGCCGCCTCCTAGCGCACAGCGGCGCCTGCGATCGGCGCACCCTATCTTTAGCATAGGGTGCGCAGATCGTGCGCAGGCCGTGCGCTAGTTGCGCTTTGACCTGCGCTGCGCACTTTTGACGGTGCGCCGTGCGCGCCAAAATCAAACTTTTCGGATTTTGGCGCGCACGGCGCACCGTCAAAAGTGCGCAGCGCAACTAGCGCACGGCCTGCGCACGATCTGCGCACCCTATGCTAAAGATAGGGTGCGCCGATCGCAGGCGCCGCTGTGCGCTAGGAGGCGGCGCTACAAGCAAGGGGCGGGCACGCCGGGCAGAGAGCCGGCTTGGGGGCGGAGCTACCCCCGGCCGTGCGTGCGCTTAAAAAGCGCTAATGTGAAACCAGCCTTAGGGACTCACAATATCTGGGGACCCTTGACGGTGGGTTGTGAGCTTATCTGCTTTGGCCAAAATAGTAACCAATACCCCATATCTATTTATCTTTTTGCGCTTTTTAGCAGGATGCAGCTAGAACCCTTTATGTTGGCTTGGTTCTTTGTGTGATGCATGTATATATAGTGCAGAGCAGCCCGCCTGCTAATACTATGGGCGTGATCAATAGGCTGCTCAGACACTTTTGCATCACATTTATCAGTGGGACTTATGCCTTATGCAAGCCTCATCTGTGTGCATTTTTTCCACTGGGCAGCCGGACCACAATTGGTTACTGGCTGTCCTCATCAGTGGAATGCACCTGTGCTGCCCCAACCTTTATCAATGGGCTTCTGCTAAATCCTGCCAGTGCATCAGTCAGGGTTTGGTGAGTTACCTTTCAAATGATTTTTTGAGAAATGTATCCCAGCAAAATTTGTGAAATGCTTTTTTGGGGTAATAGATATCACATTAGTGTACCCTAGACCACAGAATACTGTATGGGTGAGTAATTTAACCCAGAAAAAAATTTAAAAGCTTTTTGGAAGTCTTAGATATCACAAATGTACCCCACACCATGAAATACTCAATGGGTGAGTGATTGAACCCAGAAAAAAATGTAAATGCTTTTTTTATATTGTTAGATATCGCATAAATATACCCCAGACCACAGAATGGTGAATGGCTGTGAAATTTAAGCCAGCAATTTTTAAACACTTTTTTGGAGTGTTATATATCACAGAAATGTACCCCAGACCACTGAATACTGTATGGGTGAGTAATTTAATCCTGAAAAAAATGTAAATGCTTTTTTTGAATGCTAGATACAACAGTAATGTACCACATACCACAGAATACTTTATGGGTGAACAATTTAACCCAGCAACAATTTTTAAAGCTTGTTTTTGAGTATTAGATATCACAAAAATGTGCCCCAGGCCACAGAATACTCTATTGGTGAGTAATAGTAATTTAATCCAGAACAAAATTCAACACTTTTTTTTGGAGTGTTATATAACACACAAATTTACCACAAAGCACCTAATATTCAATGGATCACACAGTAAATTATTTTTTTCCACAAAAAAATCCACAGCTATATATTTTGCAAGGGACTGCACAGCCTTAATCCACGTCTACAAACAGTATTCTGCCACTGCCCCTGCTCCTGCAACTCTCTCTCCCTCCCTAGACTAAATGAAGCAGGGCTCTTAGTATGATGTTCAACTACAGGACTCTGTTTTGTTATACTGTGCAAGCACACGCCTGGACAAACACTCTCCCTCCAAAAAGAAAAGTCACAGAGCTGTGCAATGGCATCAGTGTGCCGAGCTGGGCGGCACCTGCTCTTTTATAACCCCTGATGATGTCAGGCCAGCCAGTCACAGTAATGACACAACTAGGATAGCTATGGCATTACAGTGGTGATGCTCAGGCAATCCCCACATGCTTATTGTCTGTATAATAGGAGCCAAACACATGCAGGATGGGGATTAGAGTTTTACATTGAGCACCGCCCAGATACTTGAGTGATATCCGAGTATCACCGAGCATGTTTGCTCATCCCTAATCATGTCATCTTTAAATTGCTTAACTGTTCACAATAACAGTAATTTTGACCAGGGTTGCCCAAACTTTTACATGCCGCTGTATAAAGATGAATTGGCTAGCTCAGAAAGGAGAGCCACACCTCCTGTTTGTACAAAACACAAGTGATAACAGAAAACAAAAAAACTGAGCTGTACTATAAGCTGCTATATATGCAAAGTGTGAACTACATTGGAAATAAATACAGTATGCCTGCTCAACAGTGACTACAATCTAAGGATGGGTTGAGCATGCTTGCCTGGCACTGCATGTGATTCCAACTACACACTGCCCTAGTAAGTGTGCTCCTTATACTTCCTACTACAGTACCTATTCTTCCTAGCAGTAGTGCTCCAAATCTGTCAGATTGCGAGGGCATCTCCTATGTACAGCACTAACTTCAGATTGTCACTTGGATTCAAGTATGGGCCCTGGATGGGCCATTCCAAAACTTTGCTCTTTTTCTGGCAAAGCCATTCTTTTGTTGATGTGGAAGTATTGTTAATGTTGTTGTCATGCTGAAAAGTGAAATTCCTCTTCATCCTCAGCTTTTTAGCAGAGGCCTGATGTTTTTTTTGCAAAATTAGGATACCATATTAGGATACCATATCCGTCATCAATATGGTAAAAAACTTGGCACTATTTTTGGTGTATTCTGCAGGAATATTTGTTAACTGTGTTAAAAGAAGAGTGCCAAGTTTTTTTTATGATACTGATGTCGGTTTTGGCAAGGCATAGCCGTGATTGGATGTTTTGCTTTGTAAGAAAAGGCTTCCATCTTGCCACCCTACTGCACAAGTCAGACATATGAAGAATATGGGAGACTGTTGTCACAACCAGGTCTTGCAGCTCCGTTAGTGTTGCTGTAGGCTTCTTGTCAGCCTCCAAGACCAATTTTCTAATTTTATTTTCATCAATTTGTGTGGGTTGTCCAGTTCTAGATAATGCCACTGTTGTGCCACATTTAATCCATTCTTGATGACTCCACAGTGCTCCATAGTATATCTAATGCCTTGAAATGTTTTTATACCTTTCTCCTGACTGATAGCTTTCAACAATGAGATCCCTTTTCTGTGTTGTCAGCTGTTTATAGACCATGGCTTTTGCTATAAAATGCAACTCAGAAAATGTGAGGGTAATCCTAATAGAACAGCAAAACGTTATAAGGGGTTAATCAGATTCCCTTTAAATATTGTTTCCTTTGCACTGACTACTATTTACTATGCATGTAAAGGTGTTTGGCTAATTCTGAACACTACCACATCCCAAATTATTAAAGGGTGCTTACACTTATCCATCCACATTATTTTACTTTTGTTGTCTTTATTTTCCCCCTCAAAATGATTTCAGTTGAGTTCTCAAAGGGTGTGTACAGATTACGGCTGACATTAAATGTGGAAAAAGATTGGAACTCATTCTTCTTGGAATGTCTTTTTTCCATGACAAAAACCTAGTATTTTAACAGGGGTCTGTACACTTTTTATATCCTCTTTTTTTACATTATGCCCCAGGCACACATAATATTTTCATGATTTGTAGCTGCAGAGTCTTGTCGTTAGCAGGCCATACTGTCGATATTATTGAAAATCAGCTCTATGAAATATGCCATATATTTTTGATATATGGATGTCTAGCCACTGCAGATTCCATCCGTATAGAGAATGGGGGGCCAGGACCCTTTTATCACTAGAAAATGAATGTGTATTTGCTCAGCTATTTGCTTTGGATTCTATCAGCATAATGAAGACAGCCCAGAAAGCACAATTGCACGTTCACACGCAAATTTAGCACAATAATTTGGCAAAAGTATTGGCAAAAATCGTAGGGTCCTATAGCAAGTTTTCCACCAAATGTACTGTTAATATATGTAATGTTGACTATACTTTTATATTATGTTCTTATTTTTGCAAGATTAGGGAGGTCTCCACCCCTCCCTTGTGGGTCATGCACATATAAGCCGTCTTCCACAGTGTGTCCACATTGGACATTACCTTTCTGAATCCTGCTCATATAGGTACTATACACATGGTCAGGTTTTTAAATACAATGGTTAGAGACAGCTCTGATATGGGTATACCTTGACGTTTGGTAGAGCGGCTTAGTATACATTTTTTGCAAAAAGCGTATCAACCAAATACCCTGTTTTGTTATCATTTTTTTACTAGCACTTGCTGTTTACTGTTACTTTTTTACAACAGAGTATTTTAATACGTTTGTTATACTGTGTTTTTCTGTATTTTATGTCCTTATAGTTGCAGCTTTTGATATGGAGCTTCCTTTTCCATAATTCCATTCATGCAGTCTTAGAGTAGCATGATAATATGCTGGCTACATGCTGTCACCACCAGTGGGAGCTCATGGATTTATATACAGTGGGGAAAAAAAGTATTTAGTCAGCCACCAATTGTGCAAGTTCTCCCACTTAAAAAGATGAGAGAGGCCTGTAATTGACATCATAGGTAGACCACAACTATGAGAGTCAAAATGAGAAAACAAATCCAGAAAATAACCTTGTCTGATTTGGCAAGATTTATTTTGCAAAGTAGGGTGGAAAATAATTATTTAGTCACCTAAAAACATGCAAGATTTCTGGCTCTCACAGACCTGTAACTTCTTTAAGAGGCTCCTCTGTCCTCCACTTATTACCTGTAGTAATGGCACCTGTTTGAACTTGTTATCAGTATAAAAGACACCTGTCCACAACCTCAGTCACACTCCAAACTCCACTATGGTGAAGACCAAAGAGCTTTTGAAGGACACCAAAAACAAAATTGTAGCCCTGCACCAGGCTGGGAAGACTGAATCTGAAATAGGCAAGCAGCTTGGAGTGATGAAATCAACTGTGGGAGCAATAATAACAAAATGGAAGACATACCAGACCACTGATAATCTTCCTTGATCAGGGGCTCCATGCAAGTTCTCACCCCATGGGGTCAAAATGATCACAAGAACGGTGAGCAAAAATCCCATAACCTACAGACGACCACTCATTCCTGCTAAAACATGTGGGGACAAATGACATTGCAAGAAAGGATCTAGAAACAATCTGCAGTGACTTTGAAAACTTAGGTGAGAAAGTGAAAGAGCTGGGAGCACAGGTTGTCTTCTCTTCCATCCTCCCAGTGGATGGCCATTGAACAAGGAGGTGGAATAAGATTCTGCTGGTGAATAGCTGGCTACATCGATGGTTCCGTCAGCAAGGATTTGTATTTCTGGATCATGGAGTGAATTACCTATATGATGGAGTGCTTGCACCTTAAGGCTAAGTGCACACGTTGCAGAAAATTTCTGCTCAAAAACCTGAATCCCTTCCCAGAAACCGCACTTATTTTTCCACGGCGGTTTTTGCACGTTTTTTGTGTGGTTTTGATGCGTTTTTTTCTGCAGCGGTTTCAAACCGGATGGAAGAAGCCAAAACCACAGAAAAATCCGCAAAATTAATTAGCATACTGCGGTTTTTACCGCGATGCGTTTTTTTCGTGGTAAAATGCGCATCAATGTGCACAAAAAGTGCAAAATGCATAGAAATGACTGGGAAGCATATTTTTAGCGGTTTTATAGTGAAAACCACGGTAAAAACTGCTAAAAAAACCGCTGTGTGTGAACACAGCCTAAGAAGACTGGAGGACATGTATTTGGAAGTCGTCTTGCTACACCCATCAGGAGAGCTTTACACTAGAACAATGTGGGAAGGGAAGCAAAAGGCCATAAAAAGCCATACACCTGACAAATACTATTGAGAACTCTGCTGTTAGGAGTGGAAAGGGAGAACAAAGACAAAAAAATCTAAATAATAAAAAATATTGGAGGAAGAGACACCAATCACAAAGTAAAATGTTTCTATACAAATGCACAAAGTATGGGCAACAAACAAGGAGAACGGGAACTACGCAGGAAAAGAAATATGATGTCATTGGAATCACTGAAACTTGGTGGGACAATACACATGATTGGAATACAAGGCTAGAAAGATACAACTTATTTGCAAGAAACAGACTTGATAAACGAGGAGGAGGTGTTGCATTGTATGTTAGAAAAGCGTATATCTGCACAGAGATCCAAGCTTCTGAGACTGGGAGTTCTGTAGAAACTGTTTGGGTAAGAATACAAGGAGAGAACAACGGACAGGACACCATTGTAGGCATTTAATACAGGCCGCCTATGCAAGCTGAAGATATGGATGAACCCTTTATGCATCAAATGGCCAAGTTCTCTAAAAAATATGACATAGTGTTCATAGGAGATTTTAACTATCCAGACATTTGTTGGGAATCTCTCTCAGGCAACTTTATCTTCCAAAAAGTAGAGGAGAAAACAAGGGGATCTGCGACCTTGTATCTAATCCTTAGAAACAGGGAGGAAATGGTTGAGGAGGAAAGAATGGCTGGGACCCTAGGAGGTAGCGACCATGCTGTTTTAGAATTTTGGATAACTAGAGAAGGAAGACCTGTGAAGACTGACTTCAAGGTTAGATTTCAGAAAGGCAGATTTTAAGGGACTCAGAAAGAGAATCAGAGCGATCCAATGGCTGGATATCTTTAAGGACAAAAATGTATAGGAAGGATGAGAAATCTTGAATAATGAGATTCTCAAAGCACAATCGATAACAATTCCAAAAAGAGGGAAGAATACGAAGCATTTAAGGAAACCAGGATGGATGAACACAGAACTTAAACACATGCTAAAAAAGAAGAAATAAATATTTATCAAATAGAAAGAGGGAGGCATATCTAAAGAAGAATATAATGCTGTCTGCAGAACCTGCAGGGCACGAATCATGTTACCTGAAGCTGACAATGAACTAAGGATTGCAAGAGACGTCAGAAGCAATAAAAAGGATTTTTGGGATATGTCAAAAGGAAAAGAAAAGTCAAAGATGCTATAGGATTTTTACAGGATGAAAATGATGAAATGGTAATAGAGGATGTTGAGAAGCTGAACTTTTCAATTCCTATTTTGCATCTGTTTTCTCTTAGAAAGGAAATGTAACATCAACTGATCCTCACTGTCCTATTAAAGGAACAGAAGAATCCAGGATATCTATAAACAGAAAGATAGTGAGGAAACACTTAGCTGACATAAATTATTTCAAGTCTCCAGGTCCAGATGAATTACATCCCAGAGTACTGAAAGAGATAGCAGAAGAAATTTTTGAACTACTCTCCATAATCTTTGAAAATTCTTGGAGAACAGAAGTCCCAGAAGACCGGAGAAGAGCAAATGTTGTTCCTATTTTCAAAAAGGGGAAGAAGGTGGACCCAGGGAACTATAGGCCGGTGAGTCTAACTTCTATACCAGGAAAGATCTTTGAACAAATTATTAAACCACATGTATGTAAGTACCTGGATAAGAATGAAGTGATTAACCAGAGTCAGCATGGGTTTGTAACTAATAAATCATGTCAGACTAACTTAATTTCCTTCTATGACAGAATCACTGACTGGGTGGATCAGGGAAATGCTGTAGATATAGTATATATTGACTTAAGCAAAACATTTGATAAAGTATCTCACACCATTCTTATTGAAAAAATGACTAGGTATGGAATGGACAAGGCAACTGTTAGGTGGATTCATAACTGGCTTAGTGAGCGGACCCAAAGAGTGGTCATAAATGGCTGCACATCCAGTTAGAAGAATGTCTCAAATGGGGTACCACAGGGTTCTGTGCTGGGCCCTGTATTGTTCAACATCTTTATCAATGATTTAGATGAATGAATTGAGGGTACACTGTTTAAATTTGCTGATGACACAAAGCTAGGAAGGATAGCTATTACTAGAGAAGAGAGAGAGGATTCAAAAAGATAAAAATAAACTGGAGCAGTGGGCAGTAACTAAAAGAATGGTTTTTAACAGGGAAGAATGGAATGCAAAATACTACATCTGGGCAATAAAAAGTGAAAAAAAACATACAGAATGGGAGGAATAGGGCTAAGCAACAGCACATGTTAAAAATACTTGGGTATACTAATAGATCATGAACTAAACATGAGTCAACAGTGTGATGCAGCAGCAAAAAAGCCAAGCACAATTTTGGGATGTATTAACAGAAGCATACAGTCAAGGTCACGTGAAGTCATTATCCCCCTCTACTCCTCTTTGGTTAGACCTCATCTAGAATACTTTGTCCAGTTTTGGGCACCACATTTAAAAAAAAAAAAAAAAAAAAATCAACAAACTGGAGCAAGTTCAAAGAAGAGCGACCAGAATGGTGACCGGTCTGCAAACCATGTCCTATGAGGAACGGTTACAGGATATGGAAATGTTTAGCTTGCAAAAAAGAAAACTGAGAGGAGACTTAATGGCTGATATCAACTTCCTGTTTGTGGTACATTAGTGTATGGGAGGGGGGAAACTTTTCAAGACAGGTGGTGACCATGGCGGCCATTTTGAAGTCAGACATTTTTTATCTAACTTTATTTTTTTAATGGGAAAAGGGTCATGTGACACATCAAACTTATTGAGAATTTCACAAGAAAAACAAAGGTGTGCTTGGTTTTAACATAACTTTATTCTTTCATGAGTTATTTACAAGTTTATGACCACTTATAAAATGTGTTCAAAGTGCTGCCCATTGTGTTGGATTGTCATTGCAATCCTCTTCTCCCACTCTTGACACACTGATCGCAACACCAAAGAACCACAGAAGAAATGCTAGCACAGGCTTACAGCATCCGTTGTTTCAGATGCTGCACATCTCGTATCTTCACAGCATAAACAATTGCCTTCAGATGATGACAAAAGATAAAAGTCTAAAGGGGTCAGATCGTGAGACCTTGGTGGCCATTATACTGGCCCACGATGACCAATCCACTTTCCAGGCAACTGTTCATGTAGGAATGCTCGGACCTGAAACCCATAATTGATGGCATGGTGTGGTATATGGGGTACAAAGATAGTGGGGCCATTCTTCATCAATGGAAACCTCAATGCCACTGGATATATGAAATTGCTACATGATGATGTGTTGCCCTCTTTATTTTTCCAGCAAGATGGTGCACCACCACATTGAGTGTCAGCTCCGAGCTTTCCTACAAGGAATCTAACCCCCTTAGACTAGCATTTCTTCTGCGGTGTTGCTATCAGTGTGTCAAGACTGGGAGAAGAGGGTTGCATTGACAATCCCACACAATGGGCAGCACTTTGAATATATTTTGTAAGTGGTCATAAACTTGTAAATAACTCATAAAAGAATAAAGTTACGTAAAAAAACAAGCACACCATTGTTTTTCTTGTGAAATTCTCAATAAGTTTGATGTGTCACATGACCCTCTTCCCACTGGAAAAAATAAAGTTGGATCCAAAATGGCTGACTTCAAAATGGTCGCCGTGGTCACCACCCATCTTATAAAAAGTTTCCCCTCTCCCATACACTAATGTGCCACAAACAGGAAGTTGATATCACCAACTATTCCCATTTTATTTAGGTGTATCCATATAAATGGCCCACCCTGTAGAAATGTTTTTGATGTGCAGATATACAATAAAAAATAATATTGTGGTACCGTGTTAGCCTGAAAAATAGATGTAAATACTTATGTCCCCAAAAAAATTGAGAAAAGTATTCAAGGTGTGATACCTTTATTGGCTAACCAGAGAAATATTTGCAAGCAAGCTTTCAGGGCCCAGAAGGCCCCTTCATCGGGCTAGATTACAAGTGAATTACTGAGAAGAGATGGCACCATTTAAATAGGAATTACAACAGGAGGTGCAGATAACAAGAGCGAGCCAGTGATCTGATGTGGGAGGTGAATGAAAGCTCGGAATCAAGTATGACCCCAAGACAGTGGGAATGTTGCTAGGGAGTAATGGTGGAACCACACACAGAAATGGCAATGTTGGGCATAGGTACATTAGAGGGAGGAAACACAAGGAGTTTAGTTTTTGACAGGTTCAGTTTCAGATAGAGGGAGGACATGATGTTAGAGACAGTGGTAAGACAATCACCGGTATTTTCTAAAAAGGCATGCGTGATATCAGGAGAAAAAGTGTATAACTGAGTGTCATCAGCATAGAGATGGTACTGGAAACCAAATCTACTGATCATTTGACCAATAGGGGCCTAGAGAAGAAAGAAGAGAAGGGGGCCTAGAACTGATCCTTGAGGAGCCCCAACAGTAAGGGTAAGATGAGAGGAGGAGCCAGCAAAAGATACAGTGAAGCAGTGGTTAGAGAGATAGGAGGAGAACCAGGAGGGAACGGTGTCCTTGAGGCCAATGGAGCGGAGCATAGTGAGGAGGAGCTGATGATCCACAGTGTTGAATGCTGCAGAGAGATCCAAGAAAATTAGCATGAAGTAGTGACCATTAGACTTAGCTGTTAATAGATCATTAGAGAGAGGGAAAGCGCAAAGGGGATGTTGAAATCACCCATGATGAGGATGGGAATTTCACAGGAGAGAAAGTTTGGAAGCCAGGAGGCAAAGTGATCAGGAACTGACGGGAAGGGCCTGGAGAGAGATACGCCACCACTAGAGTTGAGCGAAACGTGTCGAAAAAATTCAAAAGTCGCCGACTTTTGGCAAAGTCGGGTTTCATGAAACGAAACCCGACCCTAGGATGAGGTCGGCCACGAGGTCGGCGACTTACGCGCCAAAGTCGCGTTTCAAAAGTTTGTTTTGCGCTCTTTTTCAGCCAATCAGGATCCACGGACACTGTGGGCAACGTGATGACATAGGCACGGGTCACCACCATCTTCCAGAAGGGCATGCAAGTGATTGGCTTGCTTTGGTGGGCGTCACAGGGGGTATAAAAGGGCGTGCACGCCGACCGCCATCTTACTTCTGCCGATCTTAGTATAGGGAGAGGTTGCTGCTGATTCTGTAGGGAGAGCGTTAGGCAGGGAAGAAGACAAAAAAACTGCTTCTGCTGCTAGCGATTTGGCCTGCACAACACACAAGTCACTGTGTGTGCAGTGCAAGGGGAGGCTATATTGTGGTGTATCAGTGGTGATGGTTGTTGGGCTGCCTTCTAAGGCTTCCTGACACGCTGGCATTGCTGTTTACCCACTGCTCCGCAAACTGCTTTTTTAAAAGCAATCCAATCTCCCTTATCCTCTAGTCACTTTTGTCACAGCTGTGCCATCGAGCGTGTCACATAGCGCTCAGATATCAGTGGGCCTCACACAATCCACAAGTGTCCAGTGTCCAAAAGTGTACGCAGAGATTCAAAATCTCCATTATCCTCTCGTCACTTTGGTCACAGGCAGCTGTGCCATCGAGCGTGTCACATAGCGCTCAGATATCAGTGGGCCTCACACAATCTACAAGTGTCCAGTGTCCAAAAGTGTACGCAGAGATTCAAAATCTCCATTATCCTCTCGTCACTTTGGTCACAGGCAGCTGTGCCATCGAGCGTGTCACATAGCGCTCAGATATCAGTGGGCCTCACACAATCCAAAAGTGTCCACTGTCCACAAGTGTGTGCAGAAATTCTAAATCTCCCCTGTCCTATAGACACCTTGTACCTTGTTTTACATTACTATATAGTTTGTTGGATTTTGTCTACATTTCTACCAAAAATGAGGAAGGCTGGTGGAAGAGGCCGTGGAATTGGGCGGGGGTTGGCAGCTGGTAATGATGGTGTTGGTGGTGGATCTGATGGTAGTGGCAAGAGCAAAATAGGACCGAATGCAGGAGGTGCTGACCCTGCGTCATCGTCTGGCTACATAAGGCCTCGAACGCTTAGTTTTCTAGGAGTTGGCAAACCGCTTTTAAAGGCAGAGCATCAGGAAAAAGTTTTGTCTTACATTGCTGACTCAGCCTCCAGCTCTATCGCCTCCTCTTCTTCAGTTGTAAAAAGTAAAAGCACTGAGTCGTCATTGGAGGCTCATGTTCATGAACCACACCTTTCCTTGTGTCCTTCACCCCAACCAAGATTGAAGGATGACGCAGGCCATACTACTGATTACTCCATGGAGCTGTTTTCACATACCATGCCTGGATTATCAAGTGAAATGGTGAATTACCCAGGCCAAGATGAATCTGACATGGAGTGCACTGATGCACAGCCGCTGATGGATGATTCTGCTGGTACATTCACTCAGAGCACTACATTGTCCTCGCAGTGTACAGAGCCAGATTTTGACCCTGAGACTCAGGTGCCCCTTCCCGCACACTATACCACCATACACGGTGACACAGAGAAAGGTGCACATGACATAGAAGAGGAGGTGATGGATGACCCAGTTGTTGACCCAGATTGGCATCCATTGGGGGAAGAGGGTGCTGCTTCCAATAGCTCAGATGAGGAGCATCCACAGCAGACATCGACATCGCAACAGCTGTTATCTGGCAGGCCCGGAGCACTCCAAAGACAGGTTCCAAACATCAAAAGAGTTGCTGGACAGCTTGTCCAGAGGGTCAAAAGATCACAGCGTGCTAGGCCGCAAAATGTCTGCCAAAGTAGGAAGAGTGCAGTGTGGCACTTTTTTGAACAAAATCCTCATGATCAGGCCAAGGTTATCTGTAAGAAGTGCGCAAAGACCTTTAGCCGAGGGAAAAATCTGAAAAATTTGAATACCAGTTGCATGCTTAGACATTTAAACACCATGCACTTGCAAGCGTGGACACAACACCAAACCTCAAGTGCCACATGTGCAACTGATCACAACGAAGGTAGTCAGCAATGCTACATTGTTTCCCCCACTGTAAGCCCACCGGTTAGCACAGCAGCAAATGTTGAGGTGTCGTTGCAAGGCCACAGCAGTCAGGGAATCCCACTGTTATATCAACGAAAGACTGATTCTAGGCCATCAGAAAGAACACCAACTCCATCACCATCATCAACCCTCTCTCAGTCCGCCCTGTCCACCGCTACTTCCACCATATGCAGCTCTCAAGTCCAGCTCACCCTCCCAGACACTATGAGTAGGTCAAGAAAGTACTCAGTCTCTCATCCGCGTACACTGGGTTTGAACGCCCACATTGCCAAACTAATCTCATTTGAGATGATGCCCTTTCGGTTGGTGGAAAGCACAGCTTTCCGCGAACTCATGGCCTATGCAGTACCACGCTATGACCTACCCAGTCGCCACTTCTTCTCTCGCAAAGCCATCCCAGCCCTCCACCATCATGTGAAAGACCGCATTGTCCATGCACTCAAGCAGTCAGTGAGCGGAAAGGTGCACCTCACAACTGATGCATGGTCCAGTCGGCATGGCCAGGGCCGTTACGTGTCCATCACTGCGCACTGGGTTAATGTGGTGGATGCAGGGTCCACAGGGGACAGCGGTGGTGGGACAGTGCTGCCTAGCCCACGGTATAGGAAACAGTTGGCTGTAGGCGTTCGACCCTCCTCCTCCTCCTCCTCCAGAAGCGAAAGCTCATCCACAGAGCGCAGTCGTACGAGCACTCCATCTGCAGCTGCCACTGTTGCACACGATGTGTCCCCCTATCGAGCAGCTAGTGGAAAGCGTCAGCAGGCTGTGTTGCAGATGATGTGTTTGGGCGACAGACACACCGCCGAGGTGCTGGCCGAGTACTTGAAGCGACAAACTGAGTCATGGCTGGGCAGTGTACATCTTGAGGCAGGCAAGGTAGTTAGTGATAACGGCCGTAATTTTGTGGCAGCCATAGCCCTTTCAAAACTCACCCACATACCTTGCTTGGCTCACACATTGAACCTGGTGGTGCAGTGCTTCCTCAAAAATTATCCGGAGTTAACAGCCCTGCTCCAGAAGGTGCGAAGACTGTGCGCGCACATCCGCCGGTCGCCTGTACACTCCGTTCGTATGCAGAAGCTGCAGCGATTGCTCCACCTTCCCAACCACCGCCTCATTATCGACATTGCAACAAGTTGGAACTCCACCCTGCACATGGTGGAGCGGCTGTGCGAGCAGAGGCAGGCCATAATGCATTTGTGGGAGGATACACGGCCAGGCACTTTGAGAGCAGACATGGAGTTGACAGGCGTGCAGTGGTCGAAGCTGAAAAACCTTTGTAAAGTCCTTCAGTGTTTTGAGGAATGCACACGGCTGGTAAGCGCAGACGACGCCATCCTAAGCATGAGCATCCCACTTATGCGTCTGGTCATGCAAACTTTGACGCACCTTAAGGAGCAGGCGTCTGCAGCCAATGTTGATGAGGAGGAAGAAGAGGAGGGAATCCTTGATGACATTCAGCCATTGTCTGCTCAGGGACCTCTCCTGGACGAAGTGGAGGAGGAGGAGGATGATGGGGATGATTACTTAGGGGAGGAGGATGCATCTCGTGGGGCAAGTGAAAATGTTGGCGTGGCAAGGTCTGGTACAGGGTTTGTGCGTGACTGGAGGGATGTGGATTTGCCAGAAAGTGCTCCTCCAACCAGCACTCGCAGTGCATCATTGACACCGGGAACATTGGCCCACATGTCAGATTATGCCTTGCGGATCCTAAAAAGGGACCCCCGCATTGCCAAAATGATGAACGATGACGACTACTGGTTGGCCAGCATCCTGGATCCACGCTGTAAAGGCAAATTACAAAACATCATGCCACAGGAGAACCTTGACCTAATATTGGCTAATAAACAAGCAACTCTGGTAAATCGGTTGCTTGAGGCATTCCCAGCACACAGCAGCGGTGATGGTTCTCACACGAGCCGTACGGGCCGGGGGCAGCTTGGCAGAGGTGTTTGTGGTGCACACAGCAGAAGTGGCGTTGGAGACAGGGGTTTCATGACAATGTTGTGGACTGATTTTTCAAATACTGCTCACACAACTGGTAATACTGCATCGATGGAAAGTGACAGGAGACAGCAGTTGTCAACTATGGTTACAAACTACTTTTCCTCCCATATCGATGTTCTCCCACACAGGTCATTCCCCTTTGACTATTGGGCCGCTAAACTGGACACCTGGCCTGAATTGGCCCAATATGCCTTACAGGAGCTCGCTTGCCCAGCTGCAAGTGTGCTATCGGAAAGAGTCTTCAGTGCAGCTGGATCAATCCTTACAGAAAAAAGGACCCGTCTGTCAACCCAAAATGTGGATGATCTAACCTTCATTAAAATGAACCACGCATGGGTTTCCAAGGATTTTGTCCCACCTTCCCCTGATGACACATAGGGTGACAGAAAAATGGCTTGCTTTGGTCCACCTCTTCCTGGTACTTCACCTATTTCGCCTTTTGCATCAGCTGAATGTCCAACATCAACATATGCCACTTTCTAAAACTCCCTAACTGTGCTGCCTCCCCCCCATGGCCGGGGTCACCACCTACCGCACGACTCCGTGCGAGTGCCGTTGCCCTGGACAGGTGGGTAGGCCGACTCTTGGGCGCGGGCACTGGCACAGGGTCCCTCATAGTGCAATCAAGTGTCTCTGACGGCGGTGGTGCACACCCGCCGTCAGACACACCGCTGTACTATGAGGGGCCCAGTGCCAGTACCGACGCCCACGAGTGGGCCCCCCTTGCTTGGGCAGGGCCCCAGCATTTGCAATCTTTACCTCTCCCTGCTCCACCGCTGTGTAATCTGGGCCGTCAAATCCATACTGTGCCTGACACCGTCTGAGCCTGCCTCCTGAGACATATATTTTGAATGTGTACGCTATCCATACATGTTATCCGGGGATACGGTACCCTTTCTAACCTTTGTGCAATGACGTGCAATCCATACTGGGCCTAACACCGTCTGAGCCTGCCTCATGCTGTATAGACATATATTTTGAATGTGTACGCTATCCATACATGTTTTCCAGGGATACGGTACCCTTTCTAACCTTTGTGCAATCACGTGCAATCCATACTGGGCGTGAGAACGGCTGGCGAGCTGTTAAGCAAGCTACAGCACCTGTCCAGACAAGTACAGGGATTCCCTAGCGAGGAGACTTATTTGATTGTTTTCAATGTTGGGACAGCAATTTTTGGGGAGCACTATACTCTGGAGAATGATAGATGGGGCCCACCATACACTGGAACATTCCAAAGGTGGACATCAGACACTGGAGCAGCATTTACAGGGCCCATTATACACTAGAGCATTAGAAATGGGGCCCATTATGTTTGGAGCATTATTTGGGCCCATAAGACAGTGGAGCTTCATCCATGGGGACCAACATATACTGTAGCATTATGTGGAGCTCATCATATACTGTTTCAAACATTATATGGGACCAATGATTCTGTATGGAGAAATAGATGGGCCTCGTCATGAGATGTAAAAAGTGAGGTATTTTTCATTGTACTATACCGCTATTTATCTGCCGTATCGGAGCATGATGAGTTGTGGTATGTGTTAAAGGGGCGCTCTTTCGCCCAGGGCACCTGAAAACCTGCAGCCAGCCCTCCCCCCCCCCCCACAACTTTAGCCAAATAACACCCATTTTTCAGTGCGTAACTTATATTATGAAGTTAATTAAGGTTGACAAGCTTAAGTAAGAAGAATTGATGCTTTTGGCATTCAAATGGGCACTGTTGGTGTGTTTCCTGTCCTCCTTTCACTGCCGACTTTTATTCCCCATTGACTTACATTGGGTTTCGTGTTTAGGGACGACCCCGACTTTTCCCTATAATCGGACGATCTTGCTCGACCCGACTTTTGGAAAAGTCGGGTTTCACGAAACGAAATGCGACCCTAAAAAAACAAAAGTCGCTCAACTCTAGCCACCACCACTCGCATGGAGAAGGGGATGTAGAGTCTGACAACATGGACCTCTAAAAGAGGGGAGGACAAGTGAGGGTACTTGAGGGATAACCTGAGGTACATTTGGGTGATAGGAGCAGACTAACGCCTCCACCTCCTCTGCTGTCCGATCTTGGGGTATGAAGGAAGTGTAGTCCACCATATGAGAGAGCAGCAGCAGTGGTGTCTGCTGGATCCAGGTTTCATTAAGAGCCAGGATGTTAAGAGAATTAGAATGGAAGAAGTCAAGGATAAAGGAGAGCTTATTACACATTGAGCAAGAATTCCAAAGGGCACAATTGAAAGAGACAGAAGGCATGCAGGGAAAATTAATAAGATTAGAGGGGTTTCTGAGTGTAGCAGTTGGGGAGTTTGACTTGCTGTAACATGAGGGGCTGGGGTTGGGAGAGATGTCTCCTGCGACTAGGAGAAGGAGGATAGAAAGAGTGAGCAGATGGTTAAGTGATTTGTGAGAGCATCTATTGTGTTGGATGGTGGGACTGAATGGATCTATGCTGTTTAGCAATGTGAAGAGAGAAAGAATGCTATACATAGGAGAGGAGAGGACTGAGGGGCCAATATAGATGGAGTGTAAAGAGTTAGTGCAAGAATGGTGGATGTGAGTGAATGCAGCAGCCAGGACATACATTATACAAATGCATATGGTAAATAATTGTTGTAGTCCAAATGTACTGGGAATAGGTTTGCTTAATTGTCTTACCTGTCTAACTGCCATGGTATAACTACCAAGTACATTGATGAAATATACTTTGATTAAATGTACATAAATGCTAACCCCTGCATAAATGCTTCCTGTTATGAGCTCATTTTCTGCTCCACGAGCTGGGAGTTCTCCTTCCGTTTTCCCTTTGGTAGTGACAGGAGGTAGTGAGGTTAGTTTAATTGGTAATTGTCTGCCACCTGACGAGGAGGATAGTGATTGGATCTCTGGAGTATCAGACTGGCTATAAGACAGCCAACGCCCTATCCTGTTGCTGGTGAGTCAGTCTGTTTCTCAGGTCTTGGACTTCAGCTCTGCTCCAGTCATCTCAAGTTAAGTTTGTTTTTTGCTAATGTTCACACTTGCTCTTGTTGGTCAACTCAGTTTTTGTGTTGTCAGCCAGCCCGGCTGGGCTGTGCTGAATTTCCACTCTTATTTATCTGTATTTGCCAATTTGTCTTTTTGTCCTTTATTAGATTGGCCTCTTTTTGCTCTTTCTCAGAATATTCCAGAGTGCTGATATAGTGGGAGAAGTCTAGTGACTTCAGGGTTAATTTTGTTATCAGAAGCGTTGGACATTATTTTTGGTAGGGTTTTTTGGCAGATTGCAGACAGTGTCTTTCCTTTCCTGTCCTTTCAAGTTAGTTTGGCCCCATCGTTTGCTCAGCCTATTTTTCTGCCTTTGTTTGTGTTTTCATCTTGCTTCACCGTCAATACATGTGGGGGGCTGTGTTTCCTTTGGGGTCTGCTCTGGGGAGTTAGTTTTCCTCTTTTCTTACTTTAGGCTTATTTAGCTCTCCGGTTGTGACGAGGCGTCCAGGACCACCATAGGCACGCTCCACGACTGCTTCTAGTTGTGTGTTAAGATCAGGGCTCTGCAGTCTGCATAGTTACCAACCTCTCTGGTTTTCTGAGACTTAGCGTGTGTTGCTTTTTTCCTCCTCGGTGACCCATTCATAACAGCTTCCCCAGGCTGTGTCTCAATATATAGGAGACTAGCTCTAAGATCTCTCACTATTTTACCTTGTTAGCACTCAATCAACTAAGTTAAGAGAGCAGGAGGCCATAAATGTACTAACAGACAAACAGCTATGGAGGTCTACATGAATCATAAACCACTTTGAAAAAGTTGCATGACCATACAGCATAAAGGGACAAGCAAGTAAGTTTAATTGCCTAAATACCATTACATATGCTTGCAAATATGAATAGAATTAACTGTACACATGCAGGATGGATCAGTGCAGGAGTTGAATGAGCTGATTACCATTATAAACTGCTTGCTGACATAGAATAGAGTGAACACATGCAGGATGAATCAGTGCAGGAGTTGAATGAGCTGATTACCATTACAAATTGCTTGCTGACAGAACAGAGTGAACACTTGCAGGATGGATCAGTGCAGGAGTTGAATGAGCCGATTACCTGCATGAAGAGAATAGAGGTGCATGTTAGATTCGCCTATGGTATAACTGCCAAGTACTTTGATGAAATGTACTTCGATTAAATGTACATAAATGCTAACCCCAGCACAGAAGAAAAAGAAAGACTGTTCCAAAATCAGTAGAGCAGTAGCAATTGAAATAAATACTCAGTTTAAATTAAGAAAATCCAGCTTCTTTAAAAGTTGTTTCCTGCAAAATAGAGGGGAAAACAGTCAGGCACTACCTATTAGCTAATCTAGCCCCCTTTTTTTGTCTCTGCTTCAGTTATGATGGAGAAAGGGGCTTGCAATGTTAGCGATCCAAATCTGTCAATCTGTACCTTCATCACCTGCTGACATTTAAAGAAGAAGCTCTCTGAGTATGATGGGACAATGAGAGAGGTAATGCTATCAGGAAAAGGGTGAAGATTTCACAACTGCAGATAAATCACTTTTTATGTCAATGGAAACCCATTTGATGGACTATGTTTACGTCTGTATGCGGTGATTTTGGTTATGGATGTTCTAGTGCTGACAACGACCCAAAAACTCTATGGTTGTGAAGATAAGCCAGAGGAAGCAGTGCTTTGTCACCCATTGTTGCTAGTTAAGACCATTTACCAATGGGTTGCAGTCCCACTAAACCCAATGGCCCTTCTGCCATAAGGTAGCCTGGTGGTGCAGGCATTACATAGATGGGGGTTTTCCTTTACCTCATAATTTTGACGTAAGTCCACCTAAGGCTGGTTTCACACTAGCGTTTTATCGCGCAGTGCATCATGCGCTATCGGGCGCACACGCAATGTTCCCCTATCATTAACATGGTGGTCGCAGGGTCTTGCGATTGCACGCGCTCATCAGCGTTTAGTGTGTGCTGCGCATTTTACAGGTGTGTGCCCAGACGCGTCGTACGCTACATGTTGCATTTTTTCTTCCGCCTACATCGTTAAAAAAATCATGCGCGCACGTATGTGCCCAAAAATAGCATTAAAGTCTATGGGGTCGCTGACGTGCGCTTGGATGCGCACACTCAATTTCAGTAAACAATGTCTAGACACTTGTCTAAACCTCCCCCTAAACAAGCAACATTGTTTGAGAGGTGTCTAGATAAAAGGTGTCTTCAGGGCCAGACCAGTACTCTACAGACAGCCTTGGAGAGACAAGACAGCCTTCCAACTGTGGATTCAAGCTTCAGAAGCCAAAATGTGAGTATTCTTCAACATAATGTCTGTGTGTCCTGTACGATTTTATAATGTACTAATGTATTTTTTGTTTAAATTTCAGCATGTCTTCTTCTGGATCGGTCTATTCGCCATCTCAGCAAGAACTGGCCCAAGCTGATCGTGAGGTGAGGATGTTGCTGCCTTTGGGTAAGTTTAGCTGCCTCTAGAAATGTGTTTTAATTTTTTTTTTACTCTTGTACAGACATCGGACACGGCAAGTGAAGGTGAAGTGCGGGAGCGGTCTGAGCGGGAGCAGCGTATCCAAGTCGTGGCGAGGAGAAGCAATGTTAGTATATAGTCTTTCCTTTTCTTTTTTTTTTCTGTCTTTATTTTATTCTTCTTCTCTGTTTATTTTTCTATCTTTTTCATTCTCCAAAATTACAAAGATTCAATTTTATTTTTTCTAGGTTCCACAACGGGACAACGAAGAAGTGTACATCGACAACAAGCACCTGATCCGCCTTGTTGAGGAGCATATCCCGTTGTGAGACAGCCGTGACCAGCAGTACAAAGACACAGTGGTGACCCGTCAGCTCTGGAATGTGGTGGCTGCAGCGATGCTGGATGTCTGGGACAGCGCCTCTCCAACTTCAAAAAGGGCGTTCAGTAAGTATAAAGATGCTCTGTGATACTGCATTGATTTTTGGTCCAGATGGTGCTGGTGTGTTTGTGGCAAGATATATTCTTGCATCAAACACACCAATGCCTTCTGGAAAACAGTGATTGCTTTGTGTATTGAACTGCTGTCTTGAAGCTGCATTGATTTTTGGTCCAGATGGTGCTGGTGTGTTTGTGGCAAGATATATTCTTGCATCAAACACACCAATGCCTTCTGGAAAACAGTGATTGCTTTGTGTATTGAACTGCTGTCTTGAAGCTGCATTGATTTATGGTCCTGATGGTGCTGGTGTGTTTGTGGCAAGATATATTCTTGCATCAAACACACCAATGCCTTCTGGAAAACAGTGATTGCTTTGTGTATTGAACTGCTGTCTTGAAGCTGCATTGATTTATGGTCCTGATGGTGCTGGTGTGTTTGTGGCAAGATATATTCTTGCATCAAACACACCAATGCCTTCTGGAAAACAGTGATTGCTTTGTGTATTTAACTGCTGTCTTGAAGCTGCATTGATTTATGGTCCTGATGGTGCTGATGTGTTTGTGGCAAGATACAGTGGGGAAAAAAAGTATTTAGTCAGTCAGCAATAGTGCAAGTTCCACCACTTAAAAAGATGAGAGGCGTCTGTAATTTACATCATAGGTAGACCTCAACTATGGGAGACAAGCTGAGAAAAAAAAATCCAGAAAATCACATTGTCTGTTTTTTTTTCATTTTATTTGCATATTATGGTGGAAAATAAGTATTTGGTCAGAAACAAAATTTCATCTCAATACTTTGTGATATATCCTTTGTTGGCAATGACAGAGGTCAAACGTTTTCTGTAAGTCTTCACAAGGTTGCCACACACTGTTGTTGGTATGTTGGCCCATTCCTCCATGCAGATCTCCTCTAGAGCAGTGATGTTTTTGGCTTTTCACTTGGCAACACGGACTTTCAACTCCCTCCAATGGTTTTCTATAGGGTTGAGATCTGGAGACTGGTTAGGCCACTCCAGGACCTTGAAATGCTTCTTACGAAGCCACTCCTTAGTTGCCCTGGCGGTGTGCTTTGGATCATTGTCATGTTGAAAGACCCAGCCACGTTTCATCTTCAATGCCCTTGCTGATGGAAGGAGGTTTGCACTCAAAATCTCACGATACATGGCCCCATTCATTCTTTCATGTACCCGGATCAGTCGTCCTGGCCCCTTTGCAGAGAAACAGCCCCAAAGCATGATGTTTCCACCACCATGCTTTACAGTAGGTATGGTGTTTGATGGATGCAACTCAGTATTCTTTTTCCTCCAAACACGACAAGTTGTGTTTCATAGAATCATAGAACCGTAGAGTTGGAAGGGACCTCCTGGGCCATCTGGTCCAACCCCCTGCTCAAAGCAGGATTCGCTAAATCATCCCAGTCAGATGTCTGTCCAGCCTCTGTTTGAAGACTTCCATTGAAGGAGAACTCACCACTTCTCGTGGCAGCTTGTTCCACTCACTGATCACTCTAACTGTCAAAAAGTTTTTTCTAATATCTAATCTGTGTCTCCTCCCATTCAGTTTCATCCCATTGCTTCTAGTCTTTCCTTGTGCAAATGAGAATAAAGTTGATCCTTCTACAATGTGACAGCCCTTTAGATATTTGTAGACAGCTATTAAGTCTCCTCTCAGTCTTCTCTTTTGCAAACTAAACATTCCCAATTCCTGCAACCTTTCCTCATAAGACAGGGTTTGCAGACAGGTCACCATTCTGGTCGCTCTTTTCTGAACTTGCTCCAGTTTGTTGATGTCTTTTTTAAAATGTGGTGCCCAAAACTGGACACAATATTCCAGATGAGGTCTGACCAAAGAGGAGTAGAGGGAAATAATGACTTCACGTGATCTAGACTGTATGCTTCTGTTAATACATCCTAGAATTGCATTTGCCTTTTTTGCTGCTGCATCACACTGTTGACTCATATTCAGTCTGTGATCTATTAGTATAAACAGTTCCAGTTTGGTTTCATCAGACCATAGGACATTCTCCCAAAACTCCTCTGGATCATCCAAATGCTCTCTAGCAAACTTCAGATGGGCCCGGACATGTACAGGCTTAAGCAGTGGGACACATCTGGCACTGCAGGTTCTGAGTCCATGGTGGCGTAGTGTGTTACTTATGGTAGGCCTTGTTACATTGGTCCCAGCTCTCTGCAGTTCATTCACTAGCTCCCCCCGCGTGGTTCTGGGATTTTTGCTCACCGTTCTTGTGATCATTCTGACCCCACGGGGTGGGATTTTGCGTGGAGCACCAGATCGAGGGAGATTATCAGTGGTCTTGTATGTCTTCCATTTTCTAATTATTGCTCCCACAGTTGATTTCTTCACTCCAAGCTGGTTGGCTATTGCAGATTCAGTCTTCCCAGCCTGGTGCAGGGCTACAATTTTGTTTCTGGTGTCCTTTGACAGCTCTTTGGTCTTCACCATAGTGGAGTTTGGAGTCAGACTGTTTGAAGGTGTGCACAGGTGTCTTTTTATACTGATAACAAGTTTGAACAGGTGCCATTACTACAGGTAAAGAGTGGAGGAAAGAGGAGACTCTTAAAGAAGAAGTTACAGGTCTGTGAGAGCCAGAAATCTTGATTGCTTGTTTCTGACCAAATACTTATTTTCCACCATAACATGCAAATAAAATGAAAAAAAAACAGACAATGTGATTTTCTGGATTTTTTGTTCTCAGTTTGTCTCCCATAGTTGAGGTCTACCTATGATGTAAATTACAGACGCCTCTCATCTTTTTAAGTGGTGGAACTTGCACTATTGCTGACTGACTAAATACTTTTTTTCCCCACTGTATATTCTTGCATCAAGCACACCAATGCCTTCTGGAAAAGTGATTGCTTTGTGTATTCAACTGCTGTCTTGATCCTGTTTTCACTCTTGCTCCTGATGATACTGTTGTTTTGGCTGCTACATATATTCTAGCAGGAAACATAACAGTGTCCTCAGGATCAACAGTGACAGCATTGTGAATAGAATTTTTTTGTGCTGCAGCATTGACTGTTTGCAAAGTTCTATCAGGTGTGTGTGCTGATAATTATCTTGCCTTCAGTGCATTGTCTAACGTTTTTTCTTTTTTTTTCCCAACAGTGAACAAAATCCGCACACGTTGGCGCTCGATGAAGGACCGCTTCAACACTGATGTTCGTGCTGAGGGACAGGTTCGCAGTGGTTCAGTGGCAAGGCGCAGAAGAAAGTACCGCTATCATCGCGAGTTGGCTTTCCTGAGACCGCCAGCAGAGTGTAAGTATTTTTTTTTTTTTTTTTTATTACTATGTGCTTTTCTATTCCACAGCTGATGCTTTTTATTAATGCATGATACTAATGTTTTCCCTTTCTTTCCACAGCACTTGGAGCAGCACCCTGCAACCTGTCCCGGGAGCGGTTCTTCATCGATCGACCTCGGACCCGTCCCAGCCATCCGACAGCCAGGAAACATCTTGCAGGTCAGCAACACAGACAGCTGGTGACCAGGAAGCTGGTCCATCAGGTGTTCCCCTGTCTCAGGTCTCTGTCACTGGTTATGCGGGCACTACCCGCCAGCGGCAGAGGGCCTCGGACAGGCCTGTCATGCCCGAGTTCATGTACTTGATCGAGGCCTTTCAGGCCAGCCTCAAGGCGCTGTCTGCCAGAATGGAAAGCGGTTTTTCCCTGATGGAACGTGGTTTTAACCACATGGAACACCACTTCCATTCTGTCGACCAGCACCTTGACCATCTGGAGGACCGACCTCAACAGACCAGAGCACCATTTTTTCAATAAAATTGAACAGGGCATGGCGGAACACCTTAGTCCTGAGCAACAGCTGAGTGTGTTACAGGCCTGCAACACTGCTTACTTGCAGGCTTTGCAGCAGAATTGGTATGTGCAGCAGTCCGTAGTGTCATTTCCAACAGTGCCACCGCTGACTCGCTACACCTCCCTACCGACTTCTGCTGCATACCACTGCACGCCAACTGCATTCTCAGCGAAGCCGGACACCACTACACCACCCCAAGTCTGAGTGCTCCTGGACACTTCTCCGCCACCACCACTATGGCAAGCGCTGCTCCTGTATGGAGCACCGCCACAGTACCACCTGCTTGGAGCAAAACCACCACAGAACCTGCTTGGGCCACCGACGCCACCAGTCAACATCAAAGGAGCACCGCCAGCACTCCTCATCAAAGGAGCACCGCCAGCACTCCTCATCAAAGGAGCACCGCCAGCACTCCTCATCAAAGGAGCACCGCCAGCACTCCTCATCAAAGGAGCACCACCAGCACTCCGCATCAAAGGAGCACCACCAGCACTCCGCATCCAAAGAGCACCGCCACCAATTCTCCTCCTCGGAGTCCCGCCAGAACTTCTGCTCAGATCACTGACACGCAGCCTCCTTCTAGGAGCACCGACATGACTACATCTTCAAGGATCACCGCCACCGCCACTTCTATGAGCACCGACACGATTTCGTCTCCTCGTATGACATCCACCGCCGCCACTTCTATGAGCACCGACACAACTTTGTCCCCTTCTAGGAGCACCGCCACTGCCACTTCAGAGCAGCAGAGTGGTGACCCGCATTCGATATTTTACAGGTCAACGCCACGGTCCATCATCTCCAAGCGGTCGAGCAAAGTAAGGCGGTCACACGGTGGAAGTCGGTCCAGGCAGGATACTCCTGCGCCAAAGAAAAAAAAAAAAAAAACTTTGCTCTTCCATCCACCCTCTCCTCCTAATGTGTCTCAACCTGCCTCCATGTCCATTCCAGAGCTCCATTCCCCGAGTACTTTCGTCGCCCCTTCTCCTAGAACCCCTTCCTCAACCTCCAGCCGTTCCTCGTCTCTCCACACCCCCAAAGTATCCCAATCTTCCCCCAAACGTCATTCCTAATAAAATCTTTTTTTTGTAAAACTAAATGTGCAATTCTGCTTTCAAAATATTTGGATTGGTTACTGTGTCAGTCGCCGACTACACACACTGCGCCGTACACACACTGCGCCGTACACTTAGCGTTTTTGCCACCAGATATCTCCATTACTGAGACATGTTTCTTGTGTCATTCTTGGAGATATGTATTGTCAAAACAACCAATCTATATGACTTGTCTTTTCCACAGCAGTCTTTACATTCTTGGAGCATTGCACAGACTGGATGCAGAAGGGTTCCCCAACTCCAGCCCTCAAGGGCCACCAACAGATCATGTTGTATTGTATGGAATTCCTTTTTTCTTTTTGCTCTTGTGAAGCAGTTATCAATGGAGATATGGATTTCCTTACAACATGATCTGTTGGTGGCCCTTGAAGACTGGAGTTGGGGAACCCTGCTGGATCCAGTCTGTGCAATATTACAAGAATGTAGAGAAATCGCACAAAGAATTCTTGTCCAGGGATCAGTCTGTCATCCCATTTTCCGGCGATGAACCGATTTTATTCGCATCTAAGCATCAAATTGACATCCAATGCCAATGCCTGATGCTCTTTCCTGTTGACCAGGAGAAGTCTTGCGATTTAATCGCAATTCACACGTGTGGTGTGTTTTCAATGCGATTTTTAATCGCATCCATAGACTTGCATTGTCGAATCCGATCCGAAAATCGGTGACAATCGCAGCATGCTGCAATTGTCTCGGTCCGAGGAATGGATCCGATAAAAAAACGCATGATGGGAGCAGCTCCATAGAATAACATTGGGACGAATGCAATGCGTTTTTTTTTTTTTTTTTTTTTTTTTTTAATAGCATTGCATTCGTCCGATTTTATCGCTAGCGTGACTCCGGCCTCAGACAAAGAATTTCAAGTTGTTCAGAAAAACATTTATATTCTGAGAAATCATAATCTCGCTAGCACAACACTAGATTTTTTTTGTCATTATTTTTAGCACATTTTCATATTGTAACCAGAGGAATAATAATGACATCACCAATAAACATTGTAGATTTCCTGATTAAGCTGATGACAACTCCGTCAGGCGTAATCACTGCTTGACCTTTGATTTAATTAGAATGAAAGCCTGTTTTCAGATACTTCAGAGTTATTTTTATGTGTGATTAACAGTTGTGTACTAAATGTGGAGTTAGATACTCGAGGTGGAATCACAAAGCTTATAGATAAATGCTATGAAATTAAACAAGATATTTCAGGTTCTGATTTTCAAGTACAAAAGCTTCAACTTCCTATATTCAGCTGAATCTTACAAAAGGTTGTTGGTTGATTTCATCCAGAAAAAGCACCACACCTGACTGCAGGTTGTACGTGGTACTGCAGGTTAGGCCGGTTTCACATTAGCGCTTTTTCAGCGCGCGCACGGCCGGGGGTAGCTCCGCCCCCGAGCCGGCTCTCTGCCCGGCGTGCCCGCCCCTTGCTTGTAGCGCCGCCTACTAGCGGACAGCGGCGCCTGCGATCGGCGCACCCTATCTTTAGCATAGGGTGCGCAGATCGTGCGCAGGCCGTGCGCTAGTTGCGCTTTGACCTGTGCTGCGCACTTTTGACGGTGCGCCGTGCGCGCCAAAATCAAACTTTTCGGATTTTGGCGCGCACGGCGCACCGTCAAAAGTGCGCAGCACAGGTCAAAGCGCAACTAGCGCACGGCCTGCGCACGATCTGCGCACCCTATGCTAAAGATAGGGTGCGCCGATCGCAGGCGCCGCTGTCCGCTAGTAGGCGGTGCTACAAGCAAGGGGCGGGCACGCCGGGCAGAGAGCCGGCTCGGGGGCGGAGCTACCCCCGGCCGTGCGTGCGCTGAAAAAGCGCTAATGTGAAACCGGCCTTAGTCCCATGCATTTCAGTGGAGCTTAGCTTCAAAATCACACTTTACCAATGGACTAGTGTGGAGTTGTTTCTGGTAGTTCTAATACAGGACAAGAATTTTAATTAACCGTACCCCTGTGAAGCTGTGAGGTCTTGATACAAAAATCTATTGTCTCCTACCACAAAGTTCAAGTTCAGATCACGTTTGACCCACACGTTTGTGACTCCATCGGGGTTTCCATCTGAGCCCTTGAAAAACCAGAATTGGACCTGTCCAGAAAGAGCCCTGATGAAGCAATTAACTATAATGAGGAAAATGAAGTCATTTTGTGCTCTGTCTATCCTCTGTACCGGCGGTGTTCTAGTTTTTTAAGGCATACAAAAGCATAGTCTACAATACTATTGTGTATTTTTTAAAAAAAACAACAAACGACCAGAATGGAGGCCAGGCAGATCACATAGTGACTTTGTCTGCCTCATTATACTAAATGGCGCTGTTGGCGCTCCCTCATGAGTCATGTCCGAATCCAGTGTTTAGGAAGTTCAGTTGGAACCCACCGATGAAGTTTTGATCATTTTGGCTAAACATGGTGTGAACAGACCCTTACTCTCATAGAAAAGGGTCATCAACATTTACATAGCTGCAGAGGCCAGTCTAGTGTTGTAATAAATATTAGAGTATCCATGGTACTGTTATTCACTTACAATATATGGAGCTTTTAAGTCCCCATAAGAACTGCGCCAAGGCATGATAACCAATTATCTCATATAAGGTCCAAAATGTTCTTCAAGGCTACATCTACTAAGGTAGACCCTGTGCTACTCCTAGAGAAGTTGAGAAAGATATGGCGTGTGCAAACATCTGGTGATAGTTGCCTACTTTCAGTGGTCCCTTCGAGGCTTGCAAAACAGGATTCATTGGTAAGCACCGATGAAGCCATTGACTATATGGTACCAACAGAATCAATGTGGGCTCTGACGTGCTTAATTTTTGATAATGTTTGCCTCCAGTAGACATAGTCGGCCAAAAATGGTGCATGTCACAGCACACGTTGACTGTCAGCACCAGTCAATAGCCCCGTCAGTGCATACACCCGAATTACGTTTTGTAGGGGGTTCAGATGCAAATCCTGACCGGACCACTGAAAGGCATGTACGCAGTGTGAAAGCACCCTTACTTTCTGTCCTATGTTTTAGGTGATTCACAGCCTCTCCTGTGTGATACTGACTGCTGAGCTGTGCATCTAATCCTATCCTGTGTGATACTGACTGCTGAGCCGTGTATCTAATCCTATTCTGTGTGATACTGTGTGCTGAGCGGTGTATCTAATCCTATCCTGTGTGATACTGTCTGCTGAGCTGTGTATCTAATCCTATCCTGTGTGATACTGACTGTTGAGCTGTGTATCTAATCCTATCCTGTGTGATACTGCCTGCTGAGCCATGTGTCTAACCCTCTCCTGTGTGATACTGACTGCTGAGCTGTGTATCTAATCCTATCCTGTGATACTGCCTGCTGAGCTGTGTATCTAATCCTATTCTGTGTGATACTGACTGCTGAGCTGCGTATCTAATCCTATCCTGTGTGATACTGACTGCTGAGCTGTGTATCTAATCCTATTCTGTGTGATACTGTCTGCTGAGCTGTGTATCTAATCCTATCCTGTGTGATACTGACTGTTGAGCTGTGTATCTAATCCTATCCTGTGTGATACTGACTGCTGAGCTGTGTATCTAATCCTGTCCTGTGTGATACTGACTGCTGAGCCGTGTATCTAATCCTCTCCTGTGTGATACTGTCTGCTGAGCCATGTATCTAATCCTATCCTGTGTGATACTGTGTGCTGAGCTGCGTATCTAATCCTATCCTGTGTGATACTGTCTGCTGAGCCGTGTATCTATTCCTATCCTGTGTGATACTGTCTGCTGAGCTGTGTATCTAATCCTATCCTGTGTGATACTGACTGCTGAGCCGTGTATCTAATCCTCTCCTGTGTGATACTGACTGCTGAGCTGTGTATCTAATCCTATCCTGTGATACTGCCTGCTGAGCCATGTGTCTAATCCTCTCCTGTGTGATACTGACTGTTGAGCTGTGTATCTAATCCTATCCTGTGTGATACTGACTGCTGAGCTGTGTATCTAATCCTATCCTGTGTGATACTGACTTCTGAGCCGTGTATCTAATCCTATCCTGTGTGATACTGGGCTCCCCCTGCAGTCCATGTCAGAGGGTGGTCTGTGTTGGCACGGTAATAAATTGTGTTATAACAACTGTCTACAAAGAAAAATGTTGCTGATAGCAACCAATCACAGCTCATTTTTCATCTTTTAAACAGCTCTGGGACAGAGTGGCGAGTTTTGAGTGGCGAGTTTTGTTTTTCGACTTTGATGTGGCGAGGTTGGTGTATGTGTGGTGAAATGTGCGCTGAGGGTGGTATATGTGTTGAAGCACGTGGTAGTGTGTGGCGCATTTTGTGTGTGTGTTCATATCCTCGTGTGTGTGGTGAGTATCCAATGTCAGGGCCTCACCTTAGCAACTGTATGGTATATACTCTTTGGCGCCATCGCTCTCATTCTTTAAGTCCCCCTTGTTCATATCTGGCAGTTGTCAATTTGCCTCCCACACTTTTCCTTTCACTTTTTCCCCATTATGTAGATAGGGGCAAAATTGTTTGGTGAATTGGAACACGCGGGGTTAAAATTTCACCTCACAACATAGCCTATGACGCTCTCAGGGTCCAGACTTGTGACTGTGCAAAATTTTGTGGCTGTAGCTACGACGGTGCAGATACCAATACATACACTTTTTCCCCATTATGTAGATAGGGGCAAAATTGTTTGGTGAATTGGAACGCGCGGGGTTAAAATTTTTCCTCACAACATAGCCTATGACGCTCTCGGAGTCCAGACGTGTGACTGTGCCAAATTTTGTGGCTGTAGCTGCGACGGTGCGGATGCCAATCCCGGACATACACACATACATACATACACACCCACATTGAGCTTTATACCGTATATTAGATTTCAGGAGTGCAAATCGATTTCCTGAACCGGGTACATCCGCCACATTAGTAGTCTCTGTGCCACTGAATTGTAGTTCTGAGAGCTGCCTCCTACCTGACTCCTCTTTTGATTAGCCAGCCTGGCGTGATATCATTACTTGCAGTGCGATGTACATGTGATGTTGTGCCAGGCTGGCTAATCAAAAGAAGAACCATGGATTCCGGGAGGTAGGAGGTATTTCTCAGGGCTCCTGTCCAAGGGTAACAGATTACGGATGTGGTCAATGGGCCAGGCCTTGCAAATTGATTTGCACAATATCTATTTGTGATGTTTAAAGTAGTGTTTGGTCTTAAAGTACAAGTCTGCATCCACTCTATCATGACTGCAGACTTGTCAGTCCTAACATCAAGCGCACTGCACGCTGTGAGGATTCTCTGGTGTCGGCGCAGGCATTATGCATACTCCTGGCCTGGCTACTCCCATTACGACTAAATGGGTGTAACCTCCCTCAATGAAAGTGTATTTAGTGAGTCCAGAAACAGTCTAGTTGGAATGTGGCCGGGAGTATGCATATCACATACCGTATTTTCCAGCGTATAAGACGACTTTTTAACCCCTGAAAATCTGCATAAAATTTGAGGGTCGTCTTATACGCCGGGTGTCGTCATATACGCCGAGTGCATATGGTGGGGGAGTGGTCCCGATGAAGAAGGGAGGGTGTAGGTGGTGTTATCATTCTCTTTTACCTCATTGGTGGCAGCGGTGCGGCGGCTCCTCCTTCAGCAGTGTGGCGGCTCTGTGCTGGGGGTCGTCGTCGGCGGCTCCTGTTTGTCCAGCGTGGGGGCGCTGTGCTGGGGAGCGGCTGCGGCAGCTCTCTGTCCAGCGTCGGGGCTCCTCCGACATTTCCCCATAGCCCGGAGGCCCAGGCAGCTCCATTGCTGCGATGGGGTGGCCTCCGGGAAAATGGCCGCCGGAGCCCGCGCGAGCTCAGATTCAGATCTCGTCCTGAGATCTCGGGAGACGAGATCTGAATCTGAGCTTGCGCGGGCTCCAGCGGCCATTTTCCCAGAGGCCACCGCATCGCAGCAATGGATCTGCCTGGGCCTCTGGGCTATGGGGAAATGCCGGAGCTCCGACACTGGACAGAAAGCCGCCGCAGCCGCCCCCCAGCACAGCGCCATCACGCTGGACAAAGAGGAGTCGCCGCCGACACCAAGCACAGAGTCGCCACACTGCAGATGGAGGAGCCGCCGATCCCCTCAGCACAGAGACCCGCAGCACCGCTGCCACCAATGAGGTAAAAGGGGGATGATAACCCCACTTGCACCCTCCCTTCTTCTTTGGGACCACTCCCCCACCATATGAAGATATCTTCGCACCCGGCATAAAAGATGACACAATCATATAAGAAGATCCCCCGACTTTTAAGAAGATTTACTATTTTAACAGGAAAAGTTGGGCGGTCATCTTATACGCCTGGTCGTCTTATAAGCCAGAAAATACGGTACTTGCAGTCACATGACTTCCCACTCCTGGCGCCAACATCAGAAAATGGTTACAGCATGCAGGGCAGGCAATGTGAGCAGTCTCAAATCTGCAGTCACATAGAGTGCCTGTAGATTTGTAGTTTAAGACCGGACTAAACCTATACTAAAATCCAGCAGTAAGTGTTCCGTTCCCTTGTAACACAACCACTAGGGAATTAGAGCATTGTGTGGCATTCATGTAAATCAATTAGTTCTTTGGAAGATGCAAACCAGACTCTTGTGGTAGATCAACTCACTCGGCTGCACATGGAGGTAGACAAAGGTACACTGCTGCTTTAAGAGCTTTCCTTTTGGTTTATTGTAGGCAGCATAAAACAAGGTGTAGTAAACAAAATACAGCCCTCTGGGCAAAACGGGAAAACAAAACAAAATGGTGGCAGAACAAACACAGTCCTTCTGTGAGCGGGTTTCCTCCCACTCACAGCTGGCAGAACACACACTGTTCAGGTTCACAGGTCCAAGCAACACTTTCCTGGAGTGCACCCTCTCCAGGCACCCACACTGAACCCTGAAAATTCTTTCCTTGAGCCATTTAAGCCCAGACGATGTGACTCCTCAACCATGTGACTGATCACATGACTGTGAATGTAGGAGGATGGAGCAAGCTAGGGCTGCTCCTTGCATCTCCGGGCCGGAACTGCCGGGCCTGTCATCAGTGTTGCCGGGGGAAGGGCTTTCTGTACAGAGCAAACATGAGCACCTGTTATGAATGAGTCACCGTAGGAGGCAAAAACAGAAATACTAGCTAAGTCCAGAAAACCAGAGAAGTTGGCAGCTATCGGATTGCAGACCCCTGAACCTATCAACAACTAGCAGTAGCCGTGGGGGGTTCCTACGGTGCCCTAGACCCCTCGATCACAGCCGGAGAACTAAATAGCCTAAAGACAGAAAGGGAAATCTAAACTGCCCCAGAGCAGACCCCAAAGCAATAGGCAGCCCCCAACATATAATGACGGTGAAGCAAGATGAAAAAACTCTCACACAGATAGAAAGATAGGCTGAGCAAATGATGGGGCCCAAGCTAACTAAATAGGAAAGGATAGAAAAGCTGCTGTCTGCAATCCGCCAAAACCCTATCAAAACAAGAGCCAACAGACTGATAGGGAAAAAAACCCTGAAGACGCTAGGCTTCAAAAAGACTATATCAGTACTCAGGTATTTTCTGAAGACAGAGCAAAAAGGAATTCAGCTCACCCCAGCAGGGAATGGCAGAAATCCAGAAAAACAAGGCAAAACAAAACCAAAACACAAATGCAAAAAGCAGAGCAGAAAACTTAGCTTTTGAGGAGCAGGAATCAGACTGGTCTCCTAGAATCCCTCAGAGATCACCAGCAAGGCAGAAGGGCGTCGGCTGCCTTATATCCAGTCAGCAATTCCAGTCACCCAGTCATCATCATTCTGCACAGGTGCTTGGTAATCAACCTCACTACCTTCCTTCACCAGAAGAGGGAGTTCATCAGACCTCAATGGTGAAGGGGAAAATGAACTCACAACAAGCACCTGATTGAAGGGGGCGGGTTGGATATAAAAGGAGGGAAGCGTGGGAAGTCGGGGCTTTTGGCGGGAAGAAAGCTTGCCCAGAAGGAGAAGGTTGACTCCATCTCTGCTGTCTCTGGCCAACTATCAAGCCTGCGCCGTCTGATCTCCCCTGCGTGCACTGACTGTGCGGTTTCTGTCGTTAGTTTCCTTCTGACCTCTGACCGTGTGGGTCCAGACAAATCGGTGCCCCTGATTACACCGGACACGCGACATAGGGCTGAATCTTCTCACCACGCGACTCCCAACAACACAGCCGTGGTTATAGCGCCAGTACTCCGTACTCCGCTCTTTGTGCCACAGAACTCCGGCCGTTTCACATTGTATACTAGAACCAAGAGATTCCGCCGGGGACAACTAGGAAACACCGCTTCAGTACAGAGACAGCGACACAACTATTTCCCGGACCATTTCAACTACATCTCGCGCCTCCTACAGTGCCATAGTGGGATCTTCCAACCTCTTTCTTCCAGAATCCCAGGACTGATAAGTTATCTCATTTAATCTTGTTCCTAACCCTGCACCGTTTGTTGCTTATAATTTGTTTACACCTTATACTGGTCAAATTCTCGTGCTCCCTGCGAAGAGTGTATACTGTGATTTCCTTTTCCTGTATAAAGTACCCGTTAACTCTTGCTCTGCCTCCTGCTCATCACTGCATCCCGCATACCTGCTCGTACTCCTACACTTGGTGTAGTTGGCAGGATGCAGTCCATCAGCACGTAGGCGGCAGACCAAGCAGTTGGGGGTGGCCCAAGGTCTAGTATCTCGCTGGGGTCAATGTTGTCTAATTTGCCAAAATTTACTGGTAGTATTACCATGTTGTGGAGTTGGACATCGTGCATATGGGGTATGATGAGAATGCACCGCATAACTCCTCCCCTGAAAGCTGAGGTGGCTATTATGGCATTAGATGGTGAAGCTAGAGATTCTGTTATGTTACGGGCCCCCAGGGAGTGAGATACCTTTCTTAACCCCTTACCTACAATTGACGTAATATTCTGTCCATGTGACCATGGACCTAATTACCATGGACGGAATATTACGTCATCGCTATCAACGTCGCCCACGTGGTGAGCGCCGCTGATCGCGGCCGAGTGTCAGCTAATTATCATAGCTGACACCCGGCACAATGTGTCAGGGGCGGTCACGGACCGCCCCCGACACGTTAACCCCTTGCACACCGCGATCAAACGCGATCGCGGTGTACCGGGGGTTAAAGGGAAGCATCGGCAGGGAGGGGGCTCCCTCCGTGCTTCCCTGAGCCCCCCACGGCAGCGCAATGTGCAGCGCTGCTGCGGGGGGCTCTTTCCCTACAGGCCCCCGGATCCAAGATGGCGACGGGGGCCTGCAGGGAGCTGACTTCCTCACTGCCTGCAAAGCGCAGGCATGAGGAAGTCTGCAGCAGTGCCTGTGACAGATCGCTGATCTGTCACAGTGATCTGTGATGTGACAGATCAGCGATCTGTCACAGGACAGTGATGTCCCACCTGGGACAAGGTAATAAAGTAAAAAAAAAAAGTGTTAAAAATAATTAAAAAAAAATCGCTAAATAAATTAGTAAAAAAAAAATATTCCCCAATAAATCCATTTTTTCAAAATAAAAAAACCCAAAAACAATAAAAGTACACATATTTGGTATCGCCGCGTCCGTAATGACCTGCCCTATAAAACTGTCCCATTAGTTAACCCCTTTAGCAAACCTCTTAAAAAATAAAAATAAAAAACGAAACAAAAAATAATGATTTATTATCATACCACCGAACAAAAAGTGCAATAACGCGCGATCAAAAAGACGAATATAAATATGCATGGTACCGCTGAAAACGTCATCTTGTCCCGCAAAAAACGAGCTGCCATACAGCATCATCCGCAAAAAAATAAAGTTATAGCTCGCAGAATAAAGCGATACAAAAATAGTTATTTTTTATATAAAATTGTTTTCATTGCAAAAAACCGAAAATTGAACCTGAATTATTTTTTTTGTGAAAAAAAAGTTAAATGTTCATTTTTTTAATATTCAAAAAATTCCTGTGACGCACCTAAAGGGTTAATAAACTTCTTGAATGTGGTTTTAAGCACCTTAAGGGGTGCAGTTTTTAGAATGGTGTCACTTTTGGGTATTTTCTATAATATAGACCCCTCAAAGTGGCTTCAAATGTGAAGTGGTCCCTAAAAATAAAATGGTGTTGCAAAAATGAGAAATCGCTGGTCAATTTTTAACCCTTATAACTTCCTAACAAAAAAATTTTGGTTCCAAAATTGTGCTGATGTAAAGTAAACATGTGGGAAATGTTATGTATTAAGTTTTTTGTGTGCCGTATCGCTGTGATTTAAGGGCATACAAATTCAAAGTTGGAAAATTGCGAAATTTTCAAAATTTTCGCCAAATTTCCGTTTTTTTCACAAATAAACGCAAGTTATTTGAATGCAATTTTACCACTAACATGAAGTACAATATGTCACGAGAAAACAATGTCAGAATCACCGGGATCCATGAAAGCGTTCCAGAGTTATGACCTCATAAAGGTACAGTGGTCAGAATTGTAAAAATTGGCCCGGGCGTTAACGTGCAAACCACCCTTGGTAGTGAAGGGGTTAAAGTGCTTCAAATTTTGGAAGAGACTCATGGAGACCTCACTGACATAGGGGAACTGAGAACATGCCTCTTTAGCCGCATGCAGAGGGAGGGGGAGACTGTGACACAGTATATGAATGCATTGCAGGAGCTACATACTGTGATAGTGCGGAAGGATGGCATTGGAATAGGTCCATCCGATATAGTGCTGCGAGACCTATTAGTGACAGGTTTGTGGGATGCGCTGACAAAACAGGCCCTGTGCGTGTGGGTGAACTCCCGACTGACTTTTCCCGAAATAGGAAGTGAAGCACACACGCGTGAACAGGAGCAGGGGGTGACAGTCTCCACAGGTAAGGTCCGGAGAGTAGAGGTGTCCGTTAATGCAATTGCCGAACCCCAATGGGTGGAAGAGATGAGGAAGGAACTTCAAAATATAAAAGGAGAATTAGCAGATGTTAAAAAGAAAACTGAGACTGCTACAAATGCTTCTGGGGCCAGAGAAGGTCCCAAGTCCCATCACAAAACAAGAATGCCTCGTCCGCAGAGACTTCTCACGTGCTTTAATTGTGGTGGAGGCAGACATTTCGTGCAGGAGAGTCCTCGACGAGGGAGAATTTAACCCCGTTGTCCGTTAAACTAAAGGGCTCCGAGCCAGGGGGACGGCGCCCGGAGCAAGAACAGATGCAAGAGAGTAGTGGAAGTCCTGTAAGTTTGGTGTCTTCGTGCCCAATGGTCTAGGCTGAATTCAAAGGTCATGCAGTGCGCTGTTTGGTGGACACAGGCTCACAGGTGTCAATGCCAGAAGCTAGAGTTGAGCGAAACGGATCGAAAAAATTCAAAAGTCGCCGACTTTTGGCAAAGTCGGGTTTCATGAAACGAAACCCGACCCTAGGATGAGGTCGGCGACTTACGCGCCAAAGTCGCGTTTCAAAAGTTTGTTTTGCGCTCTTTTTCAGCCAATCAGGATCCACGGACACTGTGGGCAACGTGATGACATAGGCACGGGTCACCACCATCTTTCAGAAGGGCATGCAAGTGATTGGCTTGCTTTGGTGGGCGTCACAGGGGGTATAAAAGGGCGTGCACGCCGACCGCCATCTTACTTCTGCCGATCTCAGTATAGGGAGAGGTTGCTGCTGATTCTGTAGGGAGAGCGTTAGGCAGGGAAGAAGACCAAAAAAACTGCTTCTGCTGCTAGCGATTTGGCCTGCACAACACACCAGTCACTGTATGTGCAGTGCAAGGGGAGGCTATATAGTGGTGTATCAGTGGTGTTGGTTGTTGGGCTGCCTTTTAAGGCTTCCTGACAGGCTGGCATTGCTGTCTACCCACTGCTCCGCAAACTGCTTTTTTAAAAGCAATCCAATCTCCCTTATCCTCTAGTCACTTAGGTCACAGCTGTGCCATCGAGCTTGTCACATAGCGCTCAGATATTCATTGGGCCTCACACAATCCAAAAGTGTCCAGTGTCCAAAAGTGTGTGCAGAGATTCAAAATCTCACTTATTCTCTAGTCACTTAGGTCACAGCTGTGCCATCGAGCCTGTCACATAGCGCTCAGATATCAGTGGGCCTCACACAATCCAAAAGTGTCCAGTGTCCAAAAGTGTGTGCAGAGATTCAAACTCTCACTTATCCTCTAGTCACTTAGGTCACAGCTGTGCCATCGAGCTTGTCACATAGCGCTCAGATATTCATTGGGCCTCACACAATCCAAAAGTGTCCAGTGTCCAAAAGTGTGTGCAGAGATTCAAACTCTCCCCTGTCCTATAGACACCTTGTTTTACATACTATATAGTTTGTTGGATTTTGTCTACATTTCTACCAAAAATGAGGAAGGCTGGTGGAAGAGGCCGTGGAATTGGGCGGGGGTTGGCAGCTGGTAATGATGGTGTTGGTGGTGGATCTGATGGTAGTGGCAAGAGCAAAATAGGACCGAATGCAGGAGGTGTTGAGCCTGCGTCATCGTCTGGCTACATAAGGCCTCGAACGCTTAGTTTTCTAGGAGTTGGCAAACCGCTTTTAAAGCCAGAGCATCAGGAAAAAGTTTTGTCTTACATTGCTGACTCGGCCTCCAGCTCTATCGCCTCCTCTTCTTCAGTTGTAAAAAGTAAAAGCACTGAGTCGTCATTGGAGGCTCATGTTCATGAACCACACCTTTCCTTGTGTCCTTCACCCCAACCAAGATTGAAGGATGACGCAGGCCATACTACTGATTACTCCATGGAGCTGTTTCCATTGGGGGAAGAGGGTGCTGCTTCCAATAGCTCAGATGAGGAGCATCCACAGCAGACATCGACATCGCAACAGCTGTTATCTGGCAGGCCCGGAGCACTCCAAAGACAGGATCCAAACATCAAAAGAGTTGCTGGAAAGCTTGTCCAGAGGGTCAAAAGATCACAGCGTGCTAGGCCGCAAAATGTCTGCCAAAGTAGGAAGAGTGTAATGTGTGGCACTTTTTTGAACAAAATCCTCATGATCAGGCCAAGGTTATCTGTAAGAAGTGCGCAAAGACCTTTAGCCGAGGGAAAAATCTGAAAAATTTGAATACCAGTTGCATGCTTAGACATTTAACCAGCATGCACTTGCAAGCGTGGACACAACACCAAACCTCAAGTGCCACATGTGCAACTGATCACAACGAAGGTAGTCAGCAACGCTACATTGTTTCCCCCACTGTAAGCCCACCGGTTAGCACAGCAGCAAATGTTGAGGTGTCGTTGCAAGGCCACAGCAGTCAGGGAATCCCACTGTTATATCAATGAAACACTGATTCTAGGCCATCAGAAAGAACACCAACTCCATCACCATCATCAACCCTCTCTGTCCGCCCTGTCCACCGCTACTTCCACCATATGCAGCTCTCAAGTCCAGCTCACCCTCCCAGACACTATGAGTAGGTCAAGAAAGTACTCAGTCTCTCATCCGCGTACACTGGGTTTGAACGCCCACATTGCCAAACTAATCTCGTTTGAGATGATGCCCTTTCGGTTGGTGGAAAGCACAGCTTTCCGCGAACTCATGGCCTATGCAGTACCACGCTATGACCTACCCAGTCGCCACTTCTTCTCTCGCAAAGCCATCCCAGCCCTCCACCATCATGTGAAAGACCGCATTGTCCATGCACTCAAGCAGTCAGTGAGCGGAAAGGTGCACCTCACAACTGATGCATGGTCCAGTCGGCATGGCCAGGGCCGTTACGTGTCCATCACTGCGCACTGGGTTAATGTGGTGGATGCAGGGTCCACAGGGGACAGCGGTGGTGGGACAATGCTGCCTAGCCCACGGTATAGGAAACAGTTGGCTGTAGGCGTTCGACCCTCCTCCTCCAGAAGCGAAAGCTCGTCCACAGAGCGCAGTCATACGAGCACTCCATCTGCAGCTGCCACTGTTGCACACGATGTGTCCCCCTATCGAGCAGCTAGTGGAAAGCGTCAGCAGGCTGTGTTGCAGATGATGTGTTTGGGCGACAGACACACCGCCGAGGTGCTGGCCGAGTACTTGAAGCGACAAACTGAGTCATGGCTGGGCAGTGTACATCTTGAGGCAGGCAAGGTAGTTAGTGATAACGGCCGTAATTTTGTGGCAGCCATAGCCCTTTCAAAACTCAGCCACATACCTTGCTTGGCTCACACCTTGAACCTGGTGGTGCAGTGCTTCCTCAAAAATTATCCGGAGTTAACAGCCCTGCTCCAGAAGGTGCGAAGACTGTGCGCGCACATCCGCCGGTCGCCTGTACACTCCGTTCGTATGCTGAAGCTGCAGCGATTGCTCCACCTTCCCAACCACCACCTCATTATCGACATTGCAACAAGGTGGAACTCCACCCTGCACATGGTGGAGCGGCTGTGCGAGCAGAGGCAGGCCATAATGCATTTGTGGGAGGATACACGGCCAGGCACTTTGAGAGCAGACATGGAGTTGACAGGTGTGCAGTGGTCGAAGCTGAAAGACCTTTGTAAAGTCCTTCAGTGTTTTGAGGAATGCACACGGCTGGTAAGCGCAGACGACGCCATCCTAAGCATGAGCATCCCACTTATGCGTCTGCTCATGCAAACTTTGACGCACCTTAAGGAGCAGGCGTCTGCAGCCAATGTTGATGAGGAGGAAGAGGAGGAGGGAATCCTTGATGACATTCAGCCATTGTCTGCTCAGGGACCTCTCCTGGACGAGGTGGAGGATTATGATGATGGGGATGATTACTTAGGGGAGGAGGATGCATCTCGTGGGGCAAGTGAAAATGTTGGCGTGGCAAGGTCTGGTACAGGGTTTGTGCGTGACTGGAGGGATGTGGATTTGCCAGAAAGTGCTCCTCCACCCAGCACTCGCAGTGCATCATTGACACCGGGAACATTGGCCCACATGTCAGATTATGCCTTGCAGATCCTAAAAAGGGACCCCCGCATTGCCAAAATGATGACCGATGACGACTACTGGTTGGCCAGCATCCTGGATCCACGCTATAAAGGCAAATTACAAAACATCATGCCACAGGAGAACCTTGACCTAATATTGGCTAATAAACAAGCAACTCTGGTAAATCGGTTGCTTGAGGCATTCCCAGCACACAGCAGCGGTGATGGTTCTCACACGAGCCGTACGGGCCGGGGGCAGCTTGGCAGAGGTGTTCGTGGTGCACACAGCAGAAGTGGCGTTGGAGACAGGGGTTTCATGACAATGTTGTGGACTGATTTTTCAAATACCGCTCACACAACTGGTAATACTGCATCAATGGAAAGTGACAGGAGACAGCAGTTGTCAACTATGGTAACAAACTACTTTTCCTCCCATATCGATGTTCTCCCACACAGGTCATTCCCCTTTGACTATTGGGCCGCTAAACTGGACACCTGGCCTGAATTGGCACAATATGCCTTACAGGAGCTCGCTTGCCCAGCTGCAAGTGTGCTATCGGAAAGAGTCTTCAGTGCAGCTGGATCAATCCTGACAGGAAAAAGGACCCGTCTGTCAACCCAAAATGTGGATGATCTAACCTTCATTAAAATGAACCACGCATGGGTTTCCAAGGATTTTGTCCCACCTTCCCCTGATGACACATAGGGTGACAGAAAAATGGCTTGCTTTGGTCCACCTCTTCCTGGTACTTCACCTATTTCGCCTTTTGCATCAGCTGAATGTCCAACATCAACATATGCCACTTTCTAAAACTCCCTAACTTTGCTGCCTCCCCCCCCCATGGCCGGGGTCACCACCTACCGCACGACACCGTGCGAGTGCCGTTGCCCTGGACAGGTGGGTAGGCCGACTCTTGGGCGCGGGCACTGGCACAGGGTCCCTCATAGTGCAATCAAGTGTCTCTGACGGTGGTGGTGCACACCCGCCGTCAGACACACCGCTGTACTATGAGGGGCCCAGTGCCAGTACCGACGCCCACGAGTGGGCCCCCCTTGCTTGGGCAGGGCCCCAGCATTTGCAATCTTTACCTCTCCCTGCTCCTCCGCTGTGTAATCTGGGCCGTCAAATCCATACTGTGCCTGACACCGTCTGAGCCTGCCTCCTGAGACATATATTTTGAATGTGTACGCTATCCATACATGTTATCCAGGGATACGGTACCCTTTCTAACCTTTGTGCAATCCATACTGGGCCTAACACAGTCTGAGCCTGCCTCATGCTGTATAGACATATATTTTGAATGTGTACGCTATCCATACATGTTATCCAGGGATACGGTACCCTTTCTAACCTTTGTGCAATCCATACTGGGCCTAACACCGTCTGAGCCTGCCTCCTGAGACATATATTTTGAATGTGTACGCTATCCATACATGTTATCCAGGGATACGGTACCCTTTCTAACCTTTGTGCAATCACGTGCAATCCATACTGGGCCTAACACCGTCTGAGCCTGCCTCATGCTGTATAGACATATATTTTGAATGTGTACGCTATCCATACATGTTATCCGGGGATACGGTACCCTTTCTAACCTTTGTGCAATCCATACTGGGCCTAACACCGTCTGAGCTTGCCTCCTGAGACATATATTTTGAATGTGTACGCTATCCATACATGTTATCTGGGGATACGGTACCCTTTCTCACCTTTGTGCAATCACGTGTAATCCATACTGGGCGTGAGAACGGCTGGCGAGCTGTTAAGCAAGCTATAGCACTTGTCCAGACAAGTACAGGGATTCCCTAGCGAGGAGACTTATTTGATTGTTTTCATGAGTAAGTATGGTGGAAGAGTATGCGGACGTGGGCGTGGGGGGCCACCTGGTACTGCTGGTGGTAGTGGTGGTGCATCTGCTCGTAGTGCCAAAAACACAATAGCAGCTAAGGCAGGAGGTGTTGAGCCTGCATCATGGTGTATCTCTGGAAGGCCTGTAAGGCTCCGTTTTCTGGGAGCAGGTAGACTGCTTTTAAAGCCAGAGCATCAGAAACTGTTTTTGCCTTACATTGCTGAAACAGCCTCCTACTCTATCACCTCCTCTTCTGAAGTTTTAAAAAAATGCAAGCACTGAGTTGTAAGTGCAGGCTTCTGGTCAGGAGCAACCACTTTCCTTGTGTCCTTCACCCACGCCAAAAGTGAAGGATGCGGCAGCACACACTTCAGATTACGCCATGGAGCTCTTTTCACATACCATGCCTGGGTTCATTAAAAATAGGGCCCTTCATATACTGGAGCATTCCAAATGGGGGACATCTGTCACTGGAGCATCATCCATGAGGCCCATCATATACTGGAGCATTCCAAATGGGGCAGATCAGACACTGGAGCAGCATCTATGGGGCACATGATACACTGGAGCATTAGAAATGGGGCCCATTATATATGAAGCATTATTAGGGCCCATAAGAAACTGGAGCATCATCCATGAGGCCCATCATATACTGGAGCATTCCAAATGGGGCAGATCAGACACTGGAGCAGCATCTATTGGACACATGATACACTGGAGCATTAGAAATGGGGCCCATTATATATGAAGCATTATTAGGGCCCATAAGAAACTGGAGCATCATCCATGAGGCCCATCATATACTGGAGCATTCCAAATGGGGCAGATCAGACACTGGAGCAGCATCTATTGAGCACATGATATACTGGAGCATTAGAAATGGGGCCCATTATATATAGAGCATTATTAGGGTCCATAAGACACTGGAGCATCGTCCATGGGGACCATCATATACTGTAGCATTATGTGGAGCACATCATATACTTTATGGAACATTATATCTGACCAATTATTCTGCATGAAGAAATATATGGGGCTCATTATTCTGTATGGCGCACAATGTGGTGGCCATAATACTGTATGGAGTAACACGCGTATGCTGTCCTTTTTTTGAGCTATTATACAATTTAAAATAGATCAGTCATGTCATGTAAGCAGTGAAGTATGTCATTGTACTATACCTATATTTCTGTGCCGTATCGGAGCATCATGAGTTGTGGTATGTGTTAAAGGGGCGCTCTTTGGCCCAGGGCACATGAAAACCTGGAGCCAGCCCTACCCCCCCCCCCACAACTTTGGCCAAATAACCCCCAGTTTTCAGTGCGTAACTATTATTATGAAGTAAATTAAGGTTGACAAGCTTCAGTAATAAGAATTGATGTTTTTGGCATTGAAATGGGCACTGTGGGTGTGTATACTGTCCTCCACGCCCTGCCGACTTTGCTTCCCCATTGACTTGCATTGAGTTTCGGGTTTCAGTCGGCCTCCGACTTTTCCCTATAGTCGGCCAATTTCGTTAGACCTGACTTTTGAGAAAGTCGGGTTTCATGAAACCCGAGTCGACCCCAAAAAAGGCAAAGTCGCTCATCTCTACCTTTCACCCTATAAGTATTTTTTGTGCTGCTTTTTGTTTCTTTTTTTCTAGTAGATAAATAGATGTCATGTAGAGGGAAGAGATGGGAGGCCCCCATACACATTCGACTGTGAACCTAACCTGACGATATCGGGAGCCTTAAAAAGGGTTATCCAATAGTGTATTAATTAGATGTCTGACAAATGTGCGTCCTACTACTGGGACTTACATCTACATCAGGAACATGGGCCTTGTGTGCACTTAGCAAATCTAGGCACTTCTGTGGAAATGAATGGAGAGAGCCATGCAGGTGTGGTCACATAAGCGCACGCTGGGGTCCTGCTATTGAGATACATAAGGAATCTCCACCTCTTGGAAATTTACAACATATCTTATCAACATACAGTGGGGAAAAAAAGTATTTAGTCAGTCAGCAATAGTGCAAGTTCCACCACTTTAAAAGATGAGAGGCGTCTGTAATTTACATCATAGGTAGACCTCAACTATGTGACAAACTGAGAAAAAAAAATCCAGAAAATCACATTGTCTGTTTTTTTTTTTCATTTTATTTGCATATTATGTGGAAAATAAGTATTTGGTCAGAAACAAAATTTCATCTCAATACTTTGTGATATATCCTTTGTTGGCAATGACAGAGGTCAAACGTTTTCTGTAAGTCTTCACAAGGTTGCCACACACTGTTGTTGGTATGTTGGCCCATTCCTCCATGCAGATCTCCTCTAGAGCAGTGATGTTTTTGGCTTTTCGCTTGGCAACACGGACTTTCAACTCCCTCCAAAGGTTTTCTATAGGGTTGAGATCTGGAGACTGGCTAGGTCACTCCAGGACCTTGAAATGCTTCTTACGAAGCCACTCCTTCGTTGCCCTGGCGGTGTGCTTTGGATCATTGTCATGTTGAAAGACCCAGCCACGTTTCATCTTCAATGCCCTTGCTGATGGAAGGAGGTTTGCACTCAAAATCTCACGATACATGGCCCCATTCATTCTTTCATGTACCCGGATCAGTTGTCCTGGCCCCTTTGCAGAGAAACAGCCCCAAAGCATGATGTTTCCACCACCATGCTTTACAGTAGGTATGGTGTTTGATGGATGCAACTCAGTATTCTTTTTCCTCCAAACACGACAAGTTGTGTTTCTACCAAACAGTTCCAGTTTGGTTTCATCAGACCATAGGACATTCTCCCAAAACTCCTCTGGATCATCTAAATGCTCTCTAGCAAACAGGCCCGGACATGTACAGGCTTAAGCAGTGGGACACGTGTGGCACTGCAGGATCTGAGTCCATGGTGGCGTAGTGTGTTACTTATGGTAGGCCTTGTTACATTGGTCCCAGCTCTCTGCAGTTCTTTCACTAGGTCCCCCCGCGTGGTTCTGGGATTTTTGCTCACCGTTCTTGTGATCATTCTGACCCCACGGGGTAGGATTTTGCGTGGAGAACCAGAGCGAGGGAGATTATCAGTGGTCTTGTATGTCATCCATTTTCTAATTATTGCTCCCACAGTTGATTTCTTCACTCCAAGCTGGTTGGCTATTGCAGATTCAGTCTTCCCAGCCTGGTGCAGGGCTACAATTTTGTTTCTGGTGTCCTTTGACAGCTCTTTGGTCTTCACCATAGTGGAGTTTGGAGTCAGACTGTTTGAGGGTGTGCACAGGTGTCTTTTTATACTGATAACAAGTTTAAACAGGTGCCATTACTACAGGTAATGAGTGGAGGAAAGAGGAGACTCTTAAAGAAGAAGTTACAGGTCTGTGAGAGCCAGAAATCTTGATTGCTTGTTTCTGACCAAATACTTATTTTCCACCATAATATGCAAATAAAATGAAAAAAAACAGACAATGTGATTTTCTGGATTTTTTTTTTCTCAGTTTGTCTCCCATAGTTGAGGTCTACCTATGATGTAAATTACAGACGCCTCTCATCTTTTTAAGTGGTGGAACTTGCACTATTGCTGACTGACTAAATACTTTTTTTCCCCACTGTATGTCATAAATGTCCAAGATGACACAACCCCTTAAAGTTTGTCTACCTCTTCTTGCAAAGAAAGATAACACAGTAGGCTTAGGTTTTTGAGAAATCACCACATTTCATAACCACATGGGTCGTACCGAACCACAAACACAACTCTGCTACGTCTGACCACCTCAGCTCTGCACGCTTCCAGTACAATTTTATAACGTTACGTTATAGCAGTGGTATTATACCTGCGTATCTTTAATGTAACAGTACGTTATTTTTATAATTACTTTTATGGAAAACAAGAACGATGGATTTATGACGGCAATAATAAAAGTTAAGTGCTAATGGAATGCCAATACTTTACTAATAAAAAAATGTAATTAACTAACAGCCCCGGGAGGAGAAAATGTTGGGAAATGACGATCGTAGGTCAATAAAGTGAATGTTTCCCTCCTGTAACGCAGCAGCGGCACTTTTATTATATACTGAACTATGTTTATTAGCTCACAAAGGCTGGAGAGCCGCTGTGTGCCGCGCTTCATTATTAGCTGAAGACTTAATGCTGCTATTGAGTCTAATCAGAAGTAGCTTATTGGCTTGTTCCTATTAGAAGACAATTGGAGGAAAAAGAAATTTGCTTTGAGGGAAATAAAAAAGGATTAAGAAGAGGAAAACAAATTTGGTTATGTTGACTAAACGTGATCAGCTCTGTTTAAAGCAAAACTATCATCATTTTATTTCTTTGCCTGAAACACTAGTACAATGTGAATGTAAGAAACTTTGTCATATGCCTAAAAAGCCTTCCTGACTTTATAGAAGGTGATAGTCCTTCCTTCCGCGCCTGCACCGTCAAATTACTTACATTCCCTGACTAAGGCTGGAGTCACACACAACGTATAAAAAAATCGGTCCGTTTTACATGCGAGGATGCGATTTTCTCGCATGTAGGCATCCGTGTAACATCCGTACGGTATCCGTATGGTGAGATTTTCTCGCCGGCTTGCAAAATGGACCTATAATGGATCCATGGCCTCAAATATTCATGAAAACATGTATACGTCAGTGAGATAGATAGATAGATAGATATAGATATAGATATATATATATATATATATATATAATATATATATATATATATATATATATATATATATATATATATATATATATATATTGGGGAAAAAAAGTATTTAGTCAGTCAGCAATAGTGCAAGTTCCACCACTTAAAAAGATGAGAGGCGTCTGTAATTTACATCATAGGTAGACCTCAACTATGGGAGACAAACTGAGAAAAAAAAATCCAGAAAATCACATTGTCTGTTTTTTTTTCATTTTATTTGCATATTATGGTGGAAAATAAGTATTTGGTCAGAAACAAAATTTCATCTCAATACTTTGTGATATATCCTTTGTTGGCAATGACAGAGGTCAAACGTTTTCTGTACGTCTTCACAAGGTTGCCACACACTGTTGTTGGTATGTTGGCCCATTCCTCCATGCAGATCTCCTCTAGAGCAGTGATGTTTTTGGCTTTTCGCTTGGCAACACGGACTTTCAACTCCCTCCAAAGGTTTTCTATAGGGTTGAGATCTGGAGACTAGCTAGGCCACTCCAGGACCTTGAAATGCTTCTTACCAAGCCACTCCTTCGTTGCCCTGGCGGTGTGCTTTGGATCATTGTCATGTTGAAAGACCCAGCCACGTTTCATCTTCAATGCCCTTGCTGATGGAAGGAGGTTTGCACTCAAAATCTCACGATACATTGCCCCATTCATTCTTTCATGTACCCGGATCAGTCGTCCTGGCCCCTTTGCAGAGAAACAGCCCCAAAGCATGATGTTTCCACCACCATGCTTTACAGTAGGTATGGTGTTTGGATGCAACTCAGTATTCTTTTTCCTCCAAACACGACAATTTGTGTTTCTACCAAACAGTTCCAGTTTGGTTTCATCAGACCATAGGACATTCTCCCAAAACTCCTCTGAATCATCCAAATGCTCTCTAGCAAACTTCAGACGGGCCCGGACATGTACAGGCTTAAGCAGTGGGACACGTCTGGCACTGCAGGATCTGAGTCCATGGTGGCGTAGTGTGTTACTTATGGTAGGCCTTGTTACATTGGTCCCAGCTCTCTGCAGTTCATTCACTAGGTCCCCCCGCGTGGTTCTGGGATTACTGCTCACCGTTCTTGTGATCATTCTGACCCCACGGGGTGGGATTTTGCGTGGAGCACCAGATCGAGGGAGATTATCAGTGGTCTTGTATGTCTTCCATGTTCTAATTATTGCTCCCACAGTTGATTTCTTCACTCCAAGCTGGTTGGCTATTGCAGATTCAGTCTTCCCAGCCTGGTGCAGGCCTACAATTTTGTTTCTGGTGTCCTTTGACAGCTCTTTGGTCTTCACCATAGTGGAGTTTGGAGTCAGACTGTTTGAGGGTGTGCACAGGTGTCTTTTTATACTGATAACAAGTTTAAACAGGTGCCATTACTACAGGTAATGAGTGGAGGAAAGAGGAGACTCTTAAAGAAGAAGTTACAGTTCTGTGAGAGCCAGAAATCTTGATTGCTTGTTTCTGACCAAATACTTATTTTCCACCATAATATGCAAATAAAATGAAAAAAAAACAGACAATGTGATTTTCTGGATTTTTTTTTTCTCAGTTTGTCTCCCATAGTTGAGGTCTACCTATGATGTAAATTACAGATGCCTCTCATCTTTTTAAGTGGTGGAACTTGCACTATTGCTGACTGACTAAATACTTTTTTCCTATATATATATATATATATATATATATATATATATATATATATATATAATGTCTTTATATTTCATACAGAGCTAGATAGCAGAATAGCCGTTAATTCATTTGTTGGCTTCTGTAAAATCTTTACAGAACCCTGGATATTAGATATGGCTTACATATTGTAAGCAACTGCATATCAGTGAGATTTATATATGTCTCTCACTAATAATGTTAGTAGTGTGTGTGTAAAATATTGGAGCTGTAGGTGTTAAATTAAAGAATTCATTTGCAGAAAAAACTGGCGTGGGCTCCCACGCAGTTTTCTTCGCCAGAGAGGGAAAGCCAGTGACTGAGGGCAGCTAATAATAGCCTAGAGAGGGTCCATGGTTATTGGCCCCCCTGGCTAAAAACACCTGCCCCCAGCCACCCCAGAAAAGGCGCATCTGTAAGAAGCGCCAATTTTGGCTCTTAGCCTCTCTCTTCCCATTGCCCTGTAGCGGGTGGCCTATGGGGTAATACAGGGTTAATGTCACCTTTGTATTGTAAGGTGACATTAAGCCAGGTTAATAATGGAGAGGGTTAAAAATAAACACACGCATTAAGAACAGCCTTTTTTAGTGAAATAATTAAGCACACATTTTTGCCATCTTTATTAAACTCTCAATCCAATCGACGTCATCGTTCTCCTGTAAAAAAGCAAAAAGCAAAAATATCCCATACCTATCCGCCGTACAGACGAGTCCCACGCTGCAGTCCATCTCAAGGGATTAAATAGTTTACAATCGGGAGCGGTGCTAATGCTACGCCCCAGCTGTAAACCACTGCGTAATGAATTAAAAGCTGCCTGCGCAGCCTCCTCACCTGACCGGACATGAACTCTGTAGTGTGGGAAAGTTTCTGAACATTTTCCCCCCTGCCGAGTTCACTGCGGGTCATGCGGGGAGTTTGCGCAGTCTCAGGGACCTCAGCGCTAGTCACTGAGGCTGCGCAGATGTTACGTTACATACAAATTACCTATCAGTATGTCTTTGGAATGTGGGAGGAAATTGGGGAACCTGTAGGAAACACACGCAAACACGGGGAGAACATACAAACTCCTTGAAGATGTTGTTGGTAAGACTTGAACCCAGGACCCCAGCGCAGCAAAGCAACAGTAATAACCACTGATCCATTGTGCTGCGCTATACATAAAACAGTGCTAACCACTGAGCCACCGTGCTGCCCTATACATAGAACAGTGATAACCACTGAGCCATCATGCTGACCATACTTAGCTGACACTATTTTGATAAAGCGTAAAAATATCCCACTGTGACAAAGTATACCCAATCAGGATGGTCCCTAACCCTTGCAGTCCATCTCGCTACTTGCTAGCAGGCATCAAAATAGACGGGGTGCTGGGTAGGACCAAGACCTGCCTGTGGAAAACTATACAGACAAAATGCACAGCCCAAAAGATGGAGAGCCTCACCCATATATATACAAAGTGCAAAATACTAAGGCATCATCAAAGAAATAAGCTCGATCACATGTTCGTAAAAGTGCAATGTGTAGGTGCGTATTCACACTGTGGTCATTAACAGGCCTGTGGATTCCGTCTAACATCGTTTTCCACGGCAAGTGTTTAAAAAGTCAATTCTGGTTCTGTCCTGCCTCCATGTATTGAGGTCTTCTGGCTTGTAGCGAGATGAACTACAAGAGTTTGGTACCATCCTGAATGCTCTTTTGATTAAAATAGTGTCAACCTAGTACCCTTGTTACTTGCATGTGCTATTACTTATTTACTGACTTCAAGGTATTTGCTAAATTAGTTTTTATCATAGGTTCTGACACAATAGAGTAAGTAGAAGAGAGGGAGGAGGGGGATGCAGCTGCAGTTTGTGCAGTGCTCATTCAATTATATATGTAACAATACATCACAATAAATTAATTCCACAAATATTGTTATTTTTGCCTTCGAAAGAAAGATTTGTGGATCAATTTGTGGGACTCCGCTCCATCAGCCAGGTCAATAAGTCTTTGACCGCCGGACTAAAGCTCTGCAAATCTTTTACATTCCGGTATCCCTGGCGTGGATCTTGATTAATCAAGCCATCATTGACACATGACATCAGGTCGGCTCTGGCTAATCAATTAATGAATTGAAGTCCAGATGAGAATGATTTACTTACCTTAAAACTACACATCAGAATGGTCGTATGATACGTTCTTAATATTAAAATCAGCAGCATTTTATGAGTCAAGTTAAAGAGTTTTTTTCAAGTTTTGTGACCATGAGCTCACTGCTTTAAAGTCTCCATGCCATGCCTCCTGATGGCTAACAGTTCAGGCTAGCAGCATGGTTGCACTGTGAAAAGTGAGGGCGTTCATGAGTCTAGTTGAATTCAGTCTCCTCCTACCCACACCTACCGACAGCTGCAGCTTGTAAGGAGCATTGGGAGATCTCAGCGTGGAGGAGGGGCACTGAGGAGCTTTCAATCAGGCTAGGTGGACAGATATTGAGTTTAAACTTTCAAAAAAGATTATACAGCCCAGTCTGACATAGAGCATCAAAGTAGATACACCTGCTTGATCAGGTTTAAGATATCTATTTTCTAAAGTATACAGCAGTTTGTATTGTGAAGTATCGTGATAGATCATCTTTAAGCCATGTCTAATCTGGCACTAAAAAGGCAGGACTGAAGAGTGACACTGCCAACATAAAAGCTGGATAGGTAGCGTAACACTGCCAAGTCCAGAGGCGCATTATTGAGATCCCTCCTTGTAGGAGGATAGGAAAAATATAAGAAGAGCAGATTTAACAACCCAAGCTCTGTTCATAAAGTATCATTAGCCGACAGGATGAATAATCTGGTAGAGAAATGATGACTCAGCACTGTGTAAGCATTGGTACAAGATGGTTTAGGTAGCATAGATGAGGCAGGCTGGATTAGGTGGAGAGGCACAGGGTGTAGACTAACTAATATGGCATCAGTAAAGTGAACAGGATGAAAGTGAATATGATCTTGAAGGTGGAAAACTCTGAGAACACTTTTGCGCAAAAAGTGGACATCTGAATGGGGTCTAAGAATCTGAGTGGTAGTGACCATTAACTGTCCCCATTAAAATGTATACATGCCTCCAAAGAATGCAAAAATGAACCACTTTGACCTTGATGACTGGTTCTCTTAAAATGCACAAAAACCTTTGCAGGAACAGGGTTATCTATTATGTCCATTCCTTCTCCCTCTCCCTGTGCAATAACCCATGTCACAGAGCATGCTCACTATACTCTCTCATATAAATTAAAAAGTAATATTTTTACTTTGTTTTTAGTGATGAGCGAACATGCTGGGCTAAGATGTTATTGGAGCAGGATTGGGTGCTAACCGAGTATCTTCAGCATGCTCAAAAACAATGCTCAAGTCCATGCACCTGCTGTTCGACAGTCACAACACATGAATGTTTGTTAGTCAATCCCTGCATGTGTTGTGGCTGTCCAACAGCTCTGAGACATACAGTCACGGGGACTCGGACATATCTTTCGAGCACGTTAAAGTCACTTGGCTAGTACCCGAGCATGCTCAGATAACACCTTATCTGAGCACTTTCGCTCATCACTATTTGTTTTCTTATGTCCAGCCGAGGCAAGCACATAGGCAACGACAAGCAGACTTGTCGCTCACTGATTAGATTTTCAGCAGAAAACCTTGGTAAAACTTTCTCCCTTGTTTTCCTTTCAGCGGAACGTGCGGTGCGCATACACGTCTCTCTCATTTGTTTTGGCCAAAATCAAAACATCAGCTACATTTTATAAAGCACAGATTTGATTCATGCTTTTATATAAGTTGGGACGTTTACGGCTGCCGGCAGTAAAGGAAGGCATTGACGGCATGTGCCCATCTTCTGGGGATTTGTCTGATATAGATATATTACTCGGAGTCTGCCGGACCATCAACCAAGTCTCCTGTAAAGGTTTAATGGAGATTGATGCACCTATTGGGTGACATTTAAACTTTTAGAAAACTACTTTGATAGGATTTGCTTTTGATCATTTCTTTTAATAAGAAAATATACTTGAAAAATGAGCCATTATGTGACTGCAGCCAATTGCTCTTCTGCGGCAGAACTAATAAATAGCGGCGAAGATTATGTTGGATCAGATTTTATATTGTGCTGCTTTATTGATATTTTAACTAGTGGTGATTCACTGGGCACGTTTGTTAAGTGGTGACATGTATTCTGGAAAAATACAAAATACAACATGGTTAGGTGCACTAGTAATAAAATACGGGCACCATATCCATTTTTTTTCTTGTAGATAATGGAGAGGATAAATAATTTACCATTAGTATTAACTATAGACAATCCAAAAAATAGCAAAAAAAATTCTACATCTGGCATAATGCATTTGGCACAACCAACTTGGCATTTTAGACGTAAAATATGCAACTTCTGGTTCTATGTGTAAATCTGAGTGTATTCTAGAGAAGTTTGGTTTAAAATGACAAAGTATGAAACATAATTTCCTTTTAAAAAATTTCTTTTAACCTATTCCCAACATATGACGTAAAGTTATGTCATGTCATGCCCTTGACATTAATGCAGGCTCACAAACTGAGCCCGCATGTTTCCTGGCTGAATTATTCAGCCATCATCTGTCTCTAACAGACGCAGTTGGAGCCTGTTAAATGCCGCTGTCAATCTCTAAGGGGACTAAAAAATACTGTAAAAAGTGGGAAAAAAGTTTAAAAAATTACAAAAATTCAAACTGCCCTTCTTTTGACTCATTAAAAATAAAGCAATTAAAACCAATATACATATTTGGTATCGCTGCGTTCGCAAAAGTTTGATCTATCAAAATATAAAATAAATTAATTTGATTGATACACATCATAGCGAGAAAAAAGATCAAGATGGGCGAATTACTGTTGTTTTTTTTTTTTTTACCAATGCAACATTGCAATAAAAGACTATCAAAACATCGCATCTACCCCAAAATGGTATCAATACAAATGTCTCCTCAGCATGCAAAATATAAGCCCTCACCCAGCCTCTGACTCCAAAATGTGAAAACGTGACTGGGCTCGCAAAACGTTGACAAAAGCAAAATTTATTTTTTACAAAATATGGATTTTTTTCCAGCAATAAAAAATAAAGAATACATATTTCATATCTTCGTAATCATACTGACCTTGAGAATCATATTTCCAGGTCAATTCTACTACATAGTGAATATGGTAAATAAAAAACTTAAAAAGCAATTGTGGAATTGCACCCTTTTTTGCCATTTTGACAAGTTTGCCATTTTCTTCCCCGCTTTCCAGTGCATCTGTGGCGCCCTACGTCTTTATGGCCACAAAAGGGTTAAATATATACAGTTGTGGCCAAAAGTATTGACACCCCTGCAATTCTGTCAGATAATACTCAGTTTCTTCCTGAAAATGATTGCAAACACAAATTCTTTGGTATTATTATCTTCATTTAATTTGTCTTAAATGAAAAAACACAAAAAGAATTGCCCTAAAGCCAAATTGGATATAATTCCACACCAAACATAAAAAAGAGGGTGGACAAAAGTATTGGCACTGTTCGAAAAATCATGTGATGCTTCTCTAATTTGTGTAATTAACAGCACCTGTAACTTACCTGTGGCACCTAACAGGTGTTGGCAATAACTAAATCACACTTGTAGCCAGTTGACATGGATTAAAGTTGACTCAACCTCTGTCCTGTGTCCTTGTGTGTACCACATTGAACATGGAGAAAAGAAAGAAGACCAAAGAACTGTCTGAGGACGTGAGAAACCAAATTGTGAGGAAGCATGAGCAATCTCAAGGCTACAAGTCCATCTCCAAAGACCTGAATGTTCCTGTGTCTACCGTGCACAGTGTCATCAAGAAGTTTAAAGCCCATGGCACTGAGGCTAACCTCCCTAGATGTGGACGGAAAAGAAAAATTGACAAGAGATTTCAACGCAAGATTGTGCGGATGTTGGATAAAGAACCTCGACTAACATCCAAATAAGTTCAAGCTGCCCTGCAGTCCGAGGGTACAACAGTGACAACCCGTACTATCCGTCGGCATCTGAATGAAAAGGGACTGTATGGTAGGAGACCCAGGAAGACCCCACTTCTTACCCCGAGACATAAAAAAGCCAGGCTGGAGTTTGCCAAAACTTACCTGAAAAAGCCTAAAACGTTTTGGAAGAATGTTCTCTGGTCAGATGAGACAAAAGTAGAGCTTTTTGGGCAAAGGCATCAACATAGAGTTTACAGGAGAAAAAAGAGGCATTCAAAGAAAAGAACACGGTCCCTACAGTCAAACATAATGGAGGTTCCCTGATGTTTTGGGGTTGCTTTGCTGCCTCTGGCACTGGACTGCTTGACCGTTTGCATGGCATTATGAAGTCAGAAGACTACCAACAAATTTTGCAGCATAATGTAGGGTCCAGTGTGAGAAAGCTGGGTCTCCCTCAGAGGTCATGTGTCTTCCATCAGGACAATGACCCAAAACACACTTCAAAAAGCACTAGAAAATGATTTGAGAGAAAGCACTGCAGACTTCTAAGGTGGCCAGCAATGAGTCCGGACCTGAATCCCATAGAACACCTGTGGAGAGATCTAAAAATGGCAGTTTGGAGAAGGCACCCTTCAAATATCAGGGACCTGGAGCAGTTTGCCAAAGAAGAATGGTCTAAAATTCCAGCAGAGCATTGTAAGAAACTCATTGATGGTTACCGGAAGCGGTTGGTTGCAGTTATTTTGGCTAAAGGTTGTGCAACCAAGTATTAGGCTGAGGGTGCCAATACTTTTGTCAGGCCCATTATTGGAGTTTTGTGTGAAATGATCAATGTTTTGCTTTTTGCTTCATTCTCTTTTGTGTTTTTTCATTTAAGACAAATTAAATGAAGATGATAATACCAAAGAATTTGTGTTTGCAATCATTTTCAGGAAGAAACGGAGTATTATCTGACAGAATTGCAGGGGTGTCAATACTTTTGGCCACAACTGTACTGTTTTGTGAGCAATGGGAGTTATGCTTTCTCTGCTAGAGACCACAACACATACACACACACAATTTAACTCACTCCCTTACTTGTCTGAAGCTTAGAGTTTTGCAGACATACCCTAACTGGGAGGGGGAGGAGTCAATTTGTTGTTTTCAGTGGAGAAGGTGGGGAGAGAATGGAGAACGCTCTTGGAAGCCATGACATGTGCTCCCTCCAGGAGCAAAGCTAAGAAGCATCAGGGAGTCAGCCCCTAGGTCATCCATGCTTTCAGAGCAGGGTGGTAAGCTGAGAGACTGTGTGAGTTTATACAACCAACAGCAGAGTGTTTTCCCCTGGGAGGCTGCAGCAAACTAGGATCAGTGAAGGATTGTGCAAGAAGGAACTGGATCTTCACACAGGATCCAAGCTGCAAGTTGCCAGTGGAGGAACACACAGTGAGTAGTGGCTATACTGGAAATTCTAGACTACGGAAAGCCTTGGTCCCAGAAAGGATTAGAATAGCAGGAAGCTTACACCGAGTCACAGCAGAGTGAAGGATAACTCCCATTCTGCAGAGCAGACTGTACCCTGGTGAGAGTTGTAATATCGCCTCTGAACTGCACCTGAACTAAAGTAAATGATAAAGTGACTTTCATTGTCTCCTGCCTGATTACTCCGTGCCTTCTACTTCCTTCACAATCTCTGGGGGTCAGCCCTGGTTGGAGAGGGTTAAACATCTGCACTGCCATCACCATCTACTCCCCCAGGGATCATCTGCAGTGCCGGCTATACTACAGTCGAACACTCCAACTGGCGTCACAAATAACTACATAAACTTTATCCCTAATCAATACTCCTCTTTTACATGACCGCCTGGGCCACGGACCGGGTCACTGCCACTATGACACATCCCTTTAAGATGACCGGCCCGGTACCGAGTATCCCATGGTCTCTGGGGCGTGTCATTTTGGCGTCACAAACAGGATTCGAACAGGATACTGTGCGTGCCTAAAGCCCTACTGGAGCAACGACCTGCAGCAACTGAAGCGGTGAGTCGCACCCCTGCTAGGGTTAACTAGGGGGGGAAGATGTCTAATCCCGGCGATGCTCAGGGTGCAGCAGCTGCAGCTCCCATATTGCCTCTCACCATGCCTTATTTACCGGGTGTGGCATGGCTGCCACAGTACGCTGGCGAATCGCACACCTTAAGTGACTTCAAAGAGAAGCTGCGCAGCATGTTTGAAATTTTCCCTATGTCAGAGGAGCAGAAAGTCAGTATACTTACAAGTCAGCTCAGTGGCGCTGCTCAGAGAAAGGTTAAATCTTGGCCAGCAACTGATAAAAAGACTGTAAAAGACATTTTTGCTAAATCAAGGAATACTTTTGACACCCGTACTGCTTCAGAGATAAAGATGCAATTTTTCAGCTGCATACAGAAATCACAGGACACAAATAGAGACTATGCCTTAAACCTGCAGGAGGTGCTGCAGGCCATTAAACAAATTGATCCAGACAGTGTAAGAGATGAGAACAAAATGCTGAAAGAGCAGTTCATTGAGGGTCTTTTGTCTGATTCCAGTAAGGCACAACTGCGCATGATGTCATTGCAGAACCCTGACATGGACTTTGTTCAGTTTAAGGACAGATCCATCTGTATCTTAAGATAATCTACCTATGTCTGCATTGAGTCAGTTAAACATCCAGCAGTTACATACCACCAGGGGGCAGTATCCTCACCCCAGGTGCCTGCAGTAAAGCATGTGCAGATTCCAGTTTATGATTCTACTGCAGATTTACGATTGCAAGTGCAGGAACTGACTAAAAATATGGCTGCTCTATGTAAAACTGTTCAGACTCTCCAGACTTGTTCCCACACAGAGAGGATCCAATTAGCATCAAGCCCGGATGATCTCCCATGGCGACAGCCAAAGCTGATGCCACAACATCAGCGATGACTGACTCGCATCGGCAGGAGAACAACAGACCAATTTGACTCTTCTGGAAGACCCATCTGCAGACGATGCCATAAGGTTGATCATATTGAAAGGGAATGTCCTTTAAATGGGCGACCCCTGGGGTCGAGGACCACCCCCCAGGAGTAAGACAATTTGGTCCAACTAACTGGAGAAACAGGTATGTTGGAGGACGTCCACTTATACCCGTGGTAGTGGATGGTATCCCCTTCACTGCTCTCATGGACACTGGACCACAGGTAACCACAATGCCTCACACACTGTACCAGAGATACTGGACTGATGCTGATTTCACCCAACTTCCTGATGGTGACTTGTCATTAATTGCAAGTAATGGTCAACCTCTGACACAGGTGGGGTACAGAGAGGTTGTCATTAACCCCTTTACTACCAAGGAAGGTTTGCATGTTAACTCCCGGGCCAATTTTTACAATTCTGACCACTGTCTCTTTATGAGGTAATAACTCTGGAACGCTTCCATGGATCCTGGTGATTTTGACAATGTTTTCTCGTGACATATTGTACTTCATGTTAGTGGTAAAATTTCATTCATATAACTTGCGTTTATTTGTGAAAAAAATGGAAATTTGGCAAAAATTTTGAAAATGTTCTCAATTTTCCAACTTTGAATTTTTATGCTCTTAAATCACAGAGATACGGCACTCAAAAAACTTAAGTAACATTTTCCATATGTTTACTTTACATCAGCACAATTTGGGAACCAAAATTTTTTTTTTGTTAGGAAGTTAAAAGGGTTAAAAGTTGACCAGCTATTTCTCATTTTTACCACGCCATTTTATTTTTACGGACCACATCACATTTGAAGTCGCTTTGAGGGGTCTATATGATAGAAAATACCCAAAAGTGACACCATTCTAAAAACTGCATCCCTCAAGGTGCTCAAAACCAGATTCAAGAAGTTTATTAACCCTTCAGGTGCTTCACAGGAATTTTTTGAATGTTTAAAAAAAATGAACATTTAACTTTTTTTCACAAAAAAAATTAATTCAGGTTCAATTTTTTTTTTACCAAGGGTAACAGGAGAAATTGGACTGGAAAAGTTATTGTGAAATTTGTCCTGAGTACGCTGATACCTGATATGTGGGGGGGGAACCACTGTTTGGGCGCATGGCAGAGCTCGGAAGGGAAGGAGCGCCGTTTGACTTTTTCACTGCAAAATTGGCTGGAATTCAGATCGGATGCCATGTCAAGTTTGGAGAGCTCCTGATGTGCCTAAACAGTGGAAACCCCCCACAAGTGACCCAATTTTGGAAACTAGACCCCCCAAGGAACTTATCTAGATATGTGTTGAGCACTTTGAACCCCCAAGGGCTTCACAGAAGTTTATAACGTACAGCCGTACAATTAAAAAATCATATTTTTTCCACAAAAATGATCTTTTCACCCCCAATTGTTATTTTCCCAAGAGTAACAGGACCCCAAAAGTTATTGTGCAATTTGTCCTGAGTACGCTGATACCCCATATGTGGGGGTAAACCACTATTTGGGTGCATGAACCAATGGGGGCAGTCTTTCAACTGACACAAAGAGAAGAGAGCCATAAATGTTGACAAACATTATTATTTTATTAGACTATTAAAACATATATATAAAAAAGCTACTGTAATTTCTTACAAAACAATATACCCCATAGGGGGCAGCATCAAATACAGCTCATAGACATTATTTATTAAAGTATTATCCTTACATTATAATGGTATAGCCCAGTGACATAAAAATACATAGACACATCCTATAAACACACCAATTAGATTAATTATGGTGGGGGAATAGGTGCACTATCAGAGATTAATATAAAGGAATCCCATTAAACCGAGCCACAACAGCATACTCATTAACCTATCCTAATGTCATTATCTCTGGTTACACAAATCCCCATTTACTATAAAAGTGCCAATCCCATAGTTATCAGCATATTCACACGGTGTACTTACTAAGAAATAAACAAAGACAGGTGCTGCCTGTGATGCTGTCCCCATGCCCCGACACGCGTTTTGCCCGCTTGCTTCTATCTGTCTTTTTGATCGTGCGTTATTGCACTTTTTGTTCAGCGGTGTGATGATAAAGCTTTATTTTTTGCTTCGTTTTTTATTTTTTAAGGGGTTCAATAAAGGGGTTAACTAGTGGGACTGTTTTATAGGGTGGGTCGTTACGGATGCGGCGATACCAAATATGTGTACTTTTATTGTTTTTTTATTTTATTTATTAGGGAATATTTTTTTTTTTTTTATTTATTCAGCAATTTTTTATAAATTATTTTTACACTTTTTTTTTTAACTTTATTACAATGTCCCAGGGGGGACATAACTGTCACATGACAGATCGCTGATCTGTCACATCACAGATTGCTGTGACAAATCAGCAATCTGTCACAGGCAGTGCTGCAGGCTTCCTCATGCCGGCGCTTTGCAGGCATGAGGAAGCCGAATTTTGCATTCGGGGGACCTGCACGGAAGGAGACCCCCGCAGCAACGCTGCACATCGCGCTGCTGTGGGGGTCTCAGGGAAGCACGAAGGAAGCCCCCTCCCTCCCGATGCTTCACTAAACCCCCGGTACACTGCGATCGTGTTTGATCGCAGTGTGCCAGGGGTTAACGTGTTGGGGGCGGTCCGTGACTGCCCCTAACACATAGTGCCGGGTGTCAGCTGTGATAATCAGCTGACACCCGGCCGCGATCAGCTGCGCTCCCCCTGTGAGCGCAGCTGATCGCGCTAGACGTACTATTCCGTTTTTGGGACTTAGGTCCCAGGTCACATGGATGGAATAGTACGTCTAATGTAGGAAAGGGGTTAAAGTGGGGAAGGTGGAGCTTAAAGCTCAAGGTCTCGTGGTGGTAGAGGTGGAAAGAGCAGAGTGTCAACCTATCATAACATTAGGCACAAATGTGATTGAAAATTGTTTAAGTGAGGTCATCACTAGAGTTGAGCGACTTTTGGTTTTTTAGGGTCGCGTTTCGTTTCGTGAAACCCGACTTTTCCAAAAGTCGGGTCGAGCAAGATCGTCCGATTATAGGGAAAAGTCGGGGTCGTCCCGAAACACGAAACCCAATGTAAGTCAATGGGGAATAAAAGTCGGCAGTGAGAGGAGGACAGGAAACACACCTACAGTGCCCATTTGAATGCCAAAAGCATCAATTCTTCTTACTTAAGCTTGTCAACCTTAATTAACTTCATAATACAAGTTACGCACTGAAAAATGGGGGTTATTTGGCTAAATTTGTGGGGGGGAGGGCTGGCTGCAGGTTTTCATGTGCCCTGGGCGAAAGAGCGCCCCTTTAACACATACCACAACTCATCATGCTCCGATACGGCAGATAAATAGCGGTATAGTACAATGAAAAATACCTCACTTTTTACATCTCATGACGAGGCCCATCTATTTCTCCATACAGAATCATTGGTCCCATATAATGTTTGAAACAGTATATGATGAGCTCCACATAATGCTACAGTATATGTTGGTCCCCATGGATGAAGCTCCACTGTCTTATGGGCCCAAATAATGCTCCAAACATAATGGGCCCCATTTCTAATGCTCTAGTGTATAATGGGCCCTGTAAATGCTGCTCCAGTGTCTGATGTCCACCTTTGGAATGTTCCAGTGTATGGTGGGCCCCATCTATCATTCAACAGAGTATAGTGCTCCCCAAAAATTGCTGTCCCAACATTGAAAACAATCAAATAAGTCTCCTCGCTAGGGAATCCCTGTACTTGTCTGGACAGGTGCTGTAGCTTGCTTAACAGCTCGCCAGCCGTTCTCACGCCCAGTATGGATTGCACGTGATTGCACAAAGGTTAGAAAGGGTACCGTATCCCTGGATAACATGTATGGATAGCGTACACATTCAAAATATGTCTCAGGAGGCAGGCTCAGACGGTGTCAGGCCCAGTATGGATTGCACGTGATTGCACAAAGGTTAGAAAGGGTACCGTATTCCTGGATAACATGTATGGATAGCGTACACATTCAAAATATATGTCTCAGGAGGCAGGCTCAGACGGTGTCAGGCACAGTATGGATTTGACGGCCCAGATTACACAGCGGAGGAGCAGGGAGAGGTAAAGATTGCAAATGCTGGGGCCCTGCCCAAGCAAGGGGGGGCCCACTCGTGGGCGTCGGTACTGGCACTGGGCCCCTCATAGTACGACGGTGTGTCTGACGGCGGGTGTGCACCACCACCATCAGAGACACTTGATTGCACTATGAGGGACCCTGTGCCAGTGCCCGCGCCCAAGAGTCGGCCTACCCACCTGTCCAGGGCAACGGCACTCGCATGGTGTCGTGCGGTAGGTGGTGACCCCGGCCATGGGGGGGGAGGCAGCACAGTTAGGGAGTTTTAGAAAGTGGCATATGTTGATGTTGGACATTCAGCTGATGCAAAAGGCGAAATAGGTGAAGTACCAGGAAGAGGTGGACCAAAGTAAGCCATTTTTCTGTCACCCTATGTGTCATCAGGGGAAGGTGGGACAAAATCCTTGGAAACCCATGCGTGGTTCATTTTAATGAAGGTTAGATCATCCACATTTTGGGTTGACAGACGGGTCCTTTTTTCTGTCAGGATTGATCCAGCTGCACTGAAGACTCTTTCCGATAGCACACTTGCAGCTGGGCAAGCGAGCTCCTGTAAGGCTTATTGGGCCAATTCAGGCCAGGTGTCCAGTTTAGCGGCCCAATAGTCAAAGGGGAATGACCTGTGTGGGAGAACATCGATATGGGAGGAAAAGTAGTTTGTAACCATAGTTGACAACTGCTGTCTCCTGTCACTTTCCATCGATGCAGTATTACCAGTTGTGTGAGCGGTATTTGAAAAATCAGTCCACAACATTGTCATGAAACCCCTGTCTCCAACGCCACTTCTGCTGTGTGCACCACGAACACCTCTGCCAAGCTGCCCCCGGCCCGTACGGCTCGTGTGAGAACCATCACCGCTGCTGTGTGCTGGGAATGCCTCAAGCAACCGATTTACCAGAGTTGCTTGTTTATTAGCCAATATTAGGTCAAGGTTCTCCTGTGGCATGATGTTTTGTAATTTGCCTTTATAGCGTGGATCCAGGATGCTGGCCAACCAGTAGTCGTCATCGTTCATCATTTTGGCAATGCGGGGGTCCCTTTTTAGGATCCGCAAGGCATAATCTGACATGTGGGCCAATGTTCCCAGTGTCAATGATGCACTGCGAGTGCTGGTTGGAGGAGCACTTTCTGGCAAATCCACATCCCTCCAGTCACGCACAAACCCTGTACCAGACCTTGCCACGCCAACATTTTCACTTGCCCCACGAGATGCATCCTCCTCCCCTAAGTAATCATCCCCATCATCCTCCTCCTCCTCCTCCTCTTCTTCCTCCACCTCGTCCAGGAGAGGTCCCTGAGCAGACAATGGCTGAATGTCATCAAGGATTCCCTCCTCCTCTTCCTCCTCATCAACATTGGCTGCAGACGCCTGCTCCTTAAGGTGCGTCAAAGTTTGCATGAGCAGACACATAAGAGGAATGCTCATGCTTAGGATGGCGTCATCTGCGCTTACCAGCCGTGTGCATTCCTCAAAACACTGAAGGACTTTACAAAGGTCTTTCAGCTTCGACCACTGCACGCCTGTCAACTCCATGTCTGCTCTCAAAGTGCCTGGCCGCGTATCCTCCCACAAATGCATTATGGCCTGCCTCTGCTCGCACAGCCGCTCCACCATGTGCAGGGTGGAGTTCCACCTTGTTGCAATGTCGATAATGAGGCGGTGGTTGGGAAGGTGGAGCAATCGCTGCAGCTTCTGCATACGAACGGAGTGTACAGGCGACCGGCGGATGTGCGCGCACAGTCTTCGCACCTTCTGGAGCAGGGCTGTTAACTCCGGATAATTTTTGAGGAAGCACTGCACCACCAGGTTCAAGGTGTGAGCCAAGCAAGGTATGTGGCTGAGTTTTGAAAGGGCTATGGCTGCCACAAAATTACGGCCGTTATCACTAACTACCTTGCCTGCCTCAAGATGTACACTGCCCAGCCATGACTCGGTTTGCCGCTTCAAGTACTTGGCCAGCACCTCGGCGGTGTGTCTGTCGCCCAAACACATCATCTGCAACACAGCCTGCTGACGCTTTCCACTAGCTGCTCGATAGGGGGACACATCGTGTGCAACAGTGGCAGCTGCAGATGGAGTGCTCGTACGACTGCTCTCTGTGGACGAGCTTTCGCTTCTGGAGGAGGAGGAGGAGGGTCGAACGCCTACAGCCAACTGTTTCCTATACCGTGGGCTAGGCAGCACTGTCCCACCACCGCTGTCCCCTGTGGACCCTGCATCCACCACATTAACCCAGTGCGCAGTGATGGACACGTAACGGCCCTGGCCATGCCGACTGGACCATGCATCAGTTGTGAGGTGCACCTTTCCGCTCACTGACTGCTTGAGTGCATGGACAATGCGGTCTTTCACATGATGGTGGAGGGCTGGGATGGCTTTGCGAGAGAAGAAGTGGCGACTGGGTAGGTCATAGCGTGGTACTGCATAGGCCATGAGTTCGTGGAAAGCTGTGCTTTCCACCAACCGAAAGGGCATCATCTCAAACGAGATTAGTTTGGCAATGTGGGCGTTCAAACCCAGTGTACGCGGATGAGAGACTGAGTACTTTCTTGACCTACTCATAGTGTCTGGGAGGGTGAGCTGGACTTGAGAGCTGAATATGGTGGAAGTAGCGGTGGACAGGGCGGACTGAGAGAGGGTTGATGATGGTGATGGAGTTGGTGTTCTTTCTGATGGCCTAGAATCAGTCTTTCGTTGATATAACAGTGGGATTCCCTGACTGCTGTGGCCTTGCAACGACACCTCAACATTTGCTGCTGTGCTAACCGGTGGGCTTACAGTGGGGGAAACAATGTAGCGTTGCTGACTACCTTCTTTGTGATCAGTTGCACATGTGGCACTTGAGGTTTGGTGTTGTGTCCACGCTTGCAAGTGCATGCTGGTTAAATGTCTAAGCATGCAACTGGTATTCAAATTTTTCAGATTTTTCCCTCGGCTAAAGGTCTTTGCGCACTTCTTACAGATAACCTTGGCCTGATCATGAGGATTTTGTTCAAAAAAGTGCCACACTGCACTCTTCCTACTTTGGCAGACATTTTGCGGCCAAGCACGCTGTGATCTTTTGACCCTCTGGACAAGCTGTCCAGCAACACTTTTGATGTTTGGAACCTGTCTTTGGAGTGCTCCGGGCCTGCCAGATAACAGCTGTTGCGATGTCGATGTCTGCTGTGGATGCTCCTCATCTGAGCTATTGGAAGCAGCACCCTCTTCCCCCAATGGATGCCAATCTGGGTCAACAACTGGGTCATCCATCACCTCCTCTTCTATGTCATGTGCACCTTTTTCTGTGTCACCGTGTATGGTGGTATAGTGTGCGGGAAGGGGCACCTGAGTCTCATCAGGGTCAAAATCTGGCTCTGTACACTGCGAGGACAATGTAGTGCTCTGAGTGAATGTACCAGCAGAATCATCCATCAGCGGCTGTGCATCAGTGCACTCCATGTCAGATTCATCTTGGCCTGGGTAATTCACCATTTCACTTGATAATCCAGGCATGGTATGTGAAAACAGCTCCATGGAGTAATCAGTAGTATGGCCTGCGTCATCCTTCAATCTTGGTTGGGGTGAAGGACACAAGGAAAGGTGTGGTTCATGAACATGAGCCTCCAATGACGACTCAGTGCTTTTACTTTTTACAACTGAAGAAGAGGAGGCGATAGAGCTGGAGGCTGAGTCAGCAATGTAAGACAAAACTTTTTCCTGATGCTCTGCCTTTAAAAGCGGTTTGCCAACTCCTAGAAAACTACGCGTTCGAGGCCTTATGTAGCCAGACGATGACGCAGGGTCAGCACCTCCTGCTTTCGGTCCTATTTTGCTCTTGCCACTACCATCAGATCCACCACCAACACCATCATTACCAGCTGCCAACCCCCGCCCAATTCCACGGCCTCTTCCACCAGCCTTCCTCATTTTTGGTAGAAATGTAGACAAAATCCAACAAACTATATAGTAATGTAAAACAAGGTACAAGGTGTCTATAGGACAGGGGAGATTTAGAATTTCTGCACACACTTGTGGACAGTGGACACTTTTGGATTGTGTGAGGCCCACTGATATCTGAGCGCTATGTGACAGGCTCGATTGCACAGCTGCCTGTGACCAAAGTGACGAGAGGATAATGGAGATTTTGAATCTCTGCGCACACTTTTGGACACTGGACACTTGTGGATTGTGTGAGGCCCACTGATATCTGAGCGCTATGTGACACACTCGATGGCACAGCTGCCTGTGACCAAAGTGACGAGAGGATAATGGAGATTTTGAATCTCTGCGCACACTTTTGGACACTGGACACTTGTGGATTGTGTGAGGCCCACTGATATCTGAGCGCTATGTGACACACTCGATGGCACAGCTGCCTGTGACAAAAGTGACGAGAGGATAATGGAGATTTTGAATCTCTGCGCACACTTTTGGACACTGGACACTTGTGGATTGTGTGAGGCCCACTGATATCTGAGTGCTATGTGACAGGCTCGATGGCACAGCTGCCTGTGACAAAAGTGACGAGAGGATAATGGAGATTTTGAATCTCTGCGCACACTTTTGGACACTGGACACTTGTGGATTGTGTGAGGCCCACTGATATCTGAGCGCTATGTGACAGGCTCGATGGCACAGCTGTGACAAAAGTGACTAGAGGATAAGGGAGATTGGATTGCTTTTAAAAAAGCAGTTTGCGGAGCAGTGGGTAAACAGCAATGCCAGCGTGTCAGGAAGCCTTAAAAGGCAGCCCAACAACCAACACCACTGATACACCACAATATAGCCTCCCCTTGCACTGCACACACAGTGACTTGTGTGTTGTGCAGGCCAAATCGCTAGCAGCAGAAGCAGTTTTTTTGTCTTCTTCCCTGCCTAACGCTCTCCCTACAGAATCAGCAGCAACCTCTCCCTATACTAAGATCGGCAGAAGTAAGATGGCGGTCGGCGTGCACGCCCTTTTATACCCCCTGTGACGCCCACCAAAGCAAGCCAATCACTTGCATGCTCTTCTGAAAGATGGTGGTGACCCGTGCCTAGGTCATCACGTTGCCCACAGTGTCCGTCGATCCTGATTGGCTGAAAGAGCGCAAAACAAACTTTTGAAACGCGACTTTGGCACGTAAGTCGCCGACCTCATCCTAGGGTCGGGTTTCGTTTCATGAAACCCGACTTTGCCAAAAGTCGGCGACTTTTGAATTTTTGCGACCCGTTTCGCTCAACTCTAGTCATCACCATTTTGAAAGACATAGCCGAGTCGGCCCTGTACAAAGAACAGCATGCCTTCAATAAAGATATCAAGGCCCTTGTGCAGCAAGAGCAGGTGGTGTTAGATTGGTAGCATAAGGGTGAGTGATCCCTACTCCTTTATGCTTCCCCCTAGGCGTGAGACCCTCATCTGGTGCAGAGCAGCCATAGGCATCAGAGGACGGAACTATCAAGCTCTCCTTGAACCAGTCTATTCCGATAGCAGACCTACTGTGCTGATGGCCAGGGGAATTGTTGATGTTAAAAGGGTCAGGGTTCCAGTACGTGTTCTGAACTGTGTAAAGGAGGAAGCTTGCTTGCCCCATTATGCAACCGTAGCCAAACTATTCGCAGTCAGCAACAACGATATTCAGGCTGTAGAACCCTTGGATCAGTCAGAAGCGACGGATGGCAATGGCTCTTCTGTTCAGACGTAGAAATGGTTCCAAAAGATACATGTTGGCACAGATTCCACTCCTGTACATCAGAAAAATGGAGTGCAGCGGGTGGTGCAAGAATACGAGAGGGTTTTCAATAAGCATCCTTTGGTTTTTGGGCAGGTAAAAGGGTTTCAACATAACATCCCTACAGGAAATCACCCACCTATCAAAGAAAGGTATCAACCTATACCTCCAGCTCATTATCAGTGTGGAAAATGTTATGAATGAGTCACCGTAGGAGGTAAAAACAGAAATGCTAGCTAAGTCCAGAAAACCAGAGAAGTTGGCAGCTATCGGATTGCAGACCCCTGAACCTATCAACAACAACTAGCAGTAGCCGTGGGGGGTTCCTACGATGCCCTAGACCCCTCGATCACAGCCGGAGAACTGCCTAGCCTAAAGACAGAAAGGGAAATCTAAACTGCCCCAGAGCAGACCCCAAAGCAATAGGCAGCCCCCAACATATAATGACGGTGAAGCAAGAAGAAAAAACACTAACACAGATAGAAAGATAGACTGAGCAAATGATGGGGCCCAAGCTAACTAGATAGGACAGGATAGGAAGGCTGCTGTCTGCAATCCGCGAAAAACCCTATCAAAATAAGAGCCAACAGACTGACAGGGAAAAAGGCCCTGAAGACGCTAGGCTTCAAAAAGACTGTCAGTACTCAGGTATTTTCTGAAGACAGAGCAAACCGACAAAAAGGAATTCAGCTCACCCCAGCAGGGAATGGCAGAATCCAGAAAAGCAAGGCAAACTAAAACCAAAACACAAATGCAAAAAGGCAAAGCAGAAAACTTAGCTTTTGAGGAGCAGGAATCAGACTGGTCTCCTAGAATTCCACAGAGAAATCACCAGCAAGGCAGAAGGGCGTCGGCTGCCTTATATCCAGTCAGAGATCCCCGTCGCCCAGTCATCCTCTCCCAGCTCAGGTGCTTGGTAATCAGCCTCACTACCTTTCTTCACCAGAAGAGGGAGTTCATCAGACCTCAATGGTGAAGGGGAAAATGAACTCATAACAGTACCTCCCCCTTGAGGAGGGGACACCGAACCCTCATCCACGCCACCAGGGTGATCAGGGTGAGCCCGATGAAAGGCATGAATATCAGAGGCAGAGACCCAGGAATTATCCTCCTGACCATAACCCTTCCACTTAACTAAATACTGGAGTCTCCGTCTAGCCAGACTGGAATCCAGTATCTTCTCTACCTCATATTCCATGTTACCTTCAACCAATACAGGGTCCGGAGGTGCCAGCCCAGGAACTACTGGTTCAACAAACCTCTTCAACAAGGACTTATGAAACACATTATGGATTTTAAATGTGACAGGAAGAGACAACCGAAAAGAGACCGGATTAATGATCTCCAAAATCTTGTAAGGCCCAATAAATCTAGGCTTAAACTTAGGAGAAGCTACCTTCATAGCGATATTTTTTGATGATAACCAAACCATATCACCCACCTTAAACTGGGGACCAACGGTCCTATGTCAGTTGGAAAACCGCTGGGCCTTTTCCTGGGAGAGAGACAACTTATCCACTACTTGGTCCCAGATCTGGTGCATTCTCTCCACCACAGTGTCAACACCTGGGCAGGCAGAAGGCTCCACCTGCCCTGAAGAAAATCGAGGATGAAACCCAAAGTTACAAAAAAAAAGGTGACATCAAAGTGCCAGAACTAGCTCTATTATTTAAAGCAAATTCGGCCAAGGGCAAAAATGAAACCCAATCATCCTGACCAGCGGAAATAAAACATCTCAAATACGACTCCAAGGTCTGGTTTGTTCTCTCCATCTGCCTATTGGTCTGAGGGTGAAACGCAGAGGAGAAGGACAACTGAATTCCCAGCTTGGAACAGAACGTCCTCCAAAATCTAGACACAAACTGAACTCCTCTGTCAGATACAATGTTCTCAGGAATCCCGTGCAATCGAACCACCTGTTGCAAAAACAGGGGCACCAACTCAGAAGAAGATGGCAGCTTAGGGAGTGGTACAAGATGAACCATCTTAGAGAACCTATCACAAATCACCCAAATAACAGTCATTCTTTGAGAGACTGGCATATCAGAGATGAAATCCATTGAAATATGGGTCCATGGACTCCTGGGGACTGGCAAAGGCATCAACAACCCACTAGAGCGAGAACGAGAACAAGATTTAGACCGGGAGCAAGTCCCACAGGACTGCACAAAATTCCTGACATCACGAGACAAGGCGGGCCACCAAAAAGACCGACTCACCAGATCTCTAGTACCAAAATACCTGGATGACCAGCCAATGCAGAGCAATGAACTTCAGACATCACTCTCTTCTTCCACTGGTCAGGAACATACAACTTTCCACTGGGACAACGCTCAGGTTTGTCCTCCTGGAACTCTTCCAGAGCACGTCTCAAATCGGGTGAGATGGCAGAAAGAACTACCCCTTCGCCTAAGATGGTAGCAGGCTTGGTCACCACAGGAGAATCAGCAAAGAAGCTCCTAGAAAGAGCGTCAGCCTTGACATTCTTAGTGCCAGGAAGAAAAGAGACCACAAAATCAAAACGTGTAAAAAACAAGGCCCATCTAGCCTGTTCAAGCGTTTGGCTGACTCCAGGTAAATCAAATTCTTGTGGTCAGTGAGGACCAAGACTTGATGTTTAGCTCCCTCCAACCAATGTCTCCACTCCTCAAATGCCCATTTCATGGCCAACAGTTCCCGATTCCCCACATCATAGTTACGTTCAGATGGGGAGAACTTTCGGGAAAAGAAAGTACAGGTATTCATTTTAGATGTTACAGGATCCTTTTGGGACAAAACAGGTCCTGCACCAATCTCAGAAGCGTCCACCTCTACCTGGAACGGGAGTGAGACATCAGGTTGCCGCAAAACCGGGGCAGAAGTGAATCTTCGCTTCAGCTCCAGAAAGGAAGCAACAGCCTCCGGAGACCAATTCAACACATCAGCACCCTTCTTAGTCAGATCAGTCAATGGCTTGGCAATACTAGAAAATTTTGCTATAAATGTCCGATAAAAATTAGCAAAACCCAAAAACTTCTGAAGGGCCTTCAAAGAAGTGGGCTGAACCCAATCATAAATGGCCTGTACCTTGGCCGGATCCATTTCAATAGTTGACGGAGACAAAAAAAATCCCAAAAATGAAATCCTCTGTACCCCAAAAAGGCATTTCGATCCTTTGACATACAGGGAATTCTCCCTCAAGGTCCGGAACACCGTCCGAACATGTTCCACATGAGAATCCCAATCCTTGGAGAAGATCAAAATATCATCCAGATAGATAATCAAAAATTTATCCACAAAGTCTCAGAAAATGTCGTTCATGAAGCACTGGAAGACAGAAGGAGCATTAGTGATCCCAAAAGGCATCACCAGGTACTCAATGTCCCTCTGGAGTATTAAACGCCGTCTTCCATTTATCCCCATGCTTAATGTGGATAAGATTATACGCCCCCCTGAGGTCAAGCTTGGTAAACCAGCAAGCACCTTTAACTCTGGAGAATAGATCCGAAATCAGGGGTAATGGATACTGATATTTAATAGTAATTTTGTTGAGGGCACGATAATCAATACAAGGTCTTAATGAACCATCCTTTTTGGCCACGAAAAAAAACCCAGCACCTAATGGTGAAGAGGATGGTCTAATATGACCCTTCTCCAACGCCTCCTTAATATAGGATCGCATAGCCTCGTGCTCGGGTACAGATAAATTGAAGAGCCGACCCTTGGGAAATTTACACCCCGGGCTCAATTCAATTGCACAGTCATAACTCCTATGAGGAGGCAAAGACGCAGACTCATTCTCACTAAATACATCATAAAAGTCCGCCAAATAGTCAGGAACATCATGCGACTGAGGAGAGGTGGAAAAAACCGGAGCCTCACTAAGGGCACACCGACAACCCCAACTCACCACAGACACAGATTTCCAGTCCAAAACTGGATTATGAATTTGCAACCAGGGAAACCCCAGAACAATGGTATCATGCAAATCATGCAGCACCAAAAATCTGCAATTTTCTTGATGGTTTGGGGTGACCCGCATTACCACCTGGGTCCAAAACTGAGGTTTATTTTTCGCCAAAGGAGTAGCATCAATCCCCCTCAAAAGGATAGGCATCCGCAGAGGTGTCATAGGAAATCCACAACGTTTAGCAAAATCCAAGTCAATTAGGTTCAGGGCTGCTCCCGAATCCACAAAAGCCTTGGCGGAAAATGTGGACAGGGAGCAGATCAGAGTAATTGCCAGAAGAAACTTAGGTTGAACAGCACCCACAGAAAACGTGTGTGCAAAACGTTTCTCTCGTTTAGGACAGACAGAAATAATATGCGAGGCATCTCCACAAAAAAACATAGCTTATTACGCTTTCTGAACTCCTGTCGTTGCTCCCTGGACAAAACTTTATCACATTGCATAGGTTCAGACACTTGTTCAACAGGTGGCCACACCTCTCGTGCAGTCCTACATCTCTCGTGTAGTTTTGCGTTTACGTAAACGCCGATCTACCTGAATGGCTAATGACATAGAATCGTCCAGACCAGAGGGAACAGGAAATCCCACCATAGTATCTTTTACGGCTTCTGACAAACCCTTCCGAAAGAGAGCTGCCAAGGCATTATCATTCCAGGCAGTAAGGACCGCCCACTTTCGGAATTTTTGACAGTACAATTCTGCAGAATCTCGACCCTCGCTCAATGCCAACAGGGTCTTTTCAGCCTGATCAATAGCATTAGGTTCGTCATACAACAACCCCAAGGCTTGAAAAAATGTGTTCACATTAGTCAGACTAGGATCATCAGGTTTCAAAGAAAACGCCCAATCCTGGGGATCGCCACGCAGCAAAGAGATAACAATTTTAACCTGCTGCGCGGAGCTCCCTGACGAGTTAGGCTTCAAGGCAAAAAATAATTTACAATTATTTTTGAAATTCAAAAATTTAGACCGATCCCCAAAAAACACGTCAGGAGTAGCGATCTTTGGTTCAGCAGCATGTGAATGAGCAAGGTAGGCGGAAATTCCCCGCACTTCCGCAGCGAGCTGCTTCACACGATCAGACAATTGCTTTATCTCCATTGAGAGAAAAAAAAATCCCCCTACGGCCTCAGAGATATAGAGGAAAAAATATACACAAAAAAAAAAATTCTGACAAACTTTTACAATTCTTTCCTGCTATTGAGTATCCTAGGATCTGCGGTATGGCTGGTGATTCTGTTATGAATGAGTCACCGAAGGAGGAAAAAACAAAAATACAAGCTAAGTCCAGAAAACCAGAGAGTTTGGTAGCTATCGGATTGCAGATCCCTGATCCTGTCCACATCAACTAACAGTAGCCGTGGGGGGGTTCCTACGATGCCCTAGACCTCTCGAACACAGCCGGAGAACTAAATAGGCCTAAAGAAAGAAAGAGGGGAAATCTAAGCTGCCCCAGAGCAGACCCCAAAGCAATAGCCAGCCCCCAACATATAATTACGGTGAAGCAAGAAGAAAAAACACTAACACAGATAGAAAGATAGACTGAGCAAATGATGGGGCCCAAGCTAACTAGATAGGACAGGATAGGAAGGCTGCTGTCTGCCATCCGTGAAAAACCCTATCAAAATAAGAGCCAACAGACTGACAGGGAAAAAGGCCCTGAAGACGCTAGGCTTCGAAAAGACTATGTCAGTACTCAGACAGAGCAAACCGACAAAAAGGAATGCAGCTCACCCCAGCAGGGAATGGCAGAATCCAGAAAAGCAAGGCAGACTAAAACCAAAACACAAATGCAAAACGGCAAAGCAGAAAACTTAGCTTTTGAGGAGCAGGAATCAGACTGGTCTCCTAGAATTCCACAGAGAAATCACCAGCGAGGCAGAAGGGCGTCGGCTGCCTTATATCCAGTCAGAGATCCCTGTCGCCCAGTCATCCTCTCCCAGCTCAGGTGCTTGGTAATCAGCCTCACTACCTTCCTTCACCAGAAGAGGGAGTTCATCAGACCTCAATGGTGAAGGGGAAAATGAACTCATAACAGGAAAAGGTATGCTAAGAGAAATGAAACAAGCAGGGGTAATCAGAGATAGCTACAGTCCTTGGGCAGCTCCCTTGGTGTTAAGGCCCTGTCACACTAAGCGAGATCGCTGCTGAGTCACTAGAACTGTGACATTATAGCGATCTTACCACCGAGATCGCTGTGTGTGACAGTGACCAGCGACCAGCCCCCCTGCCGGGTATCGCTGATCGTGCCCGAAATGTCTGGACATTTCTTTGGTCGCTCATGTCCCGCTGAGTCGCTTGTATCGTCACGTTTGACACCTAGCCTAACGACCTCGTTAGCGACTCAGAAGCAAGACAAGGCAGGGATTAGCGTTCCCATTTCCACGCCTACCTCGGCTCTGATTGGTGGTCACTACAGCGTCCTGATTGGCGGGCTTCCTTTTAAAAGAAGCTAACAAAGTAGCGCTTCAGTTCTTTGTTCCTGACCCGGGTGTGTCCAAGTTGAGATCCTGTTTTTGTCCAATGGCTGCGACTCCATTTTGGATCATCTGCTTTTCCATCTTCGTTGCTTCTCTAGCCAGTTAATGGTAGGTATTTTTTGAATGAAATGGAGCGCTAGTACGTCACCTTCTTTTAAATGCACGGCCAATCAGGACGCGGTAGCGTCCACCATTCAGAGCTGAGAGGGCGTGAGAAAGGGAGCGCAATCCACGCCTGTGTAAATACAGCATCACACAGTACATCCCTCATCGAGGTGTGAATCGTCAGTGGAACATGCAATGTGACAGCGTGCCAACGACCACCGACATCGTTACAAAGGTCGCTATGACACGCTAGATCGTTGCTCCGTCGTTGGGTAGATTGGACTGTCTGACATCTCAATAGCGACCACATAGCGATGCGGCAACGATCCCTGTCGTGTCGTATCGCTGTCGGGATCGCTATAGCGTCGCTAGGTGTGACGGGACCTTTAGTCAAAAAGAAAGCTGGTACAATGCGCATGTGTGTAGATTACAGACAACTTAACAAAATTACTCACAAAGATGCATACCCCTTACCGCGCATAGAGGAGTCTCTAGCAGCGTTAAAATCAGCTAGGTACTTCTCCACTTTGGACTTAACCAGCGGGTACTGGCAGGCTCCAGTTGCTGAGGCAGACAAAGAAAAAACTGCATTCACTACTCCTATGGGGCTATGTGAATTTAATTACATGCCGTTTGGATTTAGCAGTGCTCCTGGGACCTTTCAGAGAATTATGGAATGTTGCCTGGGACATACTGTATGAACTTTGAGACTGTGCTATTGTACTTGGACGATGTGATTGTATATTCCAGGACCTATGAGGAACATCTGCAACACCTGGCAGAGGTCTTGGAGGCTTTGTCCAACTTCGGCTTAAAGGTAAAACCATAAAAATGTCATCTCCTAAAGCCCAAAGTGCAGTATTAGGCCATGTCGTCAGTGCAGAAGGAGTAGCATCCGACCCAGACAAAGTGATTGTCATAAGATACTGGCAGGTACCCACCAACATCCAAGAGGTCAGACAATTCCTAGACCTAGTGGGATACTACAGACGCTTTATCAAAGACTTTACTAAATTAGCAGCCACTCTTCAAGATCTCCTAGTTGGCCAACCCAAAAAGGCCAGGGGCAAGAGTCCCCTGATTGAGTGCAATGCTAGGTTGCATGAGTCATTCAACAGCCTTAAAGGGAACCTGTCACCGCCCCAGGACGTTTTTCAGTTAAAGAGCCACCTTCAGCAGCCCTAAGGCTGCATTCTGTGAAGGTGGCTCTTCTTTTTCTAACCCCTAGTAATACTGAAATATCGACTTTTATAAATAGCTCCTCATACCTGTAATGTGTCCCATAGGTATGGTGTGTCCCCCTGTATCAGCCTCCTACCATCCGTCCATCATACCTGTCCGGTGCCTCGGCGCCGCCCACCATCTGTCCATCATGATGCCCCTGTGCGTCGGTGCCTCCTCCTGTTTTTAATGGCGGCGCCTGCGCTGTGACAAGAGTTCTCGGGCATGCGCAGTGAGAGCTGCCCGAGAACCGACCTCAGGCTATTGCGCCTGCATGTTGCGGAGGCTCCAGCCCCGCAGTGTGAATACATCAAAACACACTGCGGGGCGGGATCTGAGGCCTCCACAACACGCAGGCGCAATAGCCTGATGTCGGTTCTCGGGCAGCACACACTGGGCATGCCCGAGAACTCTTGTCACAGCTCAGGCGTTGGCATTCAAATCAGGAGGATGCAGCGACACACAGGGGCATCATGATGGACAGATGGTGGGCGGCGCTGAGCCACAAGACAGGCATGATGGACGTATGGTAGGCAGCTGATAGTGTGACACATCATACCTATGGGACACATTACAGGTATGAGTAGCTATTTATAAAAGTCGATATTTCAGCGTTACTAGGGGTCAGAAAAAGAAGAGCCACCTTCACAGAATGCAGCCTTAGTGCTGCTGAAGGTGGCTCTTTAACTGAAAAACACCCTGGGGGTGACAAGTTTCCTTTAAGCAAGCACTTACTGGAGAAGAGATGTTAGCGTGTCCAGACTATGATCAGTCGGTTATCCTGCACATCGATGCCAACAATGTTGGGTTAGGAGCTGTCCTATCTCAAGTGCAGCAGGATAAGGAGAAAGTCATTGCTTATGCCAGTCGGAAGCTTCGTCCTATTGAGAGGAACTCTACCAACTATAGCTCCTTCAAGCTAGAATTCTTGGCTATCATTTGGGCAGTGACTGAGAGGTTCAAGCACTATTTGGCCTCATCTAAATTTACCATCTATACGGACAACAATCCGTTAACCTATTTGGAGACCACCAGGCTCGGCGCCTTGGAACAAAGATGGATGGCTCGGTTGTCCAATTATGAGTTCGTCATCAAATACCGAGCTGGCACTAAAAACGCCAATGGCGATGCCTTGTCTCATATGCCAAATGCTCCTGGTCAAGCAGAAGATCTAGAAGACCTGGAAGAAATAGAGATGCCAGCATTCCACCGCCACAGTGCCTCCCAAGACTCTAGCCATGTGACAGGGAGAAGTCTTGCTGTTCATGAAGTTTCCCTTAATCCACTACCTCACCATGGTTGGGCAGAGACGCATAGCAGTGACCCGGCTATATGTATAGAAGCAGATTCATCTCCAGCTCCTGATGCACCTGCAGATGTCCAACAGTTGTGGAAAGAGAGAAAGAAGCTGTTCCTTTATGAAGGCAAATTGATCCGAAGAGCTATTAACCCATGCACGCATGAACTGGTCTGGCAGATCGTGATCCCCAGAAAAGATGTGCCTATGGTTTTGGAAGCTTACCACAATCAAGCGGGACACTTTGGTTGGAAAATGCTGAAAATAGTCATCCGTGACCGCTTCTTTTGGACAGGTATGATACGGTCTATTGAACAGTGGTGTAGGGAATGCAGCCCATGTAATCTCAGAAGAAAGAACTCTGCCAATCAAAGGGCCCCCTTGAAGCCCATCATCTATAAACAACATTTGGAACTGGTGGCCTTAGACCACGTGCATCTAACCCCAAGCCGATCAGGGTATACCTATGCCTTAGCAATAGTGGATCACTATTCCCGTTTCCTAGTAGTCATTCCGGTGAAAGACCAAGCAGCAAGGACAGCTGCAAAGGCATTCCAGGAATATTTCTGCAGACCCCATGGCTACCCAGATCAAGTGCTGACAGACAGAGGTCCAGCCTTCAAAGCAGAGGTATTCCAAAAATTTGGCTCCCTCTATGGATGTAAAAAGATCAGAACTACAGCATACCACTCACAAGGCAATGGTCTTTGCGAAAAACTAAATCATCTGGTGATCAATTTATTGCAGATCCTACCACTGGAAGAAAGGAACCAATGGCCTGAGAAATTACCTGATTTGATTGAAATGTACAACCATATCTCAACCAGCGCAACAGGATATGCCCCAGCTTACTTGATGCGTGCACATCCAGGTAAACTCCCCATCGACCTGGAAATGGGAGTCCTAACTCCTGAAACCATATCCAGCCAATTGGACACGGATTGGAATACGGAAAGACAATTGCAGTATCAAAAAATTCAGCAATGTGTAGAAGAAAGTCTTGCTCAAGCTAGGCAAAAACAGGAAAGGAACTATAGACATGCTGTGGCAACCCCCTTACCAACAGGTGAACAAGTGCTGAAGAAAAAGAGAAGAAACCACAAGTTAGATGACCAATGGGAGGCTCAGCCTTACACTATTCAACCATCTAGTTATGACAACAGCAAAGTGTGTACCTTCTCCAAAGACGGCGGAAAATCGTGTACTACCGTATCCAGAGACAATCTGAAAGTATGTCCAGCACAGCTGCGTGAAAGAGTTGAGAATAAGGAAGATCCTCAAATGAAGGAAAAGACTGATACAAAGATTTGCACTGTTCTAGGTGAATTCCCTAGTTCTTGGCTTCAAGTCAACAACGCAGTGGTAGTTCCAGTGATGGTGTTCCCACAAAGGTCTTTACCAGAGACGCCGAATTGTTCTGGAAGCAACGAGTTGCTAATGCCAACCACTAACGCTTTGCAGGTGGAAGAATCAGAAAACTTGCCCACAGTCAGCAGTGAACCTGTTGTATCCTAGGTAGGTTCAAAGATTCGTAGGAAGTTGTCTAGTATTCCTATCTTGCACAGATCACAGCGTAGCACAGGGCCAAAACCCCTTCTCTCTGTAGAAATGATTTGTAAAAATATTCTAAGATTAATAAGTCAGTTTTGAGTTGTACTTACATTGAACTTTGCCTTATGTAACGTTACTAAAAATGTTAAAGAAGTTGTGCTCATATGGACTAATGTGAGATTTCAGTAGTTACTATGCCTTATTCTAATACAAGAACTCTTGTAAAGACTCTTAAACTTGAGAAGAAAAACCATTCATCTTGCCTTGGCAGGAAGCCATCTAAAACAGCCAGTGCTGTTTGCCCTGCAGCTGCAGTCAGGGACGATCCAACCAATCAAAAGTGGTTTTGGGCTGTAATCCATGACTCAACTCAGTTAATGTGACTGCTCACCTATACCCAGGTTAAATGTTATGCTATTTTGTTATGTGCTTATGTTTCTTGTGTAGCTCGAAGACATGCTACCTTTAACTAGGAGGAATGTGGCGCCCTACGTCTTTATCATCACAAAAGGGTTAAATATGTACTGTTTTGCATGTGTTTTGTGAGCAATGAGAGTTATGCTTTCTCTGCTAGAGACCACAACACACACACACAATTTACCTCACTCCCTTACTTGTCTGAAGCTTAGAGCTTTGCAGACATACCCTAACTGGGAGGGGGAGGAGATAAGTTGTTGTTGTTTTCAGCGGAGAAGATGGTGGGGAGAGAATGGAGAACGCTCTTGGAAGCCATGACATGCGCTCCCTCCAGGAGCAAAGCTAAGAAGCATCAGGGAGTCAGCCCCTAGGCCATCCATGCTTTCAGAGCAGGGTGGTAAGCTGAGAGACTGTGTGAGTTTATACAACCAACAGCAGAGTGTTTTCCCCTGGGTACGCTGCAGCAAACTAGGATCAGTGAAGGATTGTGCAAGAAGGAACTGGATCTTCACACAGGATCCAAGCTGCAAGTTGCCAGAGGAGGAATACACAGTGAGTAGTGGCTATACTGGAATTTCTAGACTCCGGAAAGCCTTGGTCCCAGAAGGGATTAGAATAGCAGGAAGCTTACACCGAGTCACAGCAGAGTGAAGGATAGCTCCCATTCTGCAGAGCAGAACCTGGTGAGAGTTGTAATATCGCTTCTGAACTGCACCTGAACTACAGTAAATGATAAAGTGACTTTCCTTGTCTCCTGCCTGATTTCTCCGTGCCTTCTACTTCCATCACAATCTCTGGGGATCAGCCCTGGTTGGAGAGGGTTAAACATCTGCACTGCCATCACCATCTACTCCCCCAGGGATCATCTGCAGTGCCGGCTATACTACAGTCAAACACTCCAACTAGCGTCACAAATCACTACTTAAACTTTATCCCTAATCAATACTCCTCTTTTACATGACCGCCTGGAGCCACGGACCGGGTCACTGCCACTGTGACACATCCCTTTAAGACGACCGGCCCGGCACCGAGTATCCCACGGCCTCTGGGGTGCATCACATCACATGATAAAACGAATGTTGTTTTCCAAAAGTACACCTCGTCCCACAAAAAAACAAGCCTTCATACAGCTATGTGTACTGAAAAATAAATAAAGTTATGGCTCTTGGAAGAAGGGGAGGAAAAAATGAAATTGGAAAAAAAGAACGGAAATTGGGCAAGGGTTGACGGGGTTAGAAGCTGATCAGCAAGGCTGTCGGGTTTTGAGCCCTCACCAGTCTGATATTGATGACCTAAGATCAATATCTGGTGTCCAACAACCCCTTTAAATAGCAACTTTGAGGAGTTTCAACAATGAATTCATAGGACAATGAATGTATTGATTCCATGAACCAAGCAGTAGTATAAATTAAAGCTCTTGCAATCTGTAATGGGGTCTCCCAATCTGCTATTTATTAACTAGAGAATTTTGAGGCTCCCCAGGGACCCTTGAGCACCCTCAGATCTTAGGGTGTTGCCTCTATATGCCCCATAGCTAAACCCCAAATTTAATAGTGTTTTATACTGTCGTCCCTATGGGTTTCTGACATGTTGTATAAGCTAATAAAACATTTTGGAGAATAATTTAAAATCAAATATTGTAGTTTTTTTTCACTCTTCTGAATCTTATACAATATATCTTGATTTATGTAAAGTCTTGGAAAAATATATATTTAAGAGTAAGGTAGAGCGGATGTAACTTGTCACAAGACGCATGGTTTACATACTCACAAGAACAGAATTATTATATTAAAATACATTTGAAATCTTCTGGGAATTGTGTATTTTCTTTGTATTGTATTAAATCTTTAAGGCGGAGAAGATGTTTGAGTCTCGGAGGCATATTTACAAAGCGAAGCACGGGTTCTCTCTGCCGCGCAGACAGTGCAATGAATTTTAGCAATTTTTCAAATATGACAGAGCACAAAGTGGAAGCATGCCAGTGGGCATTAGTCGGGAGAGAGCGCTGGCAACTGATATCATGATTTACCCTGTACATCGAAAATGACATAAATGCTTTACAGATGTGTAAAAAGTCTTCAAAGTGATCCCAAGATGCAGGGCTTTTACAGAGATGTCTTGGAATAGTATTGTGCTTAGGTAAAAGGGAACTGGGCACTGTCTGAGTATTCAGTTGTAAAAGCTTTAAAAATTCTTTATAGGGTAAAGTATCCAGGTGCATGTAGTGACATTCAGGCTGAGTTCACACGTGGCGTTTTTTTCGCGTTTCCGCGGCTGTTTTAACCGCGCGATTTTGCCGCGAAAACGCGAAAAATAAGCATCCCATGCATTCCTATGGAATTCCGCAATGCTGTGCTAATGCTGCGGTTTTTACCGCGGCGGAATCGCTTCGCGGTAAAAACCGCAGCATGCTCATTAATTTGCGGAATCGCGGCGATCCCGCACCCATAGGAATGCATTGTTCCGCTTACTTTCCGCATGTGGCTGTGCACACCATGCGGAAAGTAAGCAGAACAATTGCGGATGGTACCCACGGTCCGGAGGAGAGGAGACTGTCCTCCGGGCTGTGGGTACCATACCCCTGTAAAAAAATAGGATTTAAAAATAAAAAATATTGTTATTCTCACCCTCCGACGTCCCTCGCAGCCTTCCCGCTTCTCTTCACGCTCCCGTTCCCAGTAGTCCTTTGTGAAAATGCCCGCGATGGCGTCCGTTCTCGCGGGATCGCGAAGTCTCGCGGTCATTCGCGCGACGTCATCGCGAATTACCGCGAGACATCGCGATCCCGCGAGAACAGACGTCATCGTGGGCATTTTCGCAAAGGATTACTGGGAATCGGCTGCGCGGGACGTCGGAGGGTAAGAATAACACCATTTTTTATTTTTTTTTTACATTTTATCTTTTACTACTGATGCTGCATAGGCGGCCTCAGTAGTAAAAAGTTGGTCACACTCTTCAATCTGTCAATCAGTTCTCCCAGCGATGCTCCAGATCGCTTGGAGAACGCTAGCATTTTGCAAGCTAATTACGCTTGCAAAATGCTAGTTTTTCCGCGGGAAAATCGCGGGAATTTAAAATGCGATTTTCCTGCGGACTGGAATTCCGGAATTCTCGTGGTAATTTCCGCGAGAGTTCCGGTACGTGTGCACTTAGCCTCAGAGTGCACACACCAGGTCTTGTTGAGAATCAAGCAGAATGGGGGAAGAGTCCCAACGTGATGTAGAGAGAATTCATGGCACAAGCAAATTCAAGCAGAATTATAATGTTTAATCACACAATGTAGTGACAATTGAAGAAATCAAAGAGGTAGGTGAACCTTGGTTACAAATCTAATTTCGCTTCAATTGAAATAAATCTTTCTCGAACTGTCGCTAAAGAAGGAGATAAGATAAGATTACTTGTTTACAGAAGGAACAATATACAGTGCCAAATGCACATCATAACTAGAGATGACCGAAGCTTTCAAGGTTTGGTTCAGTATGGATTGGCGAACGTCTCAATGTTCGTCAAATAGTTCGTCGAATATATCGGAACCCCATTGAATTCAATGGGTGGCAAACCAAACGCATATGCAACACCTTCGGGGGGGATTGGAACCAATTGACCGAGAGTACAAATAGTATAACTGCATAAGGATGCATGGGATAGGGCCTGAGACAGGGCTTGGACAAGCATTTCTAGCTAAAACATTGATCAATAGCAGGTGGATGATTGATAGCTGTAGGCCTGCTGCTCTGAAAGCCCTGTCAAATTCAGGCAACAAACATGAAGGAGACCCAAACTGAAGTTCAAACATTTTCAAAAATTGGGGTCAGTCACCAGGAAAAGTGGCATCAATTGACCCACAGTACAAATTTGATAATAGCACAGCAGCAGTCAGCCATGGGACATGCATGAAAAATCAGGGTCTTGGCCAGCATTTACAGCTTTGTATTTAAGTTTAAATTAAAACAAGGTGGATGAGGGACAGGTGTAGGCCTGCTGCACTGGGCTGGGAACCCTGATACCTTATGCAACAGCTCAAACTGTTTTTTTGCTCAGGCACACTCAGGTGTCAAAAATATATGCTTGGTAGACCACTAATGTTTAAAAAACATTAAGGATAGTAACACTGGTAGCTAACAGATCAATTCACCCAAAGTAGAAAATTTAGAAAGGCACAACAGTCAACCATAGGCCATGCATGAACTATCAGGGTCTGGGCGAGAATTTCGAGCTATGAATTTAAGTTTAAATTAAGACGAGGTAAATTAGGTACTGGTGAAGGCCTGCTGTACTGGGAGCTCTTATACCTCATGTAACAGCTCAAACTGCTTTTCTGCTCAGCTACACTCAGGTGGCACAAATATCAGCTTTGTACACTACTATTGTTAGAAGAAACCTATGAAGAAGGGAAATTAAACTCACAATTAAATTAATAACAGATATTCTTTATTAATCCAAATGTGTAGTACTGGAACCAGCGCGCATTTCGTGTTTAGCTTCTTCCTTGGGTGATATCCGTCAAATAGCATAATAGACTACTTAATCCATTATATGTACTCCTATTGTACCTATTAATGCCTGATTGCTGTGATCACTGTTCAGTACATGTGTAGTCAGATTTAATTCTATAGGATTTTCCTTGCCTCTGTCTAGACAGTTCTTTTTATGTGTTTCGATACTCCAGTATGCATGAGGGAAACATCTGGTAATATTTACTCTTGCAAGGATTGTACTGTGTGTGTGATGTTAATGTGAAAGAAGAGGAGGAGAGGCCACTTGATTCAGTGCTTGCCATCCACTGGAGCACATGTTCTTTCTGGCCCTTATCTACAAGGCTTACGGCTGTGTGGCTGCCAAAGAAAGGGAGTCAAGTAGCCTGTCCACACTTTTAGCAGATAGGATTTAGATTCGGAAATGTGGACTCCTGGCTGGACCACACTATTAGCACAAATGAATTAGATTATGAAATTAGGCTTGGTGTATGGCCCACACTATTAGCAGAAAGGATTTAGATTTTTATATGTAGCCTGGTCTCTGGCCAACAATATTAGCACAAAGGATTTAGAATCTGAAAGGGGGTCTGGTGAATGGCCCACACTATTAGCAGAAACATTTAGATTTGGAAATGTGGACTCCTGGCTGGACCAAACTATTAGCACAAAAGATTTAGATGCTGGAAGGTCAAATTCACACAAGATCCTATTTATCAAAACTACCTGACTACTTGCAGCAGGAGCAGCCTCTTTGCTCTGTTAGTCTTCACAAGGTTGGCAGCAGCGTCGGACTGGCCCACCGGAGAACCGGAGGATTCTCCGATGGGCCCTGGCATCTGGTGGGCCCTGGCACCTGCAGGCATACAGGGCCAGCAGTTGCCTAGGGCTCCCGCTGCTCCAGGGGCCCCCAGCCAGTGGTGTGTCGCACACCATGCAGCTGCTATGGGGGCCCCTGCCAGTGGAGCAGCAGCGGGTGACAGCAGGCAGGAGCCCCTGTCCCCGCTGCTAAAGAGAAATGAATATTCACTGTGAAGCAGTGAATATCATTTCAGGTCTCCACCCCCCCAGAGGCCCCGCCCCCAGCCCAGTAAGCCGCTCTGCATCTGTAAATCAGGGCCGGCGCCGCCCTCAGTCCTCTCTGCTCCTGGCTCACAGCCTGTGCACGATGACGTCACTACATCGCGCACCCGCTGTGTGTCTGGCAGACGGGGCAGCTCCTGACACTGAAGCCGGGATCAGCGTGGGAGCGAGGAGGAGAGGTGAGTATTGTGTTTTGTTTTTTTATATCTCTCTCTCTCTCTGTCTCTCTTATGTCTATCTCTCTTATGTCTATCTATCTTTCTATCTCTATTATCTATATCTATCTATCTCTATATCTATCTATATCTATCTATTTCTATATCTATCTCTATCTATCGCTCTATCTTTATATCTATCTTTCTATCTCTATATCTATCTATCTCTATATCTTTCTATATATATATCTCTATATCTATCTATTATGTCTATCTATCTCTATATCTATCTATCTTACTCTATCTCTATATCTATTATCTCTATATTTATTATCTATCTAGCTACCATCTATATCTATCTATCTTTATATATCTCTATCTAATATCTATATCTATCTCTATACCTATCTATTTATCTATCCGTTATCTATCTCTATATCTTTTCTCTGTATCTATCTATCTCTATATCTATATCTCTCGCTATCTATCGCTCTATCTCTATATCTATATCTATCTCTATATCTATCTTTATATCTATCTCTATCTCTCTCTATATATCTATATCTCTCGCTATCTATCGCTCTATCTCTATATCTATCTCTATATCTATCTTTATATCTATATCTATCTCTATCTCTCTCTATCTATCTCTATATCTATTTCTCTCTATATCTATCTCTATATCTCACTCTATAGCTATCTATCTATATATCTCTATCTATCTCTCTGTATATCTATCTATCGCTCTATCTCTATATCTATCTTTCTATCTCTATATCTATATATCTATCTTTCTCTATCTATTTATCTCTATCTTTTCTCTGTATCTATCTCTCTCTATATCTATATCTATCTATCTCTATATATATCTATTATCTCTATATCTATTTCTCTCTATATCTCTCTCTATATCTATCTATCTATTTATCTCTATCTCTATATCTATCTCTATATCTATCTCTATCTATCTATCTATCTCTATCTATTATCTATATCTATCTTTCTATCTCTACATCTATCTCTATATCTATCTTTCTATCTATCTCTATATCTATCTATATCTATCTATTATGTCTATCTATCTAGCTATCTCTATTATCTATATCTACCTATCTCTATATCTTTATATCTTACTCTCTCTATATCTATCTGTTATCTCTATATATTTATTATCTATCTTTATCTATCTATCTCTATCTATTATCTATATCTATCTCTCTATCTATTTATCGATCTCTGTATCTATTTCTCTCTATATCTATCTCTCTATCTACCGCTCTCTCTCTCTCTATCTATCTTTATATCTATATCTATCTATCTCTATATCTATCTATTATCTCTATATCTATCTACCTATCTATCTCTATATCTATCTCTATATCTGTTTCTCTCTATATCTATCTCTATATCTCTCTCTATAGCTATCTATATATTATCTCTATATCTATCTATCTATATATTATCTCTATATCTATCTATCTCTATATCTATCTCTATATCTATCTTATCTCTATCTATCTATCTCTATCTTTCTATCTAACACTATATCTCTATATCTATCTCTATATCTCATTATCTATCTATCTCTATCTCTCTGTTTATCTATCTATTGATCTATCCATCTATCTCTATATCTATCTCTATATCTATCTATTATATCTATCTATTATCTCTATTATCTATATCTATCTATCCATCTATCTAGCTATCTCTATCTATCTCTATATCTCTCTCTATATCTATCTATCTATCTATCTCTATACATATCTCTATATCTAGCTATTATCTCTATATCTATTTCTATATCTATCTGTCTCTATATCTATCTATCTCTATATCTATCTATATATATATATATATATATATATATATATATCTATTTTTATTTATAGCCAAGCCATCTATCTATATATATTTATCTCTATATCTATCTATGTCTATATTATTATTATTATTATATCTGTATATCTCTATCTCTATCTATTATCTATCTCTATCTATATATCTATCTATCTCTATATCTTTCTATCTATAGCTATCTATTTCTATCTATCTATCTATCTATCTATCTATCTATCTATCCATTATCTATTTTCTATCTCTCTCTATATCTATCTACCTATCGATCTATCTATATTTCTTTCTATATCTATCTCTATCTATCTCTATCTATCTCTATGAATCTTTCTATCTATATCTATCCATTATCTACTTTCTATCCATTATCTACTATCTATCTCTATATCTATCTATATCTATCTAACTCTATATCTATATATCTATATAGCATTGTACCCTATGAGGGGGTGCATTATACCCTATGAGGGGGTGCATTATACCCTATGAGGGGGTGCATTATTCCCTATGAGGAAGGCAGCATTATTCCCTATGAGGGGGTGCAGTATTATACCCTATGAGGGGGTGCAGTATTATACCCTATGAGGGGGTGCAGTATTATACCCTATGAGGGGGTGCAGTATTATACCCTATGAGGGGGTGCAGTATTATACCCTATGAGGGGGTGCAGTATTATATTCTATGAGATGGCTGCATTATACTATGTGAGGGGGCTTCTTTATATTCTATGAGGGGGCTACCCCAACTCCTGCTACATAATTAAGACATGTACAACCTTATATTATACCCAGATATTAGCGTGTTTTACCGTATAATTGGTGGTCTGGTATTTAACTCTATGCAGCTACATAGTGGGCCCCAAGAATTATTTTCTCTGGTGGGCCCAAGGTGTTCCAGTCCGACGCTGGTTGGCAGACACTGTTGGTGGTATGTTGTCCCATTCTGGGCCTGTCGCTGGGCAACACGGATTTTCAAATCCCTCCAAAAGATTTCTATGGGGTTGAGATCTGGAGACTGACTAGGTCACTCCTGGACCTTTATATGCTTCTTTTTTTGTTGCACTGTTGGTGTGCTTGGGATCATTATTATGCTGAAAGACCCATCCACGTTTCATCTTTAATGCCCTTGCTGATGGAAGGAGGTTTGCACTCAAAATCTCACGATAGATGGCCCCATTCATACTTTCATGTACACGGATCAGTCATCCTGGTCCCTTTGCAGAGAAACAGCCCCAAAGCATGATGTTTCCACCCCCATGCTTCAAAGTAAGTATGGTGTTCTTTGGATGCAACTCAGCATTCTGTCTCCTCCAAACACGACAAGTTTTGTTTCTACCAAACAGTTCTACTTTGGTTTCATCAGACCATATGACATTCTCCCAATACTCTTCTGGATAATCCAAATGTTCTCTTGCAAACTTCAGACAGGCCCGGGCATGTACTGGCTTAAGCAGGGGGACATGTCTGGGACTGCAGGATCTGAGTCCATGGCGGCGTAGTGTTACTGATGGTAGCCTTTGTTACAGTGGTCCTAGCTCTATGCAGGCCATTCAGCAGGTCCCACCGTGTGGTTATGGGATTTTTGCTCACCGTTCTTATGATCATTTTGACCCCACGGGGTGAGATATTGTATGGAGCTCCAGATTGAGGGAGATTATCAGTGGTCTTGTATGTCTTCAATTTTCTTATTATTGCTCTTGTGAGGGAGTGCCAGGCCCATAGCCGTAGCTGAGACTAATGGCTCTTGCGCACCCTGGTCTCCCCTCACATACAAGATATGTCCTTTTGTCAGTGTACTTTCATCTCTGCTCTCTGCACCTTCAGGATCTCCTCTGAGTTGCTGAAGACCCTCTCCATACGATTGCACACAAACAGAGACACAGTCCAATTTCAAATGTAAATGAATAACTTTACTTCTTTCCTTTCGCATCACGTCCTTGTCAGATACAGATACAGCATCAGTATAGGGATCCATACAGTTTACAACCTTCACTTTCCTTGTACTCTTCCTTATGTCTTTCAGTGGGTGCCCGGGTCATACCATTCCATCTGGTACCACAATATCCTCCCTGTTCAGCTTTACTACGTTCAGGAGTTCCCTCGTCCGTTTCACCCCAGACAAGAGGGCATCTGCCCATGATGTAAGCTGCCCCATGATGAGCGACCTGCGCCCCTGTCCTGCTGTGGCTTTGGCTACAGCTTCTGTTCCCACTGCTGCTGTGACTGCTGTCCTTCTGGCCCACTGGCCCTGGATGGCCAAGCTTCTCACTTAAATGTTGCGGAGGCAACCGCACTGTACAGGCTCTAAGGCCCTACTGCTCTAAACAGGGAAAACCCTCTACCTTATCCAAGGTTGGCTCCTCCTAATTAACTATTCCTAAAATGCTATGCACACTAACGTACCCCATTTAGTATAATAACTGTGGTACTGCACTCTCCCTATTAATAATGCACAAATAGCTAGATACAGCAATAAATATACAATTATACATACAAGACAATATATGAAGAAGGGAGTGGAGCATCACATGGTCCCGGTCCCGATGTCAATTAGAAGCCTCTCTCATCTTTTAAAGTGGGCGAACTTGCACAATTGGTACTAATTACTTTTTTCCCCACTGTATGTTGTGAGGTAGCGCTGTCATTCAAGTAGGGGATACTCGCTCAGCAGCCACAAAATCAGATCCGGCACAGGTTTTCATAAAGCATAACACAGTCCATGCGGTTTATTCCTCCTTCATAAACCCATAGAAGCAGCATAAACAGCATTACAGCATAGCATCCATTATAGCTTCACCCTGGTTAAGCCTGTGGTCACACAGGTTACTCAATGTCCATACTCAGGCTCTTCAGCCTCATCATTATCTCACCCACATCAGGGTTTCCTCATGGCTGTTTCCCCACACTGCAGACATCCACTCTCTTCTCTGGGACACTCAGACGCTGGCAGCCAAGACACACAGCCACTCCACAGGCTGTTAGCCAGGAGATGCTTCTCCTAGCGGGACCTTCCACACTGGACCAACCGGGTCCCAGCATTCACCTCATGTGACCTACCCTGGCCACCTTATATGGTCCGTAGCCACGCCCACCGGGTCACATGGCTATGACCTCATCACAGGTCCTTCACAAACACATATACACTTTACAATAGCGTTAATAAACACACCCCCTGGGTGGGTTTGGAGGTAACTAGTTCTTGACACATTGAACCAGCACCTCAGCAGTATCACTGCAGATTAACACACACACAAATCTCCATCTCAAGGCCACCCACCTTGAGATATATAATGGTCATTCCGTATTTCGCCATTCATCCACTCTCCTAGGACATCCATATAGTGCCCCCTAGCGGACACAGTGGTCACTACTAGAGTTGAGCGACTTTTGTTTTTTTAGGGTCGCGTTTCGTTTCGTGAAACCCGACTTTTCCAAAAGTCGGGTCGAGCAAGATCGTCCGATTATAGGGAAAAGTCGGGGTCGTCCTGAAACACGAAACCCAATGTAAGTCAATGGGGAATAAAAGTCGGCAGTGAGAGGAGGACAGGAAACACACCAACAGTGCCCATTTGAATGCCAAAAGCATCAATTCTTCTTACTTAAGCTTGTCAACCTTAATTAACTTCATAATACAAGTTACGCACTGAAAAATGGGGGTTATTTGGCTAAAATTGTGGGGGGGGAGGGCTGGCTCCAGGTTTTCATGTGCCCTGGGCGAAAGAGCGCCCCTTTAACACATACCACAACTCATCATGCTCCGATACGGCAGAGAAATAGCGGTATAGTACAATGAAAAATACCTCACTTTTTACATCTCATGACAAGGCCCATCTATTTCTCCATACAGAATCATTGGTCCCATATAATGTTTGAAACAGTATATGATGAGCTCCACATAATGCTACAGTATATGTTGGTCCCCATGGGTGAAGCTCCATTGTCTTATGGGCCCAAATAATGCTCCAAACATAATGGGCCCCATTTCTAATGCTCTAGTGTATAATGGGCCCTGTAAATGCTGCTCCAGTGTCTGATGTCCACCTTTGGAATGTTCCAGTGTATGGTGGGCCCCATCTATCATTCTCCAGAGTATAGTGCTCCCCAAAAATTGCTGTCCCAACATTGAAAACAATCAAATAAGTCTCCTCGCTAGGGAATCCCTGTACTAGTCTGGACTCCTCGTCGTTCCCATCTTCCATCTCACTGCACAGTATTTCAACCTTGCAAGTGCTGTGATCCTGAGCAAGCAGGGGGAGCCCACTCGTTGGCGACGGCACTGGCACAGGGCCCCTGATAGTACGGTGGTGTGTCTGATGGCGGGTGGTCCGAACCTGCACTTTCATCTGCAGCTTCCTCTTTGTCACCGTGTAAGAAGGAACTGTATATGGGAAGGGTAACCTGAGTTTCATCAGGGTCAGTTTCAGGCCATGTAGCGTGCGAGGGGAATGTAGTGGTCTGGGTCAATGTACCAGCAGATTCATCGAGCAGTGGCTGGGCATCAGTGCACTTGTGTCGCCCCCAGGAGTACGGTCGCCACAGTGGCATTACCTTCCTCCTAGGGAGTGTGATGTCATGCTTGGGAGCAACGAAGGATCTCTCTAGAAGGTTAACTGATTGGGCGGCGTTATTCCCATGAGTCATGACCCTCCAAACAGCGTTCATGAAGGCAAAGTGTTTGTTTTACGTGGGCAGTATGGTTGCAAAGCTGAACCTTAAAGGAATGTCCAGAAGGGCACCACCAGGAGTGGAGCCTACGGTTTAATTTGACTCCACCTGGGAAACCTCAACCATGCAAGCTACAGAACAGATGCACACATTGCAAGCTTAATTCCGTTAACGAACGAGACTCCGTCATGCCCCGCGGTCCGAGTCTGGCTTACTAGAGGGACACGTGAGGCTCTGGCACATGAGATTGGCCAATAACTGATATGTCATGCCCTTACATGTCCGTGGCTGCATGTGCGCTACACTGAAAAGGCCAGCGTTTGTCGCTTACAGGTGCAGATAACCCGCTGAACAACGTTAGTGATGGGGATCTGTGATTACAATTATAACCCGCGAACGATGATTTCCCAGTAAGTGCAGGTCAACCGCAGTTCCGGAATTAGGCCTAACCGTCATTCCTGAAAAAATGAAAAACTTACGTGTGCAAACCACAGGTGCTGTAGCTTGCTTAACAGCTCGCCATCTGTTCTCAGGCCCAGTATGGATTACACGTGATTGCACAAAGGTGAGAAAGGGTACCGTATCCCCGGATAACATGTATGGATAGCATAGTGTACACATTCAAAATATATGTCTATACAGCAGGAGGCAGGCTCAGACGGTGTCAGGCCCAGTATGGATTGCACGTGATTGCACAAAGGTGAGAAATGGTTCCGTATCCCCAGATAACATGTATGGATAGCGTACACATTCAAAATATATGTCTATACATCAGGAGGCAGGCTCAGACGGTGTCAGGCCCAGTATGGATTGCACGTAATTGCACAAAGGTGAGAAAGGGTTCCGTATCCCCAGATAACATGTATGGATAGCGTACACATTCAAAATATATGTCTATACATCAGGAGGCAGGCTCAGACGGTGTCAGGCCCAGTATGGATTGCACGTGATTGCACAAAGGTGAGAAAGGGTTCCGTATCCCCAGATAACATGTATGGATAGCGTACACATTCAAAATATGTCTATACATCAGGAGGCAGGCTCAAATGGTGTCAGGCCCAGTATGGATTGCACGTGATTGCACAAAGGTGAGAAAGGGTTCCGTATCCCCAGATAACATGTATGGATAGCGTACACATTCAAAATATATGTCTATACATCAGGAGGCAGGCTCAAATGGTGTCAGGTCCAGTATGGATTTGACGGCCCAGACTACACAGCGGAGGAGCAGGGAGAGGTAAAGATTGCAAATGCTGGGGCCCTGCCCAAGCAAGGGGGGCCACTCGTGGGCGTCGGTACTGGCACTGGGCCCCTCATAGTACGACGGTGTGTCTGACGGCGGGTGTGCACCACCACCATCAGAGACACTTGATTGCACTATGAGGGACCCTGTGCCAGTGCCCGCGCCCAAGAGTCGGCCTACCCACCTGTCCAGGGCAACGGCACTTGCACGGTGTCGTGCGCTAGGTGGTAACCTCGGCCATGGGGGGGGAGGCAGCACAGTTAGGGAGTTTTAGAAAGTGGCATATGTTGATGTTGGACATTCAGCTGATGCAAAAGGTGAAATAGGTCAAGTCCCAGGAAGAGGTGGACCAAAGCAAGCCATTTTTCTGTCACCCTATGTGTCATCAGGGGAAGGTGGGACAAAATCCTTGGAAACCCATGCGTGGTTCATTTTAATGAAGGTTAGATCATCCACATTTTGGGTTGACAGACGGGTCCTTTTTTCTGTCAGGATTGATCCAGCTGCACTGAAGACTCTTTCCGATAGCACACTTGCAGCTGGGCAAGCGAGCTCCTGTAAGGCATATTGTGCCAATTCAGGCCAGGTGTCCAGTTTAGCGGCCCAATAGTCAAAGGGGAATGACCTGTGTGGGAGAACATCGATATGGGAGGAAAAGTAGTTTGTAACCATAGTTGACAACTGCTGTCTCCTGTCACTTTCCATCGATGCAGTATTACCAGTTGTGTGAGCGGTACTTGAAAAATCAGTCCACAACATTGTCATGAAACCCCTGTCTCCAACGCCACTTCTGCTGTGTGCACCACGAACACCTCTGCCAAGCTGCCCCCGGCCCGTACGGCTCGTGTGAGAACCATCACCGCTGCTGTGTGCTGGGAATGCCTCAAGCAACCGATTTACCAGAGTTGCTTGTTTATTAGCCAATATTAGGTCAAGGTTCTCCTGTGGCATGATGTTTTGTAATTTGCCTTTATAGCGTGGATCCAGGATGCTGGCCAACCAGTAGTCGTCATCGTTCATCATTTTGGCAATGCGGGGGTCCCTTTTTAGGATCTGCAAGGCATAATTTGACATGTGGGCCAATGTTCCCGGTGTCAATGATGCACTGCGAGTGCTGGTTGGAGGAGCACTTTCTGGCAAATCCACATCCCTCCAGTCATGCACAAACCCTGTACCAGACCTTGCCACGCCAACATTTTCACTTGCCCCACGAGATGCATCCTCCTCCCCTAAGTAATCATCCCCATCATCCTCATCCTCCTCTTCTTCCTCCACCTCATCCAGGAGAGTTCCCTGAGCAGACAATGGCTGAATGTCATCAAGGATTCCCTCCTCCTCTTCCTCCTCATCAACATTGGCTGCAGAAGCCTGCTCCTTAAGGTGCGTCAAAGTTTGCATGAGCAGACGCATAAGGGGGATGCTCATGCTTAGGATGGCGTCGTCTGCACTTACCAGCCGTGTGTATTCCTCAAAACACTGAAGGACTTTACAGAGGTCTTTCAGCTTCGACCACTGCACACCGGTCAACTCCATGTCTGCTCTCAAAGTGCCTGGCCGTGTATCCTCCCACAAATGCATTATGGCCTGCCTCTGCTCGCACAGCCGCTCCACCATGTGCAGGGTGGAGTTCCACCTTGTTGCAATGTCGATAATGAGGCGGTGGTTGGGAAGGTGGAGCAATCGCTGCAGCTTCTGCATACGAACGGAGTGTACAGGCGACCGGCGGATGTGCGCGCACAGTCTTTGCACCTTCTGGAGCAGGGCTGTTAACTCTGGATAATTTTTGAGGAAGCACTGCACCACCAGGTTCAAGGTGTGAGCCAAGCAAGGTATGTGTCTGAGTTTTGAAAGGGCTATGGCTGCCACAAAATTACGGCCGTTATCACTAACTACCTTGCCTGCCTCAAGATGTACACTGCCCAGCCATGACTCAGTTTGTCGCTGAAAGTACTCGGCCAGCACCTCGGCGGTGTCTGTCGCCCAAACACATCATCTGCAACACAGCCTGCTGACGCTTTCCACTAGCTGCTCGATAGGGGGACACCTCGTGTGCAACAGTGGCAGCTACAGATGGAGTGCTCGTACGACTGCGCTCTGTGGACGAGCTTTCGCTTCTGGAGGAGGAGGAGGAGGAGGGTCGAACGCCTACAGCCAACTGTTTCCTATACCGTGGGCTAGGCAGCACTGTTCCACCACCGCTGTCCCCTGTGGACCCTGCATCCACCACATTAACCCAGTGCGCAGTGATGGACACGTAACGGCCCTGGCCATGGCGACTGGACCATGCATCAGTTGTGAGGTGCACCTTTCCGCTCACTGACTGCTTGAGTGCATGGACAATGCGGTCTTTCACATGATGGTGGAGGGCTGGGATGGCTTTGCGAGAGAAGAAGTGGCGACTGGGTAGGTCATAGCGTGGTACTGCATAGGCCATGAGTTCGCGGAAAGCTGCGCTTTCCACCAACCGAAAGGGCATCATCTCAAACGAGATTAGTTTGGCAATGTGGGCGTTCAAACCCAGTGTATGCGGATGAGAGACTGAGTACTTTCTTGACCTACTCATAGTGTCTGGGAGGGTGAGCTGGACTTGAGAGCTGCATATGGTGGAAGTAGCGGTGGACAGGGCGGACTGAGAGAGGGTTGATGATGGTGATGGAGTTGGTGTTTTTTCTGATGGCCTAGAATCAGTCTTTCGTTGATATAACAGTGGGATTCCCTGACTGCTGTGGCCTTGCAACGACACCTCAACATTTGCTGCTGTGCTAACCGGTGGGCTTACAGTGGGGGAAACAATGTAGCGTTGCTGACTACCTTCGTTGTGATCAGTTGCACATGTGGCACTTGAGGTTTGGTGTTGTGTCCACGCTTGCAAGTGCATGCTGTTTAAATGTCTAAGCATGCAACTGGTATTCAAATTTTTCAGATTTTTCCCTCGGCTAAAGGTCTTTGCGCACTTCTTACAGATAACCTTGGCCTGATCATGAGGATTTTGTTCAAAAAAGTGCCACACTGCACTCTTCCTACTTTGGCAGACATTTTGCGGCCTAGCACGCTGTGATCTTTTGACCCTCTGGACAAGCTGTCCAGCAACTCTTTTGATTTTTGGAATCTGTCTTTGGAGTGCTCCGGGCCTGCCGGATAACAGCTGTTGCGATGTCGATGTCTGCTGTGGATGCTCCTCATCTGAGCTATTGGAAGCAGCACCCTCTTCCCCCAATGGATGCCAATCTGGGTCAACAACTGGGTCATCCATCACCTCCTCTTCAATGTCATGTGCACCTTCCTCTGTGTCACCGTGTATGGTGGTATAGAGTGCGGGAAGGGGTACCTGAGTCTCATCAGGGTCAGAATCTGGCTCTGTACACTGCGAGGACAATGTAGTGCTCTGAGTGAATGTACCAGCAGAATCATCCATCAGCGGCTGTGCATCAGTGCACTCCATGTCAGATTCATCTTGGCCTGGTTAATTCACCATTTCACTTGATAATCCAGGCATGGTATGTGACAACAGCTCCATGGAGTAATCAGTAGTATGGCCTGCGTCATCCTTCAATCTTGGTTGGGGTGAAGGACACAAGGAAAGGTGTGGTTCATGAACATGAGCCTCCAATGAAGACTCAGTGCTTTTACTTTTTACAACTGAAGAAGAGGAGGTGATAGAGCTGGAGGCTGAGTCAGCAATGTAAGACAAAACTTTTTCCTGATGCTCTGGCTTTAAAAGCGGTTTGCCAACTCCTAGAAAACTAAGCCTTCGAAGCCTTATGGAGCCAGACGATGACGCAGGCTCAACACCTCCTGCATTCGGTCCTATTTTGCTCTTGCCACTACCATCAGATCCACCACCAACACCATCATTACCAGCTGGCAACCCCCGCCCAATTCCACGGCCTCTTCCACCAGCCTTCCTCATTTTTGGTAAAAATGTAGACAAAATCCAACAAACTATATAGTAATGTAAAACAAGGTACAAGCTGTCTATAGGACAGGGGAGATTTTGAATTTCTTCTCACACTAGTGGACACTGGACACTTTGGGATTGTGTAAGGCCCAATGAATATCTGAGCGCTATGTGACAGGCTCGATGGCACAGCTGTGACCAAAGTGACTAGAGGATAAGTGAGATTTTGAATTTCAGCAGACACTTGTGGACACTGGACACTTTTGGATTGTGTGAGACCCAATGAATATCTGAGCGCTATGTGACAGGCTCAATGGCACTGCTGTGACCAAAGTGACTAGAGGATAAGTGAGATTTTGAATTTCTTCTCACACTAGTGGACACTGGACACTTTTGGATTGTGTGAGGCCCAATGAATATCTGAGCGCTATGTGACAGGCTCGATGGCACTGCTGTGACCAAAGTGACTAGAGGATAAGTGAGATTTTGAATTTCTTCTCACACTAGTGGACACTGGACACTTTTGGATTGTGTGAGGCCCAATCAATATCTGAGCGCTATGTGACAGGCTCGATGGCACTGCTGTGACCAAAGTGACTAGAGGATAAGAGATTTTGAATTTCTTCTCACACTAGTGGACACTTTTGGATTGTGTGAGGCCCAATGAATATCTGAGCGCTATGTGACAGGCTCGATGGCACAGCTGTGACCAAAGTGACTAGAGGATAAGGGAGATTTTGAATTTCTGCAGACACTTGTGGACACTGGACACTTTTGGATTGTGTGAGGCCCACTGATATCTGAGCGCTATGTCACAGGCTCGATGGCACAGCTGTGACAAAAGTGACTAGAGGATAAGGGAGATTGGATTGCTTTTAAAAAAGCAGTTTGCAGAGCAGTGGGTAAACAGCAATGCCAGCCTGTCAGGAAGCCTTAAAAGGCAGCCCAACAACCAACACCACTGATACACCACAATATAGCCTCCCCTTGCACTGCACACAGTGACTGGTGTGTTGTGCAGGCCAAATCGCTAGCAGCAGAAGCAGTTTTTTTTGTCTTCTTCCCTGCCTAACGCTCTCCCTACAGAATCAGCAGCAACCTCTCCCTATACTGAGATCGGCAGAAGTAAGATGGCGGTCGGCGTGCACGCCCTTTTATACCCCCTGTGACGCCCACCAAAGCAAGCCAATCACTTGCATGCCCTTCTGAAAGATGGTGGTGACCCGTGCCTATGTCATCACGTTGCCCACAGTGTCCGTGGATCCTGATTGGCTGAAAAAGAGCGCAAAACAAACTTTTGAAACGTGACTTTGGCGGGTAAGTCGCCGACCTCGTGGCCGACCTCATCCTAGGGTCGGGTTTCGTTTCATGAAACCCGACTTTGCCAAAAGTCGGCGACTTTTGAAATTTTTCGACCCGTTTCGATCAACTCTAGTCACTACACCACATAGTATATATTGTGAGGATTGACAAGTCTACAGTCACATAAAATAGCTACATACTTGTACCCCAAGACTGGACAGCCCCTAGTCTAAGAAATGTAAGTTTGCATGAGATTTCGCCTCTAACTGCAGGATCAGACTATGCAGAGTTTGCTTTTACTCTCTGTTGAGACTCAGGTCCCCATAGAAGCTTTATAGACAAAAATGTTATACATTCTTATTAAAACTATTCCAAAAGTTGACACTTTTTTAATTTCAGACTAATTAGAGCCATATCAAAATTTGTGACAACAGTGAATATACAGTATCCTTCAAGCATAAGATTTAGCTCGCACACACATTTTGTTTCTTTTCATGTGTTATATACTGTACATTATGAAATCCTGGAAATGAAACAAAAACATTACAATTTACAAAGTGACGAAATACCTTCAGAACAATATAAAAAAGGCTGATCCGACAATCCAGCAATATCTCGCATGTCATGGTCGAGGTTTAATACAGCACATTTGTGATGAGCTGTGTAGCTATATTTAAACCTTTATAATGTTCTTATTTGTTGATGGTCACAGCCATTTTCAGCCATGGAATGAGCTCCTCAATGCGTCTCTCAAATCCTTTGGCCATATAGTTTCTAGGTTTAGCACGATGTGAGCACATTAGCTCATATTCTGCACATCTGATCTCTCTTAGTGGACATTTAATCAAAGACATTTAATCAAATGCTCAATTGTCAAAATGTGACTCCATAGATCTTGTTATACACCTGTCCTTGATCTGTGCTTTGCTTCATTCACCCCAGACCGCTAAACTCTGTAGTGCTCCATGTCGGGCTTTGTAGTTGGCCTGGCATGCTCCTATGTGATTATCTGCCTGTGAAGCGCCCATCAGGGCCGTGGGGTACCTGGAATCGGACCAAACAGTTCTATGGGGGAGGTCACGAGGCCGTGATAAGTTTCTGTGGCCCTGGCCGTGTCATAAAATTCAGGATAATTATGTGGTGTTTGGTCGTGACGCCACCCATGGTGTTCAGCAATGGGTGGCCGACGCTGCGGTTTTGGTCCACTGGGGCTGATGGTGACGCAGCAAAGATGGTTCAGCTCTCCACGGGTAGATCGGGGCCCAGGGCAAATACACTGCTCAAAAAAATAAAGGGAACACTCAAATAACACATCATAGACCTGAATGAATGAAATATTCTCATTGATTACTTTGTTCTGTACAAAGTTGAATGTGCTGACAACAAAATCACACAAAAATCATCAAAGGAAATAAAATTTATTAACCAATGGAGGCCTGGATTTGGAGTCACACACAAAATTAAAGTGGAATGTAATGTCCTTAAAACAAGTCAAAATGATGCTCAGTATTGTGTGTGGCCTCCATGTGCCTGTATGATCTCCCTACTGTACAATGCCTGGGCATGCTCCTGATGAGGCGGCGGATGGTCTCTTGAGGGATCTCCTCCCAGACCTTGACTAAAGCATCCGCCAACTCTGTGGTGCAACGTGAAGGTGGTTGGAGCAAGATATTATGTCTCAGTGGCTCAGTGGTTCAGTGGTTAGCACTGCAGACTTGCAGGGCTGGGGTCCTGGGTTCAAATCCCACCAAGGACAACATCTGCATGTACAAAATCTGTTCTCCCCGTGTTTGTGTGGGTTTCCTCTGGGTACTCCAGTTTCCTCCCACATTCCAAAGACATACTGATAGGGAATTTAGATTGTGAGCCCCATTGGGGACAGCGATGCTAATGTGTGCAAACTGTAAAGTGCTGCGGAATATGTTAGCGCTATATAAAAATAAAGATTATTATTATGCGGGAACTGCTGACACACTCTAGCCACATGAGATCTGGCATTGTCCTGCATTAGGAGGAACCCAGGGCCAACCAAACCAGCATATGGTCTCATAAGGGGTCTGAGGATCTCATCTCGGTACCTAATGGCAGTCAGCCTACCTCTGGCGAGCACATGGAGGGCTGTGCGGCCCTCCAAAGAAATGCCACCCCACACCATTACTGACCCACTGCCAAACTGGTCTTGCTGAAGGATGCTGCAGGCAGCAGATTGCTCTCCACAGCATCTCCAGACTCTGTCACATGTGCTCAGTGTGAACCTGCTTTCATCTGTGAAGAGTACAGGGTGCCAGTGGCAAATTTGCCTATCCTGGTGTTCTGTGGCAAATGCAAAGAGTACTGCACGGTGTTGGGCTGTGAGCACAACCCTCATCTGTGGATGTTGGGCCCTCAGACCATCCTCATCGAGTCAGGTTCTAACCGTTTGTGCAGACACATGCACATTTGTGGCCTGCTGGAGGTCATTTTGCAGGGTTCTGGCAGTGCTCCTCCTGTTCCTCCTTGCACAAAGGCGGAGGTAGCGATCCTGCTGCTGGTGATGAGGAGAGCCTTAAGTTCAAATACTTAATTAACCTCAAGTATATTATTTCACCTTACATGAGCTTTTTCAGATCAAAGTGTGACACTAAAGATGGCTGCCATCTCCTGCTTGCCTCATGCCATATGCCTATGGAACTGGAATTTCCTGTTTGGCTAAACCACCATGTACTCCATGGATCCACCCATGATGATGCCCACTGTGATGACCTCATGGACCAACCCAGCCTGATGACCTCATGGATCCACCCGGACTAGCTCACTGCCAACCCACTATCACTTATGCAAATAAAGTCCGTGGAGCCTCATTTAAGCATCTCAAACACAGGACTAGCCAGATCTTCCTCCAGGGAAGGACCCAGCCAAGGAATGGCTCCTTTCGGAAACCACCATTACCACCATATTAAGTGGCCCTTTAAGTCAATATCCAGCTCTTTATGAGTTTACAGATATGACAAGGGAAATACCAAGGCCAGGTACCCATCCACAGACAGCTGTTTCGGGGTGTTGCCCCTCATCAGTGTGGAGTAGGATTCTGGCTAGGTGGGAGCAATGCCTAGCCAAATATTCAAATAAAGTCCGCGGAGCCTCATTTAAGAGTCTCAAACATGGGACTAGCCAGATCCTCCTCCAGGGAAGGACCCAGCCAAGGAGTGTATTTCCCAGGGAGCAAAGCACCTAGAATTTCACTGATTGAGCGCCTTTGCCGGCTGCTGCAGTGTTTTCTTTGACTGGTCTCCCTGAGGTCAGTGATTGTTTCGTTATGTTGGTCTACTAGGCATTGCTCCGCCAGAATCCTACTCCACACTGATGAGGGGCAACACCCCGAAACAGCTGTCTGTGGATGGATACCTGGCCTTGGTATTTCCCTTGTCATATCTGTAAACTCGTAAAGAGCTGGATATTGACTTAAAGGGCCACTTAATATGGTGGTAATGGTGGTTTCCGAAAGGAGCCACTCCTTGGCTGGGTCCTTCCTTGGAAGAAGATCTGGCTAGTCCCATGTTTGAGACTCTTAAATGAGGCTCCACTGACTTTATTTGCATATTTGTATTTCCCAGGGAGCAATGCACCTAGGATTTCACTGATTGAGCGCCTTTGCCGGCTGAAGCAGTGTTTTCTTTGACTGGTCTCCCTGAGGTCAGTGATTGTTTCGTGATGTTAACCCACTCTCAATGGAATACATCCGAGCACTCCCATTTTAGAGTTAACCGAGCCCCCTTACAAGGGACATATTTACCTATGTGTGAATCAATAAACTCTCTCACTCTTGCTTTCTTGGAGCTATGCCATAGATTGATCAAAGAGAGATTACATCCGACTGTGTGTGGTGTGTTTCTTTTAGTGACCACTGATCAATACCCATTGGGCCAGGGGCAGGCAACTATTGAACATTATTTATTGTTCAACCTAACACTGGGTTGTTGCCCTCCTATGGTCCCCTCCACGTCTCCTGGTTTACTGGCCTGTCTCTTGTTATCGCCTCCAGACTCTGGACACTACGCTGACAGACACAGCAAACCTTCTTGCCACAGCTCGCATTGATGTGCCATCCTGGATGAGCTGCACTACCTGAGCCACTTGTGTGAGTTGTAGAGTCCGTCTCATGCTACCATGAGTATGAAAGCACAACCAACATTCAAAAGTGACCAAAACATCAGCATTGGTACTGAGATGTGGTCTGTGGTCCCCACCTTCAGAACCACTCCTTTATTGAGTGTGTCTTGATAATTGCCAATAATTTCCATTTGTTGTTTGTTACATTTGCACAACAGCATGTGAAATTGATTGTCAATCAGTGTTGCTTCCTAAGTGGACAGTTTGTTTTCACAGAAGTTTGATTTACTTGGAGTTATATTCTGTTGTTTAAGTGTTCACTTTATTTTTTGGAGCAGTGTATATTTGATTGTTCAGATGGTAGTGAACATTGGGGTGCAGAGAATAAGTGAAGGACACAGAGAGGTTCAGTTTTCTTTGCATCTACTTTCAAGTATAAGGTAATCTGGGGTACCATTTACAGATGATGGATTGAGTCCAGCTTGCCTGGAGGCATTCAGGGGATCCGCCCTGCCAGGTGGGGTTGGGGACCTTCCTTCTGTGCTCTCTTTTTGGGTCCCTGCTGCTTGTAGCTAAGCTGCGTCCCTCTCCTGCGTGATGATTTCTAACCTGTATGGCAGACAGCGTGAGCCTATATCACGGGCACTGTCCTTTTCACTGTCAGCCCCGGGCTCTTGGTCTGCTGCCGTGCCTTCAGGTGTTCGGTGTGGCCAGGGAGCTTGAAGTCCCCTGCCCTCCAGATTCGGCTGACAGGGCATACAGCACACGCCTAGCCAAGGACTCTGGCGTTCCTTTTTATCAGCGCTCCGCTCTGGGTTCAGCTATACGCAATTTTAGTTCCCCAGAGCCCTTTTCTCTGCTTCTGTCTCTTCGCTCTCCACAGACCAACTGCCAACTCTCCTCTCTCATTGTCCTGTTACGAGCTCCAGCTGGCTCCCATTTCCATGACAACTCTCCTGTTTATTCTCTCAGCTGACTTCTTTCTGACTCACTAACCCCACCTGCTGGCCAGAATTTATAAGGAAGCTCCTCTTTCTGGCCTGGAGCAGGAATTGACATGTACACTGTGTTACCTGGCATGGGGACCCCCCCTGCCTCCAGGCATGACATCACCCCTTAGAGGGAGGCAAAATCACTGTGGCAACTGGACTCTGGGTTGCCACAACTGGGCCTATATAAGGCTCACCACGACACATACCTGTGTCTTAGTATGAAAACTTCAGTGCTACTAAGACTCTGAGTTTCTCTGTACATCGTGACCTGCTCTGCTGGCTGTCTGTGGTCTCTTGGATGTATCCTGCTGGCCTATAGTTTCCAGCATCCCAGCTGTCTGTCAGCGGTCTCCTAAATGTGTCCTACCTGCCTGCAGTTTACAACTTCTTACTTGCCTGTCCACAGTCGCCTGGACATCTCTTTCCTGCGATTTCCAGCACCCTAGCTGCCTGTCAACGTTCTCCTGGACGGCTCCAGCCCGTCAGTGGTTTCCAGCATCCCAGCTTCTTTTTCGTTTTCTCCTGGATGTTTCCTGCCTTCTTGAGGTTTCCAGCTTCACAGCTGCCTATCTGTAGTCTCCTGGATGGCTCCTGCCTGCAGTTTCCTATCTGTCTGTCCATGGTCTCCCACCTGATGCGATTTCCAGTGTTGCAACTATACATGTCCTACTTGCCTCACTAGATTGCTTTCTTAACAGCACCAGCTTCACTCTCCTATCTCAGTAATGGGTGAGTCTGTCTTCAATGAAAACATATTTTACCCATAAATTGAGAGTGAAAAATAAATCCAGGAGGAGAAAGATAAGATATATTATAAAGTTGCTTATTTTCATGTGTATGTTTGATTTCTGAAATACAAATTGAAATGACGGTTACATTTTAGAAGAATATTTAGAATTGAAAGTCCTCAATGGTTAATACCTTTTAATGGCTAACTGAAAAGATGGTAACAAGTTGCAAGCTTTCCAGACTACGCAGGTCACTTAATCAGGCTGGACTAATACAAACTCTGAAGGATAACATATTTATACAAAAGACAGCACAGAAATAACCCAATAGCTAAGACAAGTGATGTGAAATGGAATAGTCATTATTGGGGAGTGATAAACATAAATATTGGAACAGTTCATAGATAAGCAGTGTGAGGATTTTATTGCCCTCTGTCTGGTTCTGTGTTGTGATGACCCCAGAAGGTCTAAAGAGCAAATTCCTTAATTGATGTAATAACACATAAATCCATGCGACACATTCATTGCTGCACTGAATGTTTGGAAAGTTTTCATAAATTTGTACTCTGAGATTCTTCTTTCTCTCTGAGAATTGATGTCACCTTTTAATACAAGTAATTTAATGTCCATCATGCTATGGCCAGGGATACAAAAATGTTTTGCCACAGGTAGATCCATTCTTTTTTCTCTTAATGTGTGACGATGAGAATTCATCCTTGTTCTCAGTTTTTGCCCTGTCTCACCCACATACAGACCCCCAATTGGACATTTAGTACAAATAATTAAGTACACCACATTAGATGTGATGCAGCTGAAATTACCTGGGATCGTGAAAAGTCGAAGGCTGACTGAAACACGAAACCCAATGCAAGTCAATGGGGAACCAAGGTAGGCAGTGAGTGGAGGACAGGAAACACACCTACAGTGCCCATTTTAATGCCAAAAACATCAATTCTTATTACTTAAGCTCGTCAACCTTAATTTACTTTATAATAATAGTTAGGCATTGAAAACTGGGGGTTATTTGGCTAAAGTAGTGGGGGGGGGTAGGGCTGGCTCCAGATTTTCATGGGCCCTGGGCCAAAGAGTGTCATTGGGCTCCTTTAACACATGCCACAATTCATGATCCTCTGATATGGCAGAGAAATAGCGGTAGAGTACAATGAAAAATACTTCACTTCTTACATCTCATGACTGATATCCATTTTAAATTATCCAATAGCTCCAAAAACGGACAGTATATTACTCCATACAGTATTATGACCACTGCATAGTGCGCTATACAGAGTAATGAGGCCCATATACACTCACTGGCCACTTTATTAGGTACACCATGCTAGTAACGGGTTGGACCCCCTTTTTGCCTTCAGAACTGCCTCAATTCTTCGTGGCAGAGATTCAACAAGGTGCTGGAAGCATTCCTCAGAGATTTTGGACCATATTGACATGATGGCATCACACAGTTGGCGCAGATTTGTCGGCTGCACATCCCTGATGCGAATCTCCCGTTCCACCACATCCCAAAGATGCTCTATTGGATTGAGATCTGGTGACTGAGGAGGCCATTTGAGTACAGTGAACTCATTGTCATGTTCAAGAAACCAATCTGAGATGATTCGAGCTTTATGACATGGCGCATTATCCTGCTGAAAGTAGCCATCAGATGTTGGGTACATTGTGGTCATAAAGGGATGGACATGGTCAGCAACAATACTCAGGTAGGCTGTGGCGTTGCAACGATGCTCAATTGGTACCAAGGGGCCCAAAGAGTGCCAAGAAAAAATTCCCCACACCATGACACCACCACCACCAGCCTGAACCGTTGATACAAGGCAGGATGGATCCATGCTTTCATGTTGTTTACGCCAAATTCTGACCCTACCATCCGAATGTCGCAGCAGAAATCGAGACTCATCAGACCAGGCAACGTTTTTCCAATCTTCTACTGTCCAATTTCGATGAGCTTGTGCAAATTGTAGCCTCAGTTTCCTGTTCTTAGCTGAGAGGAGTGGTACCCAGTGTGGTCTTCTGCTGCTGTAGCCCATCTGCCTCAAAGTTCGACGCACTGTGCGTTCAGAGATGCTCTTCTGCCTACCTTGGTTGTAACGGGTGGCAATTTGAGTCACTGTTGCCTTTCTATCAGCTCGAACCAGTCTGCCCATTCTCCTCTGACCTCTGGCATCAACAAGGCATTTCCGGCCACAGAACTGCCGCTCACTGGATTTTTTTTCTTTTTCGGACCATTCTCTGTAAACCCTAGAGATGGTTGTGCGTGAAAATCCCAGTAGATCAGCAGTTTCTGAAATACTCAGACCAGCCATTCTGGCACCAACAATCATGCCACGTTCAAAGGCACTCAAATCACCTTTCTTCCCCATACTGATGCTCGGTTTGAACTGCAGGAGATTGTCTTGACCATGTCTACATGCCTAAATGCACTGAGTTGCCGCCATGTGATTGGCTGATTAGAAATTAAGTCTTAACACACAGTTGGACAGGTGTACCTAATAAAGTGGCCAGTGAGTGTATTTCTCCATACAGAATCATTGGTCCCATTTAATGTTCCATACAGTATATGATGAGCTCCACATAATGCTACAGTATATGTTGGTCCCCATGGATGAAGCTCCACTGTCTTATGGGCCCAAATAATGCTCCATATATAATGGGCCCCATTTCTAATGCTCCAGTGTATAATGGGCCCTGTAAATGCTGCTTCAGTGTCTGATGTCCACCTTTGGAATTCTCCAGTGTATGGTGGGCCTCCTATATCATTCTCCAGAGTATAGTGCTCCCCAAAAATTGCTGTCCCAACATTGAAAACAATTAAATAAGTCTCCTCACTAGGGAATCCCTGCACTAGTCTGGACTCCTCGTTGTCCCCATCTTCCATCTCACTGCACTTGGACTGTCTAGACAGAGGGCATACAAACATGATGTCATCGAGCTGTCTGACCAGAATGTCACTGTCAGGAAACGCAGAAGACGTCACGGCGGTGGAGCAGGGAGAGGTAAGTATTTGAACTTTGAAAGTGCTGTGATCCTGAGCAAGCAGGGGGGGCCCACTCTTCGGCGACGGCACTAGCACAGGGCCCCTCAGAGTACGGCGGTGTGTCTGACAGCGGATGGAGACACTTTTGCGTACTATGAGGGGTCCTGTGCCAGTGCCATCACCCATGAGTATGCCCCCCCCCACCTGCTCAAGGAACCTGCACTTTCATCTGCACCTTCCTCTTTGTCACCGTGTAAGGTGGAATAGTATGCCAGAAGGGGAACCTGAGTTTCACCAGGGTCAGATTCTGGCTGTGTAGAGTGCGAGGGGAATATAGTGGTCTGGGTCAATGTACCAGCAGAATCATCTAGCAGTGGCTGGGCATCAGTTCACTTGTGGCGCCCCCAGGAGTACGGTCGCCACAGTGGCATTACCTTCCTCCTAGGGAGTGTGATGTCATGCTTGGGAGCAATGAAGGATCTCTCTAGCAGCTAAACCAGCACACAACAGAGTTCCCACTACAGGCCAGCAGGGAGACCTTTGAACCTGACTGCTGAGGAGCTGCTCTCTGTGGTCGGGAGGAGGTAAGTTAGGGCAGTCTGTGAAGGGAAGGGGAAGTGTGTGGATGTGAGAAGGGGAGCTGGAGGATGAGCAGAGTTAAGGCTCACTACTAGCTGGAGCGCATGGTCCGGATTCTGGTCTCCGAGTTTGTAGGGACACTGACGGTCCTGCAGCAGAAACCTGAGGAAGTAGCAGCTGTAAATGCTCTGTTCCCAACTAAGGCTCGGAGGCCCCAGCAGCGACGTGTGTGAGCCAGAAGGAAAAGGCTATGGCTGCCTGCCATACGAGAAAGTTCCAAAAGAGAGTCAACAGGGGGAACCTCAGTGAGCTCAGTACTGTGAGTACCTCAGATAGGCGCTAGAACGGAGGCCACACTACCTATCTGCTGAGAGAGAATTCCAAATTTGCTTCCAGGCTGACCAACTCCTTCTCCATCTGTACTCTGGGTCCTGGACGGCACTTACCAAGTACAGGTAAAGGAACTGCACGTCTCTGTGTCTGTCATCTTTCTCCTGCGCCTGGCGCACGGCTCTGCTACATCCTGCACTGCACACCATCTACCAACTCTTTCATCTGCCCTGCGACTACAGGCCTACCTGTGCAGGGCTTCTACATCTTAGCTGCACCACAACATCTGTCCTAGGGAAGCGACACTGCAGCGTGGGTCAATCTGATCAGAAACCACAGGTGGCGTCACGTATCATTCACCTATAAACGTTTTTCACCCCTTTGCATGGACGCCCAGGGCCACGGAACGGGTCATCACCACCAACGTGACACATCCCTCTGAGACACCGGCCTGGTACCGATTAACCCCACTGCCCTGGCTGGCCACCCACACTCCATGTCAGATTCATCTTGGACTGGGGAATTCACGATTTGACTTGATAACCCAGGCATGGTATGTGAGAAAGAGCTACATGGACTAATGTGAAGTGTGGCCTGCTGCATCATTCACTTTTGGTGGGGGTGAAGGACACAAGGAAAGGGGTTCTTCCTGACCAAGAGCCAGCACTTGACGACTCAGTGCTTGCATTTTTTGAAACTTCAGAAGAGGAGGGCATATTTGCTGGAGTCTGTTTCAGCAATGTAAGCCAAAACCAGTTCCTGATGCTCCGGCTTTAAAAGTGGTTAATCTACTCCCAGAAAAGGTAGCCTTCCAGGCATTCGCGAGCCAGACCATGACACAGGCGCAACACCTCCTGCCTTAGCTGCTATTGTGCTTTTTCCACTACCAGAAGATGCACCACCACCATTAGCACCAGCTAGCCGCCCCACGCCCACATCCGCGGCTTCTTCCACCATGCTTCAAAATTTTGGAGAAAATGTACCCAAAATAACATCAGATATATGGTACTGTATCAGAAGCGTACAGCTCTATACAGTCAAAGGATAATTGTCAATCTCCCTATATATTCCATCAGTCACACAGAGACGCTCACAGGCTCAGTATGGATTAGACCAGTGGTCCCCAACCTTTTTTGCACCAGGGACCGGTTTCAAGCAAGACCATTCTTCCATGGCCCGGCAGGGCGGGGATGGAGGTGTGGCAGGGGCGGGGCTTTGGTCATAAGGGGGCGAGGCTATGGACGCAGTTGTAGTGTAGCAGTGCATACTTATAATTAAATAACATTTATAATGTGACTCAACTCACCATAGGTTTTGAATGAGTGCTCCATCACCCCCTTCTCCCCATCATTGCCTTCACCCCATCACTCCCTTCTCCCCATCATTGCCTTCACCCCATCACTCCCTTCTCCCCATCATTGCCTTCACCCCATCACTCCCTTCTCCCCATCATTGCCTTCACCCAATCACTCCCCTCTCCCCATCATTGCCTTCACCCCATCACTGCCATCTCTCCATCATTGCCTTCACCCCATCACTCCCTTCTCCCCATCATTGCCTTCACCCCATCACTCCCCTCTCCCCATCATTGCCTTTACCCCATCATTGCCTTCACCCCATCACTTCCGTCTCTCCATCATTGCCTTCACCCCATCACTGCCGTCTCTCCATCATTGCCTTCACCCCATCACTGCTGTCTCCCCATCATTGCCTTCACCCCATCACTCCCCTCTCCCCATCATTGCCTTCACCCCATCACTCCCTTCTCCCCATCATTGCCTTCACCCCATCACTCCCTTCTCCCCATCATTGCCTTCACCCCATCACTGCTGTCTCCCCATCATTGCCTTCACCCCATCACTGCCGTCTCTCCATCATTGCCTTCACCCCATCACTGCCGTCTCCCCATCATTGCCTTCACCCCATCACTGCTGTCTCCCCATCATTGCCTTCACGCCATCACTCCCCTCTCCCCATCATTGCCTTCACCCCATCACTGCTGTCTCCCCATCATTGCCTTCACCCCATCACTGCTGTCTCCCCATCATTGCCTTCACCCCATCACTCCCCTCTCCCCATCATTGACTTCACCCATCACTCCCCTCTCCCCATCATTGCCTTCACCCCATCACTGCTGTCTCCCCATCATTGCCTTCACCCCATCACTCCCTTCTCCCCATCATTGCCTTCACCCCATCACTGCTGTCTCCCCATCATTGCCTTCACCCCATCACTCCCCTCTCCCCATCATTGCCTTCACCCCATCACTCCCTTCTCCCCATCATTGCCTTCACCCCATCACTCCCGTCTCTCCATCACTCCCCTCATGGCCTTCTCCTCATGTCCCCATCTCCTCCAGGGCCAGGCTACACACACACACACACACACACACACACACACACACACACACACACACACACACACACGGCCAGGCTACACACACACACACACACACCACCTCTCACCTGTCCGCAGCATCGCCCACGCTTCCTCGCTCTGACACAGCAGCGGCGCGCTCCTCTCTGTGTCAGTCAGAGACAGGAAGCGCGGGCGGCGGGCAGGAAGCTGGACGCAGTGGACGGGTCCTTGCAGCTCCGCTCCTGCTATTCCCTCTTGCAGGCAGCGGAGCTGCTTGGATTGCTCCCTGGCCGCCGCTAAGAACTGCAGCACGCCGCCCCAGCCCCCGCTACGCCACTGACCGCCCCTGGCTCCCCTTGTGTCCGCGGACCGGCAAGGGCACTGCAGCGGCCCCGTGCTGGGCCGCGGACCGGCGGTTGGGGACCCCTGGATTAGACAAGAATATAAAAAGTAGAAAAAGTGTACAGTATCATCAGATAGCAGGTATATATAGTATAGTTTAAACATTCTAAATCTCCGTAGATATTTCAGGAGGCAGACACAGATGCTCTCAGGCTCAGTATGGATTACAACACAATATAAAAAGCCGTAAAACGGTAATGGATCTGAAGAGTACATCTGTACACAGTGTAGGGATCATTGTTGTCAATCTCAGTATTTATTTCCACAGTCAGAAAATAACTCTCACTTGGTCAGTTTGGATTAGACCAGAATATAAAAAGCAGGAAATGGGTAATGTATCACAATTTTTAAATGTACATCTAAATTGCAGGACTAACCCACAGACTGTCACACGCTCAGGATGGATCACACCACAATATAACAAGAAGATCCGCAGGAAATAATCACACATGTGAGACAATGTTCCAGGTGTCAATGATACACTTAGAGTGGTGGGTGGAGGAGGACTTCCTGGCAAAAAGGGTACAGTATCACCAGATGCCAGGTATATATAGCATATTTTAAACATTAAAAATGTACGTCAATATATCAGGCATAGTGTTGAGCCACCCCGCTAGTGTTCGAGTTCGTTTTGGTTCGTTGAACAGGAGGCAAGTTCGTCGAATGTTCGTCGAACGTTCGACGAACACCGTCGAACACCATTAAAAACAATGGCAGGCAAACACAAACACATACTAACACAAAGAAAACAATTACAAAACACCTTAAAAGGTGTCCCAAAGCAGACAAAATGCTCAGAATACAAAAATAACATATGGAAAAGGGCAACTACATATAGAAAAGAGGTGGAGGAGAAAAAGGAGGAGGAGGAGACACAGATATAGGCATGTCATGCTGGAATAAAAATGTAAAATACAAAAAAATAAATAAAAATCTGAAATCGAAGACGATCATATACCGTCGACTTCCCACCATAAATTATGCCAACTGCCGATCGGGCGGCGTTATTCCCACGAACCTCTGAACAGCGTCCATGAAGGCAAAGTGCTTTGTTTCCGGGGGCAGTATGGTTGCAAAGCTGAACCTTAAAGGAATGTCCAGAAGGGCACCACCAGGAGTGGAGCCTGCGGCTTAATTCGACTCCACCCGGGAAACCTCAACCATGCCAGCTACAGAAAAGATGGACAGATTGCAAGCTTTGTCGATTCAGTGGGTGGTGGTGGATGTCCGTTTTTAGTTGTGCTAGCGATTTGTCAGCTTAATTCCATTAATGAACGAGACTCCGGCATGCCCCCGCGGTACGTGTCAAGCTTACTAGAGGGGCACGCGAGATCGAGCAACAGGTCTGTCACGCCCTTACATGTCCGGGGCTGCATGCGCGCTAAACACTGAAAGGACCAGCGTGTGTCGCTTACAGGTGCAGATAACCTGCTGAACACCGTTAGTGATGGGGATCTGGGATTCCAATTCTTCCCCGCGAATGAGGATTTCCCAGTAAGTGCAGGTCAACCGGAATTCCGGAATTAGGCCTAACCGGCATTCCAGAAAGAATGGAAAAATTAAGTGTCCAAACCACAGGTGCTGTAGCTTGCTTAACAGCTGGGCTCTTATGCTGAGTAGCAAGCAGTTCTTACATGAACAGGCGGCATAGCTTGGTTCACGGGTGGGCTCCCCTGCTGAGCAGTAGACACCGGTACAAGTCCCAAAGTATTCACTGGGCTAAATGGAGTTAAAAAATGGTTCTTACATAAACAGGCGGCACAGCTTGGTTCACGGGTGGGCTCCTCTGATGAGTAGCAGACACAGTTACTAGGCCCAAAGTATTAACTGTGCTAAATGTAGTCAAAAACTGGTTCTTTCATAAACAGGTGGCATAGCTAGGTTCACTGGTGAGCTCCTCTGCTGAGTAGCAGACAGTGCTACAAGGCACTAAAAGATTTTCTGGACAAGATGCGGTAAAAAATTATTAGAAACACACACGGTGCAGCTCCTTGACAGGTGCACTACACCGCTGGCTACCAGACACCGCTACTATGCCATGAAACAGTCTATTAACATTGAAAACCATTATTGATGTGAAAATGAAGTTACACTTTTGGTGAACGAACCGTTCTCGAACGGAACCTCGAACAGTCGAATTTTAAGCAAAGTGTTCGAGTTCGACGAACGGCTCGAACACCGCCCAAAACAGCTGGAATTTTAACTTGGCGAACAGGTCGACTCGAACAACGCTCATCTCTAATCAGGAGGCAGACTCAGACGTTCTCAGACCCAGTATGGATTCGACAAGATTGTAGAAAGTTGAGAAAGGGTACAGTATCACCGAATAACAGGTATATATAGCATAGTTTACACATTAAAAATCTATGTCTATATATCAGGAGGCAGACTCAGACGGTCTCAGGCCCAGTATGGATTTGACACGATTGTAGAAAGTTGAGAAAGGGTACAGTATCACTGGATAGCAGGTATATATAGCATAGTTTAAACATTAAAAATCTGCGTGTATATTTCCGGAGTCCGACAAATACACTCACAGCAAGACAAGAATCTAAAAAGTAGAAAAAGGGTTATGTATTCGAAGCATACACCAGTATACACTGTTGGGGTATTTTTCAATCTTCATATATATTTCAGTCTCAGTAAGACAGTCCAGACTCTCCGCAAGAGGAAACGAGATGGATACAAGTACAGACGGAAAGTCGAGTGATTGCAGAAATTTGGGAATTACTAATCACGGGAAAAACTCCAGGGAGAATTCTCAGAGGCGATGCTGACCCTCAATTACGCTGTCTGTGGAGACAGCGAAAACAGTTCTTGTGAAGAAATGTTTGCTGTATCGCAGTACCATGGAACCCATCACTGTTACTCATCTCCATCAAATTGTGATCATAGGGAGTGATGTAGACATTGCCCTCACTGCCTATCATGATCTGTCAGGTAAGTTTGGAGTGCAAAAGACAGAAGCCACAGGCCGTAGGCGATTCTATTGGATTAGCATGAGAGGACACATTTAAAAATGTGTGCAGGAATGTCACACGTCTGTGAGTCGGAAAACCATGAAAGCTGATGATAAACCAACACTGCATCTCATTGTGAGTCGACGTCCATAACAAATGGAAGCCATTGATCATCTGAAGATAGAGCCCAGCAGGACAGGGCATAGCTACGTCTTAACCATCATCTATCATTTCACCAAATTTGTATTGGCAGTCCCAGTGAAGTATTTAACTGGCCAGACTACACAGTGGTGGAGCAGGGAGAGGTAAGTATTTCAAGTGCTGGTGCCCTGAGCAAGCAGGGGGGGCCCACTCGTGGCCGGTGGTACTGGCACAGGGCCCCTCATAGTACGCCGGTGTGTTTGACAGCGGGTGTGCACCCCCACCATCAGAGACACTTGATTGTACAATGAGGGACCCTGTGCCAGTGCCGTTGCCCAAGAGTGGGCCCACCCACCTGTCCAGGGCAACGGCACTTGCACGGGTGCGTGCACCAGGTGGTGACCCCGGCCTTGTGGGGGGAGACAGCCCAGTTAGGGAGGTGGAAAAAATGGCATATGGTGATGTTGGACATTCAGCAGCTGCAAATGGAGTAATTGGAGAAGTCCGCGGAAGAGGAGGACAAAAGCGAGCCATTTTTCTGGCAACCTACGTGTCAGCAGGGGAGGGTGGGACAAAATCCTTAGAAACCCATGCATGGTTCATTTAATGAAGGTTAGATCATCAACATTCTGGGTCGACAGACAGGTCCTTTTTTCTGTCAAGATTGATCCAGCAGCACTGAAGACTCTTTCAGATAACACACTAGCAGCAGGGCAAGCGAGCTCCTGTAAGGCATATTGTGCTAATTCAGGCCAGGTGTCAAGTTTACTGGCCCAATAGTCAAAGGTGAATGACCGGTGAGGGAGAGCATCGATATGGGAGGAGAAGTAGTTTGTTACCATAGTTGACAACTGCTGTCTCCTGTCACTTTCAATCGATGCAGTATTACCAGTCGTGTGAGCGGTACTTGAAAAATCAGTCCACAACATGGTCATGAAACCCCTGTGTCCAACGCCACTTCGGCTGTGTGCACCACGAGCACCTCGTCCATGTTGCCCCCTACGGCTCGTGGGAGAAACATCACCGCCGCTGTCTGCTGGGAATGCCTCAACCAACTGGTTTACCAGAGTTGCTTGTTTGTTAGCCAATATTACCTCTAGGTTCTCCTGTGGCATGATGTTTTGGAATTTGCCTTTATAGCGTGGATCCAGGATGCCGGCCAACCAGTAGTCGTCATCGTTCATCATTTTGGCAATGCGGGGGTCCCTTTTTAGGATCTGCAATGCATAATCAGACATGTGGGCCAATGTTCCAGGTGTCAATGACGCACTGCGAGTGCTGGGTGGTGGAGCACTTTCTGGCAAATCAACATCCCTCAAGTCACGCACAAACCCTGTACCTGACCTTGCCACGCCAACATTTTGTCTTGCCCCCTGAGAAGCATCCTCCTCCCCTAAATAATCATCCCCAACATCCTCCTCCTCCTCCTCTTCCTCTTCTTCCTCCACCTCGTCCAGGAGAGTTCCCTGAGCAGACAATGGCTGACTGTCATCAAGGCTTCCCTCCTCATCTTTCTCCTCATCTACCTCGGCTGCAGATGCCTGCTCCTTAATGTGCATCAAAGTTTGCATGAGCAGACAAATAAGTGGGATGCTCATGCTTATGATGGCATCGTCTGTGCTTACCAGCCATGTGCATTCCTCAAAACACTGATGGACTTTACAGAGGTCATTCAGCTTCGACCACTGCACACCAGACAACTCCATGTCTGCCCGCAAACCGCCTGACCGTGTATCCTCCCACAAATGAATTACAGCCTGCCTCTGTTCGCACAGCCTCTGAACCATGTGCAGAGTGGAGTTCCACCTTGTTGCAACATCGATAATTAGGCGGTGCTTGGGAAGGTGGAGCAATCGCTGCAGCTTCTGCATACGACTGGAGTGTACTGGCGACCGGCGGATGTGCGAGCACAGTCTTCGCACCTTATGGAGCAGGGCTGTTAACTCCGGATAATTATTGAGGAAGAACTGCACCCCCAGGTTCAAGGTGTGAGCCAGGCAAGGTATGTGTCTGAGTTTTGAAAGGGCTATGGCTGCCACAAAATTTCGGCCGTTATCACTAACTACCTTGCCTGCCTCAAAATGTAGACTGCCCAGCCATGACTCAGTTTGTCACTGCAAGTAGTCGGCCAGTACCTCCGCGGTGTGTCTGTTGTCACCCAAACACATCATCTTCAACACAGCCTGCTGACGCTTACCACTAACTGTTCGATAGTGGGACACCTCGTGTGCAACACTGGCAGCTGCGGATGGAGTGCTCGTGCAACTGTGCTCTGTGGATGAGCTTTCTCTTCTGGAGGAGGAGGAGGAGGGTCGAACGCCTACAGCCAACTGTTTCCTATACCATGGGCTAGGCAGCACTGTCCCACCGCCGCTGTACCCTGTGGACCCTGCATCCACCACATTAACCCAGAGCGCAGTGATGGACACGCAACAGCCCTGGCCATGCCTACTGGACCATGCATCTGTTGTGAGGTGCACCTTTCCACTCACTGTTGCTTGAGTGCATGGACAATGCGGTCTTTCACATGCACGTGGAGGGCTGGGATGGCTTTTCTTGAAAAGAAGTGCCGACTGGGTAGGTCATAGCGTGGTACTGCGTAGGCCATGAGCTCGCGGAAAGCTTTGCTTTCAACCAACCGGTAGGGCATCATCTCTAACGAGACTAGTTTGGCAATGTGGGCATTCAAAGCCAGTGTACGCGGATGAGAGGATGAGTACTTTCTTGTCCTACTCAGAGTCTCTAGTAGGGTGAGCTGGACTTGAGAGCTGCATATGGTGGAGCTAGCGGTGGACATGGCGGACTGAGAGAGGGTTGGTGATGGTGTTGCTGATGGCCTAGATTCAGTCTTTCGTAGCAATAACATTGTGATTCCATGACTGATTTGCCCTTGCGACGACACCTCGACATTTGCTGCTGGTGGTGTGCTAACCGGTGGGCTTACAGTGGGGGAAGCGATGTAGCGTTGCTGACTACCTTCATTCGGAGCAGGTGCACATGTGGGACGTGAGGTTTGGTAGTCTGTCCACGCTTGCAAGTGCATGGTGGTTAAATGTCTAAGTATGCAACTGGTATTCAAATTTCTCAGATTTTTACCTCGGCTAAAGGTCTTTGCGCACTTCTTACAGATAACTTTTGCCTTCCACGCTGTGCTAATTTGACCATCCGGCCAAACTGTCCTGCAACTCTTTTGGTTTTTGTAACACGTTTTTGGACTGCTACGGTCCTGCCAGATAACATCTGTTGCGATGTCATTGCCTGCTGCGGATCCTCCTCCTCCTCTTCTGAGCTATTGGCAGCGGCACCCTCTTCCCCCAATGGATGCCAATCTGGGTCAACAACTGGGTCATCCATCACCTCCTCTTCAATTTCATGTGCACCTTCCTCTGTGTCACCGTGTAAGGTGGTATAGTATGCAGGAAGGGGAACCTGAGTTTCATCAGGGTCTGATTCTGCCTCAGTACACTGCGAGGACAATGTAGTGCTCTGAGTGAATGTACCAGCAGAAAAATCTAGCAGTGGCTGTGCATCAGTGCACTCCATATCAGATTCATCTTGGACTGGGGAATTCACAATTTGACTTGATTACCCAGGCATGGTATGTGAAAGGAGCTCCATGGAGTAATCGGTAGTGTGGCCTGCCGCATCCTTCACTTTTGGTAGGGGTGAAGGACGCAAGGAAAGGTGTTGTTCCTGACCAGGAGCCTTCACTGATGACACAGTGCTTTTATTTTTTGAAACTTTAGAAGAGGAGGCGAGAGAGCTGGAGGCTGTGTCAGTAATGTAAGCCAAAACTTGTTCCTGAAGCTCCGGCTTTAAAAGCGGTTTGCCTACTCCCAGAAAAGTGAGCCTTCGAGGCCTTGTGGAGCCAGACGATGACGCAGGCTCAACACCTCCTGTGTTAGGTGCTATTGTGCTTTTGCCACTGCCAACAGATGCACCACCAACACCACCACCATCAGGACCAGCTGGCAACCCCCGCCCACTTGACCATCCGTCAAGATCCGCCGTTAATACAAGTCAATGGGGAAAAAAACGGATCCACGAAGAAAAATGGCGGATCCGTTTTTTTTGCAAAACGGCGGCTTTTGACTGATGGGGAAAAACGGATGTGTGAAACAGGCCTAACAGGCTGAAATTGGAAGGTGTATGACACGGTGGAGGGTGTATGTAGCATTGGTGAGTAGAGCTGAGTGAAACGGGTCGAAAAATTTCAAAAGTCGCCGACTTTTGGTAAAGTCGGGTTTCATGAAACGAAACCCGACCCTAGGGTGAGGTCGGCCACGAGCTCGGCGACTTTAGCGCCAAAGTCGCGTTTCAAAAGTTTGTTTTCCGCCCTTTTTCAGCCAATCAGGATCCATGGACACTGTGGGCAACGTGATGACATAGGCAGGGGTCACCACCATCTTTGAGAAGGGCATGCAAGTGATTGGCTTGCTTTAGGGGGCGTCACAGGGGGTATAAAAGGGCGTGCATGCCGACCGCCATGTTACTCATGCTGATCTCAGAATAGGGAGAGCTGCTGCTGCTGCTACTACTGATTCTGTAGGGAGAGCGTTAGGCAGGGAAGAAGACACCAAAGACTGCTTCTGCTGCTAGCGATTTTGCCTGTACAACACACCAGTCACTGTGTGTGCAGTGCAAGTGGAGGCTATATTTTGCTGGATCAGCTGTGTTGGTTGTTAGGCTGCCTTATAAGGCTTCCTGATAGCTGCATTGCTGTTTTCCCACTGCTCTGCAAACTGCTTTTTTAAAAGCAATCCAAATTTTTTTTTTGTCCTGGTGAGGTACTGAGCGTGCATTTTTCCACACCATACAGAGGTGTACGCGCTTCACACAGTACCGTATAACGGCTGTTATCACGGCCACAGTGAAGCTATCTGTGTGTCACTCTGTAAGAATAAGTCGAGGACATGTTCCGTTCTTACAGACCTACACCTTCTAGTTTTGTCTACTTTTCAAACAGTTAAGTATATTTGCTGTTTGATCACATTCAAAACTATAGAGAGACAGCGTGTGTCAGTCCGTATACTTAAAAAACACGGAGCTTGACAATTTTACGGACACCGGACAGTGGTGTACGTGCACGCTCCTCTCTCAGTACCGTGTAATGGGTGTTATCACGGCCACAGCGAAACTATCTGTGTGTCACTCTGTAAGAATAAGTCGAGGACATGTTCCGTTCTTACAGACCTACACCTTCTAGTTTTGTCTACTTTTCAAACAGTTAAGTATATTTGCTGTTTGATCACATTCAAAACAATAGAGAGACAGCGTGTGTCAGTCCGTATACTTAAAAAACACGGAGCTTGACAATTTTACGGACACCGGACAGCGGTGTATGTGCACGCTCCACTCTCAGTACCGTGTAATGGCACACCTGCGACACTGAGCCTGTGACATAGCGGTGTGATATTAACTGGGCCTCACACAATCCAACAGTGTCCACAAGTGTGTTCAGAAATTCTACATCTCCCCTGTCCTATAGTGACATTTTTCACACCTGCGACATTTAGCCTGTGACATAGCGGTGTGATATTAACTGGGCCTCACACAACAGTGTCCACAAGTGTGTTCAGAAATTCTACATCTCCCCTGTCCTATAGTGACATTTTTCACACCTATGACATTGAGCCTGTGACATAGCAGTGTGATATTAACTGGGCCTCACACAACAGTGTCCACAAGTGTGTTCAGAAATTCTACATCTCCCCTGTCCTATAGTGACATTTTTCACAACTGCGACATTGAGCCTGTGACATAGCGGTGTGATATTAACTGGGCCTCACACAACAGTGTCCACAAGTGTGTTCAGAAATTCTACATCTCCACTGTCCTATAGTGACATTTTTCACACCTGCGACATTGAGCCTGTGACATAGCGGTGTGATATTAACTGGGCCTCACACAACAGTATCCACAAGTGTGTTCAGTAGTTCTACATCTCCCCTGTCCTATAGTGACATTTTTCACACCTGCGATATTGAGCCTGTGACATAGCGGTGTGATATTAACTGGGCCTCACACAATCCAACAGTGTCCACAAGTGTGTTCAGAAATTCTACATCTCCCCTGTCGTATAGTGACATTTTTCACACCTACGACATTGAGCCTGAGACATAGCGGTGTGATATTAACTGGGCCTCACACAACATTGTCCACAAGTGTGTTCAGAAATTCTACATCTCCCCTGTCCGATAGTGACATTTTTCACACCTGCGACATTGAGCCTATGACATAGCGGTGTGATATTAACTGGGCCTCACACAATCCAACAGTGTCCACAAGTGTGTTCAGAAATTCTACATCTCCCCTGTCCTATAGTGACATTTTTCACACCTGCGACATTGAGCTTGTGACATAGCGGTGTGAGATTAACTGGGCCTCACACAACAGTATCCACAAGTGTGTTCAGAAATTCTACATCTCCCCTGTCCTATAGTGACATTTTTCACACCTGCGACAGTGAGCCTGTGACATAGCGGTGTGATATTAACTGGGCCTCACACAATCCAACAGTGTCCACAAGTGTGTTCAGAAATTCGACGTCTCCCCTGTCGTATATTCACCTTGCACCTTCTTTTACATTACTATATAGTTTGTGGGATTTTGTGTACATTTTTACCAAAAATGAGGAAAGCTGGTGGAAGAGGCTGTGGAATTGGGTGGGGGTTGCCAGCTGGTAATGATGGTGTTGGTGGTGGATCTGATGGTAGTGGCAAAAGCAAAATAGGACCGAATGCAGGAGGTGTTGAGCCTGCATCATCGTCTGGCTCCACAAGACCTTGAAGGCTTAGTTTTCTAGGAGTTGGCAAACCGCTTTTAAAGCCAGAGCATCAGGAAAAAGTTTTGGCTTACATTGCTGACTCAGCCTCCAGCTCTATCGCCTCCTCTTCTGAAGTTGTAAAAAATAAAAGCACTGAGTCGTCATTGGAGGCTCATGTTCATGAACCACACCTTTCCTTGTGTCCTTCACCCCAACCAAGATTGAAGGATGACGCAGGCCATACAACTGATTACTCCATGGAGCTGTTTTCACATACCATGCCTGGGTTATCAAGTGAAATGGTGAATTACCCAGGCCAAGATGAATCTGACATGGAGTGCACTGATGCACAGCCACTGATAGATGATTCTACTGGTACATTCAGTCAGAGCACTACATTGTCCTCGCAGTGTAATGAGCCAGATTCTGACCCTGATGAGACTCAGGTGCCCCTTCCCGCATACTATACCACCATACACGGTGACACAGAGGAAAGTGCACATGACATTGAAGAGGAGGTGATGGATGACGCAATTGTTGACCCAGATTGGCATCCATTGGGGGAAGAGGGTGCTGTTTCCAATAGCTCAGATGAGGAGGAGGAGCATCCACAGCAGACATCGACATCGCAACAGCTGTTATCTGACAGGCCCGGAGCACTCCAAAGACAGGTTCCAAAAATCAAAAGAGTTGCTGGACAGCTTGTCCAGACGGTCAAAATAGCACAGCGTCTTCCAAAGTAGGAAGAGTGCAGTGTGGCACTTTTTTGAACAAAATCCTCATGATCAGGCCAAGGTTATCTGTAAGAAGTGCGCAAAGACCTTTAGCCGAGGGAAAAATCTGAAAAATTTGAATACCAGTTGCATGCTTAGACATTTAACCAGCATGCACTTGCAAGCGTGGACACAACACCAAACCTCAAGTACCACATGTGCAACTGATAACAAAGAAGGTAGTCAGCAACGCTGCATTGTTTCCCCCACTGTAAGCCCACCGGTTAGCACAGCAGCAAATGTTGAGGTGTCGTTGCAAGGCCAAAGCAGTCAGGGAATCCCACTGTTATATCAACGAAAGACTGAATCTAGGCCATCAGAAAGAACACCAACTCCATCACCATCATCAACCCTCTCTCAGTCCGCCCTGTCCACCGCTAGTTCCACCATATGCAGCTCTCAAGTCCAGCTCACCCTCCCAGAGACTATGAGTAGGTCATGGCCTATGCAGTACCACGCTATGACCTACCCAGTCGCCACTTCTTCTCTCACAAAGCCATCCCAGCCCTCCACCATCATGTGAAAGACCGCATTGTCCATGCACTCAAGCAGTCAGTGAGTGGAAAGGTGCACCTCACAACAGATCCATGGTCCAGTCGGCATGGCCAGGGCCGTTACGTGTCCATCAATGCGCACTGGGTTAATGTGTTGGATGCAGGGTCCACAGGGGACAGCGGTGGTGGGACAGTGCTGCCTAGCCCACGGTATAGGAAACAGTTGGCTGTAGGCGTTTGAGCCTCCTCCTCCTCCTCCATAAGCGAAAGCTCGTCCAGAGAGCGCAGTCGTACGAGCACTCCATCTGCAGCTGGCACTGTTGCACACGAGGTGTCCCCCTATCGAGCAGCTAGTGGAAAGCGTCAGCAGGCTGTGTTGCAGATGATGTGTTTGGGCGACAGACACACCGCGGAGGTGCTGGCTGAGTACTTTCAGCGACAAACTGAGTCATGGCTGGGCAGTATACATCTTGAGGCAGGCAAGGTAGTTAGTGATAACGGCCGTAATTTTGTGGCAGCCATAGCCCTTTCAAAACTCAGCCACATACCTTGCTTGGCTCACACCTTGAACCTGGTGGTGCAGTGCTTCCTCAACAATTATCCGGAGTTAACAGCCCTGCTCCATAAGGTGCGAAGACTGTGTGCGCACATCCGCCGGTCGCCTGTACACTCCATTCGTATGCAGAAGCTGCAGCGATTGCTCCACCTTCCCAACCACCGCCTCATTATCGACATTGCAAGAAGGTGGAACTCCACGCTGCACATGGGTGAGCGGCTGTGCGAACAGAGGCAGGCCATAATGCATTTGTGGGAGGATACATGGCCAGGCACTTTGAGAGCAGACATGGAGTTGACAGGTGTGCAGTGGTCGAAGCTGAAAGACCTCTGTAAAGTCCTTCAGTGTTTTGAGGAATGCACACGGCTGGTAAGCGCAGACGACGCCATCCTAAGCATGAGCATCCCACTTATGCGTCTGCTCATGCAAACTTTGACGCACCTTAAGGAGCAGGCGTTTGCAGCCAATGTTGATGAGGAGGAAGAGGAGGATGGAATCCTTGATGACATTCAGCCATTGTCTGCTCAGGGACCTCTCCTGGACGAGGTGGAGGAAGAAGAGGAGGAGGAGGATGATGATGGGGATGATTACTTAGGGGAGGAGGATGCATCTCATGGGGCAAGTGAAAATGTTGGCGTGGCAAGGTCTGGTACAGGGTTTGTGCGTGACTGGAGGGATGTGGATTTGCCAGAAAGTGCTCCACCAACCAGCACTCGCAGTGCATCATTGACACTGGGAACATTGGCCCACATGTCAGATTATGCCTTGCAGATCCTAAAAAGGGACCCCCGCATTGCCAAAATGATGAACGATGACGACTACTGGTTGGCCAGCATCCTGGATCCACGCTATAAAGGCAAATTACAAAACATCATGCCACACGAGAACCTTGACCTAATATTGGCTAATAAACAAGCGACTCTGGTAAACGCTGTCTTGTGAGATCGAAAGTCGAGAAATAGTTAGCGGTTCTGTCACGTCGCCGTCAGACACAGGTACTGCTGTTCCTGCTTCGGCCACTGGGAGGCACTGGACTGTCACATTACTGTCAGATACAGGGACTGCTGTTCCGGTCTTAACCACTGGGAGGCGCCGGGCGGTCACGTCACCGTCAGATTTGGGGACGGCTGTTCCTGCCTCGACCACTAGGAGCCGCCGTGGTTTCCCCGTGGGTTGTGGTGACAGAGAAGGAGCTCCTGCGCAGGCATCTGGTGGGCGCAGGCTCCGTTCCTCTGTCAGTCATGAAAGGGTTGTTGCATCACCATCTGGCCTGATCCTGGGGGCGGTCCAAATGACATCATCAGACTGTGAACCTGTGAGGGATAGCTTGATCCTTCAAATACCTTGGGGCCTGTCTTGCAGGCCGCCAGATATAGTCTTGGTTTCCCCAGTGTGCTAGTTTGTTATTTGCTATCTTTGATTCTGACCTTTGCCTGGATTTCTGACTCTGCTCCTGCCGGCGATTTTGTACCTCTGCCGCCCTCCTGGTTTACGACTCTGACCTTGACCTGGTTTTTGATGCTGCGACTGCCTAACGATTTTGTACCTCTGCCTACCTCCCGGCTTATGACTCTGACCTTGGCCTGGATTTGACTCTGCTATATCTGACCCAAAAAAATTGTTTTTTATATATATATATCGCTTATCCCTGAACTTTTTTTTTTCCTCTCTTGCCTGAGCTAATTATTTGGCTAAAAGCACCTGCTACCTGCTTCATTGCACAGCCTGGAGGAACACTCTCATCCTCCTACACAAGCATGCTGCAGTCTGGAGACTTCAGGGAAAATGCTGGACAACAGAAATCTTCACTCCTGGGACATCAGCCCCTGGGCAGTTCTGGTCATGCCTGCCCAGTGGCTCAGGTATTGCCCGCAGATGCGGCTAAAGTTTTTTTTACCCATCTCTGTCATACCTTAAAAAAATCTCTGTGTTTGGAGGCTTATGTGGATAGTGGTTCTGAGGGAAACTTCATGGATTTCTTGGTGGCAAAGAAGCTTGGTGTACCACTGCTAAGGCTTAATGCCCCTATTAAAACCACTGCGATTAATGGCACATCTATTGTCCAGGGTGGAGTGGAGTTTGTTACTGCAGAAATTGCAATCTCAGTAGGGACATTACATACTGAGCATGTGTCATTTTTTGTGATTGATAATTTATCAGCTGCAGTTATTTTGGGTATGCCATGGTTGCGTACACATAATCCGGTCATAGACTGGCACCTTGGTGATATTGTGCGCTGGAGCCCACAGTGTCAGGACAATTGTATATCGCTATCGGTGAACCAAGTTACAATCAAACCTCCTTTTGTACCGCATGCATTTAGAGATTATGAGGATGTTTTTTCCGTAGTGGAATCAGAGAAATTACCCCCTCACAGAGAGTATGATTGCCCCATAAACTTGATACCAGATAGATTCTCGTCTCCCAAAGGGGAGCATATTTAATGTCTCTGGTCCAGAGCATCAGGCCATGAAAGACTTCATAGCAGACAGTTTACATAAGGGGTTTATTAGACCATCCACCTCACCTGTTGGAGCTGTGTTCTTTTTTGTGGAAAAGAAAGATGGTAGTCTCAGACCTTGCATTGACTACCGTGAGTTAAACGCAATCACTATAAAAAACCAGTATACGCTTCCACTCATCCCTGATCTTTTTAATCAGCTGTTGGGAGCCCGTTGGTTTACTAAGCTTGACCTCCGTGGAGCATATAATCTTGTCCGTATAAGAAAGGGAGATGAGTGGAAAACCGCGTTTAACACACCCCTTGGCCACTTTGAGTACCTCTTAATGCCGTTCGGGCTCAGTTACGTACCTGCCGTGTTTCAAAATTTTGTTAACGATATCTTCAGAGATATCTGTGGAGTATATGTAGTCGTTTATTTGGATGACATCCTGATCTACTCTGCTGATCTTATGACGCATGTCCAACATGTCTGTTCTGTTCTCCAGAGGCTTAGAGAACATTCTCTGTTCGCCAAATTAGAGAAATGCGTTTTTATGGCTGAGGAGGTACAGTTTCTAGGATACATTGTCTCAGCTAAAGGGTTTCGCATGGATCCTGCCAAGATCCAACGCATTAAGGAATGGGTACAACCCAAGTCTCTTAAAGCTCTGCAGTGATTCTTAGGGTTTGCGAACTATTATCGCAAATTTATCAAAGGTTTTTCAGAGATCGCTAAACCACTCACGGATTTGACCCGGAAAGGGGTGGATGTGGTAAATTGGAAGCCTGAGGCACTTCAAGAATTTTCTGTTTTAAAAGAATGTTTTGTGTCTAACCCAATATTGATTCAGCCTGATCTAGACTGCCCCTTTGTTGTAGAGGTTGATGCCTCTGAGGTTGGAGTATGAGCAGTGCTATCACAAGGCACGGCATCCCTCACTCAACTTCGTCCATGTGCCTTCTTTACCCGAAAATTCTCTTCCACTGAGAGGAATTAAGATATAGGGAATCGGGAACTGTTGGCAATAAAATGGGCCTTCGAGGAATGGCGCCACATCCTCGAAGGTGCGAAGCATAAGATCACCATGATCACGGATCACAAGAACCTGACCTATTTGGAATCAGCAAAAAGACTGAATCCAAGACAGTCAAGGTGGGCCCTGTTCTTCTCAAGATTTGATTTTGTGATCACTTTTCGACCAGGTACTAAAAATGTAAGGGCTGATGCCCTCTCTCGAAGTTTTTGCCCCTCACAGGCCGAGGACTCTGAACCAGCTCCAATATTGGGCAACGGGATTGTTTTTTCGGCTGTGTCCTTGGATCTTCTGGAGGAGATCCGTAGATCCCCAGAACAAGCCCCTGACACTACGCCTCCCCAAAAATTGTTTGTTCCAGCCACATTCCGCCTGCAAGTTCTGAAGGAATAACATGATTCAGTCCTTGCAGGGCATCCAGGTATAAATAATACCATCAGACTGGTGACCAGGAATTTTTGGTGGCCAACTGTAATAAAGGATTGTAAGGACTATGTACTGGCTTGTGAAATCTGTGCTCGCGCTAAGTCTCCCCATAATCGCCCTGCCAGCTGGCTCCAGTTCTTGCCTACCCCTGAGGGTCCATGGACCCACATCTCCATGGACTTTATTACTGACCTCCCCCCACAGAAGGGAAGACGTGTATCTGGGTGGTGCTGGATAGGTTCAGTAAGCAATGTCATTTTGCTCCTCTGTCTGGACTACCTAATTCCGAAACCCTAAGTTAACTGTTCTTTATTTATGTTGTACGACTGCATGGCGCTCCTGTGAATACTGTGTCCGCCAGGGGTACCCAGTTCCTTTCGAAATTTTGGAGGGCGTTCTGCAAACTCATTGGCTTTGAATTGTCCTTCTCCTCTGCCTACCACCCTGAAACCAATGGTCAAACCGAGCGAGCCAACCAAGCTCTGGAACAATATCTCAGTTGTTATGTGTCTGAGCATCAGTCCAATTGGGTGGAACATCTGCTGTTAGCAGAGTTCACCCTGAATAATCAGTACCAGGAGTCCATCAAGACTACCCCTTTCTTCTGCAATCTTGGGCTGCACCCACGCTTTGGCTCATTCTCTGCTAAGATGTCAGAGCTCCCTGGGGTAGAAAGATCTATACATCAGTTAAAGACGATTTGGGCAGAAGTGAACACAAACTTGAAAGGGGCTCAGGTTAGACAAGCTTTGGCTGCTAACAGACGGCTATCCAAAGGGCAGCACCTGGGAGTTGGAGACAAAGTCTGGCTTTCTACCAGGAATATTAGGCTTAAAGTGCCATCTGCCAAACTAGGTCCCAGGTTCATTGGTCCATACGAAATTATTGAGGTGATTAACCCAGTAGCTTTTCATCTAAAACTCCCTCAGTCATTCAAACTGCCAAATGTTTTCCATAAGTCTCTCCTCAAATTGTACTGCTCCCCAATTCATCCTGTCCAGTCCCCTCCTCCTCCAGTTTTGGTTGGGGGTGCCTTGGAATACGAAGTCCAGGGTATCCTTGACTCTCGCTTAGTGAGATGGTCGGTGCAGTATCTGGTGCACTGGAAGGGCTATGATCCGGAGGAGAGGTCCTGGGTCCCTGCTGGTGACATTCATGCCAAGGGGTTGATCAGGAAATTTCACCTCCTTCACCCTAACAAACCAGTTTTTGAGGGTCCGGAGGCCCCTCTTAGAAGGGGGGCCTGGTCCTGGGGGCTGTCCAAATGACATCATCAGACTGTGAACCTGTGAGGGATAGCTTGATCCTTCAAATACCATGGGGCCTGTCTTGCAGGCTGCCAGATATAGTCTTGGTTTCCCCAGTGTGCTAGTTTGTTATTTGCTATCTTTGATTCTGACCTTTGCCTGGATTTCTGACTCTGCTCCTGCCTGATGATTTTGTACCTCTGCCGCCCTCCTGGTTTACGACTCTGACCTTGGCCTGGTTTTTGACGCTGCGACTGCCTAACGATTTTGTACCTCTGCCTACCTCCCGGCTTATGACTCTGACCTTGGCCTGGATTTGACTCTGCTACTGTCTGCTGTTTTTGTACCTCTGCTGCCCGCCAGGTTTAGACTTGGATTCCTGACTACGCTTTTGGTCCCGTTTTTAAACCCCTTCTGGCGACCGTCCTGCTCTGGTCCGCTGCTCTTATTCAGACAGCTACCTCCTGGGCTCTGCTGTAAATCCAGATCCCTGTATAGGGGTAAAGGGTATCGGGGTTGCTCAGGGTGCTGTCTTACTGCAGCCCAGACTCGCAGACGGATGTCACAGGTTCTCACTGCAGCTAATGATTCCTCAATTCTAGGTAGCAGGTAGGCATCCTTATGTGTAATTGTGTTAATCTGCCTGTAGTCAACACACATTCTTAAGGTACCATCTTTCTTTTTAACAAGGACTAATGGAGCTGCCCAGGGGCTAAAACTATCTCTGATTACCCCTGCCTCCTTCATCTCCCATAACATTTCCTTGGCACCATGATAGTGTGCTGGGGGTACAGGCTGGTACCTTTCTTTAATGGGCGGATGATCTCCGGTGGGGTTATGGTGTTGGACCCCTTTTGCCTGCCCAAACTCTAGAGGATGTTTGCTGAAGACCCGCTCATACACTAAAGCCACCCGGTAAGCCCCATGCCTTTGGTGCGAAGGGGTGGAGTCAGTGCCTACGTGTAGCTGCCGACACCAATCCTCCAGCTGCCCCTCGGAGCCATTGTCCTCCACCTGGTTGGACAGAAGCAAGGGCTCTGCTGCCTCTATTGCATTGTTACTGACAGTGAACAGTTTAGCAAGGGTGGCATACTGGGGTAAATGAACCTCTTTCTCCCCACAGTTCAGGATGCGTATTGGTACTCTCCCCTTCATCAACTACCTCCCTGGTTATCAGGACAGTGGGCCTACTATCAGAGTACACTGGTTCTACCAGGGCCTGGTAATCTTGGCCCTGAGGCCTATTGCTGCCCAACACTAAATTAACATTTCACTCCTTGGGGGTACTGCAATGGGGAATGGATCACTCACTCTGACACTGCTGAGTTTTCCACCAAACAGCTCTACCTGTTGTGTTATGATTGAGTCACCGTAGGAGGCAGACACAAAAATAGAAGCTACGTCCAGAAAACCAGAGAAGTTGGCAACTATCAGATTGCAGACCCCTGAACCTATCAACACAACTAGCAGTAGCCGTGGGGGGTTCCTACGATGCCCTAGACCCCTCGATCACAGCCGGAGCGCTAAATAGCCTAAAGATAGAAAAGGAAATCTAAACTGCCCCAGAGCAGACCCCAAAGTAAAAAGCAGCCCCCAACATATAATGACGGTGAAGCAAGATGAAAAAACACTCACACAGATAGAAAGGTAGGCTGAGCAAACGATGAGGCCCAAGCTAGCTAAACAGAACAGGAAAGGAAGGTTGCTGTCTGCAATCTGCCAAAACCCTATCAAAGACATAAGCCAACAAGCTGATATGAAAAAGACCCTGAAGCAGCTAGGCTTCAAAAACTAAATCAGCACTCAGGTATTTTCAGAAGACAGAGCTAAAGGAATTCAGCACACCCCAGCAGGGAATGGCAGAAATCCAGAAAAACAAAGCAAAACAAAGTCTAAGCACAAATGCAAAAAGCTGAGCAGAAAACTTAGCTTTAGAGGAGCAGGAATTCAGACTGGTCTCCAAGGATCCCACAGAGAAATCACCCGCAGGGCAGAAGGGCGTCGGCAGCCTTATATCCAGTCAGTAAATCCACTCAACCAGTCATCATCATCAGACTCAGGTGTTTGATAATCAGGCTCACTACCTTTCTTTACCAGAAGAGGGAGTTCCTCGGGCCCCAGTAGTGAAGGGGAAAATGAACTCACAACACTGTTGTCTCTGCATCAGTGCTCTGATCTCCTTTAGCAGTATCCGCTGCTGACTGTAACTAGTGGTCTCGACTACCTGTTGCTACAAAAAAATAACTTCTCCAAGGCAATTTTCTATTACATTGGTGCCTAGAGTAATCATCGGAATGCATTCTCGTTTGTCAATATTAACTATAATCAAACCTTGCGACTGCAATTCTACTTGGCCAATCTTAATGGTCACCTCTTTATACCCCACCTGAAGCAAGGGCTGACCATTGCTGGCAAAGATGGCAAGGTGTTCATCTGGGCTGCGAATAATGTCTGAATCAGTCCAGTACTGAATAAAGAGGACATATGGCATTGTTGTCACCTGGGAGCTGGTGACCAGTAAGGCGTTCATTGGGAAGCCATCAATCACAACGGGCAGGACCGGCTGTCCTCCCAAGTACTTGTCTTGCCAACTGTTGGGGCCTGGATGTCTTACTCCTGGGTCAGCCTGCTTTACAGCTCATAGTGCCTCCTGTAGGTTAAGGGCATAGTCCCGTTTACTGTCCTGCACTCTTTGTTTACACCCAAAGAATCTCATTTTTATCTCTGCTGCAGTGTGGGGATCATAGGTGTCCTACAGCCTGGCCAAGATTTGCTTGACAGTTCTTTTATAAGTGTCCAACCAGGACTTTACTTCCCTCTGGGCTGCATCAGTTAACTAGCCAATGAGGATGCTGACCTTTTGACTCTCAGATAGGGGGTACACTTCAAACAAACTACATAGCCTCTCTTTGAAATCGCTCAGGGTGTGTGACTCCCCAGAGTACTGCGGTAACCATGCCGCTCCCGGTATGTACAACATTGATTGTGGCATTATAGAGGCTGCAGCTGTGGCCACCACTGGAACTGGTGGCACTATGGGGGCTGCGGCTGCCACTGGATCTGGCTGTATCATGGGGGCTGCGGCTGCCGCTGAATCTGGCTGCATAATGGGGACCGCGGCTGCCTCAGAATTCCTCCGCATCACGGCTGCCGCTGAATCTCCACCCGGATTGGACATTTTCTCCTCCCCCCAGTGAACCTCAGCCAGGCCCTGTGTTTCATTACCGGAGTGAGTGGGTGCTCTGCAGGCGTCTGGATGGTGCTCCTTCCGGTTTTCCCAGACGGGGCTTCCAGCTTCTTGCCGCTGATCACAGAGCGCGGCCCGTGCTTTACTTCGCGCCTCTTCTTTTGGTTCTGCTCATGATAACACGCCCCTTTCGTCCCACGTGCCGTGCGACACAATAATGGCAGCAATTTCACAGTTCACATAAGTCTCTGGCACACAGTACCCAGCTATGCCGGGCTCAGAAATTGTGTTCGTGACTCCAAAATGCAGCGCCCGCCAGGGCCATGGAGATACTCCGCACCTGGCCGGTTCTTAAGGGGATATGTCATGGCAGCAGTGACCCGGTCCGTGGCCCTGGGCATCCAATGAAAATGATGATAAAAGGGGAATAAAGTTTATAAGATATAGTTTGTGATGCCACCTGTGGTATTCGGCAAAGGGATAGCCGATGCTGCTTAAAGAGACCGCTGGGGCTGATGGTGATGCAGCAGAGTTAGTACAGCTCTCCCCAGGTAGAGCTAAGTCCCAGGGCACTTATGATGCTAAAGATAGTGGCGATGGTTGTAGTGCAGAGTGATGGTTGTAGTGCAGAGGGGATGGTGTAGTAAATAACTCTGAGGATACAGCAGGGTGCAGTCTTCACAATTTAACTCACGATTTGTGGTGCAGTCCAGGGCACCGATTACAGATGGTAATGGAGAGCTGAGCAGCCTGGAAGCAATTTGGGATCCACCTAACCAGGTGGGTCTAGAGTAGGCCTTCCTATTGTGCTGTATTCTGAGGTCCTTGCTGCCTAAAGCTGTGCTCTGACCTCTGCTCCTTCTTGTTCTTTAGTCCTTGTCTGTATGGCAGGCAGTTTGAGCCTATTACAGGTGTCACGACTTCGTGGTAGCTCTGGGCTCTCATTTGCTGCTGTGCCTTCCGGTGTTGTGATGGGGCCAGGAGACCTGCAGTCCCCTGCCCTCCAGATTTAGCTGCCGAGACTTCAGTACCTGCACAACCATGGACTCCGGTGTCCAGTCTCTAGCACTTGGCCCTGAAGTGAGCTTATCTACAGCTCCACTCCTCAGGTTGTTCCTCGACTTCCTCTCTCCTCTCTGTCTCCCTCAGACTGGCTTGTGCAGACTCCTGCTACTGACTGACTAACCCCTTCTCCAGGCCAGAACTTACAGGTGTCACGTGGACCCGTCCTGTGTGACGCGACCCACAGGCCGGTAATGGTAAACGACAAGACGCGGCACGTGATACAGTCCTGTGTGACACAGCCCGCAGGCCGGTAACTAAAACAACAAGACAAGGGGAAGGGAAAACAGTTACAATGGTGGGCCCTGCGATAGAGAAAGGGGACGTGGAGACCTCCTGCACTCCCCTGAGTCAGTGTCCCTAACTCTCCTAACGTTCCCTATGCCGGTTCCGCACTGGGCGCCGCTCAGGATACCTGTCGCCCTAGCACATCCTACACCTATCCCTTGCTAGGGAGCTGGATGGCGCAGGCACTGGCCCCACCGCTGTACTAATACACATGAAGGAAAAACACAAACAGGGAAACACCACTTAGCTTTACTCTGCTGCACTTGCTCCTGGCAACAGAGTCCACCACCAGAATGCAGCTCTCCTCCTGAAATGCTGCCACCAAGCTCTGTCAGAGCTACAAGGAAATCCCCTATGACTCCTTCACACCAGGGCTAAGACAGTGCTGCAAGGAACGTTCTCCAGCTCCTTCCTCCACCAAGGATGGTTGAAATGAATACTATCACCAACACTGATTGCAACACCTGTGACTCTTTTATAGCAGAGCCAGCAATCACACCTGCATTATGAACATGTGCACTTAACTAAATAAACAGAGTGCAATGACGGTCACCACCACCGGGGGGCAAACTTAGAACAAACGACATCACAGTGCAATAATCCAAATGGCCACTGGGGGAAAAAAACCACACTTAAGCACAGCTTAAGGATAAAAAAAAGTTACCTGTTCTTTTATCTGGTAAGCTCCCCTGAACCTGCATTTTGAGCTCCCCCTTCTGGCCTGGAGTCAGGAAAAGTGTTGGATGCTAGTGTTATCTGGCCAGAGGACCCCTCCTTGCTTCCAGGCATGACATCACCCCCTGTGAGGGAGGCAATGCCACTGTGGCAACCGGACTCCTGGGGTGCCACACTAACAGCACACTGGGACACTGATTGTCTGTAAATTGCTAGAGAGTAACCAGACAGCAACTTGGTCACAACTACTGCTCTTGCACACTGTACACAACTGCTACTTATACACACCCTATGGCAGGTGTCCAAAATTAGTAGCTCCAGCTCGGTGGCTCATGGTTGTCTGTTAGCTTGGTGCATTAAAAAGTAGATGGGCATTAAAAGCAGGGATCCATATGACAACTTTTTGTCCTGTAGAAAAAAAATATTGTCTGCATCCTGCAGCAGTCGTGCAGAATGCTAAGAGAATCTGCTAGAAAATTAACCTAGCTTGCCACAGTCCACCACAGAAGAGCTCTCAGGTACGGTGGGAAGCCCTGGATGTGCTTTGATAGATAAGATACTAAATTCTATTGGTTTTGTGCCGCACATGCCGCAATTATATTACACAAGCACTATCCTCATTCCATATATGTCATGGGTAGTGTTGAGCATTCCGATACAGCAAGTATCGGCCGATATTAGCTGTATCGGAATTCCGATACTTAGTTCCGATACTTTTTTCATATCGAATACCGGAATCGGAAGTTCCCATAATGCTAGGAGCCCGCTCGATTTGATTCAGCCAATGGGGATCCTCAGAAGTGTGGGCACATCCTGTTAGGCATGTAGGCATGTTAACTACTGGCATGGCTGTGATTGGCTGCTGAAATGATGTCATGATGCACTATAAAAACCGCTGCAGCCGCCATTTCTGGTCACTCTGCTGTGAATTCAGTTAGGGACAGGCTGCTGTTGAAGACTGTGAGGGACAGTTAGAAATAGCGATCATCCAAAATATCTATTGCTCTACCCAGGCTACATAATCCACCACTGTAGCATTTTTGTAGCCCAGCAGCGCTGTTTTAATAGCTGTCTGCAAGGGCTGTGTGAGTGCAGACCCACGCTGTGTAGTGTGTCCTGCAGGCACGTCTGCTTGTAGGCCGCCCAGCGTGTGTCTCTGCCTCATACACATTTTTCTTTTATTGCTGCTTTTTTTTCTCCTGTATAGTGTGCTTCCATACGTATCTATATACGTTGGGTGCAAACACTAAAGGAGTGGACAGCGGAGCCTTACAGCAGCCTTTCAGTGCTATAGCCCATTTCTCTGCACTGTTTTTGGCTGTCTGATAGGTCTCTCTGTGTGTGAGTGCAGCTCACGTTGCAGTGTGTTCTACAGCCACCGCTAGCTGTAGTCCGCTCAGCGTGCGTCACTGCCTCATACATACTCCTTTTTTTGCAGCTAACTTAGCCAGATTTTTGCTCCTATATTAGTGTGCTTCCAACCGCATCCATTGTCATTGGTTGGTTGCAAACACTATATAGGATTAGATAGAGGAGCCTTTTTGCTGGCTTGTGCCCTTCAGGGCCAGCCAGACTAGTATCACCCTATTTTTTGGAGCCTCATCAATTGCATTGTAGGTTAGCTTCCTGCATTGTAATCGCTCCAAAAAGTTTGTGATACTATAGCTTTCAAACTTTGGTCACATCCTTTTCTCCCCCCCCCAAAAAAAAAGGAAATAAAGTTCAACAAACACTCCACTTTACAGTTGTCTAGGCCACATTAGATCATATTAAAGTGTAGTACACACACTCTTAGCCAAATTAGTGTTTCTTATACTGGTTAGCAGGTGTTCAGGAATAAGAACACTAAGCCACCCCTTTTTTACTTTTCTGCCTATCTATCAGTCTACCAAGATGAAGAAGGCAGGGAGTAAGGCACGTGGTCGTGGCCGTGGAGTTTCAGCAGGGAGAGGACGGGGGGATTCAGCAGGGAGAGGATGTGGGGATTCGGTGTCTGCTGCGGCCACCAGTGACCCGGCAGCTTTGTAGGACCTCGCCGTACCCCACTGCGCCGTAGTGGCAGCTCTGGGCCTAGGCAACCTCACTCACATACCATGTCTGGCACACGTGCTCAATTTGGTCGTGCAGAGCTTTCTGAGGGACTATCCGGATCTTGATGCACTGCTGCACAAGGTTCGCCTAGAGTGTGTTCACTTGCGGCGTTCCAGCATGGCAAGATCGCGCATTGCATCTCTGCAACGCCGATTCCGCCTGCCAGAACATCGCATCATATGTGACCTCCCCACCAGGTGGAATTCAACGTTACATATGTTGGAGCGGTTGTGTGAGCAGCAGGCAGCAGTAATGGAGTACCAGCTGCATCAGGCGCAAACAAGTCTCACTGTGCGCCGGACACACTTCACCACCACTGAGTGGGCTACTATGAGGGACATCTGCCAAGTTTTGCGTGCCTTCGATGACTCCACGCGGATGGCCAGTGCAGATGATGCACTAATCAGCATGACTGTCCCCCTCATCTGTCTGCTTCAAAAAACCTTACAAGCACTAAGTGAGGAGGTTTTTGAAGAGGTCGAGGATGAGCAGTCAGAAATGCCATCTGCTTCTGGCAAGTCTGCGCAACGTGCTTCCACACAAAGGCCAAGGCAGGGGACACTTAGTGGGGAGGATGACGAGGAGTCAATGGAGGAGGAGGAACACATCTCTCCAGAGGAGGGAGGTACACAAGGCTCTAGTAGTCAGTGTGTACAGCGAGGGTGGGGTGATGCTGAGCAGGCAGAGATGCTGCCTCAAGCTGGGGACAGCGTTTCCGGTCCAGTTGGCAGTCTGCAGCACATGGTTGATTTCATGCTGCAGTGCTTGTTAAATGACCGCCGCATCGCCAACATTCTCCACACGGCTGATTATTGGGTGTACACCCTCCTAGATCCTCGCTACCGGGACAACTTACAAAGCCTCATACCACAGTTGAACCGGGAGCGAAAAATGCGGGAGTACCAAGAAACACTTGTGCAGGCCATCATGTTCTCCATTCCCCCCGCAAGTGTTGCTGGTAGTGCTTTTCAAAGCAGCCATGTGGGTAGAGGCAGTGGAGGAAGCTCTGCACAAAGAGGTAGCAGAGGCAGTGCCGCAGGACAAGGCAAGGCCAGTATGGCCCAAATGTGGAAAAGTTTTGTGGGACCGCCACAAACGGCTACACCATCACAGACGGCTCCAGTCAGCAGGAGGCAACGTTTCCATCAGATGGTGACAGACTACTTGTCGTGCCCTGTTAGTGTTCTCCCAGACGGCTCTTCCCCATTCAAGTATTGGGTCTCTAAGCTGGATACATGGCCAGAGCTTAGCCAGTATGCATTGGAGGTGCTGGCTTGCCCTGCTGCCAGTGTATTATCGGAACGTGTCTTTAGTGCTGCAGGTGGTGTTGTAACAGACCGTCGCACGCGACTATCCGCCGATAATGTTGACCGGCTTACTTTTCTGAAAATGAACAAGGCCTGGATCTCGCCTGAATTTGCCAGTCCTCTTCCAGAATAAATAATTGGCTGGCAACAGGATCCAGGTCTCCTGTTGTGTTCATGTTTCTATGACCTGAACTTTATTTCCTGGGCTACAGCAACGCCCGTTGTTGCTCAGAAGTGCTGTCCGCACAGACAAAACACTCGCTCATGTGTAAGTGGGGTTCGGTAACGTCAGCTGATCCCCCTGCTGTGTGTACGGCAAACTCTCCTGCTGCCTACAACTTCTGACTACCTCTGATTTAATATGTCCTCTGATTTGCCCTCTGTCTCCACTCTGTTTTGAGTATTTCCTCCGGCCTACAACACCGCCTGTTTCTGCTCTCAAGTGCCGTCTGCACAATCCACACTTGTTCCTGTGTTACCTGGGTCCTGTAACATCTGCTCATCTCCAGAGGTGAGCACGGCAATGTCTCCTGCTTTGTCTACATTCCCACTACTTGTAATGGAAATGTGGACAGAGCAGGAGACATTGCCTGACTCACCTCTAGGGAGAAGCTGCTGTTACAGAACCCCAGTAACACAGGAACAAGTGTGGGTTGTGCAGACGGCATTTCAGAGCAGCAACTGGCGTGGTTGGAAGCCAGAGGAAATACTCGAAACAGAGTGAAGACAGAGGCCTAATTGGAGTACGTTGACAGTTAGTAGTAGTCTAGAAACAATCGCAAACTGCCACCAAGTAGGCCTCAGCCTACTACCTGATTTTCCCTGGGCTCCGACACCGCCAGTTGGTGCTCAGAAGTGCTGTCCGCACAGACAAAACACTCGCTCATGTGTAAGTGGGGTTCGGTAATGTCAGCTGATCCCCTGCTGTGTGTATGGCAAAGTGTCCTGCTCCCTCCACAGTCAAACAACGTCTTATCTTAAACTGCCTCCAAGTAGGCCTCAGCCTACAAAATGACTATCCCTGGGCTCCAACATCGTCAGTTGTTGCTGGGAAGTGCTGTCCACACAGAAATAAACACTCGTTCATGTGAAAGTGGGGGTCAGTAACGTCAGCTGATCCCCTGCTGTGTGGAGGGCAAACTGCTGCTGCCTCCAAATTGTAACTACTTCAGATTTAAACATTCTCTGAGACAGATGCCTAATTGGAGCACGTTGACAGTCTGTTGTAGCCTACAAACAATCTAAAACTGCCACCAAGTAGGCCTCGGCCAGCACCATGATTGTCCCTGGGCTCCAACAACGCCAGTTGGTGCTCGGCAGTGTCTTTGGCACGGGTACTCCCTGTTGCCCAGCCTGGTTCCAGCACGCCAGTTGTTTCCGGGTTGTGTCAAGGTCACTATGCCACCAATCCGTTGTCCTGTCGTCTTGCGGCCGGGTTAGCCGACTCTACGGTGCCTGCAGTTTAGGTGACTCCTAGGTGGGCTGCGGGAACTGGCACTGAAGGCTGGATCCATAGTGCCAATGGGACATAGACCCCCTGCAGGACTGTGGGTTTCGGTAACTGCGGCCAGCTTGCGGCCTGGCTACTTTGCTTTGAATTTGTACCTTCTGCTACCCACCCGGGTTCCAGCACTGTCTGCTGGTTCTCGTCACAGCCTTTGGCCTAGGTGCCTCCATCTCAGTATCCGAGGTCCAGCACCGTCTGCTGGTCCTTGGTAGTGCTTTTTAGCACAGGTACCTTCTGCTTAGTAACCGTGGTCCAGCACCGTCAGTTGGTCCTCGGTAGTGCCATTGGCTCTTGTTCCTTCTGCTACCCATCCGGGTGCCAGCACTGTCTGCTGGTTCTCGCCACAGCCTTTGGCCTAGGTGCCTCCATCTCGGTATCCGAGGTCCAGCACAGTCAGCTGGTCCTTGGTAGTGCTTTTTAGCAAAGGTACATTCTGCTTAGTAAACGTAGTCCAGCACCATCAGTTGGTCCTCGGTAGTGCCATTGGCTCTTGTTCCTTCTGCTACCCATCCGGGTGCCAGCACTGTCTGCTGGTTCTCGCCACAGCCTTTGGCCTAGGTGCCTCCATTTCGGTATCCGAGGTCCAGCACCGTCAGCTGGTCCTTGGTAGTGCTTTTTAGCACAGGTACCTTCTGCTTAGTAACCGTGGTCCAGCACCGTCAGTTGGTCCTCGGTAGTGCCATTGGCTCTTGTTCCTTCTGCTACCCATCCGGGTGCCAGCACTGTCTGCTGGTTCTCGCCACAGCCTTTGGCCTAGGTGCCTCCATCTCGGTATCCGAGGTCCAGCACAGTCAGCTGGTCCTTGGTAGTGCTTTTTAGCACACGTACCTTCTGCTTAGTAACCGTGGTCCAGCACTGTCAGTTGGTCCTCGGTAGTGCCATTGGCTCTTGTTCCTTCTGCTACCCATCCGGATGCCAGCACTGTCTGCTGGTTCTCGCCACAGCCTTTGGCCTAGGTGCCTCCATCTCGGTATCCGAGGTCCAGCACTGTCAGCTGGTCCTTGGTAGTGCTTTTTAGCACAGGTACCTTCTGCTTAGTAAATGTGGTCCAGCACCGTCAGTTGGTCCTCGGTAGTGCCATTGGCTCTTGTTCCTTCTGCTACCCATCCGGGTGCCAGCACTGTCTGCTGGTTCTCGCCACAGCCTTTGGCCTAGGTGCCTCCATCTCGGTATCCGAGGTCCAGCACCGTCAGCTGGTCCTTGGTAGTGCTTTTTGGCACAGGTACCTTCTGCTTAGCAACCGTGGTCCAGCACCGTCAGTTGGTCCTCGGTAGTGCCATTGGCTCTTGTTCCTTCTGCTGCCAATGCGGGTTCCAGTACTGTCAGCTGGTTCTCGCCAGTTTCTCAGCCTTCTTGTACCTTCTGCTACATTTCCAAGATCAAGCTTTTTGAAATTGTCTTTGGTAATCCTTATTGATCTCCATGACGACGACCCTGATGACGACGAACCCTGAAGACCACACCAAAGAAGACCAGAAATATGACCCTAAATAATATGACCAAGAGGACAAAGAACATGAAGACAACCACCAAGATACAGAACAAAAGACAGAAGAACAAGAAGCAGAAGAAGCAAAAGCAGAAGAACAGAAAGCAGAAGAACATTAAGCATAAAACTAAAAATCAGCATAGAAGATATCAAAATTATAAGCAGAAGAAGACTAAGCAGTAAATGGGGGTGAGTCCGTTCCTCCTTGTGGTGCCCCTGGAAAATGCCTGCTGCTGCAGGCCAAACTGAACGCGGACAAATCCTGTTGTAAATCTTTTGTGACAGGCAGAACATAAGGGGTAATCTTATAACGTTTATAGATAAGTACTATAGGAATGCCTGTCACCATAAGAAAATGAAGAAAAAGAAGAATAGGAAGAAGATGAAGAAATAGCATATGAAAATTAATAATAGCTGAATAAGAAGAATATGAAGAATGGAAAAAAAAAATAATGGGAAGAAGGTGAAGAAGAAGAAGATGAATAAGGTGAAGAAAAAGTTGATAAAAAAAATGCTACTGCTGCGGATCATGAAGGAGAAAGTGTGGGAGAAGTACAAAAGAAGGTGAAGAGCATGGAAGTTGTGAAACATACATATCTGACAAAATATAAAAAAGTTAACATAGTCAATATCTTTTTAACTCCGAACGTCTTGAAAAAAAAAATTGGAATTAATGCTATGTCATGTGATTTGAATAAACCACTATGCCTTTAATGTCTCCTCCACCTCCCACAATACATTCTACATGATTCTTATTTGTTTTCAATTATGTAGAATTAGCCAACAAGGAAATAAAGGGCTTTATTTAATTCTGATACCGGAAGTCCCATTGACTTGAATGGGACTTCCGGTATCGGAATCGGCGATACCCGATATTTTTTTCGTATCGGGCGATACCATACGATACGATATTTTTGGGTATCGAACGGTATCGCTCAACACTAGTCACGGGGCAGTAGGGGGAAAACAGGAGACGTGGAACCAGGGCCCCTGAACTGCCCCTCAGGCTAAGGGGGTGCCCTGACGTTCCTTAACTTGGGGGTACACTTGATGTTAGTGAGGCCCAAGTCCCCGACCTGTCCCTATCTCCTGTTTAGCCCTGAGCTAAACCCCCAACACCCTCCCCAGGAGGTGAGACAGGGAATAAAGTTAACTGCACCAAAAACCAAAGGAAAGATAATACAGACACCTCGGGGTTAAATAAACTAAAAAAGAAAACTTAGCTTTCTCTGCTGCAATGCATCAAGCAGCAGAGTAAGGCTCCAGATCAGCATTCAGCTGCAGCTCCACTGCACACAGTCAGCTCCTGAAAAGCTGAACCACCACTGCACCAGGTAGGTCCAGTCTTCACCACGGTTGGTAGCAAAAGGAAAATTATCACCAACAGTGAGTTGCTGCACCAGGTGGCCTAATAAGGAGAGGTGGGATTGGCATCCAACTGCAGAGATAATTAATGACAATGCAGTAACTCCAACGGCCACAGCGGGTTAAAACCCACCAGCAGGCTAACTAAAGTTGTAGTAACACCATCAGCCACCAGGGAAAAACTGACATTAATCCCCGATGGCCAGAAAGGAAAAAAGTTTAAATGTAAGCAGCCCAAACTGACAGATCCAAAAATGAATCGTGACAATATAATCCTCAATATCAAGTATAAGCTACCAAAATTGATCAGCTACTAGCCTCCCCAACATGTTTCACCACTCAGACATCATCAGGGGAATGAAGCAAAGCTGTGGAGGAGCTTTAGTTGTTTTGTTTTTTTTACAGAGAATCCGGTGCACTGGATGTTATTACTGTGGGGTCACTAGATGTTTCTATTGTGGGGAAATGTGGCACAGGATATCACTGCTTTGGGAAACTGACTGTCACTCCTATGGGGTGGAGCTGTATGTCATTACCATGATAGACAAGGGCGTAACGATCGCAGTCACATTATTACATGACCTGAAATATATATTGCAGTCATCATATTATATAGCACTGTGCACTAACAATTGCTCATTTTGCCCTTGTACAAAACTAATTATTTTCTCTTCCATTAGGTCTATGACATCACATGATTAAAAAACTGGCTGGCTAAATCATTTTAAAATCTATGTAGAAACAAGGTCAATTGTCCCTGTTTGAGTCATAAATCATGGCAAAAGTCCCTGGCAGGTGGAAGGAATGAGCAGCTGAGTCAGGAGATGAAGAGGGGGATGGTAAATGCACGGACAAGACATAGTACTTCTGTTTCTATATGAAGTAGAGAAAAGAGAAGAATTATCTGGGTAGAAAGGCAAAATGAGCAATTGTAAGTACACAAAGTACACAGTGCTGTATAATATGATGAGTGCAATATATTAAGAGCACAAAAACTTTGAGGAGAGGGCTTCTTTAATTACATTCATTCTTTTTGTGTAATATTCACGCTTTTACTGGTCTTGTACCTTTTTACCTTTATGAAAGGTTACTTTGTATTATTATTGCTTCCATATATTTATTCATCTCTTTTGATATCTATTTATGTATATTACTTTGGGCTATCAAGTTTTTTTGAAACCTTATTATTGCCTGTTCCTCCCACACCTTCTCGGATTTTAGTGTCTTTTCATGTTACATGTTTTTTATGTGTAGCTAAAGATGTAAAATATGCAAAAATGTTCATTCATAAATTAATTTGTTTTGTTATGTAATACAGTTTCTGGTCTTGTTCAGCATGTGTGCTTAGATCTTATATTTAATACAAAAAATGGTGGGGGGAACAAGAGGCGCAATAGTGCCCTATCACTAGTGACACTTGAAGTATGAGCGGTATAATACAGTTCCACTCACCTATTCCAGTTGTGTAACCCACAACTGGCTTGAGAGCATATCACAGAATCAGCTGCTGCAGGACCTCCACCACCACTCGCACGTGGAAAAACCTTCAGAAAGTTGTGGGAAGCAGGGTGTGTTGCAGTCCGCGCTGCCGAGATTCACAAATCACCTGGGATACAAGATGTTGTAGCAGTGTACTCCTTTATTTCCTCCTACGCGTTTCGGCGCCCTTCCTGGCACCTTCCTCAGGGATATATCCAGGTGATTTGTGAATCTCGGCAGCGCGGACTGCAACACACCCTGCTTCCCACAACTTTCTGTAGATCTTATATTTTGGCTTTGTACATCAGTTATTTTCTTCTAAAGTGGGATTTCTCTCATTTATCTGTACATCTGAGTTCCAGCGCAACAGGTGCGATGACCTCACAAGATCACACCTGCTGCTTGAAGCCTCAGGCAGCACATTGTATAGATTGGAGCTTCATTAGTAATGCTGGGCGAGGTGAGTAGTTTAAATACTTTTGTCATTTGTTAGTATATGTATGGGACTCCAACATAGTTTGAGAGGGCTCAGGGGGGTCAACATATGGTGTGCGCTGCTATGGGGGCAATTATTCTGTATGTGGACATCATAACATGTGGGGGTCTGTTGTGGAATCATACTGTGTGTGGTGGCTGTGGAGGTCATCTTTCTGTATGTGGGGGGCACATGGGTTCATCATACTGTATGGGGTGGGGTTGTAGGGGCATCATACTGTGTTGGGGCTGTGGGGCTATCATACAATGTGGGAAACTATGGGGACACCATACTGTGGGGGGAGTGTCATACTGTGTGGTCATCTGTGTGGAAATCATACTGAGGTGGTTAATTTAGGGCATAATACTGTGCGAGTCTGGTGGTCACAGTGAGAGCCTCATTATGTGCTTGTCAAAAATGATGGGGATCTAATACCATGTTGAGGTCTGTGGGGACTTCATACTAAGCGGGTCACACTGTAGGGACATCATACAGTGTTGGGGCACTGTGGGGAGATCATACTGTTTTGGAGGCACTGTGGAGGCATCATACTCTATTGGGAGCACTATGAAGAATCATATTTTGCTGGGGGCACTGTGGGGGCCTCATGTTGTGTTGGATCACTGCAGCAACAAAATACAATGTTGAGGGTACTGTGGCAACAGCATACTGAATTGAGGTCAGTTTGATACTTTGGTGGGGGCACTATAGGATCATCATACTGTGCATGTGGGGGGTACTGTGGCGGTATTCATTGTGAAGGTATCATACTGTGTGTGGGGTTTATTTGGGGGGCATCGTACTCTGTAGGGTCCATGATTATGGTATCAGTAAAAAGATGGAAGGGATGCCTTTTTGTGACTTCACCTATGCACTATGACTCCTCCTACTCTGCTAATTTTTTTTTGGGGAGGAAGTGGACACAAATAATATTACGCTGATTCAGGGAGCTAGTCTGATTGCCGTATGTGGAGTCGGGAAGTAATTTTTTTCCCCAATTTGAAGCTTACTGTTTGCCACATGGGTTTTTTTTGCCTTCCTCTGGATCAACATGTAGGGCAGATTATGATAGGATATGGGTTGAACTAGATGGACTTAAAGTCTTCCTCCTACCTTAATAACTATGTTACTATGTTACAAATATGACTTTTGTTATGGGGCCCAAAATTTTTTTTGTATGCGCCTGCATTTTAATTCCTTTCTAAAAATTGGTTCTTGGTTGGGGTAAACCCTATCCCTCTTGAGATACTGTGTCGTTCACGAGACTTTCTCAGCAAAATTGGTACCCTTGGAAATTATGATATTGACTGGGGTTGTCTTGATGAAGATACTGCAGTAGATTTTGTTTGCAGTCCTATGTAAAACCACAGATAACATATTTGGATATCACGACGAAGGCTGTGATACATTTCCTTAAGAAATGTTCTACAATTTTTCTACAGCTTTGTGTTATTGCAGATAAATAGAACACGGCTTTATGAATAGAATTTAAGATCCTTTAGTAAATATTTAAATTAAGTATTAAAATCCTACATTTGTTAGACTGAACCTTATCCCATTGTGTTGCATGTGGAATTTCTCCGACACCTAGAGATATTGCACGTTAAACATGCCAATGTGGGCACGCTCTCTCGAAAATCTAAAGAGGGAATTCCAGGTGATGAAGAACAGAATAGGCAGCAAGTTGCCATTAGCAACAGGGTTTATTACATAGAAGTTAATCACTAAAGAAAATAATCACTTAGATATTGAACACAACAGTCTCAAGGCTCTTTCTGTGGATTTCCTTTCATGCAGTAACAATTCTAAGACTTAACGCTAAGATCATATGGCTGCCATAAAGATGAGGAACACTTCTTTTTCACTAATATGTTATTGCTGGTCTGGTAATTGAAATTTTACAAAAAAAATTCAAATACCCTACGTGAGAGGGATCCCTCACTCTTTACTTGAACTTGCTTTATCTAGCTGGTTTGGAGAGGTCCACAAAAGAGAGTTCTTACTACTGGAGAACCGTGTATGTGCCTTAAAGAGCAAACATAATTTTAATTGAAAAAGCAACTGCTGTTTTACTTCTAGTTTCATAGATCAATAGAACAGATGAATATAAAAATCTTTTTAATATATGTTATCAGGGAAATCTACTTTGTTCTCCTCCTGGATTGATCTTTCACTCTCATTTCATGGTTAAGTGAAATATGTCCTCAGATTATTACATTACTGAGCTAGGAGATGACAGTTGGTTCTTTCAAAAATCTATGGAGGAAGAGGATCTAGAGGTAGACATTAACATTCTGCTGCAAGTCCTATGAAATAACCAGGAACGTAAAGATCGAGGTCTCAGAGGATACAACGTGTGGGTGGAGGGACCCTTTGATGTCAGCAGCTATCTTAGTTGGATGTACATCCAAGGACACAGATTAAGCTGAAATGTGCTTCCGCCAGCTCACTGCACTGCTCTACAAGCTGGTGGCCAATAAAAAGTTGGCAGATGATGTCAGCATGCCAGTCATGGGAGTGGCGCACAGCAGTGACGTCATGCAACGTCCGTGGTTGGCATGGTGAAGTCAGCTGCCAGGCTCTGTGGGGGCTATGGAGCAGGATACTGCATGTTGCCGGAACCGAGAAAGGTAAGACAAATTGTTTATTTTTTTTAAATGTGTTGGAGAAGAACGGGAGTTACATAATTACAGGAAGGAGCCCAGGATTGGTGGCAATATAGCAAGATGTGGGTCATAATACCAACAAGGAGCCCAGGATGGAAGACAATACACAAGGAAGGGAACCTGTTATGAATGAGTCACCGTAGGAGGCAAAAGCAGAAATACAAGCTAAGTCCAGAAAACCAGAGAAGTTGGCAACTATCAGATTGCAGACCCCTGAACCTATCAACACAACTAGCAGTAGCTGTGGGGGGTTCCTACGATGCCCTAGACCCCTCGATCACAGCCGGAGAAATACATAGGCCTAAAGAAAGAAAGGGGAAATCTAAACTGCCCCAGAGCAGACCCCAAAGCAATAGGCAGCCCCCAACATATAATGACGGTGAAGCAAGATGAAAATACTAACACAGACAGAAAGAAAGACTGAGCAAAGAAGGGGCCCCAAAACTACCTAGATAGGAAAGGACAGGAAGGCTGCTGTCTGCAATCTGCCAAAACCCTATCAAAGACATAAGCCAACCAGCTGATATGAAAAAGACCCTGAAGCAGCTAGGCTTCAAAAACTGAATCAGCACTCAGGTATTTTCAGAAGACAGAGCTAAATGAATTCAGCACACCCCAGCAGGGAATGGCAGAAATCCAGAAAAACAAAGCAAAAACAAAGTCAAAGCACAAAAGCAAAAGGCCGAGCAGCAAACTTAGCTTTGGAGGAGCAGGAATTCAGACTGGTCTCCAAGGATCCCACAGAGAAATCACCCGCAGGGCAGAAGGACGTCGGCAGCCTTATATCCAGTCCGTAACTCCACTCAGCCAGTCGTCATCATCAGCCTCAGGTGTTTGACAATCAGGCTCACTACCTTTCTTTACCAGAAGAGGAGTTCCTCGGGCCTCAGTAATGAAGGGGAAAATGAACTCACAACAGTACCTCCCCCTTGAGGAGGGGTCACCGAACCCTCAACTACGCCACCAGGGCAATCAGGGTGAGCCCGATGAAAGGCACGCACCAATCTTTTGGCATGAATATCAGAGGCAGAGACCCAGGAATTATCCTCCAGACCATAACCCTTCCACTTAACCAAATACTGGAGTCTCCGTCTAGCCAGACGGGAATCCAGCACTTTCTCTACCTCATACTCCACGTTACCTTCAACCAACACAGGGTCTGGAGGTGCCACCCCCGGAACAACAGGTTCAACAAACCTCTTCAACAAAGATTTATGGAACACATTATGGATTTTAAATGTGACAGGAAGAGCCAAACGAAAAGAGACCGGATTAATAATCTCAACAATCTTGTAAGGTCCAATAAATCTAGGCTTAAACTTAGGAGAAGCCACCTTCATAGCAATATTTTTTGATGATAACCACACCATATCACCAACCTTAAACTGGGGACCAATGGTCCTATGTCGGTTGGAAAACCGCTGGGCCTTTCTCCTAGGAGAGAGATAACTTATCCACCACTTGGTCCCAGATCTGGTGCATTCTCTCCACCACAGTGTCAACACCTGGGCAGGCAGAGGGCTCCACCTGCCCTGAAGAAAATCGAGGATGAAACCCAAAGTTACAAAAAAAAGGTGACATCAAAGTGGCAGAACTAGCTCTATTATTCAAAGCAAATTCGGCCAAGGGCAAAAATGAAACCCAATGATCCTGATCAGCAGAAATAAAACATCTCAAATATGACTCCAAGGTCTGGTTTGTTCTCTCTGTCTGCCCATTGGTCTGAGGGTGAAAAGCAGAGGAGAAGGACAACTGAATTCCCAGCCTGGAACAGAAAGTTCTCCAAAATCTAGACACAAACTGGACTCCTCTGTCAGATACAATGTTCTCAGGAATCCCGTGCAAACGAACCACCTGTTGTAAAAACAGGGGCACCAACTCAGAGGAAGACGGCAACTTAGGGAGTGGTACAAGATGAACCATCTTAGAGAACCTATCACAAATCACCCAAATAACAGTCATCCTCTGAGAGACAGGCATATCAGAGATGAAATCCATTGAAATATGGGTCCATGGCCTCTTGGGGACAGGCAAAGGCATCAACAACCCACTAGAGCAAGAACACGATTTAGACCGGGAGCACGTCCCACAGGACTGCACAAAATTCCTGACATCACGAGACAAGGAGGGCCACCAAAAAAAACGACTCACCAGATCTCTAGTACCAAAAATACCTGGATGACCAGCCAAAGCAGAGCAATGAACTTCAGACATCACTCTCTTCTTCCACTGGTCAGGAACATACAACTTTCCACTGGGACAACGCTCAGGTTTGTCCTCCTGGAACTCTTCCAGAGCACGTCTCAAATCGGGCGAGATGGCAGAAAGAACTACCCTTTCGCCTAAGATGGTAGCAGGCTTGGTCATCACAGGAGAATCAGCAAGGAAGCTCCTAGAGAGGGCGTCTGCCTTGACATTCTTTGTTCCAGGAAGAAAAGAAACCACAAAATCAAAACGTGTAAAAAACAAGGCCCACCTAGCCTGTCTAGGGTTCAAGCGCTTAGCCGACTCTAGGTAAATCAAATTCTTGTGGTCAGTGAGGACCACGACTTGATGCTTAGCTCCCTCCAACCAATGTCTCCACTCCTCAAATGCCCATTTCATGGCCAACAGTTCCCTATTCCCCACATCATAGTTACGTTCAGATGGAGAGAACTTTCGGGAAAAGAAAGCACAGGGATACATTTTAGATGTTACAGGATCCTTTTGGGACAAAACAGCTCCTGCACCAATCTCAGAAGCATCCACCTCTACCTGGAATGGAAGTGAGACATCAGGTTGCCGCAAAACCGGGGCGGAGGTGAATCTTCGCTTCAGCTCCTGAAAGGAAGAAACAGCCTCCGGAGACCAATTTAACACATCAGCACCCTTTTTAGTCAAATCAGTCAATGGCTTGGCAATACTAGAAAATTTTGCTATAAATTTTCGATAAAAATTAGCAAAACCCAAAAACTTCTGGAGGGCCTTCAAAGAAGTGGGCTGAACCCAATCGTGAATGGCCTGTACCTTGGCCGGGACCATTTCAATAGTTGACGGGGACAAAATAAATCCCAAAAAAGAAATCCTCTGTACTCCAAAAAGTCATTTAGATCCCTTGACATACAGGGAATTCTCCCTCAAGATCCGGAACACAGTCCGAATATGTTCCACATGAGAATCCCAATTCTTGGAGAAGATCAAAATATCATCCAGATAGATAATCAAAAATTTATCGACAAAATCTTGGAAAATATCGTTCATGAAGCACTGGAAGACAGAAGGGGCATTAGTGAGCCCAAAAGGCATCACCAGGTACTCCAAATGTCCCCCCGGAGTATTAAACGCCGTCTTCCATTCATCCCCATGCTTAATGCGAATAAGATTATACGCCCCCCTGAGGTCAAGCTTGGTAAACCAGCAAGCACCTTTAAGTCTGGAGAATATATCAGAAATCAGGGGTAACGGATACTGATATTTAACAGTAATTTTGTTGAGGGCACGATAATCAATACAAGGTCTTAATGATCCATCCTTTTTGGCTACAAAAAAAACCCGGCACCTAAGGGTGACGAGGATGGTCTAATATGACCCTTCTCCAACGCCTCCTTAATATAGGATCGCATAGCCTCGTGCTCGGGTACAGATAAATTGAAGAGCCGACCTTTGGGAAATTTACACCCCGGGCTCAGTTCAATTGCACAGTCATAACTCCTATGAGGAGGCAGAGACGCAGACTCATTCTCACTAAATACATCATAAAAGTCCGCCAAATAATCAGGAACATCATGCGACTGAGGAGAGGTGGAAAACACCGGAGCCTCACTAAAGGCACACCGACAACCCCAACTCACCACAGACACAGATTTCCAATCCAAAACTGGATTATGAATCTGTAACCAGGGAAACCCCAGCACAATAGTATCATGCAGATTATGCAACACCAGAAATCTGCAATTTTCTTGATGGTCTGGGGCGACCCGCATTACCACCTGGGTCCAAAACTGGGGTTTATTTTTAGCCAAAGGAGTAGCATCAATTCCCCTCAAAGGGATAGGCGTCTGCAGAGGTGTCATCGGAAATCCACAACGTTTAGCAAAATCCAAGTCCATTAGGTTTAGGGCTGCTCCCGAATCCACAAAAGCCTTGGCGGAAAATGTGGACAGGGAGCAGATCAGAGTAATAGCCAGAAGAAACTTAGGTTGAACACCCGCAACAGAAAACGTGTGTGCAAAGCGTTTCTCTCGTTTGGGACAGACAGAAATAATATGCGAGGCATCTCCACAGAAAAAACACAACTTATTACGCCTTCTGAACTCCTGACGCTGCTCTCTGGAAAAAACTCTACCACATTGCATAGGTTCAGACATTTGTTCAACAGGTGGCAACACCTCTCGTGCAGCTTTGCGTTCGCGCAAACGCCGATCAACCTGAATGGCTAATGACATAGAATCATCAAGACCAGAGGGAACAGGAAATCCCACCATAGTATCTTTTACGGCTTCTGACAACCCCTTCCGAAAGAGAGCAGCCAAGGCATTATCATTCCAGGTAGTAAGTACTGCCCACTTTCGGAATTTTTGACAGTACAATTCTGCAGAATCACGACCCTGGCTCCATACCAGCAGGGTCTTTTCAGCCTGATCAATGGCATTAGGTTCGTCATACAACAACCCCAAAGCTTGAAAGAATGCGTTCACATTAGTCAGAATAGGATCATCTGGTTTCAAAGAAAACGCCCAATCCTGGGGATCACCACGCAGCAAAGAGATGACAATTTTAACCTGCTGCGCGGAGCTCCCTGACGAGTTAGGCTTCAAGGCAAAAAATAATTTACAATTATTTTTGAAATTCAAAAATTTAGACCGATCCCCAAAAAATACATCAGGTGTAGGAATCTTTGGTTCAGCAGCATGTGAATGAGCAAGGTAGGCGGAAATTCCCCGCACTTCCACAGCGAGCTGCTCCACACGATCAGACAATTGCTTTATCTCCATTGAGAGAGAAAAAAAAAAAAAAATCCCCCTACGGCCTCAGAGATATAGAGGAAAAAATATACACTTTTTTTTTTTTAACAATTCTTTCCTGCTATTGAGTACCCTAGAATCTGCGGTAAGGCGGGTGATTCTGTTATGAATGAGTCACCGTAGGAGGCAAAAGCAGAAATACAAGTCCAGAAAACCAGAGAAGTTGGCAACTATCAGATTGCAGACCCCTGAACCTATCAACACAACTAGCAGTAGCCGTGGGGGGTTCCTACGATGCCCTAGACCCCTCGATCACAGCCAGAGAAATACATAGGCCTAAAGAAAGAAAGGGGAAATCTAAACTGCCCCAGAGCAGACCCCAAAGCAATAGGCAGCCCCCAACATATAATGACGGTGAAGCAAGATGAAAATACTAACACAGACAGAAAGATAGACTGAGCAAAGACGGGGCCCCAAAACTACCTAGATAGGAAAGGACAGGAAGGCTGCTGTCTGCAATCTGCCAAACCCTATCAAAGACATAAGCCAACCAGCTGATATGAAAAAGACCCTGAAGCAGCTAGGCTTCAAAAACTGAATCAGCACTCAGGTATTTTCAGAAGACAGAGCTAAATGAATTCAGCACACCCCAGCAGGGAATGGCAGAAATCCAGAAAAACAAAGCAAAAACAAAGTCAAAGCACAAAAGCAAAAGGGCGAGCAGCAAACTTAGCTTTGGAGGAGCAGGAATTCAGACTGGTCTCCAAGGATCCCACAGAGAAATCAACCGCAGGGCAGAAGGGCGTCGGCAGCCTTATATCCAGTCCATAACTCCACTCAGCCAGTCGTCATCATCAGCCTCAGGTGTTTGACAATCAGGCTCACTACCTTTCTTTACCAGAAGAGGGAGTTCCTCGGGCCTCAGTAATGAAGGGGAAAATGAACTCACAACAGGAACCAAAATGGGTGACATTATACTGGCAAGGAGCCATGATGGAGGACATTATACCAGGAATGAGTCCAGGATGGAGGACATTATACCAGGAAGGAACGCAGGATGGGGGACATTATACCAGGAAGAAACGCTGGATGGGGGACATTATACCAAGTCAGAGCCCAGTATAGGTGACATTATTTCAAGAAAGGGCTCAGGATGGAGGACATTATACCAGGAATGGGCAAAAGAATAGGTGACATTATTATAGGAAGAGGCCCGTGATGGAGAACATTATTACAGGATGGAGGACATTATTACATGTGGGGCGAACACTAGAGATGAGCGACTTTGTCTCTAGGAGGATCGAGTCGGGTTTCGGACCACCCGACCTTACTAAAAGTTGAGTCGAATGAAATCGGACAACTATCGGCAAAAGTCGGATTTCCGACTGAAACCCGACTCCAATGCAAGTCAATGGGGAATAAAAGTCGGCAGTGAGTCGAGGACAGTAAACACACGGCAACAACATCAATTCTTATTACTTAAGCTTATCAACCTTAATTTACTGAAAACTGGGGATTATTTGGCTAAAGTTGTGGGGGGGGGTACAGCCCAGTTAGGGAGGTGGAAAAACAGGCATATGTTGAGGTGTAGGCTGGACGTTCAGCAGCTGCAAATGGAGGAATTGGAGAAGTCGGAGGAAGAGGAGGACAAAGCGAGCCATTTTGCTGGCAACCTCTGTGTGTCATCAGGGGAAGGTGGTACAAAATCCTTTGAAACCCAGGCATGGTTCATTTTAATGAAGTTGAGATCCCCTTCTTTCTGTGAGGATTGATCCAGCAGCACTGAAGACTTTTTCTGATAGCACACTACCAGCAGGGCAAGCGAGCTCCTGTAAGGCATATTGTGCCAATTCAGGTCTGGTGTCCAGTTTACAGGCCCAGTACTCAAAGGCAGAATGAACTGTGAGGGAGAACATGGATAGGGGAGGAGAGGTAATTTTAAACCACAGTTGACAACTGCTGTCTCCTGTCTGTTGCAATCGATTCAGTATTACCAGTCGTGTGAGCGGTACTTGAGAAATCAGTCCACAACATGCTCATGAAACCCCTGTCTCCAACGCCACTTCGGCTGTGTGCACCATGAACACCTCTTCCATGTTGCCCAGTAAGGCTCATGGTAGAACCTGCACCGCTGCTGTGTGCTGGGAATGCCTCTAGTAAACGGTTTACCAGAGTTGCTTGTTTGTCCGCCAGTATTAGCTCTAGGTTCTCCTGTGGCATGATGTTCTGTAATTTACCTTTATAGCGTGGATCGAGGATGCGGGCCAACCAGTAGTCTTCATCCTTCATAATTTTGGCCATGCGGGGGTCCCTTTTTTGGATCCGCAAGAGATAATCACACATGTGGGCCAATGTTCCAGGTGTCAATGATGCACTGCCAGTGGTGGGTGGAGGAGCACTTTCTGCCAAATCCACATCCCTCCAGTCACGCACAAACCCTGTACCTGACCTTGGCAAGCCAACATTTTCTCTTGCCCCCTGAGAAGCATCCTCCTCCCCAAAATAATCATCCCCCTCATCCTCCTCCTCTTCCTCTTCTTCCTCCACCTCTTCCAGGACAGTTCCCTGAGCAGACAATGCCTGATGGTCATCAAGGCTTCCCTCCTCCTCCGCCTCCGCTGCGGACGCCTGATCCTTAATGTGCGTCAAAGTTTGCATGAGCAGACGCATAAGTGGGATGCTCATGCTTATGATGGCGTCGTCTGCGCTTACCAGCCGTGTGCATTCCTCAAAAACACTGAAGGACTTTACAGAGGTCTTTCAGCTTTGACCACTGCACACCCAACAACTCGATGTCTGCCCTCAAACTGCCTGCTCGTGTATCCTCCCACAAATGCATTACAGCCTGCCTCTGTTTGCACAGCCTCTCAACCATGTGCATGGTGGAGTTCCACCTTGTTGCAACATCTATGATTAGGCGGTGCTTGGGGAGGTGGAGAGATCGCGGCAGCCTCTGCATACGACTGGAGTTTACGGGTGAGCGACGGATGTGCGAGCACAGTCTTCGCACCTTATGGAGCAGGGCTGGTAACTCCGGATAATTATTTTATGAAGCACTGCACCACCAGGTTCAAGGTGTGAGCCAGGCAAGGTATGTGTCTGAGTTTTTCCAGGGCTATGGCTGCCAAAAAATTATGTCCATTATTACTGATTACCTTGCCTTGCTCAAGATGTAGACTGCCAATCCATGACTCAGTTTCTCGCTGCAAGTAATCAGCCAGTACCTCCGCAGTGTGTCTGTTTTCGCCCAAATACATCATCTTTAAAACAGACTGCTGATGCTTACCACTAGCTGTTCGACAGTGGGACACCTCGTGTGCAACACTGGCAGCTGCGGATGGAGTGCTCGTGCGACTGCGATCTGTCGACGAGCTTTCACTTCTGGAGGAGGAGGAGGTGGAGGGTAGAACGCCTACAGCCAACTGTTGCCTATACCGTGGGTGCTAGGCAGCACTGTCCCACCGCCGCTGTCCCCTGTGGATCCTGCATCCACTGCATTCACCCAGTGCGCAGTGATGGACACGTAACGGCCCTGGCTAAGCCTACTGGCCCATGCATCAGTTGTGAGGTGCACCTTTCCACTCACTGATTGTTTGAGTGCATGGACAATGTGGTCTTTCACATACAGGTGGAGGGCAGGGATGGCTTTTACTAGAAAAGAAGTGCCGACTGGGTAGGTCATAGCATGGGACAGCGTAGGCCATGAGCTCTCAGAACGCTGTGCTTTCAACCAAACGGAAGGGCATCATCTCTAATGAGATCAGTTTGGCAATATAGGCGTTCAAAGCCAGTGTACGTGGACGAGAGGATGAGTACTTTCTTTTCCTACTCAGAGTCTCTGCTAGGGTGAGCTGGACTTGAGAGCTGCATATGGTAGAACTAGCGGTGGACATGGCGGACTGAGAGGGGGTTGGTGATGGTAGTGGTGATGGCCTAGATGCAGTCTTTCATTGGAAAAACATTGTGATTCCCTGACTGCTTTGGCCTTGCGAAGACACCTCAACATTTCTTGCTGGTGGTGTGCTAACTCGTGAGCTTACAGTGGGAGAAGCGATGTAGCGTTGCTGGCTACCCCCATTCGGAGCAGGTGCACGTGTGCTACCTGAGGTTTTGTAATCCGTCCACGCTTGCAAGTGCATGGTCTTTACATGTCTAAGGCTAGTTTCACACTTGCTTTTTTTTCCAGCGCGTTTTTCCCGCAAAAAAACGCATTGAAAAAACGCATACATAAGCATACAACTGCTGCGTTTTTTTCAAGCATTTTTATGAGCATGCATGAAAAAAACGCAGCGTTTTTATGCGTTTGTATGCGTTTTTAGCGCGTTTTAACCGCGTTTGCGTTTTTTTCCAACATTTTTAGGTGGCCCCTCACACTACCCAAACCATGACTTTACTAACCCTAACCCTGACCCTAACCCTAACCCTAACCCTGACCCTAACCCTAACCCTGACCCTAACCCTTAACCAAATCATACTTAACCCTAAACCCTAACTAACCCTAACCCTAACCCTAACCCTGACCCTGACCCTAACCCTAACCCTAACCCTAACCCTGACCCTAACCCTAACCCTAACCCTGACCCTAACCCTTAACAAAACCATACTTAACCCTAACCCTGACCCTAACCCTAACCCTAACCCTAACCCTAACCCTAACCCTGACCCTAACCCTGACCCTAACCCTAACCCTAACCCTGACCCTAACCCTTAACCAAACCATACTTAACCCTAATCCTGACCCTAACCCTGACCCTAATCCTTAACAAAACCATAATTAACCCTAACCCTGACCCTAACCCTAACCCTGACCCTAACCCTAACCCTGACCCTAACCCTAACCCTAACCCTAACCCTGACCCTAACCCTTAACAAAACCATACTTAACCCTAATCCTGACCCTAACCCTGACCCTAATCCTTAACAAAACCATACTTAACCCTAACCCTGACCCTAACCCTAACCCTGACCCTAACCCTAACCCTAACCCTGACCCTAACCCTAACCCTAACCCTGACCCTAACCCTTAACAAAACCATACTTAACCCTAATCCTGACCCTAACCCTGACCCTAACCCTTAACCAAACCCTAACCCTGACCCAAAACCCAACCCTAACCCTGACCCTGACCCTAACCCTAACCCTAAACCCCCTTAACTAACCCTAACTCTAACTCAAACCCCTAAATTCCATGGTTAAAAAAAAAAAACGCATATGCAAAAAAACGCTTACATGAGCATGCCAGTGCGCACATATGCGCATCCATAGGCTATAATGGCCATTTTTAGCGCAAAACGTGCGCATATGTGCGCATGCGCTTTTTTGCAGGGCCAAAAAATGCAACATGATGCGTCTGGAAAATCCAATCGCACACCCCAAAAAAACGCAGCGCATGAAAATCGCATACATGCGCTTACAAGCGCGCAGGTATGCGCACCCATGTTAAATATAGGGGAAAAAACGCATGCGCAGGTTAGCGTTTTTTTCCAGCGCTAAAAAACGCAAATGTGAAACCAGCCTAAGCTTGCAACTGGTATTCAAATTTCGGAGATTTGTCCCTCAGCTAAAGATCCTTCTGCACTTCTTACAGATAACCTTTGCCTCATCAATAGGATTTTGGTCAAAAATGTGCCACATTGCACTCTTCCTACTATGGGAAAAATTTTCAGGACTTGCACGCTGTGCTAATTTGACCATCTGGCCAAGCTGTCCTGCAACTCTTTTTGATTTTTTAACGCGTTTTTGGACTGCTACGGGCCTGCCAGATAACCGCAGCTGCGATGTCGATGCCTGCTGCGGATCCTCCTCCTCTTCTGTGCTATTGCTAGCCTCACCCTCTTCCCCCAATGGATGCCAATCTGGGTCAACAACTGGGTCATCCATCACCTCCTCTTCAATTTCATCTGCACCTCCTCTGTGTCACCGTGTAAGGTGGTATAGTATGCGGGAAGGGGCACCTGAGTTTCATCAGGGTCATAATCTGGCTCAGTAGACTGCGAACGCAATGCAGTGCTCTGGGTGAATGTACCAGCAGAATCATATAGCACTGGCTGTGCATCAGTGCACTTCATGTCATATTCATCTTGAACTGGGGAATTCAGGATTTCACTTGATAACTTAGGCATGGTATGTGAAAAGAGTTCCAGGGAGTAATCTGAATTGTGGCCTGCCGCATCCTTCACTTTTGGTGAGGGTGAAGGACACAAGGAAAGGTGTTGTTCCTGACCAGCAGCCTGCACTGACGACTCAGTGCTTTCAGTTTTTGAAACTTCAGAAGAGGAGGCGATAGAGCTGGAGGCTGTTTTGGCAATGTAAGCCAAAACCTGTTCCTGATGCTCCGGCTTTAAAAGTGGTTTACCTACTCCCAGGCTTTCTGGTGCCAGACAATGATTCAGGCTCAACACCTCCTGCCTTTGGTGCTATTGTGCTTTTGGCACTACCTGCATATGCACCACCACCACCACCATCAGTACCAGCTGGTCCCCCTGCCAACGTTCGTGACCTCTTCCACCATACTTCCTCATGTTTGGGAAAATGTACCAAAAATACCAGAAGATATATGGTACTGTATGAGGAGCGTACAGCTGTATACGGTGTAGGGAAAAATTTAAATCTCCGTATATATTTCCGGAGTCACACACAGACTCTCATTCAGTATGGATTTGACTGTAATACAAACAGCAGATATACGGTACTGTATGAGGAGCGTACAGCTGTATTCGGTGTAGGGGAAAATTTAAATCTCCGTATTTATTTCAGGAGTCACACACAGATAGTCAGCATGTATTTGTCCGTGATACCAGCTGGTACACGGTAGTGTGTGAGGAGCGTACAACTCTATATGGTGTGGGAAAAAATGAACGGCCAGTAACTGTGCAGAAAAAAAGAATAAAAGTATTAAGGCTGTGTAAAAAGCAGTCAGCAGTGTATACACAGCAATACAGCTATCAGACAGCCTAATAACCAGTGCTGATGCACACAAGAAAATCCTCCCCTGTCACTGCACACTAACTGTATAGCACAATTGCTATCAGCACAAGCACATAAGAACTTCTTATATCTTTACAGCCCTAACTCTCTCCCTACTGATAAACAGCAACCTCTCCCTACTGTTAAGATCGGCAGAAGTAAAATGGAGGTCGATGGTCAGGGCTTTTATAGACACTATGACGTCCCCCAAAGCAAGCCAATCACTGCAATGCCCTTCTCTACGATGGTGGATGCTGCACATGTCATCTCGTTGCCTACAGTGCACGTCCTTGCTCATTGGCTGAAAAAAAGGCACCTGCACGCATTCTGGGAAATCCGACTTTGGCACTCGTTTTGCCGACCGCATGGCCGACTTCACGCTATGGTCGAGTTTCGGTCGGCGAAACCCGACTTTGGCATAAGTCGGCGACTTATGAATCTGGCCGACCTGTTTCACTCAACTCTAGCTAACACCTATGTCTTTAAAGGATCTAGAACGCTACAAGGGGCCATAAATCTGTCCACATTTTGCAACGGGGGCCATGGGATGCTAGTTAAAGGGGTGGTCCGGGCTTTTCACATAATCTCAGTACATATCTGGGCTGCAGAATTATGACTAGTTTCTGTCACTAGTTTGCACGGTTTTCTAGATATTCTGAACAGAACGTCCAAGGGGGGGTGTGTTATGGCATTGAACTGAGAACTGGTCGTAACAACCTACTCTACTCCAAACATGCCCTCTATAGCAACAACCCCACCCTCCATAGCTACAGGCCCTCCCCGTCCACATGAAGAAGCCCTCATCACACAGTAACAAATCCTCCCCCTCTAGCAGCCTCACTGCAGAGAGCAGACCACCCAGCTGTTCCTCCCCCAGACACACGCTGAACAGTGATCTATGGAAATTGAACCTAGTGAGGAGGGAAAATCATCCTGTATTCTGGGACAGGCTGCTCCCCTTGGACGTTCTGTTCAGAATATCTAGAAAACCGTGCAAACTAGTGACAGAAAGTAAATTACTTATTGTCATAATTCTGCAGCCCAGATATGTACTGAGATTATGTGAAAAGCCCGGAATAGACAGTTACAGTTTAGTCTTATTATTCATTTTTACAGGACCATTGATTGGTCCATTACATGTTAAATGGATTTACATACAAAATGCATACTGTATATAAATTACAATGAACAAGCTAATCAGAAAAAAATGTGCGATCCAGCGGGAACAGGGTTGTATTAAAATTCAATGTTTATTATTCCATAGAGAAAAATATAACTAGGTAAGGCTAGTTTCACATTAGTGTTTTTTTGCGCAGCGCATCGGGCGCATAAAAAACGCAAAGAAAAACGCAAAACAAAAGCGCGTTTTTTTAACGTCATGCGCACGCTGATGCGTCAAAAAAACGCAGCGTTGCTAGCGTTTTACATGCGTTTTTGCATGCGTTTGCGTTTTTTATGCACATGCGTTTTTAGGTGTGACATTTTTTCCATTGTCTAGAGAACATTCTAGACTTGTTTAACTCAAAAACGCATGAGCAAAAAAACGCAAGCGTGCGCAAAACCATGCGCATGCATGCGTTCCCTTAGACTTCAATGTGTTGTTTTTGCGCATTCCGTATGCAAGCGTACCGCATGCGCTTTTTTGCCGAGACAGGGCGCACCAAAAAATGCAACATGTTGCGCCTGGCGTGAAAGACAAAAAAATGCATGCGCACGAAAACGCAAGTGTGCGCAAGACCATGTGCACGTCATGTTAAACATAGGTGCGCAGTGCACATGCGCACGGGTGCGCACGATGCGCTGAGCACAAAAGCGCTAATGTGAAACCAGCCTAAACCACATAAATTAGGAATGAAAAAATTTCCATATATTTACAGCATAGTGCACAAATAGCAACGTTTTACCAACGCGTTTCGACAAACGTCTTAGTCATGGCATGCATGGGTGAGTATTTTGGAATTTTATTAGTTCCCCATGCAGGTTATACTAGCTGATTTCAGTCGGGTTAATCACACCAGAAGTAACCATTAATAGATGCACAAATGCACCGTTTCAATAAGACGACCAACACTACCAAAATACATACAGAAACATAACAAAACACAGTAATAAAAAGAAAAAAACATATAATAAAAATCATAAATCCAAAAGTGCAATGGGGTGATTTAATATTGTAGGATTAAATCCGGTCTGTGATTCAGACCTTGCGGTATTCTGGTTTCAAGAGTGAAGATCCAGAAGGAATCTCTGTTCAACAGTTTCCTTCTGTGATCTCCTCCTCTATAGGGTTTATGCACCCTTCTATGCCACAGAATGAGAAACCTGACGTATCGACTTTGTGGACATTAGAGAAATGCCTAGATGCTGCAGAAGAGGAAACAGCTATTGAATTACCGGCATCAGACAGATGGTGACTGACAGCGTCGGAGTGGAGCACCTTGAGCCCACCAGAGAAAATCATTCTTGGGGCCCACTATGTAGCTACATAGAGAGAAACACAAGACCACCAATTGTGCAGTAAAACACGCTAATATCCGGGTATATATAAGGTAGTACAAATCTTAATTATGTAGCAGGCGTTGGGGTAGCCTCCCTCATTGAATTTAAAGCAGCCCTCTCATATAGTATAATGCAGCCCCCTCATAGGATATAATGCAGCCATCTCATAGAATATAGCAGTCTCAGAGGGTATAATACTGCCCCTCCCTCATAGGGTATAATGCAATAATACACACTTTAATAGAATATAATGCTGCCCCCCTTATAGGGTATAATGCACCCCCTCATAGGGTATAATGCTGCCCCCCTTCATAGGGTATAATGCTATATATATATATTTATAGTTACAGAGATAGATATAGAGTTAGATAGATATGGGATAAATAGGTAGATCTATGGATAGATATACAGATGGATAGATAATGGATAAATAGAAAGCTATATAGATAGAGAGATAGATAATAATCTTTATTTTTATATAGCGCTAACATATTCCACAGCACTTTACAGTTTGTACACATTATCATCACTGTCACCGGGGACACATACAGGGAGAACATGCAAACTTCTTGCAGATGCTGTCCTTGGTGGGATTCGAACCCAGGACTCCAGCGCTGCAAGGTTGCAGTGCTATCCAGCCACCATGCTGCCCAGAGATAGAGAGAGATAAATATAGAGAGCGATAGATAGAGACATAGATATAGAGAGATAGATATAGAGATGCTTGACAAAGACCGTGCTGTGAGGTCGAAACGTTGCACCACTTGGCGCTGGATTAAAGTCCACAATTTTTCTTTGAACTGGACTGCTGCCTGATTTTTTTCCATTTATATTTTGCATTGGACAGCTGCATTACTCAGGAAGAATTACACCCAAAATCTGCTCAAGTTTGTGCTGCTATCTGTTTTTTTCTATTTAGATATAGAGATAGATAGATATAGATATAGAGAGAAAAAGATAGAGAGAGATAGATACAGAGATAGATAGATGGATAGATAGATATATATCGATATAGAGATAGATATAGATAGATATAGAGAAAGAAAAATAGATATAGAGATAGAAAGAGATAGAGATATAAAAAAAACAAAACAATACTCACCTCTCCTCCTCGCTCCTATGCTGATTCCGGCAGCCGGCTTCAGTGTCAGGAGCTGCCCCGTCTGCCAGACACACAGAGGGTGCATGATGAAGTGACATCATCGCGCACCGGCTGTGAGTCAGCAGAGGGTACTCTCTCTCTCCCATTACAATTGAGGACGGTGCCGGCCCTGATTTACAGCCGCATAGCAGCTTACTGGGCTGGGGGGCGGGGCCCCTGGGGGAGTGGAGACCGGGAAATGATATTCACTGTTTCTCACACTCATGTAGGTGTGGGAAGCGGGTAAATATTCAGGAAAGGGGCTCCTGCCTCCTGTCACCCGCTGCTGCTCCCCTGGCATGGGCCCCCATAGCAACTGTGTGGTGTGCCGCTATTAGTGACACACCACTGACTTGGGGCCCCTGGAGCAGCGGGGGCCCTAGGCAACTGCTGGCCCTGTATGTCAGCAGGTGCCAGGGCTCAACGGATGCCAGGGCCCATCGGAGAATCCTTCGGTTCTCCGGTGGGCCAGTCCCATGCTGGTGACTGATCCTTGTGTTTAAGGAGCAAGTTGTGCAACCCACATATTGTAGTTGACATAGTGTGCACTTGGAGCACCCGCCAGGGCCGTGGGGACACTCCATACCGGGCCGGTTCTTAAGGGGATATGTTACGGCAGCAGTGACCCGGTCCGTGGCCCTGGGCGTCCAATGAAAAATGATGATTAAAGGGGAAATAAAGTTTATAAGAGGTGATTTGTGATGCCATCTGTGGTACTCGGCCAAGGATGACCAACGCTGCTTAAAGAGACAGCTGGGTTTGATGGTGATGCAGCAGAGTTGATACAGCTGTCCAAAGGTAGAGCTTAGTCCCAGGACAATTATATTGCTAAAGATGGTGATGATGGATGTAGTGCAGGGTGGATGGTGCAATAAATAACTCCGAGGACACAGCAGGGTTCAGTTTCCACACTTTTACTCACGGTTTGAAGTGCAGGCCGGGGCACTAGCTACAGATGACTATGGAGGTCCGGGGAGCTTAGAAGCAACTTAGGATCCACTAAGCCAGATGGGTTTTGAGGTCTCCTTACTGTGCTGTCCTCTGAGGACCTTGCTGCCTAAAGTTAACCTCAGTCCTCTGTTCCTTATTGTTCTGAAGTACTTGCCTGTAAGGCAGGCAGCTTGAGCTTATTGCAGGTGTTGCTCCTTTATGGCAGCTCCGGGCTCTGGTCTGCTGCTGTGCCATCAGGTGTTTGCTAGGCCAGGAGACCTGCAATCTCTTGCCCTCCAGATTTAGCTGCTGGGACTGTTGTACCTGTCAGCCACGGACTCCGGCATTCAGCTTCTAGCGCTGTACTCTGGGTTGAGCTTGGTCACAACTCCACTCCCCAGGTTCTCTTTTACTTCTCTTTCCTCTCTTCACTAAGACTCTGTCTCTCTCTGTTCAAGACACTGACTAACTAGCCCCGCCTCCAGGCCAGAACTAATAGATAAGCTCCCCTGAAACCGGGTTTAGAACTCCCCCTTCTGGTCTGGAGTCAGGAAAAGTGTTGGATGTAAGTGATAACTGGTTTCCCTTCTTGCTTCCAGGCATGCCATCTCCCGCCTGTGAGGGAGGCAATGCCAATGTGGCAACCAGACTCTTGGGGTGCCACAATCCCCCTTAGTGAAATTCAGCACTCCTGGACTGAGGAAACAAAATATTATAACAAGTGAACAATAACAATCATTTACAAAATTTCAAAAATAAAAATTACAAAAACCCAAACCTCAAAAATAGTCCTGGTGATGATTAGTCCAAGCACCATTGTCCATTGTTCATTCCTGAGCCATGTTGTTAACTATATACAAGTAAGTTCCTGGTCACACATAGTCCTGTGGCCCAATTGTCCTTCAGCAGGTTATTACGAAAATTTTTCAAAGTTCATACATTAAGTCTCTGTAAGCTCTGCAGGGATTCTACTCACGTGCAGCGGGAGACAATCAGGAGGCAGGTTCCTTTAAAGTTCATGTGGTTTATTACATCATAAACCCATCAGGCAGCAAGTAGCAAAGAAAATCGCCTTTAGGTCAGGCAAAAGCAAACAGAAATGTCCGTTAACTCAGGCTCAGAACTGGAGCTTCAGTACACGCGGGAGGCTTAGTCCTCCCCACCTACAGCTGCCTGGTTCAGGAGCAGGCCAGATTATAAGGGTGTAGCTACACCCATGAACCCAGCAGCTGACTGGTTACATGACTGTGACCTCACCACAGGTCCTTGCAAAACCATAATAATACAGTAATATCTGTTATGTTACATTACGGAGACAAGCCATCTCTGAGACACATATCTCCCATCGATTATACAACCCTTCGCCATGCCACATACCTCCCCCTCTGCCTAGAGCCATGGGGCTTCGCACTTTCATCTACCAGGCAAGGGATTCTTGAGAGGGCATCGGCATTCCCATGTAGCTTTCCGAGCCTTTGCTCTACATGGAAGCTGAAGTCTTGCAGGGCTAAGAACCAGCAGGTGACCCTAGCATTCTTACCCTTTGTTTCCCTCATCCATCTGAGTGGGGCATGGTCGGATATTAATCTAAACTTGCGTCCCACTAGATAGTACCGTAAAGTATCTACTGCCCACTTTATGGCCAAACACTCCTCTACAACTGAGTAATTCTTTTCGCATGAAGATAGCTTCCTACTCAGGTAGAGGACCGGATGCTCTTCCCGATGTATCTCCTGGGAGAGGACTGCACCTACCCCGACATCTGAGGCGTCTGTCTGAAGGACAAACTCTTTTTTAAAGTCTGGGGCCACCAGAACGGGTTGCTTACATAAAGCCCCTTTCATTTCTTGGAAGACTGACTCCGCCTCTTCAGACCATCTGACCATTATGGATTTTGTCCCTTTTAGCAGATCAGTTAGAGGCGCAGCCATCATGGTGAAGTTTGGGATAAACCTCCTGTAATATCCCACGATCCCCAGAAAGGATTTAACTTGCTTTTTGGAGAGAGGTCTCGGCCATGTTTGAATTGCCTCCACTTTATTGATTTGGGGTTTGATCTCGCCACACCCCACTACATATCCGAGGTATTTGGCTTCTTCCTTACCCAAGGCACACTTCTTCAGGTTTATTGTAAACCCTATAATATAATATAAAAACCTCAGTGATGCTCAAGTATATATAGGGACTCCAGCAGCAAAAGTAGAAAGACACCAGTCACCATAGATGTCAAATGGAAAGTCTGTATAGATAAATGAATTACTACTGCGCTTAGAGTCATTGGTATCTATTGTCCATTTGAGTAAGACAATAGATACCAGTGACTCTAAGCGCAGTATTAATTCATTTATTGTAAACCCTGCCTCCCTTAGAGCGTCAAACACTGCTTGGACCTTTTCCAGGTGAGACTCCCAGTCCGGGGTAAAGATGACGATATCATCCAGGTACACGGCAGCGTATAGCTTATGAGGTGCAAGGATTCTATCCATAGCCCTCTGGAAGGTTGCCGGAGCTCCCTGAAGGCCAACCGGCATCCGGACATACTGGAAGCACCCGTCTGGTGTAGAAAATGCCGTCTTCTCCTTGGCTTCCTGTGCCATGGGGATCTGCCAATATCCCTTTGTCAGATCCAAGGTGGTTATGTACCTGGCAGGTCCAAGTCTCTCGATGAGCTCATCAACGCGTGGCATGGGATAAGCATAGGTCTTGGAGACCTCATTCAGCTTCCAGTAATCGTTACAGAACCTCTATTCACCATCAGGTTTTGGGACCTGGACAATCGGGCTCGACCAGCCGCTCTTGGATTCCTCAATGACCCCGAGCTTCAACATACAGTTGTGGCCAAAAGTATTGACACCCCTGCAATTCTGTCAGATAATACTCAGTTTCTTCCTGAAAATTATTGCAAACACAAATTCTTTGGTATTATTATCTTCATTTAATTTGTCTTAAATGAAAAAACACAAAAAGAATTGTCCTAAAGCCAAATTGGATATAATTCCACACCAAACATAAAAAAGAGGGTGGACAAAAATATTGGCACTGTTCGAAAAATCATGTGATGCTTCTCTAATTTGTGTAATTAACAGGACCTGTAACTTACCTGTGGCGCCTAACAGGTGTTGGCAATAACTAAATCACACTTGCAGCCAGTTGACATGGATTAAAGTTGACTCAACCTCTGTCCTGTGTCCTTGTGTGGTCCACATTGAGCATGGAGAAAAGAAAGAAGACCAAAGAACTGTCTGAGGACTTGAGAAACCAAATTGTGAGGAAGCATGAGCAATCTCAAGGCTACAAGTCCATCTCCAAAGACCTGAATGTTCCTGTGTCTACCGTGCGCAGTGTCATCAAGAAATTTAAAGCCCATGGCACTGTGGCTAACCTCCCTAGATGTGGACGGAAAAGAAAAATTGACAAGAGATTTCAACGCAAGATTGTGCGGATGTTGGTTAAAGAACCTCGACTAACATCCAAACAAGTTCAAGCTGCCCTGCAGTCCGAGGGTACAATGGTGTCAACCCGTACTATCCGTCGGCGTCTGAATGAAAAGGGACTGTATGGTAGGAGACCCAGGAAGACCCCACTTCTTACCCCGAGACATAAAAAAGCCAGGCTGGAGTTTGCCAAAACTTACCTGAAAAAGCCTAAAACGTTTTGGAAGAATGTTCTCTGGTCAGATGAGACAAAAGTAGAGCTTTTTGGGCAAAGGCATCAACATAGAGTTTACAGGAGAAAAAAAGAGGCATTCAAAGAAAAGAACAGGGTCACTACAGTCAAACATGGCCGAGGTTCCCTGATGTTTTGGGGTTGCTTTGCTGCCTCTGGCACTGGACTGCTAGACCATGTGCATGGTATTATGAAGTCTGAAGACTACCAACAAATTTTGCAACATAATGTAGGGCCCAGTGTGAGAAAGCTGGGTCTCCCTCAGAGGTCATGGGTCTTCCAGCAGGACAATGACCCAAAACACACTTCAAAAAGCACTAGAAAATGGTTTGAGAGAAAGCACTGGAGACTTCTAAGGTGGCCAGCAATGAGTCCAGACCTGAATCCCATAGAACACCTGTGGAGAGATCTAAAAATGGCAGTTTGGAGAAGGCACCCTTCAAATATCAGGGACCTGGAGCAGTTTGCCAAAGAAGAATGGTCTAAAATTCCAGCAGAGCATTGTAAGAAACTCATTGATGGTTACCGGAAGCGGTTGGTCGCAGTTATTTTGGCTAAATGTTGTGCAACCAAGTACTAGGCTGAGGGTGCCAATACTTTTGTCTGGCCCATTTTTGGAGTTTTGTGTGAAATGATCAATGTTTTGCTTTTTGCTTCATTCTCTTTTGAGTTTTTTCATTTAAGACAAATTAAATGAAGATAATAATATCAAAGAATTTGTGTTTGCAATCATTTTCAGGAAGAAACTGAGTATTATCTGACAGAATTGCAGAGGTGTCAATACTTTTGGCCACAACTGTACGCTGCACCTCCTTGGAGATTACCTCTCCACGGGCCTCAGGAATTCGATAAGGCTCCATGTTCACCCGCACATGTGACTTGGTCAGAACTTTGTACTCCACAACCTTCGTGCACCCCGGCAACTCTGAAAACAGGTCTCTGTTTTTCTGGAGTAACTCCCAGGACTGCTGTTTCTGGGCCTTCGATAGCGTCTCCGCTATGGTAACCGCTCCAACCTCCCCTTCTAGGTTGCCCAGCAGGCACGGAGTTACCGCTGGTTCTCTATCTTGCCACGGCTTGATGAGGTTGACATGGTAAATCTGGTATGGCTTCCATCTTCCGGGTTGGTGGATCTTGTAGTTTACGTCTCCAAGCTTCTCCACCACCTCATACGGCCCTTGCCACTTGACCAAGAACTTACTCTCCACCGTCGGGATTAGCACGAGAACTTGATCTCCTGGATTGAACTGCCTCACTCTTGCTGACCGGTTGTAGACCCTGACCTGAGCCTCTTGTGCCTGGTGGAGATTTTCTTTAACAATGGGCATCACCTTCGCAACCCTCTGCTGCATCAGTGCCACATGCTCAATGACGCTTCTGTGGTGAGTGACTTTGGCTTCCCTGGTTTCCTTGGCTATATTTAGGAGACCTCACGGATGTCAGCCATACAGAATCTCGAAGGGCGAAAACCCCGTGGAGGCCTGGGGAACTTCACGGATAGAAAACAGCAGATACGGTAAGAGACAATCCCAGTCTCTACCATCTTTCGCTATGGCTTTTCTTAGCATGCTCTTCAGTGTCTTGTTAAACCTCTCAACAAGGCCATCTGACTGCGGATGGTACACTGAGGTCCTCAACTGGGAGATTTGCAGGACTCGGCGCAACTCCCTCATCACCTTGCTTATAAAAGGTGTCCCCTGGTCGGTCAGGATCTCCTTTGGCAAACCCGTCCGGGCAAACACATGGACCAACTCGCGGGCTATACTCTTCGCAGAGGAATTTCTCAGGGGAATTGCTTCAGGATAGCAGGGGGGGGCATAGTCCAGGATGACTAATATATACTGATGGCCCCGGGCTGATTTAACTAAGGGACCGACCAAGTCTATAGCAATTCTCTCAAACGGCACTACAATAATGGGCAGTGGCACAAGGGGGTTCCAAAAATGAGATGTGGGGGCAGTTAACTGACATGTCATGCAGGACCTGCAATAGTTTGCTATTTCCCAGTGACAACAAGGCCAATAGAACCCCTGGACAACCCGTTCCTGCATTTTTTCCACCCCCAGGTGTCCCCCCAAGATGTGTGAATGGGCCATGTCCAACACTTTCCGTCTATAGGGGCCTGGTACTATTAACTGCTCTATCTTATTTTCGTGACCCGGTAAAACAATTCTCCACTCAACATAAAATAGGGAAACTTTGTGTCTGCTCCCGGCTCTTGTGCAACCCCATTAATGATGGTGACATTGTTGAAGGCTTCCCTCAGAGTTGAGTCACTAAGTTGGGCAGTCCCAAAATTCTCACCGGCCACCCCTAACTCAGGAATGTCAGATACAGGGGACCCTTCCTCCTCATCCCCAACAAGGACACATAAAGGAAACTCGTCTTCCTCTGATGGTGGTGACACCTTATTAGAGTTTATTGGTTCCCTGCTCTTGCTAGCAATCTCAGAACCCTTACCCCACAGATCCCAAAACAGACAGAAATCCTATAATTATAGGATGCAGCAAGTCCCGAATGACGCCAACTTCATGGGACTCGGTGCCATGCGCCGTTTCAATGTTCACCCTGGCCATAGGGTAGTCTTTTGCATCGCCATGTATGCACCGAACGCCGACCTTTTTACCCGGGAGTAGGTTGAGAGGAAAAGTGGCCCGTACCAGAGTCACCAAGCTCCCGGAGTCTAGCAGCGCCGTTACTTCTCAACCATTCACCTTCACTGTTTTTGTCTTGCCTGGGACAAACTTCGTTCCATGCACTCTTGCACTTTATGGTATTGCTGCTGCCTCTGTATCCGAGTCTGCATCTGGTGATGTCACCACAGGTGTTAAAACTCCCATGTCCAAATCAATGAGTAACTTGCCAGGTCTTGCCCTAATCAGGTAGGCTGGGGGGCAGTTCGTGAAGTTTACTGGGATATGGTTGTATAAGTCTACCAGATCCGGCAACTTCTCTGGCCATAGGTTTCGCTCTTCCAGGGGTAAGATATTCAATAGGTCATTTACCACCTGTTTCATCTTCTCGCACATGCCATTTGTCTGTAGATGGTACGGCGTCGTCCTGATTTTCTTGCAGCCATACAGGTTACAGAACTTCTGGAACACTTCTGCCTCAAAGGCTGGGCTTTGGTCAGTGAGCACTTGTTCAGGGTAACCATGCGGTCGACAAAAGTATTCTTGAAACGCTTTGGCTGCCGACCTGCCGTCTTTGCTGTTTGGTCTTCCACAGACACAAATACCAAGAACTTTGAGTAATGGTCAACAATGGTAAGAGCGTAGGTGTGGCCAGGTCTACTCGGAGTCAATTTCACATGATCCAAAGCTACCAGTTCAAGCGGCTGTTTGATGACTATGGTGTCAGAGACACCGCACTGCACTTGCTCATAGAGCCAGTGCGCGTGTCCTGAGTACAGAAGCAGTGCTAAAAGATACCTGTGGAGCAGGGCAGCAGAGGTGACCATGCGTGCTTCAGGCTAATAGTGTCCAGTCAGCACTGGAAGCTAAAGAGGCACGGGACCTGCGAACACTGAAACTGAATAATCTGGCACGGGACCTATGGTCATGTGACTGCAAGGGGGCGGGGTTTAGCGTCCTGTTTACAGATAGGACAGGACACCATACAACAACTCAGAGTCAGGCAAAACAGAGGTCACAGCAGTACGGGCAAACGAGGTACAGGAGGGACAAACAGACGGGTAGTCAGACAAAGCCAAAGGTCATACACAAGAGGGCGACGTGGTACCAAGGGGACAAGCAGAGAGAAGTCGGGTCACAAGCAGAGAGTCATACACGAGAGGTAGCGCAGTACAAGAGGGTCAGGCAGAACTCGTAAACGGGGACAGAACCAGATCACAACCGAACAAGCAAGCAAGATATCAGGCACAAGGCACACGTATACAAGAGGTCACTTAACTCAGCCGAGGGCAGGAGTATAACTGACACCGGACCCAGGTCCAGTGAGCACTAAATAGCCTCCTTCTGCCAGAGAGAGGCAGCACAATTAACCCATAGTCTAACCAGGACGGGTCAAAGCGAAATCCCGTCCTGGATCATGACATATGGGCTGTAAAGGGGCTCGCTGGCTGTTGCGGTATTTCCTACACAGGTTGCATGGGCCACATTTTTGGCACCACTTCTCAATGGCTCTCCTCATGTCAACCCAGCAGAATCTTTCACGAAGTAGAACCTCCAACTTATTCCACCCGAAATGTCCTGCTCCATCGTGGTACGCTTCTAAGACCATAGGCGCATCCCGCTTCGGGACTACCACCTGCCAAACCAGTTCATGAGGGCGCGAGTAGATGTTCCTCTGACACAGCTTACCTCATAGATGAACAGCTTGCCCTTCTTCTTCCACAACTGCTGTGCTTCCTGTGGAGCATCTGGACCAGGGTGTGAGTCAGCTTGTGTCAGCAACTCTTTTATTAGACGGACTGCCGGGTCACCTTCCCGGGTCTCTGCCCACTCATGGTGGGACAATGGGTTTAACATGGCCTCTTGCACGATGTAACGCTTGTTCCTCACCCCTTGGGAGTGCTGGACCGCAACTGGATGGTGGAAGACTGGTAACTCGATTTCTTCGAGCTCTTCTGGATCTTCTCCCCCATCTGGTGAATTGGGCATCTTGAACAGCGCATCAGCATTAGCGTTCTTATGCCCCGCTCAGTACTTGATGGTAAACTTGTAATTGGACAGCCGGGCCATCCATCACTGCTCCAGCGCACCCAGCTTAGCCATTTCAATGTGGGTTAGTGGATTATTGTCCGTGTAGATGGTAAACTTTGCTGAAGCCAGGTAGTGCTTGAAGCATTCCATTAACGCCCAGACAATGGCGAGGAACTCCAGCTTAAAGGAACTGTAGTTGTCGGGGTTCCTTTCAGTGGTACGAAGCTTCCTGCTGGCGTAGGCACTCACTCTCTCTCTGCCCTTCTGCATTTGTGACAGCACGGCTCCTAATCCCATGTTGCTGGCATCTGTGTAAAGTATAAATGGTTGGTCATAGTCAGGATAGGCCAGGACTTCATCTCCCGTGAGAGCATATTTCAACCAAGTGAAGGATTCTTCTATCCTGTGTTTCCACTCGAACAGAGGACTTGTTCTTGGCCTTCTTGGATTGGCCCACTAGCAGGTCTTGCAGAGGTGCGGCTATCTTGGTGAAGCCCTTTATGAATCTCCGGTAGTAGCCTACCAACTCAAGGAACTGCTGTACTTCATGAATGTTGTTGGGTCTTTGCCAGTTCTGGATAATTGTGACTTTGTCAGGGTCTCGTGCCATGCCTTCCACACTTACCATATGGCTTTGGTACTGCACTTTGGGTTTCTAAAGGTGGCATTTGGATGGCTTTACTTTCAAGCCAAAGTTGGACAGGGCTTCGAACACCTCGGCCAGGTGCTTCACGAGGTCTTCATAGGTTTTGGAAAAGATGATAATGTCATCCAGGTACAGCAGAACGGTTTCAAAGTTTTTATGCCCTAGGCAGCATTCCATTAACTGCTGAAACATCCCCGGTGCACTGCTGAGCCCGAATGGCATATAGTTAAACTCGCAGAGGCCCATTGGTGTTGTAAACGCTGTCTTCTCTCTGTCTGCTTCTGCCACGGGAACCTGCCAATACCGACTGTTGAGATCTAAAGTCGAGAAATAGTTAGCGGTTCTCAATGCAGCCAATGATTCTTCAATTCTAGGTAGCGAATAGGCGTCTTCATATGTAATCTTGTTTATCCGCCTATAGTCAACACACATTCTCATGGTATCATCTTTCTTTTTAACGAGGACTAATGGAGCTTCCCAGGGGCTACAACTATCTCTGATTACCCCAGCCTCCTTCATCTCCCGTAACATATCCTTGGCACGTTGATAGTGTGCTGGGGGTATAGGCCGATACCTTTCTTTAATGAGCGCATGATCTCTAGTGGGGATATGGTGTTGAACCCCTTTTGCCTGCCCAAAGTCTAGAGAATGTTTGCTGAAGACCTGCTCATACTCTCGCGACACCCGTCAAGCCCTATGCTTTTGGTGCGAAGAGGTGGAGTCAGTGCCTACGTGTAGCAGCCGACACCAATCCTCCAGCTGCCCCTCAGAGCCATTGTCCTCCAACTGGTCGGACGGAAGCAAGGGCTCTGCTGCCTCTATGGCATTGTTACTGACAGTGAACAGCTTAGCAAGGGTGGCATACCGCGGTAATTGGACCTCTCTCTCCCCACAATCCAAGATGAGTATTGGTATCCTCCCCTTGCAGACATCGACTACCCCCCTGGCTGTCAGGACAGTGGACCTACTATCAGAGTACACTAGTTCTACCAGGGCCTGGTAATCTTGACCCCTGAGGCCTATTGATGCCCAACACCAAATTAACATTTCACTCCTTGGGGGTACTGCAATTGGGAATGGATCACTCACTCTGACACTGCTGACTTCTCCACCAGACAGCTCTACCTGTTGTCTCTGCATCAGTGCTCTGATCTCCTTTTGCAGGACTCGCTAACTGGAACTAGCGGTCTCAACTACCTGTTGCAACACAACAATAATTTCTCCAAGACAATTTTCTATTACATTGGTGCCTAAAGTAATCATAGGATGGCATTCTCGTTTGTCGATATCAACTATAATCAAACCTTGCGACTGCAATTCTACTAGGCCAATCTTAATGGTCACCTCTTTATATCCCACCTACGGCAAGGGCTGATCATTACTGGCAAAGATGGTAAGGTGTTCATCTGGGCGGCAAGTAATGTCTAAATCAGACCAGCACCGCTTAAAGAGAACATATGGCATTGTTGTCACCTGGGAGCCGGTGTCCAGTAAGGCATTCATCGGGAAGCCTTCAATCACAACGGGCATGACCAGCCGTCCTCCCACGTGCTTGTCTTGCCAGTTTTGTGGACCTGGATGTCTTACTCCTGAGGGTTGGCCCTCTGCCCAAGGGGTTGCTTGTTTAAATTACAGAATCCTGCGATGTGCCCTGCCTTGATGCAGCGGCGACAGATGGGCTGTCCGTTCATATTGTAACGATCGCTATCTCTCCCTCTAGTCGGTGGGATTCTCCTCTGCCATCGCCACGGGACATCATCCAGACTGGATGCCAGCTCAATTTTTTTCTTTGGGGCCTCTTGCATGGACTGCACAGTTTTAGTTAGTGCAGCCACACATTTGTTCAGCTCCTAGACCTGGAGATCTAAGTCTGCAGAAGAGTCATTATCTTGGGTTGGCGTGTCGGCCTCAACAGGGGTCCAGGGAAAGGATGCTGTCTCCTGTTGGTATGTAATGGCTGAGCACCTAAGGGGCACTGTGCCGCTAAGATTTGGTTCATGTAGCACCAGGGTGTCCCTATCCTTAAAGTGTGCAAAGTCCAGTTCAGGATTTTGTAGGACCATTATGCGCAGCTGTGTTCTTTGATTGTTAGACAGGAGTCCTTCTATAAATTCCTCCATTAGCAACCTACCTTCATCTTGCACACTGTCAGGGTCAACCTGCTTTACAGCCCATAGCGCTTCCTGGAGGTTAAGAGCATAGTGCCGTATACTGTCCTGCACCCTTTGTTTGCACCCAAAGAATCTCATTTTTATCTCTGCTGCAGTGTGGGTCTCAAAGGTGTCCTTGAGCCTGGCCAAGATTTGTTTGACAGTTCTTTTATCAGTGTTCTGCCAGGACTTCACTTCCTTCTGGGCCGCACCGGTTAACTGGCCAGTGAGGATGCTGACTTTTTGACTCTCAGACATGGGATGCACTTTAAACAAACTACATAGTCTCTACTTGAAATCACTCAGGGTGTGTGACTCCCCTGAGTACTGCGGTAACCAGGCCGCTCCCGGTATGTACGGCATCGATAGCGGCATTATGGAGGCTGTAGCTCCGTCCGGACTATGGGGCTGCGGCCGCCGCTGGATCTTGCTGTAACATGGGGGCTGCGGCCTCCGCTGAATCTAGCCTCAACACGGGGGCTGCGGCCGCCACTGGGTCTCCACCCAGATTGGACATTTTCTTTCCTCCCCTAGGGAACCTCAGCCTGGCCCTGCGTATTGTTACCATTGCAAGCGGCTGCTCCGCAGACAGGATCGATGGAGCTCCTCCAGATTTTCCCCGTTGGGACCTCTTGCTTTCGATCACCATAGAGCGCGGCCCATGCTTCACTTCACACCCTTCTTCCAGGATCCGCCCATGATGACACACCCCTCTCTTTCTGCATGCTGTGCGACACAACAATGGCGGCAATTTCACAATTCAACAAAATCTCTGGCGCACAGTACCCGGCAATGCCGGGCTCCAAAATCCTGTTTATGACACCAAAATGGAGCACCCGCCAGGGCCGTGGAGATACTCAGTACTGGGCAGGTTCTTAAGGGGATGTGTCACGGCAGCAGTGACCCAGTCCATGGCCCTGAGCGTCCAATGAAAAATGATGATTAAAGGGGAAATAAAGTTTATAAGAGGTGATTTGTGACGCCACCTGTGGTACTTGGCCAAGGATGGTCAACGATGCCTAAAGAGACCGCTGGGGCTGATGGTGATGCAGCAGAGTTGATACAGCTTGATACAGGTAGAGCTTAGTCCCAGGCCATTCTAAAGTTAAAGGTGGTGATGATGGATGTAGTGCAGGGTGGATGGCACAGTAAATAACTCCGAGGACACAGCAGGGTGCAGTTTCCACACTTTTACTCACCTGCGGTTTATCTGCAGATTAGCCTGCAGTTTTGCCCAGCAGTTTATCACCTCTACAATGGAGGACATGGTAAACTGCAGCGGAATCCGCAGAAAGAATTGACATGTCAATTCTTTCTGCGGATTAGAAACCGCAGCAAATCCGCGCGGAAAAATCCGCACCGTCTGCACTGTGGTTTCCATTTCCCATAGGATATTATGGTACTGTACACCATTACATGTACACCAGCCATTACATGCTGCGGATCCGCAGGACCAAAACCGCTGCGCATCCGCAGCAGAATCCGTAGCGTGTGCACACACCCTTATTATTCTGAAGTACTTGCCCATATGGCAGGCAGCTTGAGCCTATTGCATGTGTTGCTCCTTTATGGAGGCTCCGGGCTCTGGTCTGCTGCTGTGCCTTTGGGTGTTTGCTGGGCCAGGAGACCTGCAATTCCCTGCCCTCCAGATTTAGCTGCTGGGACTGTTGCACCCGTCAGCCACAGACTCCGGCGTCAGGCTTCTAGCGCTGTACTCTGGGGTGAGCTTGTTCACAACTCCACTCCCCAGGTTCTCTTTCACTTCTCCTCTTTCCTCTCTTCACTCAGACTCTGTCTCTCTCAGTCCCAGACACTGACTGACTGACCCCTCCTCCAGGCCAGAACTAATAGAGAAGCTCCCTTGCAACCGGGTTTAGAGCTCCCCCTTCTGGTCTGGAGTCAGGAAAAGTGTTGGATTAAGTATTATCTGGTCAGGAACCCCCTCCTTGCTTCCAGGCATGTCATCACCCCTTGTGAGGGAGGCAATGCCACTGTGGCAATCGGACTCCTGGGGTGCCACACATTCAATTAAATATACCACATATGTGTCATTGCAGTTAATGAAATCCTTAATAAAATATTCCCTACGGTTGCATCGTGATTGAAATTTGTTTTACAAGCAAACTGGCATACAAGACAGCGTTGAGCTCCACACTTAAAAAAACCTTCCTAACTTAGCTAAGTTTTTTTCCCCCCAGTTTTGATTAAAGATTGTTTATTATTAAATAGGCTTGGTGATAGTATGGATCCCAATGTCGGTGCTTTCTTGGCTACATAGCGTATTTCATTATTAATTGCTTGTTTTAACTTCACATCTTGATGTGATATAGGTATATATTTTTTATAATATTAACTATATCTCTAAATTGCGGGCTATAATCTATTGAGAAATGCATGATGATATTTTTTATTTCTGTTTTTCCTACTATCTTTAAACCAAAGAGTGTTACGATCAACACCATAAATCCTGGCTTTAGCTTTGTTCAGAGTCCAGTCTGGATAACCTCTATCTGGTAATCTCATACAAACTTTTTTACTTTCTCGATGAAATATTTCTGGATCTGAACAATTATGCTTAGTCCTGATTAACTCTCCATATGGTCTGTTATATTTAATGTGTGGTGAATGACAGGAGGTAGCTGCCAATATACTATTGCTCGCAGTAGGTTTTCTATAAGGACTGATAAAAACTTTGCCTAGTTCCGTATTAGCGATCAATTTTAGATCTAAGAAATTAATATTATCCTTATAAAAAAGATAGGTGAATTTGAGATTAAAATTATTCGACTTTAAATAATCCACAAATTCTATAGCCTCAGATTGTGTGCCTTTCCATATAAACAACAGGTCATCTATGAATCTACCAAACCACATTATTTTATTCTTGTAAGGGTTATTCTCGTTATAAAGAAATAATTCCTCCCATCTCACCATCACCAAATTTGCTAACATTGGAGAAAATTTGGCCCCATGCTTATGCCAGTTTTTTGAAGGAAATACCTGTCATCAAAATTGAAATTATGTTTCAGTAAAAAATTGGTGGCAGATAGAGTTGAGCGGGTCGAAAAAATTTCAAAAGTCGCCGACTTTTGGCAAAGTCGGGTTTCATGAAACGAAACCCGACCCTAGGATGAGGTCGGCCACGAGGTCGGCGACTTAAGCGCCAATGTCGCATTTCAAAAGTTTGTTTTGCGCTCTTTTTCAGCCAATCAGGATCCACGGACACTGTGGGCAACGTGATGACATAGGCAGGGGTCACCACCATCTTTCAGAAGGGCATGCATGTGATTGGCTTGCTTTGGTGGGCGTCACAGGGGGTATAAAAGGGCGTGCACGCCGACCGCCATGTTACTCATGCTGATCTCAGAATAGGGAGAGCTGCTGCTGCTGCTGATTTTGTAGGGAGAGCGTTAGGCAGGGAAGAAGACACCAAAAACTGCTTCTGCTGCTAGCGATTTTGCCTGTACAACACACCAGTCACTGTGTGTGCAGTGCAAGTGGAGGTTATATTTTGCTGGATCAGCGGTGTTGGTTGTTAGGCTGCCTTCTAAGGCTTCCTGACGGCTGCATTGCTGTTTACCCACTGCTCTGCAAACTGCTTTTTTAAAAGCAATCCCAATTTGTTTTTGTCCTGGTGAGGTACTGAGCGTGCATTTTTTCACACCATACAGCGGTGCACACTCCTCACAGTACCGTGTAACGGCTGTTATCACAGCCACAGTGAAGCTATCTGTGTGTCACTCTGTAAGGATAAGTCAAGGACATGTTCCGTTCTTACAGACCTGCACCTTCTAGTTTTGTCTAGCTTTCAAACAGTTAAAATATATTTGCTGTTTGATCACATTCAAAACTATAGAGAGACAGCGTGTGTCAGTCGTATACTTAAAAAACACGGAGCTTGACAATTTTACATACACCGGACAGCTGTGTACGTGCACGCTCCTCTCTCAGTACCATGTAACGGCTGTTATCACGGCCACAGTGAAGCTATCTGTGTGTCACTCTGTAAGGATAAGTCGAGGACTTGTTCCGTTCTTACAGACCTACACTCTAGGGAGATTCCTATTCTGCCCAATTCTATATACACCTTGTAGTTTGTCATACACTAGCCAATTTCTGCCTGTGACATAGCGCTGTGATATTCACTGGGCCTCACACAATCCAAAAGTGTCCAGTGTCCACAAGTGTGTGCTGAAATTCAAAATCTCCGTTATCCTCTAGTCACATTTTTCACACCTGCGACATTAAGCCTGTGACATAGCGCTGTGATATTCAGTGGGCCTCACACAATCCAAAAGTGTCCAGTGTCCACAAGTGTGTGCAGAAATTCAAAATCTTCGTTATCCTCTAGTGACATTTTTCACACCTGCGACATCGAGCCTGTGACATAGTGCTGTGATATTCAGTGGGCCTCACACAATCCAAAAGTGTCCAGTGTCCACAAGTGTGTGCAGAAATTCAAAATCTCCGTTATCCTCTAGTGACATTTTTCACACCTGCGACATCGAGCCTGTGACATAGCGCTGTGATTTTCAGTGGGCCTCACACAATCCAAAAGTGTCCAGTGTCCACAAGTGTGTGCAGAAATTCAAAATCTCCGTTATCCTCTAGTGACATTTTTCACACCTGCGACATCGAGCCTGTGACATAGCGCTGTGATTTTCAGTGGGCCTCACACAATCCAAAAGTGTCCAGTGTCCACAAGTGTGTGCAGAAATTCAAAATCTCCGTTATCCTCTAGTGACATTTTTCACACCTGCGACATCGAGCCTGTGACATAGCACTGTGATTTTCAGTGGGCCTCACACAATCCAAAAGTGTCCAGTGTCCACAAGTGTGTGCAGAAATTCAAAATCTCCGTTATCCTCTAGTGACATTTTTCACACCTGCGACATCGAGCCTGTGACATAGCGCTGTGATATTCAGTGGGCCTCACACAATACAAAAGTGTCCAGTGTCCACAAGTGTGTGCAGAAATTCAAAATCTCCGTTATCCTCTAGTGACATTTTTCACACCTGCGACATCGAGCCTGTGACATAGCGCTGTGATATTCAGTGGGCCTCACACAATCCAAAAGTGTCCAGTGTCCACAAGTGTGTGCAGAAATTCAAAATCTCCGTTATCCTCTAGTGACATTTTTCACACCTGCGACATCGAGCCTGTGACATAGCGCTGTGATTTTCAGTGGGCCTCACACAATCCAAAAGAGTCCAGTGTCCACAAGTGTGTGCAGAAATTCAAAATCTCCGTTATCCTCTAGTGACATTTTTCACACCTGCGACATCGAGCCTGTGACATAGCGCTGTGATTTTCAGTGGGCCTCACACAATCCAAAAGTGTCCAGTGTCCACAAGTGTGTGCAGAAATTCAAAATCTCCCCTGTCCTATAGACACATTGTACCTTGTTTTACATTACTATATAGTTTGTTGGATTTTGTCTACATTTCTACCAAAAATAAGGAAGGCTGGTGGAAGAGGCCGTGGAATTGGGCAGGGATTGGCAGCTGGTAATGATGGTGTTGGTGGTGGATCTGATGGTAGTGTCAAAAGCAAAATAGGACTGAATGCAGGAGGTGTTGAGCCTGCGTCATCATCTGGCTCCACAAGGCCTTGAAGGCTTAGTTTTCTTGGAGTTGGCAAACCGCTTTTAAAGCCAGAGCTTCAGGAAAAAGTTTTGTCTTACATTGCTGACTCAGCCTCCAGCTCTATCGCCTCCTCTTCTGAAGTTGTACAAAATTAAAGCACTGAGTCGTCATTGGAGGCTCATGTTCATGAACCACACCTTTCCTTGTGTCCTTCACCCCAACCAAGATTGAAGGATGACGCAGGCCATACTACTGATTACTCCATGGAGCTGTTTTCACATACCATGCCTGGATTATCAAGTGAAATGGTGAATTACCCAGGCCAAGATGAATCTGACATGGAGCGCACTGATGCACAGCCACTGATAGATAATTCTGCTGGTACATTCACTCAGAGCACTACATTGTCCTCGCAGTGTACAGAGCCAGATTCTGAACCTGATGAGACTCAGGTGCCCCTTTCCGCACACTATACCACCATACACGGTGACACAGAGGAAGGTGCACATGACATTGAAGAGGAGGTGATGGATGACCCAGTTGTTAACCCAGATTGGCATCCATTGGGGGAAGAGGGTGCTGCTTCCAATAGCTCAGATGAGGAGGAGGAGCATCCACAGCAGACATCGACATCGCAACAGCTGTTATCTGGCAGGCCCGGAGCACTCCAAAGACAGGTTCCAAAAATCAAAAGAGTTGCTGGACAGCTTGTCCAGAGGGTCAAAATAGCACAGCGTGCTAGGCCGCAAAATGTCTGCCAAAGTAGGAAGAGTGCAGTGTGGCACTTTTTTGAACAAAATCCTCATAATCACGCCAAGGTTATCTGTAAGAAGTGCGCAAAGACCTTTAGCCGAGGGAAAAATCTGAAAAATTTGAATACCAGTTGCATGCTTAGACATTTAACCAGCATGCACTTGCAAGCGTGGACACAACACCAAGCCTCAAGTACCACATGTGCAACTGATCACAAAGAAGGTAGTCAGCAACGCTACATTGTTTCCCCCACTGTAAGCCCACCGGTTAGCACAGCAGCAAATGTTGAGGTGTCATTGCAAGGCCACAGCAGTCAGGGAATCCCACTGTTATATCAATGAAAGACTGAATCTAGGCCGTCAGAAAGAACACCAACTCCATCACCATCATCAACCCTCTCTCAGTCCGCCCTGTCCACCGCTACTTCCACCATATGCAGCTCTCAAGTCCAGCTCACCCTCCCAGAGACTATGAGTAGCTCAAGAAAGTACTCAGTCTCTCATCCGCGTACACTGGGTTTGAACGCCCACATTGCCAAACTAATCTCGTTAGAGATGATGCCCTATCAGATGGTGGAAAGTGCAGCTTTCCGCGAACTCATGGCCTATGCAGTGCCACGCTATGACCTACCCAGTCGCCACTTCTTCTCTCGCAAAGCCATCCCAGCCCTCCACCATCATGTGAAAGACCACATTGTCCATGCACTCAAGTAGTCAGTGAGTGGAAAGGTGCACCTCACAACTGATGCATGGTCCAGTCGGCATGGCCAGGGCCGTTATGTGTCCATCACTGCACACTGGGTTAATGTGGTGGATGCAGGGTCCACAGGGGACAGCGGTGGTGGGACAGTGCTGCCTAGCCCACGGTATAGGAAACAGTTGGCTGTAGGCGTTCGACCCTCCTCCTCCTCCAGAAGCAAAAGCTCATCCACAGAGCGCAGTCGTACGAACACTCCATCTGCAGCTGCCACTGTTGCACACGATGTGTCCCCCTATCGAGCAGCTAGTGGAAAGCGTCAGCAGGCTGTGTTGTAGATAATGTGTTTGGGCGACAGACACACCGCCGAGGTGCTGGCCGAGTACTTTCAGCGACAAACTGAGTCATGGCTGGGCAGTGTACATCTTGAGGCAGGCAAGGTAGTTAGTGATAACGGCCGTAATTTTGTGGCAGCCATAGCCCTTTCCAAACTCAGCCACATACCTTGCTAGGCTCACACCTTGAACCTGGTGGTGCAGTGCTTCCTCAATAATTATCCGGAGTTAACAGCCCTGCTCCAGAAGGAGCGAAGACTGTGCACGCACATCCGCCGGTCGCATGTACATTCCATTCGTATGCAGAAGCTGCAGCGATTGCTCCACCTTCCCAACCACCGCCTCATTATCGACATTGCAACAAGGTGGAACTCCACCCTGCACATGGTTGAGCGGCTGTGCAAGCAGAGGCAGGCCATAATGCATTTGTGGGAGGATACACGGCCAGGCACTTTGAGAGCAGACATGGAGTTGACAGGTGTGCCGTGGTCGAAGCTGAAAGACCTCTGCAAAGTCCTTCAGTGTTTTGAGGAATGCACATGGCTGGTAAGCGCAGATGACGCCATCCTAAGCATGAGCATCCCACTTATGCGTCTGCTCATGCAAACTTTGACGCACCTTAAGGAGCAGGCGTCTGCAGCCAATGTTGACGAGGAGGAAGAGGTGGAGGGAATCCTTGATGACATTCAGCCATTGTCTGCTCAGGGACCTCTCCTGGACGAGGTGGAGGAAGAAGAGGAGGAGGAGGATGATGATGGGGATGATTACTTAGGGGAGGAGGATGCATCTCGTGGGGCAAGTGAAAATGTTGGCGTGGCAAGGTCTGGTACAGGGTTTGTGCGTGACTGGAGGGATATGGATTTGCCAGAAAGTGCTCCTCCACCCAGCACTCGCAGTGCATCATTGACACCGGGAACATTGGCCCACATGTCAGATTATGCCTTGCAGATCCTAAAAAGGGACCCACGCATTGTCAAAATGATGAACGATGACGACTACTGGTTGGCCAGCATCCTGGATCCACGCTATAAAGGCAAATTACAAAACATCATGCCACAGGAGAACCTTGACCTAATATTGGCTACTAAACAAGCAACTCTGGTTAACCGGTTGCTTGAGGCATTCCCAGCACACAGCAGCGGTGATGGTTCTCACACGAGCCGTACGGGCAGGGGGCAGCTTGGCAGAGGTGTTCGTGGTGCACACAGTAGAAGTGGCGTTGGAGACAGGGGTTTCATGACAATGTTGTGGACTGATTTTTCACGGACCGCTCACACAACTGGTAATACTGCATCGATGGAAAGTGACAGGAGACAGCAGTTGTCAACTATGGTTAACAACTACTTTTCCTCCCATATCGATGTTCTCCCGCACAGGTCATTCTCCTTTGACTATTGGGTCGCTAAACTGGACACCTGGTCTGAATTGGCACAATATGCCTTACAGGAGCTCGCTTGCCCAGCTGCAAGTGTGCTATCGGAAAGAGTCTTCAGTGCAGCTGGATCAATCCTGACAGAAAAAAGGACCCGTCTGTCAACCCAAAATGTGGATGATCTAACCTTCATTAAAATGAACCATGCATGGGTTTCCAAGGATTTTGTCCCACCTTCCCTTGATGACACATAGGTTGCCAAAAAAATGGCTTGCTTTGGTCCTCCTCCTATTCCGCGAACTTGACCTATTTCGCCTTTTGCAGCAGCTGAATGACCCACATCTACATATGCCACTTTGTAAACCTCCCTAAGTGGGCGCCCCCCCCATGGCCGGGGTCACCACCTAGCGCACAAAACCGTGCGAGTGCCGTTGCCCTGGACAGGTGGGTAGGCCGACTCTTGGGCGCGGGCTCTGGCATAGGGTCCCTCATAGTGCAATCAAGTTTCTCTGACGGTGGTGGTGCACACCCGCCGTCAGACACACCGCCGTACTATGAGGGGCCCAGTGCCAGTACCGACGCCCACGAGTGTGCCCCCCTTGCTTGGGCAGGGCCCCAGCATTTGCAATGTTTACCTCTCCCTGCTCTTCCGCTGTGTAGTCTGGGCTGTCAAATCCTTCACTGGGACTGCCACTACAAATTGATTGAACTGAAAGATGATGGTTAAGATGTAGCTATGCCCTGTCCTGCTGGCCGGGCTCTAGCTCCAGATGATCAGTGGCTTCCATTTCTTATGGACGTCGACTCACAATTACATGCAGTGGTGGTTTATCATCAGCTTTCACAGTTTTCCTACTCTCAAACGTGTGACATTCCGGCGCACATTTCAAAATGTGCCCTCTCATGCCAATCAAATAGAATCGCCTACGGCCTGTGGCTTCTGTCTTTTGCACTCCAAAGTTACGTGACAGATCATGATAGCCAGTGAGCACCATGTTTACATCGCTCCCTGTGATAAAAATTGGATTGAGATGAGTAACAGTGATGGAATCAACGGAAGTGCGATACAGCAAGACTTTATTCACAAAAAAATGTTTTCACTGTCTCAACACACAAATTAATTGAGGGTCAGCATCGCCTATGAGAATTGTGATGGAAGTTTTTCCTGTGAATAATAATTCCTAGATTTCTGCAATCAATAGCCTTTATGTCACTAATTGTATGCATCTCATTTCCTATTGCGGAGAGGCTGGACTATTACTGAGACAGAAATATATATGAAGATTTAAAAATAACACCAAAAGTATATAGTTGTGTACACCTCAAATGCATTTCCTTTTTTCCACTTTTTAGATTGCTGTGTAATCCATACTGAGAACACGAAGATTTTACATGTTTAAACTATGCTATATATACCTGCTATCCAGTGATAAAGTACCCTTTCTCAACTTTGTACAATCTGGTCAAATCCATACTGGGCCTGAGAACATCTGAGTCTGCCTCCTGATCTATAGACATATATTTTTAATGTGTAAACTAGGCTACATATATATGTGTTATCCAGTGAAACTGTACCCTTTATCAACTTTCTACAATGTTGTTGAATCCATTCTGGGCCTGAGAACGGCTGCCGAGCTGTTAAGCAAGCTACAGCACCTGTGGTTTGGACACGTCAATTTTTCAGGAATGACGGTTAGGCCTAACTCCGGAATTGCGGTTGACCTGAACTTACTGGGAAATCATCATCATCATCGTTCGCGGGGAATAATCTGAATCCCAGATCCCCATCACTAACGGAGTTCAGCAGGTTATCTGCACCTGTAAGTGACAAAAGCTGGTCGTTTCAGTGTAGCGTGCATGCAGCCCCGGACATGTACTGGAATGCTAGACCTGTTATTGCTCGATCCAACGTGCCACAGCCTCGCGTATCCCTCTAGTAAGCTTGACGCGTACCGCGGGGCCATGCCGGAGTCTCGGTCGTTAACGGAATAAAGCTGAGAAATCGCTAGCACAACTACAAACGGACATACCACACCACACACAGAATCGACAAAGCTTGCAATCTGTCCATTTTTTCTGTAGCTTGTATGGTAGTGGATTCCCGGGTGCAGTCCAATTAAGCCACAGGCTCCACTCCTGGTGGTGCCCTTTTGGACATTCCTTTAAGGTTCAGCTTTGCAATCATACTGCCCCCGGAGACCAAAAACTTTGCCTTCAGGGACGCTGTTTGGAGGGTTGTGGGAACAACGCCACCCGATCAGCAGTCGGCATATGGGTCGCCCTCCCAGGGCTGTGGGGTACTCGGTACCGGGCCGGTGTCAGTGGGATGTGTTACAGCAGCGGTGACCCGGACGGTGGCCATGGGCGCCCATGTAAATGGTGTGGTATAATGGTATAGAGTTTATATAGATAGTTTGACGCCACCTGTGGTGTTCGGCAACATAGATGCTAGGCCGACGCTGCATGCAGATCCTCTGGGACTGATGATGTTGTGCAGCAAAGATGGTGAAGCTCCCCACAGGTGGAGCTGGAGTCCCAGGGAAGAGTAGATGTAGTGATGGGGGAAAGGCACAGGCGGTGTAGGTGCTGGTACCCAGATGTAGCAGTGCTGGAATAACTGTAGGACACCAGAGCGTGCAGTTCCAAAGCTTTACTCACAGTCTGCAGGTTACACAGATGCCTGCCTCCGAGCTGTGTCCTCCAGGTCAGGACCTCTGCCAACCTCCGGGACCAGAATGGAAAGCTCCCTTCCAACACTCCGCCAACATGTACCTTCCTGAACGTCTCCTTTCTAGCACTTGGACCGTGGTTCACTGAAACGCCTCCTGTCTAACAGATGTTCCTCAGACTTTACTTATATGGCAGACAGCTGTAGCCTTTTCCTTCTGCCTCGCACACGTCGATGCTGGGGCCTCCGAGCCTTAGTTGGGTACAGAGCATTTATAGCTGCTACTTCCCCCGGTTTCTGCTGCAGGAACGTCAGTGTCCCTACAAACTCGGAGACCGGAATCCGGACCATGCGCTCCAGCTAGGAGTGAGCCTTAACTCAGCTCATCCTCCAGCTCCCCTTCTCATGTCCACACACTTCCCCTTCCCTGCACAGAGTGCCCTAACTTACCTCCTCCCGACCACAGAGAGCAGCTCCTCAGCAGGTTCAGAGGTCTCCCTGCTGGCCTGGAGTGGGAAATGTGTTGTGTGCTGGTTTCACTGCTAGAGAGATCCTTTGTTACTCCCAAGCTTGACAACACACTCCTTAGGAGGAAGGCAATGCCACAGTGGCGACCCTACTCTTGGGGACGCCACAAGAGCACTGAGGCCCAGCCACTGCTGGATGATGCTGCTGGTACATTGACCCAGACCACTACATTCCCCTCGCACTCTACACAGCCAGAATCTGACCCAGAGGAAACTCAGTTTCCCCTTCCCGCATACTATACCACCTTACACGGTGACAAAGAGGAAGGTGCAGATGAAAGAGCAGGTTCCTTGAGCAGGTGGGGGGGCATACTCATGGGCGATGGCACTGGCACAGGGCACCGCATAGTACGCAAAAGTGTCTCTGCCGGTGGGAGGGCCTAAACAGCCAAGTGCAGTGAGATGGAAGATGGGGGCGACAAGGAGTTCAGAGTAGTGCAGGGATTCCCTAGCAAGGAGACTTATGTAATTGTTTTCAATGTTGGGACAGCAATTTTTGGGAAGCACTATACTCTGGTGAATGATATATGGGGCCCACCATACACTGGAGCATTCCAAAGGTGGACATCAGACACTGGAGCAGCATTTACAGGGCCCATTATACAATAGAGCAGTAGAAATGGGGCCCATTATGTTTGGAGCATTATTTGGGCCCATAAGACAGTGGAGCTTCATCCATTGGGACCAACATATACTGTAGCATTATGTGGAGCTCATCATATACGGTTTGAAACATTATATGGGAATAATGATTCCTTATGGAGAAATATATGGGCCTCATTAATCTGTATAGCGCACTAAGCGCTGGCCATAATACTGTATTGAGTTATATACTGTCTGTTTTTGGAGGTACTGGAGAATTTAAAATGGATATCAGTCATGAGATGTAAGAAGTGAAGTATTTTTCATTGTACTATACTGCTATTTCTCTGCCGTATCGGAGCATCATGAGTTGTGGTATGTGTTAAAGGGGCGCTCTTTGGCCCTGGGCCCACGAAAACCTGGAGCCAGCCCCCCCCCCACAACTGTAGCCAAATAACCCCCATTTTTTTTTTTCAAATCAAATCAAATTTATTATCGCCAAGTACGTATTACATATATACAAGGAATTCTTTGTGGCAAAGAGGCAACATAATATATAACAACAGATACAACAAGTAACATCTAACAAGACAGATAAAGTATATAGTCTACACATGACGATTTAATTGTTGAACAGAGAGTGGATAGAAGCTGTTCATATGGTGGTTGGTGCTGCATTTGGGGACTCTGAAGCGACGTCCTGAAGGGAGTAGTTGGAATGAGGAGTGTCGCGGGTGAGAGGGATCGGATGAAATTTTCAATGCGTGGGATCGAATACTCTTATCATAAAGATCCTGGATTTTAGGCAGGGGGGAACCTATAATTCTCTCTGCTGTTCTGAAAGTCTTTTGTAAGCGGAGTTTGTCATGCGCAGTGGCTCAGACTATCAGAGAGGAACAAATCACAGATCTGATGACAGCATTAAAGAATAAGATCAGCAGATTCTTAGACAAACCATATCTTTTCAGCTGACGCAGGAAGAACATCCTCTGTTGTGCTTTTCTTATAACAGCATCCACGTTTTTCCCCCATTTACGATCATGAGAGATGATAACACCAAGGAATTTGGTCTCTGTGACCCTAAGAACCACTTCGTCATGGATGTAGATTGAAGTATCTCATGTTGATCTTTCCTAAAATCCACAACCATCTCAGCAGTTTTTTAAGTGTTGAGTACAAGATTATTGGCTTTACACCAGTCACATATTCTTTCCACCTCACTCCGATACAAGTCTTCAGCATTTCCTCTGATGAGACAAATCAGTGTCATATCATCGGCAAATTTCAAGATTTTTTCTGAGTCTGCTGAAGAGATGCAATCATTCGTATAGAGAGAAAACAGTAACGGGGACAAAACACACCCCTGAGGTGCCCCGATGTTTGTGACCAAGGTGTCCGAAGTGAATGGTCCAATTTTTTCACTCTGTATCCTGGCTGTCAGGAAGTTATAAATCCACAAGCATAAGTTGAGAGGGACTCCAAGAACTACCATTTTCTTAAGAAGTAAATTCGGATCAATGGTATTGAATGCTGAGCTAAAGTCCATGAAAAGAATCCGGACATATGAGTGCAGTTCATCTGTATGATCCAAAATGTACTTCAGTGCCAGATTGACAGTGTCGTTTGCCGAACGATTCTCCTTATAGGCAAACTGAAGCGGGTCCCATAGCTTCTGCGTGAATTTTATCAGGTGGGACATCATAATTCTTTCGAAGACTTTCATAGCTACAGATGTGAGTGCTACTGGTCTATAGTTGTTCAACTCAGTGGATCCCACTTTCTTGGGGACAGGGATAATTGTGGAATTTTTCCAACACTGAGGTACAACGCACTCTTTCAGTGACACATTGTATATATTTGTCAGTATAGGGGCAAGCTGGGTAGCACATACTTTCAGACACATTGGAGATACACCATCAGGGCCAGGTGCCTTTTTGACCTTAAGTCCCTTCAGGATGTGTATCACCTCTGCCTCGGAGATCACTACTTGGGTGTTGCACAATGAATGATCTTTATATGAACAGACTGAGGAGCTTAAAGATGAATAGCCACTGTGTGTAGAGCTTGCCTCAAATCTGCAGTAGAATTCATTTAACTCTGCTGCCAGACTTCTGCTGGGGTTCACTATAGTGGGGTGGCTTTTATAATTGGTGACCTCTCTTAATCCTCTCCATGCAGATCTATTATCTTTTGATGAGAACCTTTCCTCCAGAATCTTTGCATACTCGTGTTTGGCTAACTTGATCTCTTTAGATAGCGAGTTCCTAAGTTTCTTGAATTCAGTAATATCGCCTGCTTTATAAGCCTCCTCTTTTAACTTACAGATCAACCTGACTTTATTTGTAAACCACAGCTTGTTGTTTCCCCGAAAGTGGACAGATTTGGATGGAATAAATGTGTCTTCACAAAATCGGATATATGAGGACACTGCATCAACCCATTCATCCAGACCCGAGCATGTTTCCTGGAATACCTCCCAGTCCGTGCATTCAAAGCATGCTTGTAGTTGCAATTTTGCCTCCCCAGACCATGTTTTCTTTGTATAAACTGTAGGTTTGGATGTTTTCAACCTTTGCCTGTAGGCTGGAATTAAATGAATTAGACAATGATCTGAAAAGCCCACTGCTGCTCTCCTCACTGCCCTGTAGGCCCCTTTTATGACTGTATAACAGTGATCAAGCATATTGTTCTCTCTCGTGAAGCGGTTTATATGTTGAGTAAATTTGGGGAGATCCAGGTTGAGTTTTCCTTTGTTAAAGTCCCCCATTACGATCACAAATGCTTCTGGAGATCCTTTCTCCCATTCTGATATTTTGCAAGCTAATTCACCAATAGCAGCTTTAACAGATGCTTGAGGGGGAATATATACTGCAACCAGAACCATAGATGAAAACTCTCTTGGAGAGTAAAATGGTCTACAATTGAGTGCAAGGTACTCTAGATCTGGAGAGCAACCTTTTCCCAGTATGTTAACATCACAGCACCAGCTAGTGTTGATGTAGAGACATACCCCACCCCCCTTTGTTTACCTGAAGCTACACAATCACGGTCAGCGCGTAACTAGTATTATGAAGTTAATTAAGGTTGACAAGCTTCAGTAACAAGAATTTATGCTTTTGGCATTCAAATGGGCACTGTTGGTGTGGTTCCTGTCCTCCTCTCACTGCCGACTTTAATTCTCCATTGACTTACATTGGGTTTCGTGTTTCGGGACGACCCCGACTTTTCCCTATAGTCGGACGATTTTGCTCGACCCGACTTTTGGAAAAGTCGGGTTTCATGAAACGAAACTCGACCCTAAAAAAACAAAAGTCGCTCAACACTAGTGGCAGATAATAAAAAATCCTTAGTAACCGTATCATATGAGCTGAAATTGTCAAGATGATAAGCTAGTCTTGACATAGCTATATCATGGGGAATTGAAGGATATAATCCTACTACATCACATGATAACCAGCTATAATCTTTATTCCAATTAAATGTCTCAAAGATTCCTGCTACAAATTTCGCACCTTTAATATAGCTTTGTGTATTTGACTAGCGGCTGTAGATGATGATCCACCCATGAAACTGCCACTATGGGCCTTAATGGGGGTGGAAAAATGTTCTTATGAACCTTGGGAAGAGTATGGTAGATGGGAACTGCAGGGTATTCAGCATGTAAGTATTCTGCTAATTTTTTACTTATTGCTCCTGTATATAAACCTTCCTGTGTTAAATCATGCAGTAATTTATTGTAAATCTGTGTAGGATTACTGTTCAATTCCATATATGTAAATGCATTTTCCAAATCTTCCAATACCAATTTTTATATAAATCTGCATTCAGTAGTACAATTGTGCCCCCTTTATCCGCTTGGCGGACAAGGACATCTTGATTGTTTTTAATTTCTGACAGAGCTTTTCTCTCTCCACGAGTTAGGTTATCATGTAAAGTCTTTCTTAGCTGTACAACATTCTTCTTGAGTTCGATCAATTCTTTTTCTACCATTTCTTGGAATTGATCCAAGGGTGGAGGGCGTGATTGTACCTGATAGAAGGATAAATTACTTGTCATAAAACTCATTTCGATTACCAGTGATATCCCGGGACTCAGCTTCCATATGTTTAAGAAGCATTAAAGTATGTTGTTCTTCAAAATTTCTATAAAGTGGTGTATCCTCCAACACTGTGTTATTATCCTATTCAATATCACATTCATGGTAAATCAGCGATTCATCAGAAAAATGACATTTCAAGGTTATGTTTCGGGCTAGTCTATTGACATCTAGAATTGTCTTAAAGACATCAAATTCGTTTGTGGGTAAAAACCCTAATCCTATACTCAGCAATGTTTTTTGTTGTTTAGAAATTATATAAGTTCCATATAGGTATACCTAGAAGCTGCGTTTTTTGTTGCGGGTCGGATAACGATTTCCTTTTATGTTTCCTGCCCACCCGTTTTCTCCGTTTTTTTAAAAACTTGGTAGAATTACCAGAATTATTCCTTCTTTGAGATGTTGTTTGGTTTCTAATGTTAGATCCCATGGAAGAATCAGAAAGGTCATCTGTAGTTGTTATAAATATAGTAAAGGATTAGGGTTTTCACCCACAAATGAATTTGATGTCTTTAAGGTATTGCTGAATGAAACTCTGTTGTTTTTTAAAAGACGTTCATTCGACCGACATTTTAGAATTGATTAAGGTTTCTTATTCCAGTTATAAACTTGGTTGCCACTGTAATCATCTGAATCTCTTAAGAATTTCATATTTTTAACATCCATTATGTTTTTTTTTTCTAATTTGGCCAGATTGGTAGTGAGTCTTTCATTCAAGGTTTTAAAATCCTTCAAAGTGTGCATGTTGTTCCAACGATTTCTGAAAGTTTTTAATTTCTTCCTTAACTTTACTCAATTCAGTCTCCTCATGTTTAATTATTAATTGCATTAGTTTAAGAGAGCATTGGCTCAGTATCGTATTCCATTCTATTTGAAATTCTTCATTATAAATGGTTGTGTCAATTTTTTTGATCCGCAACCCTCTTGGTATCATTTCTTTGTCAATATTAGTTTTTAGGGTCGCGTAGGCCCACCAGATCTTCATTTCTTTCGACATCTTTGTGGCGCCCCTGAGGGTGCAGTCGCCACAGAGGTACTGCACCTCATCCAGAGGTGTAGTATTCCACCTTGCGGGTAAGATGGAGACACCTAACCTGGTTCTTACACAACACTGCATCCACCATACACTAGGGCAGCAGGTTTCCTTCTCCCTGCTGGCAAGGAAAGAGTGTTAGGAGGTGGGTGGAGCTGGAGTTGAGAGTGGGAGAATAGAGGGAAGTGAGGACTGTCTCCCCTTAGGGGAGGAAGTGAGTGGACGTGTGCAGCAGCCCCTTGTCAGCAGGGGCTGCTGGAAGAAGTACTGATACAGACAGAAGGACTGAAGGAAGCTCCCTGAAGGAGAAAGGGATTTCCCAGAGGCACGGGTGGAGAGTGTGCTCCCCGTGGGGCTCGTTCCACACTGACGGACGTCAGGTGGGGAAAATCCAGGTCGCAGAAGGGTCATGGCCCCTTAGCCTAGTGGAGTGAACAACAAGGGCTCAGCTAGCAAGCCGACAGCTGGGCAACTTTAAGGGCTGCAGCCACTACCTCAGTTATCTTCCCTGGAAAGGCAGCCATATAGGATCAAGGAAATGCTCTGGGTCATGTTAGCCGACAGGATCCGCGGCAGCTGGCCTGGGACACTGACTGTGAGGTGTTGCGTAGGAAGAGGCAAGAAAGCAACACAGTGAGACGGCCAGGGAAGGCACATACTGACAGGGAGTTCTGGAAAGGTGTTCTTTATCTGCCTGGAAGTTGGCTGGATCCCTCACCAGGAGGACGTGGCACTAAGCGGGCATCTGTGTGCACCAGAAAAGTAAGTAAAACTTTGGAACTGCATTTAGCTGTGTCTCTGCCTTCTTCCTGCATCACCCACTCAGCACTGCTACATCCCTTTGCCTAAACACTACATCACCATCTCTCAACTTCTATTACATCTGCCCTGGGACTCAGCTGTGCCTGTGGAGAGCTATTCCAATTCTGCTGCATCACACCATCACTCCAAGGAGATCTGCACTGCAGCGCTGGTCGCCTCTGACCAGATACCATGGGTGGCGTCACGAACACTTATTGCAAAAACTCTTTATTTTTCATCCCTTGTAAATATACCCCTTTTATTGGGTAGCCAGGCCTGTTGTGAGTTCATTTTTCCCTTCACCATTGAGGTCTGATGAACTCCCTCCTCTGGTGAAGGAATGTAGTGAGGCTGATTATCAAACACCTGGGCAGCTAGATGATGACTGGGTGGCTGGAATTGAGGACTGGATATAAGGCTGCCGACGCCCTTCTTCCTGGCTGGTGATTTTCCTGCTGGATTCTTGGAGACCAGTCTGATTCCTGCTTCTCAAAACTAAGTTTTTCTGCTCTGCTTTGTACTCTTCAGTTTTGTTTTGCCTTGTTTTTTGAGAGTTCTGCCATCCCCGGCCGGGGGTGAGCTGAATTCCATTTTTGTCTCTGATCTGTTGATCTTTTGCTCTGTCTTCAGAATATACCTGAGTGCTGATATAGTCTTTTGAAGTCTAGCGACTTCAGGGCCTGTTTTTCCTATCAGTCGGTTGGCTCATTTTGATAGAATTTTTGCGGATGGCAGACAGCAGCTTTCCTATCCTGTCCTATGTAGTTAGCTTGGGCCCCATCATTTGCTCAACCTATCTTTCTATCTGTGTTAGTGTTTTCATCTTGCTTCACCATCATTATATGTTGGGGGCTGCCTATTGCTTTGGGGTCTGCTCTGGGGCAGCTTAGTTTTTCCCCTTTCTGTCTTTAGGCTATCTAGTTCTCCGGCTGTGATCGAGGGGTCTAGGGCACCGTAGGAACCCCCCACGGCTACTGCTAGTTGTTGTGGACAGGTCCAGGGGTCTGCAATCCGATAGCTGGTATTTTGTTTTTTCCTCCTTCTGTGACTCATCATAACAGAATCACCAGCCATACCGCAGATCCTAGGGTACTCAATAGCAGGAGAGAATTGTAAAAAAAAAAAAAGTGTCAGAATTTTTTTTTTTTTTTTGTGTGCATATTTTTTCCTCTATATCTCTGAGGCCGTAGGGGGAATTTTTCTCTCAATGGAGATGAAGCAATTGTCTGATCGTGTGGAGCAGCTCACTGCTGAAGTGCGGGGAATTTCCTCCTATCTTGCTCATTCACATGCTGCTGAACCAAAGATTCCCACTCCTGATGTGTTTTTTGGGGATCGGTCTAAATTCTTGAATTTCAAGAATAATTGTAAATTATTTTTTGCCTTGAAGCCTAACTCGTCGGGGAACTCCGCGCAGCAGGTTAAAATTGTCATCTCTTTGCTGCGCGGCGATCCCCAGGATTGGGCGTTTTCTTTGAAACCTGATGATCCTATTCTGAATAATGTGAACGCATTTTTTCAAGCCTTGGGGTTGTTGTATGATGAACCTAATGCTATTGATCAGGCTGAAAAGACCCTGTTGGCATTAAGCCAGGGTCGGGATTCGGCAGAGTTGTACTGTCAAAAATTCCGAAAGTGGGCGGTCCTTACTACCTGGAATGATGGTGCCTTGGCAGCCCTCTTTCGGAAGGGTTTGTCAGAAACTGTAAAAGATACTATGGTGGGATTTCCTGTTCCCTCTGGTCTTGACGATTCTATGTCATTAGCCATTCAGGTGGATCGGCGTTTACGTGAACGCAAAACTACACGAGAGATGTTGCCACCTGTTGAACAAATGTCTGAACCTATGCAATGTGATAGAGTTTTGTCTAGGGCGCAACGTCAGGAGTTCAGAAGGCGTAATAAGCTGTGTTTTCTTTGTGGAGATGCCTCGCATATTATTTCTGTCTGCCCTAAACGAGAGAAACGTTGTGCACACACGTTTTCTGTGGGTGGTGTTCAACCTAAGTTTCTTCTGGCAATTACTCTGATCTACTCCCTGTCCACATTTTCCGCCAAGGCTTTTGTGGATTCGGGAGCAGCCCTGAACCTAATGGACTTGGATTTTGCTAAACATTGTGGATTTCCTATGACACCCCTGCGGACGCCTATCCCTTTGAGGGGTATTGATGCTACTCCTTTGGCGAAGAATAAACCTCAGTTTCGGACCCAGGTGGTAATGCGGGTCGCCCCAGACCATCAAGAAAATTGCAGATTTTTGGTGTTGCATAATTTGCATGATACCATTGTTCTGGGGTTTCCCTGGTTGCAAATCCATAATCCAGTTCTGGATTGGAAATCTTTGTCTGTGGTGAGTTGGCGTTGTCGGTGTGCCCTTAGTGATGCTCCTGTTTTCTCCACCTCTCCCCAGTCGCATGATGTTCAAGACTATTTGGCTGACTTTTATGATGTATTTAGTGAGAATGAGTCTGCGTCTTTGCCTCCTCATAGGAGTTATGACTGTGCAATTGAGCTGAACCCAGGGTGTAAATTCCCCAAGGGTCGGCTTTTCAATTTATCTGTATCCGAGCACGAGGCTATGCGATCCTATATTAAGGAGGCATTGGAGAAGGGTCATATTAGACCATCCTTTTCACCCTTAGGTGCTGGGTTTTTTTTCGTGGCTAAAAAGGATGGTTCATTAAAGCCTTCTATTGACTATCGTGCCCTCAACAAAATTACTGTTAAATATCAGTATCCGTTACCCCTGATTTCTGATCTATTCTCCAGAGTTAAAGGTGCTTGCTGGTTTACCAAGCTTGACCTCAGGGGGGCGTATAATCTTATTCGCATTAAGCTTAAGCATGGGGATGAATGGAAGACGGCGTTTAATACTCCGGAGGGACATTTTGAGTCCCTGGTGATGCCTTTTGGGCTCACTAATGCCCCTTCTGTCTTCCAGTGCTTCATGAACAATATATTCCGAGACTTTGTGGATAAATTTTTGATTATCTATCTGGATGATATTTTGATCTTCTCCAAGAATTGGGACTCTCGTGTGGAACATGTTCGAACTGTGTTCCAGATTTTGAGGGAGAATTCCCTGTATGTCAAGGGATCGAAATGCCTTTTTGGGGTACAGAGGATTTCATTTTTGGGATTTATTTTGTCTCCGTCAACTATTGAAATGGACCCGGCCAAGGTACAGGCCATTTATGATTGGGTTCAGCCCAATTCTTTGAAGGCCCTCCAGAAGTTTTTGCTAATTTTTATCGGAAATTTATAGCTAATTTTTCTGGTATTGCCAAGCCATTGACAGATTTGACTAGGAAGGGTGCTGATGTGCTGAATTGGTCTCCAGAGGCTGTTTCTTCCTTTCAGGAGCTGAAGCGAAGATTCACTTCTGCTCCGGTTCTGCGGCAACCTGATGTCTCACTCCCGTTTCAGGTGGAGGTGGACGCTTCTGAGATTGGTGCAGGAGCGGTGTTGTCCCAAAAAGATCCTGTGACATCTAAAATGAATCCTTGTGCTTTCTTTTCCCGAAAGTTCTCCCCATCCGAACATAACTATGATGTGGGGAATCGGGAACTGTTGGCCATGAAATGGGCATTTGAGGAGTGGAGACATTGGTTGGAGGGAGCCAAACACCAAGTCGTGGTCCTTACTGACCACAAGAATTTGATTTACCTGGAGTCGGCGAAGCGCTTGAATCCTAGACAGGCTAGGTGGGCCTTGTTTTTCACACGTTTTGATTTTGTGGTCTCTTTTCTTCCGGGCACTAAGTATGTCAAGGCAGACACCCCCTCTCTAGGAGTTTCCTTGCTGATTCTCCTGTTGTGACTAAGCCTGCTACCATCTTAGGCGAGGGGGTAGTTCTTTCTGCCATCTCACCCGATTTGAGACGTGCTCTGGAAGAGTTTCAGGAGGACAAACCTGAGCGTTGTCCCAGTGGAAAGTTGTATGTTCCTGACCAGTGGAGGAAGAGAGTGATGTCTGAAGTTCATTGCTCTGCATTGGCTGGTCATCCAGGTATTTTTGGTACTAGAGATCTGGTGAGTCGGTCTTTTTGGTGGCCCGCCTTGTCTCATGATGTCAAAAATTTTGTGCAGTCCTGTGGGACTTGCTCCCGGTCTAAACCTTGTTCTTGCTCTAGTGGCTTGTTGATGCCTTTGCCGGTGCCCAGGAGGCCATGGACCAATATTTCAATGGATTTTATCTCTGATATGCCTGTCTCTCAGAGAATGACTGTTATTTGGGTGATTTGTGATAGATTCTCTAAGATGGTCCATCTTGTACCACTCCCTAAGTTGCCATCTTCCTCTGAGTTGGTGCCCTTGTTTTTGCAACAGGTGGTTCGCTTGCACTGGATTCCTGAGAACATTGTATCTGACAGAGGAGTTCAGTTTGTGTCTAGATTTTGGAGGACTTTCTGTTCCAAGCTGGGAATTCAGTTGTCCTTCTCCTCTGCATTTCACCCTCAGACCAATGGGCAGACGGCGAGAACAAACCAGACCTTGGAGTCGTACTTGAGATGTTTTATTTCTGCTGATCAGGATGATTGGGTTTCATTTTTGCCCTTGGCCGAATTTGCTTTAAATAATAGAGCTAGTTCTGCTACTTTGATGTCACCTTTTTTTGTAACTTTGGTTTTCACCCTCGATTTTCTTCAGGGCAGGTGGAGCCTTCTGCCTGCCCTGGTGTTGACACTGTGGTGGAGAGAATGCACCAGATCTGGGACCAAGTAGTGGATAAGTTGTCTCTCTCCCAGGAAAAGGCCCAGCGGTTTTCCAACCGGCATAGGACCGTTGGTCCCCAGTTTAAGGTGGGCGATATGGTTTGGTTGTCATCAAAAAATATCGCTATGAAGGTGGCTTCTCCTAAGTTTAAGCCTAGATTTATTGGACCTTACAAGATTTTGGAGATTATTAATCCGGTCTCTTTTCGGTTGGCTCTTCCTGTCACATTTAAAATTCATAATGTGTTTCATAAGTCCTTGTTGAAGAGGTTTGTTGAACCAGTAGTTCCTGTGGTGGCACCTCCTGACCCTATATTGGTTGAAGGTAACATGGAATATGAGGTAGAGAAGATACTGGATTCCTGTCTGGCTAGACGGAGACTCCAGTATTTGGTTAAGTGGAAGGGTTATGGTCAGGAGGATAATTCCTGGGTCTCTGCCTCTGATATTCATGCCGAAAGATTGGTGCATGCCTTTCATCGGGCTCACGCGGATCGCCCTGGTGGCATGGATGAGGGTTCGTTGACCCCTCCTCAAGGGGGAGGTACTGTTGTGAGTTCATTTTTCCCTTCACCATTGAGGTCTGATGAGCTCCCTCCTCTGGTGAAGGAAGGTAGTGAGGCTGATTATCAAACACCTGGGCAGCTAGATGATGACTGGGTGGCTGGAATTGAGGACTGGATATAAGGCTGCCGACGCCCTTCTTCCTGGCTGGTGATTTTCCTGCTAGATCCTTGGAGACCAGTCTGATTCCTGCTTCTCAAAGCTAAGTTTTTCTGCTCTGCTTTGTACTCTTCAGTTTTGTTTTTGTTTTGCCTTGTTTTTTGGGAGTTCTGCCATCCCCTGTCGGGGGTGAGCTGAATTCCATTTTTGTCTCTGATCTGTTGATCTTTTGCTCTGTCTTCAGAATATACCTGAGTGCTGATATAGTCTTTTGAAGCCTAGCGACTTTAGGGCCTGTTTTTCCTATCAGTCGGTTGGCTCATTTTGATATGGTTTTTGCGGATGGCAGACAGCAGCTTTCCTATCCTGTCCTATGTAGTTAGCTTGGGCCCCATCATTTGCTCAACCTATCTTTTTATCTGTGTTAGTGTTTTCATCTTGCTTCACCGTCATTATATGTTGAGGGCTGCCTATTGCTTTGGGGTCTGCTCTGGGGCAGTTTAGTTTTTCCCCTTTCTGTCTTTAGGCTATCTAGTTCTCCGGCTGTGATCGAGGGGTCTAGGGCACCGTAGGAACCCCCCACGGCTACTGCTAGTTGTTGTGGATAGGTCCAGGGGTCTGCAATCCGATAGCTGCCAACCTCTCTGTTTTTTCTGGACTTAGCTGGTATTTTGTTTTTTCCTCCTTCGGTGACTCATCATAACACAGGCCCATGCACCGGGTCACCACCGCTGTGACACTGCCCCTTTAAGAAGCAGCCCAGTATGGAGTACCCCACTGCCCTGGCGGGCGCTCCATCTTATTTTCTAATATTAGCACAAATTTGCCCAATTCATTTGGTACCATCGTATCTGAATGTTCATGATTACCAAATACTGATGCCAATTTGCTTATTCTTTCTGAGCAATCATTGATGTCATGAAAGCTATTGCATGAGGAGTTCATCATAAACATTGGAACTAGCTGTATATTATTGATAAAGTGGTTACCAATACCAGGATGGGAGTATATAGCCCTGGTGAGCATGACAAAAAAAAGCTCCAGAATGTATACACAAAAAAGTTGAAATAGTCAGCTCACCTGTATATGGGCTTCTCCTTCATCCTTTCCCGCACGAAAAAAAGGGTTGAGCAGCCAGTACAAAGCAATTAGAAAAAATGAGTGATCCAGCAGGAACAGACTTATATTAAAATTCATTGTTTATTACCGTATATACTCGCGTATAAGCTGAAATTTTCAGCCCAATTTTTTTGGGCTGAAAGTCCCCCTCTCAGCTTATACGCGAGTCATATACGCCAGGGGGTCAGCGGGGGTGTCAGTTAATACTTTCCGCCCCTAGCATGTCTCTGCAGCCCCCCTGCTTCTCCCATGGTCTCCCGTCCTTCCTTCAGCGGTCACGTGGTACCGCTCATTAAAGTCATGAATATGCGCATCTTCATGACTTTAATGAGCGGTACCACATGACCGCTGAAGGAAGGAAGTGAGACTGTGGGAGAAGCGGGGGGCTGCAGAGACCACGCCAGGAGGGGGTAAGGATATGCAGTATTCACCTGTCCCTGTTTCAACGCTGCTCGCCGCTGTCTGCTGCATCCTGTCAGTAACGTTCAGGCAGCTGAGGGCGTGGCGCACACTAACCATGTCATCGTGCCCTCTGCTGCCTGAACGTCACTGACATGACATGGAAGACAGAGCGGCAGCGATGGAATGGGGACAGTGAATATCTCAGGGTTCGGGTCCTGAGCCAGCGGGGACACAGGCACCAGTCCCCCTTAGCACTCTGGTGTCCCCGCTTGCTCAGGACCGACACCTGGCCTCCAGCGACGAGAGGTGAGTATGTCATTTTTTTAAAAATTTGCAGCAGCATATGGGGCCTATTCTATTGAGCATCTTATAGGAGCATAATGTATGGAGCATCCTATGGGGCATAATGTATGGAGCATCTTATGGGGGCATAATCTATGGAGCATCTTATGGGGCCTAATCTATGGATCATTTTATGGGGCATCATATGGGGCATAATCTATGGAGCATCTTATGGGTCAGCATATGGGGCATAATCTATGGAGCATCTTATGGGGCAGCAAATAAGGCATAATCTATGGAGGATTTCATGGGGCCGCATATGGGGCATTATCTATGGAGCATTTTATGGTGCAGCATATAAGGCCTATTCTGTGGAGCATCTTGTTGGGCAGCATATGGCAGCATATGGGGCATAATCTAGCATATGCGGCATAATCTATGGAACATTTTATGGGGCATAATCTATGGAACCTCTTATGGGGCAGCATATGGGGCCTATTCTATGGAGCATCTTATGGGGGCAGAATATGGGGCATAATCTATGGAGCATCTTATGGGGCAGCATATGGGGCATAATCTATGGAGCATTTTGTGGGGCATCAGATGGGGCATAATCTATGGAGAATCTTATGGATCAGCATATGGGGCATAATCTATGGAGCATCTTATGGGGCAGCATATAAGGCATAATCTATGGAGCATTTTATGGGGCATTATCTATGGAGCATTTTATGGTGCAGCATATGGGGCCTATTCTTTGGAGCATCTTATGGGGGCAGCATATGGGGCATAATCTATGGAGCATCTTATGAGGCAGCATCTGGGGCCTATTCTATGGAGCATCTTATGGGGGCAGCATATGGGGGCATAATCTATGGAGCATCTTATGGGGCCATAACCTTTATGGAGCAGCATATGGGGCATATTATTCTATGGAGCATCTTATGGGGCCATTATTAACCTTTGTGCAGCATTATATGGGGTGTATTTTGTATGGAGCATCTTATGGAGCCATCATGAACTGTATGGAGCATTATATGGGGCTCCTGATTCAATATGGATATTCAAAAACTTTTAACCTACTGATGTCTCAATTAATTTTACTTTTATTGGTATCTATTTTTATTTTTGAAATTTACCAGTAGCTGCTGCATTTTCCACCCTAGGCTTATACGTGAGTCAGTAAGTTTTCCCAGCTTTTTGTGGCAAAATTAGGGGGGGTCGGCTTATACTCGGGTCAGCTTATACACGAGTATATATGGGTAATCCATAGATATTAATATAACTAGGTAAACCACATAAATTAGGAAGAAAAATGTTTCCATATATTTACAGCATAGTGCAGAAATAGCAGCGTTTTACCAACGCGTTTCGACAAATGTCTTAGTCAAGGCATGCACCTTTTGTTTAAAGATAGTAGTAAACACAGAAATAAAAAAAAATCATCATGCATTATCTTCTCAGCAGATTATAGCCCACAATTTAGAGCTATAGTTAATATCATAAAAATGTATATACCTTTGGACTGGCTGCTCAGCCCCTTTTCTCATGTGGGAAAGGATGAAGGAGAAGCCCATATACAGGTGAGCTTGCTATTTCAACTTCTTTGTGTAATAATAACAAACTGGTACAGAGGGGCAGAGGAGCCTGCCTTCACGGGCTGATAACCTGTAGCATAATGGGGGAAGGCAAAGTAGGTAATGTCTCCATAGGATTTTGAGCACCAACTGTCATCTATCTCTGTAATGGGAAAATCTGTGTTCCCTGACAGCAGATTTTTACCTGAGAATTGAGAATTTTGAGACTGATCAGTCCTAGAGGAGAACGAAACAGATTTCTCTAATAAGATATGTTACAAAGTGTTTTATTTTCACTTTTACTATTGATTCATGAGAGAAAAAAAATATAAAACAACAGGGACTATCCAGAAATATCTTAACGCTGTGAGCTTAACACAACTACAACACAATCCCAATTTAGATCAGACTACCTCTGATATTACTACTTAGGATCCCGGAATTCCTGACAGTTATCAAATCTATTTTTCCTGCTGTGCACTAATGAGGGGCAAGATCCCCGAACATGCACCAGAAACATGTAGGAGCTGCATGATGACCTGTGCATTTTTTTCTGATTTTTATCACCATTTTAATGCACTTCAATAAAGTTTGGAATATTTTACCTTGTTTTGAGCTGGATTTTCTCCATATCTTTACTTGTTTGATGTCCATGGCAGTGGCTATGTTCAGGGTTCCGGAGGACATCTTGTTGTATTGGTGAGCTGGCTTTTCTTTTCTTTTTTTGTATCTTCTTTTGTAGCATGTAGTCCTAGATTTGGGCCACTTTAGACATAAAAGTCCAGATGCAACTACAACCTCTGCTCTCCCTATACCCACACTCAGTGGCACAAATATAGGGGGTGCAGAATTAACAGTCACACTTTGACTTTGGTACTTATGGGGGCAAAAAGCCCCTTGGCTACACAAGGAGGCACCGGTCATAGTAATAGCACTTCGGAATAGATTTTACTTTGGGACCCCGAGCTCACAGTTCTGCTTCTGGTGCTGTCACCATGTCTGCTGTTACAATGTGACAAATATACTATATTCCACAAAATCTCAGCATTCACTTCCCTTTTGTTTCTTTATGACACTAATTATTGAATTTTATCAATATGTGCAATTAAAGTGTCTGGTAAGATGTGTATGTATTCCCTGTTCAAATCCTGAATAAAAGCGCTGTTTCAGATGATGTTTTAGAACTAGTGATATGGCGCTTTAATATAGTGTCTGACATTACAGTCTTAATGGGATCACAATAGGAACAACTGAAACGACCTGAATTCCCCATGTCTGTATTTCTAGATGCATAGAAGTGAACGGCTGACACACTGAATGAGAAAATTATCATGTTCTTCAATAACACAAAAAAAATTAATAAAAGATACAAAAACGTCATACGATAATTTTTCAATTGTCAGGCATTATCATACATGCCAACACTATATACGATAGTACATAGGGGCGTATAAAACCCAATCCAATGGAATAAATACAGTAATCATTTCAGCGGAAACAATCCTAATCCGCCTGAGTCACCCTCTTTTGGATGGGGAGTTACATCAACCCCTATTTTGGCCGCCGTAAATGTATAGGAGGACATACATAAGCAGCTCTCTATTCAATGCTATGGGAGTTCTGAAAGCAGTCATGTATCTGATAAATCTGAGTCCTAAATGCATCTATCAGACATTTATGGCATATTCTGCACATCTAATATATAAAGCTCAAAGTGTGTATGTATGTATGTGTGTGTGTATGTATGTGTGTATGTCCGGGATAGGCATCCGCACCATCGCAGCTACAGCCACAAAATTTGGCACAGTCGCACGTCTGGACCCCGAGAGCGTCCTAAGCTATGTTGTGAGGCGAAATTTTAACCCCGCGCGTTCCAATTCACCAAACAAATTTGCCCCGTCTACATACTGGGGAAAAAGTGTGTGGGTGTCAAGCCACGCCCCTCATTATGATGTCATAATGCCTCTATTTGCATACTGGGGAAACAGTGTGTGCGTATCAAGCCCCGCCCCTCATTATGATGTCAAAATGGTTGACTATGGGATGGAGGATGTGTGATGGGTATATGGGCACTCGACTATGGGATAGCGAATATGTATGATGGGTATATGGGTATGGGAATATGGGATGGAGAATATGTATGATGAGTATATGGGCATGGGACTATGGGATGGTGAATATGTATGATGGGTATATGGGCATGGGACTATGGGATGGAGGATGTGTGATGGGTATATGGGCACTTGACTATGGGATGGAGGATATGTATGATGGGTGTTTGGGCATGGGACTATGGGATGGAGAATATGTATGATGGGTATATGGGCATGGGACGGAGAATATGTATGACGGGTATATGGGCACCGGACTATGGGATGGAGGATATGTATGATGGGTATATGGGCATGGGACTATGAGATGAAGGATGTGTGATGCGTATATGGGCACTCGACTATGGGATGGCGAATTTGTATGATGGGTATATGGGCATGGAACTATGGGATGGAGAATATGTATGATGGGTATATGGGCATGGGACTATGGGATGGAGAATATGTATGATGGGTATATGGGCATGGGACTATGGGATGGAGGATGTGCGATGGGTATATGGGCACTCGACTATGGGATGGAGGATATGTATGATGGGTATATGGGCACGGGCCTATGGGATCGTGGATATATATGATGAGTATATGGGCATGGGACTATGGAATGGAGGATAATTATAATTTGCTATAACTAACCACAGTTAGTTACTATGCCCGGGCAGCGCCGGGCTCTTCAGCTAGTAAACTATAAATGTCAAAGATTAGTGAATGTGATTCTGAATACATATATATATTTTTCTTACACAATCCATGCACTTTCTCTGACTTTCTCATTTGCGCGTCATTAGAGCAATGTCCATGACATTTGTTACCATAGTTCATTATTTCCCTTCGTTACTGCTGTTTATCAGCATTATGATCTTCCTATAGTGGACACCCTGCTGGGATGTCATAGTAATGAGCAGTATAATGATCAGACATAAACTGTTCCCACACTAGTTTACATAAGAACATAACATACATCTTTAATATCTGATGGGTTATTGTGCGGTATACATTAAAACCTAAAATCCAGTACTATTAAAGGGGTTATCTGGGATGATTTTTTTACTATGAGCATAAAAACTAACAGGCAGGTAGCTGCTAACAACCTAGCCTAGTCTACACCGACTGCTCTTGCCAGTGATTCAGCTGCTCAACGTGAGCAGAACAGCTTTTCCTCTACAAGGCTGCTTTGTCAACCGACCATGACTGCTGATGTAATGCTGATTGACAGCTGCCTCTTTGCAGTTAGGCAATGGGGACCCCACTGTCTATCAGCATGACATCGGCAGTTACACCCTGTCAATAGAGCAGCTACTTCCTCTACAAGGCTGTTTTGTCGATGAGGCATGACTGCCGATGTAATGCTGATTGACAGCAGGCTCCCCGTAGTTAGGCAGTGGGGAGCCCACTGTCAATCGACATGACACCAGCAGTCATGCCCTGTCAGCAAAGCAGAGCAGAATAGAAGCCACTATTCTGTCAATGTGACATCAGCAGAAGTCACTGAATCGCCTGCAAGAGCAGTATGTGACCACTCTGTGCTGGCAGGGATCAGTGTAGGACACAACAGGCAGGTAGGTAGTATTTCTTAGCCAACTATTTTTATTCCCATAGTAAAAAAAAAAAAAGTCGAGGATAGATTCTTTAAAGATCCAAAATAGTTTGGGGCCCTGTTTGGAGGTTTTGCATTGTGCCCACAAGCTTCAGGTTACATCACTGATTAGTTCCTGTGACATGGGAAGTTTGCACATCTTGAAATACACTGTTAATGCTGAGCATGGAGGTTTTAGAACAACATATGCTCCAGTCAGACAATGTCTGCTTCGGGGAAGGACTTGCATATTTCAGAAAGAGATTGCAAACCTCATCTTGCATCCATCACAACAGTATGGCTTCGCAGAAGAAGAGTTAAGCTGATAAAATGACCACATGAAGTCCAGACCTTTCACCAATAGAAAAATTTTGGTGAACTATGAAGCAAAAAATCTGGCAAAGACCCTGGACTGTGGAGCAGAGAGAATCCTACATCAGACAAGAAAGAGAAGGCTGGAGTAGAGCTGTCCTCCCCCTTCCACGGCGTGTGCGGAGGCCGACATGATGGGGGTTTGGAGGAAGAGGGGGTTATTTTAATTAAGAGGCAGAATTTAGGGGGGTTTTATATGGTAAGGTTGTGGGTGACTCCCTCTCAGTTCCCGCTCTTCTGAGTGAGAAATCAGTCCTGCCCTCCATGCCTGTTAGTTGTTTATCTAGTGTTTTTACTTTCTTTTATGTTGTCGAGTCATGGTGGCAGGGGCGGTTGGGGGGAGTCCTTGAACTTGTTTGGAAATTGGTCTGGGTCACCCAATGTATAGGGTTTCCTCTTCCTGGATTTAAGTTGGTGGCGATCTGGTGAAATGTGGATGGGGAGTTTTTCAACAAGAGTGGTCGGATCCCCAGATTATTTAGTGAACAGTATATCATGGTGTTTTTGGTGCTCCCGAGCCAGTGGGGTAACGGCTGGGAGTAAATTGTTGGCGTTTGTTCACGGCATGTTTTGGTTATTCACCAGATCTTGGGACTTCAAGGACTCCTCCCAGCATTTAAGATGTTATTTACACTGCAATGTTTATCATTGTTTGTTTGTTTAAATAAAGGCTGCTGTGGCCATTATATTCCAAAAGAAATTTGGTCTCTGTCTTTCTGGTGCACGGCACAATGGGTTGTTTTTAATGGGTGGGTAGTTCATGGGTGGGTTTCCTCCTTCCCCCTTATATGACTTGACAATACCAACGTCATAGGACAACATTCCTCTCCCACAACTACAGCAATTTTCTCCCCACTTCCCAGATTTTTAAAAATTGTTATAAAAAGAGTGAATTCTGAGATTTGCTGCTGCCATCAATTTTTAAATGGGTGATTTTTTTTTCACAAATGAAATAGAAACATTTCCAAAAGTTATAACTAGAGTTGAGCGATACCGTCCGATACTTCAAAATATCGGATCGGAATGGATCGGCCGATCTTTAAAAAAAGTATCGGTATCGCCGATGCCGATACCGGAAGTCCCATTCAAGTCTATGAGACTTCCGGTATCGGAATTGGATAAACCCTTTCCTGCCCTTGTACAGCCTCTCGGGGGTCTGTACGGGCCTTCCGGGGGTCTCTGCCGGCCTGCCGGGGGGCTGTGCCGGCCTGCCGGGGGGCTGTGCTGATGTCCGGGGGTCTGTGCACCCTGTGGGGGTCTGTACCGGCCTGCCGGTGGTCTGTGCACCCTGTGGGGGTCTGTACCGGCCTGCCGGGGGGCTGTGCTGATGTCCGGGAGTCTGTGCAGGCATCGTCCGATGGGACTACAAGTCCCATCGGGCGATGCCTGCTACCATGACAGTGATTGACACATTAGCCAATGATGGGACAGTAGTAGTCCCATCATCCGGCTAATGTGTTAAATGTAAAAAAAAAAAATAAAAAATACTACATACATACATACTACATGCATGCTACATACATACTACATGCTACATACATAGTACATATATACTACATATATACTACATGCATGCTACATACATGCTACATGCTACATACATACTACATATATACTACATACATGCTACATACATACTACATACATACTACATATATGCATCATACATACTACATGCTAAATACATACTACATACATACTACTAGAGTTGAGCGAAACGGGTCGAAAAAATTCAAAAGTCGCCGACTTTTGGCAAAGTCGGGTTTCATGAAACGAAACCCGACCCTAGGATGAGGTCGGCCACGAGGTCGGCGACTTACGCGCCAAAGTCGTGTTTCAAAAGTTTGTTTTGCGCTCTTTTTCAGCCAATCAGGATCCACGGACACTGTGGGCAACGTGATGACATAGGCACGGGTCACCACCATCTTTCAGAAGGGCATGCAAGTGATTGGCTTGCTTTGGTGGGCGTCACAGGGGGTATAAAAGGGCGTGCACGCCGACCGCCATCTTACTTCTGCCGATCTTAGTATAGGGAGAAGTTGCTGCTGATTCTGTAGGGAGAGCGTTAGGCAGGGAAGAAGACAAAAAAACTGCTTCTGCTGCTAGCGATTTGGCCTGCACAACACACCAGTCACTGTGTGTGCATTGCAAGGGGAGGCTATATAGTGGTGTATCAGTGGTGTTGGTTGTTGGGCTGCCTTTTAAGGCTTCCTGACAGGCTGGCATTGCTGTTTACCCACTGCTCCGCAAACTGCTTTTTTAAAAGCAATCCAATCTCCCTTATCCTCTAGTCACTTTTGTCACAGCTGTGCCATCGAGCCTGTCACATAGCGCTCAGATATTCATTGGGCCTCACACAATCCAAAAGTGTCCAGTGTCCAAAAGTGTGTGCAGAGATTCAAAATCTCCCTTATCCTCTAGTCACTTTTGTCACAGCTGTGCCATTGAGCCTGTCACATAGCGCTCAGATATTCATTGGGCCTCACACAATCCAAAAGTGTCCAGTGTCCAAAAGTGTGTGCAGAGATTTAAAATCTCCCTTATCCTCTAGTCACTTTTGTCACAGCTGTGCCATCGAGCCTGTCACATAGCGCTCAGATATCAGTGGGCCTCACACAATCCAAAAGTGTCCAGTGTCCAAACGTGTGTGCAGAGATTCAAAATCTCCCTTATCCTCTAGTCACTTTTGTCACAGCTGTGCCATCGAGCCTGTCACATAGCGCTCAGATATCAGTGGGCCTCACACAATCCAAAAGTGTCCAGTGTCCAAAAGTGTGTGCAGAGATTCAAAATCTCCCTTATCCTCTAGTCACTTTTGTCACAGCTGTGCCATCGAGCCTGTCACATAGCGCTCAGATATTCATTGGGCCTCACACAATCCAAAAGTGTCCAGTGTCCAAAAGTGTGTGCAGAGATTCAAAATCTCCCTTATCCTCTAGTCACTTTTGTCACAGCTGTGCCATCGAGCCTGTCACATAGCGCTCAGATATCAGTGGGCCTCACACAATCCAAAAGTGTCCACTGTCCACAAGTGTGTGCAGAAATTCAAAATCTCCCTTATCCTCTAGTCACTTTTGTCACAGCTGTGCCATCGAGCCTGTCACATAGCGCTCAGATATCAGTGGGCCTCACACAATCCAAAAGTGTCCACTGTCCACAAGTGTGTGCAGAAATTCAAAATCTCCCTTATCCTCTAGTCACTTTTGTCACAGCTGTGCCATCGAGCCTGTCACATAGCGCTCAGATATCAGTGGGCCTCACACAATCCAAAAGTGTCTACTGTCCACAAGTATGTGCAGAAATTCAAAATCTCCCTTATCCTCTAGTCACTTTTGTCACAGCAGTGCCATCGAGCCTGTCACATAGCGCTCAGATATCAGTGGGCCTCACACAATCCAAAAGTGTCCAGTGTCCAAAAGTGTGTGCAGAGATTCAAAATCTCCCTTATCCTCTAGTCACTTTTGTCACAGCTGTGCCATCGAGCCTGACACATAGCGCTCAGATATCAGTGGGCCTCACACAATCCAAAAGTGTCCACTGTCCACAAGTGTGTGCAGAAATTCAAAATCTCCCTTATCCTCTAGTCACTTTTGTCACAGCTGTGCCATCGAGCCTGTCACATAGCGCTCAGATATCAGTGGGCCTCACACAATCCAAAAGTGTCCACTGTCCACAAGTGTGTGCAGAAATTCAAAATCTCCCTTATCCTCTAGTCACTTTTGTCACAGCTGTGCCATCGAGCCTGTCACATAGCGCTCAGATATCAGTGGGCCTCACACAATCCAAAAGTGTCCACTGTCCACAAGTGTGTGCAGAAATTCAAAATCTCCCTTATCCTCTAGTCACTTTTGTCACAGCTGTGCCATCGAGCCTGTCACATAGCGCTCAGATATCAGTGGGCCTCACACAATCCAAAAGTGTCTACTGTCCACAAGTATGTGCAGAAATTCAAAATCTCCCTTATCCTCTAGTCACTTTTGTCACAGCAGTGCCATCGAGCCTGTCACATAGCGCTCAGATATCAGTGGGCCTCACACAATCCAAAAGTGTCCAGTGTCCAAAAGTGTGTGCAGAGATTCAAAATCTCCCTTATCCTCTAGTCACTTTTGTCACAGCTGTGCCATCGAGCCTGTCACACAGCGCTCAGATATCAGTGGGCCTCACACAATCCAAAAGTGTCCAGTGTCCAAAAGTGTGTGCAGAGATTCAAAATCTCCCTTATCCTCTAGTCACTTTTGTCACAGCTGTGCCATTGAGTGGGTCACATAGCGCTCAGATATCAGTGGGCCTCACACAATCCAAAAGTGTCCAGTGTCCAAAAGTGTGTGCAGAGATTCAAAATCTCCCTTATCCTCTAGTCACTTTTATCACAGCTGTGCCATCGAGCCTGTCACATAGCGCTCAGATATTCATTGGGCCTCACACAATCCAAAAGTGTCCAGTGTCCAAAAGTGTGTGCAGAGATTCAAAATCTCCCTTATCCTCTAGTCACTTTTGTCACAGCTGTGCCATCGAGCCTGTCACATAGCGCTCAGATATTCATTGGGCCTCACATAATACAAAAGTGTCCAGTGTCCAAAAGTGTGTGCAGAAATTCAAAATCTCCCCTGTCCTATAGACACCTTGTACCTTGTTTTACATTACTATATAGTTTGTTGGATTTTGTCTACATTTCTACCAAAAATGAGGAAGGCTGGTGAAAGAGGCCGTGGAATTGGGCGGGGGTTGGCAGTTGGTAATGATGGTGTTGGTGGTGGATCTGATGGTAGTGGCAAGAGCAAAATAGGACCGAATGCAGGAGGTGCTGACCCTGCGTCATCGTCTGGCTACATAAGGCCTCGAACGCTTAGTTTTCTAGGAGTTGGCAAACCGCTTTTAAAGCCAGAGCATCAGGAAAAAGTTTTGTCTTACATTGCTGACTCAGCCTCCAGCTCTATCGCCTCCTCTTCTTCAGTTGTAAAAAGTAAAAGCACTGAGTCGTCATTGGAGGCTCATGTTCATGAACCACACCTTTCCTTGTGTCCTTCACCCCAACCAAGATTGAAGGATGACGCAGGCCATTCTACTGATTACTCCATGGAGCTGTTTTCACATACCATGCCTGGATTATCAAGTGAAATGGTGAATTACCCAGGCCAAGATGAATCTGACATGGAGTGCACTGATGCACAGCCGCTGATGGATGATTCTGCTGGTACATTCACTCAGAGCACTACATTGTCCTCGCAGTGTACAGAGCCAGATTCTGACCCTGATGAGACTCAGGTGCCCCTTCCCGCACACTATACCACCATACACGGTGACACAGAGGAAGGTGCACATGACATAGAAGAGGAGGTGATGGATGACCCAGTTGTTGACCCAGATTGGCATCCATTGGGGGAAGAGGGTGCTGCTTCCAATAGCTCAGATGAGGAGCATCCACAGCAGACATCGACATCGCAACAGCTGTTATCTGGCAGGCCCGGAGCACTCCAAAGACAGGTTCCAAACATCAGAAGAGTTGCTGGACAGCTTGTCCAGAGGGTCAAAAGATCACAGCGTGCTAGGCCTCAAAATGTCTGCCAAAGTAGGAAGAGTGCAGTGTGGCACTTTTTTGAACAAAATCCTCATGATCAGGCCAAGGTTATCTGTAAGAAGTGCGCAAAGACCTTTAGCCGAGGGAAAAATCTGAAAAATTTGAATACCAGTTGCATGCTTAGACATTTAACCAGCATGCACTTGCAAGCGTGGACACAACACCAAACCTCAAGTACTACATGTGCAACTGATCACAACAAAGGTAGTCATCAACGCTACATTGTTTCCCCCACTGTAAGCCCACTGGTTAGCACAGCAGCAAATGTTGAGGTGTCATTGCAAGGCCACAGCAGTCAGGGAATCCCACTGTTATATCAACGAAAGACTGATTCTAGGCCATCAGAAAGAACACCAACTCCATCACCATCATCAACCCTCTCTCAGTCCGCCCTGTCCACCGCTACTTCCACCATATGCAGCTCTCAAGTCCAGCTCACCCTCCCAGACACTATGAGTAGGTCAAGAAAGTACTCAGTCTCTCATCCGCGTACACTGGGTTTGAACGCCCACATTGCCAAACTAATCTCGTTTGAGATGATGCCCTTTCGGTTGGTGGAAAGCACAGCTTTCCGCGAACTCATGGCCTATGCAGTACCACGCTATGACCTACCCAGTCGCCACTTCTTCTCTCGCAAAGCCATCCCAGCCCTCCACCATCATGTGAAAGACCGCATTGTCCATGCACTCAAGCAGTCAGTGAGCGGAAAGGTGCACCTCACAACTGATGCATGGTCCAGTCGGCATGGCCAGGGCCGTTACGTGTCCATCACTGCGCACTGGGTTAATGTGGTGGATGCAGGGTCCACAGGGGACAGCGGTGGTGGGACAGTGCTGCCTAGCCCACGGTATAGGAAACAGTTGGCTGTAGGCGATCGACCCTCCTCCTCCTCCTCCTCCTCCAGAAGCGAAAGCTCGTCCACAGAGCGCAGTCGTACGAGCACTCCATCTGCAGCTGCCACTGTTGCACACGATGTGTCCCCCTATCGAGCAGCTAGTGGAAAGCGTCAGCAGGCTGTGTTGCAGATGATGTGTTTGGGCGACAGACACACCGCCGAGGTGCTGGCCGAGTACTTGAAGCGACAAACTGAGTCATGGCTGGGCAGTGTACATCTTGAGGCAGGCAAGGTAGTTAGTGATAACGGCCGTAATTTTGTGGCAGCCATAGCCCTTTCAAAACTCAGCCACATACCTTGCTTGGCTCACACCTTGAACCTGGTGGTGCAGTGCTTCCTCAAAAATTATCCGGAGTTAACAGCCCTGCTCCAGAAGGTGCGAAGACTGTGCGCGCACATCCGCCGGTCGCCTGTACACTCCGTTCGTATGCAGAAGCTGCAGCGATTGCTCCACCTTCCCAACCACCGCCTCATTATCGACATTGCAACAAGGTGGAACTCCACCCTGCACATGGTGGAGCGGCTGTGCGAGCAGAGGCAGGCCATAATGCATTTGTGGGAGGATACACGGCCAGGCACTTTGAGAGCAGACATGGAGTTGACAGGCGTGCAGTGGTCGAAGCTGAAAGACCTTTGTAAAGTCCTTCAGTGTTTTGAGGAATGCACACGGCTGGTAAGCGCAGACGACGCCATCCTAAGCATGAGCATCCCACTTATGCGTCTGCTCATGCAAACTTTGACGCACCTTAAGGAGCAGGCGTCTGCAGCCAATGTTGATGAGGAGGAAGAGGAGGAGGGAATCCTTGATGACATTCAGCCATTGTCTGCTCAGGGACCTCTCCTGGACGAGGTGGAGGAAGAAGAGGAAGAGGAGGAGGATGATGGGGATGATTACTTAGGGGAGGAGGATGCATCTCGTGGGGCAAGTGAAAATGTTGGCGTGGCAAGGTCTGGTACAGGGTTTGTGCGTGACTGGAGGGATGTGGATTTGCCAGAAAGTGCTCCTCCACCCAGCACTCGCAGTGCATCATTGACACCGGGAACATTGGCCCACATGTCAGATTATGCCTTGCGGATCCTAAAAAGGGACCCCCGCATTGCCAAAATGATGAACGATGACGACTACTGGTTGGCCAGCATCCTGGATCCACGCTATAAAGGCAAATTACAAAACATCATGCCACAGGAGAACCTTGACCTAATATTGGCTAATAAACAAGCAACTCTGGTAAATCGGTTGCTTGAGGCATTCCCAGCACACAGCAGCGGTGATGGTTCTCACACGAGCCGTACGGGCTGGGGGCAGCTTGGCAGAGGTGTTCGTGGTGCACACAGCAGAAGTGGCGTTGGAGACAGGGGTTTCATGACAATGTTGTGGACTGATTTTTCAAATACCGCTCACACAACTGGTAATACTGCATCGATGGAAAGTGACAGGAGACAGCAGTTGTCAACTATGGTTACAAACTACTTTTCCTCCCATATCGATGTTCTCCCACACAGGTCATTCCCCTTTGACTATTGGGCCGCTAAACTGGACACCTGGCCTGAATTGGCCCAATATGCCTTACAGGAGCTCGCTTGCCCAGCTGCAAGTGTGCTATCGGAAAGAGTCTTCAGTGCAGCTGGATCAATCCTGACAGAAAAAAGGACCCGTCTGTCAACCCAAAATGTGGATGATCTAACCTTCATTAAAATGAACCACGCATGGGTTTCCAAGGATTTTGTCCCACCTTCCCCTGATGACACATAGGGTGACAGAAAAATGGCTTGCTTTGGTCCACCTCTTCCTGGTACTTCACCTATTTCACCTTTTGCATCAGCTGAATGTCCAACATCAACATATGCCACTTTCTAAAACTCCCTAACTGTGCTGCCTCCCCCCCCATGGCCGGGGTCACCACCTACCGCACGACACCGTGCGAGTGCCGTTGCCCTGGACAGGTGGGTAAGCCGACTCTTGGGCGCGGGCACTGGCACAGGGTCCCTCATAGTGCAATCAAGTGTCTCTGACGGTGGTGGTGCACACCCGCCGTCAGACACACCGCTGTACTATGAGGGGCCCAGTGCCAGTACCGACGCCCACGAGTGTGCCCCCCTTGCTTGGGCAGGGCCCCAGCATTTGCAATCTTTACCTCTCCCTGCTCCTCCGCTGTGTAATCTGGGCCGTCAAATCCATACTGTGCCTGACACCGTCTGAGCCTGCCTCATGCTGTATAGACATATATTTTGAATGTGTACGCTATCCATACATGTTATCCAGGGATACGGTACCCTTTCTAACCTTTGTGCAATCACGTGCAATCCATACTGGGCCTAACACCGTCTGAGCCTGCCTCATGCTGTATAGACATATATTTTGAATGTGTACGCTATCCATACATGTTATCCAGGGATACGGTACCCTTTCTAACCTTTGTGCAATCACGTGCAATCCATACTGGGCCTAACACCGTCTGAGCCTGCCTCATGCTGTATAGACATATATTTTGAATGTGTACGCTATCCATACATGTTATCCAGGGATACGGTACCCTTTCTAACCTTTGTGCAATCACGTGCAATCCATACTGGGCCTAACACCGTCTGAGCCTGCCTCATGCTGTATAGACATATATTTTGAATGTGTACACTATCCATACATGTTATCCAGGGATACGGTACCCTTTCTAACCTTTGTGCAATCACGTGCAATCCATACTGGGCCTAACACCGTCTGAGCCTGCCTCATGCTGTATAGACATATATTTTGAATGTGTACGCTATCCATACATGTTATCCAGGGATACGGTACCCTTTCTAACCTTTGTGCAATCACGTGCAATCCATACTGGGCCTAACACCGTCTGAGCCTGCCTCCTGAGACATATATTTTGAATGTGTACGCTATCCATACATGTTATCCAGGGATACGGTACCCTTTCTAACCTTTGTGCAATCACGTGCAATCCATACTGGGCCTAACACCGTCTGAGCCTGCCTCATGCTGTATAGACATATATTTTGAATGTGTACGCTATCCATACATGTTATCTGGGGATACGGTACCCTTTCTAACCTTTGTGCAATCACGTGCAATCCATACTGGGCCTAACACCGTCTGAGCCTGCCTCCTGAGACATATATTTTGAATGTGTACGCTATCCATACATGTTATCCAGGGATACGGTACCCTTTCTAACCTTTGTGCAATCACGTGCAATCCATACTGGGCCTAACACCATCTGAGCCTGCCTCATGCTGTATAGACATATATTTTGAATGTGTACGCTATCCATACATGTTATCCAGGGATACGGTACCCTTTCTAACCTTTGTGCAATCACGTGCACTCCATACTGGGCCTAACACTGTCTGAGCCTGCCTCATGCTGTATAGACATATATTTTGAATGTGTACGCTATCCATACATGTTATCCAGGGATACGGTACCCTTTCTAACCTTTGTGCAATCACGTGCAATCCATACTGGGCCTAACACCGTCTGAGCCTGCCTCCTGAGACATATATTTTGAATGTGTACGCTATCCATACATGTTATCCAGGGATACGGTACCCTTTCTAACCTTTGTGCAATCACATGCAATCCATACTGGGCGTGAGAACGGCTGGCGAGCTGTTAAGCAAGCTACAGCACCTGTCCAGACAAGTACAGGGATTCCCTAGCGAGGAGACTTATTTGATTGTTTTCAATGTTGGGACAGCAATTTTTGGGGAGCACTATACTCTGGAGAATGATAGATGGGGCCCACCATACACTGGAACATTCCAAAGGTGGACATCAGACACTGGAGCAGCATTTAGAGGGCCCATTATACACTAGAGCATTAGAAATGGGGCCCATTATGTTTGGAGCATTATTTGGGCCCATAAGACAGTGGAGCTTCATCCATGGGGACCAACATATACTGTAGCATTATGTGGAGCTCATCATATACTGTTTCAAACATTATATGGGACCAATGATTCTGTATGGAGAAATAGATGGGCCTCGTCATGAGATGTAAAAAGTGAGGTATTTTTCATTGTACTATACCGCTATTTATCTGCCGTATCGGAGCATGATGAGTTGTGGTATGTGTTAAAGGGGCGCTCTTTCGCCCAGGGCACATGAAAACCTGCAGCCAGCCCTCCCCCCCACCACAACTTTAGCCAAATAACCCCCATTTTTCAGTGCGTAACTTGTATTATGAAGTTAATTAAGGTTGACAAGCTTAAGTCAGAAGAATTGATGCTTTTGGCATTCAAATGGGCACTGTAGGTGTGTTTCCTGTCCTCCTCTCACTGCCGACTTTTATTCCCCATTGACTTACATTGGGTTTCGTGTTTCGGGACGACCCCGACTTTTCCCTATAATCGGACGATCTTGCTCGACCCGACTTTTGGAAAAGTCGGGTTTCACGAAACGAAACGCGACCCTAAAAAACCAAAAGTCGCTCAACTCTAGTTGTTAAATTTTATAAAAGAGGTTTTAATAAAGCTGTGACCGACTTTCACCCATCATTCGGTTTCCGTGTCTAATTAATAGTGGTTAAGAGGGGCTGAGGAAATGCGTTAAGGGGTTACCTTCCCCTTCCCTTAGGTCAACACAGTCTAAAAACATGATAAAATCACAAAATTATGGCATCCATGGTATCTAAAATGCATATCAATACAAAAATGTCATACGTATAAGCACATATAATGTGAGCATATAATTCAGCGACACTATAGCCCTATAGCAGTATACCTCCCTATTCCCAGGCTCATGAGGACTAAATAACCCTAAACAAAGCCCAGCCCATAATAAAGCAACCACAAACAAAAATCCATGTTAGGGCAGTTTCACACGTCCAGATAATTCCGGTACCGGAAAAACCGGTACCGGAGCTATCCGTGTCCGTGTGCATACGTATGCCATCCGTGTGACATCCGTGTGCTATCCGTATGTCCGTGTGTACCATCCGTGTGCTGTCCGTATGCTGTCTGTGTATCTGTGTTTTTGAAAAATTATTTTCAATGTTAACCCTTTGACTTTTAAAAACGCACACGGATCACACACGGGTCCGTGTGCGGTACGTGTTTACACGGACCCATTGACTTGTATGGGTCCATGTGATCTGTGCTGTTGCACAAAAACGGACATGTCAGCGTGTTTTGCACACGGACACACGGTCCGTGAAAACACGCTAACATCTGCATAGACACATTCATTCAAATGTGTCTACGTGTGTCAGTGTCTCCGGTACGTGAGAAAACTGTCACTACACATACCGGAGATACTGACCTGTGAAACTGCCCTTATATAGTTTTCATGCTAGGACCCTAATAAGCCCAGATAGCAAGGAGAAGGGGAAAGAGAAGTTAACTCCACATGTCAGTGGTGCCAGGACACGTAGTAAGGCAAAACAATATCTAAAACTGCCACCAAGACAATCAATAGTCGCAATGGAATAAAGATACACGGATGCCATACCCAGGACCATTACCCCACGCGTATCGCCGCAACCTGTACGGCTTCGTCAGGGGAAGTGACACAAAGTGATCCAGGAAACCTTAAATACCTTGCAGAAGTCAGTCAGGGCGTTACCACACTCTGTGAACATCCCCTCTATGAGACAGCAAGGGCAGAAAGTGTATAAACCGGCGTCCCGGTCATGTGAACAGGGCCCATAGCAACCACACATGCGCAGTATAAGCGCCCAGTGAATACACGCTGGAAGTCTCACCGCAGCGCGCATGTATTATAGAAGCCCATAAGGGCCAAGAATACCAGCTTCACCGCGCCTGCGTCCAGTGGAATGCAGGCTAGCATGTTTGAGGCGCATCAGACCTACGCGCATGAAGCCACCACCAGCGTGAGTTACTGCTAGTACATAAATTAACGCGCGCGCCGCTCCCGGGAACACTGAAACACACACAGACCAGACATACATAGACACCATATAATACAATACACATACACATGGGAATGGATAGGAACACAGGACACAACAAATATACAAACTTCACCCTGCTTTGTGATATCATAACCAATGATCAAGACGCTCATTAAAAAAGAGGCTTCAATAAGTGAAAATATATCACAAGGTATATCGAAGCAAAAGAAAGTCCAAAAATACTGCAAATGCCAAAAGGCTATTCACATCAAGACACTCCGAACAAAAAGAAGGGGAAAGAGAAAAAAACAAACAAACCTTCAGACGGTCAAATAATTACCCATACAATTTCCTTCTATCCTAGTGCCCTTAAATAAACAATCCTCATGAGCCAGGTAAGAGACCAGATAATGTCTTCTAATGTTTAATGACATCACATAATTTATTACTAAAATTCCAGAGTTCATAGGAAACTCCCAATAAACACAGCTCCACAAGATGAGTGTCTAAAATCCAGATCCAGAGACAGTGATGGCTGAAATCCAACAAGTCCAGAGATGATAATCATTAAGGTCCTCCAAGTCCAGAAATTCATTGAGGAAATCTCAAGTGGGGCAAGAATGGCCTCAAGGGGGGTATTTCCTTGACGGACCCACAGCAAAGTCATAATAAGGCTATAGTTCCCGCAGACAATGATCCCAAAAGAAATGGCTGCCTAAAGGAAAAAAGATTGAAACACACAATATAAGCAATCAACCCAGAAAACCTGTGAACAACAGCTCTTCATTTAACCCCCTAGGGGCCAAAGAATTCAAACTGAAAATCCATCGGGACTCTATTTGTAATAATAATTTTTTAGGGGAACCCCCCCTATTGGAAATTGATATCTTCTCTAATCCCACCACCCTAGCATTAGTAACCTTACCAGCGTGGTGGGTCAGAAAATGAGCTGCCACAGATGTCAAGTCTTTGCCTTTGGCTTGATCCGTGTGTGCCAAGTTAATTGTCGAAAAATGTTTCTGTATCCTTCGACCCAATTCCTGAGACGTTTGGCCAATGTAGTCCTGATTGCAAGGACAAATCAATGCATAAACCACACAACTGGTCTTACAATTGATATATGACATCAACCTATGCCTAACACCATCCCCTGGATTAGTTAAATGGTCCCTAGTGGGGTGCATGTGGGGACAAACAGTACAATTCACACATGCAAAAGAACCCCTGAGCATGGTCCCCCGGTCCAACCCAATTGTTGGACTCATATAATGACTCCTCATCAGGAGATCTCTAAAATTTGGGGCCCTTCTAGCTGTAATGCATGGGTGCTCGGACACGATACTAGATGTCTGCAGATCAGTTGTAAGTATATGCCAATGTCTACCAAGCACTTCTCTCACCTGTGACCATTGGTTGTTATATTGTGTAATAAACCGGGGTTTTGAATCCCTGGTCTTTACACGTGTCACCAACAAGGAATCCTGTGTACACCCATTTGCCCTTTGATATGCCCGCAAGATACCTCTCCGGGGATAATTCCTCTTTTTGAAAAGTTTCGTTAAACATAAAGCCTCCTCATGGAACACCTCATCCGAGGTGCAATTTCTTCTTATTCTTAAAAATTGTCCAGTGGGGACTCCATTTCTAGTATGGGCTGGGTGGAAACTCGTATAGTCTAATAGACTGTTCGTGGCTGTTGGTTTTCTAAACAGTCTCGTAGATATACCACCATTCTCATTCAAGACCACCAGATCCAAAAAGGTGACTGAAAGAGAAGACATCGAGTAAGTAAGTACAATATTATGCGGGTTACAATTCAAGAGTTCAATGAAACCACAGCATTCCTCCTTTGTTCCAATCCAAATGAAAAAAATATCGTCGATAAAACGCGACCAATGCCGCACTTTGTCTCTAAACCATTCTGTAGAGTAAACCCGAGTTGCCTCCCACCAGCCTAAGAAAAGATTTGCCAGGGCCGGAGCACATCTGGCCCCCATCGCCACACCTGACGTCTGAATATAGTAAGACCTATCGAAGATGAAAAAATTATGCTTCATGATGAACTCAAGCAAGTCAATAACAAATGAGTCATGCATTCTGTCAGACTGCGCCACCTGATCAAAAAAGTGCAGAACCGGTCTTATGCCATCTGAGTGATCAATATTTGAGTATAGCGATTCAACATCGCAAGTGACTAATAAAGCCTCAGACGGTAAATCAACATCCCGACACTTCCTTATAAAGTGGGAGGTATCCTGTATATAAGATGGTAAGTCCTTAACCATGGACTGAAGAAAATAGTCCACATAAATTGATGCTTTTTCACACAAGCTACCTATACTAGCCACTATAGGCCGACCAGATCCTTGTGGACCTTGGGTAACATATAAATGGTAGGTGTAATAGGATATTCAACCCACAAGAATTCAATTTCCTTTTTATTGATAATACCCAACTCCAATGCCCTATCCAGTAACCTTCTAAACTTGACCAAAAAGGGTCCAGTTGGATCAGATGGTAACTTTTTATAAAATCGAATATTATCCAGTTGACGGTGCGCCTCTTCCCGATATAGCTCATGTGGCCACAATACCACATTCCCACCCTTGTCAACCTCCTTGATCACAAATGATTTATTAGATCTGAGGCTGGCAAGGGCTGATCTTTCACCAGCATGCAGATTATCCAATTGTCTAAACTTAGTGGGAATAGCCAAAAAGTCCTTAACAAGTTAAAAAAATACCCTAATGGCTGGAACCAACGCAAATGGTGGAGCCACCACCGATTTATTTCTGAAGGGAAAGTGATTTTTACCCGTATTTGAGTCTTCCTGTAAAAGGTCCAATAAATCCTGCAAAACTTGTCGGTCCATCTGATCCAAGCCATCTACCATCCGTGGTTTGTTATGTAATACCTGGAGAACCAAATGCCTGCAAAAAATATAAAGGTCCTTAACCAAGGTAAACTTGTCAATTGCCTTAACAGGGGCAAAAGTCAAACCCCTCTGTAGTACAGAAATTTCAATAGGTGAAAGTTTATACTGCGACAAATTAATAATTTGTAACAGATTATCCTGTACCTGTATATCCAAAGTTCCATCCCCCAAGGTATCTTGTTCCTCTATTTGCGAAAATTCCTGTACTGATTGTATTGCGGGGGTCTGCGTCCCCTGTATCGAGTGCTCCTTGTTGACAACTGGCCGTTTGCGACGGCCCCTTCTGGTCCGGAGTCGGCCTCCCTCTCGGCCGACGATAAAAAATCACTACCAGATGTATAATCCGGTTTGTGGGTCACCTCAACCACTTTATCTGAAGCCTTATGTAGGGAAGCCCCATATCTTCTATTCCTATATCACCGTCTCAGGATCTGGATTTTAGACACTCATCTTGTGGAGCTGTGTTTATTGGGAGTTTCCTATGAACTCTGGAATTTTAGTAATAAATTATGTGATGTCCTTAAACATTAGAAGACCTTATCTGGTCTCTTATCTGGCTCATGAGGATTGTTTATTTAAGGGCACTAGGATAGAAGGAAATTGTATGGGTAATTATTTGACCCTCTGAAGGGTTTTTTTTTCTCCTTCCCCTTCTTTTTGTTCGGTGTCTTGATGTGAATAGCCTTTTGGCATTTGCAGTATTTTTGGCCTTTCTTTTGCTGCGATATACCTTGTGATATATTTTCACTTATTGAGGGCTCTTTTTTAATGAGCGTCTTGATCATTGGTTATGATATCACATAGCAGGGTGAAGTTTGTATATTTGTTGTGTCCTGTGTTCCTATCCATCCCCATGTGTATGTGTGTTGTATTATATGGTGTCTATGTATGTCCGGTCTGTATGTGTTTCAGTGTTCTCGGGAGCGGCGCGCACGTTTATTTATGTACTAGCAGTGACTCACACTGGTGGTGGCTTCATGCGCGTAGGTCTGATGCGCCTCAAACATGCTAGCCTGCGTTCCACTGGACGCAGGCGCGGTGAAGCTGGTATTCTTGGCCCTTATGGGCTTCTATAATACATGCGCGCTGCGGTGAGACTGCCAGCGTGTATTCACTGTGCGCTTATACTGCGCATGTGTGGTTGCTATAGGCCCTCTTCACATGACCGGGACGCCGGTTTATACACTTTCTGCCCTAGCTGACTCATAGAGGGGATGTTCACAGAGTGTGGTAACACCCTGACTGACTTCTGCAAGGTATTTAAGGTTTCCTGGATCACTTTGTGTCACTTCCCCTGACGAAGCTGTACAGGTTGCGGCGATATGCTTGGGGTAATGGTCGTGGGCATGGCATCCGTGTATCTTTATTTCCATTGCGACTATTGCTTGTCTTGGTGGCAGTTTTAGATATTGTTTTGCCTTACTACGTGTCCTGGCACCACTGACATGCGGAGTTAACTTCTCTTTCCCCTTCTCCTTGCTATCTGGGCTTATTAGGGTCCTAGCATGAAAATTATATAACATGGATTTTTGTTTGAGGTTGCTTTATTATGGGCTGGGCTTTGTTTAGGGTTATTTAGTCCTCATGAGCCTGGGAATAGGGAGGTACAGTTGTGGCCAAAAGTATTGACACCCCTGCAATTCTGTCAGATAATACTCAGCTTATTCCTGAAAATGATTGCAAACACAAATTCTTTGGTATTATTATCTTCATTTAATTTGTCTTAAATGAAAAAAACACAAAAGAGAATAAAGCAAAAAATTGATCATTTCACACAAAACTCCAAAAAATGGGCCAGACAAAAGTATTGGCACCCTCACCTTAATACTTGGTTGCACAACCTTTAGCCAAAATAACTGCGACCAACTGCTTCCGGTAACCATCAATGAGTTTCTTACAATGCTCTGCTGGAATTTTAGACCATTCTTCTTTGGCAAACTGCTCCAGGTCCCTGATATTTGAAGGGTGCCTTCTCCAAACTGCCATTTTTAGATCTCTCCACAGGTGTTCTATGGGATTCATGTCTGGACTCATTGCTGGCCACCTTCGAAGTCTCCAGTGCTTTCTCTCAAACCATTTTCTAGTGCTTTTTGAAGTGTGTTTTGGGTCATTGTCCTGCTAGAAGACCCATGACCTCTGAGGGAGACCCATCTTTCTCACACTGAGCCCTACATTATGCTGCAAAATTTGTTGTTAGTCTTCTGACTTCATAATGCCACACACACGGTCAAGCAGTCCAGTGCCAGAGGCAGCAAAGCAACCCCAAAACATCAGGGAACCTCCGCCATGTTTGACTGTAGGGACCGTGTTCTTTTCTTTGAATGCCTCTTTTTTTCTCCTGTAAACTCTATGTTGATGCCTTTGCCCAAAAAGCTCTACTTTTGTCTCATCTGACCAGAGAACTTTCTTCCAAAACGTTTTAGGCTTTTTCAGGTAAGTTTTGGCAAACTCCAGCCTGGCTTTTTTATGTCCCGGGTAAGAAGTGGGGTCTTCCTGGATCTCCTACCATACAGTCCCTTTTCATTCAGACACCGACGGATAGTACGGGTTGACACTGTTGTACCCTCGGACTGCAGGGCAGCTTGAACTTGTTTGGATGTTAGTTGAGGTTCTTTATCCAACATCCGCACAATCTTGCGTTGAAATCTCTTGTCGATTTTTCTTTTCCGTCCATATCTAGGGAGGTTAGGCACAGTGTCATGGGCTTTAAACTTCTTGATGACACTGCACACAGTAGACACAGGAACATTCAGGTCTTTGGAGATGGACTTGTAGCCTTGAGATTGCTCATGCTTCCTCACAATTTGGTTTCTCAAGTCCTCAGACAGTTCTTTGGTCTTCTTTCTTTTCTCCATGCTCAATGTGGTACACACAAGGACAGAGGTTGAGTCAACTTTAATCCATGTCAACTGGCTGCAAGGGTGATTTAGTTATTGCCAACACCTGTTAGGTGCCACAGGTAAGTTACAGGTGCTGTTAATTACACAAATTAGAGAAGCATCACATGATTTTTCGAACAGTGCCAATACTTTTGTACACCCTCTTTTTTATGTTTGGTGTGGAATTATATCAAATTTGGCTTTAGGACAATTCTTTTTGTGTTTTTTCATTTAAGACAAATTAAATGAAGATAATAATACCAAAGAATTTGTGTTTGCAATCATTTTCAGGAAGAAATTGAGTATTATCTGACAGAATTGCAGGGGTGTCAATACTTTTGGCCACAACTGTATACTGCTATAGGGCTATAGTGTCACTGGATTATATGCTCACATTAGATGTACTTATACGTATGACATTTTTGCATTGATATGCATTTTAGGCACCATGGATGCCATAGATTTGTGATTTTATCATGTTTTTATTCTGTATAACTCTTTTGTATCAATAAAAATTACTTATTTCAGTCGTCACTTTAATTGGTGCATTGTGCGCTTTTTTTTGCAGTGGTGCTTTTTCTTTTCCTTTTTCTGCAACACCATGCATGTCATCTGGATCTGCGACTTCAGTGAGGACGGAGATCCAGCAGAAGCAGGCATCTGTACCCCCATGCCTGCTCATGGCCTTCAAAACAGTCATTGCACCTCTGTGTTTTTTTCTGTTGGTGAACCAATAGTCTTACCAATGTTTGTTCCCCGCACCTTGTGTAGTCTGAGTGGTGTTCTACCCGTGGGAATCGAGTACAGGTGTCCAGTGGGATGAGCCCTGGTTTTTGCGGGCTCTCGAAAGACAGCCAGGTCAGCAGACAAGAGTACCCACTGACCCGTGTGTCTCCATAGTGATGTCACTGACCGACAGAGGAGCCGGAAGTGCCAGAGCAGCGCTGCTCTCCCATTGATTTCAGTGTTTCAGTGGCAGTGAATCTGGCGCCTGCACTTCCTTCCCTGTCCAGTTATGACTACCAAGAGGAAGAGTGAACAGATCCTACGTAGTTATGTATCATACACATATACTGCAGGTGTAGGCACGCGTAGGATGAAAGAAAATGAAGAATAGATTTGATTAAGGGTCTCTAGGCCCATACACACCACACTGAGAGTGGAATTATTTTTAGCATAGAGGACTGACAGCTCGCAAGAACAGAATCTGTACTCTGGGACTAGGTATACTAGGAACCTGTAGAACCCGGAGAAGTAAGCTGGCCCAGAGACCAGTGGTGAAATCCATTCTGCATTTTCTTTGCTGCCTGTGTTGTGCTGTATTGTATTTCAATGGAGCCCATGGAAGTCAACTGGGCTTCCTTGTTGACATTATTTCACATGTTCCTTCCAGTGCTTCCCCACCCCCATTGTTTCAAATTGGCAATCCTGTCATTCCTTTTGGTACAACCCCAGGGAACATTGGCTTTCCTGCTGTGCCAGCCAATTGTGTTTTGGTTAGTTAAAGCATGTAGTTTAATAGCTCTATCCCCATATTTTTAAATTTCTTTTTCAATAAAAGTGTATTTTGAGTTCATCTAAAGCAGAGGTCTCAAACACGCGGCCCGCGGGCGGCATGCGGCCCCTGAGGCAGTCATCTGCGGCCCGCGGTGCACTACATGTCTCACCCCCTGAGGCAGGTAGAAGGGGGAGGGCATGCATTCAGAAGTGTGCTATGGCTGCTCTGTGTGCAGAGGACCTGTGATGAGGTCACAGGAGGGGGAGGAGTCAGGGGGTCACATGATCAGGGGCCTCAGTGTGTGCAGGACGCTGCTGTCTGTGTCTGTGCTGTTTGCCATGGTGCTGGATACGGGTAAGTTTATGTGTGGGGTCAGGAGGGGTTTACAGTGTGGATGTAGCAGAGCCGTGTGTACAAGGTGTACGGAGCAGAGCCGTGTGTATACGAGGTGTACAGAGCGGAGCTGTGTGTGTATGAGGTGTACGAAGCGGAACCGTGTGTGTACGAGGTGTACGGAGCAGATCCGTGTGTGTACGAGGTGTATGGAATGGAGGTGCATGTGTGTACGAGGTGTACGGAGCAGAGCCGCATGTATATGTGGCGCCCCTGAGGCTCAGTCGCAACAGAGATACTGCACCTTCTCCTAAGGTGTAGTGCCCCACCATCCTGGTAAGTTGGGGGCTCCTTTCCACTCTCGAACACCTGCATCCCACACACAGGATAGTTCAGCACTGATCACATTGCTGCTCATGCTTAGAAGGTAGCAGAGCACCTCTGGTGATTCCTTGCTTCGTAACACGAGATGTGCTGGGAGGTGGGTGGAGTTTAGATTCATATAAAAGATTGGGAAGGTTTAGAATTACAGGTCAGTCTGACAGAAGGTCTGCGGAGTAGGAAGCCACTCAGTGAGGAGTGGGGGATCCCTGGAAGAAGGGATGGAGGAAGGAGTGCTGCAGCTGCCTCAGTGACCTGAGCCAGCTGGCACGGGAAAGAGAAGAGAAGGAGAAAGTCGTAGAACTGCAACCTAAGCTTCCATAGAAAAAAAGACAAGTATGGAACGAAGGAATAGGAGAATAGAGAGGAGGAGTGGGTTGGATAGGAACCCTGCCTATAGGTTCTCAGCGCAAGGCCGGGGCCCGGTCCCCGAGGTTGTATGGACACTTATGGTTCTGCAGCAGACACCGGTGGAGTAGTTGGCTGTAAATGCACTACTCCCATCTAAGACTTGGGACACAACAGCAAACGGATAGAGAGCCGGGACCCAGGAGGTCCCTGATCAGGCTACAGCTGTCTGTCATACAAGTAGTTGTTAGGAACATCTGACAGGAGGAACTTCAGAGAACCACGGTACTAGAGCTCTTCACACTAAAAGGTGCAATAGAGGAGTCATTCAGGAAAGGCACATGTTGGCGGAGTGTTGGAGAGGAGAGCCCTGACTTGCCTGGGAGGTTGATTGAGTCTCTATCACGGAGGACACGGCACAGAGGCAGGCACCAGTGTGTACCACGAACTGTGAGTAAAGCTTTGAAACTGCAAGATCTGGTGTCCTCCATTCCTTCGCCGCTAACACCTTCAGCACCGCTACATCTGGGTACCAGCATCCACACCATCCTGCACTTCTCCAGATTCATTGCACCTACACTGCCCTGGGACTACCACCATCTTTGCTGCATCACACCATCAGTCCCAGTGGATCTGCAAGCAGCGTTGGCTTAACATCTTACTTGCCAAACACCACGGGTGGCGTCACTAACTTTCCATATAAACTACATTACAAACATCATCCGCCATTGATATTGGGCGCCCAGGGCCACGGACCGGGTCACCGCTGCTGTGACACATCCCCCTGACGCCGGCCCGGTACCGAGTACCCCACAGCCCTGGGAGGGCGACCCATATATGAGGTGTATGAAGCGGAGCCGTGTGTGTACGAGGTGTACGGAGCGGAGCAGTGTACGTACGAGGTGTAAAGAGCGGAGCCGCATGTGTACGAGGTGTAGGGAGCGGAGCCACGTATGTATGAGTTGTAGGGAGTGGAGCCGCATGTGTACAAGGTATAGGGAGCGGAGCCGCGTGTGTACGAGGTGTGCGGAGTGGAGATGTGCGTGTACGAGGTGTGCTTAGTAGAGATGTGCGTGTATTTTGGCATGGGGGACCCCATTTGAAACTTCGCACCAGGGCCCATAACTTTGTAGTTACACCACTGCTCACGCTAGAAGAGAGGAGGAGTACACCGCTCTGTAGTGGCTGTGGCCCTGCATGATGACATCCCTCTGGCGCTGTGTAATGACATCACGCCTGCGCGCAGAGAGCGGAGGCGTGACTTTCCCACCATTGCTGGATTTTACAGATGATTGTGGCTGTGCGTGTACAGCAACATGATAGCGCCGGCTCACATGCAGAGCCGACACTATCATCCACTGAGGTAAGCTGTACATCGCAGCTGACAACCTATTTGAACAGCCACGATCGGTATTAGCACCGATCGCAGCCGTTTAACCCCTTAGATACCGCTATCAATTGTGACTGTATTAAGTTTGAAAGGAATGCGACCCGCCAGCTTAATTTTTTTTTTATGTGCAGCAGATTTACTCTGCCAAGTTTGACTCCCCTGATCTAAAGTATTCTAGGCAGAGGAACAACAAAGTTATGATTTACTTGGGGTTTGAATATCTTGCATTTCATACTATCAACGCAGTGGTGACTTGGAAATACCGACTGCATGGCTCCTCAAAGTGCCATTAAATTCTCAAAACAAAAGATGACAACGTAGTTCAAGAATCAACAGAACATTATCATGACTCCTGCCCTCAAAAAGCAGAAGCAAATGTGCTTCTGTGCTGCAGAACATCTCACCTAGAACTCTATATTATTCTCCTGCCCTGCAGAGCATCTTACCTATACATGTATACTATCCCCCTGTCCTGCAGAGCATTTAGCCTATAATTCTATACTATTCTCTGTCCTGCAGTGAATCTCACCTATACCTGTATACTATCCCCTGTCCTGCAGAGCATCTCACCTATAATTGTATATTATTTTCCTGCCCTGCAGAGCATCTCACCTGTACCTGTATACTATCCCCCGTCCTGCAGAGCATCTCACCTATACCTGTATACTATCCACCTGTCCTGCAGAGCATTTAACCTATAATTCTATACTATTCTCTGTCCTGCAGAGAATCTCACCTATACCTGTATACTATCCCCCTGTCCTGCAGAGCATCTCACCTATAAATGTATATTATTTTCCTGCCCTGCAGAGAATTTCACCTATACCTGTATACTATCCCCCGTCCTGAAGAGCATCTCACCTATACCTGTACACTATCCCCCGTCCTGCAGAGCATTTAACCTATAATTCTATGCTGTGCTCTGTCCTGCAGAGCATCTCACCTATAATTCTAGATTATTCTTCTGCCCTGCAGAGCATCTCATGTATACCTGCATACAATCCCCCTCTCCTGCAGAGCATTTAACCTATAGATCTATGCTACTCTCTGTCCTGCAGAGCATCTCACCTATAACTCGCTACTGTTTTCCTGTGGGTATTCATGTCTGTGGGCAATTTTCTGTGGGCATTTTTCACATATCATGTGAACATCCTCATCTTGCACCTCAAATATCATCGATCTGAAACTCTGTGATGATGCAATTGGCAATTTTCCATGTGGGCAATTTTCCGTGTGGGCAATTTTCCGTGTGGGCAGTTTTCCGTGTGGGCAGTTTTCCGTGTGGGCAATTTTCCATGTGGGCAATTTTCTGCGTGGGCAATTTTCCATGTGGGCAATTTTCCTGTGGGCAATTTTCCTGGTGGCAATATTCCTGTGGGCATTTTTCTGGTCACCGTTTTAAGAGGATGGCACACATTTGAAATGCCTCAACCACAACAAATGACATTGGCTTTCCTTCAGTGTTCAGAAGAGGTAGTGGCGGTGGAAAATTGAAATTATTACCATACAAACGTTCGCCCATGTCACAGTTTTTGAAAGCATGTGAGTCATTTCCTCGTCCAAATGAGCCAACGTCAACGGCGACAAATCGATTGTCAGCATCTGCAATCACCATGAGAACAATTGAAAAGTATTTTTTGTAATTGAAATACTTGGATCCACTTTCAGCAGGTTTCAGAATCCGAATGAGTTTGCCGTCCACAGACCCCAAACAGTTTGGAAAATTACAAATGTACTGGAATTTTTCTGCATTTTCCAGCAACAGTTCAGTTGTGGGTTGGGGGAGGAATTCTTCATGCAGAACGTCACATAAAGCATGGCAGGTGTCTACAACAATCCCAGAAAGGGTGGACACTCCAATCCGAAATTGAAAATGTAGAGATGATAAGGTCTCTCCGGTAGCCAAGAATCTGCCGAACAGAAAATGGAAAAAAAAACAAGTACATGGCTTTTATAACAATAATACTAATGACATTTGTTTCTTTTTCAAAATTACGTACCTCAGGGTCACCAACAGACTTTCCTCAGCAGCCACAGCAAAGGCAAAAGCAAATTTCAATGCCAAATCCAGATTAGGATAGAAGCTCTCCATGCCAAGATCCATCTTGCAGCTGGATACAGCAGCAAAACATAAAGATTTCATCTGTGCAAGGGTCTATATACAGAATTTCCATGAGACACCCCCATTTGACGTGGCTTGTGCCTTGGAAATTCTCCTGGAAAAGCATTGGCAGCATACCAAAATTCATGGAAATTTCAAACACATGCGCATAAACAACACAAACACATACAAACGTATGCACACGCAGCGTTTTTTGGGCGTCATGCGTAAGCTGATGCGGATAAAAAAACGCTGCATAAGCATGCGTTCGTGCATGCAGGTGATACACTGTGCACATAAACGCTAATGTGAGCTTAGCCTAACTGAACCCAATGCATGTCTCTGACCAAACCAGGTGCCAGCCAAGAGATTCTGTATATCTATAAAATTGATCTGTAACCAAAGAACTGAGGTGGTCTCTAGTTAGGTTGGCGTTACCTTTTTATATAACTAGTAGTGTGCTCCGACTTAGGACTCTTTCCGAGGACCTGTCATGTAGGTAAATAGAGATTGGAGAAGATGGGCTGTGGAGAACCAGGACCTCATACTATGAACAACAGATTGTGGGGATGTAAACCAGCATTGGTTAACGGACAAAATGCCATCATTTTTATTCCAAATCCTATGGCTTATATTTTTGACCTTTTCCGAAACCATCCAGTATTGTAACACTGTATATTAAGTGGAGGTCTTAGGGTAGGGGTTACACCAATACATCCCTTATAGAAGCATTTAATGAATGTAAAACCCACAGCTGTACAAGGATCTGCTTCTAAATCTATTGCATTTTTCCCCAAAAACTAAAAAAAAAAAAAAGTTAGCAAACCTTCATACAATGTTATGACAAACCAAAATCTTATAACCAAAAGTGTCTGGCTGAATAAGAGAGATGCTCCTATGTATCACAAGATAAAACAAAAGAAAGATGATGCTACAAAATCTCTCACAAATATGTCAACTTTATTAAATATAAAATAACAATGGATTTTGTTAAAAAAACAGAGTAGCTCAATGGAGGGCTAACAATAAACCTCCCCAGGCTATAAACAGTATACAGTTAGTATACCCATATATCTATTGCAGTACATTCCATAGTGGTTAACATATACATCAAATAGAAGAGTATAGGATGCAGATTTGCATAGTAATATGTGGAGCCCTATTAGGTTGTTAGCTTTGCATGCAAACATGTGTTTCATCCGACTTCATCAAGGGTATAAACCAGCATAGGTTGGCTGACCTAATTTCACTATTTTTATTCCAAATCCTATCACTTATAAGTTTGCCCCTTTCTCCAACCAGCCAGTATTGTAACACTGTAGATAATATGGAGCCCTGTTAGGTGGGTAGCCCTGCACGCAAAAGTGTGTTTCACCCACCTTCATCAAGGGTATAAACCACCGTTGGTTGGCAGACCCAGTTTCACCATTTTTATTCCAAATCCTGTCACTTATATGTTCATCCCTTTCTCTAACCAGCCAGTATTGTAACACTGTATATTAAGTGGAGGTCTTAGGGTTGGGATTACACCCAAAAAAAATCTTGTTGAAATATTAAAACTTGTATCTGTGGTACAATCTTGCTACAAAATCTATTGTATTTTCCCAAAAACTTTTTCTTAAAAAAAAAAGGAAAACTTTTGTGCATGTAGAGTAAGAAATTTCGCATCCTTCTACAGTAAGAGTCTGGAGCATTGCATCTTGCTAGAATTAAGTTTACCAAAACACTGTTGGGAGTTATCATCACAAGAGAAAATGGTTATTAGGTAATTATGGTAATACAGTAAGTGAAGGTAATGGTGTTACATGGTGGAGGAAGAAGAGGCAGTGAGATAAAATATGGAGCAAATTCATGTTTAATAAATCCCGTAGGCATTAATTGGAGAGAGAAATAACATTAAGATGTTGCCTGGATGGAAATTGAGCACGGCTGTTGTTTGTAGGTTTACATGATGCCTCAGTCTATGGTTTCCTCTAGACACTGATGTATAATTAACTGCAAGCATTGCCGTGTCAATAACGGCTTGTTCATTACCTTCCATGTGATTCTAAACTGATAAGGGAACGTAAATGGCTTCAGATTCAATCACAATGCCATTAACAAAGAAAGGTCCAGTTTTTATTCAGAATTTAATTACTTTTTTGTGTGTTTTAGCTGTTCCTTGGAAATGCAAAGTGACAGCAATGTACAGAGCAGGGATCACTTTTCTATAATGGTGTACATAAAAGAGACAGAAAAAATAATAGGGTTCTAAACCTGGTTTGGATATATTAAATTTTCCGCTAATTCATCCAAAATGTAACCCCCAACTTCCATATAGCTTGACCAACCAGAGAAACACAGCAACGCTTGGTGAACCCAGGGTCTAAAATATTCATAATATTCAGCCACAATAGTTCTAGGAAAAGTCAAGGACTTAAAGGGATCAACCCCAGCTAATCAATTCAGGACCTCAATTAAAATAATACAGTGTATGCCCATTTTCTGCAGCGGCGTAGTTCCACCGATGCCGGTGCTGTTGTTCCAGGTGAGTGACCTGACTTTTTGTGTTGCATGCAGGCTGCAGACAATCAGCGTCCAATTGTCAGCTACAGCCTGTACTATTTCATCAGAGCGTGTCCACCGTAATGGAACAACGATGAGCAACCGCTCATTGCCTGCAGTCTGCACGTGATACAGCAATGTCCCATCGCTCTCCGGGAAAGGCGGCACTGACATTGTTGGAATGGAGTCGCTGCAGGAGGGAAGTATACACTGATTTTATTTTAATTGGAGTCCTGAATTGATAAAGGGTCAACCCTTTAAAGAAATGTTCTGCATTTCATTAAGGAGTCAATGACCACAAGATTATATTTAGATATGAACTATATAAAAAGTTGAATAGCGGTAACAGCATTTAGTACTGAGTTGCTGCAGCCATTATTAGGGTATGTGCACACGCTGCGGATTCTGCTGCGGATCTGCAGCGGTTTTGGCTCTGCGGGTCCGCAGCAGATTCTGCTGCGTTGTACAGTACCTTTATTTCCTATGGGAAAAAAAAACGCAGTGCACATGCTGTGGATTTTTCCGCCCGGTTTTGCTGCGGGTTACAATCCGCAGCATGTCAATTCTTTGTGCGGTTTCACACCTTATCATTATGAGGTGTGAAACCGCAGGGCAAAACCGCAGGCTAATCCGCAGATAAACCGCAGGACTTTTGTCCTGCGGATATACCTGCGGATTTTCCAACAAAATCTGCACAACCAGAAAACTACGTGTGCACTTTCCCTCATATTCCAGAGCTGCATTCATAGTGTTGCTGGTCACTACTGGAAACAGTCGACAAGCTTGTTGTCAGGCATGCCCCCAATAGCCAATGTTATCACCCGCTGTACAATGCCTTTTCTAAAACATTACAGCACAGTGTTTGGTGTAAAGAGTGTATTTCCTAGAATGTATATCATGAAAGCAAGTTCTGAGCAGTCATTAGGACAGCAAACCAATTTTCAAGATTTCAGCTCTGAAGTCTTGAAAATTGTGAATCCTGCACTGTACAGGAAATATAATGCAACCTTTTCACTAAGATACTCTAATTTTTACATAGATTAATTCCAGATGTAAATTGTGGGCATACTGCATACTTATTTGTAATGTGGGTAGTGTTGCAGTAGTAACAATAAATCTATTTCTTTTCAAATATTTTTTATAGGATTTTTTCAAATTTTTATCAAGGGAAGAAGGGGGGAAAGAAAGGGAAAAGTGAAATACATTAAAATTTAGACAACTCCATTCTTTAGAATGAGAAAATACATTTAGTCTGTTACATACATTTTAACAAAATCAATGTATTGTAATATTAACTTAAAGTGAACATACCTGCCAATCCAGGACTAGGTTCTAACACAGTCTTGCAAGGACATAGAAGTTGTATTAAATCAATGCAAATTTTTCATTCCAAGTATTCCATTTCATATGATATTTGGGAAGAGAATTATTGTTGAAGGCTAGTCTTCTTTCAATTGAACTTTGAGTGCGTAGTTTGTCTAGTATATCTTTAAAGTCAGGGACATCAGATTTTTTCCACCATTGTGCATGTGAAGTTTTGACTACTAAGAAGATGTGTATCAAAATATATTTGATCGAGGGGGTAGTGCCTTCAAGATCTAAGGATAGTAGCACCATCTGAGGAGATATTATAATTCTATTATTGGTTAAAGTATTGATATGTGCTTTAACCTCTCTCCAAAGATTTTTTAGCCTAGGGCAGCTCCAGAATATATGACGTAGATTCCCCACAACCTCTCCAACAGCTTGAGGAGATTTCAGAGTTAATATGTGATAATCTCGTTGGTGTATAATACCACCTATTGAGAACCTTGTAAAAGGATTCTTGTAAGGCCATAGATATGGTTGCCCTATAAGAATGCTTAATGGCGTATTCCCATTGTTCCAATTGGATTTCAATGTATAAGTCTAGTTCCCATCGCTTCATATAGTTATTCCTAATGAAGGAAGTATCATTGTTAAAACGTGAAAATATACTTTTGATGCTCCATTTAGTCTTATGGTTGGTGTTGGATAGTAATGTAGAAATAATTTCCAGATTTATAGCTCTGTTTTGTAAAAGCCTCTGGATACTTTCCTTACACCTAAAAAATGTAAAGATCTCAGATGAGGGCAGTTGAAATTTATTCCTAATCTCCTTAAAGGGCATAATCGTCTGACCATCACATAGGTCTCCCACTTTCTTTATATTTGCTTCAGACCAGGAGCTTGGAATTGAAAATTGATACATTTCAGCTAGTATGGATAGGGGAAAAGCTCTAATCATGTCCCTCCTATGAAGTCCTTTTTTTAACTTTGTTAAATTTTTCCAGGTTGCCAGAATGGCTTGAAATATTGGGTTAGGGTGTTCTCGCCGCTGAGTCCCCATTAAGTGGTGAAGAAAAACCATCTGTATGGAATCGTATCTCATCTGTGCCTTTTCTAGGTCTACCCATGCTGGAGGAGAGCTTTCTTTAAACCAAGTTTTGCTCATTTTAATTAGTGTCACTTGGTAATATGCCCAAACATTAGGTAAAGCGAGTCCTCCATTCTTTTTTGATTTGTACATTATATTAATTAGGTTTTGGATTTTTGTTTTGAAAGAAATATGTATATCTAGGGGTATGGTTCTGAATAGATAGAGTATTTTTGGTAGAATAAATACTTTAACCACTAAAATTTTCCCAATTAATGTTAAGTCTAAGGTTTTGAATCGCAAGAAATTTTTGGTAATATTCCCAATAAGTTTATCAATATTGGTAGGAATAATTGATTGGAACTTATTAGTTAAAACAATAATTCTATTTCTGAGCTACTTCACCTTCCACAAAAATGTCTTCATCTAAAGGGTAAGTTGACACTAGGCGTTTTTTTCAGCGTTTTTTTTCTTTGCAGCAAAACCTGATCTCTTGGCGGGAAGGAAGCAACAGAAAAAAAATCAGAATTTTTATTACATTTTTCGTGGCATTTTTGATGAATTTTTTGTGGCAGTTTTGGCATGCTAGATTTGTCTCTTGTGCATGCCGATAAAGTCTAATATTGAAAAAAAGTCCTATTCCAAAGAATGAGGTTTTGGCACAAAAACCTCTGCAAAAAATGGTACCTGAGGATTTCGTGCGTTTCTTCTGCGTTTTTTCACCACCCATTCGAGTCAATGGGTGAAAAACGCTGATAAAGCGCTGAAAGACGTGACATGCTATACGTCCAAAAAAATATGCGAAGCACAAAATACCGATGACAAAAAAATCAAGCTGTATGCATGAGATTTATGAAATCTCGTAGACGTAGCTGGTACTGTAAAACGCAGCTGAAAATTTGCATAAAAAACGCATTAAAAAGTGCAGCAAAAATGCCCAGTGTGAACTTAGCTTAAGGCCGGGATCACACGTGAGAAACTCGGACTAGTCTCGCATATTAATACCTGACACTGCCGCCGGCACTCGGATCAGAGTGTGCGGCCACATAGCAATACATGCACGCTCTGCTCCTGAGTGCCGGCGGCAGTGCTGGGTATTAACATGCGAGACTAGTCCGAGTTTCTCGCATGTGTGATCCCGGCCTCAAGGGGTATTACTCACCATTCAGACACTGTGTGGATCTGCTGTAAATGTTTGATAAATGCAAGGTCTGTGCCATAAATATGAGAGATGGGAATGTTGCTTAACCTGAATAGAAACAGTAAAATGTGAAGATTTATGTAGATAGGGACTTGTCTCAACCATGCACCATTAAGGGCTCATACTCACTTGCGAGAGACTCTCAGCTGTATAGAAATACATGCAGCCGCACGCTCCGGTCCCAGTGCCGGCAGCAGTGCCAGGTTTTCATGTGAGAGACTCGCACGAGAATCGTGCGAGTCTCTCGCAAGTGAGTATGAGCCCTAAAATACAGGACCAGAAGTTCTGCAATTAAGCATCGAAACAACTAAAACTTTGTTTTATGGGAAATGTGAAATATAACATTTAGTAAAATATGAACTAATTGTAGAAATAACATAAAGCTCGGAAGCCATGGGGCAATGAAGGAACATTCAGCTCCATTTCTCCTGGTATTGTGTATATTTTTAGCGTGCCAATGGGCAGTAATTTGCTCTATAGATAAAAGAATGAAGAAGCTTATGCAAAGTAGGTACTAGAGATGCAGGAATCGGTGCCAATCCAATCTGTTGTACTGGCCATAGATTAAATGCTTCAGAATGAAATGAATGCTGATTTTCAATTTTTCTCTAAAGATATAATTTTTTTTTGTCTCCCCCAATTCAGTCTAATTTACATGAACACTGGAGTATCTGGAGATGCCAAACTCTCAGGAACACAGAAAACGGGCTTTTACTGCTTGGTTTCATTAGATGATATGGAAATTGGTTTATGGTTTTGTCTAAATGTGGACTATACAAAGAAAAGGTTAAAAAGATGGTTGTTAAAAAATGTAATGTATACAATAATTACACAGTAATATTAAATACAATATGAAGGAAATGGAAAACACAGTCAAAAGCAACCAAAATAAAATGTAAAATCAACACATAAAGATAAAATAATGCACAGCACCAGTGAAAAGTTTGGACACACCTGATCGTGCACTGGTTTTCCTTGTTTTTATTGGTAAGAGAACATTGTAGATTCAGACTGAAAGCAGCAAAACTGCAAAGCGTTACATGGAAATAAAGGTTAAAGAAACAAAGCTGAGGTTTTAATGCCTTAACGACCGCCGATATGCCTTTTAATGGCGATCAATATGGGTACTTATTCCTGAGTGCCGCTTTTTAACTACGCTGAGGAATAAGAGTATAGCACTACCAAGTGGCTGTGATTCCCGCGGGTGTCAGCTGTATGTGACACCCTGTGATACCAGCCCTTGCCGGTTTTGCGACCGATTGGGGCCAATTAACACCTTAAATACTGCTGTCAATCGTGACAGCGGAATTTAAGTTTTACAAGGGGGTCACAAGACCTCCTTAATAACCATTGGACCCCGCGATGAGAATCACATCGCCATCACCATGCTACCCTGAGGTCATGTGATGACACCAGGTTACAGTGGCCTGTGCCATCCAGATCCAGAGGCTGAGTTAGGGAGTGTCAGGGCGACACTGACTGTCTCATACACTGCTGTACATGAGTACAGCAAAGTTTAGAAAACACAATATAAATCTGGTATTGCTGTAAGCATACCGACCGGATGAACAAATAGTTCTTATAACTTTTACTGCACAGTGAATGGTGCAAAAAAATAAAATAACAATAAATGAATTGCTGGGTTTTGTTCATTCTACTTCTGAAAAATCTGAATAAAAAGTGACAAAAAAATACTATGTACCCCAAAATGGCACCCGAAAAATCTGCAACTCGTCCCATGAAAAATAAACCCTCATACAGCTCTGTTTACCAAAAAATAAAAGTTACAGCTCCCAGAATATGGCGACGAAAAAAAAAACCCCTACTTTTTATAGAAAAGCATTTTTACTGTGTGATAGCAAACCTAAAAATAAATATAAATCTGGTATCGCTGTAATCACACTGACCCGAAGTATAAGTCCGCCTTATAAATAATAATAATAATAATAATAATTTTATTTCTATAGCGCCAACATATTACGCAGCACTTTACATTTTTGAGGGGACTTGTACAGACAATAAAAGATATTAAAGAATAACAATAATCACATTAATCAACAGATACCAAGAGGAATGAGGGCCCTGCTCGAAAGCTTACAATCTATGACGAAATAGGGGAGACACAGAAGGTGGATGGTAACAATTGCTTTTATTGTTCTGACCAGACACAATGTAAGAAATTGGGTGTTCATGTAATGCTGCATGAACCGGTTACCATCCAGAATGTGTAAAAGTACAGACACAGAGGGCTATTAAATGCATAAAGCGTGTGAGAACATGACACAAGAGTCCTGGTTATGAAGAAAATTTTAAATGGGCAACACAGGGATTGTTAGATATATGTGTTGAGGCGGTAGGCTAGTCTGAAGAAATGTGTTTTTAAGGCACTCTTAAACCTGTATTGGGGATTAATCAAATTATCCTGGGTCGTGCATTCCAAAGAATTAGCGCAGCACGTGAGAAGTCTTTGAGATGGGAGTGGGAGGTTCTGATTATTGAGGATGTTACACTTAGGTCATTAGCAGAACGAAGGGCACCGGTAGGGTGGTAGACTGGAGACAAGGCAGGAGAGGGAGGAGATGTGGGATGGTGCTGAACCATGAAGCGCTTTGTGGGTGAAAAGTGATAAGTTTATATTGAACTCTGGAGTGGATGGGTAAGCAGTGCAATAACTGGTATTGGCGCAATGTAAAACAAACAAAAAGAGAGCCTCACTGTGTCCTTTATTATGATTCAGTTCGTCTTGCAATATAGTGGGTCTCCAGCCAATAGGCGTGACTTGCGGCTTATCATAGGAAAGATATTTTGGCGAGTCCCAAAAATAGATAAAAATCTCAAATTTATTTCAAATATTTTAAAAGATCATACAGGTTGGGGATACATCTCAAAGCGTTTCTGGCAAAATCCCTTATTCACTGAGATACAGATTCCTTATGATACATGGTATAAAAACAAATGGTAACCAACCTTTGATCAATGAACACACAAGTTAGCAATCAATCACATTTTGAGAATAAGTTGCATAATAACCAAGCTAGATCCCCCCCCCCAAAAAAAAAAACCTCCATAATCAAACCACCGGAATTTAATACAGCTAAAAAGTATTATTCCTATAATTCATACCATTGGGGCATTTTGTGTCAAGTTTAATGATCCAAAATATTTCTCTTAGGAGGTGTTTTTTTTCTCCACTCACTGCCTCTAATAGGATTATCCACTCTTTCTATCACATAGAATGAAAAATTAGTTAATTCCCCCTTATGTCTCGCTACAAAATGGTTTTTGTTTTTTTTCTTGGGATCTAGCTTGGTGATTATGCAAATTATTCTCAAAATGTAATTGATTGCTAACATTTGCGATCATTGATCAACGGTTGGTTACCATTTGTTTTTATACCATGTATCATAAGGAATCTGTATCTCAGTGAATAACGGCTTTGCCAGAAATGCGTTGAGATGTATCCCCAACCTGTATGATCTTTTCAAATATTTGAAATAAATTTGAGGATTTTATCTATTTTTGGGACTCGCCAAAATTTCTTTCCTATGTATCGGTGTAATGGTTGGTGAGTAATGATTCTAGCTGCAGCATTCAAGAAAGATTGGAGAGGGGAGAGTTTGGTAAGAGGGAGACTGATTAGAATAGTCCAGATGAGAATGAAAGGGAGCAACAGTAAGAATTTTTGCAGTCAAAAGTAAGACAAGGTCGAATTCTAGAAATGTTTTTGAGGTGCAGATAACAAGAGCGAGTCAGTGATCAGATGTGGGAGGTGAATGAAAGCTCTGAATCAAGTATGACCCCAAGACAGCGATATGTTGCTGGGGAGTAATGGTAGAACCAAACATGGAAAGGGTAATGTCGGGCATAGGATGGTTAGTGGAGTTCAGTTTTTGACAGGTTCTCTTTCAGATACAGTTGTGGCCAAAAGTATTGACACCCCTGCAATTCTTTTCCAACAGTTTATTGGGTTTTTAAATTTAAAGTGTAGGGAGGGACGGAGAAGGAAGGGCAGGGAGGGGGGGAAGGAACGAGGAAAGAGGGAAGGAAAGGGGAAGAAGAACTCAAAACAGAACATACATAGCAAAACATATAGTTAAAGGCTAGCAACATTTTAGCCTGAAAAACAAGGGAATCATCCCTTGACAAATAGCAGTATCATAAAGTCATAAAGATACACGGATCAGAAGAGACAGTGCAACGACATAACATATCATAGGCCTAAAATCTGGTTATTAGATCTATTTAGACTAGTGAAGGTGGAAAGGCCTGGTCCCACCTAGACCATTTCTGGTAAAACTTACCGAAACTATTATTAGATAAAGCAAATTTAAGTTCCAGTGCTCTGTGTTGAGAGAGTAATTTGATTATGAAACTAGAATTGGGTAAGGTGGGGCTTTTCCAATGAAAGGCAATACAGTTCTTAGCCACCATACAAATATGTAGGACAATAGATTGCAGAGTTCTATCTAAGCATTTGGTATCCAGAGAAAGTAAGGCCAATTGAGGTGATAGAGTAAATGTAAAACCTGTGAGTTTAGAAATAATGGTAGAGGAAATCTCAGACCAGAAAGCCATCACTGTAGGACAGCTCCAGAAAACATGTAACAGGTCCCCCCTGAAACCGCATGTTCTCCAGCAAAGTGGAGAATTTGAAGAGTTCATATGAGCCAATCTAGATGGTGTGTAGTACCATCTGGAGCACACTTTGAAGTGCGACTCCAGAAGAGGCATAGAAATTGTGGCATTGTTGGAAAACGTAAAAAGCATCTTCCCACTCCTCTGAGGAGACAGAAAGGCTGAGGGATTTCTCCCAAGCGACACCCCTGCAATTCTAACAAACTATCCCATGTGTATAAACACAGGACTAAGAAGAGATCCCAAGATAAATAAAAACAATTTTATTACATGCTTATTTTACAAATATACAACATAAATATAAAAAGCAAAATGCCGTATGTAGGGACGCAAGAGCACACGTTTATGAATAATCCTAACAGGACAAATCAGCAGTCCACAAATATAAACTACAATCCAGGGATTTACATAATGTTGTTCTTGTACAAACAATTATCCTATTAGTATGAAAATTCAAAATAATATCCAAAAATTAATCTCATACAAATAACGAGGAGCAAGAATTTATTATTAACCCCGTAAACATGTGGTTCAATAAATGGCTGAAATGAAACAATCCTAATCACCTAAATGGTCTGGCCTATATATCACAAAATTATCCTCAAGTGCATAATGACACTATAGGTAGGGGCACAGATGGGGAGGAACAGTCCCAACATACCCCAAGTCTGACCGCAAGTAAACAATTAATATAGGCCAAAAGCCAGCATAAAGGCATAATTACCGGAGGTGGATATAGGTGCTCCTAGCGTCCCCTCACCCCAATAATAATAGTAAATTCTTGCTCCTCGTTATTTGTATGACATTAATTTTTGGATATTATTTTTAATTTTCATACTAATAGGATAATTGTTTGTACAAGAACAACATTATGTAAATCCCTGGATTGTAGTTTATATTTGTGGACTGCTGATTTGTCCTGTTACGATTATTCATAAAGGTGTGCTCTTGCGTCCCTACATACGGCATTTTGCTTTTTATATTTATGTTGTATATTTGTAAAATAAGCATGTAATAAAATTGTTTTTATTTATCTTGGGATCTCTTCTTAGTCCTGTGTTTATACACACGGGATAGTTTGTTACTATTATGCGAAGTGCCCTTAGTTATTCATTGGACACATGTTGATTTACCCCTGCAATTCTGTCAGATAATACTCAGTTTCTACCTGAAAAAGATTGCAAACACAAATTCTTTGGTATTATTATCTTCATTTAATTTGTCTTAAATGAAAAAACACAAAAAGAATTGTCCTAAAGACAAATTGGATATAATTCCACACCAAACATAAAAAAGAGGGTGGACAAAAGTATTGGCACTGTTCGAAAAAGCCTGTGATGCTTCTCTAATTTGTGTAATTAACAGCACCTGTAACTTATCTGTGGCACCTAACAGGTGTCGGCAATAACTAAGGCCAGTTTCACATTAGCGCTTTTTCAGCGCGCGCACGGCCGGGGGTAGCTCCGCCCCCGAGCCGGCTCTCTGCCCGGCGTGCCCGCCCCTTGCTTTTAGCGCCGCCTACTAGCGGACAGCGGCGCCTGCGATCGGCGCACCCTATCTTTAGCATAGGGTGCGCAGATTGTGCGCAGGCCGTGCGCTAGTTGCGCTTTGACCTGTGCTGCGCACTTTTGACGGTGCGCCGTGCGCGCCAAAATCAAACTTTTCGGATTTTGGCGCGCACGGCGCACCGTCAAAAGTGCGCAGCACAGGTCAAAGCGCAACTAGCGCACGGCCTGCGCACGATCTGCGCACCCTATGCTAAAGATAGGGTGCGCCGATCGCAGGCGCCGCTGTCCGCTAGTAGGCGGCGCTACAAGCAAGGGGCGGGCACGCCGGGCAGAGAGCCGGCTCGGGGGCGGAGCTACCCCCGGCCGTGCGCGCGCTGAAGAAGCGCTAATGTGAAACCGGCCTAAATCACACTTGCAGCCAGTTGACATGGATTAAAGTTGACTCAACCTCTGTCCTGTGTCCTTGTGTGTACCACATTGAGCAAGGAGAAAAGAAAGAAGACCAAAGAACTGTCTGAGGACTTGAGAAACCAAATTGTGAGGAAGCATGAGCAATCTCAACGCTACAAGTCCATCTCCAAAGACCTGAATGTTCCTGTGTCTACCGAGCGCAGTGTCATCAAGAAGTTTAAAGCCCATGGCACTGTGGCTAACCTCCCTAGATGTGGACGGAAAAGAAAAATTGACAAGAGATTTCAACGTAAGATTGTGCGGATGTTGGATAACGAACCTCGACTAACATCCAAACAAGTTCAAGCTGCCCTGCAGTCTGAGGGTACAACAGTGTCAACCCATACTATCTGTCGGCGTCTGAATGAAAAGGGACTGTATGGTAGGAGATCCAGGAAGAACCCACTTCTTACCCCGAGACATAAAAAAGCCAGGCTGGAGTTTGCCAAAACTTACCTGAAAAAGCCTAAAACGTTTTGGAAGAATGTTCTCTGGTCAGATGAGACAAAAGTATAGCTTTTTGGGCAAAGGCATCAACATAGAGTTTAGAGGAGAAAAAAGAGGCATTTAACCCCTTCCTGACATCCGACGTACTATCCCGTCCACGGTACCCGGGCCCGTATGACCGTGGACGGGATAGTACGTCTACCGCGATCAGCGGCGCCCACGTGGTGAGCGCCGCTGATCGCGGCCGGGTGTCAGCTGATTATCACAGCTGACACCCGGCACTATGTGTCAGGGGCGGTCACGGACCGCCCCCGACACGTTAACCCCTTGCACACCGCGATCAAACATGATTGCGGTGTACCGGGAGTTAAAGGGAAGCATCGGCAGGGAGGGGGCTCCCTCCGTGCTTCCCTGAGCCCCCCACGGCAGCGCAATGTGCAGCGCTGCTGCGGGGGGCTCCTATCCTCCAGGCCCCCGAATCCAAGATGGCGACGGGGGCCTTCGGGGACCTGAGGAAGCTGGCTTCCTCAGTGCCTGCAAAGCGCAGGCAAGAGGAAGTCTGCTTCAATGCCTGTGACAGATTGCTGATCTGTCACAGTGATCTGTGATGTGACAGATCAGTGATCTGTCACAGGACAGTGATGTCCCACCTGGGACTATGTAATAAAGTAAAAAAAAAATTAAAAAAAAATGTAAAAATAAATTAAAAAAAATCGCCAAATAAATTAGTAAAAAAAAAAAAAATATTCCCCAATAAATTCATTTTTTGAAAATAATAAAAAAAAACAACAATAAAAGTACACATATTAGGTATCTCCGCGTCCGTAATGACCCGCCCTATAAAACTGTCCCATTGGTTAACCCTTTTAGCGAACCCCTTAAAAATAAAAATAAAAAACGAAGCAAAAAATAATGATTTATTATCATACCGCCAAACAAAAAGTGTAATAACGCGCGATCAAAAAGATGCATATAAATATCCATGGTACCGCTGAAAACGTCATCTTGTCCCGCAAAAAACGAGCCGCCACACAGCATCATCAGCGAAAAAATAAAAAAGTTATAGCTCACAGAATAAAGCGATGCAAAAATAATTATTTTTTATATAAAATAGATTTCATTGCATAAAACCGACAAAAACATAAAAAAACGACCTAAATGAGGTATCGCTGTAACCGTACTGACCCGAAGAATAAAACCGCTTTATCAATTTTACCGCACGCGGAACGGTGTAAACGTACCCCCCCAAAAGAAATTCATGAAACGCTGGTTTTTGTTCATTCTGCGTCCCAAAAATAGGAATAAAAAGCGATCAAAAAATGTCACGTGCCCGAAAATGATACCAATAAAAACGTCAACTCGTCCCGCAAAAAATAAGACCTCACATGACTCAGTGGGTCAAAATACGGAAAAATTATAGCTCTCAAAATGTGGTGATGCAAAAACTATTTTACAATAAAAAGCGTCTTTTAGCGTGTGACAGCCGCCAAACATAAAAACCGCCATAAATAGTAAGTCAAACCCCCCGTTATCACCCCCTTAGTTAGGGAAAAATAATAAAACTAAAAAAAAAGTATTTATCTCCATTTTCCCGTTAGGGTAAGGCTGTGTGCACACGCTGCGGATTAGGTGCGGATTCATCCGCGCGGATTTTGTAAAATCCGCAGGTGAAACCGCAGGTCAAAAGACCTGCGGTTTTACCTGCAGATTGCGCTGCGGTTTTGTCCTGTGGTTTTTCATCTCCTCAATAGAGGAGATGGCAAACCGCAGGAGAATCCGCAGAAAGAATTGACATGTCAATTCTTTCTGCGGATTGAAAACCGCAGATAATCCGCGCGGAAAATTCCGCACCGTCTGCACTGCGGTTTTTGATTCCCATAGGGAATCATGGTACTGGGGTCCGCAGCAGCCAAAACCGCTGCGGAACCGCAGCAAAATCCGCAGCGTGTGCACACAGCCTTAGGGTTAGGGCTAGGGTTAGGGCTAGGGTTAGGGCTAGGGTTAGGGCTCAGATTAGGGTTAGGGGTGTGTTGGGGTTAGGGTTGGAGTTATAATTGGGGGTTTCCACTGTTTGGGCACATCAGGGGCTCTCCAAATGCAACATGGCGTCTGATCTTAATTCCAGCCAATTCTGAGTTGAAAAAGTCAAATGGTGCTCCTTCCCTTCCAAGCTCTGCCATGCGCCCAAACAGTGTTTTACCCCCACATGTAGGGTATCAGCCTACTCAGGACAAATTGCAAAACAATTTTTGGGGTCCAATTTCTCCTGTTACCCTTAGGAAAATAAAAAATTGGGGGCAAAAATATCATTTTTGTGGAAAAAAATGATTTTTTTATTTTCACGTCCGAGTGTTATAAACTTCTGTGAAGCACTTGGGGGTTCAAAGTGCTCACCACACATCTAGATAAGTTCCGTGGGGGGTCCAGTGTCCAAAATGGGGTCACTTGTGGGGAGTTTCAATAGTTTAGGTACATCAGGGGCTCTCCAAACGCACATGACACCCGCAGACCATTCCATCAAAGTCTGCATTCCAAAACGTCACTGCTTCCCTTCCGAGCCCCGACGTGTGTCCATACAGTAGTTTTCTCCCACATATGGGGTGTCAGCGTACTCAGGCCAAATTGGACAACAACTTTTGGGGTCCAATTTCTCTTGTTACCCTTGGGAAAATGAAAAAATTGGGGACTAATTGATCATGTTTCTGGAAAAAATACGATTTTTTTATTTTCATGCCCTGGCATTATAAACTTCTGTGAAGCCCTTGGGGGTTCAAAGTGCTCACCTCACATCTAGATAAGTTCCTTAGTGGGTCTAGTTTTCAAAATAGGGTCATTTGTGGGGGGTTTCCACTGTTTAGGTACATTAGGGGCTCTCCAAAGGCAACATGACACCCGCAGACCATTCCATCAAAGTCTGCATACCAAAACGTCACTACTTCCCTTCCGAGCCCCGACGTGTGCCCATACAGTAGTTTTCACCCACATATGGGATATCAGCATACTCAGGACAAATTGGACAACAACTTTTGGGGTCCAATTTCTCCTGGTACCCTTGGGAAAATAAAAAAATGGTGACTAAAAGATCATGTTTGTGGAAAAAATACGAATTTTTTATTTTCACACCCGGGCATTATAAACTTCTGTGAAGCACTGGGGGGGTCAAAGTGCTCACCACACATCTAGATAAGTTCCTTAGGCGGTCTAGTTTACAAAATGGTGTCATTTGTGGGGGTTTCCACTGTTTAGGTACATTAGGGGCTCTCCAAAGGCAACATGACACCGGCAGACCATTCTCTCAAAGTCTGCATTCCAAAACGTCACTACTTCCCTTCCGAGCCCCGACGCGTGCCCATACAGTAGTTTTCTCCCACATATGGGGTATCAGCATACTCAGGACAAATTGGACAACAACTTTTGGGGTCCAATTTCTCCTGGTACCCTTGGGAAAATAAAAAAATGGTGACTAAAAGATCATGTTTGTGGAAAAAATACGAATTATTTATTTTCACGCCCGGGCATTATAAACTTCTGTGAAGCACTGGGGGGGTCAAAGTGCTCACCACACATCTAGATAAGTTCCTTAGGGGGTCTAGTTTCCAAAATGGTGTCATTTGTGGGGGGTTTCCACTGTTTTGGTACATCAGGAGTTATCCAAACGCGACATGGTGTCCGATCTCAATTCCAGCCAAAAACGTCAAATGGCGCTGCTTCCCTTCCGAGCTCTGCCATGCGCCCAAATAGTGGTTTACCCCCACATGTGGGGTATCAGCGTACTCAGAACAAATTGCACAATAACTTTTACGGTCCTGTTACCCTTGGAAAAATAAGAATTGAGGGTGAAAAGATCATTTTTGTTGAAAAAATATGATTTTTTAATTGTATGGCTTTATGTTATAAACTTCTGTGAAGCCCATGGGGGTTCAAACTTCTCACCACACATCTAGATAAGTTCCTTAGGGGGTCTAGTTTCCAAAATGGTGTCATTTGTGGGGGGTTTCCACTGTTTTGGTACATCAGGGGTTTTCCAAACGCGACATGGTGTCCGATCTCAATTCCAGCCAAAAACGTCAAATGGCATTGCTTCCCTTCCGAGCTCTGCCATGCGCCCAAATAGTGGTTTACCCCCACATGTGGGGTATCAGCGTACTCAGTACAAATTGCACAATAACTTTTAGGGTCCTGTTACCCTTGGGAAAATAAAAATTGGGGTGAAAAGATCATTTTTGTGGAAAAAATATGATTTTTTAATAGTACCGCTGTACGTTATAAACTTCTGTAAAGCCCTTGTGGGTTCAAAGTTCTCACCACATATCTAGATAAGTTCCTTAGGGGGTCTAGTTTCCAAAATGGGGTCACTTGTAGGGGGTTTCCACTGTTTAGGTACATCAGGGACTCTCCAAACGTGACATGGCGTCCGTTCTGAATTCCAGCCAATTTTGCATTGAAAAAGTAAAACGGCGCCCCTTCCATTCTGAGCTCTGCCATGCGCCGAAACAGTCGTTCCCCCCCACAAATCAGGTATCAGCGTACTCAGGACAAATTGCACAATAACTTTTGCAGTCCAATTTCTCCTGTTACCCTTGGTAAAATAAAAAAAATGAACCTGAAGTATTTTTTTTGTGAAAAAAAGTTAGATGTTCATTTCTTTTTAAATATTCAAAAAAATTCCTGTGACGCACCTAATGGGTTAATAAACTTCTTGAATGTGGTTTTGAGCACCTTAAGGGGTTCAGTTTTTAGAATGGTGTCACTTTTGGGTATTTTCTATCATATAGACCCCTCAAAGTGGCTTCAAATGTGATGTGGTCCTAAAAATAAAATGGTGTTGTAAAAATGAGAAATCGCTGGTCAACTTTTAACCCTTATAACTTCCTAACAAAAAAAAATTTTGGTTCCAAAATTGTGCTGATGTAAAGTAAACATGTGGGAAATGTTACTTATCAAGTTTTTTGTGTGCCGTATCTCTGTGATTTAAGGGCATAAAAATTCAAAGTTGGAAAATTGCGAAATTTTCAAAATTTTTGCCAAATTTCCATTTTTTTCACAAATAAACGCAAGTTATTTGAATGAAATTTTACCACTAACATGAAGTACAATATGTCACGAGAAAACAATGTCAGAATCACCGGGATCAATGGAAGCGTTCCAGAGTTATGACCTCATAAAAGTACAGTGGTCAGAATTGTAAAAATTGGCCCGGTCATGAACGTGCAAACCACCCTTGGGGGTGAAGGGGTTAAAGAAAAGAACACGGTCCCTACAGTCAAAAATGGCGGAGGTTCCCTGATGTTTTGGGGTTGCTTTGCTGCCTCTGGCACGGACTGCTTGACCGTGTGCATGGCATTATGAAGTCTGAAGACTACCAACAAATTTTGCAGCACGATGTAGGGCCCAGTGTGAGAAAGCTGGGTCTCCCTGAGAGGTCATGGGTAGTGTTGAGTAGAGTTGAGCGAAACGGGTTGAAAAAATTCAAAACTCGCCGACTTTTGGCAAAGTCGGGTTTCATGAAAAGAAACCCGACCCTAGGATGAGGTCGGCCACGAGGTCGGCGACTTACGCGCCAAAGTCGCGTTTCAAAAGTTTGTTTTGCGCTCTTTTTCAGCCAATCAGGATCCACGGACACTGTGGGCAACGTGATGACATAGGCACAGGTCACCACTATCTTTCAGAAGGGCATGCAAGTAATTGGCTTGCTTTGGTGGGCGTCACAGGGGGTATAAAAGGGCGTGCACGCCGACCGCCATCTTACTTCTGCCGATCTCAGTATAGGGAGAGGTTGCTGCTGATTCTGTAGGGAGAGCGTTAGGCAGGGAAGAAGACCAAAAAACTGCTTCTGCTGCTAGCGATTTGGCCTGCACAACACACCAGTCGCTGTGTGTGCAGTGCAAGGGGAGGCTATATAGTGGTGTATCAGTGGTGTTGGTTGTTGGGCTGCCTTCTAAGGCTTCCTGACAGGCTGGCATTGCTGTTTACCCACTGCTCCGTAAACTGCTTTTTTAAAAGCAATCCAATCTCCCTTATCCTCTAGTCACTTTGGTCACAGCTGTGCCATCGAGCCTGTCACATAGCGCTCAGATATTCATTGGGCCTCAAACTGCTTTTTTAAAAGCAATCCCAATTTTTTTTTTTTGTCCTGCTGAGAAGAAAAAAAAAACTGCTTCTGCTGCTGATAGCAATTTGGCCTGCACAACACACCAGTCACTGTGTGTGCAGTGCAAGGGGAGGCTATATTGTGGTGTATCAGTGGTGTTGGTTGTTGGGCTGCCTTTTAAGGCTTCCTGACATGCTGGCATTGCTGTTTACCCACTGCTCTGCAAACTGCTTTTTTAAAAGCAATCCAATCTCCCTTATCCTCTAGTCACTTAGGTCACAGCTGTGCCATCGAGCCTGTCACATAGCGCTCAGATATCAGTGGGCCTCACACAATCCAAAAGTGTCCAGTGTCCAAAAGTGTGTGCAGAGATTCAAAATCTCACTTATCCTCTAGTCACTTAGGTCACAGCTGTGCCATCGAGCCTGTCACATAGCGCTCAGATATTCATTGGGCCTCACACAATCCAAAAGTGTCCAGTGTCCAAAAGTGTGTGCAGAGATTCAAAATCTCACTTATCCTCTTGTCGCTTAGGTCACAGCTGTGCCATCAAGCCTGTCACATAGCGCTCAGATATCAGTGGGCCTCACACATTCCAAAAGTGTCCAGTGTCCAAAAGTGTGTGCAGAGATTCAAAATCTCACTTATCCTCTAGTCACTTAGGTCATAGCTGTGCCATCGAGCCTGTCACATAGCGCTCAGATATCAGTGGGCCTCACACAATCCAAAAGTGTCCAGTGTCCAAAAGTGTGTGCAGAGATTCAAAATCTCACTTATCCTCTAGTCACTTAGGTCACAGCTGTGCCATCGAGCCTGTCACATAGCGCTCAGATATCAGTGGGCCTCACACAATCCAAAAGTGTCCAGTGTCCAAAAGTGTGTGCAGAGATTCAAAATCTCACTTATCCTCTAGTCACTTTGGTCACAGGCAGCTGTGCCATCGAGCCTGTCACATAGCGCTCAGATATTCATTGGGCCTCACACAATCCAAAAGTGTCCAGTGTCCAAAAGTGTGTGCAGAAATTCAAAATCTCCCCTGTCCTATAGACACCTTGTACCTTGTTTTACATACTATATAGTTTGTTGGATTTTGTCTACATTTCTACCAAAAATGAGGAAGGCTGGTGGAAGAGGCCGTGGAATTGGGCGGGGGTTGGCAGCTGGTAATGGTGTTGGTGGTGGATCTGATGGTAGTGGCAAGAGCAAAATAGGACCGAATGCAGGAGGTGTTGAGCCTGCGTCATCGTCTGGCTACATAAGGCCTCGAACGCTTAGTTTTCTAGGAGTTGGCAAACCGCTTTTAAAGGCAGAGCATCAGGAAAAAGTTTTGTCTTACATTGCTGACTCAGCCTCCAGCTCTATCGCCTCCTCTTCTTCAGTTGTAAAAAGTAAAAGCACTGAGTCGTCATTGGAGGCTCATGTTCATGAACCACACCTTTCCTTGTGTCCTTCACCCCAAACAAGATTGAAGGATGACGCAGGCCATACTACTGATTACTCCATGGAGCTGTTTTCACATACCATGCCTGGATTATCAAGTCAAATGGTGAATTACCCAGGCCAAGATGAATCTGACATGGAGTGCACTGATGCACAGCCGCTGATGGATGATTCTGCTGGTACATTCACTCAGAGCACTACATTGTCCTCGCAGTGTACAGAGCCAGATTCTGACCCTGATGTGACTCAGGTGCCCCTTCCCGCACACTATACCACCATACACGTTGACACAGAGGAAGGTGCACATGACATAGAAGAGGAGGTGATGGATGACCCAGTTGTTGACCCAGATTGGCATCCATTGGGGGAAGAGGGTGCTGCTTCCAATAGCTCAGATGAGGAGCATCCACAGCAGACATCGACATCGCAACAGCTGTTATCTGGCAGGCCCGGAGCACTCGAAAGACAGGTTCCAAACCTCAAAAGAGTTGCTGGACAGCTTGTCCAGAGGGTCAAAAGATCACAGCGTGCTAGGCCGCAAAATGTCTGCCAAAGTAGGAAGAGTGCAGTGTGGCACTTTTTTGAACAAAATCCTCATGATCAGGCCAAGGTTATCTGTAAGAAGTGCGCAAAGACCTTTAGCCGAGGGAAAAATCTGAAAAATTTGAATACCAGTTGCATGCTTAGACATTTAACCAGCATGCACTTGCAAGTGTGGACACAACACCAAACCTCAAGTGCCACATGTGCAACTGATCACAACGAAGGTAGTCATCAACGCTACATTGTTTCCCCCACTGTAAGCCCACCGGTTAGCACAGCAGCAAATGTTGAGGTGTCGTTGCAAGGCCACAGCAGTCATGGAATCCCACTGTTATATCAACGAAAGACTGATTCTAGGCCATCAGAAAGAACACCAACTCCATCACCATCATCAACCCTCTCTCAGTCCGCCCTGTCCACCGCTACTTCCACCATATGCAGCTCTCAAGTCCAGCTCACCTTCCCAGACACTATGAGTAGGTCAAGAAAGTACTCAGTCTCTCATCCGCGTACACTGGGTTTGAACGCCCACATTGTCAAACTAATCTCGTTTGAGATGATGCCCTTTCGGTTGGTGGAAAGCACAGCTTTCCGCGAACTCATGGCCTATGCAGTACCACGCTATGACCTACCCAGTCGCCACTTCTTCTCTCGCAAAGTCATCCCAGCCCTCCACCATCATGTGAAAGACCGCATTGTCCATGTACTCAAGCAGTCAGTGAGCGGAAAGGTGCACCTCACAACTGATGCATGGTCCAGTCGGCATGGCCAGGGCCGTTACGTGTCCATCACTGCGCACTGGGTTAATGTGGTGGATGCAGGGTCCACAGGGGACAGCGGTGGTGGGACAGTGCTGCCTAGCCCACAGTATAGGAAACAGTTGGCTGTAGGCGTTCCACCCTCCTCCTCCTCCTCCTCCTCCTCCTCCAGAAGCGAAATCTCGTCCACAGAGCGCAGTCGTACGAGCACTCCATCTGCAGCTGCCACTGTTGCACACGATGTGTCCCCCTATCGAGCAGCTAGTGGAAAGCGTCAGCAGGCTGTGTTGCAGATGATGTGTTTGGGCGACTGACATACCGCCGAGGTGCTGGCCGAGAACTTGAAGCGACAAACTGAGTCATGGCTGGGCAGTGTACATCTTGAGGCAGGCAAGGTAGTTAGTGATAACGGCCGTAATTTTGTGGCAGCCATAGCCCTTTCAAAACTCAGCCACATACCTTGCTTGGCTCACACCTTGAACCTGGTGGTGCAGTGCTTCCTCAAAAATTATCCAGAGTTAACAGCCCTGCTCCAGAAGGTGCGAAGACTGTGCGCGCACATCCGCCGGTCGCCTGTACACTCCGTTCGTATGCAGAAGCTGCAGCGATTGCTCCACCTTCCCAACCACCGCCTCATTATCGACATTGCAACAAGGTGGAACTCCACCCTGCACATGGTGGAGCGACTGTGCGAGCAGAGGCAGGCCATAATGCATTTGTGGGAGGATACACGGCCAGGCACTTTGAGAGCAGACATGGAGTTGACAGGTGTGCAGTGGTCGAAGCTGAAAGACCTCTGTAAAGTCCTTCAGTGTTTTGAGGAATGCACACGGCTGGTAAGCGCAGACGACGCCATCCTAAGCATGAGCATCCCACTTATGCGTCTGCTCATGCAAACTTTGACGCACCTTAAGGAGCAGGCGTCTGCAGCCAATGTTGATGAGGAGGAAGAGGAGGAGGGAATCCTTGATGACATTCAGCCAATGTCTGCTCAGGGACCTCTCCTGGACGAGGTGGAGGAAGAAGAGGAGGAGGAGGATGATGATGGGGATGATTACTTAGGGGAGGAGGATGCATCTCGTGGGGCAAGTGAAAATGTTGGCGTGGCAAGGTCTGGTACAGGGTTTGTGCGTGACTGGAGGGATGTGGATTTGCCAGAAAGTGCTCCTCCAACCAGCACTCGCAGTGCATCATTGACACCGGGAACATTGGCCCACATGTCAGATTATGCCTTGCGGACCCTAAAAAGGGACCCCCGCATTGCCAAAATGATGAACGATGACGACTACTGGTTGGCCAGCATCCTGGATCCACGCTATAAAGGCAAATTACAAAACATCATGCCACAGGAGAACCTTGACCTAATATTGGCTAATAAACAAGCAACTCTGGTAAATCGGTTGCTTGAGGCATTCCCAGCACACAGCAGCGGTGATGGTTCTCACACGAGCCGTACGGGCCGGGGGCAGCTTGGCAGAGGTGTTCGTGGTGCACACAGCAGAAGTGGCGTTGGAGACAGGGGTTTCATGACAATGTTGTGGACTGATTTTTCAAATACCGCTCACACAACTGGTAATACTGCATCGATGGAAAGTGACAGGAGACAGCAGTTGTCAACCATGGTTACAAACTACTTTTCCTCCCATATCGATGTTCTCCCACACAGGTCATTCCCCTTTGACTATTGGGCTGCTAAACTGGACACCTGGCCTGAATTGGCACAATATGCCTTACAGGAGCTCGCTTGCCCAGCTGCAAGTGTGCTATCGGAAAGAGTCTTCAGTGCAGCTGGATCAATCCTGACAGAAAAAAGGACCCGTCTGTCAACCCAAAATGTGGATGATCTAACCTTCATTAAAATGAACCATGCATGGGTTTCCAAGGATTTTGTCCCACCTTCCCCTGATGACACATAGGGTGACAGAAAAATGGCTTGCTTTGGTCCACCTCTTCCTGGGACTTGACCTATTTCGCCTTTTGCATCAGCTGAATGTCCAACATCAACATATGCCACTTTCTAAAACTCCCTAACTGTGCTGCCTCCCCCCCATGGCCGGGGTCACCACCTAGCGCACGACACCGTGCGAGTGCCGTTGCCCTGGACAGGTGGGTAGGCCGACTCTTGGGCGCGGTCACTGGCACAGGGTCCCTCATAGTGCAATCAAGTGTCTCTGACCGTGGTGGTGCACACCCGCCGTCAGACACACCGCTGTACTATGAGGGGCCCAGTGCCAGTACCGACGCCCACGAGTGGGCCCCCCTTGCTTGGGCAGGGCCCCAGCATTTGCAATCTTTACCTCTCCCTGCTCCTCCGCTGTGTAATCTGGGCCGTCAAATCCATACTGTGCCTGACACCGTCTGAGCCTGCCTCCTGAGACATATATTTTGAATGTGTACGCTATCCATACATGTTATCCGGGGATACGGTACCCTTTCTAACCTTTGTGCAATCACGTGCAATCCATACTGGGCCTAACACCGTCTGAGCCTGCCTCCTGAGACATATATTTTGAATGTGTACGCTATCCATACATGTTATCCGGGGATACGGTACCCTTTCTAACCTTTGTGCAATCACGTGCAATCCATACTGGGCCTAACACCGTCTGAGCCTGCCTCCTGAGACATATATTTTGAATGTGTACGCTATCCATACATGTTATCCGGGGATACGGTACCCTTTCTAACCTTTGTGCAATCACGTACAATCCATACTGGGCCTAACACCGTCTGAGCCTGCCTCCTGAGACATATATTTTGAATTTGTACTCTATCCATACATGTTATCCGGGGATACGGTACCCTTTCTAACCTTTGTGCAATCACGTGCAATCCATACTGGGCCTAACACCGTCTGAGCCTGCCTCCTGAGACATATATTTTGAATGTGTACACTATCCATACATGTTATCCGGGGATACGGTACCCTTTCTAACCTTTGTGCAATCACGTGCAATCCATACTGGGCCTAACACCGTCTGAGCCTGCCTCCTGAGACATATATTTTGAATGTGTACGCTATCCATACATGTTATGCGGGGATACAGTACCCTTTCTAACCTTTGTGCAATCACGTGCAATCCATTCTGGGCCTAACACCATCTGAGCCTGCCTCCTGAGACATATATTTTGAATGTGTACACTATCCATACATGTTATCCGGGGATACGGTACCCTTTCTAACCTTTGTGCAATCACGTGCAATCCATACTGGGCCTAACACCGTCTGAGCCTGCCTCCTGAGACATATATTTTGAATGTGTATGCTATCCATACATGTTATCTGGGGATACGGTACCCTTTCTAACCTTTGTGCAATCACGTGTAATCCATACTGGGCGTGAGAACGGCTGGCGAGCTGTTAAGCAAGCTACAGCACCTGTGGTTTGCACACGTAAGTTTTTCATTTTTTCAGGAATGACGGTTAGGCCTCATTCCGGAACTGCAGTTGACCTGCACTTACTGGGAAATCATTGTTCGCGGGTAATAATTGTAATCAGTGATCCCCATCACTAACGTTGTTCAGCGGGTTATCTGCACCTGTAAGCGACAAACGCTGGCCTTTTCAGTGTAGCGCACATGCAGCCACGGACATGTAAGGGCATGACATACCAGTTATTGGCCAATCTCATGTTCCAGAGCCTCACGTGTCCCTCTAGTAAGCCGGACTCGGACCGCGGGGCATGACGGAGTCTCGTTCGTTAACGGAATTAAGCTTGCAATGTGTGCATCTGTTCTGTAGCTGGCATGGTTGAAGTTTCCCAGGTGGAGTCGAATTTAACCGTAGGCTCCACTCCTGGTGGTGCCCTTCTGGACATTCATTTAAGGTTCAGCTTTGCAACCATACTGCCCACGTAAAACAAACACTTTGCCTTCATGAACCCTGTTTGGAGGGTCATGACTCGTGGGAATAAAGCCGCCCAATCAGTTAACCTGCTAGAGAGATCCTTCGTTGCTCCCAAGCATGACATCACACTCCCTAGGAGGAAGGTAATGCCACTGTGGCGACCGTACTCCTGGGGGCGACACAAGTGCACTGATGCCCAGCCACTGCTCGATGAATCTGCTGGTACATTGACCCAGACCACTACATTCCCCTCGCACGCTACACGGCCTGATTCTGACCCTGATGAAACTCAGGTTACCCTTCCCATATACAGTTCCATCTTACATGGTGACAAAGAGGAAGCTGCAGATGAAAGTGCAGGTTCGGCCCACCCGCCATCAGACACACCACCGTACTATCAGGGGCCCTGTGCCAGTGCCGTCGCCAACGAGTTGGCCCCCCCTGCTTGCCCAGGATCACAGCACTTGCAAGGTTGAAATACTGTGCAGTGAGATGGAAGATGGGGACGACGAGGAGTCCAGACTAGTACAGGGATTCCCTAGCGAGGAGACTTATTTGATTGTTTTCAATGTTGGGACAGCAATTTTTGGGGAGCACGTTACTCTGGAGAATGATAGATGGGGCCCACCATACACTGGAACATTCCAAAGGTGGACATCAGACACTGGAGCATTTACAGGGCCCATTATACACTAGAGCATTAGAAATGGGGCCCATTATGTTTGGAGCATTATTTGGGCCCATAAGACAGTGGAGCTTCATCCATGGGGACCAACATATACTGTAGCATTATGTGGAGCTCATCATATACTGTTTCAAACATTATATGGGACCAATGATTCTGTATGGAGAAATAGATGGGCCTCGTCATGAGATGTAAAAAGTGAAGTATTTTTCATTGTACTATACCGCTATTTCTCTGCCGTATCGGAGCATGATCATTGATGAGTTGTGGTATGTGTTAAAGGGGCGCTCTTTCGCCCAGGGCACATGAAAACCTGGAGCCAGCCCTCCCCCCCCACAACTTTAGCCAAATAACCCCCATTTTTCAGTGCGTAACTTGTATTATGAAGTTAATTAAGGTTGACAAGCTTAAGTAAGAAGAATTGATGCTTTTGGCATTCAAATGGGCACTGTAGGTGTGTTTCCTGTCCTCCTCTCACTGCCGACTTTTATTCCCCATTGACTTACATTGGGTTTCGTGTTTCGGGACGACCCCGACTTTTCCCTATAATCGGACGATCTTGCTCGACCCGACTTTTGGAAAAGTCCGGTTTCACGAAACGAAACGCGACCCTAAAAAAACTAAAGTCGCTCAACTCTAGTGTTGAGCATTCCGATACCGCAAGTATCGGGTATCGGCCGATACTTGCTGTATCGGAATTCCGATACCGACATCCGATATTTTTTCAATATCGGGCATCGGAATCGGAAGTTCAAAGTTGATTGACAGACGAAATGACGTCATCATGATGCGCGGTGTGTGCGCATCATGATGCGCCGTCATTTCGGGCCTTCCGGGGGTCTCTGCCGGGGGGCTGTGCCGGCCTGATGGGGGGCTGTGTGGACTGCCCGGGGTCTGTACCGGCCTGCCGGGGGGCTGTGCCGGCCTGCCGGTGGTCTGTGCACCCTGTGGGGGTCTGTACCGGCCTGCCGGGGGGCTGTGCCGGCCTGCCGGGGGGCTGTGCACCCTGTGGGGGTCTGTACTGGCCTGCCGGGGGGCTGTGCCGGCCTGCCGGGGGGCTGTGCACCCTGTGGGGGTCTGTACCGGCCTGCCGGGGGGCTGTGCCGGCCTGCCGGGGAGCTGTTCTGATGTCCGGGGGTCTGTGCAGGCATCGTCCGATGGGACTACAAGTCCCATCGGGCGATGCCTGCTACAATGACAGTGATTGACACATTAGCCAATGATGGGACAGTAGTAGTCCCATCATCCTGGTAATGTGTTAAATGTTAAAAAAAAAAAAAAAAAATACTACATACATACTAACTGCATGCTACATACATACTACATGCTACATACATACCACATATATACTACATGCATGCTACATGCTACATACATACTACATATATACTACATGCATGCTACATACAGTGGGGAAAAAAAGTATTTAGTCAGTCAGCAATAGTGCAAGTTCCACCACTTAAAAAGATGAGAGGCGTCTGTAATTTACATCATAGGTAGACTTCAACTATGGGAGACAAACTGAGAAAAAAAAATCCAGAAAATCACATTGTCTGTTTTTTTTTCATTTTATTTGCATATTATGGTGGAAAATAAGTATTTGGTCAGAAACAAAATTTCATCTCAATACTTTGTGATATATCCTTTGTTGGCAATGACAGAGGTCAAACGTTTTCTGTAAGTCTTCACAAGGTTGCCACACACTGTTGTTGGTATGTTGGCCCATTCCTCCATGCAGATCTCCTCTAGAGCAGTGATGTTTTTGGCTTTTCGCTTGGCAACACGGACTTTCAACTCCCTCCAAAGGTTTTCTATAGGGTTGAGATCTGGAGACTGGCTAGGCCACTCCAGGACCTTGAAATGCTTCTTATGAAGCCACTCCTTCGTTGCCCTGGCGGTGTGCTTTGGATCATTGTCATGTTGAAAGACCCAGCCACGTTTCATCTTCAATGCCCTTGCTGATGGAAGGAGGTTTGCACTCAAAATCTCACGATACATGGCCCCATTCATTCTTTCATGTACCCGGATCAGTCGTCCTGGCCCCTTTGCAGAGAAACAGCCCCAAAGCATGATGTTTCCACCACCATGCTTTACAGTAGGTATGGTGTTTGATGGATGCAACTCAGTATTCTTTTTCCTCCAAACACGACAAGTTGTGTTTCTACCAAACAGTTCCAGTTTGGTTTCATCAGACCATAGGATATTCTCCCAAAACTCCTCTGGATCATCCAAATGCTCTCTAGCAAACTTCAGATGGGCCCGGACATGTACAGGCTTAAGCAGTGGGACACGTCTGGCACTGCATGATCTGAGTCCATGGTGGCGTAGTGTGTTACTTATGGTAGGCCTTGTTACATTGGTCCCAGCTCTCTGCAGTTCATTCACTAGGTCCCCCCGCGTGGTTCTGGGATTTTTGCTCACCGTTCTTGTGATCATTCTGACCCCACGGGGTGGGATTTTGCGTGGAGCACCAGATCGAGGGAGATTATCAGTGGTCTTGTATGTCTTCCATTTTCTAATTATTGCTCCCACAGTTGATTTCTTCACTCCAAGCTGGTTGGCTATTGCAGATTCAGTCTTGCCAGCCTGGTACAGGGCTACAATTTTGTTTCTGGTGTCCTTTGACAGCTCTTTGGTCTTCACCATAGTGGAGTTTGGAGTCAGACTGTTTGAGGGTGTGCACAGGTGTCTTTTTATACTGATAACAAGTTTAAACAGGTGCCATTACTACAGGTAATGAGTGGAGGAAAGAGGAGACTCTTAAAGAAGAAGTTACAGGTCTGTGAGAGCCAGAAATCTTGATTGCTTGTTTCTGACCAAATACTTATTTTCCACCATAATATGCAAATAAAATGAAAAAAAAACAGACAATGTGATTTTCTGGATTTTTTTTTCTCAGTTTGTCTCCCATAGTTGAGGTTTACCTATGATGTAAATTACAGACGCCTCTCATCTTTTTAAGTGGTGGAACTTGCACTATTGCTGACTGACTAAATACTTTTTTTCCCCACTGTACATACTACATGCTACATACATACTACATGCATGCTACATACATACTACATGCTACATACATACTACATATATACTACATGCATGCTACATACATACTACATGCTACATGCATGCTACATACATACTACATGCTACATACATACCACATATATACTACATGCATGCTACATACATACTACATGCTACATACATACCACATATATACTACATGCATGCTACATGCTACATACATACCACATATATACTACATGCATGCTACATACATACTACATATATACTACATGCATGCTACATACATACTACATGCTACATACATACTACATACATACTACATGCATGCTACATACATACTACATATATACTACATGCATGCTACATACATACTACATACTACATACATACTACATGCTACATACATACTACATATATACTACATGCATGCTACATACATACTACATGCTACATACATACTACATATATACTACATGCATGCTACATACATACTACATGCTGCATACATACCACATATATACTACATACATACTACATGCATGCTACATACATACTACATGCTACATACATACTACATATATACTACATACATACTACATGCATGCTACATATATACTACATGCTACATACATACTACATACATACTACATACATACTACATGCATGCTACATACAATACATTCATACAATACATACATAGACATACAGTACATATAACAGAGTAACATACTTACCAATACTTGTCACATTGTTCCCCGAAGCCATTGTCTTTTACGGAATAAATATTAACATAACAAACCACAAAATACTCACCCATGATCCGAAGCAGTCCACGAGTGTGTCCCACGACGATCTTGGGTAGAGAACTGCAGCATCAGCTGATGCTGCCGCTCTCTACGGGCTGCAGGAATCCAATGACGGAAGGTAGGTATCCTTCCGCACTGTATTCCTCCGCCACTTAAAAAAAAAAAGTCCTTAGTCTCACTTTATGGCAAAAGCTGCGTGGGAACTTTCTCACACAGCAATGTCAAAAGTGAGACTAGGGACTAGAGTTGATCGAAACGGGTCGAAAAATTTCAAAAGTCGCCGACTTTTGGCAAAGTCGGGTTTCATGAAACGAAACCCGACCCTAGGATGAGGTCGGCCACGAGGTCGGCGACTTACGCGCCAAAGTCGCGTTTCAAAAGTTTGTTTTGCGCTCTTTTTCAGCCAATCAGGATCCACGGACACTGTGGGCAACGTGATGACATAGGCAGGGGTCATCACCATCTTTCAGAAGGGCCTGCAAGTAATTGGCTTGCTTTGGTGGGCGTCACAGGGGGTATAAAAGGGCGTGCACGCCGACCGCCATCTTACTTCTACCGATCTCAGTATAGGGAGAGGTTGCTGCTGATTCTGTAGGGAGAGCGGTAGGCAGGGAAGAAGACAAAAAAACTGCTTCTGCTGCTAGCGATTTGGCCTGCACAACACACCAGTCACTGTGTGTGCAGTGCAAGGGGAGGCTATATAGTGGTGTATCAGTGGTGTTGGTTGTTGGGCTGCCTTCTAAGGCTTCCTGACATTCCTGCATTGCTGTTTACCCACTGCTCCACAAACTGCTTTTTTAAAAGCAATCCCAATTTTTTTTTTTTGTCCTGCTGAGAAGAAAAAAAAACTGCTTCTGCTGCTAGCAATTTGGCCTGCAGAACACACCAGTCACTGTGTGTGCAGTGCAAGGGGAGGCTATATAGTGGTGTATCAGTGGTGTTGGTTGTTGGGCTGCCTTCTAAGGCTTCCTGACATTCCTGCATTGCTGTTTACCCACTGCTCCGCAAACTGCTTTTTTAAAAGCAATCCCAATTTTTTTTTTTTGTCCTGCTGAGAAGAAAAAAAAACTGCTTCTGCTGCTAGCAATTTGGCCTGCACAACACACCAGTCACTGTGTGTGCAGTGCAAGGGGAGGCTATATTGTGGTGTATCAGTGGTGTTGGTTGTTGGGCTGCCTTTTAAGGCTTCCTGACAGGCTGGCATTGCTGTTTACCCACTGCTCTGCAAACTGCTTTTTTAAAAGCAATCCAATCTCCCTTATCCTCTAGTCACTTTGGTCACAGCTGTGCCATCAAGCCTGTCACATAGCGCTCAGATATTCATTGGGCCTCACACAATCCAAAAGTGTCCAGTGTCCAAAAGTGTGTGCAGAGATTCAAAATCTCCCTTATCCTCTAGTCACTTTGGTCACAGCTGTGCCATCGAGCCTGTCACATAGCGCTCAGATATTCATTGGGCCTCACACAATCCAAAAGTGTCCAGTGTCCAAAAGTGTGTGCAGAGATTCAAAATCTCCCTTATCCTCTAGTCACTTTGGTCACAGCTGTGCCATCGAGCCTGTCACATAGCGCTCAGATATTCATTGGGCCTCACACAATCCAAAAGTGTCCAGTGTCCAAAAGTGTGTGCAGAGATTCAAAATCTCCCTTATCCTCTAGTCACTTTGGTCACAGCTGTGCCATCGAGCCTGTCACATAGCGCTCAGATATTCATTGGGCCTCACACAATCCAAAAGTGTCCAGTGTCCAAAAGTGTGTGCAGAGATTCAAAATCTCCCTTATCCTCTAGTCACTTTGGTCACAGCTGTGCCATCGAGCCTGTCACATAGCGCTCAGATATTCATTGGGCCTCACACAATCCAAAAGTGTCCAGTGTCCAAAAGTGTGTGCAGAGATTCAAAATCTCCCTTATCCTCTAGTCACTTTGGTCACAGATGTGCCATCGAGCCTGTCACATAGCGCTCAGATATTCATTGGGCCTCACACAATCCAAAAGTGTCCAGTGTCCAAAAGTGTGTTCAGAGATTCAAAATCTCCCTTATCCTCTAGTCACTTTGGTCACAGCTGTGCCATCGAGCCTGTCACATAGCGCTCAGATATTCATTGGGCCTCACACAATCCAAAAGTGTCCAGTGTCCAAAAGTGTGTGCAGAGATTCAAAATCTCCCTTATCCTCTAGTCACTGTGGTCACAGCTGTGCCATCGAGCCTGTCACATAGCGCTCAGATATTCATTGGGCCTCACACAATCCAAAAGTGTCCAGTGTCCAAAAGTGTGTGCAGAGATTCAAAATCTCCCTTATCCTCTAGTCACTTTGGTCACAGCTGTGCCATCGAGCCTGTCACATAGCGCTCAGATATTCATTGGGCCTCACACAATCCAAAAGTGTCCAGTGTCCAAAAGTGTGTGCAGAGATTCAAAATCTCCCTTATCCTCTAGTCACTTTGGTCACAGCTGTGCCATCGAGCCTGTCACATAGCGCTCAGATATTCATTGGGCCTCACACAATCCAAAAGTGTCCAGTGTCCAAAAGTGTGTGCAGAGATTCAAAATCTCCCTTATCCTCTAGTCACTTTGGTCACAGCTGTGCCATCGAGCCTGTCACATAGCGCTCAGATATTCATTGGGCCTCACACAATCCAAAAGTGTCCAGTGTCCAAAAGTGTGTGCAGAGATTCAAAATCTCCCTTATCCTCTAGTCACTTTGGTCACAGATGTGCCATCGAGCCTGTCACATAGCGCTCAGATATTCATTGGGCCTCACACAATCCAAAAGTGTCCAGTGTCCAAAAGTGTGTTCAGAGATTCAAAATCTCCCTTATCCTCTAGTCACTTTGGTCACAGCTGTGCCATCGAGCCTGTCACATAGCGCTCAGATATTCATTGGGCCTCACACAATCCAAAAGTGTCCAGTGTCCAAAAGTGTGTGCAGAGATTCAAAATCTCCCTTATCCTCTAGTCACTGTGGTCACAGCTGTGCCATCGAGCCTGTCACATAGCGCTCAGATATTCATTGGGCCTCACACAATCCAAAAGTGTCCAGTGTCCAAAAGTGTGTGCAGAGATTCAAAATCTCCCTTATCCTCTAGTCACTTTGGTCACAGCTGTGCCATCGAGCCTGTCACATAGCGCTCAGATATTCATTGGGCCTCACACAATCCAAAAGTGTCCAGTGTCCACAAGTGTCTGCAGAAATGCAAAATCTCCCTTATCCTCTAGTCACTTTGGTCACAGCTGTGCCATCGAGCCTGTCACATAGCGCTCAGATATTCATTGGGCCTCACACAATCCAAAAGTGTTCAGTGTCCACAAGTGTCTGCAGAAATTCAAAATCTCCCCTGTCCTATAGACACCTTGTACCTTGTTTTACATTACTATATAGTTTGTTGGATTTTGTCTACATTTCTACCAAAAATGAGGAAGGCTGGTGGAAGAGGCCGTGGAATTGGGCGGGGGTTGGCAGCTGGTAATGATGGTGTTGGTGGTGGATCTGATGGTAGTGGCAAGAGCAAAATAGGACCGAATGCAGGAGGTGTTGAGCCTGCGTCATCGTCTGGCTACATAAGGCCTCGAACGCTTAGTTTTCTAGGAGTTGGCAAACCGCTTTTAAAGCCAGAGCATCAGGAAAAAGTTTTGTCTTACATTGCTGACTCAGCCTCCAGCTCTATCGCCTCCTCTTCTTCAGTTGTAAAAAGTAAAAGCACTGAGTCGTCATTGGAGGCTCATGTTCATGAACCACACCTTTCCTTGTGTCCTTCACCCCAAACAAGATTGAAGGATGACGCAGGCCATACTACTGATTACTCCATGGAGCTGTTTTCACATACCATGCCTGGATTATCAAGTCAAATGGTGAATTACCCAGGCCAAGATGAATCTGACATGGAGTGCACTGATGCACAGCCGCTGATGGATGATTCTGCTGGTACATTCACTCAGAGCACTACATTGTCCTCGCAGTGTACAGAGCCAGATTCTGACCCTGATGAGACTCAGGTGCCCCTTCCCGCACACTATACCACCATACACGGTGACACAGAGGAAGGTGCACATGACATAGAAGAGGAGGTGATGGATGACCCAGTTGTTGACCCAGATTGGCATCCATTGGGGGAAGAGGGTGCTGCTTCCAATAGCTCAGATGAGGAGCATCCACAACAGACATCAACATCGCAACAGCTGTTATCTGGCAGGCCCGGAGCACTCCAAAAACAGGTTCCAAACATCAAAAGAGTTGCTGGACAGCTTGTCCAGAGGGTCAAAAGATCACAGCGTGCTAGGCCGCAAAATGTCTGCCAAAGTAGGAAGAGTGCAGTGTGGCACTTTTTTGAACAAAATCCTCATGATCAGGCCAAGGTTATCTGTAAGAAGTGCGCAAAGACCTTTAGCCGAGGTAAAAATCTGAAAAATTTGAATACCAGTTGCATGCTTAGACATTTAACCAGCATGCACTTGCAAGCGTGGACACAACACCAAACCTCAAGTGCCACATGTGCAACTGATCACAACGAAGGTAGTCAGCAACGCTACATTGTTTCCCCCACTGTAAGCCCACCGGTTAGCACAGCAGCAAATGTTGAGGTGTCGTTGCAATGCCACAGCAGTCAGGGAATCCCACTGTTATATCAACGAAAGACTGATTCTAGGCCATCAGAAAGAACAACAACTCCATCACCATCATCAACCCTCTCTCAGTCCGCCCTGTCCACCGCTACTTCCACCATATGCAGCTCTCAAGTCCAGCTCACCCTCCCAGACACTATGAGTAGGTCAAGAAAGTACTCAGTCTCTCATCCGCATACACTGGGTTTGAACGCCCACATTGCCAAACTAATCTCGTTTGAGATGATGCCCTTTCGGTTGGTGGAAAGCGCAGCTTTCCGCGAACTCATGGCCTATGCAGTACCACGCTATGACCTACCCAGTCGCCACTTCTTCTCTTGCAAAGCCATCCCAGCCCTCCACCATCATGTGAAAGACCGCATTGTCCATGCACTCAAGCAGTCAGTGAGCGGAAAGGTGCACCTCACAACTGATGCAGTCGGCATGGCCAGGGCCGTTATGTGTCCATCACTGCGCACTGGGTTAATGTGGTGGATGCAGGGTCCACAGGCGACAGCAGTGGTGGGACAGTGCTGCCTAGCCCACGGTATAGGAAACAGTTGGCTGTAGGCGTTCGACCCTCCTCCTCCTCCTCCTCCAGAAGCGAAAGCTCGTCCACAGAGCGCAGTCGTACGAGCACTCCATCTGCAGCTGCCACTGTTGCACACGAGGTGTCCCCCTATCGAGCAGCTAGTGGAAAGCGTCAGCAGGCTGTGTTGCAGATGATGTGTTTGGGTGACAGACACACCGCCGAGGTACTGGCCGAGTATTTGAAGCGACAAACTGAGTCGTGGCTGGGCAGTGTACATCTTGAGGCAGGCAAGGTAGTTAGTGATAACGGCCGTAATTTTGTGGCAGCCATAGCCCTTTCAAAACTCAGCCACATACCTTGCTTGGCTCACACCTTGAACCTGGTGGTGCAGTGCTTCCTCAAAAATTATCCGGAGTTAAGAGCCCTGCTCCAGAAGGTGCGAAGACTGTGCGCGCACATCCGCCGGTCGCCTGTACACTCCGTTCGTATGCAGAAGCTGCAGCGATTGCTCCACCTTCCCAACTACCGCCTCATTATCGACATTGCAACAAGGTGGAACTCCACCCTGCACATGGTGGAGCGGCTGTGCGAGCAGAGGCAGGCCATAATGCATTTGTGGGAGGATACACGGTCAGGCACTTTGAGAGCAGACATGGAGTTGACAGGTGTGCAGTGGTCGAAGCTGAAAGACCTCTGTAAAGTCCTTCAGTGTTTTGAGGAATGCACACGGCTGGTAAGCACAGACGACGCCATCCTAAGCATGAGCATCCCACTTATGCGTCTGCTCATGCAAACTTTGACGCACCTTAAGGAGCAGGCGTCTGCAGCCAATGTTGATGAGGAGGAAGAGGAGGAGGGAATCCTTGATGACATTCAGCCATTGTCTGCTCAGGGACCTCTCCTGGACGAGGTGGAGGAAGAAGAGGAGGAGGATGATGATGGGGATGATTACTTAGGGGAGGAGGATGCATCTCGTGGGGCAAGTGAAAATGTTGGCGTGGCAAGGTCTGGTACAGGGTTTGTGCGTGACTGGAGGGATGTGGATTTGCCAGAAAGTGCTCCTCCAACCAGCACTCGCAGTGCATCATTGACACCGGGAACATTGGCCCACATGTCAGATTATGCCTTGCTGATCCTAAAAAGGGACCCCCGCATTGCCAAAATGATGAACGATGACGACTACTGGTTGGCCAGCATCCTGGATCCACGCTATAAAGGCAAATTACAAAACATCATGCCACAGGAGAACCTTGACCTAATACTGGCTAATAAACAAGCAACTCTGGTAAATCGGTTGCTTGAGGCATTCCCAGCACACAGCAGCGGTGATGGTTCTCACACGAGCCGTACAGGCCGGGGGCAGCTTGGCAGAGGTGTTCGTGGTGCACACAGCAGAAGTGGCGTTGGAGACAGGGGTTTCATGACAATGTTGTGGACTGATTTTTCAAATAACGCTCACACAACTGGTAATACTGCATCGATGGAAAGTGACAGGAGACAGCAGTTGTCAACCATGGTTACAAACTACTTTTCCTCCCATATCGATGTTCTCCCACACAGGTCATTCTCCTTTGACTATTGGGCCGCTAAACTGGACACCTGGCCTGAATTGGCCCAATATGCCTTACAGGAGCTCGCTTGCCCAGCTGCAAGTGTGCTATCGGAAAGAGTCTTCAGTGCAGCTGGATCAATCCTGGCAGAAAAAAGGACCCGTCTGTCAACCCAAATTGTGGATGATCTAACCTTCATTAAAATGAACCATGCATGGGTTTCCAAGGATTTTGTCCCACCTTCTCCTGATGACACATAGGGTGACAGAAAAATGGCTTGATTTGGTCCACCTCTTCCTGGGACTTGACCTATTTCGCCTTTTGCATCAGCTGAATGTCCAACATCAACATATGCCACTTTCTAAAACTCCCTAACTGTGCTGCCTCCCCCCCATGGCCAGGGTCACCACCTAGCGCATGACACCGTGCGAGTGCCGTTGCCCTGGACAGGTGGGTAGGCCGACTCTTGGGCGCGGGCACTGGCACAGGGTCCCTCATAGTGCAATCAAGTGTCTCTGATGGTGGTGGTGCACACCCGCCGTCAGACACACCGCTGTACTATGAGGGGCCCAGTGCAGGTACCGACGCCCACGAGTGGGCCCCCCTTGCTTGGTCAGGGCCCCAGCATTTGCAATCTTTACCTCTCCCTGCTCCTCCGCTGTGTAATCTGGGCCATCAAATCCATACTGTGCCTGACACCGTCTGAGCCTGCCTCCTGATGTATAGACATATATTTTGAATGTGTACGCTATCCATACATGTTATCTGGGGATACGGTACCCTTTCTAACCTTTGTGCAATCATGTGCAATCCATACTGGGCCTAACACCGTCTGAGCCTGCCTCCTGAGACATATATTTTGAATGTGTACGCTATCCTTACATGTTATCCGGGGATACGATACCCTTTCTAACCTTTGTGCAATCACGTGCAATCCATACTGGGCCTAACACCGTCTGAGCCTGCCTCCTGATGTATAGACATATATTTTGAATGTGTACGCTATCCATACATGTTATCTGGGGATACGGTACCCTTTCTAACCTTTGTGCAATCACGTGCAATCCATACTGGGCCTAACACCGTCTGAGCCTGCCTCCTGAGACATATATTTTGAATGTGTACGCTATCCATACATGATATCTGGGGATACGGTACCCTTTCTAACCTTTGTGCAATCACGTGCAATCCATACTGGGCCTAACACCGTCTGAGCCTGCCTCCTGAGACATATATTTTGAATGTGTACGCTATCCATACATGTTATCCGGGGAAACGGTACCCTTTCTAACCTTTGTGCAATCACGTGCAATCCATACTGGGCCTAACACCGTCTGAGACTGCCTCCTGAGACATATATTTTGAATGTGTACGCTATCAATACATGTTATCCGGGGATACGGTACCCTTTCTAAACTTTGTGCAATCACGTGCAATCCATACTGGGCCTAACACCGTCTGAGCCTGCCTCCTGATGTATAGACATATATTGTGAATGTGTACGCTATCCATACATGTTATCTGGGGATACGGTACCCTTTCTAACCTTTGTGCAATCACGTGCAATCCATACTGGGCCTAACACCGTCTGAGCCTGCCTCCTGAGACATATATTTTGAATGTGTATGCTATCCATACATGTTATCCGGGGATACGGTACCCTTTCTAACCTTTGTGCAATCACGTGCAATCCATACTGGGCCTAACACCGTGTGAGCCTGCCTCCTGATGTATAGACATATATTTTGAATGTGTACGCTATCCATACATGTTATCTGGGGATACGGTACCCTTTCCAACCTTTGTGCAATCACGTGCAATCCATACTGGGCCTAACACCGTCTGAGCCTGCCTCCTGAGACATATATTTTGAATGTGTACGCTATCCATACATGTTATCTGGGGATACGGTACCCTTTCTAACCTTTGTGCAATCACGTGCAATCCATACTGGACCTAACACCATCTGAGCCTGCCTCCTGAGACATATATTTTGAATGTGTACGCTATCCATACATGTTATCTGGGGATACGGTACCCTTTCTAACCTTTGTGCAATCACGTGCAATCCATACTGGGCCTAACACCGTCTGAGCCTGCCTCCTGAGACATATATTTTGAATGTGTGCGCTATCCATACATGTTATCTGGGGATACGGTACCCTTTCTAACCTTTGTGCAATCCATACTGGGCCTAACACCGTCTGAGCCTGCCTCCTGATGTATAGACATATATTTTGAATGTGTACGCTATCCATACATGTTATCTGGGGATACGGTACCCTTTCTAACCTTTGTGCAATCACGTGCAATCCATACTGGGCCTAACACCGTCTGAGCCTGCCTCCTGATGTATAGACATATATTTTGAATGTGTACGCTATCCATACATGTTATCTGGGGATACGGTACCCTTTCTAACCTTTGTGCAATCACGTGCAATCCATACTGGGCCTAACACCATCTGAGCCTGCCTCCTTAGACATATATTTTGAATGTGTACGCTATCCATACATGTTATCCGGGGATACGGTACCCTTTCTAACCTTTCTGCAATGACGTGCAATCCATACTGGGCCTAACACCGTCTGAGCCTGCCTCCTGATGTATAGACATATATTTTGAATGTGTACGCTATCCATACATGTTATCTGGGGATACGGTACCCTTTCTAACCTTTGTGCAATCACGTGCAATCCATACTGGGCCTAACACCGTCTGAGCCTGCCTCCTGATGTATAGACATATATTTTGAATGTGTACGCTATCCATACATGTTATCTGGGGATACGGTACCCTTTCTAACCTTTGTGCGATCACGTGCAATCCATACTGGGCCTAACACCATCTGAGCCTGCCTCCTTAGACATATATTTTGAATGTGTACGCTATCCATACATGTTATCCGGGGATACGGTACCCTTTCTAACCTTTGTGCAATCACGTGCAATCCATACTGGGCCTAACACCGTCTGAGCCTGCCTCCTGAGACATATATTTTGAATGTGTACGCTATCCATACATGTTATCTGGGGATACGGTACCCTTTCTAACCTTTGTGCAATCACGTGCAATCCATACTGGGCCTAACACCGTCTGAGCCTGCCTCCTGAGACATATATTTTGAATGTGTAGGCTATCCATACATGTTATCCGGGGAAACGGTACCCTTTCTAACCTTTGTGCAATCACGTGCAATCCATACTGGGCCTAACACCGTCTGAGCCTGCCTCCTGAGACATATATTTTGAATGTGTACGCTATCCATACATGTTATCCGGGGATACGGTACCCTTTCTAACCTTTGTGCAATCACGTGCAATCCATACTGGGCCTAACACCGTCTGAGCATGCCTCCTGATGTATAGACATATATTTTTAATGTGTACGCTATCCATACATGTTATCTGGGGATACGGTACCCTTTCTAACCTTTGTGCAATCACGTGCAATCCATACTGGGCCTAACACCGTCTGAGCCTGCCTCCTGAGACATATATTTTGAATGTGTACGCTATCCATACATGTTATCTGGGGATACGGTACCCTTTCTAACCTTTGTGCAATCACGTGCAATCCATACTGGGCCTAACACTGTCTGAGCCTGCCTCCTGATGTATAGATATATATTTTGAATGTGTACGCTATCCATACATGTTATCCGGGGATACGGTACCCTTTCTAACCTTTGTGCAATCACGTGCAATCCATACTGGGCCTATCACCGTCTGAGCCTGCCTCCTGATGTATAGACATATATTTTGAATGTGTACGCTATCCATACATGTTATCTGGGGATACGGTACCCTTTCTAACCTTTGTGCAATCACGTGCAATCCATACTGGGCCTAACACCGTCTGAGCCTGCCTCCTGAGACATATATTTTGAATGTGTACGCTATCCATACATGTTATCCGGGGATACGGTACCCTTTCTAACCTTTGTTCAATCACGTTCAATCCATACTGGGCCTAACACCGTCTGAGCCTGCCTCCTGATGTATAGACATATATTTTGAATGTGTACGCTATCCATACATGTTATCTGGGGATACGGTACCCTTTCTAACCTTTGTGCAATCACGTGCAATCCATACTGGGCCTAACACCGTCTGAGCCTGCCTCCTAAGACATATATTTTGAATGTGTACGCTATCCATACATGTTATCCGGGGATACGGTACCCTTTCTAACCTTTGTGCAATCACGTGCAATCCATACTGGGCCTAACACCGTCTGAGCCTGCCTCCTGATGTATAGACATATATTTTGAATGTGTACGCTATCCATACATGTTATCTGGGGATACGGTACCCTTTCTAACCTTTGTGCAATCACGTGCAATCCATACTGGGCCTAACATCGTCTGAGCCTGCCTCCTGAGACATATATTTTGAATGTGTACGCTATCCATACATGTTATCTGGGGATACGGTACCCTTTCTAACCTTTGTGCAATCACGTGCAATCCATACTGGGCCTAACACCGTCTGAGCCTGCCTCCTGAGACATATATTTTGAATGTGTACACTATCCATACATGTTATCCGTGGATACGGTACCCTTTCTAACCTTTGTGCAATCACGTGCAATCCATACTGGGCCTATCACCGTCTGAGCCTGCCTCCTGATGTATAGACATATATTTTGAATGTGTACGCTATCCATACATGTTATCTGGGGATACGGTACCCTTTCTCACCTTTGTGCAATCACGTGTAATCCATACTGGGCGTGAGAACGGCTGGCGAGCTGTTAAGCAAGCTACAGCACCTGTGGTTTGCACACGTAAGTTTTTCATTTTTTCAGGAATGACGGTTAGGCCTAATTCCAGAACTGCGGTTGACCTGCACTTACTGGAAAATCATTGTTCGCGGGTAATAATTGTAATCAGTGATCCCCATCACTAACGTTTTTCAGCGGGTTATCTGCACCTGCAAGCGACAAACGCTGGCCTTTTCAGTGTAGCGCACATGCAGCCACGGACATGTAAGGGCATGACACACCAGTTATTGGCCAATCTCATGTGCCAGAGCCTCACTTGTCCCTCTAGTAAGCCGGACTCGGACCGCGGGGCATGACGGAGTCTCGTTCGTTAACGGAATTAAGCTTGCAATGTGTGCATCTGTTCTGTAGCTGGCATGGTTGAGGTTTCCCAGGTGGAGTCGAATTTAACCGTAGGCTCCACTCCTGGTGGTGCCCTTCTGGACATTCCTTTATGGTTCAGCTTTGCAACCATACTGCCCACGTAAAACAAACACTATGCCTTCATGAACGCTGTTTGGAGGGTCATGACTCGTGGGAATAACGCCGCCCAATCAGTTAACCTGCTAGAGAGATCCTTCGTTGCTCCCAAGCATGACATCACACTCCCTAGGAAGAAGGTAATGCCACTGTGGCGACCGTACTCTTGGGGGCGACACAAGTGCACTGATGCCCAGCCACTGCTCGATGAATCTGCTGGTACATTGACCCAGACCACTACATTCCCCTCGCACGCTACATGACCTGAATCTGACCCTGATGAAACTCAGGTTACCCTTCCCCTATACAGTTCCATCTTACACGGTGACAAAGAGGAAGCTGCAGATGAAAGTGCAGGTTCGGCCCACCCGCCATCAGACACACCACCGTACTATCAGGGGCCCTGTGCCAGTGCCGTCGCCAACGAGTTGCCCCCCCCTGCTTGCCCAGGATCACAGCACTTGCAAAGTTGAAATACTGTGCAGTGAGATGGAAGATGGGGACGACGAGGAATCCAGACAAGTACAGGGATTCCCTAGCGAGGAGACTTATTTGATTGTTTTCAATGTTGGGACAGCAATTTTTGGGGAGCACTATACTCTGGAGAATGATAGATGGGGCCCACCATACCCTGGAACATTCCAAAGGTGGACATCAGACACTGGAGCAGCATTTACAGGGCCCATTATACACTAGAGCATTAGAAATGGGGCCCATTATGTTTGGAGCATTATTTGGGCCCATAAGACAGTGGAGCTTCATCCATGGGGACCAACATATACTGTAGCATTATGTGGAGCTCATCATATACTGTTTCAAACATTATATGGGACCAATGATTCTGTATGGAGAAATAGATGGGCCTTGGCATGAGATGTAAAAAGTGAGGTATTTTTCATTGTACTATACCGCTATTTCTCTGCCGTATCGGAGCATGATGAGTTGTGGTATGTGTTAAATGGGCGCTCTTTCGCCCAGGGCACATGAAAACCTGCAGCCAGCCCTCCCCCCCCACAACTTTAGCCAAATAACCCCCATTTTTCAGTGCGTAACTTGTATTATGAAGTTAATTAAGGTTGACAAGCTTAAGTAAGAAGAATTGATGCTTTTGGCATTCAAATGGGCACTGTAGGTGTGTTTCCTGTCCTCCTCTCACTGCCGACTTTTATTCCCCATTGACTTACATTGGGTTTCGTGTTTCGGGACGACCCCGACTTTTCCCTATAATCGGACGATCTTGCTCGACCCGACTTTTGGAAAAGTCGGGTTTCACGAAACGAAACGCGACCCTAAAAAAACAAAAGTCGCTCAACTCTACTAGGGACTATTTTTTTTTTTAAGTGGCGGAGGAATACAGTGCGGAAGGATACCTACCTTCCGTCATTGGATTCCTGCAGCCCGTAGAGAGCGGCAGCATCAGCTGATGCTGCAGTTCTCTACCCAAGATCGTCGTGGGACACACTCGTGGACTGCTTCGGATCATGGGTGAGTATTTTTGTGGTTTGTTATGTTAATATTTATTCCGTAAAAGACAATGGCTTCGGGGAACAATGTGACAAGTATTGGTAAGTATGTTACTCTATGTTATATGTACTTTATGTCTATGTATGTATTGTATGAATGTATTGTATGTAGCATGCATGTAGTATGTATGTAGCATGTAGTATATATGTAGCATGCATGTAGTATGTATGTAGTATGTATGTAGCATGTAGTATGTATGTAGCATGCATGTAGTATGTATGTAGCATATATGTGGTATGTATGTAGCATGTAGTATGTATGTAGCATGCATGTAGTATGTATGTAGTATGTATGTAGCATGTAGTATGTATGTAGCATGTATGTAGCATGTAGTATGTGTGTAGCATGCATGTAGTATGTATGTAGCATGCATGTAGTATGTATGTAGCATGTAGTATGTATGTAGCATGCATGTAGTATATATGTAGTATGTATGTAGCATGTAGCATGCATGTAGTATATATGTGGTATGTATGTAGCATGTAGTATGTATGTAGCATGCATGTAGTATGTATGTAGTATGTATGTAGTATGTATGTAGCATGCATGTAGTATATATGTAGTATGTATGTAGCATGTAGCATGCATGTAGTATATATGTGGTATGTATGTAGCATGTAGTATGTATGTAGCATGCATGTAGTATGTATGCAGTATTTTTTTTTTTTAACATTTAACACATTAGCCGGATGATGGGACTACTACTGTCCCATCATTGGCTAATGTGTCAATCACTGTCATGGTAGCAGGCATCGCCAGATGGGACTTGTAGTCCCATCGGACGATGCCTGTACAGACCCCCACAGGATGCACAGCCCCCCGGCAGGCCGGCACAGCCCCCCGGCAGGCCGGTACAGACCCCCACAGGGTGCACAGCCCCCCGGCAGGCTGGCACAGCCCCCCGGCAGGCCAGTACAGACCCCGGGAAGTCCGCACAGCCCACCGGCAGGCCGGCACAGACCCCCGGAAGGCCCGTACAGACCCCCGAGAGGCTGTACAAGGGCAGGAAAGGGTTTTTCCAATTCCGATACCGGAAGTCTCATAGACTTGAATGGGACTTCCGGTATCGGCATTGGCGATACCGATACTTTTTTTAAAGATCGGCCGATCCATTCCGATCCGATATTTTGAAGTATCGGACGGTATCGCTCAACTCTAGTCATGGGTCTTCCAGCAGGACAATGACCCAAAACACACTTCAAAAAGCACTAGAAAATGGTTTGAGAGAAAACACTGGAGACTTCTAAGGTGGCCAGCAATGAGTCCAGACCTGAATCCCATAGAACACCTGTGGAGAGATCTAAAAATGGCAGTTTGGAGAAGGCACCCTTCAAATATCAGGGCCCTGGAGCAGTTTGCCAAAGAAGTATGATCTAAAATTCCAGCAGAGCATTGTAAAAAACTCATTGATGGCTACCAGAAGCGGTTGGTCGCAGTTATTTTGGCTAAAGGTTGTGCAACCAAGTATTAGGCTGAGGGTGCCAATACTTTTGTCTGGCCCATTTTTGGAGTTTTGTGTGAAATAATCAATGTTTTGCTTTTTGCTTCATTCTCTTTTGTGTTTTTTCATTTAAGACAAATTAAATGAAGTTAATAATACCAAAGAATTTGTGTTTGCAATCATTTTCAGGAAGAAACTGAGAATTATCTGACAGAATTGCAGGGGTGTCAATACTTTTGGCCACAACTGTAGAAAGAGGACATGATGTTGGAGACAGCAGTAAGACAATCACTGGTGTTTTTTAATTATGCAGGCGCGATGACAGGAGTAGAGGTGTATAATTGGGTGTCATCAGCATAGAGATGGTACTGGAAACCAAATCTACTTATTGAAGAGGAGGGGGCCTAGGACTCATCCTTGAGGAACCCCAACAGTAAGGGGAAGATGAGAGGAGAAGGAGCCAGCAAAATATACATTGAAGGAGAATTCAGAAAGGTAGGAGGAGAACCAGGAGAGAACAGTGTCCTTGAGGCCAATGGAGCGGAGCATAGTAAGGAGGAGCTGATGATCCATAGTGTCAAATGCTGCAGAGAGATACAGGAGAATAAGCATGGAGTAGTGACCATTAGATTTCGCTGTTAGTAGATCATTAGAGATTTTAGTGAGGGCAGTTTCAGTAGAGTGTAAAATGCGGAAACCGGATTGTAGAGGGTCAAGAAGAGAGTGATCCGAGAGATAGCGGATTAAACGGGAGTGGACCAAGCATTTCAGGAGTTTAGAGATGAAGGGAGGATTAGAGACAGGTCTTTAGCTAGCAGCACAGTTTTGGTTGAGGGATGGTTTTTTAAGTAATGGATGTATGATGGCATGTTTAAATGAGGAGGGAAAGATACTGGAAGAGAGAGATTGAATATTTTTGTTAGGTGCCTGGTGACAGCAGGGGAAAGGGACTAGAGGAGATGTGAGGGAATAGGGTCACTGGTGCAAGTAGTATGTATCACCTTATCACTTATACCACATGGTAAATCACGCAAAAATAAAAATAAGAACTATTCTTGTACTGCTGTCTACTTGTTCAATCTATCTCTCAAAAATTGGAATAAGACTCGGCTCACATTTATCCTGCACTTTCCACTGAGAGCTTACGTCGGGGATTCCGTGTAAGTTCCCCCAAATCGCAATTCATACAAAACCCCAGTGGAACTATTCACTTTTGAGGCAGATGGAGTCACTTTGGACTGGTATGTGTTCCGATGGTGTTCCATCATATTAGGCGTCTTTTAGAGCACAACTGTGGGCGACCACAGATCTGTGCATGCCTAAAAAGATGGAGACCAGAGGAGCAGATGGCAAGTGGAGTACGAAGTGTCTCTATCTGTCTCATGGTGCGTAGTTCCATTGGGAGTTTCATCTGAACCAGTGGGATTTACACGGAAACTCAGCATAGAGCACAAGAATGAGATCCCATCCTTATACTGGAAGCAATCGAAAAATATATACCCCAAAATGTTACCTATAAAGACTCTAATTTATCCCACACAAAATCAGCCCGCATTCAGGTCCGTCATCTGTCACTGGAACTATAGGGGGTTGCCACGTTACTGTTAGAACAAAGACTCTGGAAAAGTGACATGGCTTTCACCCCTCAAACAAAATCCAGTGAATTCTGTGCTCCCAAATCCACATGCCCCCCTCCTGAGCCCCACTGTGCCTAAACCACAGTAAGCAGATACATGTTTGGCATTATTGTAAAGGAGAGAAGTCACAATGTATGGGACCGCTACAATATTTAGGGCTCTACACTGTATGGGGAACACAGTGTATGGGGCTCTGCAAATGTCACCCCCAAAATATTTAAACAAAATCTGTGCTCCAAAAGCCAAATAGCTCTCCTTCCTTCTCAGCCCTGATGTGTGGCCTAACAGTACCGTAATTTCTGAAAACATATGGGGCAACACAGCATTCGGGAGAAATTGCACAATATTGTGGGGTATAGTTTCACCTATTAACCCTTGTTTACCTGACAAATTTGCAGCAAATTCAACAATTACATTTTTACCACTAAAATGTAATATTTCCACATCTCAATTTTATACAAATCTATGAGGCATCTATAGGTTCAAAATACTCACTCCAACCCTAGAATAATTCTTTGAGGGGTCTAGTTTTCAAAATGGGGTCACTTATGAGGGGTTTGTGCTGTTTCCACATGTCAGGGGCTCTTCAAATGTGACATAGCATTCACAATCTATCCCAGGCAAATAGCTCTTTTTCCTTTCCTAGCCCTGATATGTGCGAAAGCCAAAACTTTGAACACATATTGGGTATGGTTGCATTCTAGACAAATTGCGCAGACCATAGAACATACAGTATTTCCAGTAATCTAATGTCCATTTGTTGTGTTGCTGGGCTCAAACAAGTCATTTCCATTGTCTTCTTGTTTGCAGTCCTCAGTATTAGGCTCTTTGCAGAAAATTAACCATAAAAGCTTTCTACTTGCAGTATCCCCTGCTCTGGGTAATATATGTTGAGATATGTCTGCTACATGATATCTGTGCATCATTTATGAGGGCTATTATCTCAGGTGCAATCAAGTTGTGGTTTCTGAGGATGGTAACTTTGGTGAACTTATCCTCTGCAGCAGAGGTAATCCGTCACTGGGGTGGCCCTCATGACAGCCATTTTCATCATAGTGATTGATGATTATCATGACTGCACTTCAGGATACTTTCTAGGTTCTAGCAATTTTCAGGAATGACTGACCTTCATGTCTTAAAGTAATGATGGGATGTTGTTAACCTTTACTCAGTCAAGCTATTATTACCATATTCTGACATTAAACAGTTGCGTTAGAGGGCTCAGCACTCTATGGAGCTGTATACCAACACTGCACTCTGGAGCTGTATACCAACACTGCCTCAGCAAAGCACTTCTGAAGGCCAGTTGTTCAACAAATTAACTCCTCACAAGTCTTACCTGTCCATTGGAAGCCACTCCAAGTGACTACCTGATGAAGCTGCTTGAGAGAATGCAATGGGGTGCAAAGCTGTCATCAGAGCAACAGAGGGGTAGTTTGAGGAATATAATGTTTAACACATTTTTGGGTTTGTTTCACTCGTTTCTTTACTCTTTGTTTTCGCATGTGCCATAAAGGCAGTCTTGTGCTCATGGAGGACTCATTAAGCCCTTAGTGACAAAGCCATTTTACAGCTAAATGACCAGGCCAATTTTTACAATTCTGACCACTGTCACTTTATGAGGTTATAACTCTGGAACACTTTAATGGATCCCGCTGATTCTGAGAATGTTTTTTCGCGATATATTGTACTTCATGTTAGTGGTAAAATTTCTTCGATATGTCTTGTGTTTATTTATGAAAAAAATGGAAATATGGCGAACATTTTGAAAATTTTGCAATTTTAAAACTTTAAATTTTTATGCCCTTAAAAGAGAGAGATGTGTCACATAAATTTCTTAATAAATAACATTTCCCACATGTCTACTTTTCATCAGCACAATTTTGGAAACAACATTTTTTTTGTTAGGAAGTTATAAGGGTTAAAAGTTGACAAGCAATTTCTCATTTTTACAACAAAATTTACAAAACCATTTTTTTAGGGACCACATCATATTTAAAGTCATTTTGAGGGGTGTACATGACAGAAAATACCCAAAAGTGACACCATTCTAAAAACTAGACCCCTCAAGGTGCTCAAAACCACATTCAAGAAGTTTATTAACCCTTTACGTGCTTCACAGGAACTAAAGCTATGTGTTAGGAAAAAATTAACATTTCACTTTTTTTTGCAAAAAATTTACTTCAGAACCAATTTTTTTTATTTTCACAAGTGTTAAAAAAGAAAATAAACCACAAAATTTGTTGTGCAATTTCTCCTGAATACGCCAATACCCCATATGTGTGGGTAAACCACTTTTTCAGTGCACGGCAGAGCTCACAAGGGAAGGAGCGCTGTTTCACTTTTTCAATGCAGAATTGGCTGCAATTGAGATCGGATGCCATGTTGCGTTCGGAGAGCCCCTAATGTTTCTAAACAGTGGAAACCCCCAACAAGTGACTCAATTTTGGAAACTAGACCCCTTAAGGAACTTATCTAGATGTGTGGTGAGCACTTTGAGCCTTCAAGTGCTTCACAGAAGTTTATAACGTAGAGCCGTGAAAATAAAAAATCATTTTTTTCCACAAAAATGATCTTTTCGCCCCCAATTGTTTATTTTTACAAGGGTAACAGGAGAAATCATACCCCCACAGTTAATGTGCGACTTGTCCTGAGTATGCTGATACCCCATATGTGGGGGTAAACTACTGTTTCGGCGCACGGCAGAGCTCAGAAGGGAAAGAGTAACGTTTGACTTTTTCAATGCAGAATTGGCTGGAATTGAGATTGGACGCCATGTCGCTTTTGGAGAGCCCCTGATGTGCCTAAACAGTGAAAAAAACTCACAAGTGACACCATTTTGGAAACTAGACCCCTGAAGGAACTTATCTAGATGTGTGGTGAGCACTTTGACCCCCCAAGTGCTTCACAGAAGTTTATAACGCAGAGCAGTGAAAATAAAAAATCACTTTTTTTTCCTCAAAAATGATTTTTTAGCCCGCTATGTTTTATTTTATCAAGGGTAACAGGAGAAATTGGACCACAAATGTTGTTGTGCAATTTGTCCTGAGTACGCTGATACCCCATATGTGGGGGGGATCTCTGTCTGAGCACATGGGAGAGCTCGGAAGGGAAGGAGCACCATTTTGAAATGCAGACTTTGATGGAATTTTCGGTGGGCGTCATGTTGCATTTGCAGAGCCCCTGATGTGCCTAAACAGTATAAACCCCCCACAATTGACCCCATTTTGGAAACTAGACCCCTGAAGGAGCTTATCTAGATATGTGGTGAGCACTTTGAACCCCCAAGTGCTTCACAGAAGTTAATAAAAGCAGAGCCATGAAAATAAAAAATCATTTTTTTCCTCAAAAATGATTTTTTAGCCCACTATTTTTTTATTTTCCTAAGGGTAACAGGAGAAATTGGACCACAAAAGTTGTTGTGCAATTTGTCCTGAGTACGCTGATACCCCATATGTGGGGGGGACCACTGTTTGGGCGCATGGGAGAGCTCGGAAGGGAAGGAGCGCCATTTTGGAATGCAGACTTTGATGGAATTTTCTGTGGGTGTCATGTTGCATTTGCAGAGCTACTGATGTGTCTAAACAGTATAAACCCCCCACAAGTGACATTTTGGAAACTAGACCCCTCACGGAGCTGATCTAGATGTGTGGTGAGCACTTTGAATCCCCAAGCGCTTCACAGAAGTTTATAACACAGAGTCGTGAAAATAAAAAGTCTTTTTTTTCCACAAAAGTGATTTTTTTTAGCCCCTAATTTTTTTATTTTCCCAAGGGTGACAGGAGAAATTAGACCCCCAAAGTTGGTAAATAGTGGAAACCCCTCAATTCTTGCTCCAACCCTAACCCCAACACACCCCTAACCCTAATCCCAATGCTAACCCTAATCCCAACCGTAATCCCTAATCCTAATTCTAATCCTAATTCGCCCTAACCCTAATTCTAACCCTAGCCCTAATCCTAGCCTTAACCCTAATTCCAACCCTAACCCTAATTCCAACCCTAACCCTAATTCTAACCCTAATTCTAACCCTAACCCTAGCCCTAACCCTAGCCCTAATGGAAAAATGAAAAAAAAAATATTTTCTTTATTTCATTATGTTTGCCTATCTAAGGGGGTGATAAACGGGGGGGCTATTTACTATTTTTTTATTTTGATCACTATGATAGTTTATCATAGTGATCAAAATAAAATAAATAGTAAATAATTAAATAAATTAGCGGAGCTGTGGTTTAAGTACCCTTAATTACCGCCGTTAAAAGGCATATCGGCGGTCGTTAAGGGGTTAAGATGCTAAGTTAGCAAATGGGAAGTAGCCCAAATGTCCAAATTACTGCTTGTAAGGTCGACAAGCTTCAAGGTTCCTATCCTGGGTTGAAGGTGTGAAGTGGTTGTTAGTCAACACTTCAAAAATGGACAATTTTTTTGTGACCTTTTCTTGTTAGGTATGCCTCTGGCTGCACTTCACTCTGAGCTTTCGAAATGGAAATGACTTGTCTTCTGACACTTTGAAGTCCAATACAATGCTTTAATTTCCTATAAAGTGTCATATTGTCATAAAAATAGCATGCATTTATCAAACATAAGTAAAATTGCAGTTAAATATCTGCATTTTGTTATGTATAACACAAAAACATACTCAATGTGCCTCAATGCAATGCCGAAGGGTCATGTATCACAAATAACTCATAGTATCTGCTACATACTCACAGGAAGAGATATAAAAAATCGCATTGCATTCGTCCCAATGTTATTCTATGTTGCTGCTCCCATCATGCGTTTTTTTATCGGATCCATTCCTCGGACCGAGACAATCGCAGCATGCTGCGATTGTCACCGATTTTCGGATCGGATTCGCCAATGCAAGTCTATGGATGCGATTAAAAATCACATTGAAAACGCACCACACGTGTGACTTGCGATTAAATCGCAAGACTTCTCCTGGTCAACAGGAAAGAGCATCAGGCATTGGCACTGGATGTCAATTTGATGCTTAAATGCGAATAAAATCGGTTCCTCGCCGGAAATTCGGATGACAGACGGATCCCAGGACAAGAAATCTTTGTGCGATTTCATACCGTTAAAATCGGACCGATTTTTTAATCGTTTGGTGTGACTCCGGCCTTACTCTTTAGTTCCTACACAGGGATTGGTGGTGAGAGCTTGTAAGAAGAATGGTCCGGCAGCGCTAGTGCAGAGACATAATCATAAAGCAAGCGGGTAGTCAAATATCAAGGTAAAAAAAAATGGGATAAATCAGGACAAAGCAATAAAGGCACGGATTAGCAGTATAGACTAGGAAAGCAGAACTATTGACTGGCATTGAAAGTCAAAGCTTCAAGAGTATGAATAGCTGCCTGCCCCACCCAGGGATCTCAGGAAGAAGTAATGAAAACCATGTAAAAATTAACTCCATAGCTCCCTGATTAAGTGAACCCAAAAGTCCCTGGAAAAAAAAGGACTGCTGAGGTTACACATCACCAGCAATCAAATTGCACCACTGACCAGTGGCCAAAGCGGAAACAGAGAAGACATGAAACGGCACAGATGTTATAAGTATGCAATGACAACACAGTGCTTGACGCTTTTGTAGTCAGAAGGAAAATGGCTCCTTGAGATTGACAGGCATGTTATGGAGTTCTGGGCAATATCTTCAAGTGAATACAATCATATGGTCTATATGTTTTGTCAAGATACAGCTGCCTCCTTCTTATTTCCTATTTTATGGTTCCTTTTCATTTGCCTACTCATGATATATTAAAAATATATATCTATTCAGCTAATTTTTATACAGTAGCAAGAAAGTGTGAAAATAGAGCCATATCATACCCATCCAGGCATTATTAAACCTATTTAGAATCAATTGGAGCCAATAAAATCCCAAACAGTGCCCATATCTAAAATGTTTTTTAAATATCTGATTCTGATGATACCATGACATGTATCACAAATCCCGATGAATTCTGATTTAGGTTTCCATTGGAGGTGTCTTCTTTTTTTTTGGCCGTAAGAATAGCCCTGCACCTTACACTATTCTTGCTGGCAAAAGTGTGAAAAAGTCTTGGTTTAACCCCTTCATGGCCGGTATTAAGGAGTTAAGATGCTATGTTAGCAAATGGGAAGTAGCCATAACTTTTTTTATTTTTCCGTCAATATGGCCATGTGAGGGCTTGTTATTTGTGGGACAAGCTGTACTTTTCAACGACACCATTGGCTTTAACACATAGTGCCCTGGAAAACGGGAAAAAAATTCATCGTGCAGTGAAATTGCAAAAAAGTGGAATCCCACAATTGTTTTTTGTTTTGCTTTTTTTACTAGGTTCACTAAATGCTAAAACTGACCTGACATTATGATTTTCCAGGTCATTACGAGTTCATAGACACCAAACATGTCTAGGTTCTTTTTTATCTAAGTGGTGAAAAAAAATTCTTTCCTCCGGGAAAGGTCAGGGAGGTCCAGCGCCTGTGCACTGCAGTACTTTACTCTGTCCTCAATAGGGCAGAGTAAGTACGCTTACGCAGGAGCCGCGGCAGAAGTAAGAAGGAGGACGTCATCGCTAGAAGATGGGAGGCACCGGACCGGACCGCGACACCCACCACACTCGACCGTGCCCCCCGGTGAGTATTATCTAACTCGTTTTTCTTATCTTTCACGTTACATCGGGGGCTTATCTACAGCATTACAGAATGCTGTAGATAAGCCCCGGATGGGGGTGGCTGCAACTTATAGGCCAAAAAATGGGATGACAGATTCCCTTTAAAAAAATAAAATTGAGCCATGTTCCGATACCTGTAGTGTCTACATTTTTCGTGATCTCGGGTTGAGTGAGGGCTTATTTTTTGCGGGCCGAACTGACGTTTCTAATGATACCATTATGGTGCATATACAATCTTTTGATCGCCCATTGTTGCATTTTAATACAATGTAGCGGCAAACAAAAAAGTAATTCAGGCCTTTTTTACTTTTTTTCTTGCTACGCCATTTAGCGATCAGGTTAATCCTTTTTTTATTGATAGATCGGGCGATTCTGAACTCAATGATACAAAATATGTGTATGTCTTTTTTTATTGTTTTATTTTGAATGGGGCAAAGGGGGGTGATTTGAGCTTTTATATTTTTTAATTTTCTTAATATTTTTTTTTTACTTTTGGCATGCTTCTGTCAGGAACACTGCACTGCACTTGCTCACTGAGCCAGTGAGCATGTCCTGAGTAAAGCAAACTGTGCTCAAAGATACCTGTGGAGCGGGCAGCAGACGAGTAGGTGCGTACTTCAGAACAGCAGGACATGAAGCACGTGACTGCTGGGGGCGTGGCCTAAACTCCAGAAAGCTAGGAGCTGCATGAGAACTCCTAGCAGGGTAACTGCGAGACAAAGTTACCAAGGGGCATTGATAGGGAGGATAGTCAGGACGCAGCCAAAGAGTCATACACAGAGATAGCTGCAAGGTACAAGAGGGGCGAGCAGAGAGTAGTCAGATCACAGGCAATGAGTCATACACAGGGAGGGTAGCGAAGTACAGAATCAACAGGCAAACTCACAACGGAGGACAGAACCGGGTCAGAACCATATAAACAAGCTATAACAACGAACAGGCACAGGCACACAGAGGTCACCACACTCAGCCAAAGGCAAAAGTATAACTGACAGGGATTGGAGCTTCCCAGGGGTTTAAGAAGCTCTCCCAGAACCATAGAGAGGCCACAATCATTAACCCCAGGTGTGCAGGTCAAAACTTGCACTGAGCTCCAGACATTAACCCCTGACGTGCAGCTCAAAAACCTGCACTGGGATCATGACAGCTTCAATAGTCTCTGCTACATACAGGTGATGTGACTGGTGATGATCAGTTCAACTGCATGTAGCAAAATACCTCACTCACTATGAGCGCCGACCACCGGGCAGCGCTCATAGCAATCTGGCAGTGACAACTATAGAGGTCTCCAGGAGACCTTTGGTTGTCATGCCAACCCATCAGTGACCCGCAATCACATGACAGGGGTCACCGATGGGTGGATTTCCGACGCGATTGCTGGGAATGCATGTTAAATGCTGCTGACAGTATTTGACAGCAGCATTTAACTGGTTAATAGGATCATGATTCCACCCGTGGCTGTTCCAGACACATGTCAGCTGTTCAAAACCGCCGGAGCCCAAATCAAAGGGAGAGAGTCTGACATGGGTGTACTATTACGCCCAATGTTGGAAAGGGGTTAAAAAGTTTCAACAAGATAAATGGTAAAACTAATACTAACACAAGGAATTAAAAACTACAAAACAAAGTCATGTTCAGTCTAAAATTTAATAATGATAATAATCATTACAATAATGATAACAATATGGTAATAATAGCCATTATTAAGAAAAAATAGAGCCACCCAAAAAAAGGAATTACTATTCCAAAAGATTTCCAAAATAACATACCAAAATGATAGCCATATTTGCCCGCATAGGACATGGAAACTAACGCACTAACCGGATGCAGCAGCCCCCTTGATAAAGACGGAGGCAACACAGGTGCAACATACTAATGAAACAACCACTCACAACAACCTACTAATTTATGGAGGGGTGATGACCTAGTATTGGAATTGCATGCAGAGAAGGCTTGTATAAGGCGCTGGACACACAGATGTGTGCAATTACAATTCCAGTTAATCACCCCGTCCATAAATTAGTAGGTTGTTGTGAGTGGTTGTTTCATTAGTAGTTTGCACGTGTGTTACCTTTGCCTTTATCATGGGGGACTGCTGACTCCACTTAGTGTGTTAGTTTATGTGACCTGTGCTAGAAAATACAGATGCCTTTTTTACTATTTCATTTTACAATTATTAAAAATAAAATGTATTTTAAATAATAATAAGAACATGGCATTAATAAATAATTAAAAATAATGTTTCAATGATAATAATAATACATAATACCACAACAATTCATGAAAATTATGTTGATATAAAAATAACTACATTAATAATAATAATAATAATAATAATAATAATAATAATAATAATACTACATAACACCATGACAATAAAAATATTAATTATTAAAATTAGGTTGAAATAAAAATAAATACATTAATTAAAATAATAATAATAATGAAAATAATAATACCACAATAATAATATTAATTAGTAGAACTATATAGATATAAAAATAATTACAATAATAATAATAATAATAATAATACTATAACAATAAAAATATTCATTATTAAAATTATGTTTGTATAAAAATAAATACCATAAATACATAATAATAATAATAATAATAATAATAATAATAATAATAATAATAATAATGAATAAATAATAATAATAAATACATAATAACCTACTGCTGCTGGAATAATAAAATTCTAATTAATAAATGCATAATTAGATACTGCTAAATCATAATATTGTATAATCTGAAATAACGTCTTCTTTAAACTTAATAAAGAATATTTGACTTTACGCAGTGAAGAAAAACAATATGACTTGTGCCTTAGATGTCTTAGATAATTGGCAACCTTTCTAATATTTGCACTTTATTCGATATCAGGATTTCATTACCTCTGGAAACGACACATCTGCTACTGCAGTAATTGCGGGAGAATAAAATTACCCATTGTAGCAAACAGAAATAAATATTATGTTAATTAAATATTGACAAGGCAGAGACAAGATTGCCATCAGCAGGATTTACAACCAGACGATTAATTGCTTCGTTTATAGGAAGCGCAGCCTATGGCAAAGTCTTTGCATGCATGTCAGTGTTATAACCTGTAGATTCCACTGTTCTCTATTTTCTGTGTTCTACAGTATATTCACAGTCTTACATGAAATTAAGAGCGTGGAGCTTGGACATCGCCTTTTCCTTGAGATAAAGGACAGGCGGATCATTTTTTCAGATATTAACAAGCTCTGAGAATCCACAATCTAATTGGAGCGCATTTCATATTAACGGTTGCTCATCTTTAATTTCCCTCGTTTATGCCATTTGGTATCAGTTGAGCACGCTTTGTTTTTAATTAGCTCACATTTCGCTTCCTCTTACCATCATATACCATGTCTGATTCCCTTACTGAATCTACAAGATATTTTTCTCACTGGTCTAAGACTTTTTTTGTCCATCTCTTTGCACGATTAATATTCAGGCACATTTAAGGGCAATTTTACTGTTTTGTTTTGCAGAACCATGGTGTTTCTATAAAGCCATTATCAGTGGTATAGCTTTTAGGGTCCCATTCCAAAAAGGGGCTTACTGCTAAGTACCATGTCCCAGTACCTGTACAATTTCCTTTATACTAAATCGACAAACTCTTCTTAATGATTAGGAATGTGCAAAATGGAGCCAATATTTACATGCAACCGAAAGAAAATAAGTGTCACAAGGGTGTCACATCCCCCTGGAAGACCTAGAGTTAGATGGTCACATCAGCTAATGAATTGCAGGGCTTCTTCAGAGATGGTGTGATTTGTGTTCCATATTAAAGGAATTTAGTTTTTTTCTGGGGCTTAAAAAGGTAGCAACCCTTTCTATGCTGGTCAGAAACTTGCAGCTCCATTTCAGCTGCTTCTGATCTGGTCATTACCTCTTCCTATTTAAACAGGTCAGTCATTCTTGTCCCTGGCAGTGAAAGATTCTTCTTCCTGTGCCGTGTGCTAAAGCTAAGTGGTTAGAATAGAGTTGTAGATGTATTCTGTGGTTTGCTGTAGTACATGTATGTTTATCTCTGGGTATCTCCCATTTAGGTTATATCCTCCTTTCATCCTCCCTAGTGTTGGTTAGTGCTTTTGTATGATAGAGGTTTTCTGTTTTCCCCTTTTTGTCCTTGTGTCTTATTTGCATTACCTTTCTGTCCCATTCCTCATGGGGTGTGGGAGGGGACAGATCAGGGTTTAATAGAAGCATGGACTCGGGCCTCTCTACCTTCAAGAGTACTCCCAGGAGAGCCATAGTAAGTGTTACAGTTCCAGGGACAGTTAGAGGTCCACCTTCCTTACCGAAAACCCTCACAGCATAACAATAAGCCCCAAATAATGTTGCTGGTTTGGGGTGATGCATAGTGGAGATGACAGTGTGCTGCACCAAGTTAGTAGGGTTAAGTTGGAGGAAGCTAATTTTGGGGGGAAATTTGATATCTATTGACAATATTTGATTTACTACCAGAGGTTCTGGCTGGTCTGAGCAAGTGTTGTGTCGACTGGAAAAGCCAACTATTTTCTCTGTGGTGAGGTAGAAAGCGACTAGGGCATTGGTATATTGGAGAAGTGGCAAGGATTCATGGGACATCATTAAAAGAGCTGTGGGAAGAGATCTCCTGGTGGGACAAGTCCTGCCCTTGGAGTCGGGGTTGGTTGTATTGCTTAGTGAGACCATCAGTGATCTGAGACTGACAAAGATGTGCAAAATAGAACTGGTCCTGAGAAAGTCTTGCGTGGGCTTCAACCTAACTGCCAATGGCTGAGGCGTATCGTCAGTCTGTGTGGTGGCTCTAAAAGTCTGCAGGTATCTGTAGAAATGATTCAGTAGTTGAGAACCATAATGGATGAGAGTGAAAAACTCAAACTATGGGGTAGTTGGATTCTGAGGTGAGGTTGGGAAATCCTTTGGACAAGTAGGGACTATAGTGGAGATCTGGTTGTCCTGAAGGCCTAAGATGTAGCTTGAATGGTGGAGTTTATACACTGGAATGGGTGTGCTAGCTGGAACCCTTGTGAGTTATGGTCCAAGTGGATTGCTGCCTAGCTGCCAGGAAAGCAGAGAACCAGGACGGAACCCACACAAACCCGTAGTGAACATCTTTGCAGATGATGTCCTTGGTGGAATTTGTACCTGGGATCCCAATGCTGCAAACCAACAGTGCTAACCACTGAGCACCATTTATTGTGGTATGATCATAGCATGTTCCTGCACGGTCAGACTCAGCCATTACACAGTAGGGGCACATTTATAAGATTATCTCCACACAGGAATATTTAATTTAAACACATCAAATTGTAGAAATTATTATTGTTCCAAGATCTATTGATTAAATTGAACTTTTGTTCTTGGGGAAAAAACCCTTTAGGAAGCATGTACACCACTTTGATGAATTTGGTGCAAAAAAAAAAAGTAATGTTAAAAAAAATGTGACTGCTGGAACAGGCTCTTTTTTTATCTGCATTAAATGCTCACAGGATAATGCAGCCATTCAGACATGGATTTTCAAAGTCAAGCCCCCGTCACACACAGCGATCTCGCTAGCGAGATCGCTGCTGAGTCACAAGTTTTGTGACGCAACAGCGATCTCACCAGCGAGATCGCTGTGTGTGACACCAGCGACCGGCCCCCCTGCCGGGTATCGCTGATCGTCCTGGAATGGCCAGGACATTTTTTTGATCGCTGGTCTCCCGCTGGCCAGCACGCATCGCTGCGTGTGGCAGGCGGGAGACCAGCGATCAGCGAGCTGGAGCTGGTAACCAAGGTAAACATCGGGTTTCTAAGCGCGGCGCTTAGAAACCCGATGTGTACCTTAGTTACCAGCGCGCTGGTGCAGGGAGCAGGTAACCAAGGTACACATCGGGGTTCTAAGTGCCGCGCGCCGCTTAGGCCTCTTTCACACATCAGGTTTTCGCCGTCAGGCGCGATCCGTCGCTTTTGACAGAAACCGGATCCGGCGAAATGCAATGCCGGATCCGGTTTCCCCCCCATTGACTTGCATTTGCGCCGGATCGCGCCGGATGGCCATGCGTTTCATCCGGTTTTCGCCGGATCCGGCAATGTGTCACGATCCGGCGTCTGGAAAAAACGGCTACTGTAACGTTTTTTGTCTCCGGCGAAAAAGCCGGACAAGCCGGATCCGGCGCGTCCGTCTTTTTCACACAATGAAAGCCTATGAGCGCCGCAATGCGCCTGATCCGGCGAAAGCCGGATCCGGTGGCCGGATCCGGTTTTTTTGGTCTGAGCATGCTCAGTAGCTCTGCCCACAAGACATATATAAAAGCAAGACAGTGGGACCCACAGCCACACCCAACATGCCACCCAAGAAAGCAACCAAGCGCAGCAGGAGAAGGCAGGAGACCACTGCAGCACCATCAGCACCACCACCACCCCAAATGGAGCAGCAAATGGAACATGCTGAGGAGGGGAGGCCAGCAGCAGATGAGAGACGGTAATTATCAAATCCCCCATTCCTCCAAACTAGGGCCATGGAATATCAAGATATTCATTGGCCCTTTGTTTCTCTTTATTCAACAGCCGCCCAATAGATGCAGCAGCAGCAGCAGCAATGGCAGCAGCTGGAACACCACCCACAGGCATGGAGTGTGGCCACCAGGAAGACAGCACATCATCGTCTGGGAGCCCTCCCTCGCATCGTCAGCGTTTGACGGTAAGTTTTTATTTCCAAAATCCATCATCTCTGTAATATATGTCTATTCATTGCCTTTTATTTCAAAACAGGATTCACAAGATGAAGAGGAGCTCCCAGAAGAAGAAGGAAGGGGTGGACAGACACCTGGAGTGGGCTCACAATTGGTAAGTTTTTTGCATCAAACGCAGAAACACAACATCACACTACACACAACACATAGAAAACAATGTTCTGCAGACCACACACAGCAAACAAATGCCTACATCCAAAGACATAACATTTTTTGTTTTCTTCTCTAGTCTTCCCAATCTGGTGCTCGGCCAAGAGGTCCTCGCAGTGCCTCCCAGGGTCGTCGGCGACAGCAACGCGGCGGTCACCAGCGTGTAAGTATAAATATTTTTGCTTTGTTTTTTTGCACTTTTTATTTCATTTCTTTTGTGGAGGCTAATTATGTTATTTTTGTCTTTTTCTTTAACAGCCTTCACAGCGTGCTCCCGACTCTGACGGTGAGGATGGAGGACTCGATGTGGACCACCTCATCGATCTCGTCAGAGAAAGGGAGCCGCTCTGGAATATGGCTGACCGCCGCCACGCTGACCTTATCGTTACCCGACGACTCTGGGAGGAAATCTGTTCGCTCCTTGTGGGCCGCTGGGAGGACCTCGATGTTCGGGCCCAGATTAAAGAGCGTAAGTATATACAGTACCGGTTGCTTGATGTAAACCAGTGTTTCCCGAACTCCAGTCCTCGTGGTCCCCACGGATCATGTGTTCAGGATTTCTATTTACTATGGAAATCCTGAAAACATGACCCCTGGGGACCATGAGGACTGGAGTTTGTGAAACACTGATGTTGTATACTAACCACTCCTTTCTCGTTTCAGGGAACAGAATTGTGAATCGGTGGCGGTCTGTGAGGGATCGTTTCAAGAAGGAGTTCAATAAAGAGATGCGGGCCCCGAGTGGATCTGGAGGACGCAGGAGCAAGTACAAGTACGCACAAGCCCTGTCGTTCCTCCGGGAAACAATGGTCACTAGAAGGTAAATATTACACACCACATGTGAAAAAAAATGTTAGATGTAACTTTTTTTTTTCAGCCAGGGCCATACCATGTCAGTATTTTAATTGTTTTTTTTTCTCTTTATTCCACAGCACGGTGAGCAGCACTCGGGAGCCTGCACGATTGGACCCTTCTGAGGCGATCCCTGAGGAGACCGGTACCGAGGGACACTTCGACCGCCCCGGTACATCTGCACCTTCCCAGCCTTCCCACACATTCGACCCATCTGTCCCATCCACCAGCACAGGAGCATCGTGGCCGCCTACATTACATGAAGCTGCTGGTGAGGAGATCGCTTTCCCTTTACCCCACCCTTCTGCCCCTGCCACCTCTAGTACACCTGCGGGTACTGGGCGGCAGCGGCAGAGGGGTCAGGAAAAGAGTTATGCGCCAGAGTTCTTGCATCTGAATGCATCTTTCCAGAACTGTCTAAAAGTCTTGTCAGAGCAAATCTCCGCAGGCTTTCAGCAGATCAACTCCAGCATTCTGGAGGTGAAGACACTTCTGCAAACCATGCATTCAGAAGCAAGATCTTCGCCAAACCACACCTTTTTCAGGTCTGTTGTGGAGCGCATGGCAACACTATCTCCTACCCAGCAGATGCATGTAATGCATTCGTGCCACGGTGCTCTACAGCAGGTTACCTCCCAACCTCCACCTCCCACCACTGTAGTTCCTCCACCTGCACCCCCTCCAGCCACTTTCCATCCTCCCCCTCCTATTACATCTGCACCCCCTCCAGCCACTTTCCATCCTCCCCCTCCTATTACATCTGCACCCCCTCCAGCCACTTTCCATCCTCCCCCTCCTATTACATACCAGCAACCTCACCAGTACCAGCAACCTTCCCAGTACCAGCAACCTCCCCAGTACCAGACATCTCCCCACTTCCAGCAACCTGCCCCGTACCAAACTCCTTCCCCGTACCAAACTCCTTCCCCATACCAAACTCCTTCCCCATACAACTTTCCATCAACATCATCTGCTCCTACAGTCCCTGCCCAACCCTCCACTCCACCGCCCACCACCTCTTCTGCCTCCCACATGTCCACCCATTCTGTAGCTTTTTCCACACCATCACCTCTAACTGTTCCTTCCCCACCACGATCCCAGTCCTCTCTCCACACTCCCATTGTCGAAGTGTCCCGCAGCCCCTCCAGCAGTATTTCCACCCCACACTACACCGAGTTATAATGTTTTTTTTGTAATAAAAATGCCCATTTGGTTGGTTTCAAACCTTTATTAAAAAAGTTTTTTTAACTTTAAAAACAGTTTACACAAAAAAAAATATTTTAAATAAAAGTTAAATTATTGTTTACACTGGTTGTCTGTCATTTCTTTCTGCGGCGAAATATGTTTAAAAAAAAGGTTAAATACAGGGTATTTAAAAGGTAAAAAGGTATTCAAAACCAGGTATATAACTGTGGGTAAATTTTAGCTTTTTGCCACAGTTGTGTTCCTGGTTGTGTTTGAAGCAAAGTATTTCACCTGAAAAGTTGTGTTTATTGTTGGTGATTTCCTAACAATGTACACAACTTTTGTTAAAAGGTGAAATACTTTGCATAAAACACAACCAGGTACACACCTGTGGCCTAAAGCTAAAAATAGTAAGACCATGACAAGATAGCCAACTTTGGTTGGCAAAGGTATATACTGTTGGTCCAGAAGGTACACAAGTTTGGTTAGGGCACAAATCTTTCACACTCTGTCATCCTGCCAGTGTACTCTGCCTTGAGGTGACATAAAGTATAGTGCAAAATTGTCCCTCATTACTGAAACCGTCACAGAACTTCTAGTGGTAATATTTCCAATGACAACATCCATCTTCGCCAGTAACTTGCTCTTCTCTCCAACCTGCACTTTCTCCTCTACAACCTGTCAAAGAAGGGCTGTAGGAACATGCTATATATAGTTTTCCAGTAGCCAATCCCGTTCGGAAGGCCACAAGGGTCAATTTTAAAAACCAGATCCGGCGTAATCCGTCGAAAAACGTATAGAAAAACGGATGAACCGGATGAGACGGATCCGGTTTTGTCTGTCAAGAACAAGACGGATCCGGCAGAAAACCGGATCCGGCACATCAGGTTTTACAAAACATTTGCCGGATCCGGCATTCCGGCACGACGCCGGATCGCGCCTGACGCCGAAAACCTGATTTGTGAAAGTAGCCTTAGAAACCCGATGTACCTCGGTTACCAGCTCCCTGCACCAGCGCGCTGGTAACTAAGTTACACAGTGGGTAACTAAGTGACGCGCGTCACGTGTTACCCGTGTGTCGCTGTCCTGATCGCTGGTGAAGCTGCCTGTTTGACAGCTCACCAGCGATCATGTAGCAACACACCAGCGATCCTGACAAGTTCATACCATTGTCGGGATCACTGGTGAATCGCTATGTGTGACGGGGCCCTAAGTCCACCAGCTTCATCAGGTCTAAAATATCTATTAAACAATGTATGACATTTTTTTATTTTGATAACTGGAGACTTATCTGCTTTAAGAAATGAATGCAGGCTGTGGGAAAAGTTTGCATCTTCATATAAAAAGGCAGGGATTTAATTCTATGTGGAAGAGCTGGAAACAGTTAATCTATCAATTCCCAGGTCACTGGCAGGTGGTTTACATGGCTCGTGCTCACTTGTCCTGGATGTGTTGACTAACTCAGGGCTGATCCCGTTCATCACTGCCTCTTCAGATTTAAACCTGAGCCCTTTCGCTTACCGCTGATCTCTAACAGCTATTGCCCTTTGCAATTCCACTTGGAATATGGTTCTTATGTCGATTAACATAGTCTTGACCTTTTCTGCATGAAAGGGCTGCGGGCTGGCTACACCTTCTGAATTCAATTCACACGACAGCAGCAGCGCAACGGCCTGGTGTAAATCAGCTTCTCTAAGGCATTGCCACAGAACCACGGCTTCAGGAATATTAGATTTTCTTCTTGTTCTGGGCCTATTTTAGATTTTCTGTCTCTATTCCAGAAAAAAATACATCATTAAGGTGATAGTTATTATTATATTATCATTTCTCTTTAGTGCTGCTTTACCTGAAATATAAAAAATAAATAAAATTTATAAAGGGATAATATAAAATTAATTCCAAAAATAAGCACCACCCAAGTCCATGTGTGGCATTGTTATATTCTAGTGAATGTAGTAAAGCTACAATACAAAACACAGTCAAAAGTAGTTCTGATGAAAAAAAGTAGATCATTCTTTTTTTTTCCTGTTTTTCCTCACTCCAAATTATTTATACGTACATGTAGCTCCCTTAAAGACAAGTCCAGCTATATCTTCACGTGGCCTGTCCGTTCCTCCATTACTGAGAAATCAGCGTTTTTTATGTGAATGAGGCTGAAGAGCTATGGTAGAGCTGAAACCTCTGTCACTACAGCTCTATTACCCATTTAGCATGGCCTCTATGCTGTGTGACTCGATCAGTCAAGCAGGAGGAGACGACGCTGGGCAGGGAACGGAGTGACAGAGGCTTCAGATCTACCGTAGCTCTTCAGCGTCATTTAAATATTAATTCTATCACTGATTTATCAGTAAGGGAGGAACGGACTGGCCATGTAAAGGTTTTCCTGGTCTTGTCTTTGAAAGAGCTACATGAGCGCATACATAGTTTGTTGGTTGATATCCTCCTGAGTTTAGGGTGCATTTATGCTGCACGGCTATAGTGAACGAGTGTTCTTATAAATGCTCTTTTCATGATAATCATACAGTCTAAACAGTCTACTAATCATTCAATTAATGAGCAAAATATTTGTTCATCATGTGAAATGATTTTTTTGGTTGTATAAAAGATCATAGTTCTTGGCAGTGCATCTTCCTGTATAAAAAGGACTTGTGCTGCAGAGAACAATGTTTTGTGCACTTAGACTGCCAGTCTATTACTGACCAGTCAGTGCATATCCGAAGTAGTGTTGCTTACACAGAATAAATAGATTTTAGTTAAACTAACTTTTGGTAACAGACTTTTGCAGATATTGTTGCGCAGCGTGGGGCTAGAGCTGCGGGCAAGGCACTGGTCTTCTCCTGTGACTCCCATTTACATGAAAGAGTGGGTTCTGGCTGGGTGTTGGTGGTGTGAGGGCCTTGCATCCATGCAAGCCACCTGTGGTTGATGGTGTTGGCTGGCAAGGACCATTGGTATGAAAGTTCAATAAAGGAGACTTCCATTCAAACATAAGGTCTTTACTTAACGGTAACTTGCTAAGGGTTATGCACAAGAGGTAGCTGGTACAAAGTCTTATGGACGTTTCTTTCATAGAGAAAAATATTTTCACACACATCGTGTACTTCCACTCTAGTCTACTGCAGGGACAGTGAAGCACACAGTTTTGTCCTACTTCGTCACAGCCTAGCTTGTCGCCACAGTCCTGAACAGCAAGTCTCTCTACCTGCTCAATGGTTCCACATTCTGTTTCTTCCACTACTGGCACATTGGATCTACCTCTCGGGACCACCAACTACTCCGACAAACACAATCCGGTTTTAACTCTGTTATCTTTGGCGTCTTGCAATCTCAGGGTTTCTCGTGACACATCTTCTTATCCAAAGAACCCTTTAAGGTGGAAGGCCACTCTGTCTCATCTTCAGTCAGTTCTAGGTTTGCGTTACTCCCTTGTCCTTTAGTCTCCTTTGCTGTAGTTCACCCACAATGGCAGCACTGCTCACAGAAATTTCCTACTACTAGTTGAACTTGTCCCTAACTTGACTTTAAATAAGCTATTCCCAAACATTAACTCTATCCTTTCCCTAAGGTTCCTAACTAACTACAGTCACTTTCTATGCTACCTATCTGATGACCCAAGTCTTAAACTATTTCTTATCCTATACTATCCTACGTTCTCACATCCTGCATATTACATTACATAGGCAAACATCACATAACACAATATATGCAAAAAGGTGCAAGACATAGCACATATTATGTGATTGGTGTCTTCAAGGGTAGGAATGTGACAATCCACTTCACACCTGTTACATTAGCGCTATATTGCTAATAGTAGTCATAGACCCAGAATAAACTGCACGGTATAATCACTATTTCATGGGAGATGTTCATGTCTCTGAAAATATAGATCTAACTTTTAATTATTGTGCTGGTAGTAATGTAATTTTGCCATACTATCGATGAACCAGGCAGACCAGTATGAATAGAGATTAAGAAATAGGTGAAATAGGTGAGCTTGGAATTAGTAGTGCATTGAATTGCAGGATAACGGTTGATTCAAGATAATAATGCTATATTATTTTAGAGAGCATTCTAGGAAATCCTTGTAATAGCTCTTAAATGCTCAACTCACCGCATTCTTTGGTCATGCAAAGTCCTCTAAGACCCAGCACTAGACTTATCACAGTATATTAGCTTTGGTAGTTTTTCTTTAAGAGATGGAATTGTGAAATGGTGAGAAAGATGATTATCCCTCTCATAATTTTCCTAGAACCATTTTTGCATTGGAAGAATCAATGGCCTCCAACCTTTCTAACTACGTAATGACACCTTTCAGATTAAAGCTTCAGTGGTAATTAGTTAAGTGACGCAAGTTGAGCTCACAACACTCCTGAAAATTATCTTACATTTACAGTTTGGAAATCAAGAAGTACCTGTCCTCCATTCAGCTGTATGGGCAGCTCTTTGTTATGGATCTTGGTGTAAGGGCCGTGTAAAGGGTACCGGAGTGAAGTTTGTTGGATGCAGTGAAGAGCCAGAGGCAGAGAAGGGTTAACAGGATTTACTAAAACAGGCTATTGACGTACAAGGAATACTCCGCACAGGGAGATGAGATCAACAACGAAATGGCACAGGAACACTAAGCGCAATAACAGAATTTGAACAAAAACACAATATTTGGGGAAAAGGTGTACGAAAGAGGTAATGTATTGCTTACAGTTCTTGTTGGGGAGAGGCTGGAACATATCCCGCTGGCGTCGTAGATCATGGACAATGTCTCTGGCTCTGTTGCGGAGGAACAAAATGCTCTGTCTCCCGACAGTGCCGATGTATCCTGACTTGCTTGGCTTGAGTGCGTTGGAATGAAGAAACAGTCTCTTGTGTTGATTCATCTGGAATGGCGCAGGACATGAAAAGCATGCACGCTCGCAGGCCGCAGCAGTGTGTGAACCTCTGACATACGCACTATGAACAGAGCGAGTAAGATTGTCTTTCACTGGGAGCGAGAAGGACCCCACCAGTAAGGGAACATCCGGGGAAAGCTCAGTAAGGACTCAGTCAGTTGGTAAGTCAATCCGTAGGGAACTAGAGGATGAGGCATTTACAGTTGGATGAGTGGGGAGAGAGTCAACCTTCTCCTTGTTCTCCTGTCACCTTCCCACCAAATCTCCCACGTTCCTGCACTCAGCCCCTTTTATCTCCCCCACACCCCCTGCTGTCCAGTACAAAGGTCCTCCCCACTCAGAAGAATCGTCCCCCGGCAACAGTCGTGACAGTCGCAATAGTTCCAGCCCCAAAGTGTACAGGGAATCGCTAACTCTGTCCTGGCCCATCTTCTAACACCCCCCTCTTTTCACTCGCCGTTCCACGGGTGAGGCATCTTGAGAAACATTAGATCATTGCTTGTCTGTCTTAGCAATTTGTTACCAAATAAACTGATCCTGGTTGTAACGATTGGGGGGTTGTCCAGCCGTTGTGCGTTCGGAGCGGCGTAGATTGGAATGAACAGTGAAGTTTTCTCGCGTGACCACATCAGGCTGTCCTAGTGGAGGCAAAGTTGGGTCTGTACCTGCCGTAACATTTTCTTCCGTGGTCTCAGGGCCCTGACTAACAGGCGTATCCTCAGAATAATGCTCGGGACTTTCTTCCTCTTCATCTTCCTCTGTCATGGGAGGCATCACCTCAGGAATCTCAGGTGTTTCTTCCTCTTGTGTGGGGTCTTCTGAGAGGCATGGCCGGAGCATACTTCTGTGCACTACTCTAGTGGGAGCATTCTCTTCTTCTGGATAAATCTCATATACGGGTCCTTCTGTACTGACCCGACACTTCACTCTGTAGGGCCTACTTTCCCACTGGTTTTCCAGCTTGTCCCGTGGACGTTTTTCCTGCACCAACAATCGATCACCAACCTGAAGATCTGCCCCCGCAGAGGGAACTTCTCAAGGTGCTTCAACTCCCAGAGCCGAGTCTGTACTAGATGATGTAAGGTCTGCAAATGGTGGTGATGTTCTCAGACCCAGGTAGACCCACCCTGTCCATGGGTAGTCCTCCCCGGGTCCAGCTTTAGTTCCGTGACTTCTTTCCCTGTTCAGCCGAACAACAAGGAGTAGGGCATGTAACCGGTGGCTTGGTGGACTCAATTATTGTAGATCAACATGAGCTCAGACATGTACTCGGGTCACCGAGCCTTCCTGTCATCTTCCAGGGTCCTTAACATCTGGATTAGAGTACGGTTAAATCATTCGCAGGCCCCGTTTCACTGAGGGTGGTACAGTGTGATATGAGACCTGTCAAACTGATAGATCTGTTGTAGCTCATCCATTACTCTTCCCAAGAAACAGGCTACTTAATCAGAATGGATCCACTGCGGGCAATCATAGACCTGGATGAAATCTTTACAGATGGCATGTGCAGCAGACTCAGCCGTTTGATCCCGGGTCCCGGGTGGGCATTACAACCGCGAACTTAGTGAAATGATCTACCATCACTAGAAGGATAAAGACCGAAGTGAGCCCCTTTTTCATGAGCCTCAGCGGCCACTTTAGACAGCACCATCTCCGGAATCACCACCTGCCAGGAGGCTCCTAACTCTTTTTGCAGTTGGAGCTTCCGATATAACAGTCTGTTTCTCAACTGGAGGCAGATGGTTGCAGAAGTCGCCACTGCGACCGGGCCTGGGGGGAGTCAGGAGCCCGGCAAGTCAGACCATGATATCTCCCAACCATCCCAATTCTTGCGGGACCGTCCCGTTTTTGACCTCCCCCTGCGTCCCTGCCCGGGAATCTATTCTTCCTGCACTGCACTGAGCCGCCACGCCCCCCCATGCATCCCATCCTCGCCCTCCCAGTAAGACCCACCATAGCCCCCCACAGCCTGTGTGCATGAGGTGTGCGGAGCGGAGCCGCATTTACGAGGTGTACGGAGAGGAGCCGCGTGTGTATCAGGTGTACGGAGCGGAGCCGTGTGTGTACGAGGTGTACGGAGTGGAGATGTGCGTGTATTTTGGCATTGGGGACCCATTTGAAAGTTCGCACTGGGGCCCATAACTTTGTAGTTACGCCACTGTCGGGAGGCGCTCCCACTGCCGGAGTATCTTCAGTGCTTCTGGAGTCAGAGTACTCCTCTGTTTTTGACTGAGTAGTTTCTTCAGTGTCATCCATTGCCTAAACAGAGCAAGCTCACGGTCTTCCTGCTGCAACCGGACCCACTCATCCCGAGATATTCCCAACACTCCTTCATGGTGGAGGGTCTGTATCTAATCCAGCATAGCTGTACCATCCTAGCGGTCTTCCAGAACCGGGGGGGAATATCCTCCTCCTCCAGCATCTCATCTTTACTCTGTCCAGGTGTCGCATGTCTTACTCTGGATAAGGCGTCGGCATGGGTATTCTCCGCCCCCCTCGTGTAAGCGATTCTATATCGAAGCTTCACAATCCGGGCCATCCAGTGCTGTTCCAGGGCCCCTAACTTAGCATTCTCCAAATGCGCTAATGGATTATTATTGGTGCGCACCAACACCTCCGAGCCTGACAGGTATTCTGCGAATCTCTCTGTCATAGCCCACACCAACGCCAGCAATTCCAGCTTGAAGGAACTGTAGTTGTCTGGGTTGTGCTTGGAATTGTGAAGGGACCGACTAGCATAACAGTATAGCTGACAGAGAACCCTGGTAAAGAGTGAGTGTAAATACCCCTCCCAGATCCAGAAAGAGGCCACGTACACTTAACCCTGTGAGTGCAGGGCAAGAACACTGTCCAAACCATGACACTGTCATTGTGATCACCTGAATACAACTCTTAGCATTCTCCCCTGCTTGCACTGATCGCCTGCAGAGTAGGGGTGAATCATGAGAGCTGTCTTCAGCACTTGGTGCCGGGGAATAGTGCTTACTGTAGTGCTGATTCTCAGGCGCCAGTGCGTGTCACACGGATGACATCCATGTGTGCTCTGCAGCTCAGCTTTAGTGGGAACTGCAGTTGCTAGGGAAGACTAAGCAGTATGGGCAGGTCACTTACCATGTGTCAGCTTATTGCGTGGGCTGATGCCCTCAGGACTGGGGTGAATCAGTTGAGGGGATCCCCAAACGGAGTAAGCCTACACAGGGAGGATGCTGGAGAACCAAAAGGTACGGTCCATCCCAGAAGCAAGCTTAGTGACACAGAGAGAAGGACAGGGACAACTGATGCTGATGCTGGAATGAATATAGATATGCTGTGTACAAGGATCAGTAAAGTTGTTTATTTACAAGTTGATTTGGACTGTGGCTCATTTTGTGAAAAACCGGACCGAGGAAGCCTCCAGAAATGTAGGGCCCTGACGGAGCAGGTGAAGAAGCCACAGGTACGCAGAGCTATGGACATCATGTGCATGTGATGGGAGGTCAGGACGCACTGACGTAAATGATCTCAGCCACGACTACCGCCCTGTACTTCCCTCACAAATATGTGGAGATTGAGGGTCCTATAGTAGTCAACCCAATTGGACCACAATGTATGGACTGGCCGGTGGCTCTCCTGAACCAAGCATGATAGATGCATGTGTGGCGCCCTGCATAGTGAGGTGTCACAAATGTCTGTGAACTCTGATGGTGTAAGACGCCAGCTCTTCAGCCACTTTTACACAAAAAAGTGCTAAACTGCCAGACGACGTCAGGTAGGGATCAGAGGAGAGATGTCTAGATAAGATCCTTAGATGTCAGTGGTAAAAAGGGAGCTGAGGAACTTTCCTGTGAGCCTGAGGTGGCGTGGATGCCAAGGTCCAGGCTAATTTGAGAAGTTTTTATGCATGTATATTGCTATATGCAGTGGGAGTGAGGAGAGCTAATACACATTGTCGGAAAAGAGCCAGGTTCATTTCACCATGTTGGCTCAGTGTACAGAATAACTGTGGAGAGCTGTAATCATCATCAACTGCTCCTGTTGTGAGTTCATTTTCCCCTTCACCATTGAGGTCTGATGAACTCCCTCTTCTGGTGAAGGAAGGTAGTGAGGCTGATTACCAAGCACCTGGGTATGATGATGATGACTGGGTGATGGGAATTGCTGACTGGATATAAGGCAGCCGACACCCTTCTGCCTTGCTGGTGATCTCTCTGAGGGATTCTAGGAGACCAGTCTGATTCCTGCTCTTCAAAAGCTAAGTTTTCTGCACTGCTTTTTGCATTTGTGTATTGTTTTGTTTTGCCTTGTTTTTCTGAATTTCTCCCATTCCCTGCTGGGGTGAGTTGAATTCCTTTTTGCTCTGTCTTCAGAAAATACCTGAGTGCTGATATAGTCTTTTTGAAGCCTAGCGTCTTCAGGGCCTTTTTCCCTATCAGCCTGTTGGCCCTTGTTTTGATAGGGTTTTTGGCGGATTGCAGACAGCATCTTTCCTATCCTGTCCTATTTAGTTAGCTTGGGCCCCATCATTTGCTCAGCCTATCTTTCTATCTGTGTGAGTGTTTTTTCATCTTGCTTCACCGTCATTATATGTTGGGGGCTGCCTATTGCTTTGGGGTCTGCTCTGGGGCAGTTTAGATTTCCCTTTCTGTCTTTAGGCTATGTAGTTCTCCGGCTGTGATCGAGGGGTCTAGGGCACCATAGGAACCCCCCACGGCTACTGCTAGTTGTTGTTGATAGGTAGGGGTCTGCAATCCGATAGATGCCAACTTCTCTGGTTTTCTGGACTTAGCTAGTATTTCTGTTTTTGCCTCCTACGGTGACTCATTCATAACATGCTCCATTTAAAGCAAGTTTTTCTTCCTGTTACCACTAAGGTCTGGACATTGTTTATCAAGACAACTTGATCCGGCATCCCTTCCACAACTTTCCCCTTTTTATTCTGCTGAGTACAGCCTGCAGGCCAGCGAGGCCTCCATGACAGTTGGCCGCCGTTACATCCAGGCTCAGTGGAGGCAGACCCAGACACATGCAGCTGTCACGCACGGGTAGGATAGAGCCACTGTGCACTGCGGTCAAATTTATACAGCTGTCTTACTGCACATTTGGTCTAAAAGTAGCTGCTGATGGGCGACCACATTGTCCACATGAGTGTGGTCGCCAGAGGTGGCACCTACATCAATTATGGTATATTCTATATCCATGTCAAACATGTCAAAGTTTAAAAACTAAGTGACCACCTCTGCGGTGGATGATTATGATCCAGTTTTCCCAAATACTCACACAAACTCATTGAAGAAAAAATGGGATTGATTTATCAAAGTATTTTTATGTAAGTTTCAAAAACACTAAAAATTCGCAAAATTTTTATGCATCCTAGAGTTGCGCAAAAATCTTGTGACTTTTTTCGCTAGTTTTGGGCAGCTCTGACTAAATTAACTGGGCGTGGGAAGAGTCAGGGCTATGTGTGGGCTCATACTGTATATAAGAGGCTATGTGAAGGCTCATACTGTATATAGGAGGCTAGATGGGGGCTCAAACTGTATATAGGAGGCTAGGTGTGGCTCATACTGTATATAGGAGGCTATGTGAGGACTCATACTGTATATAGTAGGCTATGTGAGGGCTCATACTGTATTTAGAAGGCTATGTAAGGGCTTGTACTGTATATAGTAGGCTATGTTGGGGATTGTAGTGTATATAGGAGGCTATGTAGGGGCTTGTAGTGTATATAGGGGGCTATGTGGGGGCTCATAGTGGCTTGCTCCTCTCAATGAATTTAGAGCACCTTGTTTCTCCACGCTCTCTAAGACTGGCGTAAAAAACATCAGCCAAAATGATTTGAGGCCAATGAGATTTCACCATTCCCTTTTCAATGTTCAGTATAAAAATGTTAATTGCAAGCTCCTACTGCAATATTTTCTAGTGAAATTTCAGAGACTGGAAGCAAATCACATGTAGAAACTTTTCAATTCAGGTTATATATTGAGATAGAAGATAATTGCATAACACATCATTTCTCCATCCTTTCCGTAACTCTTGAGGCAGAGGATAAGCAACTTTTTATCTTTGACAGCTGTTCTCTGGTTATATGCAGTGTATATAGGTTTTGTATATGCCACTTATTTCCATTACCCATAGTGTCACGCTGACCCTTTATCTGCAGCATTCATTCCCATCTGGTAAACATTATAATTTGTGAGGTCGGCATGTGGTCTGTTATAAAGTAACTGCATGCAACCTTATAAATGAAGCTTTAAAGGGAATATGTCAGCCCAAATTGACATTTATAATAATGTACCAATATACGGTAGCTCTAGAAGTACATAACTATATTAATAATGCAGACACAGCCAAATGTTTCAGCCACAAATAATGTACAAAAAACAATTTCAATAAAATCAAAAACAGGAGTCATAATGCTATTTAAAAAAATACCATTTTATTCACAATTAAAAACACAAATAAAGTGCAAAGGGTAGTATATCAAATAGGAAAAACTTATTTGCAAAGGCATCAACATTTGTACTAAATTCTAGTATAATATCATGAGTGGCATAACTAGAGTCTATTGGGCCCTGGCACAAAATTTGGACCTAAACTTTTTTCCCCGCATCACCTTGCATCCCACGATGGCATTGACCTCAAACTTGTCTGAAGACAAGTCTGATGTCCCAGCAGATGACTCGGAGAACCGGGACAAGTGAACAGGCTTAAGGAGGGACACGTGGAATGTATCAGAGATAGCCAAGTGTGGTGGAAGGGCCAAAGGTAGACCACAGAGCTGATCTGCTCGAGGACCTTGAAGGGGCCAATGTAGCGCGGTGCGAACTTAGCAGACTCTACCCACAGCCTGATGTTTCGGGCGGAGAGCCACACCAAGTCGCCAGGGGCAAAAGTCGGAGCAGGGCGCTGGTGTGCATCAGCGGAGGTCCTCATTCTCTCCTTGGAAGCCCGGATAGCATCCTGGGTGCGATCCCAAATGTTGCGTGCCTCCACCGCCCAGTCTGCCACCCTGGAGTCGATGGATGACACAGGCATGGGCACAGGAACGCGTGGATGCTGGCTGTAATTTAGGAGGAATGGTGTCTGACCCGTGGAGTCGGCCACAGCATTGTTCAAAGCGAACTCTGCCCACGGCAGCAAGGATGCCCAGTCGTTGTGCCTGGCCGAGACAAAATATCGAAGATATGTGATCAGGATCTGGTTGGCTCTCTCTACCAACCCGTTCGTCTCGGGATGATAGGCGGAGGAGAGATTAAGCTCAATGCTGAGCAGGGAACAAAGCTCTCTCCAAAACCAGGACGCAAACTGAGGACCCCGGTCACTGACAATCTTTTCCGGCATGCCATGCAGGCTGAAAACGTGCTTAATGAACAACACTGCCAGGCCCGCGCAGAAGGTAACCGGGAGAGAGGTACCAGGTGCACCATCTTAGAAAAATGGTCGGTGACAATCCAAATGACCGTGCTGCCACTGGACTTGGTAGCCCCACCACAAAGTCCATACCGACCATCTCCCAGGGCCTGTCCGCTACTGGCAGAGGAAAAAGAAGCCCAGCGGGCCGCTGCCGAGAGGACCTATTCTGGGTGCAAGACACGCACTCCTGAATATAGTCCCTGACGTCCCGGGCCATATGCGGCCACCAGTACATCCTCGCCAGAAGCTCAGAGGTCCATTTTATCCCAAAATGTCCACCCACCCTGGACGAATGAGCCCAAGAGAGGACCTCTGTTCGCAGATGGGCATGGACAAATGTCTTGCCCGGAGGTACTGACTCAAGGGCAACCGGAGCCACAGTCCTCAGGCTCTCGGATGGGACGATCAACCGAGGCTCCTCCTCTTCCTCCGATGACACCATGAAGCGGGAGAGAGCATCGGCCCGGACGTTCTTCTCCCCAGAGAGAAAATGGAGGGTGAAGTGCAACCGGGAAAAGAACAAAGACCATCTGGCCTGGCGAGAATTTAGCCACTGGGCTGTTTGTAAATACACCAAGTTTTTGTGGTTGGTGAACACCTGGAAAGGATGGCGAGCCCCCTCCAGGAGGTGTCTCCACTACGAGAAGGCCAACTTCATTGCTAGCAACTCCCTGTCCCCGATGGAATAATTCCTCTCCGCCGGTGTGAAGGTCTTGGAGAAAAAGAAGCATGGGTGCTTCCGACCTTGCGTGTCCTTCTGAAACAGGACCGCTCCAGCACCGATGGAAGAGGCATCCACTTCCAGAATGAAGGGCTTACCTACATCGGGGCAATGTAGAATGGGTGCGCTAGCGAAATGGGACTTAATGGAGGAGAAGGCCTTGGAGACCAGTTCCGACCACAACTTGGGATTTGCACCCTTCTTGGTGAGGGCTACCAAGTGTGCTACCAAAGTCGAGAAGTGGGGGATGAATTGGCGATAGTAATTTATGAACCCCATAAAGCGCTGCACCGCTTTGAGAGAATGAGGTTCCTGCCAATCCATCACCACCTGTAGCTTGGCAGTATCCATGGCCAATCCCCGGGCGGAGATGATATAGCCCAGGAAAGGCAAGGACTCCTGCTCAAACACACACTTTTCCAACTTGGCATAGAGGGAGTTTGCCCGCAGGCGATCGAAAACTTTGCAAACATCTCTCCAGTGGGAGTCAATATCTGGTGAGTAGATGAGAATATCATCCAGATAGACTACAACCGAGGTGATAAGCATATTGTTCACAAAGTCTTGGAAGACGGACAGAGCATTACAGAGGCCGAAGGGCATCACCAGGTATTCATAGTGCCAATTCCTGGTGTTAAATGGCGTCTTCCATTCGTCCCCATCACGGATGCGAATCAGGTTGTAAGCCCCCCACAGATCAAGTTGGGAAAACACCCTCGCTCCCCGTAGCCTATCAAACAGCTCTGATATCGGGGCAGAGGATACTTATTCTTAACGGTGATGGCGTTAAGACCCCTGTAATCAATGCAAGGATGTAGTTCCCCACTCTTCTTCTGGACGAAGAAGAATCCCGCCACCCGCTGGTGACACTGACTTCCTAATTAATCCTCTTGCCAGATTCTCCCTGATGTAATGAGACATGGCCTCTGTCTCCGGGAGAGATGGGGGATAGACTCGACCCCGGGGAGGCTCAGCACCAGGCTAGAGGTCAATAGGACAGTCATAGGGGCGATGCGGTGGAAGGGTCTCCGCCGCCTTTTTGGAGAACACATCCGCATACTGTCGATAGTGTTTGGGGAGCGAGGAGAGATCAGCGGGAACCTTGGTGGAGGCAACCTGAATGCACTCCCTCAGACATCTACCCTCACATGATTTACTCCACCCAATAATCCTCCCTGAGGACCACTCTATATGGGGGGAGTGGTACCGCAATCAGGGGACCCTTTGAAGTACCTGGTCAATACCTTCAGGCATGACGAGAAGGGATATCATCTCCTGATGAGATGGAGCCAGTGAGAGTTACAAGGGGGCGGTCTGGTGGGTTATTTGTGAGGGTAGAGTGGCGCCGTTCACCACTCTGACGGTGACTGGTGTAGACATCATAACCAGGGGTATAGCGTGCAGGCTGACGACATAAAATTGCCCTCTGCCCCGGAATCCACGCAAACCTCCACTGCCAGAGTGGATGAATCAAACTCAAGTGTCCCCTTAAAGGACAGCTTGGAGGAAAACGCCGCTGATTCTAGTGAGCCGCCTCCTACGGCCACTAGGCGCGAGCGTTCTCCCAGCTGCTGTGGGCACCAGTTGGTAAGGTGACCGGACTGCCGGCAAGCATGACAGCTCACTGGAGCTCGAGCGGACCGGGGCCTGGATCCCTCACGGGAAGCCCCCTGACGCTTGGACGCCCGATTGGAAGATTCCAGACGTTTAGCAAAACTAGATGCCAACCTAAACCTCTGCCTACACCGGGCCCGCTCCAACCTTTGCTCGGCGAAGTGAAGATCAATACGGGTGGAGACAGTGATAAGCTCCTCCAGTGTAGTGGGAATCTCCCTGGTGGCCAGAGCGTCGTTCACATGGCCAGCCAAACCTCTCCAGAATGCCGGAATGAGGACCTTATCTGGCCACTCTAACTCTGAGGCCAGCGTCCGGAACTGGATGGCAAAGTAGCTGACCATGGACGAGCCCTGTTATAATGCCAGCAGCCGGAGCGCGGTGTCATGGGTGACTCGTGGTCCCAGGAAGGCATGCTCCAGAGTGTCCAGGAACCGAGAGGCACGCTGCACCACATGATCACCACGCTCCCACAGCGGTGTGGCCCACTCCAAAGCCCTGCCCGACAAGAGGGAAATAATAAATCCCACTTTGCCCCGTTTGGAGGGGAATCGTACTGCCAGCAGCTCCAGCTGTATCGAGCACTGGCTCAAGAAACCCCTACAAGAGGCACTATCACCCGAGAACTTCTCGGGCAGTGGGAGGCGGGACAAAGTTGGGGCAGGGATGGCAGTGGTTACACGGTAGACAGCCTCTGTGGCTGCCTGAACAGCAACCGCAGTAACATCCGCAGCTGAGGCTGGATGCTCGAGAGCCGCCAACCTGTCCTGCAGCTGCCGGATGTACTGCAGCAGTCGTCGTTCGTCCGCCATTACTAGCCAGACCCTGGCGCTAGGATTATGTTAGGGCTGGCGGAACGCACCGAATTCTAAAATAATAGTAGGTGCGTTCGCAGCCCGGGGTCCACCGTGCAGAGGTGGTACACTGCTGCTAGGTAATGGCGGAAGAATAGAGCGGCGTAAAAACAGTCACACGTGGGTTACGTCACCCAATGTGAACAGATGCGAACTCTGTTAATGCACAGAGTCGCACAACCGCTGAATATTGATGCCGGAACCTGTTTAGCTCACAGAGCCTGGCCAAAATAGCGCACAGTGTATGGCCACAGAACTCTACCCCAAGGACACGGGGTTAGAGTCCTTCTAGGCCCACTGAACACGTGTCGTCGCTGCCGCGAGCGCTGCTATAGATGCTGGCTATGAAGTGGAGCACGTGCACTGAGGCGTGCCGAGTCCATGGTGAGGACTGATGCCTGACTCAACCTCTGTCCTACCTACACCTAAGCCTGTGCACTAGCAGGCTAGGCTGCACAACACAAGCGTACCAAGGGTAGGGGTTTCTTAATGAGTCATTCACCAGAGACATTCATATGTGCATACATCACTCACTCCACATAGTCTGTAAATAGTTTATCCTAGCGCATGGGCGAGCGGCCATGCGAACCTTTTATAGCCACGGGCGTCCGGGACCTTCCTGGCTTCTCGGATGGGCCAATCCGAACACAAGCAGGACCTGAGCACGTGACCCTCGATCTCCAATGGGAGATCACTCCACGGGCATGCTCAGTGGCCCGACATGAGGACTTAGTCCCTGGAGTATCTCGCTGCTGAGCAGCATGCATTGTCATAGCTGTGCCAGTGGTGGCAGCAGCAAGCAAACCCACGGATTTGGCCTGGGCAGAGCACCGGGACCGACGAATCTGCTGAGCAGGCTCCACTGCAGCTGAAGAAGAATGAGAGACCACTGGGTGCAAGGCTCTGGACTCCTGCTGTGCAGTGGCAGGAACCTGACGCCTAACAATGATGTCCCTCACCTTGTCCCCTTTCTGTAATAATGTCCACCATTCTGTCCCTTTTCTGTAGTAATGTCCCCCATCCTGGCCCTTCCTGTAATAGTATCCCATAATAATATCCCCCCATCCTGGTATAATGAACCCCATGCTGGAATAGTGATCTCCATCCTGACCATATTCTGGTACAGTATAATGACCGCAATGCTGTTATAATGAACCCCACCATGGGACCCATTCTGGATAATGACCCCAGTCCTGGTGTAATGACCCTCACCCTGGTCTGATATTCTGGTTATCTTTTCCAACAGATAAAAAAATAAATGTTTCTTCTTAGCTTCATCTGCTCCCTTTGAATTGCGGCGTCTTCTTCTATAGCCATCAGCTGTCTTCATTGTGCCGGCACGGGCAGCACATGACATCACTGCCCTACTCCAGCCTTGATTGGCACACTGACGACCTTTGTTTTCAAAGCAGTGTGTACAGCGGCCCAGGGAGCCGGTGGGTCACTGCACTGCAAAACACTTTAGCTAAATGTCTGTCCTCAGATACACATCCAGTTGAAATAGGCTCCTGCATGGGCCCAGTTGCAAGCACGTACTCTGTGACCGCGATCATTACGCCTCTGAATATCATCAAGGACCACATAGCGTAGTAATAATACACATATGCTATATTATTATATAGGTAACAGTTGTATCATATACCATATAAAAATCAGTTCCATGCAAATAAAACACTAGTCCCACCAAAAAATAGTGGGTAGGGCTTTACACATTATGTGACCGTTGATATCGATTGCCACTGATCCCGAAATAGATTTACGCTATAAAAGTCAAATTAATATATGCTGAATGTTTTTTTCGTTATTTTTCTTTATTTTCAAACAAATTGCTGTTTACCTGCAGATATACAGTAGTGTATAAATGAAGCTTTATTCTGCCTGGGGCCACTCGCTTCCAGTCGTCATGCGGTACAGGGAGCAGTTGCAGTCACCAATCACTATTATATGAGCCCAGCTGTAAACTCTCCTCTGTTCTGCGATTGACAGGCAGCTCTGCATACACAATCTGCAGAGCGAGCTGTTAATTTACGTGCTGGAGAGTGGCTGCAACGTGCTCACAGAATAATGATTGGTGACTGTAACCGCTCTCTGTTCTGTCCTGATGACTGGAAGTGAGCGGCTGCAGGGAGAAAAAAAGCTTAATTTTCCCCCTGAAGCCGCTGCTCCAGTAAGGTAGTCAGGCAGTATTAAAACATTATTTACCTGCAGATTAACCCTAATTTTTCAGGTAAATAGCGTTTATGGACATGATAGGTTCCCTTGAAGTTGATCCATCTGTATGTGGATGATAAATGAATCATCACTGTTAACATTTATAGACTGCATTATTGTCGACACAGACCTATGAGATTGAAATTTTCCGTTTATCATTTATTTATTACTAGATTGCATCCTCTTTCAATGATTTTCTCCAAACTGAATGCAATTTTCTGGATCAGCAGGCGGGAGAACCTTAGCCTCTGACTTGTACTGATACCGGGGTCACAAGAATTTCAGTTAGCGGGGCCGATGGGTACAGTTAAGGTTAAATACTTAGTTATGAAATATTGATTGCACTTTTTGCATTATAACCATAATATTTTGTGAATGTATAACTTTACCTTCCCATCAAGTTTGAGCACTGAAAACAATATATTTTATTCACAAGCCTGTCAACTCTCCAGTGATGATCACATGACAGGTAAGTTGAAAATGTGAGATTTGTCTCACTCTGAATCACTGCAGTATTTTAGAGAAAACATACTTTTAAAAACCATATGGAGATCAGGCTGTCCTGGTGACTAGTCCAAGAGTCTAGACAATTCTTGTTGTCTTCTCCCTGCTTTGCTCCACTTGAGTCACAGGTCTCTCCCTACATGCGTGACGTGAGACTATGCTAGACCATTCAAGTCACGTCATGTACTGTGGTACGTGTTAGATTTCAGATTGCAACACAACTCCATCAATCATTCAATGTTGTACTGTAACCCTACTATAGTGGTCTTGCGGCCCTAGCTTAATATACAATTTAACCTTGATTACCTTTTTTTTTTACTGTTCCAATGCATTTGAAGGGAATATTTATCAAGAATGTCTAGGTACATTTGTTCATTCCTTCAATAATATGAAGTTTGCCAGTGCCGTATATTGAAAAACAACCCCAGATCATGATATTCCCACCTTCAAATTCTACTGTTGGTATGGTGTTTTGAGGTGATATGCAGTACCTTTTGGCCTCCAAATAAGGTGTTTATTATGGCATCCAAAAAGTTTAATTTTGATCTCATCTGACCAAACTATATTCTCCCAATATTTCACAGGTTTGTTTAAATGTTGTTGAACAAACTTTAAACATGCTTGAACATACTTTTTGTTCAGCAATTGAGTCTTGCGTGGTGAGTGTGCATACAGGCCATGGCGCTTGAGTGCATGACTGATTGCTTTCATTGAAACAATTGTATCTGCTGATTCCAGGTCTTTTGTAGCTCTCCACTGAATGTGGAGCTTAGCTCTTGGACAACTCTTCTGATAATTCTTTTCACTCCACTGTCTGAAATCTTGCAGGAAGCATCTGGTCGTGGCCTATTTATGATGAAATTATGTCCTTTCCATTTTTGAATTATGGCCTCAACAGTGCTCACTGGAACGTTCAGTAGTTTTGACATTTTTCTGTAACCAATGGCATCAATATGTTTTGCGACAATAAGGTTGCATGGCTCTTGAGACAGCTCACTGGTTTTACCCATCATGAGATGTTTCTTGTGTTGCACCTTGGTAATGAGACACCTTTTTATAGGCCATCAGTTGAGCCAACTGATTTTGTTTCACTAAGTGGCAGAACTGCTTTCTAGTTACTAATAGATTTCAGCTGGTGTCATAACTTTCCATGGTTTTCTGTACCTCTCTTTCTTCATGTGTCCAATACTTTTTCCTTGTATCACTTCTCATTATTACACATAACTTAATTTATGGACATTTACAATTTGATTTTTTTACCTGTTTGGATTGGATGGGTTGCTACTGACATCTGGTGAGAATTTCATGCCAATAGAACTTTCAGAAATATATTTTCTATGAAAATTGGTGATGTATTAAATACTTATTTCATCCGCAATACCTGCTTAAAATGATATAACTTATATCTGAGGAATCTCATGAATGACTTGTCTGGTTGTCTGGTTCTATTGACTTTTAAGCAAAGCTCTTTTATAGCACAGCAGCACTTCCTTTTTTCAGATAGGCTACTTTTTCACTTTACCCTCCTAATCTAGGGCTACATGGCACCATAAGATTGAATTACATGTCGTGCAACCAAAAATCGCTATATGCAGCTCTAAAATTGTCACGCAACAGCAAATCACAGACAAGTTGCACAAATGTTTTAGTGGCGCTCCTTGTCTTTTTGTTGCATGACACATCGCCATGTCCCCAGCCTTACTGGCAACATTTACGCTTGCTCTCAAACTTAGTAAAATTTGAGTTTTTCATTGGATTCCAAATTACACTCTACTTTCTAAATATTGTTGCAAGATGAGAGGCATTTTCAGATGCAGGTTAACAGCATTTCACCATAGAACAATAGTTAGACCAGTTTCATGTCCAAGCCCAATTGCAGGTGTAAAGATTTTGAATGACAAATCTGTCTGAAACTGACACTTTGGGTTCTTAGACCAACGGTACGGTGCACAAATGTGCCAGTAAAAATCGTCTGTCACTACAAATCTCCTTACCCGGTGGTTTTGGTGCTGTGGGGTGCATTAGGATGTTTGTGAATATGTAGCTGCCTGCAGTGTGTGTGCAGGTTTTAAGACTCCTCATACTCATCCGTTTGGGCTCTCCAACCAATGGCGATTCCTAGTAGACCTTGGACTCATTTGTCAGTAGATTTCATTACTGATTAACCTGTATCTGCAGGTAATGCAATTATCTTAGTAGTAGTGGACAGGTTCAGCAAGATGTCTCATTTCATTGCGCAACTTTTCTTCAAATAAATTATAAAATTACATGGTATTCCTATCGATAATGTTTCTGACCGGGGGGTGCAATTTATTTCCAAAGTTTGGAAAGCGTTTTGCATTTCGGTTCGGGATCCAACTGTCGTTTTACTCAGCCTTTCATCCACAGTCTAATGGGCAAACTGAATGCCTTAATCAGAACCTTGAGACTTATCTTAAGTGTTTTGTGTCTGACAATGAGGAAGACTGGGTTACTTACCTCTAAGCTGAATTCACAGTGAACAACTGTTGTCATGAGTCTACTGGTAAGTCCCTGTTCTTCGGGGCCTGTGGGTTTCATCTTCAGTTCAGCTCTTTTAATAGGAATCATTGGGAATACTTGAAGAGGAACTGTTTTCATCATTTATTACGTCTGTGTGGCAAGGGGTTCTTAATAATTTGAAGAAGATGGGGTTCAAATATAAGAGTGTGGCTGATTGGAATGATTTAATGGGTCCAGACCTGTGTGTTGGTGATTTTGTGTGGTTGTCCTCGAGGAAAATTAAGTTAAAGGTCGCCTCTTGGAAACTGGGTCCCAGGTTCATCAGTCCTTATAATCCTGTAGCATTCCGACTTGCTTTGTCACCTAATGTCACCTAGAGTCATAATGAGTTTCTCCAGTCTCTGCTGAAAAAATATGTTGCATCCTCTGAACCATCACCACCACATCAATCTCCGGACACTGTTGATGGGACTTTGAAGTTTCAGATAACCAAGATTGTGGATGCACCCTTGTTTCATCTGTCTCTTCATTATTTGGTACGCTGGAAGGGTTACAGTAATGTAAATAGAATGTGGAAACCAGCATCTGCTGTCCATGCAGTAAGGTTAATATGGTCCTTTCACGTGACACACCCTGTTAACCCCGGCTCTGAGGTTCTGGATGTCGCTCTTAGAAGCGGGGGTATAGTCATGGGTTTACCATGACAAGGAGGGGCCAGAAGATCGCAGTGTCTGATTTCATGTACTCCTGCAGTGATTAGAAGCACTTCTCCTTCATATAATATGGTGCAGGTTTCTGTTAGCAGTGCAGGGTTTAAACTGTTCAGGTTAGAGTCTCTGAAGCAGTCCTGCTTGGATGATCTCAGCTGTTCAGTATTGACCACTCCTCTTTCCTATATATACTTGCCTCTGGCAATCTGGATTGCCGGTGTTAGTCTTGAACTGCCTGGTGTGGAGTGGAGAAGTCAGTTTTTGATAGAGGCGGCTTTTGGCGTGTTGATCTGTGACTGTTGCTTGGTGTTGCAGCTATGTGCAAATCCTCATTCTCTCCTATTTGGCTTACCTACCTTTTCTCACAGGTGTTCCTCTCTGTTATCTGTGAGTGCATATATGTATGTTTGATATTTCATTTATCCCTGTACATCCTCCATTGTTATTCTGGTTTGTTTATATACATACACTAATACTCCCCACTTCCCTGGGTGGGGGAGGAGGACAGATATAGGGCTAATTCAGGAGTTCAGTACAGTATGTTGCCCTGGCCTCTTCACCATCAGCAGTAATCCAGGGAGCAGGGATAACAAGGGCACCCCTAGCATTAGGGACAGGGAAGGATTACCTAACCCTGGGTATTCCGAAAACAGATTTCTGTTAGTATGAGATCTGATTAGGCTAGGTGAAAGGCTCTGGACTGGAGTCTAAGGGGTAACATTTCTTCTTATGGAGAGTGAAAAGACAAGCCTGACATGTCAGACTGGGAGACTTATAAGCCATGAATTCTCCTCTGGGAAATGATATATGCAAATTGCATCTTCAGAGAGAAAGATAAGTTGAACTCTAGAGTCACCTATTGGAAGCAGTGATCCTAAAAGTCAATATCGACCTTTTAACGAGCCTTGCAATATGACTTAAGATAAAAGCCAAATCAGAATCGAAATTTACAGACACAGTGTTTTGGGGTATTGCCCCTCATCAGTGTAAAGTATGAGATCTGATTTGGCTATGTGAGAGCCTCTTGACTGGGCACTAGAGTTCTAGTCATCCATAAATTTGTATTGGCCCTTTTCATCTGTGCTGCTGGTAAAAAATGGATGTGTCTCTGTGTGTTTTGCACAGATGCCCGGTCCATGAAAAACATGGACATGTGAACAGCAGCATAGATAACAATGCATATATGTTGCATTCGCGAAAAAACGGAAACAACATGTACATGCAACACGGACGTCTGAATGATAACTTATCTCTTTTCTTTATCCCTTTTTAACTGTAACTTTTATGCTAAATATTTTTCTATTTTATTCAAATCACCTGTGAAGACCAGATCTTTGCTAGGAGCACACATTCTCAATATCACTTGCATGCCACGCTATAGATTTCCTGTGGAATTACTTAAATGTAAAAAGATGCAGCGGTTTTATATTGCACATATATTCATATATTATAGTACATTACATTTTCTCATTGCCTCCCAGTAATTAGAATTTCAACAAGGTTTTGTCTGAGACTGTAGCAAATCATGAAATAGCTTGTTAATGCTTGAAATTTGGGTTATGAAATTGATGATGATCATATTACAAGTAATAAAACAAACATGTGCACACGGACAAGAGGCAAGTGGGGCAGCAATTCACTAACATGCCAAAAATTAAAAATCAACATATTAAATCTTAAAAAAGCCTCAATGTTTAATTATATTGCTAGTCCTTCAGGGAAGGCAATTTGGAATAGTAATTGTCAATTTGTCCTCTATAACCAAGGGCAGATTAAGTATTAACTCAGTTGCGGCTCAGGTTTATTTTTTACATTTTCTTTATTAGGGCTAGATATTAATAGGATGAATGCAGACGGCGGTGATGATGCTACTGTTCTAAGGTGCCATTATTGTTTCTAGATGGTCCTCTCAGTGCAAGATAATCCTGAGACTAATAGTGACAGAGATTGAAAATGGCTTATGTGCTTGACGCCTAAAAAGTCAATGTGAGAAAATGGACATTATCCCGATGCATTCAAATCCAGTTGGATAAAAGCCCAGACAGACTTAAACTAAATAAACAAGCACACTATTACTTTTATGGCAAACTTGCAGTTCTGAGAATGTATAATTGATACAAAAAAATTGCAACGCCTTTTGTGTCTGCTGACTGTCCTTTATCAAGGGCAAAACTATTAAAAAGGAAAAGAAAAATGAAGTGTTTGCATTTTAGTTTTTGGCATTTTGGAAAAAAACATAAATAAATACAAATAAATAAATGCAGAAAAATAAAAAAAAATAAAAGGTGAAAAAGGCTGGGTAAATGACACCAGCACCACCCCACAGCTTCTATCATCACCCTCAAATGAATTGTCATCAGGGAGTGAGGATAGAAATGGGGTGAGTGACGGCAGCTCCACCCAAAGCTTCTATCACCATCCTCAAATGGATGGTCATCAGGGATTGGTGAAGAAAATCAGGGTGAGACAGCAGATCCACCCCACAGCCCTCAAATTAATCATCAGGGAGCTGTGATAGAAGCAGGGTGAGTGATGACAATGTCACCCAACAGCTTCTGTCACCGCCCTCAGGGAGCGGTGATAGAAGCATGGTTAGTGACAATAGATCTGCTCCATAATTTCTATCACTGCTTTCAAAGGAATCATCTTGAGGAGCAGTGATAGAATTAGGGTGATTTACACCAGCGTCACACCGTGATTATAATTCGTTAGAGGGCAGTGATAGAAGCAGTAGAGTGCTGCTGTCACTCATCCTACTTTTTTCATTGACCTTGATGATCTATTGTTTCACAGTAAGAGTGCTGGTTCCTCAGTCACTTCCCTAACACCTTCTATTAGCACCATGGATTCAGGAGATGTTCAGAGGACGGCAATGAATAAAATTGTGGTAAATCACAGTATCACCACCACCAGATGTCATCCTGTTAAAGGTGATAGATGCAAAAGGAACTGCATCCCCATCCTCATGATGATGTCTTGTTCAAGTCTCCTCCCAAAAGAAACATAGTGAACTAAAAAAAACACATTTAGGAAATAGCTAGATATGGGGCAGTGTAGGGTGTGTTCTAATAATATAAATAACAAAATGACTTAGGGTGTAAATGTAGGTATTTATAAAAGGATATTTTAGGTATTGCACCACGCCTTTAAAACATAGATATGCTGTGACGACTCCTGGAGTGGACCCTCTGGGTCGTGGCACCAACCCTCCCAGGGCGAGCTGACCTAGTGAAGACCACTCCCTATACAGGGAGTGTCAGAGGCAAGCCCAAGGGGGTGAGGTACCACGATTGCTGGCACCAGGCGGCCGGCTCACAGGAGACACGAGTGTGTCTGCAGGAACGTGTAAAGCGTGGGCACGGGAACACGTGGTATACAGGACAGTACTGGGTGTACTCGGGAACACAAGGCGTGTACACGAGAGCACGTATGGCGTGCAGCGACTTAGTACGCACAGGTGTGAGCAAAGCAGGATGCGTGCAAAGGAGTAGGTCAGAGCACTGAGTCAGGCAGCAGGTGTGCCAGGAGGTGTAACAGAGTACAGGAGCAGGGTGTGTGCCAGAGGGCACAACTGAGCATAAGACAGAGTACAGGATTGGAACGTGTGCCAGGAGGCACCACTGAGTAAGAGACAGAGTACGGAATCAGGGCGTGTGCCAGGAGGCACAACTGAGTATAAGACAGAGCACAGGATCAGAGTGTGTGCCAGGAGGCACAACTGAGCATAAGACAGAGCACATGATTAGAGTGTGTGCCAGGAGGCACAACTGAGTATAAGGCGGAGCACAGGATCAGAGTATGTGCCAGGAGGCACAGCTGAGCGTAAGACAGAGCACAGGATCTGAGTGTGTGCCAGGAGGCACAACTGATTATAAGACCGAACACAGGATCAGAGTAAGACAGAGCACAGGATCAGAGTGTGTGCCAGGAGGCACAACTGAGTATGAGACAGAGTACAGGGTCAGAGCGTGTGCCAAGAGGCACAACAGAGTGCAAGGCAGAGGACCCGAATACAACGCACAGCCAGGCAGGGACACAGAAGACCAAGCCAGGAAGCACAACAATAACCAGGCACCTCCCCTAGGAAGAGGTAGCCTAATATAGAACATGATCGCTAGGGCGTCCGGGTCAAGTCCTCCAGTACTATAGAGAGGATGGACCTGGAGGCCGAACTGAGAGGAGCGCATAAGCACACACATAACATGGACGAGACAGGAACCTAGGTGCGAGAGGTGCGCATGCGCACCCGGCGGGACCACTGAAGCGACCACGGCTCCGGAAGAGATGACGTCGGAACCAAGGTCCCGCCCCCAGGTGAGCGCGGCGTGACATATGCATTGTAAAGATTAGAGATGGAAGAATTAATTTGCAGGACTCCGGTCCATTGGCCAGGTCATTAATCTCTGACTGTGAATCTCCTTATCTTATATTCTAGGTTCTTTTTTTAGCTAAGCTGAAGCAATGTGTGCATCATGCTACAATAATTACATGGCATCAGACTAGCTAATTAAAAGAAGAGCTGGAAATGCTGGGAGGTAAAGAGCTTTGTAGGTTCCTGCCACAGATTACTGGCCTGGTCGATGGACAAGAGTCCTGCAAATTGATTTTCTCATCTCTAACGAAGATGATCTGGCATGAACAATTATTTCCTTCCAGTGTGACCAGTTTTTGACGTAGAGCTGACACTTTGTCTTCAGCAATTATTGCTTGAAAATTTTGTTCCCATTTTCAAAAATTAAGCATTGTTCATTTTAGTCATTAGGTCAACCACAATATAAACTAAGAAGCTTGTAACCCTTTTATCCCGTCCCACCTGACAGGATTTGTGTCTCTACCTTTAAATCCGTTGTTGATCGGCAATATGATGAGGCATAGTGTTAGACTGTTGGTTTGCTTTTTAGGAGAAGACCAATAAAAAGGTTCATTGAGATGTGTAAGGACAAAGTGATGGAATAACCACTCAGAATGTCCAAGGAGCCTTCGGAGTGTGTTGCGCGGCAGGCGCATGTGCAGACACGATGTAACAAGCAGGTGGGCTAGAGGTAGAGACTGCTGGGCCACCATGAGATAAGACAGGGGCTTGTATGATCACTTAGTGTGCCAATCATGAGCCTGATTGTATAGCAAGCAAAAAAAGAATGTCCTTAGATTTCTTGAGAGCCCATTTGTTCAAGTTTAGAAAGGTGAGTGAACTTTTGGGTCAAATACGTCCAAATAAAGTATTATTCCCTCCAAAGTGCCATGTACTGCAAAAAAATGTTTGCAGAACATGTTAAACTGTTCTCAAAAGAGATGGTATCCAACCCTTCCCAAATGTGTTTTGCACTCTGTGGATTGGGAACTGTAGTTTTGTGTTGCGGAAAATACTATGCAACATGCATGATGCGAGGCTTGTAGACAAGTGTCTGATGGCTGTGCCACCTGGGGAAAAGTAGAGAAATTCCCATTACAAGTGACAGATACAACCTCATGAACGTTATATAGATTGGAAAAACTGTAGTAGAGGTCTCAAAGATCAAAAGCAGCACAGTAGCTTGATCAATGAGCCAACCAACAAACTCGACTTGACTTGTTGAGGCCTCCTGTGGAGCAGGAGATAACCATCTCAGGTTAAGGACCACTCTGAAATGTTCTAGTATTGATTTTATATAGTGTAGCTGTTTGCGTATACTTTGTGGGAGGTACAATGAAAGGAAGTCACATACAGTTGTGCTCAAAAGATTGCATACCCGTCAGAATTTTTGCTTTCTTGGCCTTTTTTTTCTCCACTCATGTTCAGTGGTTGAGTGAAGCCATTTATTGTCAAACTACTGTGTTTTCTCTTTTTAAATCATAATGACAACCCAAAGCATCCAAATGACCCTGATCAAAATTTTACATACACCATTTCTTAAGACCGTGTTTTGCCCCCTCTAACATCAATGACAGCTTGAAGTCTTTTGTGGGAGTTGTGGATGAGGTTCTTTATTTTCTCAGACGGTAAAGGTGCCCAGTCTTTTTGGCAAAAAGCCTCCAGCTCCTGTAAACTCCGGGGCTATCTAGCATGAACTGCGCGCTTGAGATCTCCCCAGAGTGGCTCAATGATATTGAGGTCAGGAGACTGAGATGGCCACTCCAGAACCTTCACTTTGTTCTGCTGTAGCCAATGTCAGAATATAACCAAAAAAAGAATTTCAACGGCCTAATCAATAGCACTTCCTATATACAAACAACTCCTACAAGAAAATGAATTTTTGGGATAAAATATAAGCATGCCGTCTTGAGGTAGGTAGGTATCAAATTACCTTTCAGATCATTTGTAATTATTCCTTCCTGAAAGGCTTTATCCAATATACTTTGTAGTTCACTCTGAAATGTTAAAGTAGGATTGAAGGTTAATCTTCTGTAGCAATTAACATCTCTTAGTTGTCTCACTGCTTTCTTGAAAAAATCACTAATTCATGGAGATTGGAAAAGACTTAGTGTACATAAAAATCCCCTTAAAACACAATTTTATTAATGATCATAAAAACACACCTTCCCAGTGACGTTGAAAAAATGTCAAAAAATAAACCTAGTATACGGTGCTGCATAGCCCTACATTAAGGCCTAACTGATACCTTCCTATCCGTGGAGGTTGGCACCCTAATAGTACGATATTGGCGCCCCCACTCAACGAGGACTATCCCTCACTTCCCTAGTGATCCCTAGTATCACAGAGGGGAAAACAATTTCCAAGATAGAACAGTAATGAAAAGATCAGAATGCCCTAGGACTTATGCAGACCAAACAGATAATACAGCAATAAAAACATTTACCACATCATGATATCATGTGACCCACAAAGATAGCAGCTATTCTCACTTGGAGAGATAAACATCCTCAAATACAATCAGCAATTAATAAAAAGGTCACTTATCATGTCTCATGGGGGACCCTCAACGCGTTTCCCCGCCGTAGCGGTTCATCAGGAGGAATAGTCCTATCAAAGATATTGTTGCTGCTTCATGCCTGATACCTTCAATAATAATACCTTCCACGGATAGGAAGGTATCAGTTAGGCCTTAATGTAGGGCTATGCAGCACCGTATACTAGGTTTATTTTTCTCACTGCTTTCTTCTTATATTGCACCTGGGGCCAAACAACTATGTTTCCCCCTTTGTCTGCCGGCTTAATTACAATCCCTTTTAGACTCTGAAGTTCTCTCGGGGCTTTTCTCTGGTTAGTGGTAAGATTATCATTGGATATTCCCTTAGATATTTTCTCGAACTCTATAGTAACCAACTTCACAAATAATTCTATATTATGGTATAGATTGAGTAGTGGAAATCTTTTTGGAGTTGGGGGTATAAACTTGCTTGTATTGGATATATTTACCTGATGTTCACTATCCAATTCTTCCAATGTAGCTATTGCTTCCAGTTCTTTAGCACTCCACTCTTCACCAGCATTAGACTTGACATGCAATTTCTTTAAAATGAATTTTCTTGCAAAGAGGAGAAGATCCTTCACGGCTGAGAAAAAGTCAAAGGGGGACACAGGTGAGAATGAAAGACCTAAACCCAACACCTTCAATTGAGGTTTAGTTAATTCTACCTCAGATAGATTGATCACCTGTAATCTATAAGAGGCACTGTTCATCCTTCTATCTTTTTTATTGTGATACTGTATATATAGCATAGTTTAAACATTAAAAATGTATGTTTATACAGTATATCAGGAGTAGTGTTGAGCCACCCCGCTAGTGTTCGAGTTTGGTTCGGTTCGTCGAACAGGAGGCAAGTTCGTAGAATGTTTGTCGAACGTTCGACGAACACCGTCGAACCCCATAGAAAACAATGGCAGGCAAACACAAACACATACAAACACATAGAAAGCAATTACAAAACATCTTAAAAGGTGTCCCAAAGCAGATAAAATGCTCAGAAGACAAAAATAACATATGGAAAAGGGGAACTACATATAGAAAAGAGGTGGAGGAGTAAAAGGAGGAGGAGGAGACACAGATATAGGCATGTCATGCAGTTATAAAGTCAAGAAAGGCTAGACTAAAAATCTAAAATAAAAAAAAAATCTAAAATTCTAAAATCGAAGACGATCATATACCATTGGATTTCCCACCATAAATTATGCCAACTGCCGATCGGGCGGCGTCATTCCCACGACCCTCCGAACAGCGTCCATGAAGGCAAGTATTTGGTTTCCGGGGGCAGTATGGTTGCAAAGCTGAACCTTAAAGGAATGTCCAGAAGAGCACCACCAGGAGTGGAGCCTGCGGCTTATTTGGACTCCACACGGGCAACCTCAACCATGCCAGCTACCGAAAAATGGACAGATTGCAAGCTTTGTCGATTCTGTGGGTGGTGGTGCATGGCCGTTATTTGTGCTAGCAATTTGTCAGCTTAATTCCGTTAACGAATGAGACTCCGGCATGACCCTGCGGTCCGTGTCCAGTTAACTAGAGGGACACGCGAGGCTCTGGCACGCGAGATCGAGCAATAACAGGTCTGTCATGCCCTTACATGTCCGGGGCTGCATGCGGGCTACACTGAAAGGACCAGCCTGTGTCGCTTACAGGTGCGGATAACACGCTCAACCCCGTTAGTGATGGTGATCTGGGATTCCAATTCTTCCCCGCGAACAAGGATTTCCCGGTAGGTGCAGGTAAACCGGAATTCTGGAATTAGGCCTAACCGGCATTCCAGAAAGAATGTGAAAAAATTAATTGACCAAACCACAGGTGCTGTAGCTTGCTTAACAGCTGGGCTCCTATGCTGAGTAGCACGCAGTTCTTACATAAACAGGCGGCATAGCTTGGTTCACGGGTGGGCAACTCTGCTGAGTAGCAGACAGTGCTTACATAAACAGGCGGCATAGCAAGGTTCACAGGTGGGCTCCTCTGCTGAGCAGTAGACACCGGTACTAGTCCCAAAGTATTCATTGGGCTAAATGGAGCTAAAAAATGGTTCTTACATAAACAGGAGGCACAGCTTGGTTCACGGGTGGGCTCCTCTGCTGAGTAGCAGACACAGTTACTAGGCCCAAAGTATTAACTGCGCTAAATGCAGTTAAAAACTGGTTCTATCATAAACAGGCGGCATAGCTACGTTCACGGGTGGGCTCCTCTGCTGAGTAGCAGACAGTGCTACAAGGCCCAAAAGGAATTTCTGGACAAGATGTGGTAAAATATTATTAGAAACACACACACGGTGTAGCTCCTTGACAGGTGCACTACACCGCTGGCTACCAGACACCGCTACTATGCCATGAAACTGTCTATTAACATTTAAAACCATTATTAATGTGAAAATAAAGTTACGCTTTTGGTGAACGAACCGTTCTCGAACGGAACCTCTAACAGCCGAATTTTAAGCAAAGTGTTCAAGTTCGACGAACGGCTCGATCACCGCCCAAAACAGCTCGAATTTGAACTTGGCCAACAGGTCGACCCAAACACAGCTCATCTCTAATCAGGAGGCAGACTCAGACAGTCTCAGGCCCAGTATGGATTCGACAAGATTGTAGAGCGTTGAGAAATGGTACAGTATCACCGGATAACAGGTATATATGTAGCATAGTTTACACATTACAAATCTATGTCTATATATCAGGAGGCAGACTCAGACGGTCTCAGGCCCACTATAGATTCGACAAGATTGTAGAAAGTTGAGAAATGGTACAGTATCACTGGATAACAGGTATATATGTAGCATAGTTTACACATTAAAAATCTATGTCTATGTATCAGGAGGCAGACTCAGACAGTCTCAGGCCCAGTATGGATTCGACAAGATTGTAGAAAGTTGAGAAAGGGTACAGTATCACTGGATACCAGGTATATATAGCATAGTTTTAAACAATAAAAATCTCCGTGTATATTTCCGTAGTCAGACAAAGACACTCACAGCCTCAGTATGGATTAGACAAGAATCTAAAAAGTAGAAAAAGGGTAATGTATTCGAAGCGTACACCAGTATACACTGTTGGCGTATTTTTCAATCTTCATATATATTTCAGTCTCAGTAAGACAGTCCAGACTCTCCGCAAGAGGAAACAAGATGGATACAAGTACAGATGGAAAGTCGAGTGATTGCAGAAATTTGGGAATTACTAATCACGGGAAAAACTCCCAGAAGAATTCTCAGAGGCGATGCTGACCCTCAATTACGTTGTCTGTGGAGACAGCGAAAACAGTTCTTGTGAAGAAAGGTTTGCTGTATCGCATTACCGTGGATCCCATCACCGTTACTCATCTCCATCAAATTGTGATCACAGGGAGAGATGAAGACATTGTCCTCACTGCCTATCATGATCTGTCAGGTAACTTTGGAGTGCAAAAGACAGAAGCCACAGGCCGTAGGCGATTCTAATGGATTGGCATGAGAGGACACATTTAAAAATGTGGGCAGGAATGTCACACGTCTGTGAGTCGGAAAACCGTGAAAGCTGATGATAAACCACCACTGCATCTCATTGTGAGTCGATGTCCATAACAAATGGAAGCCATTGATCATCTGAAGATAGAGCCCAGCAGGACAGGGCATAGCTGCGTCTTAACCATTATCTATCAGTTCACCAAATTTGTATTGGCAGTCCCAGTGAAGTATTTAACAGCCCAGGCTACACAGCGGTGGAGCAGGGAGAGGTAAGTATTGCAAGTGCTGGAGCCCTGAGCAAGCAGGGGGGCCCACTCGTGGACGGCGGTACTGGCACAGGGCCCCTCATAGTACGCTGGTGTGTGTGATGGCAGTTGTGCACCCCCACCGTCAGAGACACTTGTACTATGAGGGACCCTGTGCCAGTGCCGTCGCCCAAGAGTGGGCCCACCCACCTGTCCAGGGCAACGGCACTCGCACGGGTGCGTCCGCCAGGTGGTGACCCCGGCCCTGGGGAGGGAGGCAGCCCAGATAGGGAGGTTGAAAAAATGGCATATGTTGATGTTGAACATTCAGCAGCTGAAAATGGAGGAATTGGAAAAGTCCGAGGCAGAGGAGCTCAAAAGCGATCCATTTTTCGGACAACCTACGTGTCAGCAGGGGAAGGTGGGACAAAATCCTTTGAAACCCATGCATGGTTCATTTTAATGAAGGTTAGATCATCAACATTTTGGGTCAATAGATGGGTCCTTTTTTCTGTCAGGATTGATCCAGCAGCACTGAAGACTCTTTTGGATAGCACACTAGCAGCAGGGCAAGCGAGCTCCTGTAAGGCATATGCAATATTGTGCCAATTCAGGCCAGGTGTCCAGTTTACAGGCCCAATAGTCAAAGGGGAATGACCTGTGAGGGAGAACATCGATATGGGAGGAGAAGTAGTTTGTAACCATAGTTGGCAACTGCTGTCTCCTGTCACTTTCAATCGATGCAGTATTACCAGTCGTGTGAGTGGTACTTGAAAAATCAGTCCACAACATGGTCATGAAACCCCTGTGTCCAACGCCACTTCGGCTGTGTGCACCACGAACACATCTTCCATGTTGCCCCCTATGGCTCATGGGAGAACCATCACCGCCGCTGTGTGCTGGGAATGCCTCAAACAAACGGTTTACCAGAGTTGCTTGTTTGTTAGCCAATATTAGCTCTAGGTTCTCCTGTGGCATGATGTTTTGGAATTTGCCTTTATAGCGTGGATCCAGGATGCTGGCCAACCAGTAGTCATCATCGTTCATCATTTTGGCAATGCGGGGGTCCCTTTTTAGAATCTGCAAGGCATAATCACACATGTGGGCCAATGTTCCATGTGTCAATGATGCACTGCGAGTGCTGGGTGGAGGAGCACTTTCTGGCAAATCAACATCCCTCCAGTCACGCACAAACCCTGTACCTGACCTTGCCACGCCAACATTTTCTCTTGCCCCCTAAGAAGCATCCTCCGCCCCTAAATAATCATCCCCATCATCCTCCTCCTCTTCTTCATCCACCTCATCCAGGAGAGTTCCCTGAGCAGACAATGGCTGACTGTCATCAAGGCTTCCCTCCTCCTCTTCCACCTCGGCTGCAGACGCCTGGTCCTTAATGTGTGTCAAAGTTTGCATGAGCAGACGCATAAGTGGGATGATCATGCTTATGATGGTGTCGTCTGCGCTTACCAGCCGTGTGCATTCCTCAAAATACTGAAGGACTTTACAGAGGTCTTTCAGCTTCGACCACTGCACACCAGACAACTCCATGTCTGCCTTCAAACTGCCTGCCCGTGTATCCTCCCACAAATGCATTACAGCCTGCCTCTGTTCGCACAGCCTCTGAACCATGTGCAGGGTGGAGTTCCACCTTGTTGCAACGTCGATAATTAGGCGGTGCTTGGGAAGGTGGAGCAATCACTGCAGCTTCTGCATATGACTGGAGTGTACGGACGACCGGCAGATGTGCGAGCCCAGTCTTCGCACCTTATGAAGCAGGGCTGTTAACTCCGGATAATTATTGAGGAAGCACTGCACCACCAGGTTCAAGGTGTAAGCCAGGCAAGGTATGTGTCTGAGTTTTGAAAGGGCTATGGTTGCCACAAAATTCCGGCCGTTATCACTAACTACCTTGCCTGCCTCAAGATATAGACTGCCCAGCCATGACTCAGTTTGTTGCTGCAAGTAGTCGGCCAGTACCTCCGCAGTGTGTCTGTCGCCCAAACACATCATCTTCAACACAGCCTGCTGATGCTTACCACTAGCTGTTCGATAGTGGGACACCTCGTGTGCAACACTGGCAGCTGCGGATGGAGTGCTCGTGCGACTGCGCTCTGTGGACGAGCTTTCGCTTCTGGAGGAGAAGGAGGAGGGTCGAACGCCTACAGCCAACTGTTTCCTATACCGTAGGCTAGGCAGCACTGTCCCACCGCCACTGTCCCCTGTGGACTCTGCATCCACCACATTAACCCAGTGCGCAGTGATGGACACGTAATGGCCCTGGCCATACCGACTGGACCATGCATCTGTTGTGAGGTGCACCTTTCCACTCACTGATTGCTTGAGTGCATGGACAATGCGGTCTTTCACATTCAGGTGGAGGGCTGGGATGGCTTTGCGAGAAAAGAAGTGGCGACTGGGTAGGTCATAGCATGGTACTGTGTATGCCATGAGCTCGCGGAAAGCTTCGCTTTCAACCAACCGGTAGGGCATCATCTCTAAAGAGATTAGTTTGGCAATGTGGGCGTTCAAAGCCAGTGTAAGCGGATGAGAGGATGAGTACTTTCTTGTCCTACTCAGAGTCTCTGGTAGGGTGAGCTGGACTTGAGAGCTGCATATGGTGGAACTAGCGGTGGACATGGCGGACTGAGAGAGGGTTGGTGATGGTGTTGGTGGTCTTGCTGATGGCCTAGATTCAGTCTTTCGTAGCAATAACATTATGATTCCCTGACTGCTTTGGCCTTGCGACGACACCTCAACATTTGCTGCTGGTGGTGTGCTAACCGGTGGGCTTACAGTGGGGGAAGCAATGTAGCGTTGCTGACTACCTTCATTCGGAGCAGGTGCACATGTGGGACGTGAGGTTTGGTAGTCCGTCCACGCTTGCAAGTTCATGGTGGTTAAATGTCTAAGCATGCAACTGGTATTCAAATTTCTCAGATTTTTCCCTTGGCTAAAGGTCTTTGCGCACTTCTTACAGATAACCTTTGCCTGATCATTAGGATTTTGTTCAAAAAAGTGCCACACTGCACTCTTCCTACTATTGAAGACATTTTGAAGCCTTGCACGCTGTGCTAATTTGACAGTCTGGCCAAGCTGTCATGCAACTCTTTGGGTTTTTGTAACCCGTTTTTGGACTGCTACGGGCCTGCCAGATAACAGCTGTTGCGATGTCGATGCCTGCTGCGGATCCTCCTCCTCCTCTTCTGAGCTATTGGCAGCACCCTGAGCTATTGGAAGCAGCACCCTCTTCCCCCAATGGATGCCAATCTGGGTCAACAACTGGGTCATCCATCACCTCCGCTTTAATTTCATGTGCACCTTCCTCTGTGTCACCGTGTAAGGTGGTATAGTATGCGGGAAGGGGCACCTGAGTTTCATCAGGGTCAGATTCTGGCTCAGTACACTGTGAGGACAATGTAGTGCTCTGAGTGAATGTACCAGCAGAAAAATCTAGCCGTGGCTGTGCATCAGTGCACTCCATGTCCGATTCATCTTGGACTGGGGAATTCACGATTTGACTTGATAACCCAGGCATGGTATGTGAAAAGAGCTCCATGGAGTAATCTGTAGTGTGGCCTGCCGCATCCTTCACTTTTGGTAGGGGTGAAGGACACAAGGAAAGTTGTTGTTACTGACCAGGAGCCTCCACTGACGACTCAGTGCTTTTATTTTTTGAAACTTCAGAAGAGGAGGCGATAGAGCTGGAGGCTGTGTCAGCAATGCAAGCCAAAATTTGTTCCTGAAGCTCTGGCTTTAAAAGCGGTTTACCTACTCCCAGAAAAGGGAGCCTTCGAGGCCTTGTGGAGCCAGACAATGGTGCTATTGTGCTTTTGCCACTACCAGCAGATGCACCACCACCCCCATCACCATCAGTACCAGCTGGCAACCCTGCCCACTTCCACAGCCTCTTCCACCATACTTCCTCATTTTTGGAAAAATATACCCAAAATACCACCAGCTATATGGTACTGTAAAACAAGGTACATGGTGTATATAGTATTGGGGAGAATTTGAATCTCCCTAGAGATTTTAGGAGGCTGAATGGTGGCTCAGTGGTTAGCACTGCAGCCTTGCAGCGCTGGGGTCCTGGGTTCGACTCCCACCAAGGACATCATTTGCAAGGCGTTTGTATGTTCTCCCCTTGTTTGCGTGGGTTTCCTCCCACATTCCAAAGTCAAACTGATAGGGAATTTAGATTGTGAGCCCCATTGGGGACAGTGATGATAATGTGTGCAAACTGTAAAGCACTGCGGAATATAAAAATAAAGATTATTATTATTAACTATTATCTCAGGCCCACTATAGATTACACCTCAATGTAACAGGCTGAAATAGGCAGGTGTATGACCAGGCACAAGGTGTGTATATAGTATTGGGGAGAATTGGAAGCTCCCTAGAGATTTTAGGAGGCTGACAATGATGCTCTCAGTCCAAGTATGGACGCAGGCAGCCTAATACGCAGGACTGCTGCACACACAAAAGGGTGGAAAAATGAACGTTTGGTAACTGTGCAGAAAAGAGGATGAAAAGTATTTTTGCTTTTAAAAAAGCAGTTTGCACAGCAGTGTGCAAACAGCAATGCAGCTATCAGGGAGCCTTATAAGGCAGCCTAATAACCAACAGAGCTGAAGCACAAAAATATAGCCTCCCCTGTCACTGCACACAAAGTGTTGTGTTGTACAGTGAAAATCGCTACCAGCAGAAGCAGTTTTTTGGTTCTTCTTTCCTGTCTAACACTCTCCCTTATTCAGAATCAGCAGCAGCAGCCTCTCCCTCCCTATGCTAAGATCGGCATAAGTAAGATGGCGGTCAGCGTTCACGCCATTTTATAGCCCCTGTGACGCCACACAAAGTCAGCCTATCACTTGCATGCCCTTCTCAAAGGTGGTGGTGACCGATGCCCATGTCATCGCATTGCCCACAGTGTGCGTCCTCCATCATTGGCTGAAAAAGGGTGCTGGAAGCATCATTTGAAACGCGACTTTGGTGCTCTGGTCGCCGACCTCGTGGCCGACCTCACGCTATGGTCGGGTTTCGTTTCATGAAACCCGACTTCAACGAAAGTCGCCGACTTATGAATTTGACCGACCCGTTTCGCTCAACTCTAATGGAGACTATTGAAGCATGCCAAAAGGAAACAACTTTTTAAAAAAATATAAAAGTTCGTCCTTTCGCCCCATTCAAAATAAAACAATAAAAAAATAAAAAGTGCACATATTTGGTATCGCCGCGCCACCAAATCAGTGACTTCCTCAAACCTAGTGCTGCAACAAAGATGAGGGATCTGTATTCAAGATAGTCAAGGGAAATTATATCACAAATATGGGTGAAAGCTCACAATACCAGGAAGAACTAAAAATAAAATCTATAATTGATAAATAACACATAGTTGGGGTTGAACCCAGATCTCCAGAGTTAGGAAAACACCAGTGCTAACCACTGAGCCACTTACTCAGGTGTCAAGCTCATTGAGAGCAATACATGAATATTAGTACAAAATATGTTAAGTATTTTGACTGCAGAGACCAGTGACACAAAATGCGATGTGGCAGGACTGCAGCCGTCACAACAAAAGTAAGGTGAACGGTAATGGCTATCAGATACAAAATAAGTGTAAATAATCAATGTTATACTAATTCTGATATAGAAATTATTTTAAAATACATTTTACAAGTACGAATTACATTGTATTTATATGTAAAAATAGTGTTCAGAAGTTAAATGACAATGGCCATAATAAACAATAAAGTGATTATTGTGCCATCATATTCCACAGCAGTTTGAAGTCTGCATCATTGCTGCCCCCTATAGGGTTCACAACCTAAATTCTTTGCAGTATGGGAAGAAACCAGACAACCCATGCAAACAAAGGGACAACATGCAACCTCTTTGTAGATGTTGTCTTTGCAGAGGCGTAGCTAGGGTTTTGGTTCGGGGGGGCCGAAACTTCTGAGTGGGCCCCTAACCAGGTAACCTTGATTATAACTGGGTGATGCACCCTAATAGTGGAGGAGAACCTCAGCAGATGACCGCGCTGTTACTGAAAATAATCGCTATATAAAGACCAACATTGATATTACCCCAATATGGTCAGTGGTAGATACCGATCCTACAGAACATACTGTATAAGAGATCACAGCACAGCTACAGATAACTTACCACTGACGTTCTTTCTGAAGGAATCATTCACTTTCCATGCAAAGAGAAGAGGTCGCACTCATCGAGATTAAAGTTTCACTGATTTATTGACATATCATGAACATGTCAATTCGGGGGAGTGACATAAGGAGTGCAAGGAAGGCTGACAACGGCCGTTTCGCGCTGCTCGAGTGCTTCAACGGGTCAAACAGTGGGGGGAAGTGCCGGGTTCATATGGAAATCACATCACTCCGTACCTCCTCCCTCCACAGCTGCTGTCTAAGTGACATTAGTGAATTAAAAACATGCTGCTGAGATGCATTACAATATACAAAACTCCACAGGCAAAGAGCAGGGCTTTGTGGATTTTGTTTGTGAAGCTATGAATTTTATACTTACTCACAATGCATTCACTTTTGATTCTACGTGGTACCGTCAAAATGTGGGCACCGCGATGGGTACCCCGGCAGCATGTACGTTCGCCAATCTCTTTTTGGGTGCCCTGGAAGAAAAATATGTCTACAATGCCAAACAATTCTTTCAACATATCAGACTTTATCTCAGGTATGTGGACGACGTGTTAATTGTCTGGGATAGCACCAGAGATTCTTTTGACAAGTTTGTCAGTCACCTGAATGAGGTGAACCAGATGAACATGCTGTTCACATACAATTTTGGAGGGACACGGCTGGAATTTCTTGATGTCTTGTTGGAAGTTAAGGATAATGAAATTTGCACGTCAGTTTACAGGAAACCTTTGGCTACTAATTCTATATTGCGTTATGATAGTTTCCATCCATCACATACCATTAATTCATTGCCATATGGTCAATTTTTGAGAGTTCACCGACTAAATAATACCTTGGAGGGTTTTGAAACACAATCTAGAGAGTTATATAATAGGTTCAGACAACGGGGATATCCTAAGGCTCTATTAGATACCACACTTGAAAAAGTAAAATCTCAGTACAGTAATAAAGTTAGAGGAGTTGTGCCTCTAAAGAATAAAAGAGCCGAAAATGAAAAGAGATTTACCTTCTGTTTTCGTTATAGTCCCATGGATCGTCAGATACGAGCAGCAATTAGAAAAAATTGGCACATTTTGGAACAAGACAGGGATTTAAGTGATATAGTATCTAGAGGGCCCCTTATCTCATGTAAGCGGAGTACAAGAATTAGAGATATTCTGGTTAAGAATCGGATCGTCACTAAGCGTGACACTTGGCTGAGTAAAGGAACACCACAAGGGAATTATAGGTGTGGCCATTGTCCTTATTGTAAATTTCATCGTACAGATCGTACACTACACATGGGCGCGGTCACACATACAGTAACAGATTTGATCACATGCAAGACAGACCATGTAGTCTGTGATTTTTTGCACATGTCGGTTTTTCTACATAGGCAAAACTATACGTCCGCTATACATTCGCTTTCGTGAGCATTTCAAGTCCATTAGAACGGGAAAAGGAGTCCCACGTTTAATTAACCATGTAAGAGATGCACATGGAAAGGACCCTAATGTTCTCTCCTTTGCAGGAATCGAGAAGGTGGTTTCACCGCCGCAAGGAGGGCATCTAAATAAAATCTTATTAAAACGAGAATCCAGGTGGATTATGGATACACAGGCGACAGATCCGCTGGGTTTTAATGATAGAATAGACATGGCTGTTTTTTTTATGAAGGAGTTTATATTTTCCCTCATTTCCCTTTAAGTTGATAGGAGAACTATGTCACATATGTATACATGTGGCTTTTCTGGTTGGTACTTTTTCCTTGAGTCTCTTATTGTAGCTTTGATGAACTTCCACATATTTGAGGCAAAGACATCTTTTTGTATTTAGTTGTTTTTCTTTCCTGTAGCATTTGAATCGCATAGTGATTTGTTTTCTGTATAAGTGCACATACACATTGTGCGTTTTCGGTGCAGTGGTGCAGATTGAGATTTGTCATTAATAGTTCATTTTTGTGTTCATCCATGATAAGATACAGCTATGGAGGTATATAGTGGTTTATGAGAATGCTCAAAATACAGATATTCAGTGGCACACAAAACACATTTTTTAAAAAAAATTTTGAGAGAATTTTTAAAAAAAAAATTTTTTAAAAAAAGATTTTTTTTTTTTTTTTCCCCCCTGTGAGTATATTAATAGTTCAATAATAGTGAGACAGTTTGGTCTCTGGATATATGACTGTAGAGGTCTTCCATAAGGAAAAAAATAGTAGTTTTCGACATATGAAAATAACAGTAGTCTTCGATATATGAACATGCATTGTAATTTATTATCTCTCGATGTAACCATTTTTCTGCTTGTGCAGTAAGTTGTATTTATCCTTTTTGTATATTGTAATGCATCTCAGCATGTTTTTAATTCACTAATGTCACTTAGACAGCAGCTGCGGAGGGAGGAGGTACGGAGTGATGTGATTTCCATATGAACCCGGCACTTCCCCCCACTGTTTGACCCGTTGAAGCGCTCGAGCAGCGCGAAACGGCCGTTGTCAGCCTTCCTTGCACTCCTTATGTCACTCCCCCGACTTGACATGTTCATGATATGTCAATAAATCAGTGAAACTTTAATCTCGATGAGTGCGACCTCTTCTCTTTGCATGGATTCCCAGGATTGACTGTTTCCAGGTCTGGCACCCGAGATTCCCAGCTGCTGGACTTCTGCATGCCGCACATCATTTGAAGCCACACGGTAACAGCGGTGCCGTCCGCTTTTTATCTTGAGTTTTGTGAATCGTTCACTTTTCACGCCTTTTCTATCTGGCCCAGACGGACATGACAACTCCTCAAGCCAGGACTCGGCTACAGAGAATACAACAAAGGCACGTTTCACTTCTAACATTTACAGCACTGTCTAAAACGAGACTATTCACAACCTGCACAAACTCCTCATCCTGCTGATACCCCAATGCTGAGCCGCTGCTGCCGTATGTGTCCCTATTAATGTACCTGCTGTGTGGCCCTGTGTGACCTCTAAATTTTAAAGCAACCCTCTAGAAAATGCTAAGGCCGGGTGCAAGTGCCCTAGAAAACAGTGCTCACATTTTGTCCCCTAGAATGCAATAATGCCCTCTGTGTGCCCATTGGACAGTCACAGTAGCCTAAGTTCCTGTATAACAATAAGCACCCACTTTACATTTAATAATGTCCTGAGTCTCCCCCCTGTACAGCTCCCCTATACACAGTATGATGCTCTCTTAGACACAGTATAATGCCCCCTCACTGTATATATATTTACCCCTTAATATCCCCCAAACTATTTAATGGCTCCATCACTGTATGATGGCACTATACTCACCACACTGTATGATGGGCCCCTAGATAGCCACCATATAGCATAATACACCAGATAGTTTTCCACATAGTATAATGTACTCCCCAGAGGCCTTCACATAGTATAATGCACTCCCCATAGGTTTCCATATTGTATAATGCACTCCCCATAGGTTCACTGTCTCCATATAGTATAATGCACTCCCCATAGTCCTCCATATAGTATAATGCACTCCCAATAAGGCTTCATATAGTATAATGCACTCCCCATAGGTCTTCATATAGTATAATGCACTCCCCATAGGTCTCCATATAATATAATGCACTCTCCATAGGCAGACTCTATATTGTATAATGCACTCCCCACAGGCAGACTCTATACTGTATATAATGCACTCCCCATAGGAAGACTCTGTAGTATAATGAACTCCACATAGGCAGACTCTGTAGCGTAATGCACCCCTGTAGGCAGCCTCTGTTGTGTAATGCACCCCTATAGGCAGCCTCTGTAGTGTAATGCACCCCCATAGACAGCCTCTGTAGTGTAATGCACCCCATAGCCACCCTCTGTAGTATAATGCAGCCCTATAGCCACCCTCTGTAGTATAATGCACCCCCATAGCTGCCCTCTGTAGTATATTGCACCCCCATAGCCACCCTCTGTATTATAATGCAGCCCTATAGCCACCGTCTGTAGTATAATGCACCCCCATAGCTGCCCTCTGGAGTATAATGAACCCCCATAGCCACCCTCTGTAGTATAATGAACCCCCATAGCCACCCTCTGTAGTATAATGCAGCCCTATAGCCACCCTCTGTAGTATAATGAACCCCCATAGCCACCCTCTATAGTATAATGCAGCCCTATAGCCACCCTCTGTAGTATATAATGTAGACTAGCCACATAGCCACCCTCTGTAGTGTAATACAGCCCTATAGCCACCCTCTGTAGTGTAATGCACACAACACCAATAAACTAAATACTCACCTCTCTTCCTCCTGGTTCCTGCGCTGCTCCCGATCATCTCCGACTGCAGGCACTGAGTACTGACGTCATTGCGCCCACTGTCAGTGTTGGCGTCGGTGACTTCAGACGCTGACAGGGGGATGATGAGAGAAGGAGCTCTCACTCCTTCTCTCATCAATGTGGTCAGCTGTATCGGCATCCAGCCGATACAACTGAACCTGCGATGACAGGCGGGGGGCCCACTGCTGTTCAGGGGCCCCATAGTGGCTGGGCGGCAGAGCAGGGAGATTGATTCTCCCTGCTCTGCAGCACAATGTAAATGTAGCGTAGCGCCGGGTGGGCCCCCTGAGAGAGCGGGGACGGGGCCACCGCCCCCTTCCTCCCCAGTAGCTATGCTACTGTGTCCTTGGTGAGATTTGAACACAGGACCCCAGTTCTGCAAGGCTCCAGTTCTTGCCCAGACGGAAACTATGTGTATTGTCACCTAGATACCATGGCTCCCAAGGGCCTGAATGAATCGCTCAGTTTTTTGCCTCCTTCTTGTAATAATACTTCCAATTATATTTAATGATCCCTTTATATTGATTTGCTGCCCCTGTTGTCAATCTCAACACCTCCATTGTCCGGATGTTTTGATTTTAACATTGTTTTTATCTTCTGTCTTATTGAATCACTTGCCTTTGTCATTCATATAACCTACAGCCACCTGTGACCCATGGTATTTACAGTGACTTATATTTCACCCTTTCAGCCACCATCATCTTCAACAACTCTTCTACACAGCATCCAGCAAATGTGCCCGCCTGACTTGTCGGTTTTTTTGTGTTGCACCATTAGGAATGCACAGATTTTACATCTCTTACCCCCCTAATTTGGCCTTCCTCGGAGTCTTGCTCTGTGTACCTCTGCTTTTGTGGCCGTGTGCATGCCCACTGCTGCCCACCACATCCCGCGCTTGGCTGGATGTCTTCATATCTCCTGCGAACTCCCAGGGACTTTCCCCCTCCCTGCACATTCGCAGAGATGCTTGACGTCCTGTGCTGTAGCTGCCAGAACCCACCGGGCACAGTGTACATGCGCCATATGTATCGCTCTCATTGGTCCACAATGACCTTGTGACTGATCACGAGCGCTATTTGAAGGTACTTTCTGTACACCTTACCTCATCCCCTTGAGAAAGCGGTGCTTGGAACATGCAAAACATATATTGTGGTCTTGCCATCTGGCTCAGAGTCACTATTCCACCTCCGGTAAGCTCGGCCCCTCTGTCTCACTTGCTACTACCATGTAGCTACTTTTGTTCCTGCTCTTTTCATGATCTGGGACAGATCTTACCGGGATGTTCTACTTGTTACCATTGTACTTTCTGTGCTTCATTGCTATCGCACACAGCCTTTCCTGACTAACTTGGCCTGGATAGCTGTCCACAACTCGAGCAGTGTAACTTTGATCTCCAAGGCATATTAATTTGAATGCTGCCTAATTTCAGTGAGCCATGGCCAGGGCTGGGTGGTTACTGGGTGGTAACCACTCCCACATCCTTTAAAAGGTCACCTGATGCATCAGCTGACTGTCGGTGTTAGTTCAGCGGCCAAGCTGCAGGAAGGAGCTCTCTGGGTGCTGGTGTGCTTCAGCTGAATGCTGTGACCTGGTGCCTTACTCTGCTGTGTGGTGCATTGCAGCAGAGAAAGCTGTTGTTTTTTGTTCCCCATTCCCTGTGGTGTCTGTCTTTCATTTCCTTTTTGTTGGATTAGTGTAGTAGTGGTACCAGTGTGCTCACCAGCCAGTTTCCTACTTAGGGATAGGAGCAGGGCAAGTGAAGGATTAGGTATCCTGGTTGGAGACAGGATGAAAGAACCCATATAGGGACGATAGGGAGATCAGGGCACATCTTTAGGTGAGTGCAGGAGGTGTCCATTCCCCGGTTCCCTATCGACAGGGCCTACCGCTGTTATTGTTTCCCTGGTGTTCCCTTGTGTGTTTTGCCATTCAGTGACTGACCAAGCGTTGGGTCGTGTCACACTAGGACAGTCACTTCGTGACACCCACCACCCATTCTTGGAAAAACTCCTCTTCTGCACCACGTCCTCACCAATAATTTATTAACCCCTTCCTGCCATCCGACGTACTATCCCGTCCATGGGTCTTGGGCCCCTATGCCCATGGACAGGATAGTACGTCTCAGCGATCAGCGGTGCCCACGTGGTGAGCGCCGCTGATCGCGGCCGGGTGTCAGCTGATTATCACAGCTGACATCCGGCACAATGTGTCAGGGGCGGTCACGGACCGCCCCCGACACGTTAACCCCTTGCACACCGTGATCAAACATGATCGCGGTGTACCGGGAGTTAAAGGGAAGCATCGGCAGGGAGGGGGCTCCCTCCGTGCTTCCCTGAGCCCCCCATGGCAGCGCAATGTGCAGCGCTGCTGCGGGGGGCTCCTTTCCTGCAGGCCCCCGAATCCAAGATGGCGACGGGGGCCTTCGGGGGCCTGCAGGAAGCTGGCTTCCTCAGTGCCTGCAAAGTGCAAGCATGAGGATGCCTTCGGCACTGCCTGTGACAGATCGCTGATCTGTCACAGTGATCTGTGATGTGACAGATCAGCGATCTGTCACAGGACAGTGATGTCCCACCTGGGACTATGTAGTAAAGTAAAAAAAAATAAAAAAAGTGTAAAAATAATTTTAAAAAAAATCGCCAAATAAATTAGTAAAAAAAAAAAAAATTCCCCAATAAATTCATTTTTTGAAAATAAAAAAAAAATAAATAAAAGTACACATATTAGGTATCGCCGCGTCCGTAACGACCCGCCCTATAAAACTGTCCCATTAGTTAACCCCTTTAGCGAACCCCTTAAAAAATAAAAAACGAAGCAAAAAATAATGATTTATTATCATACCGCCAAACAAAAAGTGTAATAACGCGCGATCAAAAATACGCATATAAATATCCATGGTACCGCTGAAAACGTCATCTTGTCCCGCAAAAAACGAGCTGCCACACAGCATCATCAGCGAAAAAATAAAAAAGTTATAACTCGCAGAATAAAGCGATGCAAAAATAATTATTTTTTATATAAAATAGTTTTCATTGCATAAAACCGACAAAACATAAAAAAAGACCTAAATGAGGTATCGCTGTAACCGTACTGACCCGAAAAATAAAACTGCTTTATCAATTTTACCGCACGCGGAACGGTGTAAACGCACTCCCCCAAAAGAAATTCATGAAACGCTGGTTTTTGTTCATTCTGCGTCCCAAAAATCGGAATAAAAAGCGATCAAAAAATGTCACGTGCCCGAAAATGGAACCGATAAAAACGTCAACTTGTCCCGCAAAAAATAAGACCTCACATGACTCGGTGGGTCAAAATACGGAAAAATTATAGCTCTCAATATGTGGTGATGCAAAAACTATTATTACAATAAAAAGCGTCTTTTAGCGTGCGACAGCTGCCAAACATAAAAACCGCCATAAATAGTAAATCAAACCCCCCGTTATCACCCCCTTAGTTAGGGAAAAATAACAAAATAAAAAAAAAAATGTATTTATTTCCATTTTTCCATTAGGGTTAGGGTTAGGGCTAGGGTTAGGGCTTGGGTTAGGGTTAGGGCTAGGGTTAGGGCTAGGGTTAGGGCTTGGGTTAGGGCTTGGGTTAGGGCTTGGGTTAGGGCTGAGATTAGGGTTAGGGGTGTGTTGGGGTTCGGGTTGGAGTTAGAATTGGGGGTTTCCACTGTTTGGGCACATCAGGGGCTCTCCAAATGCAACATTGCGTCTGATCTCAATTCCAGCCAATTCTGAGTTGAAAAAGTCATATGGTGCTCCTTCCCTTCCAAGCTCTGCCATGCGCCCAAACAGTGTTTTACCCCCACATGTAGGGTATCAGCCTACTCAGGACAAATTGCAAAACAATTTTTGGGGTCCAATTTCTCCTGTTACCCTTAGGAAAATAAAAAATTGGGGGCAAAAATATCATTTTTGTGGAAAAAAATGATTTTTTTATTTTCACGTCCGAGCGTTACAAACTTCTGTTAAGCACTTGGGGGTTCAAAGTGCTCACCACACATCTAGATAAGTTCCGTGGGGGGGTCTAGTGTCCAAAATGGGGTCACTTGTGGGGAGTTTCAATAGTTTAGGTACATCAGGGGCTCTCCAAACGCACATGACACCCGCAGACCATTCCATCAAAGTCTGCATTCCAAAATGTCACTGCTTCCCTTCCGAGCCCCGACGTGTGTCCATACAGTAGTTTTCTCCCACATATGGGGTGTCAGCGTACTCATGACAAATTGGACAACAACTTTTGGGGTCCAATTTCTCCTGTTACCCTTGGGAAAATGAAAAAATTGGGGACTAATTGATCATATTTGTGGAAAAAATACGATTTTTTTATTTTCATGCCCTGGCATTATAAACTTCTGTGAAGCCCTTGGGGGTTCAAAGTGCTCACCACACATCTAGATAAGTTCCTTAGGGGTTCTCGTTTCCAAAATGGGGTCATTTGTGGGTGTTTCCACTGTTTAGGTACATCAGGGGTTTTCCAATAGCGACATGATGTCCGATCTCAATTCCAGCCAAAAACGTCAAATGGCGCTGCTTCCCTTCCGAGCTCTGCCATGCGCCCAAATAGTAGTTTACCCCCACATGTGGGGTATCAGCATACTCAGGACAAATTGCACAATAACTTTTAGGGTCCTGTTACCCTTGGGAAAATAAAAATTGGGGTGAAAAGATCATTTTTGTGGAAAAAATATGATTTTTTAATTGTACCGCTGTACGTTATAAACTTCTGTAAAGCCCTTGTGGGTTCAAAGTTCTCACCACATATCTAGATAAGTTCCTTGGGGGGTCTAGTTTCCAAAATGGGGTCACTTGTAGGGGGTTTCCACTGTTTAGGTACATCAGGGACTCTCCAAAAGTGACATGGCGTCCGATCTGAATTCCAGCCAATTTTGCATTGAAAAAGTGAAACGGCGCTCCTTCCATTTTGAGCTCTGCCATGCGCCGAAACAGTCGTTCCCCCCCACAAATCAGGTATCAGTGTACTCAGGACAAATTGCACAATAACTTTTGCAGTCCAATTTCTCCTGTTACCCTTGGTAAAATAAAAAAAATTGAACCTGAAGTATTTTTTTTGTGAAAAAAAGTTAGATGTTCATTTCTTTTTAAATATTCAAAAAAATTCCTGTGACGCACCTAATGGGTTAATAAACTTCTTGAATGTGGTTTTGAGCACCTTAAGGGGTGCAGTTTTTAGAATGGTGTCACTTTTGGGTATTTTCTATCATATAGACCCCTCAAAGTGGCTTCAAATGTGATGTGGTCCTAAAAATAAAATGGTGTTGTAAAAATGAGAACTCGCTGGTCAACTTTTAACCCTTATAACTTCCTAACAAAAAAAAATGTTGGTTCCAAAATTATGCTGATGTAAAGTAAACATGTGGGAAATGTTAGTTATCAAGTTTTTTGTGCGCCGTATCTCTGTGATTTAAGGGCATAAAAACTTAAAGTTGGAAAATTGCAAAATTTTCAAAATTTTTGCCAAATTTCCGTTTTTTTCACAAATAAATGCAAGTTATTTGAATGAAATTTTACCACTAACATGAAGTACAATATGTCACGAGAAAACAATGTCAGAATCACCGGGATCCATGGAAGCGTTCCAGAGTTATGACCTCATAAATGTACAGTGGTCAGAATTGTAAAAATTGGCCCGTCATGAACGTGCAAACCACCCTTGGGGGTGAAGGGGTTAACAGTTCCCATTGAACACCATATCACATATATGGCCAGCAGCTTTTGTTTTGGCCAAAAGATTTTTTAAGCCACCACCACGATAAGGTAGACTCTTTTGGCCAGGTCCTACTCTATGCTACCTTATTAAACATTTCTTAAAATATCCAATACTCTTTCTAGGTATATTTTTCTTTATTTTTCTTTAAGGAAATGTGTCATATACATTTTTTAAAATGACCTATAATACCACATACAAGGAACAAATACCACCACTCCATGGTCGGACCACATATTACCACCACATAGTGATTGAATAATATCACATACAAGGGACAAATACCGCCACAATATGACCAGACCATATATTACCTCCACATAATGACTGAATAATACCACATACAAGGCACAAATACCACCACACCATGTCCTGGCCACATATTACCACCACATAGTGACCGAATAATACCACATACAAGGGACAAATACCACCATACCATGACCAGATCACATATTACCCCCACATATTTACAGAATAATACCACATGCAAGGAACAAATACAGCCACACCATGACCAGACCACATTCCCTTTAAGGTCCACTGCACGTACTATATAGCTTTTATTTTTATAATATTATTTATCTGTATTATTTTATTTACTAATACAATAAAAAAGCAAAAATAAAATGAAAAGCAATTTGTTTTACTTATTTTTTTTTAATATAAAGATATAAAAGTAATAGTTACAAGGTAAAACTATTATTTCCTAGGTTTAAAAGGCATCAGAATAAAATAAATACATGTTCTTTATAAAGTACTTCTTTTAATCTTTGACCAAAGAACATTCACTGGAAATTCGACATTTCATCAAATATAATAGTTGTACCTTTTATTTCTAAAAAATAAAGAGCAAAGAAAGAAACCTTTCATGCTCTTCTGGAAATACATTGTCCATTATTTACATTATATAAGATGGCGATGGACTCTGTAATTTCATTTTTTATGCGATAGGCTCTGGTAGTACATTTTATAAGCTATGTATTTTATTTGAATTGAAATGTTGATAGTAGTTCATATTATACACTGCTTAAAAAAAAGTAAATAAAGGGAACACTTAAACAACACAATGTAATGCCAAGTCTCTCACACGGCTGTGAAATAAACCTGTCCAGTTATGAAACAACACCGACTGTGAATCTATTTCTCCTCCTGTTGTGCAAATGGAACAAACAACAGATAGAAATGATAGACAATTAGCAAAACAACCCCTTTAAAGAGTGGTTCTGCAGGGGGTGATCACAGACCATTTCTCTGTTCTAATCCTTTTTGGCTGTTGTTTTGTTCACTTTTGCATTTTGTCCTTGCTCTCACCCCTAGAGGCACCGCACAGTAGCATGAGGCAGTATCTACAACCAACAGAAGCTGCTGAGATAGTGCAGCTCATCCAGGATGGCACATCAATGCTAGCTCTAGATGTGGCAAGAAGGGTAGCTATGTCTATCAGCACAGTGTCCAGAGCATGGAGCAAATACCAGGAGACAGGCCAGTACACCAGGAGATGTGGAGGGGGTCATAGGAGAGCAACAACCCTACCTCCTCCTTTGTGCAAAGAAGAACAGGAGGAGCAGTGCCAGAGCCCTGCAAAATGAGCACTACCAGGCCACTAACATCCATGTGTCTGCTCAAACTGTTAGAAATAGACTCCAAGAGAGTGGTATGAAGGCCCAACATCCACAAGTGGGTGTTGTGCTTACAGCCCAACAATGTGCAGGGCTAATGACATTTGCCAGAGAAAACCAAGATTGACATATTCAACAATGATGTTTTGAACTCTTCAAGGATGAGAGCAGGTTCACACTCAGCACATGTGACAGAAGTGACAGAGTCTTGTGACCCCATGGAGAACCTTCTGCTGCCTGCAACATCCTCCAGCATGACCATGGTGTGGGGAGACATTTCTTTGGAGGGCTACACAACCCTCCATGTGCTTACCAGAGGTACCCTGACTGCCATGAGATCCTCAGACCCATTGTGAGACCATATGAAGGAGCAGTGGGCCATGGGTTCTTTCTGATGTATGACAATGCTAGGCCTCATGTGGCTGAAGTGTATCAGCAATTCCTGCATGATGAAGGTGTAATCAGGTAGAGAAATGCAGTGACAGACAGAAGGCAGAGCAAGGGTTAACCAAATGTAACAATTTAATAGCACAGGGTATTCACTCCTCACAGGGAGGTAAATGGTTAAAGAATGGATAATAAGAATGATGAAACTAAAACAATAGCAATACAGTTAAGGAACTTATTGTGCCCTTTATGCTCCTCCTCAGCAGGTGGTCCCGCAGGGCTTGTAGCATCAGCAGTGTCCGGAGAGATGTCCTCAGATGGAGTCCTTTAAACGATTGTCCGTCTTCTGGCAGTAGCAGTCGGTCTCCGGTACCTTCCGCTAGCCCCTAGTCCATAAACACGTGTGGCCGAAGCAAACAAAGCTGCGGCACTCCCAGTGTCAAACGGCAACTTGCACAAAGTCACTGGCAGGGAAGCCCACAAGATTCTGTCCACAGCCTGTCGTGAAGCCGGTATACAGGGGACGGAGCACGATGCTCACCCGGCTGCTCACTGCTGCTAGTTTGTGCCAAACTGCCGGCTGCTGAGCGCGCTTTTGCTTTTATCTTGCCCCTCCTACCTGGGTCATTCTTTCCCCCAGACAACAAGGGATGCAGCCTCAACAGTTCCGGACCCTGCTCGGTACAGGTACCCGCATCCCGGTCTTCCTCCTTACTAAGGCATCGACTGCTGAAGCACTTCAACCTCCGTCTGGTTCTCCAGCTCCACTTTCAGAAGTTTTGGCAAGATCTTTGCCCTGAGGCCTTCTTCCCAAAGTTTGATGACCCCTGGAGTCTCCACTGCCTTCACACCTCCTAGCCAGATTTCCTCCTCCATCTGCACTATCCTGTGCTTTTATTCAGCCTGTCCGGGCCCACCGCAGATGATGAGTCCATAGAACCAGCCATAAAGTGCGATCGCAAAGCCGTACTTCTCCATCAGCATGTTCTCTCGCTTCTGATCTCTCACCGAAAATCACGCCAGCTTACTCTCCTCAGGAAGCACTCTTCTTGGACTCTAGCCTTTCCTAGGTGTGGTTAATTCGGGTGTTCCACCCATTCTATATTTGTGCCTGCTGATTCTTCAGTGACTGGTTGCAACGGATGAGGTTTCTTCTTCCGCTACCCCCATCTGGGGCAGTCACTGCTCATGTTAGGACGTCTTCTCCATACAGACCACCTCTTGGGCAGGATGGGCTTTCGTGCCATTTCACATCACAGATGCCCATGCTGGGTGGAGCTTACTCTGGTTTTTGCTCCTTCATCCATCATCTTGATCATCATCATTCAATGATTGCCATCTTAGCTTTTTCACAAGTCCCTCCGCTGTTTCTGTGCGGGGTCTCTGAATTCTTCCAACTGCGCCAGGTTGTAAAGTGCACGGTGCGGTAGTGTGTCCCCACATTCTGGTACCTCACAAATAAACAGTTTCCTGATTCTCCTGTGCTATGTGTGTGGTTCATAGCACTCAAGTTTTGGTCAGAGGCCTCTGCTATCTTCTGTTCTTCAGCTTCAGGAACTATGGCACACAAATTTGGGGACATCCAATTTGTTTTATGATAAAGATCTTAACTGTCCATTTTCATCATATTGAGTCACGCAGTATTGAGCACAAAGTTTTCTGTTTTCAAAGTCCTTAGCACAGCATGTTCTGATATCCACTGTTGGCTTGCCCTGAGCTATCTCTTTCTTGGCTGACATATCTAGCCCTTGGGATGCTCCATCCATCTCTGCAGCTTCCAAGAATCCCATCCCAGTTACCTAATGTGATTTCCCATTTGACTTCCTCTTCTGGGAAGATATTGAGGCATGCTTCTCAGTGCCTTAGTTGGATCATAGGACTACTGCTCTCTCCCCATGTAATCTCTCACTCTCCCTCTAACTCTCACTGACTCTAATCAAGAAGTCTTCCTCTTGTTAACTATCTTGCCCCTCCCACACTGGAGCTGTTCCTTAATTTGTATCTATCTAGTTCCTGATTCTATAGTCCCCACAATGCACTCCCCATTCCTTATCTATATCTAATGCTCTATCTATACCTGTGTCCTATACTTAGCCCTATATGTTATACATAAAAAACATTATACATTTTTCACGTTACATTACATTAACTGAGCATATTATGGCCTATAAGGTTCTATGCACAATAAAACCACAAAATGTTATCTTCCTTTCGTGGCCACTAAAAAATCTATGGAGTTGTGCTGTTCTGGCTTTATGCCCTGTCACTGGCGCCATTGGAGATGATGTCAGACTCCCACTTGGAGCTAAACTAATTTTGGACCCTCACTGATCTGTTACTGATGATATCCTAAATACATGACATTAATTTCTACATAGTGGGGAGACCCCCTTTAATTCCTACTCATTGTAGCTGCCATAAAGCACAAGCACTTTCTCTATAGACAATACAGGAAGCATTGGTGCCTCTACAACACATGTTGTAATAAGCCCCAATAAATCTAGTCTCGAACCAGCACCCACACCATTAGAATGGTCAGACAAAAGCAATTTCTAATAAGATTTATCAGTCCTGTGTGCTCCTTATATTTACACTATTGAGGAGGAACAAGGCTCTTTCAGATGTCCCCAGTACAATGTTATCTATGATTAGCATTTCCTAATTAAGGATTCAGCCTATTGTTATCCATAATAATTTAACCAGTTGTAATTAATTATTAAATGTTTAAATGTGTCTAAAAATATGAGATTATTACTAATTACCTTTCAAGACTAAAAAATGAAATGATGGAATAATGAATGCACGGATTTTGCACATATTAAATTAATTTGCTTGAAAGATGATATCAGTCAGATTTTGACAATTGAAGGATTAGCCTTTTGAGTGTCTATGATTCATTTAAAGGGGTAATTGTCTTAAGTTATCTTAAAAAGGACTCTCCAGAAATGTTTATTTTAGTAAATAGTAGTTTTACCCATAAGATAACAATTTTCTTAGAATTTTACACTATGCTGCTCTTCAGTTATTCTACTTGGCAATGTCCAATGAAGTTAACAATTAGATTTGGCTTCTCCTGGTTCAATAGACTATGTTCGATATTTTTCAACACACACATTGACATTTTCGAATCATGGCAGTCAAAAGTCAGACTACATAGGGACACACTGTATTGACATAAAAAGTATACTCAGATGACAATTTATTTTTATTTGTAGGAGGAATAACAGAGGAAAATGACAATGCGGAACAATAAGAATGATAAATCAATGGTTAATTACAACAGAAAAATAAAGAGAGCCAGCAAGTCTTCTTTAAGGGTTTTTCTAGTTTCACTGTGTCAGATTTGCATTAAAGTGGGAAAGTCAAACATGCAAAGAAAAAGTTATGGGCTTAAATAAAGAAAAAATCAAATTAGTAGCCTAAAACATAGATTTTTCTTGTGGAAGAAACGGAGTGTGGGTGGTCTGTAGGACAATTAGGGAAGTAACAAGAAAGAGCTACCTGCAGCTACATCTCCTTCTTCCCCTCTCCTTGCTGTCCTCTAGTTAAAATTTGCTATAATATTTCTACAGACGGTAGAGGGGATGCTATAGGCTACTATAAGGTAAGAAAGAGAAATCTGCCAACTTAAAAATGTAGAAAGGCTGTATTATAATATTAGAAAGCTTGTATTGTTGTATTATCCTGTGTTAGTTCTTTTCTAATTTGCAAAAACTCCACAGAAATAAAACCTCCTGATACAAATACGCAAAAAAAAAAATCACAGACTTGGGCTGCTCTACATGAAATGAGAATCACATCAAATGTCATATGAAAATTGTGATTAAATACTTGAGAATTTGATTTAATTGTCCAGCAACTACAGAGAAACTGATTGTTAAAGCAGATCTGTCACCAGACTTCACAATACTAACTGCAAATATTACTAAATAGATCTCTTAGACTTGAAAAGACTGGCACACTTATTTTGGAAATCCTAGATAACCTTTATGAAAGTTTTTCTTATTTTCAGACCAGCTAGACTAACAGCTTCTCAGTGTCTCTCCTTCCTGCTTACATCTCGCGCTGCTTAGTGCAAGCTGCAGCGATCAGTCAGGCTTGGTGGATGGAAAGGTGGAGACTGAATACACTTAGAATCATAAGCTATTTCATTCTTTTGCTGGACTAATAAAATGATCATCTTAATATCAAGATTATAGAGGCATTTTTTAATGGAGCTTCAAAGCAAGTGCACTGGCCTCATCAAGATCTCTTAATCTTGAAAAAACTGGCATGCTTATTTTGAAAAAGTTTTACTCAGTTTCTAACATCTATGAAACTGATTAACAGCTACTGAGTGTCCCTCTTCCATATTGTGATCTCAAACTTCTCAGTACAAGCTGAATCTATCAGTCAGGCTTGTGATAGAGCCTATTAATTCTATAGCTGGACTAGTAAAAAGTTTGTCCTAATATCTGGATTATGGAGCCATTCTGAAATGAAGCTTCAAAGTAAGTGCATTGAGATCTCTTAGAGTTAAAAACACTGCAATATTTATTTTAAAAATCCTAGATAATCCTTTCTGAACGTTTTATTAATTTTCTGCTGACGTAAACTAATTAACAGCTCCTTAGTGTCCCTCCTCCCTGCTGAGATCTCACACTGCTCAGTACAAGCTGCAGTCATCAGCCAGGCTGTGTGGATGGGCAGAGCCTGAATACACTTGGACTCATAAGCTATTTCATTTTATAACTGGACTAATAATATCTTCTTAAAAAAGATTATAATATCAGGATTATAGAGACTGTTATGATAGTCAAATCAATAAATGTGAATCCGGACAAGCATGAACCATGAAACAATTGGTTTAGTTTAAAAATATTTTTTTATTAATTTATACTAAAAAGTTAATGAACCAATTAGCAACAAAATCATATATAAGGTGCCTCAAAAATTAAGGGGAAATACAGTCACCACATTGCCTATATGTACAATTGCAACTAAATGAATGGACCATCCAATATAGATATAACCAGGATAAGGATATGTTACTCATTTACACAATTCAAGAAAAATTAGAAAAAAATCAAAATAATAATATATCCCCATATTGGGCATCTTCCAAGGACCTATTTGCAAGTGACAACATGAATCACTATAAAAATAAATTCAAATTGTCTTTTGTTAAACAGAATAGTCACATGAAATCAGCTGCTATAGATAATGTGAATATAGGATCTCTATAGGGCGCTTAACATGCAGAGTGTAGGTACTATTGCATTGAATGTCTGCACTAATCAAGCAGAGTATAAGTGCTGTTGCACTAATTAGCTACACAAAATTTTTACTTCTGCTGTTTGCTGCTAAGCCTGAACATGAAGAGATCGCAAAATGTAATTACCTAAACCAAAAGTGGGTCCGTTCGGGTCCAACTAAAGTGCAGAGTGCAGGTGGCGTCTTTCCCTCACCCCAACGCACGTTTCGTCATTTCTTCCTCAGGGGTAAAATATCCTTATCCTGGTGTGAGGTAGCGCTGTCATTCAGGGTTGGGGGACACTCGCTTGCAGCTATAAAAAAAACACATCCGGCACAGGATTTTCCAACAAATCATAGTCCAGGAGGTTTATTCATCCTTCATAAACCTCCAGCAGTAACATGCAACAGTCTTATAGCAGACAGCATGGTATCTTCACACTGGAGTTCAGCTCCCCTATAGCCCTCCTAGTCACACAGGCTGTGCTTCATCTAGCCAGCAGGCTATGCAGTCTCCCAGTAGCAGTCCCATCTCCGGATTACCTTGCATGCTGCTTTACACTGCAAACGTTCCTTCCCTCTCCCTGGGAACGGTCAGGCACACATCGCCATTAGTCACAGCGTCCACATGTGCTGTTAGTGAGGGGATCCTTCTCCACACGGGACCTTCCAAACTGGACCAATTAGGTCCCAGCATTCACCCATGTGACCAGACCTCAGGTACCTTATATGGTCCATAACCACACCCACAGGTGATCACATAACTATGACCTCACCCAAGGTCCTATTGCACACAGCCACACACAGGCTTCCCTGACACATTGTAACGGAACGTACTACTCAGCAGTACCTCTGCTGATCATTATGATCTTTCAGTATCCTACACCTATCAGGGTAATGGAAATGCTTATACGGCTGTCCTGGGACACCCACACATCGCCCCCTAGTGGACACAGCGGTCACTGCACCACATACCTCCCCCCTATGTTCAAACCTGTGGGGTTGAACACACAGCATAACCCCCGGCTCTCGAGACTGGGCACTCACTACACCTTGCCCACCAGGTCGAGAGAACCGTCTCCATTTGTCATACGGCCTCATCTCTAGGTTAGGCCTCCCCTGCTCCTAGCGGTCATAATACCGGTCATTGTCTTTGACCCTCCAGTCACGGTTTGTCTGCGTCATCAGACACTCTCTAGTCTCCACCTGTCTGCAGTATGCTTCGTCACCTGATCTTTCGCTCACTGACCATCTCTCTCGGTTGGTGCGGTCATAAGTCTTAGTAGAGCCTGCTGTCTGGTCTGAGTCTGACTCAGTCAGCATCTCACAGGAACTATGGTCTTTCAACGACATCCTGTCAGTTGAACTACCCCTTGCTGACACTCTTCTGCCACCTGCCATGTCACTTCTTGGAGGAACCGTTCGGGTCCTTACATCCTGGGTTGGAGGTGGCCGCCACCTGGTATTCTGTATTTCTTTATTAATTCGCTGACGGTCCAGCCTCAACTGCTCAATTTCTTGCAGGTACTCCACTCGATACTCCATGAGCATCCGAAAGTCTCTCAGGCTTTCCACGGAGCCAACCACCATGATGGAAATCCTATCCGCTTCCCTGGATACCTGGTCTTCATCATCAGGAGGGATCCTCACCCTCACCACACCGGAGATATTAACAAGGTCTTGCATTACCTTCCCGGACCTTCCAATGATTTTCCCAATCAGAGCTTTGGGTACCGGAACCACATCTTTCCTCAAACCCAACCGATCCATAGCCTCTCTTGCTATCTCTAGGCGTCGAGCAGCCTTCATATTACTCTGCCTAACCAGTTGTTTGACACGTAGACACTGCAAATGCATCTCTTTCAGGACAGCTACTCGGTTTGATGTATCTTCCCTGGCTGATACCATCACCAACTGCCGAGTCTCAGGTGCCCAGTGCACCTCACACGCTTTGACCGCCTCTTTGAAAGCCTCATGTACACCTTCCTCCGCACAGGCTTCTTGCATGTCTTCGGGTAACTCGATCACAGATTTGAAGGTCGTGGTCTTGCTCTCTTCCTGGCCAGAAGACTCTGGCTTTACCACGGACACTTCCCTCACTACAGTTGACCCGACCGGGTGACTGTCTTCTTCGGCTCTTTGCTCACCAACTTCAGGAGATTTTATCTCCTCATGAGCCTTTGCCAAGATAGGTACCGGCAGTTCCGTCTTGTTATCACTCGCACCCAGCTGTTGCACATCTCCGTCCAAGCTCTTCTCCCGCAGAAGACCTTCTACTACTCCTCTGAGTTCCTCCATCTCTTCCTTAAGGCTCTTGTTCACACTTTGCCAGGTGGACAGGTGACCTCTGAGCTCCAAGATTTCTTTCTCGAGTCCCTCCACCTTGTGCTCGGTCAATTGTCTCAAGATTCTTTCTTGTTTAACATGTTCTTCCACTGTCTCTTTTATTAGTTGTATCTCCTGATCTTGTTCTCTTTTGGCCAGCACGTGTCGCACCACTAATTCTTTAATTATATCGTCAAAGGGTACCACTGAGTCAGTCCTATCAGTCGAGTGAACCCCCCGGTTACCCTCTGACTGTGTTTCTATTCCCGTTATCTTCTCGATCAGGTTACCACCAGTCCTGTCACGAGTTTCGGTCAGCACAGCATTAGATTCTGTCCTAGTGGTGGCTACTGGCAATAACACATCACAGTCACACCACACCGTACGGTGAACCCCCAAGACACTCTCTATCCGTGTGTCAGCTCCGCTCTTTTTGTTTACCACACCATTTTCATTCACACTGTGGTACGCTTCAGGTGACGTCAGGTCAGTAAATTCATCTGACGCAATTCTTTCTCCGGTCGCACTTATGTATAGGCTGTCCACGTTAGGAGGCGTCAGCGTCTCAGTGTCTGCTAGCCCTACAGTAGAAACGTCTCTATCGTCCTGCCCCACATCTTTAAATATGACAAATTCCCTGCGCCTCTCAAAGGTATGCACAAAGTTTGGTGGCATACTACCACTTTGGCACTCCCCCTTTGTCATCTCAATCAGGACTCTGTCCACTTTATAATTCACAATGACCCCGTGGACGCAGTGAACTCTGACGTTTTTCTCGGTCAGAGATAAAACGAGCGGAGGTCCTGTCAGAGTCACCTGACTCCTTGAGTCCAGCCTACCAGGGACTCCTTCCCGATTCAGCATCACGGTACACACCTGCAGCCCATCGTCACTATCCGGAAAGGATATCCCACATTCTGACCAAGTCATACACACACACTGCGGTACTCCAGACATACCCACTGAGTCATCTAGTGCTGACATTTCTTCAAACTTGGCCCTTTTCTGGACCACACCTCACTTTGGGTTGCCGCCCCCTCCCGGACTCCACCCCTTTTTGGTTACCGTGCCAATTTGGGACTCCACCCCCTTTTGGGTTACCACCCCGATTTGGGTCACTGCCCCCTTTTGGGTTGCCACCCCCTTTTGGGTTACCACACCAATTTGGGTCACCGCCCCCTTGCGGGATTTCCCCATGTCCGTTCTGCAGAACTTCTTAGGCCTGTTTCACACTTCCGTTTTTGTGTCCGCCAAACGGATCCGTTTCCGTTTTTTTGACGGAAACTGATGCAAACGGATCCGTTTTTAAAAAAACGGATCCTTTTTTTGACGGATCCGCGGTAACCACTAATGGAAGTCTATGGGACAAAAAAAAACGGATCCTGCAAAAAATGGCGGATCCGTTTTTTTACGGAAACCAACGGATTTTGACGGATTTGAAAAAACGGAAGTGTGAAACAGGCCTTATGCCACAGTTCACACTGTGCAGTTTATGTTTTTTTTTTTTGTTTGTTCTTTTACGATACCACACAAGTCTGTTGGCACCACCACAGCTCCTGCTGTCACCGATCACCGGCACCACCGGCTGCTGTTCACACACACACAGCAGCTGGTGTCACTGCAGCTCCTGCTGCGCCATCTTCGTGGACCCGCCGATCCACCGGAAGCCGCTTGTCCCCTTCGTAACCCCGCCGGGTTACCGGAAGCCGCTTGTCACCCTCGAAGATGAAAGAAACCAAAAAAGCGCGCCCATAGGGCCTTACCAGTGCAGGTATAATGGGTATAAAGAAATAATACAGAGTACTCACCCTTAATAGTTGTGTAAAGCCACAACTACTGTATCTGCTTAGTCACATGTAATAAAGCTGCAGCAGGATGGTGTAGACAGACAGTGTCTGCTACCAATGCTCAAAGAGGAGATCCCAAAAAAAGCAAAAACACCAGGTCCCTGTGCTGCAAGACCTTCGTGACCCCACTGAGCCACAGCAAGCACCTTCAGGTTTTGCAGAGGAAAAAAGAAAAACACATGCACGAAAAACTCCAAAAAACTCACTTATCTTGTATGTGCACTATTCAGGATGTACCGTCTCCACCTGAGACCATCCAACCCACAGGGCACACCGGGTGCCACTCAGGGAGCCGACCCTCCTCACAGGGTCTCCCAACACACTGACCTCACCAGGTCCAAGGTCATATCACGTGTTCCAGGCATCCGATTCCTCTCCCAGAACCTCCCAACACTGACCCTCCAGGACCTTGCTCATTGACCCAGGTCAGGACAACAACGAACACCTGTCGTTACCTGTGTTGGCCACACAGGTCCTCGGGAACCTCTTATCCACAGAGGCACCCTAGCAATCACCAGTCTCTTTCACTGAGCTGCTGTCAGTATACGGCTTTCACAACAGTCAGCCCTCCTGGCTCAGCGTTGCCAGCACTGCAACATGTGCTGTTGGAACCGCAGCCCTTAGCAACAAAGTTCTTTTTTTTTTTTTTTGGCAGTCCTTTCCGTTGCCCCCAGCAACAAGGCTACTATATTGCCCTTAGCAATTCTCCACCATTTGTGAGGTAGCGCTGTCTTTCAGGGTTGGGGGACACTTGCTTGCAGCGATAAAAAAACACATCCGGCACAGGATTTTCCAACAAATCATAGTCCATGAGGTTTATTCATCCATCATAAACCTCCAGCAGTAACATGCAACAGTCTTATAGCAGACAGCAGGGTATCTTCACACTGGAGCTCTGCTCCCCTATAGCCCTCCTAGTCACACAGGCTGTGCTTCATCTACCCAGCAGGCTATACAGTCTCTCAGTAGCAGTCCCATCTCCGGATTACCTTGCATGCTGCTTTACACTGCAAATGTTCCTTCCCTCTCCCTGGGAACGGTCAGGCACACATCGCCATTAGTCACAGCGTCCACACGTGCTGTTAGTGAGGGGATCCTTCTCCACACGGGACCTTCCAAACTGGACCAATCAGGTCCCAGCATTCACCCATGTGACCAGACCTCAGGTACCTTATATGGTCCATAACCACACCCACAGGTGATTACATGACTATGACCTCACCCAAGGTCCTATTGCACATAGCCACACACAGGCTTCCCTGACACATTGTAACGGAACGTACTACTCAGCAGTACCTCTGCTGATCATTATGATCTTTCAGTATCCTACACCTATCAGGGTAATGGAAATGCTTATACGGCTGTCCTGGGACACCCACACAGCGCGCCCTAGCGGACACAGCGGTCACTGCACCACACTGGTTATATCTATATTGGATGGTCCATTCATTTAGTTGCAAATGTACATATAGGCAATGTGGTGACTGTATTTCCCCTTAATTTTTGAGGCACCTTATATATGATTTTGTTGCTAATTGGTTCATTAACTTTTTAGTATATATTAATAAAAAATTATTTTTAAACGAAACCAATTGTTTCATGGTTCATGCTATGTGATTTGGACAGTGTTCATCATCCGGATTCACATTTATTGATTTGATGTTCTGTTTGGAACCATATGATATTTTAAGAATTTTCTATATTGATATTCCACTGTTATGATAGTGTAGCGCCTCACTCAGGAAAATAGGTAACACACTAAAAACATTTAAAGATGTGCTAGTGGCCACTATGTAGCCAAAATAATCAATCATTTGAACCCTGAAAATAGGAAAACAAATAGGGGGTGTTACCCGTGCAGCGATTGTTATGCTTGTAAAGAAAAAAATATCAAAAAGTACTAACTTTGATTCAGCTAATGGGAAAAAGAAGTTTAATATTGTCCACTATATTTCATGTAGCAGTACACATGTTATGTATTACGCCAACTGTGACCCTAGGCACCATGTCCCCTGTGGGAATTAAGAAAAATTGAGTTTTGCTTCCTTCCTGTGATTTTGTTATGGTATCGCTAAAGATTTTTTAACTCATTTATGTCTTTCATTCATGTATGCCTCTTGTCTAATTTTATTTCAGTCTCATTAATATTGGGGAAGATTTGTGGTGGTCTGATAATTTTGATGTTATGAGCTGCATATATAATAAAAAGCCTGCTTTATATTCTACACTCGAGTGGATGAATTGGAGAAACATATTTGGACTGAACATTTCAAGACATCACTCTCTTTTTCATAGGACAATTTTTTTCTTTTTCATATACAGCGTTTTTTCACTTGATTCCCATTAACCCTAGAACGCATACCTGGGGCCTCGCAGGCCCGCCCTGTTAATTGTTTTCTATTTTCTGCAAGATTACTTTAGTTAGAATTTTGAAACTCTAGGTATTCCTCAGGTATATAGTTGTTTGTCATTTCCAGTTGTTCATTTATTTTTGTTACAGGCATTTCGGTATAACAACTCATTTTTGTGAATACCCCATATTCACATACCTGGGGCCTTTTAGGCCCGTACTAGGTTTACATGTGATCCTAAGTCTTTTTGTCTTCACTGTTGCTGGGGAAGACTTTGACTCAGTCTTTATGACTCTGCTGTTTCTATGAAGAGTGTGAATTCTGCCTGACTACATGGTCATGTGATCTTGGGAAGGAGGCTCCCTCACAACATCATGCGTCTCTGACATCATCATAGGTCCTGAACACTGTTCATTGTGTGCTACTTGCTGAAGAGACTTTGGAGGAAGGAGTCAGCTTTCTTGTTTCTTGAAAAAGAAACTTTCTGAGTTCCAAAAATCCAAAAGCTTCTACCGCACCTAAAAGAAAGTGGTGACCTGCTGAAGGTGAGAGGAGGGGTCTGCACTTTACCCTTAGCACACACACTAACAAAGAGTGTACAACCCTGATTGTAATCTTTTTTTTTTTCATTTTAGTTTACTGACTTCTAAGGTTACAATGGCACAGTCTACATCCAGGGGTTTGACTGACCAAGAAAGCGAAGCAATCATTTTTGATAGTGATGAAGACAGTGAACTTTCTTTGTCTGATGAAGAGTACATGCCACCAGCTAATGTCTCTACTTCATCGTCCAGCGATTCTTCAGATGATGAAGAAGTAATGGATCCAGCAGAACGTACAAATAGAACATCCAAAACTAATGTTTTTTGGATCAGTACTGCTGAGGTTCTTGGACGAACCCCATCACATAATATTGTAAGAGTTGCTCAAGGAACTGTAGGAATTCCACAATTCTTGTCCAAAAGAGATATGCTCTGTAATTTTTTTTTGAATTATTCACATCTTAGGCTGTGTTCCCACTGGCGCTGGGGTCTGCCAGGAGGTGATCCGTAATGGATCTGATCTCCAGTTAAGGCTGCTGGAATGCCGGGATTCCGCCAGCCTTAGCTGGTGTCACCAGGAGGTCAGATCCATTACAGATCTCCTCCTGGCACACACCAGCGCTAGTGGGAATGCATCCTTACTTTGCAATTTTCAAATAAACTTTGAAAATTATTTTTGTTTGAGTTTTTCCATGTTATTTGCACACAGTCCTAAAAGGCCCCAGGTATGTGAAAGTGTAGATTTTTATGGTCATGCGTTCTAGGGTTAATGAAAGCTTAGAGAATAATTTCATCATTGCTTCATCACATTTTATTTATATTTCAGAATCTTTTGAACACTTTGCATCTTATGTATATTTTTTTCACTGCCTACACATTACTGTAGTATTACCGTATTTATTGTGAAGTCTTTTCATATTAACTCATGTTTTGCACTTCATTTCATGGTTTAATGAGTCACTTATTGCATTTTTTAACTCCTTATTATCATGTTCATATCAAATATATTTTATTCTTATTTTTATTATTTATATTTCTTGCATAATAATCTCATATTTTTTATTATATGGTTATTAATATTCTTTTATTATAAATATTCATCATTATTCCTTCATTTTCATTAACATTTTTATAAAGGACCTACCTTTTCTCTTTTTGTGTCATACTGTATGTATTCTATTATAATCTGGTTTACTGTTTATACTTACCCATCAGGTTTTCACCATCTATAGGCTTTTGATTAAGTGCAGTATATAAACGATGCCAATACAGCTGTTGATACACTTTGATAGGAGTTTGAGCTCCTTTATGATGTCTGCTGATTCGCGCATGTGCCTCACAATCCTTACTTGTCCCGTCTATTTCTGTCACATCTCTCTGGAAGACGTGGAGTTAGACGGTCACGTCAGGTAATGAATCGATGGAGTGATATGTGTCCCATAAAAAATGAATTTAGTTTCTTCTGGTGCTGAGGAGCTTAATTACCCTTTCTATGCTGGTCAGAAACATGCAGCTCTATTTCAGCTGCTTCTGATTTGGTTATTACTAGAGATGAGAGAATATTTCAATCTTCAGTTCGAATTTGCAATATTCACAGATTAATACATCTCAATGGGAGGCAAAAACAAACGCATGCACAACACATTGTAATGGCCCAAAATGCTGCCAAAACACATCAAATGAGGGACAGATACCAGGAAAGTGGCCTCAATTCACCCACAGTACAAATTTTAGCATGGAACTACAGCAATCAGCCAGGCATGAGGTATTGGGGTCTGGGACAGCATTTACAGCTTTCAATTGAACGTCACAGTAAGACGAGGTGCGTGAGGGATCGGTGTAGGCCCCTTTGCTCGGAGCCCTGAAGCCACATGCAACACCTCTACCTTCTTTCATGCTGAGCCACACTCAGGTGGCACAAATATCAGTTTTGTAGACTATCATTGTTAGAAAAATTTAAGGATAGTAATACGGGTAGTTGAGTCCAAGGAAGTGGAGGCCTGACGGTGTCGCTGGCCTACTGCTACAGGCAACAGGCATTAAGGAGACCCAACCAGGAGTGTTCACATTTCCAAAAATTATTGGCAGACACCACCAAAGTGGCATCAATTTCACCACAGTAGAAATAGTATAATAGGGATCGACAGTTCTTCCACTACACCCCATACAGCAGATGGACACCCAACAAGGAGTGCTCACATTTAAACAAATGAGGGCGTTATACCACAGAAGTGGCATCAATTTCATGAGAGTAGAAACAGTATAATAGGGACCAATATGTCTTCCATTAAACCCAATTCAGCAAATGGACACCCAACCAGGATTGTCCACATTTCCAAAAATTACTAGCAGACACCACAAAAGTGGCATCAATTTCACCACAGTAGATATAGTATAATAGGGACTGACAGGTCTTCCACTACACACAATCCAACAGATGGACACCCAACCATGAGTGTTAACATTTCCAAAAATTACTGGCAGACACCGCAAAAGTGGCATCAATTTCACAATAGTATAGATAGTATAAAAGCGACCGACAGGTCTTCCACCACACCCAATCAAACAGATGGACACCCAACCAGGAGGGTTCATATTTCCCAAAATTATTGGCAGACACCACAAAAGTGGCATCAATTTCACCACAGTAGAAATAGTATAATAGGGACCGATAAATCTTCCACTAAACCAAATCCAACACATGGACAAGCAACAAGGAGTGTTCACATTTCCAAAAATTACAGGCAGACACCATAAAAGTGGCATCAATTTCACCACAGTATAGATAGTATTATAGGGACCGACAGGGCTTCCACTACACCCAATCCAACAGTTGGACACGCAACCAAGAGTGTTCACATTTAAACAAATGAAGGCCTTACAGAACAGAAGTGGCAACAATTGTATGAGAGTCAAAACAGTGTAATAGTGACCGATAGTTCTTCCACTAAACCCAGTTCAGCAGATGGATATCCAACCAGGAGTGTTCACATTTCCAAAAATTACTGGGAGACACTACAAAAGTGTCATCAATTTCACCACAGTATGGATAGTATAATAGGGACCGTCAGGTTTAACCACTACACCAAATCCAGCAGATGGACACCCAACCAGGAGTTTCCACATTTTAAAAAATGAGGGCCTGACACCACCGAAGTGGAATAACTTTCACGACAATAGAAATAGTATGATTGGGACCGAGACGTCTTCCACTACAGCTAACCCAGCAGATGTAGATCAATCATGACTGTTCACATTTCCACAAATTTGTGCTATCAGCAGCCATAGAAGGCACAGAAGCCACACTAAAGATATCGCAGAGTGCAGTTACGTGACATTAATGCATCACGGTAAAAAATGCAATATCAGCTAGTCTGCACAGTCTGCGATTGGGGTGAAAAAGTCCTTGGAGATCCATGACTTGTTCATCTTGATGAAGGTTAGGCGGTCTACAATTTCAGGGGACAGCCAGCTGCACTTATCCCTCCAGACATCACCAGCAGCACTGAATACTCGATCTGAGAGAACGCTCGCTGCTGGGCATGATAAAACCTCCAAGGCATGTGAGGCGAGCTCAGGCCACTTATCCATTTTGGAAGACCAAAATGTGAAAGGGTTCAAACTCCTGCACTATCCTCCTTATTCGTTCACCACGTGTAAGACTTTGACTCTGTTGTGCTGGTGCACGAGTTGGTCTAAGAAAAGTGTCAAAGGACTCACAGAAGTTGCTTCTTCCGCTTCCACCACTGCTGCTGCTAATGTTATGACATTGATGAATTGACGTGCTGGAGGTTGGAATGTTAGAGCTGCGATTTGAACTGTGTACTTCACTGCTGTCTTGGGGAAAAGCTCTCTTAAGGTTGTGTAAAGCATATTTTGATACTTCAGCATTCACGGATCCCTTTCTAGGGCGGGATTCATTTAGAAAAATTTGGTTTTAAAAAGTGAATCTAACAGAGTGGCAACCAAGTAGTCAGCATTATTCCTAATCATAACTATACGGGGATCATGTTGCAGATAGCGAAGCAAGAAGGCACTCATATGCCGGGCTGTACCATAAGGTCCAAGCTCATGCTGTGTTGGTGGCTGGGTAGCAATGAGGCTCGTTTCCTCTGTCCCCTCTCGCCAACCATGAACAACAGAGAATTGAAGATTATCCTCTTCATCTGAAAGTTGCTCGTCCATCACCTCATCCTCCTCCATTTATTCCTCGGATCTTGCACCTACGATAACAGTTTGTCTATTATCACCAGCCCCCCTCGATCGCAGTAATCCACGCTCCCTTGGCACCCACCTGTGAGGCGACAGTCTTGAACTTACTGTAGAGACAATGTTATCCCTTCCGCATCCTCCTCTGCTTCCTCCTCTTCTGGGACCACCATCTCCTCCTGCAAGCTATTCAAAGTCTGCTCCAGCATATACAGTGGGGCAAAAAAGTATTTAGTCAGTCAGCAATAGTGCAAGTTCCACCACTTAAAAAGATGAGAGGCGTCTGTAATTTACATCATAGGTAGACCTCAACTATGGGAGACAAACTGAGAAAAAAAATCCAGAAAATCACATTGTCTGTTTTTTTTTCATTTTATTTGCATATTATGGTGGAAAATAAGTATTTGGTCAGAAACAAAATTTCATCTCAATACTTTGTGATATATCCTTTGTTGGCAATGACAGAGGTCAAACGTTTTCTGTAAGTCTTCACAAGGTTGCCACACACTGTTGTTGGTATGTTGGCCCATTCCTCCATGCAGATCTCCTCTAGAGCAGTGATGTTTTTGGCTTTTCGCTTGGCAACACGGACTTTCAACTCCCTCCAAAGGTTTTCTATAGGGTTGAGATCTGGAGACTGGCTAGGCCACTCCAGGACCTTGAAATGCTTCTTACGAAGCCACTCCTTCGTTGCCCTGGCGGTGTACTTTGGATCATTGTCATGTTGAAAGACCCAGCCACGTTTCATATTCAATGCCCTTGCTGATGGAAGGAGGTTTGCACTCAAAATCTCATGATACATGGCCCCATTCATTCTTTCATGTACCCGGATCAGTCGTCCTGGCCCCTTTGCAGAGAAACAGCCCCAAAGCATGATGTTTCCACCACCATGCTTTACAGTAGGTATGGTGTTTGATGGATGCAACTCAGTATTCTTTTTCCTCCAAACACGACAAGTTGTGTTTCTACCAAACAGTTCCAGTTTGGTTTCATCAGACCATAGGACATTCTCCCAAAACTACTCTGGATCATCCAAATGCTCTCTAGCAAACTTCAGACGGGCCCGGACATGTACAGGCTTAAGCAGTGGGACACGTCTGGCACTGCAGGATCTGAGTCCATGGTGGCGTAGTGTGTTACTTATGGTAGGCCTTGTTACATTGGTCCCAGCTCTCTGCAGTTCATTCACTAGGTCCCCCCGCGTGGTTCTGGGATTTTTGCTCACCGTTCTTGTGATCATTCTGACCCCACGGGGTGGGATTTTGCGTGGAGTACCAGATCGAGGGAGATTATCAGTGGTCTTGTATGTCTTCCATTTTCTAATTATTGCTCCCACAGTTGATTTCTTCACTCCAAGCTGGTTGGCTATTGCAGATTCAGTCTTCCCAGCCTGGTGCAGGGCTACAATTTTGTTTCTGGTGTCCTTTGACAGCTCTTTGGTCTTCACCATAGTGGAGTTTGGAGTCAGACTGTTTGAGGGTGTGCACAGGTGTCTTTTTATACTGATAACAAGTTTAAACAGGTACCATTACTACAGGTAATGAGTGGAGGAAAGAGGAGACTCTTAAAGAAGAAGTTACAGGTCTGTGAGAGCCAGAAATCTTGATTGCTTGTTTCTGACCAAATACTTATTTTCCACCATAATATGCAAATAAAATGAAAAAAAAACAGACAATGTGATTTTCTGGATTTTTTTTCTCAGTTTGTCTCCCATAGTTGAGGTCTACCTATGATGTAAATTACAGACGCCTCTCATCTTTTTAAGTGGTGGAACTTGCACTATTGCTGACTGACTAAATACTTTTTTGCCCCACTGTATTTCTAAAGTCAATGAATTATCCTGTAGGTGGGAGTTGAATGGAAGTATAATTAGATAGGCACCAAAAATGCAAGAGATATGGTCTACTGGTTACAATGTAAAGAGACATGTAGTATCTCAATATCAGGGGAAAAAAAAGGTTATTTGCCCCAAACCTTATCTAAACCATGCAGTATAAACTGTACAGTGCAATTCCTGAGATGGATATGGTTAATCTTATAGTAATGGTAATAGGAACATAAGAAATGTGATCAATAACCCTGAGGTCAGTGGTCCTAATTCTCAAGACGCCAAAAATTTATTTGCGGGATGACAAAATTGCATTGGGATGAAAGACGTGACCCCATGAGGACAAAAGGGTGAGCTATACTGATTGTATAATAATCATTCATATAAGGCATATATAGTATATAGAGTGTAGCCAATAACACATATGGCTTAATGTATACAGAAACATATGGAATCAGGGGAAAAGTTGGGCAAGTTGGGCTTGCCTTTATGGCAAGTGGTCCTGATTCCTGAGGATCCACAATTATGCAAATGTGCCCAAAGAAAATTGCCTTGGAAGAAAAAAAAAATTTTAAGTTTACAAAAAGGGGCTACATTGGTGGTGCAGCCGTGGTTACTTTAAGGCATGTTACTTACAATCATTAGTTGCAGTGGGAGATGCAGGCACCGCCGTGCCTGTGCAGTGAATGAGCACTGTGTCTGTATCAGCGCCCCTATCAATGCCTGGGCTGGTCACCTGACCGGAAGGGAAGTCAGATGCCGGCGCATGCGCTGTATGATGCAGCTTTGTCGCCCCATATGGGGAACCACCAAAAAGATGGTGCGGGAAAACCACGCCTGCACAGTAGCGCATGATAGAGGTCTCTTCGGGAACATCTTTATGCTGATATCGCTATGGGCGAACATAGCTGGAAGGGATGCTTCACCGTCAAATAAAAATAAAAGTATTCCACTTGAGCAAAAATTCATGTGTGCAGTGACTCTATATTAAATTTATGCTAACAGGACTACCAGTTCCCTTTTCACTAGCACCATGTATCCACATCATTTAGTCGAGTGCTAACCATCTCTACTATCCGTGAAATGCACCCTGGCAGACAGAGATTTTGTCAAGGAATGGGTGATGTTGTTGTTAGGAACGGCGGAACGCACTAAATATAAATAAATAATAAAGTGCGTTTGCCCGGCGGGGTCCACCGTGCAGTAGGTGTTACACCGCTGCTAGGTAATGACACAGGAGCAATATGGCGGTATGATGCGCGCAGGTTCAACTTCACCCGGAGTGCGCAGAGCAGACTCTGGTCCCTCACAGAGGTGCCGCAACAAAAACATGCAAAATGCTGAACCTGTTAGTGACACAGGCCTCGGGTAAATGCACACACGGTATCTGGTCACTGGACCCAAGACAGAGGAGCTGCGTCCCTCTAGACCTACCGTTTGTGCGGCGTCGCTTATGCAAGCGCCAAGAAGGGCTGCAACTGCAGCGTGGCATAGGACACAGCCACTCGACGACAAAGCCAGAAAGCAAGCGCAATGTCGGACGCTAGCATAGCGGTGCGGTGTGCACAGTGGCTTAAGGCTTGCCACTGACTGGCGCTGACTGCTAAACTAATTCCCTATCCACATGCGTAATATCAGAGGGAGGGGGTTTTATAATGAGTCAGTCACCAGAGACATACATCCATCACCATTCACACATAGCAAGTATAGTCTATACTAGCGCATGGTGGAACGGCCATGCGTGCTTTTTATAGCCGTGCGGGACCTTCCAGATCTCTGAGATGGACCAATGAGATTTGGAACAGGACCTGGGCACATGACTCCCGATCTCCAATGGGAGATTGTCTCATGAGCATACCCAGTAGGAGCACAGAGGGACTTAGCCTGCTGCAAAGTAATCTCCTCTGCAGTAGAAAGACAGCAGGAGACCGCAGAATGTGAGACTCTGGATTCCTGCAGAGCAGACACAGAAACCTGACGCCTAACAGTTGTCTTTGACATGCTGGTGTAGCGCAGGCACAGAATTCTTAGAAAAGTTATGGTGACTAGGTAATTGGTAGTAAGGGACTGCAGTGGCCATCAGCTTTCAGAAACCACATGTATCTACCAGACGGAATGGCAGCATTTCCATTGCCAAAAGATGGGAGATGGTGCAGTTCAACCTTTTAGCTTTGTCATGCGTAGGAGGAAACAATCTTTTCCGTGACCACAACTGCAGAACCGTGGTCTGGCTGCAGTGCTGAGAGAGTGCGGAGTACGGTGAACCAGACAAACTGCTGAATCGTGAGAGAGGTGCAGGCAGAGATGTTACGGTGGATTGAGAAACTTGTGGTGTGCTCGTTCTCTAAGATGGGTCAAAAACAGCAGTCATCTCCGCTTCCTTTACAGCTCAAGGCTGGCTCTCAGTCAGCATGACTGGAGCTGGAAAAGAACCCGAGGTTCTGCGGTCAAAGACCTGTGTCTCAATAGTTGGCACGGTAACAGAGGAGGAGGAAGTAGCAGCAGATGCGATTGATGGGGCGGCTGATGGTTGTTGAGGTCCGCTGGTCTGCATTTTGGAGCAATGGGATTCCCTCAGTAAAGCATGTTAATAGTACATGTGAAGGTTCATACATGTAGTAGTCAAATTAGTGCACTTTTTATCTCGACACAGTTTTTTTTGCAAATTACGTTAGTTCACTCATCCTTTGCAGTGTCAAAAAAGGACTAGGCTAATCAACCCTTGCCAACCCTGCGAGCTGCAGACCCATGGACACTGCTGGTCACAGGCACAGGTGTGTCTGAGGATGCATTGCTTGTCATGGCTGCATCACTACATGTCTGTGATGTACAGCGCAATGTAACCTCATTGTCTTTCTCCTCAAATGACCTACTCAGCTGTGTGCCCCTATGTTCACGCCAACTGGGATCTAACACCTCATCATCATCATTCTCTATGTTGTTAAATTCCTTGCCCTTGGAGTCACCCTCCTCTTCTTCCCCTGACACCATAGTACAGTCCGTGTGAGCCTCAGATATCTGAGACCTCTACAACATACTAGATACTACAAACTATTTTAAAGTCAGGTCCCCTACTGTATTAAGTTAATAGCAGAAGTATATTTTGTGGCCTATGGATCAGGCCTCTATAAACCTAGATGCTACAAACTATTTTAAAGTCAGGTCCCTTACTGTATGACGTTAATTGCAGAAGAATTTTTTGTGGCCTCTGGATCAGGCCCCTATAGCACACTAGATGCTACAAAATATTTTAAAGTCAGGTCCCCTACTGTATGACACTAGAAACAGAAGAAATTTTGTGTCCTCTGGATCAGGCCTCTATAACACACTAGATGCTACTTACTGTATCATGTTAATAACAGAAGAATTTTTTGTGGCCTATGGATCAGGCCTCTGTAAACCTAGATGCTACAAACTATTTTAAAGTCAGATCCCTTACTGTATGACGTTAATAACAAAATAATTGTTTGTGGCCTATGGATCAGGCCTCTATAACACACTATTTTAAAGTCAGGTCCCTTACTGTATGATGTTAGTAACAGAAGAATTTTTGTGGCCTCTGGATCAGGCCTCTACAGCTTAATTTCAACCCAACCAAATGACAAATTGTGATACCGCGGGTTGTCTAACTTTTTGCAACTGAAAAATTATAACTTTTTTTTAATGTGCCTTAGGTCTGCAGACACGTTCATATCTCCAACACAAAATGACAACATGGGATACAGCAGGCTTTTTCACATTTAGCAAAAAAAAAAATTTTCTTTTAATGTGCCTTTCTTTTAATGTGCCTTAGGTCTGCAGACAGGTTTATATTACCACAGCACTAAATGACAAGGTGGGATACAACAGGCTGTTTCACATTTAGCTTGCGAAAAAATATTAATTAGTATGCTATAATTGTGCATGGAGAACAATAGAATCAGTGCACTTGTAAGACATGTGCCCTGCTGGCTTTGACTGTGGACCTCAGTAATGACAAAAAAATGCTGAAAGGTTAATTTAACAACCACACTGGACACTTGCTAGCTACACTATCTGACTGATATACAACCACCTAGCTAACTAGCTAAAATGTGGATACAGCAGGCTTTTTCACATTTAGCTAGTGAAAAAATGTTAATTAGACAGAACAATGGAAAGGACACCATTGTAGGCATTTACTACAGGCCGCCTGTGCAAGCTGAAGATATGGATGAAATCTTTATGCATCAAATGGCCAAGTTCTCCAAAAAATATGACATAGTTGTCATGGGAGATTTCAACTATCCAGACATTTGTTGGGAATCTCTCTCAGGCAAAACTAACAGGTCAAGGAAATTCTTATCCTCTCTTGCTGACAACTTTATCTTCCAAAAGGTAGGGGAGAAAACAAGGGGAACTGCTACTTTGGATCTAATCCTTATAAACAGGGAGGAAATGGTTGAGGAGGTAAAAGTGGCTGGGACCCTAGGAGGTAGCGACCATGCTATTTTAGAATTTTGGATAACTAGAGGAGGAAGACCTGTGAAGTCTCAGACGTCAAGGTTAGATTTCAGAAAGGCAGATTTTAAGGGATTCAGAAAGAGAATTGGAGGGATCCAATAGCTGGATATCCTTAAAGACAAAAATGTCCAGGAAGGATGGGAAATTTTGAAAAATGAAATTCTCAAAGCACAATTGTTAACAATTCCGAAAAGAGGGAAGATTAGGAAGCATTTAAGGAAGCCAGGGTGGATGAACACAGAACTTAAGCACATGCTAAAAAGGAAGAAAGAAATGTTTATAAAATGGAAAGAGGGAGGCATATCTAAAGAAGAATATAATGCTCTCTGCAGAACCTGCAGGGCACAAATCAGATTATCTAAAGCTGACAATGAATTGAGGCTTGCAAGAGATGTCAAAAGCAATAATAAAGGATTTTGGGGATATGTGAAAAGTAAAAGAAAAGTCAAAGATGCTATAGGATTTTTACAGGATGAAAATGATGAAATGGTAAGACAGGATGTTGAGAAGGCCGAACTTTTAAATTCCTATTTTGCATCTGTTTTCTCTCAGAAAGGAAATGTAACATCAACTGTTCTTCACTGTCCTATTAAGGGAATAGAAGAATCCAGGATATCTATAAACAGAAAGATAGTGAGGAAACACTTAGCTAACCTAAATGAATTCAAGTCTCCAGGTCCAGATGAATTACACCCCAGAGTACTGAAGGAGATAGCAGAAGAAATTTTTGAACCCCTCTCCATAATCTTTGAAAATTCTTGGAGAACAGGAGAAGTCCCAGAAGACTGGAGAAGAGAAAATGTTGTTCCTATCTTCAAAAAGGGGAAGAAGGTGGACCCAGGCAACTATAGGCCGGTGAGTCTGACTTCTATACCAGGAAAGATCTTTGAACAAATTATTAAACAACATGTATGTCAGTACCTGGATAAGAATGAAGTGATTAAACAGAGTCAGCATGGGTTTGTAACTAATAAGTCATGTCAGACTAACTTAATTTCCTTCTATGACGGAATCACTGATTGGGTGGATCAAGGAAATGCTGTTGATATAGTATATCTTGACTTCAGCAAAGCATTTGACAAAGTATCTCATACAATCCTTATTGAAAAAATGACTAAGTATGGAATGGACAAGGCAACTGTTAGGTGGATTCATAACTGGCTTAGTGATCGGACCCAAAGAGTGGTCGTAAATCGCTGTTCATCCAGTTGGAAGAATGTCTCAAGTGGGGTACCACAGGGCTCTGTCCTGGGCCCTGTATTGTTCAACATCTTTATCAGCGATTTAGATGAAGGAATTGAGGGTAAACTGATTAAATTTGCTGATGACACAAAGCAAGGAGGGATAGCTAATACTAGAGAAGAGAGAGAGAGAGGATTCAAAAAGATATAAATAAACTGGAGAAGTGGGCAGCAACTAACAGAATGGTTTTTAACAGGGAAAAATGCAAAGTACTACATCTGGGCAATAAAAATGAAAAAAGCATATACAGAATGGGAGGAATAGGGCTAAGCCACAGCACATGTGAAAAAGACTTGGGTATAATAATAGATCACAGACTGAATATGAGTCAACAGTGTGATGCAGCAGCAAAAAAGGCAAATGCAATTCTAGGATGTATTAACAGAAGCATACAGTCTAGATCACGTGAAGTCATTATTTCCCTCTACTGCTCTTTGGTCAGACCTCATCTGGAATATTGTGTCCAGTTTTGGGCACCACATTTAAAAAAAAGACATCAACAAACTGGAGCAAGTTCAGAAAAGAGCAACCAGAATGGTGACCGATCTGCAAACCCTGTCTTATGAGGAAAGGTTGCAGGATTTGGGATTGTTTAGTTTGCAAAAGAGAAGACTGAGAGGAGACTTAATAGCTGTCTACAAATATCTAAAGGGCTGTCATATTGTAGAAGGATCAACTTTATTCTCATTTGCACAAGGAAAGACTAGAAGCAATGGGATGAAACTGAATGGGAGGAAACACAGATTAGATATTAGAAAAAACTTTTTGACAGTTAGAGTGATCAATGAGTGGAACAAGCTGCTACGAGAAGTGGTGAGTAGAGTTGAGCGACTTTTGGTTTTTTAGGGTCGAGTTTCGTTTCATGAAACCCGACTTTTCCAAAAGTCGGGTCGAGCAAGATCGTCCGATTATAGGGAAAAGTCGGGGTCGTCCCGAAACACGAAACCCAATGTAAGTCAATGGGGAATAAAAGTCGGCAGTGAGAGGAGGACAGGAAACACATCTACAGTGCCCATTTGAATGCCAAAAGCATCAATTCTTCTTACTTAAGCTTGTCAACCTTAATTAACTTCATAATACAAGTTACACACTGAAAAATGGGGGTTATTTGGCTACAGTTGTGGGGGGGGGGAGGGCTGGCTCCAGGTTTTCATGTGCCCTGGGCGAAAGAGCGCCCCTTTAACACATACCACAACTCATCATGCTCCGATATGGCAGAGAAATAGCGGTATAGTACAATGAAAAATACTTCACTTTTTACATCTCATGACGAGGCCCATCTATTTCTCCATACAGAATCATTGGTCCCATATAATGTTTGAAACAGTATATGATGAGCTCCACATAATGCTACAGTATATGTTGGTCCCCATGGATGAAGCTCCACTGTCTTATGGGCCCAAATAATGCTCCAAACATAATGGGCCACATTTCTAATGCTCTAGTGTATAATGGGCCCTGTAAATGCTGCTCCAGTGTCTGATGTCCACCTTTGGAATGTTCCAGTGTATGGTGGGCCCCATCTACCATTCTCCAGAGTATAGTGCTCCCCAAAAATTGCTGTCGCAACATTGAAAACAATCAAATAAGTCTCCTCGCTAGGGAATCCCTGTACTTGTCTGGACTCCTCGTCGTCCCCATCTTCCATCTCACTGCACAGTATTTCAACTTTGCAAGTGCTGTGATCCTGAGCAAGCAGGGGGGGGGCCCACTCGTTGGCGATGGCACTGGCACAGGGCCCCTGATAGTACGGTAGTGTGTCTGATGGCGGGTGGGCCGAACCTGCACTTTCATCTGCAGCTTCCTCTTTGTCACCGTGTAAGATGGAACTGTATATGGGAAGGGTAACCTGAGTTTCATCAGGGTCAGATTCAGGCCGTGTAGCGTGCGAGGGGAGTGTAGTGGTCTGGGTCAATGTACTAGCAGAATCATCGAGCAGTGGCTGGGCATCAGTGCACTTGTGTCGCCCCCAGGAGTACGGTCGCCACAGTGGCATTACCTTCCTCCTAGGGAGTGTGATGTCATGCTTGGGAGCAACGAACGATCTCTCTAGCAGGTTAACTGATTGGGCGGCGTTATTCCCACAAGTTATGACCCTCCAAACAGCGTTCATGAAGGCAAAGTGTTTGTTTTACGTGGGCAGTATGGTTGCAAAGCTGAACCTTAAAGGAATGTCCAGAAGGGCACCACCAGGAGTGGAGCGTACGGTTAAATTCGACTCCACCTGGGAAACCTCAACCATGCCAGCTACAGAACAGATGCACACATTGCAAGCTTAATTCCGTTAACGAACGAGACTCCGTCATGCCCCGCGGTCCGAGTCCGGCTTACTAGAGGGACAAGTGAGGCTCTGGCACATGAGATTGGCCAATAACTGGTGTGTCATGCCCTTACATGTCCGTGGCTGCATGTGCGCTACACTGAAAAGGCCAGCGTTTGTCGCTTAAAGGTGCAGATAACCCGCTGAACAACTTTAGTGATGGGGATCACTGATTACACTTATTACCCGCGAACAATGATTTCCCAGTAAGTGCAGGTCAACCGCAGTTCCGGAATTAGGCCTAACCGTCATTCCTGAAAAAATGAAAAATTTACGTGTGCAAACCACAGGTGCTGTAGCTTGCTTAACAGCTCGCCAGCCGTTCTCACGCCCAGTATGGATTACACGTACTTGCACAAAGGTGAGAAAGGGTACCGTATCCCCAGATAACATGTATGGATAGCGTACACATTCAAAATATATGTCTATACATCAGGAGGCAGGCTCAAACGGTGTCAGGCCCAGTATGGATTGCACGTGATTGCACAAAGGTTAGAAAGGGTACCATATCCCCGGATAACATGTATGGACAGCGTACACATTCAAAATATATGTCTATACATCAGGAGGCAGGCTCAGACGGTGTTAGGCCCAGTATGGATTGCACATGATTGCACAAAGGTTAGAAAGGGTACGTATCCCCAGATAACATGTATGGATAGCGTACACATTCAAAATATATGGCAGGCTCAGACGGTGTTAGGCCCAGTATGGATTGCACGTGATTGCACAAAGGTTAGAAAGGGTACCGTATCCCCGGATAACATGTATGGATAGCGTACACATTCAAAATATATGTCTATACATCAGGAGGCAGGCTCAGACGGTGTTAGGCCCAGTATGGATTGCACGTGATTGCACAAAGGTTAGAAAGGGTACCGTATCCCCGGATAACATGTATGGATAGCGTACACATTCAAAATATATGTCTATACATCAGGAGGCAGGCTCAGACGGTGTTAGGCCCAGTATGGATTGCACATGATTGCACAAAGGTTAGAAAGGGTACCGTATCCCCAGATAACATGTATGGATAGCGTACACATTCAAAATATATGTCTATACATCAGGAGGCAGGCTCAGACGGTGTTATGCCCCGTATGGATTGCACGTGATTGCACAAAGGTTAGAAAGGGTACCGTATCCCCGGATAACATGTATTGATAGCGTACACATTCAAAATATATGTCTATACATCAGGAGGCAGGCTCAGACGGTGTTAGGCCCAGTATGGATTGCACGTGATTGCACAAAGGTTAGAAAGGGTACCGTATCCCCGGATAACATGTATTGATAGCGTACACATTCAAAATATATGTCTATACATCAGGAGGCAGGCTCAAACGGTGTCAAGCACAGTATGGATTTAACGGCCCAGACTACACAGCGGAGGAGCAGGGAGAGGTAAAGATTGCAATTGCTGTGGCCCTGCCCAAGCAAGGGGGGCCCACTCGTGGGCGTCGGTACTGGCACTGGGCCCCTCATAGTACGGCGGTGTGTCTGACGGCGGGTGTGCACCACCACCGTCAGAGACACTTGATTGCACTATGAGGGACCCTGTGCCAGTGCCCGCGCCCAAGAGTCGGCCTACCCACCTGTCCAGGGCAACAGCACTCGCACGGTGTCGTGCGCTAGGTGGGGACCCCGGCCATGGGGGGGGGAGGCAGCACAGTTAGGGAGTTTTAGAAAGTGTTGATGTTGGACATTCAGCTGATGCAAAAGGTGAAATAGGTCAAGTCCCAGGAAGAGGTGGACCAAAGCAAGCCATTTTTCTGTCACCCTATGTGTCATCAGGGGAAGGTGGGACAAAATCCTTTGAAACCCATGCGTGGTTCATTTTAATGAAGGTTAGATCATCCACATTTTGGGTTGACAGACGGGTCCTTTTTTCTGTCAGGATTGATCCAGCCGCACTGAAGACTCTTTCCGATAGCACACTTTCAGCAGGGCAAGCGAGCTCCTGTAAGGCATATTGTGCCAATTCAGGCCAGGTGTCCAGTTTAGCGGCCCAATAGTCAAAGAGTAATGACCTGTGTGGGAGAACATCGATATGGGAGGAAAAGTAGTTTGTAACCATAGTTGACAACTGCTGTCTCCTGTCACTTTCCATCGAAGCAGTATTACCAGTTGTGTGAGCGGTACTTGAAAAATCAGTCCACAACATTGTCATGAAACCCCTGTCTCCAACGCCACTTCTGCTGTGTGCACCACGAACACCTCTGGCAAGCTGCCCCCGGCCTGTACGGCTCGTGTGAGAACCATCACCGATGCTGTGTGCTGGGAATGCCTCAAGCAACCGATTTACCAGAGTTGCTTGTTTATTAGCCAATATTAGGTCAAGGTTCTCCTGTGGCATGATGTTTTGTAATTTGCCTTTATAGCGTGGATCCAGGATGCTGGCCAACCAGTAGTCGTCATCGTTCATCATTTTGGCAATGCGGGGGTCCCTTTTTAGGATCAGCAATGCATAATCTGACATGTGGGCCAATGTTCCCGGTGTCAATGATGCACTGCGAGTGCTGGTTGGAGGAGCACTTTCTGGCAAATCCACATCCCTCCAGTCACGCACAAACCCTGTACCAGACCTTGCCACGCCAACATTTTCACTTGCCCCACGAGATGCATCCTCCTCCCCTAAGTAATCATCCCCATCATCCTCCTCCTCCTCCTCTTCTTCCTCCACCTCGTCCAGGAGAGGTCCCTGAGCAGACAATGGCTGAATGTCATCAAGGATTCCCTCCTCCTCTTCCTCCTCATCAACATTGGCTGCAGAAGCCTGCTCCTTAAGGTGAGTCAAAGTTTGCATGAGCAGACGCATAAGTGGGATGCTCATGCTTAGGATGGCGTCGTCTGCGCTTACCAGCCGTGTGCATTCCTCAAAACACTGAAGGACTTTACAGAGGTCTTTCAGCTTCGACCACTGCACACCTGTCAACTCCATGTCTGCTCTCAAAGTGCCTGGCCGTGTATCCTCCCACAAATGCATTATGGCCTGCCTCTGCTCGCACAGCCGCTCCACCATGTGCAGGGTGGAGTTCCACCTTGTTGCAATGTCGATAATGAGGCGGTGGTTGGGAAGGTGGAGCAATCGCTGCAGCTTCTGCATACGAACGGAGTGTACAGGCGACCGGCGGATGTGCGCGCACAGTCTTCGCACCTTCTGGAGCAGGGCTGTTAACTCCGGATAATTTTTGAGGAAGCACTGCACCACCAGGTTCAAGGTGTGAGCCAAGCAAGGTATGTGGCTGAGTTTTGAAAGGGCTATGGCTGCCACAAAATTACGGCCGTTATCACTAACTACCTTGCCTGCCTCAAGATGTAGACTGCCCAGCCATGACTCAGTTTGTCACTTCAAGTACTCGGCCAGCACCTCGGCGGTGTGTCTGTCGCCCAAACACATCATCTGCAACACAGCCTGCTGACGCTTTCCACTAGCTGCTCGATAGGGGGACACCTCGTGTGCAACAGTGGCAGCTGCAGATGGAGTGCTCGTACGACTGCGCTCTGTGGACGAGCTTTCGCTTCTGGAGGAGGAGGAGGAGGAGGGTCGAACGCCTACAGCCAACTGTTTCCTATACCGTGGGCTAGGCAGCACTGTCCCACCACCGCTGTCCCCTGTGGACCCTGCATACACCACATTAACCCAGTGCGCAGTGATGGACACGTAACGGCCCTGGCCATGCCGACTGGACCATGCATCAGTTGTGAGGTGCACCTTTCCGCTCACTGACTGCTTGAGTGCATGGACAATGCGGTCTTTCACATGATGGTGGAGGGCTGGGATGGCTTTGCGAGAGAAGAAGTGGCGACTGGGTAGGTCATAGCGTGGTACTGCATAGGCCATGAGTTCGCGGAAAGCTGCGCTTTCCACCAACCGAAAGGGCATCATCTCAAACGAGATTAGTTTGGCAATGTGGGCGTTCAAACCCAGTGTACGCGGATGAGAGACTGAGTACTTTCTTGACCTACTCATAGTGTCTGGGAGGGTGAGCTGGACTTGAGAGCTGCATATGGTGGAAGTAGCGGTGGACAGGGCGGACTGAGAGAGGGTTGATGATGCTGAGGGAGTTGGTGTTCTTTCTGATGGCCTAGAATCAGTCTTTCATTGATATAACAGTGGGATTCCCTGACTGCTGTGGCCTTGCAACGACACCTCAACATTTGCTGCAGTGCTAACCGGTGGGCTTACAGTGGAGGAAACAATGTAGCGTTGCTGACTACCTTCGTTGTGATCAGTTGCACATGTGGCACTTGAGGTTTGGTGTTGTGTCCACGCTTGCAAGTGCATGCTGGTTAAATGTCTAAGCATGCAACTGGTATTCAAATTTTTCAGATTTTTCCCTCGGCTAAAGGTCTTTGCGCACTTCTTACAGATAACCTTGGCCTGATCATGAGGATTTTGTTCAAAAAAGTGCCACACTGCACTCTTCCTACTTTTGCAGACATTTTGCGGCCTAGCACGCTGTGATCTTTTGACCCTCTGGACAAGCTGTCCAGCGACTCTTTTGATTTTTGGAACCTGTCTTTGGAGTGCTCCGGGCCTGCCAGATAACAGCTGTTGCGATGTCGATATCTGCTGTGGATGCTCCTCATCTGAGCTATTGGAAGCAGCACCCTCTTCCCCCAATGGATGCCAATCTGGGTCAACAACTGGGTCATCCATCACCTCCTCTTCAATGTCATGTGCACCTTCCTCTGTGTCACCGTGTATGGTGGTATAGTGTGCGGGAAGGGGCACCTGAGTCTCATCAGGGTCAGAATCTGGCTCTGTACACTGCGAGGACAATGTAGTGCTCTGAGTGAATGTACCAGCAGAATCATCCATCAGCGGCTGTGCATCAGTGCACTCCATGTCAGATTCATCTTGGCCTGGGTAATTCACCATTTGACTTGATAATCCAGGCATGGTATGTGAAAACAGCTCCATGGAGTAATCAGTAGTATGGCCTGCGTCATCCTTCAATCTTGGTTGGGGTGAAGGACACAAGGAAAGGTGTGGTTCATGAACATGAGCCTTCAATGACGACTCAGTGCTTTTACTTTTTACAACTGAAGAAGAGGAGGCGATAGAGCTGGAGGCTGAGTCAGCAATGTAAGACAAAACTTTTTCCTGATGCTCTGGCTTTAAAAGCGGTTTGCCAAATCCTAGAAAACTAAGCCTTCGAAGCCTTATGGAGCCAGATGATGACGCAGGCTCAACACCTCCTGCATTCGGTCCTATTTTGCTCTTGCCACTACCATCAGATCCACCACCAACACCATCATTACCAGCTGCCAACCCCCGCCCAATTCCACGGCCTCTTCCACCAGCCTTCCTCATTTTTGGTAGAAATGTAGACAAAATCCAACAAACTATATAGTAATGTAAAACAAGTTACAAGGTGTCTATAGGACAGGGGAGATTTTGAATTTCTGCTCACACTAGTGGACACTGGACACTTTTGGATTGTGTGAGGCCCACTGAATATCTGAGCGCTATGTCACAGGCTCGATGGCACAGCTGTGACCAAAGTGACTAGAGGATAAGTGAGATTTTGAATTTCTGCAGACACTGGACACTTTTGGATTGTGTGAGGCCCACTGAATATCTGAGCGCTATGTGTGCTACTTGCTGAAGAGACTTTGGAGGAAGGAGTCAGCTTTCTTGTTTCTTGAAAAAGAAACTTTCTGAGTTCCAAAAATCCAAAAGCTTCTACCGCACCTAAAAGAAAGTGGTGACCTGCTGAAGGTGAGAGGAGGGGTCTGCACTTTACCCTTAGCACACACACTAACAAAGAGTGTACAACCCTGATTGTAATCTTTTTTTTTTTCATTTTAGTTTACTGACTTCTAAGGTTACAATGGCACAGTCTACATCCAGGGGTTTGACTGACCAAGAAAGCGAAGCAATCATTTTTGATAGTGATGAAGACAGTGAACTTTCTTTGTCTGATGAAGAGTACATGCCACCAGCTAATGTCTCTACTTCATCGTCCAGCGATTCTTCAGATGATGAAGAAGTAATGGATCCAGCAGAACGTACAAATAGAACATCCAAAACTAATGTTTTTTGGATCAGTACTGCTGAGGTTCTTGGACGAACCCCATCACATAATATTGTAAGAGTTGCTCAAGGAACTGTAGGAATTCCACAATTCTTGTCCAAAAGAGATATGCTCTGTAATTTTTTTTTGAATTATTCACATCTTAGGCTGTGTTCCCACTGGCGCTGGGGTCTGCCAGGAGGTGATCCGTAATGGATCTGATCTCCAGTTAAGGCTGCTGGAATGCCGGGATTCCGCCAGCCTTAGCTGGTGTCACCAGGAGGTCAGATCCATTACAGATCTCCTCCTGGCACACACCAGCGCTAGTGGGAATGCATCCTTACTTTGCAATTTTCAAATAAACTTTGAAAATTATTTTTGTTTGAGTTTTTCCATGTTATTTGCACACAGTCCTAAAAGGCCCCAGGTATGTGAAAGTGTAGATTTTTATGGTCATGCGTTCTAGGGTTAATGAAAGCTTAGAGAATAATTTCATCATTGCTTCATCACATTTTATTTATATTTCAGAATCTTTTGAACACTTTGCATCTTATGTATATTTTTTTCACTGCCTACACATTACTGTAGTATTACCGTATTTATTGTGAAGTCTTTTCATATTAACTCATGTTTTGCACTTCATTTCATGGTTTAATGAGTCACTTATTGCATTTTTTAACTCCTTATTATCATGTTCATATCAAATATATTTTATTCTTATTTTTATTATTTATATTTCTTGCATAATAATCTCATATTTTTTATTATATGGTTATTAATATTCTTTTATTATAAATATTCATCATTATTCCTTCATTTTCATTAACATTTTTATAAAGGACCTACCTTTTCTCTTTTTGTGTCATACTGTATGTATTCTATTATAATCTGGTTTACTGTTTATACTTACCCATCAGGTTTTCACCATCTATAGGCTTTTGATTAAGTGCAGTATATAAACGATGCCAATACAGCTGTTGATACACTTTGATAGGAGTTTGAGCTCCTTTATGATGTCTGCTGATTCGCGCATGTGCCTCACAATCCTTACTTGTCCCGTCTATTTCTGTCACATCTCTCTGGAAGACGTGGAGTTAGACGGTCACGTCAGGTAATGAATCGATGGAGTGATATGTGTCCCATAAAAAATGAATTTAGTTTCTTCTGGTGCTGAGGAGCTTAATTACCCTTTCTATGCTGGTCAGAAACATGCAGCTCTATTTCAGCTGCTTCTGATTTGGTTATTACTAGAGATGAGAGAATATTTCAATCTTCAGTTCGAATTTGCAATATTCACAGATTAATACATCTCAATGGGAGGCAAAAACAAACGCATGCACAACACATTGTAATGGCCCAAAATGCTGCCAAAACACATCAAATGAGGGACAGATACCAGGAAAGTGGCCTCAATTCACCCACAGTACAAATTTTAGCATGGAACTACAGCAATCAGCCAGGCATGAGGTATTGGGGTCTGGGACAGCATTTACAGCTTTCAATTGAACGTCACAGTAAGACGAGGTGCGTGAGGGATCGGTGTAGGCCCCTTTGCTCGGAGCCCTGAAGCCACATGCAACACCTCTACCTTCTTTCATGCTGAGCCACACTCAGGTGGCACAAATATCAGTTTTGTAGACTATCATTGTTAGAAAAATTTAAGGATAGTAATACGGGTAGTTGAGTCCAAGGAAGTGGAGGCCTGACGGTGTCGCTGGCCTACTGCTACAGGCAACAGGCATTAAGGAGACCCAACCAGGAGTGTTCACATTTCCAAAAATTATTGGCAGACACCACCAAAGTGGCATCAATTTCACCACAGTAGAAATAGTATAATAGGGATCGACAGTTCTTCCACTACACCCCATACAGCAGATGGACACCCAACAAGGAGTGCTCACATTTAAACAAATGAGGGCGTTATACCACAGAAGTGGCATCAATTTCATGAGAGTAGAAACAGTATAATAGGGACCAATATGTCTTCCATTAAACCCAATTCAGCAAATGGACACCCAACCAGGATTGTCCACATTTCCAAAAATTACTAGCAGACACCACAAAAGTGGCATCAATTTCACCACAGTAGATATAGTATAATAGGGACTGACAGGTCTTCCACTACACACAATCCAACAGATGGACACCCAACCATGAGTGTTAACATTTCCAAAAATTACTGGCAGACACCGCAAAAGTGGCATCAATTTCACAATAGTATAGATAGTATAAAAGCGACCGACAGGTCTTCCACCACACCCAATCAAACAGATGGACACCCAACCAGGAGGGTTCATATTTCCCAAAATTATTGGCAGACACCACAAAAGTGGCATCAATTTCACCACAGTAGAAATAGTATAATAGGGACCGATAAATCTTCCACTAAACCAAATCCAACACATGGACAAGCAACAAGGAGTGTTCACATTTCCAAAAATTACAGGCAGACACCATAAAAGTGGCATCAATTTCACCACAGTATAGATAGTATTATAGGGACCGACAGGGCTTCCACTACACCCAATCCAACAGTTGGACACGCAACCAAGAGTGTTCACATTTAAACAAATGAAGGCCTTACAGAACAGAAGTGGCAACAATTGTATGAGAGTCAAAACAGTGTAATAGTGACCGATAGTTCTTCCACTAAACCCAGTTCAGCAGATGGATATCCAACCAGGAGTGTTCACATTTCCAAAAATTACTGGGAGACACTACAAAAGTGTCATCAATTTCACCACAGTATGGATAGTATAATAGGGACCGTCAGGTTTAACCACTACACCAAATCCAGCAGATGGACACCCAACCAGGAGTTTCCACATTTTAAAAAATGAGGGCCTGACACCACCGAAGTGGAATAACTTTCACGACAATAGAAATAGTATGATTGGGACCGAGACGTCTTCCACTACAGCTAACCCAGCAGATGTAGATCAATCATGACTGTTCACATTTCCACAAATTTGTGCTATCAGCAGCCATAGAAGGCACAGAAGCCACACTAAAGATATCGCAGAGTGCAGTTACGTGACATTAATGCATCACGGTAAAAAATGCAATATCAGCTAGTCTGCACAGTCTGCGATTGGGGTGAAAAAGTCCTTGGAGATCCATGACTTGTTCATCTTGATGAAGGTTAGGCGGTCTACAATTTCAGGGGACAGCCAGCTGCACTTATCCCTCCAGACATCACCAGCAGCACTGAATACTCGATCTGAGAGAACGCTCGCTGCTGGGCATGATAAAACCTCCAAGGCATGTGAGGCGAGCTCAGGCCACTTATCCATTTTGGAAGACCAAAATGTGAAAGGGTTCAAACTCCTGCACTATCCTCCTTATTCGTTCACCACGTGTAAGACTTTGACTCTGTTGTGCTGGTGCACGAGTTGGTCTAAGAAAAGTGTCAAAGGACTCACAGAAGTTGCTTCTTCCGCTTCCACCACTGCTGCTGCTAATGTTATGACATTGATGAATTGACGTGCTGGAGGTTGGAATGTTAGAGCTGCGATTTGAACTGTGTACTTCACTGCTGTCTTGGGGAAAAGCTCTCTTAAGGTTGTGTAAAGCATATTTTGATACTTCAGCATTCACGGATCCCTTTCTAGGGCGGGATTCATTTAGAAAAATTTGGTTTTAAAAAGTGAATCTAACAGAGTGGCAACCAAGTAGTCAGCATTATTCCTAATCATAACTATACGGGGATCATGTTGCAGATAGCGAAGCAAGAAGGCACTCATATGCCGGGCTGTACCATAAGGTCCAAGCTCATGCTGTGTTGGTGGCTGGGTAGCAATGAGGCTCGTTTCCTCTGTCCCCTCTCGCCAACCATGAACAACAGAGAATTGAAGATTATCCTCTTCATCTGAAAGTTGCTCGTCCATCACCTCATCCTCCTCCATTTATTCCTCGGATCTTGCACCTACGATAACAGTTTGTCTATTATCACCAGCCCCCCTCGATCGCAGTAATCCACGCTCCCTTGGCACCCACCTGTGAGGCGACAGTCTTGAACTTACTGTAGAGACAATGTTATCCCTTCCGCATCCTCCTCTGCTTCCTCCTCTTCTGGGACCACCATCTCCTCCTGCAAGCTATTCAAAGTCTGCTCCAGCATATACAGTGGGGCAAAAAAGTATTTAGTCAGTCAGCAATAGTGCAAGTTCCACCACTTAAAAAGATGAGAGGCGTCTGTAATTTACATCATAGGTAGACCTCAACTATGGGAGACAAACTGAGAAAAAAAAATCCAGAAAATCACATTGTCTGTTTTTTTTTCATTTTATTTGCATATTATGGTGGAAAATAAGTATTTGGTCAGAAACAAAATTTCATCTCAATACTTTGTGATATATCCTTTGTTGGCAATGACAGAGGTCAAACGTTTTCTGTAAGTCTTCACAAGGTTGCCACACACTGTTGTTGGTATGTTGGCCCATTCCTCCATGCAGATCTCCTCTAGAGCAGTGATGTTTTTGGCTTTTCGCTTGGCAACACGGACTTTCAACTCCCTCCAAAGGTTTTCTATAGGGTTGAGATCTGGAGACTGGCTAGGCCACTCCAGGACCTTGAAATGCTTCTTACGAAGCCACTCCTTCGTTGCCCTGGCGGTGTACTTTGGATCATTGTCATGTTGAAAGACCCAGCCACGTTTCATATTCAATGCCCTTGCTGATGGAAGGAGGTTTGCACTCAAAATCTCATGATACATGGCCCCATTCATTCTTTCATGTACCCGGATCAGTCGTCCTGGCCCCTTTGCAGAGAAACAGCCCCAAAGCATGATGTTTCCACCACCATGCTTTACAGTAGGTATGGTGTTTGATGGATGCAACTCAGTATTCTTTTTCCTCCAAACACGACAAGTTGTGTTTCTACCAAACAGTTCCAGTTTGGTTTCATCAGACCATAGGACATTCTCCCAAAACTACTCTGGATCATCCAAATGCTCTCTAGCAAACTTCAGACGGGCCCGGACATGTACAGGCTTAAGCAGTGGGACACGTCTGGCACTGCAGGATCTGAGTCCATGGTGGCGTAGTGTGTTACTTATGGTAGGCCTTGTTACATTGGTCCCAGCTCTCTGCAGTTCATTCACTAGGTCCCCCCGCGTGGTTCTGGGATTTTTGCTCACCGTTCTTGTGATCATTCTGACCCCACGGGGTGGGATTTTGCGTGGAGTACCAGATCGAGGGAGATTATCAGTGGTCTTGTATGTCTTCCATTTTCTAATTATTGCTCCCACAGTTGATTTCTTCACTCCAAGCTGGTTGGCTATTGCAGATTCAGTCTTCCCAGCCTGGTGCAGGGCTACAATTTTGTTTCTGGTGTCCTTTGACAGCTCTTTGGTCTTCACCATAGTGGAGTTTGGAGTCAGACTGTTTGAGGGTGTGCACAGGTGTCTTTTTATACTGATAACAAGTTTAAACAGGTACCATTACTACAGGTAATGAGTGGAGGAAAGAGGAGACTCTTAAAGAAGAAGTTACAGGTCTGTGAGAGCCAGAAATCTTGATTGCTTGTTTCTGACCAAATACTTATTTTCCACCATAATATGCAAATAAAATGAAAAAAAAACAGACAATGTGATTTTCTGGATTTTTTTTCTCAGTTTGTCTCCCATAGTTGAGGTCTACCTATGATGTAAATTACAGACGCCTCTCATCTTTTTAAGTGGTGGAACTTGCACTATTGCTGACTGACTAAATACTTTTTTGCCCCACTGTATTTCTAAAGTCAATGAATTATCCTGTAGGTGGGAGTTGAATGGAAGTATAATTAGATAGGCACCAAAAATGCAAGAGATATGGTCTACTGGTTACAATGTAAAGAGACATGTAGTATCTCAATATCAGGGGAAAAAAAAGGTTATTTGCCCCAAACCTTATCTAAACCATGCAGTATAAACTGTACAGTGCAATTCCTGAGATGGATATGGTTAATCTTATAGTAATGGTAATAGGAACATAAGAAATGTGATCAATAACCCTGAGGTCAGTGGTCCTAATTCTCAAGACGCCAAAAATTTATTTGCGGGATGACAAAATTGCATTGGGATGAAAGACGTGACCCCATGAGGACAAAAGGGTGAGCTATACTGATTGTATAATAATCATTCATATAAGGCATATATAGTATATAGAGTGTAGCCAATAACACATATGGCTTAATGTATACAGAAACATATGGAATCAGGGGAAAAGTTGGGCAAGTTGGGCTTGCCTTTATGGCAAGTGGTCCTGATTCCTGAGGATCCACAATTATGCAAATGTGCCCAAAGAAAATTGCCTTGGAAGAAAAAAAAAATTTTAAGTTTACAAAAAGGGGCTACATTGGTGGTGCAGCCGTGGTTACTTTAAGGCATGTTACTTACAATCATTAGTTGCAGTGGGAGATGCAGGCACCGCCGTGCCTGTGCAGTGAATGAGCACTGTGTCTGTATCAGCGCCCCTATCAATGCCTGGGCTGGTCACCTGACCGGAAGGGAAGTCAGATGCCGGCGCATGCGCTGTATGATGCAGCTTTGTCGCCCCATATGGGGAACCACCAAAAAGATGGTGCGGGAAAACCACGCCTGCACAGTAGCGCATGATAGAGGTCTCTTCGGGAACATCTTTATGCTGATATCGCTATGGGCGAACATAGCTGGAAGGGATGCTTCACCGTCAAATAAAAATAAAAGTATTCCACTTGAGCAAAAATTCATGTGTGCAGTGACTCTATATTAAATTTATGCTAACAGGACTACCAGTTCCCTTTTCACTAGCACCATGTATCCACATCATTTAGTCGAGTGCTAACCATCTCTACTATCCGTGAAATGCACCCTGGCAGACAGAGATTTTGTCAAGGAATGGGTGATGTTGTTGTTAGGAACGGCGGAACGCACTAAATATAAATAAATAATAAAGTGCGTTTGCCCGGCGGGGTCCACCGTGCAGTAGGTGTTACACCGCTGCTAGGTAATGACACAGGAGCAATATGGCGGTATGATGCGCGCAGGTTCAACTTCACCCGGAGTGCGCAGAGCAGACTCTGGTCCCTCACAGAGGTGCCGCAACAAAAACATGCAAAATGCTGAACCTGTTAGTGACACAGGCCTCGGGTAAATGCACACACGGTATCTGGTCACTGGACCCAAGACAGAGGAGCTGCGTCCCTCTAGACCTACCGTTTGTGCGGCGTCGCTTATGCAAGCGCCAAGAAGGGCTGCAACTGCAGCGTGGCATAGGACACAGCCACTCGACGACAAAGCCAGAAAGCAAGCGCAATGTCGGACGCTAGCATAGCGGTGCGGTGTGCACAGTGGCTTAAGGCTTGCCACTGACTGGCGCTGACTGCTAAACTAATTCCCTATCCACATGCGTAATATCAGAGGGAGGGGGTTTTATAATGAGTCAGTCACCAGAGACATACATCCATCACCATTCACACATAGCAAGTATAGTCTATACTAGCGCATGGTGGAACGGCCATGCGTGCTTTTTATAGCCGTGCGGGACCTTCCAGATCTCTGAGATGGACCAATGAGATTTGGAACAGGACCTGGGCACATGACTCCCGATCTCCAATGGGAGATTGTCTCATGAGCATACCCAGTAGGAGCACAGAGGGACTTAGCCTGCTGCAAAGTAATCTCCTCTGCAGTAGAAAGACAGCAGGAGACCGCAGAATGTGAGACTCTGGATTCCTGCAGAGCAGACACAGAAACCTGACGCCTAACAGTTGTCTTTGACATGCTGGTGTAGCGCAGGCACAGAATTCTTAGAAAAGTTATGGTGACTAGGTAATTGGTAGTAAGGGACTGCAGTGGCCATCAGCTTTCAGAAACCACATGTATCTACCAGACGGAATGGCAGCATTTCCATTGCCAAAAGATGGGAGATGGTGCAGTTCAACCTTTTAGCTTTGTCATGCGTAGGAGGAAACAATCTTTTCCGTGACCACAACTGCAGAACCGTGGTCTGGCTGCAGTGCTGAGAGAGTGCGGAGTACGGTGAACCAGACAAACTGCTGAATCGTGAGAGAGGTGCAGGCAGAGATGTTACGGTGGATTGAGAAACTTGTGGTGTGCTCGTTCTCTAAGATGGGTCAAAAACAGCAGTCATCTCCGCTTCCTTTACAGCTCAAGGCTGGCTCTCAGTCAGCATGACTGGAGCTGGAAAAGAACCCGAGGTTCTGCGGTCAAAGACCTGTGTCTCAATAGTTGGCACGGTAACAGAGGAGGAGGAAGTAGCAGCAGATGCGATTGATGGGGCGGCTGATGGTTGTTGAGGTCCGCTGGTCTGCATTTTGGAGCAATGGGATTCCCTCAGTAAAGCATGTTAATAGTACATGTGAAGGTTCATACATGTAGTAGTCAAATTAGTGCACTTTTTATCTCGACACAGTTTTTTTTGCAAATTACGTTAGTTCACTCATCCTTTGCAGTGTCAAAAAAGGACTAGGCTAATCAACCCTTGCCAACCCTGCGAGCTGCAGACCCATGGACACTGCTGGTCACAGGCACAGGTGTGTCTGAGGATGCATTGCTTGTCATGGCTGCATCACTACATGTCTGTGATGTACAGCGCAATGTAACCTCATTGTCTTTCTCCTCAAATGACCTACTCAGCTGTGTGCCCCTATGTTCACGCCAACTGGGATCTAACACCTCATCATCATCATTCTCTATGTTGTTAAATTCCTTGCCCTTGGAGTCACCCTCCTCTTCTTCCCCTGACACCATAGTACAGTCCGTGTGAGCCTCAGATATCTGAGACCTCTACAACATACTAGATACTACAAACTATTTTAAAGTCAGGTCCCCTACTGTATTAAGTTAATAGCAGAAGTATATTTTGTGGCCTATGGATCAGGCCTCTATAAACCTAGATGCTACAAACTATTTTAAAGTCAGGTCCCTTACTGTATGACGTTAATTGCAGAAGAATTTTTTGTGGCCTCTGGATCAGGCCCCTATAGCACACTAGATGCTACAAAATATTTTAAAGTCAGGTCCCCTACTGTATGACACTAGAAACAGAAGAAATTTTGTGTCCTCTGGATCAGGCCTCTATAACACACTAGATGCTACTTACTGTATCATGTTAATAACAGAAGAATTTTTTGTGGCCTATGGATCAGGCCTCTGTAAACCTAGATGCTACAAACTATTTTAAAGTCAGATCCCTTACTGTATGACGTTAATAACAAAATAATTGTTTGTGGCCTATGGATCAGGCCTCTATAACACACTATTTTAAAGTCAGGTCCCTTACTGTATGATGTTAGTAACAGAAGAATTTTTGTGGCCTCTGGATCAGGCCTCTACAGCTTAATTTCAACCCAACCAAATGACAAATTGTGATACCGCGGGTTGTCTAACTTTTTGCAACTGAAAAATTATAACTTTTTTTTAATGTGCCTTAGGTCTGCAGACACGTTCATATCTCCAACACAAAATGACAACATGGGATACAGCAGGCTTTTTCACATTTAGCAAAAAAAAAAATTTTCTTTTAATGTGCCTTTCTTTTAATGTGCCTTAGGTCTGCAGACAGGTTTATATTACCACAGCACTAAATGACAAGGTGGGATACAACAGGCTGTTTCACATTTAGCTTGCGAAAAAATATTAATTAGTATGCTATAATTGTGCATGGAGAACAATAGAATCAGTGCACTTGTAAGACATGTGCCCTGCTGGCTTTGACTGTGGACCTCAGTAATGACAAAAAAATGCTGAAAGGTTAATTTAACAACCACACTGGACACTTGCTAGCTACACTATCTGACTGATATACAACCACCTAGCTAACTAGCTAAAATGTGGATACAGCAGGCTTTTTCACATTTAGCTAGTGAAAAAATGTTAATTAGACAGAACAATGGAAAGGACACCATTGTAGGCATTTACTACAGGCCGCCTGTGCAAGCTGAAGATATGGATGAAATCTTTATGCATCAAATGGCCAAGTTCTCCAAAAAATATGACATAGTTGTCATGGGAGATTTCAACTATCCAGACATTTGTTGGGAATCTCTCTCAGGCAAAACTAACAGGTCAAGGAAATTCTTATCCTCTCTTGCTGACAACTTTATCTTCCAAAAGGTAGGGGAGAAAACAAGGGGAACTGCTACTTTGGATCTAATCCTTATAAACAGGGAGGAAATGGTTGAGGAGGTAAAAGTGGCTGGGACCCTAGGAGGTAGCGACCATGCTATTTTAGAATTTTGGATAACTAGAGGAGGAAGACCTGTGAAGTCTCAGACGTCAAGGTTAGATTTCAGAAAGGCAGATTTTAAGGGATTCAGAAAGAGAATTGGAGGGATCCAATAGCTGGATATCCTTAAAGACAAAAATGTCCAGGAAGGATGGGAAATTTTGAAAAATGAAATTCTCAAAGCACAATTGTTAACAATTCCGAAAAGAGGGAAGATTAGGAAGCATTTAAGGAAGCCAGGGTGGATGAACACAGAACTTAAGCACATGCTAAAAAGGAAGAAAGAAATGTTTATAAAATGGAAAGAGGGAGGCATATCTAAAGAAGAATATAATGCTCTCTGCAGAACCTGCAGGGCACAAATCAGATTATCTAAAGCTGACAATGAATTGAGGCTTGCAAGAGATGTCAAAAGCAATAATAAAGGATTTTGGGGATATGTGAAAAGTAAAAGAAAAGTCAAAGATGCTATAGGATTTTTACAGGATGAAAATGATGAAATGGTAAGACAGGATGTTGAGAAGGCCGAACTTTTAAATTCCTATTTTGCATCTGTTTTCTCTCAGAAAGGAAATGTAACATCAACTGTTCTTCACTGTCCTATTAAGGGAATAGAAGAATCCAGGATATCTATAAACAGAAAGATAGTGAGGAAACACTTAGCTAACCTAAATGAATTCAAGTCTCCAGGTCCAGATGAATTACACCCCAGAGTACTGAAGGAGATAGCAGAAGAAATTTTTGAACCCCTCTCCATAATCTTTGAAAATTCTTGGAGAACAGGAGAAGTCCCAGAAGACTGGAGAAGAGAAAATGTTGTTCCTATCTTCAAAAAGGGGAAGAAGGTGGACCCAGGCAACTATAGGCCGGTGAGTCTGACTTCTATACCAGGAAAGATCTTTGAACAAATTATTAAACAACATGTATGTCAGTACCTGGATAAGAATGAAGTGATTAAACAGAGTCAGCATGGGTTTGTAACTAATAAGTCATGTCAGACTAACTTAATTTCCTTCTATGACGGAATCACTGATTGGGTGGATCAAGGAAATGCTGTTGATATAGTATATCTTGACTTCAGCAAAGCATTTGACAAAGTATCTCATACAATCCTTATTGAAAAAATGACTAAGTATGGAATGGACAAGGCAACTGTTAGGTGGATTCATAACTGGCTTAGTGATCGGACCCAAAGAGTGGTCGTAAATCGCTGTTCATCCAGTTGGAAGAATGTCTCAAGTGGGGTACCACAGGGCTCTGTCCTGGGCCCTGTATTGTTCAACATCTTTATCAGCGATTTAGATGAAGGAATTGAGGGTAAACTGATTAAATTTGCTGATGACACAAAGCAAGGAGGGATAGCTAATACTAGAGAAGAGAGAGAGAGAGGATTCAAAAAGATATAAATAAACTGGAGAAGTGGGCAGCAACTAACAGAATGGTTTTTAACAGGGAAAAATGCAAAGTACTACATCTGGGCAATAAAAATGAAAAAAGCATATACAGAATGGGAGGAATAGGGCTAAGCCACAGCACATGTGAAAAAGACTTGGGTATAATAATAGATCACAGACTGAATATGAGTCAACAGTGTGATGCAGCAGCAAAAAAGGCAAATGCAATTCTAGGATGTATTAACAGAAGCATACAGTCTAGATCACGTGAAGTCATTATTTCCCTCTACTGCTCTTTGGTCAGACCTCATCTGGAATATTGTGTCCAGTTTTGGGCACCACATTTAAAAAAAAGACATCAACAAACTGGAGCAAGTTCAGAAAAGAGCAACCAGAATGGTGACCGATCTGCAAACCCTGTCTTATGAGGAAAGGTTGCAGGATTTGGGATTGTTTAGTTTGCAAAAGAGAAGACTGAGAGGAGACTTAATAGCTGTCTACAAATATCTAAAGGGCTGTCATATTGTAGAAGGATCAACTTTATTCTCATTTGCACAAGGAAAGACTAGAAGCAATGGGATGAAACTGAATGGGAGGAAACACAGATTAGATATTAGAAAAAACTTTTTGACAGTTAGAGTGATCAATGAGTGGAACAAGCTGCTACGAGAAGTGGTGAGTAGAGTTGAGCGACTTTTGGTTTTTTAGGGTCGAGTTTCGTTTCATGAAACCCGACTTTTCCAAAAGTCGGGTCGAGCAAGATCGTCCGATTATAGGGAAAAGTCGGGGTCGTCCCGAAACACGAAACCCAATGTAAGTCAATGGGGAATAAAAGTCGGCAGTGAGAGGAGGACAGGAAACACATCTACAGTGCCCATTTGAATGCCAAAAGCATCAATTCTTCTTACTTAAGCTTGTCAACCTTAATTAACTTCATAATACAAGTTACGCACTGAAAAATGGGGGTTATTTGGCTACAGTTGTGGGGGGGGGGAGGGCTGGCTCCAGGTTTTCATGTGCCCTGGGCGAAAGAGCGCCCCTTTAACACATACCACAACTCATCATGCTCCGATATGGCAGAGAAATAGCGGTATAGTACAATGAAAAATACTTCACTTTTTACATCTCATGACGAGGCCCATCTATTTCTCCATACAGAATCATTGGTCCCATATAATGTTTGAAACAGTATATGATGAGCTCCACATAATGCTACAGTATATGTTGGTCCCCATGGATGAAGCTCCACTGTCTTATGGGCCCAAATAATGCTCCAAACATAATGGGCCACATTTCTAATGCTCTAGTGTATAATGGGCCCTGTAAATGCTGCTCCAGTGTCTGATGTCCACCTTTGGAATGTTCCAGTGTATGGTGGGCCCCATCTACCATTCTCCAGAGTATAGTGCTCCCCAAAAATTGCTGTCGCAACATTGAAAACAATCAAATAAGTCTCCTCGCTAGGGAATCCCTGTACTTGTCTGGACTCCTCGTCGTCCCCATCTTCCATCTCACTGCACAGTATTTCAACTTTGCAAGTGCTGTGATCCTGAGCAAGCAGGGGGGGGGCCCACTCGTTGGCGATGGCACTGGCACAGGGCCCCTGATAGTACGGTGGTGTGTCTGATGGCGGGTGGGCCGAACCTGCACTTTCATCTGCAGCTTCCTCTTTGTCACCGTGTAAGATGGAACTGTATATGGGAAGGGTAACCTGAGTTTCATCAGGGTCAGATTCAGGCCGTGTAGCGTGCGAGGGGAGTGTAGTGGTCTGGGTCAATGTACTAGCAGAATCATCGAGCAGTGGCTGGGCATCAGTGCACTTGTGTCGCCCCCAGGAGTACGGTCGCCACAGTGGCATTACCTTCCTCCTAGGGAGTGTGATGTCATGCTTGGGAGCAACGAACGATCTCTCTAGCAGGTTAACTGATTGGGCGGCGTTATTCCCACAAGTTATGACCCTCCAAACAGCGTTCATGAAGGCAAAGTGTTTGTTTTACGTGGGCAGTATGGTTGCAAAGCTGAACCTTAAAGGAATGTCCAGAAGGGCACCACCAGGAGTGGAGCGTACGGTTAAATTCGACTCCACCTGGGAAACCTCAACCATGCCAGCTACAGAACAGATGCACACATTGCAAGCTTAATTCCGTTAACGAACGAGACTCCGTCATGCCCCGCGGTCCGAGTCCGGCTTACTAGAGGGACAAGTGAGGCTCTGGCACATGAGATTGGCCAATAACTGGTGTGTCATGCCCTTACATGTCCGTGGCTGCATGTGCGCTACACTGAAAAGGCCAGCGTTTGTCGCTTAAAGGTGCAGATAACCCGCTGAACAACTTTAGTGATGGGGATCACTGATTACACTTATTACCCGCGAACAATGATTTCCCAGTAAGTGCAGGTCAACCGCAGTTCCGGAATTAGGCCTAACCGTCATTCCTGAAAAAATGAAAAATTTACGTGTGCAAACCACAGGTGCTGTAGCTTGCTTAACAGCTCGCCAGCCGTTCTCACGCCCAGTATGGATTACACGTACTTGCACAAAGGTGAGAAAGGGTACCGTATCCCCAGATAACATGTATGGATAGCGTACACATTCAAAATATATGTCTATACATCAGGAGGCAGGCTCAAACGGTGTCAGGCCCAGTATGGATTGCACGTGATTGCACAAAGGTTAGAAAGGGTACCATATCCCCGGATAACATGTATGGACAGCGTACACATTCAAAATATATGTCTATACATCAGGAGGCAGGCTCAGACGGTGTTAGGCCCAGTATGGATTGCACATGATTGCACAAAGGTTAGAAAGGGTACGTATCCCCAGATAACATGTATGGATAGCGTACACATTCAAAATATATGGCAGGCTCAGACGGTGTTAGGCCCAGTATGGATTGCACGTGATTGCACAAAGGTTAGAAAGGGTACCGTATCCCCGGATAACATGTATGGATAGCGTACACATTCAAAATATATGTCTATACATCAGGAGGCAGGCTCAGACGGTGTTAGGCCCAGTATGGATTGCACGTGATTGCACAAAGGTTAGAAAGGGTACCGTATCCCCGGATAACATGTATGGATAGCGTACACATTCAAAATATATGTCTATACATCAGGAGGCAGGCTCAGACGGTGTTAGGCCCAGTATGGATTGCACATGATTGCACAAAGGTTAGAAAGGGTACCGTATCCCCAGATAACATGTATGGATAGCGTACACATTCAAAATATATGTCTATACATCAGGAGGCAGGCTCAGACGGTGTTATGCCCCGTATGGATTGCACGTGATTGCACAAAGGTTAGAAAGGGTACCGTATCCCCGGATAACATGTATTGATAGCGTACACATTCAAAATATATGTCTATACATCAGGAGGCAGGCTCAGACGGTGTTAGGCCCAGTATGGATTGCACGTGATTGCACAAAGGTTAGAAAGGGTACCGTATCCCCGGATAACATGTATTGATAGCGTACACATTCAAAATATATGTCTATACATCAGGAGGCAGGCTCAAACGGTGTCAAGCACAGTATGGATTTAACGGCCCAGACTACACAGCGGAGGAGCAGGGAGAGGTAAAGATTGCAATTGCTGTGGCCCTGCCCAAGCAAGGGGGGCCCACTCGTGGGCGTCGGTACTGGCACTGGGCCCCTCATAGTACGGCGGTGTGTCTGACGGCGGGTGTGCACCACCACCGTCAGAGACACTTGATTGCACTATGAGGGACCCTGTGCCAGTGCCCGCGCCCAAGAGTCGGCCTACCCACCTGTCCAGGGCAACAGCACTCGCACGGTGTCGTGCGCTAGGTGGGGACCCCGGCCATGGGGGGGGGAGGCAGCACAGTTAGGGAGTTTTAGAAAGTGTTGATGTTGGACATTCAGCTGATGCAAAAGGTGAAATAGGTCAAGTCCCAGGAAGAGGTGGACCAAAGCAAGCCATTTTTCTGTCACCCTATGTGTCATCAGGGGAAGGTGGGACAAAATCCTTTGAAACCCATGCGTGGTTCATTTTAATGAAGGTTAGATCATCCACATTTTGGGTTGACAGACGGGTCCTTTTTTCTGTCAGGATTGATCCAGCCGCACTGAAGACTCTTTCCGATAGCACACTTTCAGCAGGGCAAGCGAGCTCCTGTAAGGCATATTGTGCCAATTCAGGCCAGGTGTCCAGTTTAGCGGCCCAATAGTCAAAGAGTAATGACCTGTGTGGGAGAACATCGATATGGGAGGAAAAGTAGTTTGTAACCATAGTTGACAACTGCTGTCTCCTGTCACTTTCCATCGAAGCAGTATTACCAGTTGTGTGAGCGGTACTTGAAAAATCAGTCCACAACATTGTCATGAAACCCCTGTCTCCAACGCCACTTCTGCTGTGTGCACCACGAACACCTCTGGCAAGCTGCCCCCGGCCTGTACGGCTCGTGTGAGAACCATCACCGATGCTGTGTGCTGGGAATGCCTCAAGCAACCGATTTACCAGAGTTGCTTGTTTATTAGCCAATATTAGGTCAAGGTTCTCCTGTGGCATGATGTTTTGTAATTTGCCTTTATAGCGTGGATCCAGGATGCTGGCCAACCAGTAGTCGTCATCGTTCATCATTTTGGCAATGCGGGGGTCCCTTTTTAGGATCAGCAATGCATAATCTGACATGTGGGCCAATGTTCCCGGTGTCAATGATGCACTGCGAGTGCTGGTTGGAGGAGCACTTTCTGGCAAATCCACATCCCTCCAGTCACGCACAAACCCTGTACCAGACCTTGCCACGCCAACATTTTCACTTGCCCCACGAGATGCATCCTCCTCCCCTAAGTAATCATCCCCATCATCCTCCTCCTCCTCCTCTTCTTCCTCCACCTCGTCCAGGAGAGGTCCCTGAGCAGACAATGGCTGAATGTCATCAAGGATTCCCTCCTCCTCTTCCTCCTCATCAACATTGGCTGCAGAAGCCTGCTCCTTAAGGTGAGTCAAAGTTTGCATGAGCAGACGCATAAGTGGGATGCTCATGCTTAGGATGGCGTCGTCTGCGCTTACCAGCCGTGTGCATTCCTCAAAACACTGAAGGACTTTACAGAGGTCTTTCAGCTTCGACCACTGCACACCTGTCAACTCCATGTCTGCTCTCAAAGTGCCTGGCCGTGTATCCTCCCACAAATGCATTATGGCCTGCCTCTGCTCGCACAGCCGCTCCACCATGTGCAGGGTGGAGTTCCACCTTGTTGCAATGTCGATAATGAGGCGGTGGTTGGGAAGGTGGAGCAATCGCTGCAGCTTCTGCATACGAACGGAGTGTACAGGCGACCGGCGGATGTGCGCGCACAGTCTTCGCACCTTCTGGAGCAGGGCTGTTAACTCCGGATAATTTTTGAGGAAGCACTGCACCACCAGGTTCAAGGTGTGAGCCAAGCAAGGTATGTGGCTGAGTTTTGAAAGGGCTATGGCTGCCACAAAATTACGGCCGTTATCACTAACTACCTTGCCTGCCTCAAGATGTAGACTGCCCAGCCATGACTCAGTTTGTCACTTCAAGTACTCGGCCAGCACCTCGGCGGTGTGTCTGTCGCCCAAACACATCATCTGCAACACAGCCTGCTGACGCTTTCCACTAGCTGCTCGATAGGGGGACACCTCGTGTGCAACAGTGGCAGCTGCAGATGGAGTGCTCGTACGACTGCGCTCTGTGGACGAGCTTTCGCTTCTGGAGGAGGAGGAGGAGGAGGGTCGAACGCCTACAGCCAACTGTTTCCTATACCGTGGGCTAGGCAGCACTGTCCCACCACCGCTGTCCCCTGTGGACCCTGCATACACCACATTAACCCAGTGCGCAGTGATGGACACGTAACGGCCCTGGCCATGCCGACTGGACCATGCATCAGTTGTGAGGTGCACCTTTCCGCTCACTGACTGCTTGAGTGCATGGACAATGCGGTCTTTCACATGATGGTGGAGGGCTGGGATGGCTTTGCGAGAGAAGAAGTGGCGACTGGGTAGGTCATAGCGTGGTACTGCATAGGCCATGAGTTCGCGGAAAGCTGCGCTTTCCACCAACCGAAAGGGCATCATCTCAAACGAGATTAGTTTGGCAATGTGGGCGTTCAAACCCAGTGTACGCGGATGAGAGACTGAGTACTTTCTTGACCTACTCATAGTGTCTGGGAGGGTGAGCTGGACTTGAGAGCTGCATATGGTGGAAGTAGCGGTGGACAGGGCGGACTGAGAGAGGGTTGATGATGCTGAGGGAGTTGGTGTTCTTTCTGATGGCCTAGAATCAGTCTTTCATTGATATAACAGTGGGATTCCCTGACTGCTGTGGCCTTGCAACGACACCTCAACATTTGCTGCAGTGCTAACCGGTGGGCTTACAGTGGAGGAAACAATGTAGCGTTGCTGACTACCTTCGTTGTGATCAGTTGCACATGTGGCACTTGAGGTTTGGTGTTGTGTCCACGCTTGCAAGTGCATGCTGGTTAAATGTCTAAGCATGCAACTGGTATTCAAATTTTTCAGATTTTTCCCTCGGCTAAAGGTCTTTGCGCACTTCTTACAGATAACCTTGGCCTGATCATGAGGATTTTGTTCAAAAAAGTGCCACACTGCACTCTTCCTACTTTTGCAGACATTTTGCGGCCTAGCACGCTGTGATCTTTTGACCCTCTGGACAAGCTGTCCAGCGACTCTTTTGATTTTTGGAACCTGTCTTTGGAGTGCTCCGGGCCTGCCAGATAACAGCTGTTGCGATGTCGATATCTGCTGTGGATGCTCCTCATCTGAGCTATTGGAAGCAGCACCCTCTTCCCCCAATGGATGCCAATCTGGGTCAACAACTGGGTCATCCATCACCTCCTCTTCAATGTCATGTGCACCTTCCTCTGTGTCACCGTGTATGGTGGTATAGTGTGCGGGAAGGGGCACCTGAGTCTCATCAGGGTCAGAATCTGGCTCTGTACACTGCGAGGACAATGTAGTGCTCTGAGTGAATGTACCAGCAGAATCATCCATCAGCGGCTGTGCATCAGTGCACTCCATGTCAGATTCATCTTGGCCTGGGTAATTCACCATTTGACTTGATAATCCAGGCATGGTATGTGAAAACAGCTCCATGGAGTAATCAGTAGTATGGCCTGCGTCATCCTTCAATCTTGGTTGGGGTGAAGGACACAAGGAAAGGTGTGGTTCATGAACATGAGCCTTCAATGACGACTCAGTGCTTTTACTTTTTACAACTGAAGAAGAGGAGGCGATAGAGCTGGAGGCTGAGTCAGCAATGTAAGACAAAACTTTTTCCTGATGCTCTGGCTTTAAAAGCGGTTTGCCAAATCCTAGAAAACTAAGCCTTCGAAGCCTTATGGAGCCAGATGATGACGCAGGCTCAACACCTCCTGCATTCGGTCCTATTTTGCTCTTGCCACTACCATCAGATCCACCACCAACACCATCATTACCAGCTGCCAACCCCCGCCCAATTCCACGGCCTCTTCCACCAGCCTTCCTCATTTTTGGTAGAAATGTAGACAAAATCCAACAAACTATATAGTAATGTAAAACAAGTTACAAGGTGTCTATAGGACAGGGGAGATTTTGAATTTCTGCTCACACTAGTGGACACTGGACACTTTTGGATTGTGTGAGGCCCACTGAATATCTGAGCGCTATGTCACAGGCTCGATGGCACAGCTGTGACCAAAGTGACTAGAGGATAAGTGAGATTTTGAATTTCTGCAGACACTGGACACTTTTGGATTGTGTGAGGCCCACTGAATATCTGAGCGCTATGTCACAGGCTCCATGGCACAGCTGTGACCAAAGTGACTAGAGGATAAGGGAGATTTTGAATTTCTGCAGACACTGGACACTTTTGGATTGTGTGAGGCCCACTGAATATCTGAGCGCTATGTCACAGGCTCCATGGCACAGCTGTGACCAAAGTGACTAGAGGATAAGGGAGATTTTGAATTTCTGCAGACACTGGACACTTTTGGATTGTGTGAGGCCCACTGAATATCTGAGCGCTATGTCACAGGCTTGATGGCACAGCTGTGACCAAAGTGACTAGAGGATAAGGGAGATTTTGAATTTCTGCAGACACTGGACACTTTTGGATTGTGTGATGCCCACTGAATATCTGAGCGCTATGTCACAGGCTCCATGGCACAGCTGTGACCAAAGTGGCTAGAGGATAAGGGAGATTTTGAATTTCTGCAGACACTGGACACTTTTGGATTGTGTGAGGCCCACTGAATATCTGAGCGCTATGTCACAGGCTCGATGGCACAGCTGTGACCAAAGTGACTAGAGGATAAGGGAGATTTTGAATTTCTGCAGACACTGGACACTTTTGGATTGTGTGAGGCCCACTGAATATCTGAGCGCTATGTCACAGGCTCGATGGCACAGCTGTGACAAAAGTGACTAGAGGATAAGGGAGATTTTGAATTTCTGCAGACACTGGACACTTTTGGATTGTGTGATGCCCACTGAATATCTGAGCGCTATGTCACAGGCTCCATGGCACAGCTGTGACCAAAGTGACTAGAGGATAAGGGAGATTTTGAATTTCTGCAGACACTGGACACTTTTGGATTGTGTGAGGCCCACTGAATATCTGAGCGCTATGTCACAGGCTCGATGGCACAGCTGTGACCAAAGTGACTAGAGGATAAGGGAGATTTTGAATTTCTGCAGACACTGGACACTTTTGGATTGTGTGAGGCCCACTGAATATCTGAGCGCTATGTCACAGGCTCGATGGCACAGCTGTGACCAAGTGACTAGAGGATAAGGGAGATTTTGAATTTCTGCAGACACTGGACACTTTTGGATTGTGTGAGGCCCACTGAATATCTGAGCGCTATGTCACAGGCTCGATGGCACAGCTGTGACCAAAGTGACTAGAGGATAAGGGAGATTTTGAATTTCTGCAGACACTGGACACTTTTGGATTGTGTGAGGCCCACTGAATATATGAGCGCTATGTCACAGGCTCGATGGCACAGCTGTGACCAAAGTGACTAGAGGATAAGGGAGATTTTGAATTTCTGCAGACACTGGACATTTTTGGATTGTGTGATGCCCACTGAATATATGAGCGCTATGTCACAGGCTCGATGGCACAGCTGTGACCAAAGTGACTAGAGGATAAGGGAGATTTTGAATTTCTGCAGACACTGGACACTTTTGGATTGTGTGAGGCCCACTGAATATCTGAGCGCTATGTCACAGGCTCCATGGCACAGCTGTGACCAAAGTGACTAGAGGATAAGGGAGATTTTGAATTTCTGCAGACACTGGACACTTTTGGATTGTGTGATGCCCACTGAATATATGAGCGCTATGTCACAGGCTCGATGGCACAGCTGTGACCAAAGTGACTAGAGGATAAGGGAGATTTTGAATTTCTGCAGACACTGGACACTTTTGGATTGTGTGAGGCCCACTGAATATATGAGCGCTATGTCACTGGTGTGAAAAAATGCACGCTCAGTACCTCAGCAGGACAAAAAAAAAAATTGGGATTGCTTTTAAAAAAGCAGTTTGCAGCTCAGTACCTCAGCAGGACAAAAAAAAAAAATTGGGATTGCTTTTAAAAAAGCAGTTTGCAGAGCAGTGGGTAAACAGCAATGCAGCTGTCAGGAAGCCTTAGAAGGCAGCCCAACACCACTGATACACCACAATATAGCCTCCCCTTGCACTGCGCACACAGTGACTGGTGTGTTGTACAGGCACAATCGCTAGCAGCAGAAGCAGTTTTTTTTTCTTCTTCCCTGCCTAACGCTCTCCCTACAGAATCAGCAGCAACCTCTCCCTATGCTAAGATCGGCAGAAGTAAGATGGCGGTCGGCGTGCACGCCCTTTTATACCCCCTGTGACGCCCACCAAAGCAAGCCAATCACTTGCATGCCCTTCTTAAAGATGGTGGTGACCCGTGCCTATGTCATCACGTTGCCCACAGTGTCCGTGGATCCTGATTGGCTGAAAAAGAGCGCAAAACAAACTTTTGAAACGCGACTTTGGCGCGTAAGTCGCCGACCTCGTGGCCGACCTCATCCTAGGGTCGGGTTTCGTTTCATGAAACCCGACTTTGCCAAAAGTCGGCGACTTTTGAAATTTTTCAACCCGTTTCGCTCAACTCTAGTGGTGAGTTCTCCTTCAAAGGAATTCTTCAAACAGAGGCTGGACAGACATCTGACTGGGATGATTTAGCGAATCCTGCTTTGAGCAGGGGGTTGGACCAGATGGCCCAGGAGGTCCCTTCCAACTCTACGATTCTATGATTCTATGATTCTAGCAGGAATTAATGCAGCCTTAGGCTCTGTGTCCACAATGAGATTATGGTGCGTTTTTGACACTACATATTTTTGTTCCATCAAAAACGCAGCTTCTTACAGTTCAGCAATGTGGATGGGATTTATAAAAACCTCCTGCCCGCTGGGCTTTTTTTTATGCAGTGTAAACTGACCGAGGGTGTGTGCTTCAAATTTACAACCTGTCACTTTTTCTTGCAGATATGCTAAGTTTTCTGTGCACATTTTTCCCATAGACACTTTGGACCAATTGCCCAGAATCATCAACTCTGTAGCAAGAGATACCATAAAACTTAACTTTTAGGCTATGTGCACACGTAGCGGATCTCTCGCGGAAATTACCGCGAGAATTCCGGATTCCATTCCGCGGGAAAATCGCATTTAAATTCCCGCGGGAAAAGCTAGCATTTTGCAAGCGTAATTAGCATCTGTAGCATCGCTTGGAGAACTGATTGACAGGTTGGTCACACTCGTCAAACATTCATTGAGTGTGACCAACTTTTTACTATTGAGGCTGCCTATGCAGCATCAGTAGTAAAAGATAGAATGTAAAAAATAATTAAAAAGCTGCCACAAGAAGTGGTGAGTTCTCCTTCAATGGGAGTCTTCAAACAGAGGCTGGACAGACATCTGACTGGGATTATTTAGCGAATCCTGCTTTGAGCAGGGGGTTGGACCAGATGGCCCAGGAGGTCCCTTCCAACTCTACGATTCTATGATTCTATGATTCTATGATTCTATACTCATGCCTGGAGCACAATAGAAGCAGTGCACAACACGTGCCCTGCTGGTTTTCTTTGTGGACCTCACTAATGTCCAAAAAAAGACAAAAAAGTTTTGGAAGGTAAATTTAAGAGCCACACTGGACAGTAGCTCGCTACACTATCTGACTGATATACAACCTCCTAACTAACTAGCTAAAATCAGTGAGAGCATCAGGAGCAGCCTCTCTGCACTGTAAGTGTCAAAATGACGCTAAAACAAGAGATCCACTACTTATATGGAGAGGGACATGCGATTTCAGCAGCCAATGAGACAAGCCGTTGTATCAGGACTCTGTGGGTGTTTCCTGCACTCTGATTGGCTAGCTGCATTGTGGACACATAAAGTTAGGGAAAAAAATGACTGTTTACAGCTCTGCAAACCCCCTTCCCTCATCATACCCGAGCCAAATGCTCATGATAAACCATCATTATCATTGCTAAAGTGCTGAAAATACTTTTGTGCCATATACTTTCCAGCACATTTTACCGAATGTTACCCATTTTTCCCAATTAATATAAAATGTTGCTCTTGTTTCCGATCACGAATTCGAATGTGCCATATTTGTGCCGAATTTATGTTTGGTGATCATTTTCTGAACAAATTCATTCACCACTAGTCATTACCTCATCTAATATAAACAGGTCTGACCTTCCTGTTTCTGCTGGTAAAAGATTTGTCTTACTGTGCTGTGTGCTAAAATTAAGTGGTTTGGAGTGGAGTTGTTTGGAGTGGAGTAGAAGTGTTCTATTGTTTGCTGCAGTACCTGTGTGTTTATTTCCTGGTCCCTGTTCCATTTGGTCTATTCCTCCCAGTCCCTATCATCCCCCCTATTGTTGGTTAGTGGTTTTGTACAATAGAGGTTTTGATGGATGATGTACAGGCCTTCCCAGGCTGCCTGAAGCTTATCCTTTGGTACGGGGACCAGAACCCACACCTTTTGACCCACCTGGTAGGTCCGCTCCCGGACGTTCTGGTCATACCAGTGCTTCTGGTCAGCCTGAGCCTGCACCATGTTGTCATGCATCAACTGTGTCAAGGTCTGCATCTTGTCATGGAAGTGCATGACAGCGGGTCTAATAGCCAGTGCACAACAAGTAGCCTGTCCGGCAACTAATTATCCTAGGTGCAGTTCCCTGACAGACCTGAGGGTAAGGGGGGCACCGGAGAGCTGCAAGTTCCAAAGCAGAACTGGAAAGTGGGATATACATGAATCCCGGCAGTTTGTAACACTTTTTGGCAGCAGTGGGATAACAAAAATAAGCCTTTGCGGTAAATTGTTAGGTCAAGACTAGCTTGCTGTTTTTCATCACATTGTGGCAGTGATGGGATAACTAAGATAAGTCCCCCTGTGATAGCCGTGTGCGGCCAAAGGTCATATAACCCCCTGACCGTGACATTGAGTAAAACAAACCATGAATACAAAATAAAGGATTAAGTACGTAATGTGATAGAATATGCTGCCTACTTCCTAAAAAGAAGCAGAAAATACATGCAGGGTAAAAAACAAAGAGCAGCAAGATAAACCCTAGCTGGTCTTTCACTGACTGGCTTAAACTAGCCGTTGGCCCTATAGAGTTCAAGTCCTCTTCCTCTCTGAAGAGGCAATTTGCATATTATTTTCCCAGAGGAGTATTGCATGGCGAATAAGTCTCCTTACCTTGCCAAGCCAGAGCTGGTATGTCACTATCCACAAGGAGAAACCTTACCCCTTAAACCTCAGTCCAGAGCCTCTCACCTAGCCAAATCAGTTCTCATACTTTGCACTGACGAGGGCCAATAGCCCAAAACACCGTATCTGCAAACTGAGATTCTGATTTGGCTTTTATCCTAAGTCATATTGCAAGACTCGTTAAAGGGTTGATTGTGACTTGTAAGATCACTACTACCAACAGGTGGCGCTATAGAGTTCAAGTCCTCTTCCTCTCTGAAGAGGCAATTTGCATATGACTTAAACTACACATTATGGCTGAACATCCAAATGAGACTATCACCAAAAAGAAATACCAGCAGGGGAAAAGTGCATAAAGCCACACCCGAAAGGTGAAAGGGCAGACAAAGCAGTAAATGAAAGCACCTGTTGACCTAAAAGGACTGAAGCAAGGATAAGATAACCTAAACACACAGTGAAAAGATGTATCTGCTGTGTGTTGGTGGACAGTGAAGCTCACCACAAAGCACAGGCTCAAGGGTTCGTACCCAGATGCATGACAGAGACATTCTGAAATGGTACTTCAAAGTAAGTGCACCAGCCTCTTCAGTTTTCACTGAGAAATCTGGTGACAGATCCACTTTTTTGTCCATTGACTACTTTTAGTTCTGTAGACAAACAAAGTAACAAGTCAAATCTTAAAGAATTCAAATAAAAGTTTTGTGTTCTGGAGAATTGCTTTAATAAAAGTGAAATACTAAAAACTAGCTAATCATTTTAGGGCCTGAATACATGGTGTTATTTTGTAGCTCCTGTATATTTTTATGTTAGAAATCCATCATCTGCCTTCTATATAGTGCATCTCATATACCGTAGTAAAACAGTTCAAACACCTTCTGGGACTGTAGTCTAACTATTTGTCCTCAGATAATTGGATCATAGCGTGTTCTTGACCAGCACACAGATAAATCACAGCCAATTTCACTTGACGCGTGTCAGCCTTTCTACAACATCTTATTACAGTTAATATCACTCATCCATCACGATAAATCTTCAGGACATTAAACATTAACAGGAATACTACTTTTTGCATTTTTGACACTATATTTTTTTAATTCATTTATGATTTCTGCAGTTCAAAATTTGTTGTAACCGTATGTGGTAAAAGTTCATTGTTATATTCAGGAATTAGACATCATGGTTAATTTTTGGGGGCAATATGATCAGGTCCAAACAAATATTTAAAACAATGTAAGATATTATATGCTCTAAAGTTTCTTTGATCGTATGTCTTTTCTTTTTAAAACTAATTGTAAGAAATTTTAATCAATATTTGATACACTTTATCATTTCGTGATAGGTAAAAAGCACCAGCCTGAACTATTGTCAATGTGGAGGAAACCAGCCCACCTGCATTAGTGCATTGGTATTAGAAAGAGAAAGGTTAAAGGGTTCGGCCACTACTTTTCTTATTGTTGACCCATCCATAGAATAGGACATCAATATCTGATTGGTGAGGGAGCAACACCCCAGCCGATCAGCTGTTATTTGCACTGGACAAAAGTTCTCAGATGTCGCCGGAACACAGCAGCTCCCTCAGTTCTATAGTGGCCGCGGATCCACCTGCAGTACCTGGCTGTGACCACTATAATTTTAAAGAAGTAGCTGTGCTCTGGTGGCATCTGATCACTTGCAGCTGAGGTGGTAGTAGCTGATCAGCGGGTATGCAAGGTGTCACACCCCCACCGATATCGATGCCATCAAAAAGTAGCAACCAATATTTTTAAAGAGGTTGTCTACTACTTTATCATTGATGACTTAGCCTTAGGATAGGTCATCGATGTCTGATCAGTCGAGGACTGACACCCGGCAACATTGCAAAGCTGCTCTGTGTTCTGATTGTGGCCACGGCCAAGTTCATGCTCATCCACCTCCTATTTGTTTGAGATGATGTAGCAGCTCTGCAAGTGAGCATCCCCAGCTAGCGGCTGCCACCACAGAGAACTGCTGATCGACGGGGTGCCGGATGTCAGAACTCGACCGATCAGACATTGATGACCTGTCCTAAGGCTAGGTTAGCAATGATAAAGTAGTAAACAACCTCTTGAAAGACTACTAAAACAGAGAGGAGTAGGAAGGCTTATTCCTGAAATTGAAGAGTGCATGGTCCCTTATAGCAAAGTTTAGCTGTCCACAAGAGGCAAAGAAATAGTTGTTAGGACAGCGCCGGCTCCCTGCATGTGTCCTCTTCCTCCTCTCAGCAGCAACCTTGACATGTTCACTCATCGCTCCATGCTGGAGCCCACCGTCTGTCTCCTCCCAGGGCCTGTGTATGGCATGCAGATTTCCTGGGAGAATGCTTAGGGAGCGTGCTCCCTGCAAGTTAAAGGGGCTGAGTGTGCACTTTTGGAAATGTCCCTAGTCAACGTCTGGGAGGCATTAGGTATTTAAGCCACCTTCCCCAAATGAGAAGTGCCTTAGTAAAACTAGTATCAGTTAGATCCTTGTTAAGTAGTTGTATGGTCCCTGTACCTTTGCGCTATGAATCTGATCCTGTCTGTCACATATACCTAATCCTGTCCACCCTGTCTGCACCTGATCCAGTCTGGCCTGTTGTAGCTGTACCTGAACTCATCCTGGCTATGCTTAGTCCTGTTCCTGATTAGTCTTAACCTGCACATGTGATTCCGTATCTTTGGCCATCCCATGTTCCTGTACCTGCATCTGCCATGCCTGTGCCTGATTCTGCATTTGTCTACCAGCTGTATCCCTCTTGCTAACCAGTTCCTGGCGGTCCTCCTTCCCTGCCACTTTGGGGGTTGACTGACAAGACTCCAGGGTCTGTTCTTGAATAGCATTGAAGCATTGTAAGCAGCTCTGAGGATTTGTTCTTTCGTTTGGTAGTAGTGCAATTTCATTGTAATGTCTCATACTGGGCCACCAGCCTTGCATTTGCATATGTCTCAGGGGAGCGGTCCATCTCTAGGCATTCAATAGAAATTCCTGGGAGGGGCTCCTGAAAGAAAACAGTTTCTGTTGACTGCAAGTATTGCGATACTTCTGGGCCATAGAACGTAATGGTGTATGCCGGCGCATGCGCAATAATGATTTTATGCTTTGCCCACAGTTGGGCAAAGCATACTGCGCCCGCGTGGGAGGATATTTGAAGGTGCACGCACGCTAAATCTACTTGAATGCAGGAATTACACCAAATAAATGCATAGCGCAAACCAGGAGGGGGGGAAGAGAGGAAGAATAAGCCCCACTCATCGGACCAGACCGAGGAGATTTACATACACCGGGGGAGGAATACAAAAGGTGTTTATTGATCAAAGGTGGGGAGTCAAGGGGTATGAAAAGTACTCATATAATGCATAGTTGACACTGAATCCAATCATATTTTTACTTGATATGCAAAAAAAGTGGGGACACATTCCCTTTAAGTTGGATGGCTGATACTGGCTCCAGTTCCTTCTCATTATCTTCCACCAGGGCCAGTGCAGAAAGTGCACAGTTGGCACCATAGGACAATGGCCATCTGGCTTCTGCAGCAATTTCTTCCATTTTTTGATGACTCTGCAGGCTCGGATTCCATGGCCCATCTGTAGAGTCGGTGGGCCGGGCTGGGGGGGTGGTCCCTCTATATACCGCGCAGTAACGTACAGACACAAGATGGAGGCACGTTTCGGGTGCAACAGGTCCAAGTTTATTCTTTCTTTCACTGTCCGCCTGAGGGTCTCACAACACACCGCGATTCTCTTCACAACTTTCGGGATACAGAACACATTGAGTCAGCGTACTTTCAACAGGGATGTATAAATACATACTGTCCCTTTTACACTCTGTGATGCTCTGACAGCTCCGTCACTGTGGCTGCCATAGGCCTGTACACCAACAGTAATTTTACTAGTCAAACGTCATTCCAAATAAGGTGTCTCACACCCGGAGCCTCGTCTATATTGCGGTACTTCGTGTCAGGACCACCCCCCCTTAACTTTCTCTCTCCTCAGTCCCCTGGTTGGATTCTCCTCACAGTGCACCAACTGTCACAGTCTTCCTGTCACTTGAGCTCCCCCTGGGGACTTGAATCTTCTGGAACCCTCCTGTCAAATTTATAGCTTTCCCGGTTCCCTGTAACTCCGCCCCCCATGACCAACGGTTTCTTAGCCCTTAGCTGATGTCAAGTCCTATGCTCACACTCCTTCCTGCCCTCTAGTGTCACTTCCAGGTACTGCACATCACCTACTCCTTTCTAGCTGTTTTCCCTTCTGTCATAACTGACATCCTGCTTGACAAGTGCAAACCCCTTTGAAATCTGACCAGTCAGTCCGTCGTCAGGTCACCTTCCCTACACATCCACCTGTCCCTTTGCCAGAAGTGGAAGAGAATGAGTGCACTAATACCCAAACACTTGTTAGGTTGGATAATGAGTACGTGGGAGGGCTAATGAACACGGTCAGTGGACCACAACAGCACATGTCAGATGATGACCAAACATCTTTATGCGTGTCACTGAGCATCTCCACACTGTCCCATGGAAGTTGCTACTTCTGCTGTCACTGCCGCTGCCCGGGTCCCTGCTGCTGCTGACGCCACCTCTGCCCGTCTCTCCGCCGCTGTGTCCTGGCGCTCTGTCCCTGCGCGTTCCTGCCGCACTTCTCCTCGGCTTCTGGGCACGTGCTCTGTGCTGAGCTCCCGGCGCCTGCGCGTGCTTCCTGGATCCCTTAGGGCGCGGGCCCGCACAGCTCCAGCATTTTATAGGCACTAAGTGCCCTAACCCGGAAATCCTTCTGGCCAATCAGGGGTAGGGTTAAGGTATTTCAGGCTGCCTTCTCTAAGTGGAGGTGCCTGATTATCTTAGAGGTCCTGCCTATACATCCCAGGCCCCTTGTTTTATGGTGCACTGCGCTGCTAGCAAAATAGCATACGTCTAACCCTGTTTCCCTCCATAGTTCCTGCTGTCTGAAGTTCTGTCGTGGTGATCCTCCATGTTTGCATCCAGAGTCCTGTCCTGCCAGTTCACTCGGAGTCTTGTTTCTGTTCCTCGTCCGTCCAGTATCCAGTATACTCTGCCTGCCTTGATCCTCGTCCCTGGTTCCCATATCTTTTCCTGAGCTTCCATGGTTCCTTTCTCTCTCCTTAACTGTTTGCTTCCTGAGCCGCCCCTCTTGGTATCAGCTCCTGTGGTTTCCGCGACCTCTGGGCTTGCCCCTAACGATCCCTGAATAGGGGTCGGTCTTCACCAGGTCAGTTCGCCCAGGGGTTGGCCAGTTCCAGAGGTCAGAGGGTCCACTTCAGGTATCTCTCCCTCCAGAGGCATGACAGTATAACCAGGCGATGGACCCTGCCAGTATCACGTTTTCCGCTCAGAATGAGCTGTCACATTTGCGCGACAACCAACAGCGCATTATGACCTTTATGCATTCTATGGAGTGTCATTTGACTTTGTTGCAAGCCACTCAGCTTGCTAGCCTCCAGCAGGAGCTCACCCAACAGCGGGACACTCAGGCTCGCATGCTGAGCTACATGGCCTCTGTAGATGACCGCTTGTACAATCTTCATTCCGCTGCCACGGTTCATGTTCAGGTAGCTCTCTGAGATTCTGGTTCTGCTCCAGTGCCTCATCCCCAACCTCATTTTGACAAGCCTCCCAGGTATAATGGGGATCCCAAACCTTGCATAGGATTTTTTAACCAGTGCCGCCTTCATTTTGAACTCCTTTCCCAGCAATATCCCAACGACCGGGCTAAAGTGGCCTTTTTAGTATCCCACTTAGAGGGTGATTCCCTGGCTTGGGTAAATCCCTTGGGGGAATGGGATGATCCCATAATGTCCCAATTGCCCATTTTTCTGGAGACCTTTCGCATGGTCTTCGATAAACTGAGTCAGGTGGCCTCCATGACTGAGTCTCTTTTTAACCTTCACCAGGGTTCCTTGACGGTAGGCCAGTATACCATTCGCTACTGGACCTAGTCTTCTGAGCTGGGATGGAATAGTGAGGCACTAGTTGGCACCTTCTGGCTTGGACAGTCAGGTACAATTAAGGATGAGCTCGCAGGGCATGATACTTCGACTTCCCTGGAGGATCTGATCTCACTTGCCACATGCATAGATCTCCGGTTCTTGGAGCGCTCCTGCGAGGCCGCTGGAGAGAAATAACCCATTTGGCCTATCCCATCCGCTCGCAGGGCATCCAGTCTGCGACCTTTGGTGTCCGCTTCTGTCTCCGTACCCAAACCGATGCAAGTTGATCGACTTATTATGGCGGAGCAGCGCCATAGAGAGAGACCGGCTCAAGGTCTTTGCTTTTACTGTGGAAGTGCTTCTCATCTCCTGCGTGCTTGTCTAGAGAGACCAGGAAACTCCTCCTCCTAGGACAGGTAAGAGAGGGCTCCCTAGGTGTACCTGATTTCTCTCTACCCCTGACCCTGTCCTTTCTGGTAATTTTAAATCAGAGATGCCACTTTGAGGTGGCTTATATGGATTCGGGCGCGGCAGGCAATTTCATTAGCCCTGAAGCAGTTAGGAGGCTCTGCATTCCGGTCCATGCCCTGGAGAGACCACGTTTGATAGCTTTGGTGGACGGTAGACCACGGTAAGAGGCCGACACTATGGTGACAGAAGGGATGAAGCAGGGGATTGGGATTCTGCATCAGGAGATGATTACTTTGTATGTGCTGTCACATCTCTCCCATGCGCTCCTACTTGGTTTACCCTGGCTCCGGGCATATGAGCCTACTCTAGATTGGCGCACAGGTGTCATGCTTCATTGGGGTCTCTTCTGCCAGGAATGGTATCTGCAGTCTGTTCATCTGGTTAACTCTCCACATCATTCCTCTGTCCCCGCTGGACTACCTTTGGTCTATTGGTCGTTCGCTGACGTTTTCAACAAGAAGAAGGTGGAGAATCTTCCTTCGCATCGTCCATATGACTGCCCAATTGAGCTCATGCCTTGCTCCACCCCGCCCAGGGGAAGAATCTATCCATTGTCTCCTACTGAGACCCAAGCTGTGTATGAGAATATCCAGGAGAACTTGGCCAAGGGGTTCATTCAGAAGTCTTCCTACCCTACAGGTATGGGATTTTTCTTCGTCAAGAAGAAGGACCATTCTCTTCGTCCCTGTATAGATTACAGAGGCCTGAATGACATCACAGTCAAAAACAGGTACCCATTGCCACTAATTCCAGAGCTTTTCGATCGTCTAAGGGGGGCCCAGATTTTCACTAAACTTGATCTTCGGGGCGCCTATAACTTGATCCGCATTTGATCCAGGGATGAATGGAAGACTGCTTTTAATACTCGGGACGGCCATTATGAGCATTTGGTCATGCCAATCGGTCTTTGCAATGCCCCCACAGCATTCCAGGAATTTGTTAACGATATTTTCCAGGATCTCCTATACTCCTGTGTTGTGGTGTATCTAGATGACATCCTTGTCTTCTCCCCAGGTCTTTCGACCCACAGAAGGAGTGTCCGTCTGGCCTTGCAGCGCTTAAGGGAGAATCATCTTTATGCCAAGCTCGAGAATTGTATGTTTCAGCAGACCTCTTTACCATTTCTGGGCTATATTATCTCTGATTCAGGGCTTAAGGATGGATCCTGAGAAGGTGTCGGCCATTCGCAACTGGCCGCGACCCCATGGGGTAAGAGCCATTCAACGTTCCTCGGATTTGCCAATTATTACAGGCAGTTCGTTCCTCATTTTTCCTTATTGACTAAACCTATCTCGTCCCTCACCCGGAAAGGAGCAAGTCCCAATACTTGGACTCCGGAGGCGGAGAGCGCTTTTTCAGCCCTGAAACGAGCCTTTTCTACGGCTCCAGTACTATATCGTGCAGAGACCAACAGACCCTTCATTCTCGAGGTGGACAGCTCCTCCACAGGAGTCGGAGCCATGCTATTGCAGAGAACCTCGGCTGGGCGGTTGGTTCCTTGTGGCTTTTTCTCCAAAGCATTTTCTGCACCTGAGTGCAACTATGCCATTGGAGACCGTGAGTTACTGGCTATAAAGTTGGCTCAGGAGGAATGGCGATATCTTCTCGAGGGGGCTGTGCTTCCGTTTGTAATTCTCACCGACCATATAAGAATCTGGCGTATCTCCGATCCATACAAAGACTCAATCCTCACCAAGCTCGGTAGTCCTTTTTCTTCACCCGTTTTGATTTCAATCTTGACTTTTGGCCGGGCGACAAGAAAGTCAAGGTGGGCGCGCTGTCTAGGTCACTTCAGTCTGGTGACATGGAGCAGTATCTGGCACATATTTTGGACCCTTCCATAATCATCACCGTGGCTTGTCTAAGCTTGACCACACCATCGCCTGGTTATACTTTCATAGCGGAGAGTGACCAAAGGAGAGTGCTACCCTGGGGACATTCGTCCAAATTGGCCGGACATGCCTGGGTGAAGAAAACCTTTCTTCTCATCGCACGCTATTACTGGTGGCCCACCCTGCGTCAGGATATTAAAGATTTTGTCGCCTCGTGTCATTCCTATGCCAGAAACAAGGTTCCTAGACAACTGCCTCGGGGGCTCTACTTCCTCTCACCATTCCCTCAGCTCCTTGGCAGCATATTGCGATGGATTTCATTACTGACCTTCCGAGTTCCTCCGCCTGTACCGTTATTTTTGTGGTTGTGGACCGCTTCTCTAAGATGGCTCATTTTGTCCCTTTGCCTGGCCTACCCACAGCTCCTGAGCTGGCAAAGATTTATTTTGCTCATATTTTCAGGCTTCACGGATTTCCTTGGCACATAGTATCTGATTTTATGTCCCGATTTTGGAGGACCCTTTGTCAAATCTTGAAAGTGACTTTAGACTTCTCTTCGGCCAACCACCCCCAGTCCAACAGTCAGGTGGAGTGTACTAATCAGGTCTTAGCTGCCTATCTCCAGCACTTCACTAACACTCATCAAGACGATTGGGTCAGTCTGCTTCCTTGGGCAGAATTTGTTTACAACAATCATTCAAGCGAGTCCTCGGCAAAGACACCTTTCTTCATTGTCTTTGGACAACATCCAGAGATGCCACTTCCAGTTTCTCTAGCCTCGGGAGTAGCCGCAGCTGATTCTCTATCCTTGGAATTCGCTAACATTTGGGAGGACATCAAAGGCGTGCTCAACAGAGCATGTGAAAGGATGAAGAGGTATGCTGATAAGAGGCACCTGGATTCTCCTCCATAAAGTTTGGCTGTCCTCCAAATACATTCAACTTAAGATGCCATCTTACAAGTTGGGTCCTCGCTACATTGGTCCCTTCGAGATCCTCAATAATGTTGCCTACAAATTGAGATTGCCTGCCTCGTTCTGTATTCCCAACACCTTTCATATATCCCTTCTTAAGCCTGCAATCTTTAATTGCTTCCATTCCTCATCCGGTGCTACTCCCCAACCTATGTGTGCCAAAGGCATTTTTGAGATAAGGCATATTCTTGCCATGAAAAAGGTTAGAGGAAAGACCTTTTTCTTGATTGATTGGAAGGGTTTTGGTCCTGAAGAAAGGTCTTGGGAACCGCGTGAAAACATCAATGCTCCACGGATCTTAAACAGGTTTGTTTCCAGTCGTAGTAAGAGGGGATGTAAGGGAGGGGGTACTGTTACCTCCGCTGTCACCACCACTGCCCGGGTCCCTGCTGCTGCTGGCGCCGCTGCTGCCACCGCCACTGCCTGGGTCCCTGCTGCTGCCGGCGCCTCCGCTGCCACCGCCGCTGCCCGGATCCCTGCTGCTGCCGGTGCCACCGCTGCCCATCTCTCCACCGCTGCTGTGTCCTGGCACTCTGTCCCTGCGCGATCCCACTGCACTTCTCCTCGGCCTCCGGGCATGCGCTCTGTGCTGAGCTCCCGGCACCTGCGTTTGCTTCCTGGATCCCTTAGGGCGCGGGCGCGCGCAGCTCCAGCATTTTATAGGTGCCCTAACCCGGAAACCCTTCTGGCCAGTCAGGGTAAGGGTTAGGGTATTTCAGGCTGCCTCCTCTTAGTGGACGCGCCTGGTTATCTTAGTGGTCCTGCCTATACGTCCCAGGCCCCTTGTTTTACGGTGCGCTGCGCTGCTAGCAAAATAGCACACGTCTAACCCCGTTTCTCTCCATAGTTCCTGTTGTCTGGAGTTCTATCATGGTTTTCCTCCCTGTTTCCATCCAGAGTCTTGTCCTGCCAGTTCACTAGGAGTTTCATTCCTGTTCCTCATCCGTCTAGTATCCAGTCTACTCTAGCTGCCTTGATCCTCGTCCCTGGTTCCCATATCTTTTCCCGACCGCCCACGGTTCCTTCCTCTCTCCTTAACCATTTGCTTCTTGAGCTGCCCCTCTTGGTATCAGCTCCTGTGGTTTCCGCGACCTCTGGACTTGCCCCTAACGATCCCTGTATAGGGGTCAGTCCTCACCAGGTCAGCTCGCCCAGGGGTTGGCCACTCCAGAGGCCAGAGGGTCCACTTCAGGTAGCTCTCCCTCCGGAGGTGTGACAGAAGTGTTCAGCTTTCCATCTCCCAAATTCTCGAGAGAAAAAGGAGATAGCCACCTAACCACCAATGAGCAATCGTCCTGAATGACAGCATTTCAAAATTACTGGCCTTTGAAATGCCACCTATCTGGCTAGTGGAGTCATACAGTTTTAAAAAAATTATGCTGGTGGCTGTCCCGCAGTACCATGTTCACAGCCTACACTACTTTTCCAGGCAGACCATTCCTACCCTGCACAAACATGTTGAGGACCAAATCAAGTGCGCACTGCATAATGCCATCAGTGGCAATGTCCACATAACCACTGATACGTGGACTAACGCACCAGCCCCTCGGAAGGAGGGTTACCATGGTCAAAATGTGGAAAAACTTTATGAGTACTCCACAATATCTGGTATCACCATCCATTTTGGTCCATAATAGCAGGAGGCAGCATTGCAACAACATGGTGGAAGACTACCTGTCCATACATTTCCATGCACTAACAGATAGGTCTACCCCATTTAACTTCTTGGTCTCCAAATTGGACACATGGCCTAAGCTTGGCATTTATGCTTTGGAGGTGCTGGCCATGCCCTTCAGCTAGTGTATTGTAGGAAAGTGTGTTGAGCATGGTGTGGGGAGGGGGGTTGTGAGGGATGAGGGAAACCCCATTTTGGATTATAGGTTCGGGACATCCACTCCTGGAATGGGCCTCCCACCCTAAGCATTCCCCAGGATGAAAGTTTTTCTTGAATTAAAACTCCAGGAACAAGCTATTTGAAGCTCGGTGACAAGCAATTAGTACAAGGGTGTGAGTTCTAGTGCAGCCACAGCCAAACTGGATTCCTTTTGTCTAACTCATGCACTACAGGTTACAGCAAGGTTCTAAGGTATTGAATCTGGAAAATGACCTATAATAACAGAATGCCATATCTCTGAGACTAGCCAAGCACATAATCAGAACCGGCAATCCTTTCCCCACATGCCTGTGCCTGACAGTCACCTGTTGCACTCTGCGTTATGGAGTTATGAAGGGTAACTACCAGGGAATACATAATGCAGGCATATTTGGTCTCCCTGAACAGGTAAAATCCAGCGGAACCCAGTGGTGGCACCGCCTACCATTTTGGAGCTACAGGCAGAAAGTTATGGGCATCCAAGGTTCTGCCTGGAAAATCATACTCTCAGCGGTGGGAGGAGAGAGGCTGCACAAGCCCAGGGGCAGGCACAGAGTGTGAGAGGGAATAGCCTAGGAGATAAGAGGCAGCTGCTCATTTTTAGCTTATTTTTTCTACTGACAGGAGGAACCGTTAGCTGACGCAGCCAGAAAAACCACATAACTAAGATTTGGACCTGTGATCCATCGGTGCCTCCCTGTGGTCACATGCTATATAACACGGTAATTGCAACCTATCTGCCCTATCCTTGTACTACACTCCTGACTATATACCTGTGTATTTTTCTTGTAAATATATACCTGTATATTTCTGTAGATTTCTATTGCACCTTTTCGGTGATTAAATATAAAGTTAATCTTTGGCTGCTCTTTTATCTCGATACATGAATCCCCACGTCCGCACACTCGGTTGGCTATATTATACGCTACCTGGGTTGGTTTCTGACCTTACATATGCCTGTTGTCAGATGGGACTTATGTCGAATAAGGAACTGATGGCAGCATACCGTACTGTTCTTGAGAACCTCTGGAAGTGATGGCCAGGTGGTTTAAATATATATCTCCAACCTGGTCTGGTGATGTATATCCCCCTCTCACTGTGAGCGCTTCAATAACTCTATAAGGGAAGCCTTTCCAGTGACTTTTTGCCCTTCGTGCAGTTCTCTGACTGACCTGAGGCAAGTGGTGGCGCCAGAGAGACGATCCCTGCTGGGTCCTTCTCTCCCCTCCCCCGAGGAGGCGAAGTTGACACCACCTTCCCCTGTGCGCATTCGTCTGACCACATCCAACGTGGGTAAGCTAACATTCCTTAAAATTAACATGCATGGATCCCACAGGACTTGTCCATAACTTTGGATGACTAGACAACTATCTCAGCTGCACCAAGCCAGTCATTAACTCTTTTTGCCATTTGTTTCATTTGAGGGCCTGTTCCACAAATGAAAACTTTTATATTGTTCTTCTGTTTTTCAGGACATTATATGGTAAAGTAAATGGTGTCATTCAAAACTCCAACTTCTCCTCTATAAAAGAAGCCATCATATGACTATGTTAATAGGTAAAAAAAGTTATAACTCTTGGAAGAAATGGAGGCAAAAGCAAAAGCCCAAAAACAAAAAAATTGGCCCTGTCAGAAAGGCCAAATAGTGGACTTTCCTGTAGTAACAATTTCATTTTTTTATTTTTATTTCACTCTATAAAATTATTTTATGCTATAATTTTATGCAGTTTTAATACCCATAAGTCTTGCATTCTGGCTTCCAGTCATAACAAAAGCCATAACACTTCACCAGTCTCGTGCTAAAATAGTTTGCTTGAAATCCGATGAATTGATGGGAAAAATAGCTGTTTTCCCTTGAAATGTGGGAAAACCTACTATGGGACCTCTCATGCACATGTGAACAAAGCCTAACCTTATAGTATTGTTACTGTTGTTATATTATTGCTATGTTTTAACTATCAAAAGAATGCTGCTTTTAAGCTTCATTCATTTAATTACTATTTTTTGTGTTTTGTTTTTTACAAACAATATAATTCACAAAGAGGTTACAGAATGCTAAAAACGCTATTTTTCAGTTCTGTGATAATTTTCTAAAGAGAAATTATGTCACAAAACGTTAAAAATAAAACTTGTTTAAATAATTACAGAACTTTTTAATCTTTTCTAAGGAAATAAATGGCAATGCTTAATTATATTTAATTATAAACTTCAACCCTAGTGATGTTTGCTGTAAGTTTTCCATTAGCAAGTAGTTACAATAATTGTCACAATATAGCTGGGTCAATAGAACAGAAGACTTTCTTTGGAAGTAGAACAAAAAAAAACCTTTCCAATATGCTAGCAAGAACAATACCAAAAAAGATTTCTTTGTTAAATTGCTTTGTAAAATGTAACAGAAATGATCAGTGAATGTCATTCATTGCCAAATGTTCCTGAAGCACAGAACTAACAATTAAATTGATATCAAAGTGTTATTATTCCAGCTACTGAGTATTAATTAAATGTCAATGGACTGAAACAATATTAGGTATCAATCATATATTACCGTTCCCATTAATAAAGCTGTGTTACACTTAATGGAAGGAAAAGAGAAATATTATTGTGCTCACGTCGACCTTAAAAGGAATATTTCAGCTATACCTTTTAGCTAACTAGAACCAAATCCTCTTTTTTCTAATCTGTTTCTATATGCAAATTGTAGATTTTATTCCTTTACTAGCTGAAGAGCCCGGCATTGCCTGGGCATAGTAACTACCTGTGGTTAGTTATAACAAATTATAATGATTATATTGCGCATAAAAACATTGCACATCATATATTCAACAATGCAGATTTGCAGCACAAATTAACTAAACGATTACCTAAGTATTGATAGTGTTTTATTTTCAACTCATTCAAGAGCCTTTTGATAAACAACATTTTTGTTTTTTTCCTTTCAGTGCAAAGATGAACAGATTTTTGGCAGTTCCAACTTTTGAACAGGCCACGTAAAGTTGACCATCAGAAAAGCATGGAGATTGCAAATCGATCCCTACTACTTTCAAGGACTGTCCCTGAACATTGTTAATGGACATTGCAAATAGCAGTCGAACTGGAAACTGGAGGCGTTTAAATTCAAAATGCGAATGAGTGGAATTCTTGGAATGAAAATGTCCTCTCCTTTTGGCACATCCTGTTGCTGAGCTGTGTATTCAATCCTATCCTGTGTGTGATACTGACTGCTGAGCTGTGTATCTAATCCTATCCTGTGTGATACTGACTGCAGAGCTGAGTATCTAATCCTATCCTGTGTGATACTGACTGCTGAGCTGTGTATCTAATCCTATCATGTGTGATACAGTCTGTTGAGCTGTATATCTAATCCTATTCTATGTGACACTGTCTGCTGAGCTGTGTATCTAATCTTATCCTGTGTGATACTGTGCTGAGCTGTGTATCTAATCCTATCCTGTGTGATACAGTCTGTTGAGCTGTGTATCTAATCCTATCATGTGTGACACTGTCTGCTGAGCCATGTATCTAATTCTGTCCTGTGTGATACTGTCTGCTGAGCTGTGCATCTAACCATATCCTGTGGGATACTGTCTCCTGAGCTGTGTACCTAATCCTTTTCTGTGTGATACTGTCTCAGGAGCTGTGTATCTAATCCTATCCTGTGTGATACTGACTGCTGAACCGTGTATCTAATCCTATCTTGTGTGATACCGACTGCTGAGCCGTGTATCTAATCCTATCCTTTGTGATAATGACTGCTGAACTGCGTATCTAATCCTATTCTGTGTGATACAGTCTACTGAGCCATGTATCTAATCCTATCCTGTGTGACACAGTCTACTGAGCCTTGTATCTAATCCTATCCTGTGTGTTACTGTCTGCTGAGCCGTGAATATAATCCTCTCCTGTTTGATACAGTCTGCTGAGCTGTGTATCTAATCCTATCATGTGAGACACTATGTGCTGAGCTGTGTATCTAATCCTATCCTGTGTGATACAGTCTGTTGAGCTGTGTATCTAATCCTATCATGTGTGACACTGTCTGCTGAGCCATGTATCTAATTCTGTCCTGTGTTATACTGTTTGCTGAGCTGTGCATATAACCCTATCCTGTGGGATACTGTCTCCTGAGCTGTGTACCTAATCCTATTCTGTGTGATATTGTCTCAGGAGCTGTGTATCTAATCCTCTCCTGTGTGTTACTGTCTGCTGACCAGTGTATCTAATCCTATCCTGTGTGATACTGACTGCTGAGCTGTGTATCTAATCTTATCCTGTGTGATACTGTGCTGAGCTGTGTATCTAATCCTATCCTGTATGATACAGACTGTTGAGCTGTGTATCTAATCCTATCATGTGTGACACTGTCTGCTGAGCTGTGTATCTAATTCTGTCCTGTGTGATACTGTGCTGAGCTGTGTATCTAATTCTATCCTGTGTGTTAATGTATGCTGAGCTGTGTATCTAATCCTATCCTGTGTGATACTGTCAGCTGAGCTGTGTGTCTAATCTTATCATGTGTGATACTGTGCTGAGCTGTGTATCTAATCCTATTCTGTGTGATACTGTCTGCTGAGCCATGTATCTATTCCTATCCTGTGTGACACTGACTGCTGAGCCGTGTATCTAATCCTATCCTGTGTGATACTGTCTGCTGAGCTGTGTATCTAATCCTATCCTGTGTGATACTGTCTGCTGAGCTGTGTGTCTAATCTTATCATGTGTGATACTGTGCTGAGCTGTGTATCTAATCCTATCCTGTGTGATACTGTCTGCTGAGCCATGTATCTATTCCTATCCTGTGTGACACTGACTGCTGAGCCGTGTATCTAATCCTATCATGTGTGACACTGTCTGCTGAGCTGTGTATCTAATTATATCCTGTGTGATACTGTGCTGAGCTGTGTATCTAATCCTATCCTGTGTGATACTGTGCTGAGCTGTGTATCTAATCCTATCATGTGTGACACTGTCTGCTGAGCTGTGTATCTAATTCTATCCTGTGTGTTACTGTATGCTGAGCTGTGTAGCTAATCCTATCCTGTGTGATACTGTCTGCTGAGATGTGTATCTAATACTATCCTGTGAAATACAGTCTGTTGAGCTGTGTATCTAATCCTATCCTGTGTGATACTGTCTGCTGAACCGTGTATCTAATCCTATCTTGTGTGATACTGACTGCTGAGCCGTGTATCTAATCCTATCCTTTGTGATAATGACTGCTGAACAGCGTATCTAATCCTATTCTGTGTGATACAGTCTACTGAGCCATGTATCTAATCCTGTCCTGTGTGACACAGTCTGCTGAGCCGTGTATCTAATCCTATCCTGTGTGATACTGTCTGCTGAGCTGTGTATCTAATCCTATCCTGTGTGATAGTCTGCTGATCTGTGTATCTAATCCTATCCTGTGTGATACTGACTGCTGAGCTGTGTATCTAATCCTATCCTGTGTGATATTGACTGCTGAGCCGTGAATATAATCCTCTCCTGTTTGATACAGTCTGCTGAGCTGTGTATCTAATCCTATCATGTGAGACACTGTGCTGAGCTGTGTATCTAATTTTATCCTGTGTGTTACTGTCTCAGGAGCCGTATATCTAATCCTATTCTGTGTGATACTGTCTGCTGAGCCGTGTATCTAATCCTATCCTGTATGATACTGACTGCTGAACGGTGTATCTAATCCTATCCTGTGTGATACTGTCTGCTGAGATGTGTATCTAATCCTTTCCTGTGTGATTCTGTGTGCTGTCCTGTGTATCTAATCCTATCCTGTGTGATACTGTCTGCTGAGCTGTGTATCTAATCCTATCCTGTGTGATACTGACTGCTGAGCCCTGTATCTTATCCTATATTGTATGATACTGTCTGCTGAGCCGTGTATCTAATCCTATCTACTGACTGCTGAACCGTGTATCTAATCCTATCCTGTGTGATATTGTCTGCTGAGCTGTGTATCTAATCCTATTCTGAGTGATTCTGTGTGCTGTGCTGTATATCTAATCCTATCCTTTGTGATACTGTGTGTTGAGCCATGTATCTAATCCTATCGTGTGTGATACTGATTCCTGAGCTGTCTATCTAATCCTCTCCTGGGTGTTTTTGTCTGCTGAGCCATGTATCTAATCCTATCTTGTGTGATACTGACTGCTGAAACATCTATTAGATCCTATCCTGTATGATACTGTCTGCTGAGCTGTGTATCTAATCCTATCCTTTGTGTTACAGTCTGCTGAGCTGCGTATCTTATCCTATCATGTGAGACACTGTGTGCTGAGCTGTATATCTAATTTTATCCTGTGTGTTACTGTCTGCTGAGCTGTGTATCCAATCCTATCCTGTGTGATACTGTCTCAGGAGCTGTACATCTAATCCTATTCTGTCTGATACTGTCTGCTGAGCCGTGTATCTAATCCTATCCTGTGTGATACTGACTGCTTAACGGTGTATCTAATCCTATCCTGTGTGATACTGTCTGCTGAGCTGTGCATCTAATCCTATCCTGTGTGATTCTGTCTGCTGAGCTGTGTATCTAATCCTTTCCTGTGTTATACTGTTTGCTGAGCTGTGCATCTAACCCTATCCTGTGGGATACTGTCTCCTGAGCTGTGTACCTAATCCTATTCTGTGTGATACTGTCTCAGGAGCTGTGTATCTAATCCTCTCCTGTGTGATACTGTCTCATGAGCTGTGTACCTAATCCTATTCTGTGTGATACTGTCTCAGGAGCTGTGCATCTAATCCTGTCCTGTGTGCTACTGTCTGCTGAGCAGTGTATCTAATCCTATCCTGTGTGATACTGACTGCTGAGCTGTGTATCTAATCCTATCTTGTGTGATACTGACTGCTGAGCTGTGTATCTAATCCTATCATGTGTGATACAGTCTGTTGTGCTGTGTATCTAATCCTATTCTATGTGACACTGTCTGCTGAGCTGTGTGTCTAATCTTATCCTGTGTGATACTGTGCTGAGCTGTGTATCTAATCCTATCCTGTGTGATACTGACTGCTGAGCTGTGTATCTAATCCTATCATGTGTGACACTGTCTGCTGAGCTGTGTATCTAATTCTATCCTGTGTGATACTGTGCTGAGCTGTGTATCTAATCCTATCATGTGTGACACTGTCTGCTGAGCTGTGTATCTAATTCTATCCTGTGTGTTACTGTATGCTGAGCTGTGCATCTAATCCTATCCTGTGTGATACTGTCTGCTGAGATGTGTATCTAATACTATCCTGTGAAATACAGTCTGTTGAGCTGTGTATCTAATCCTATCCTGTGTGATACTGTCTGCTGAACCGTGTATCTAATCCTATCTTTTGTGATACCGACTGCGGAGCCGTGTATCTAATCCTATCCTTTGTGATAATGACTGCTGAACTGTGTATCTAATCCTATTCTGTGTGATACAGTCTACTGAGCCATGTATCTAATCCTATCCTGTGTGACACAGTCTGCTGAGCCGTGTATCTAATCCTATCCTGTGTGATACTGTCTCAGGAGCCGTATATCTAATCCTATTCTGTGTGATACTGTCTGCTGAGCCGTGTATCTAATCCTATCCTGTGTGATACTGACTGCTGAACGGTGTATCTAATCCTATCCTGTGTGATACTGACTGCTGAACCGTGTATCTAATTCTATCCTGTGTGATATTGTCTGCTGAGCTGTGTATCTAATCCTATCCTGTGTGATACTGACTGCTGAAACGTCTATTAGATCCTATCCTGTATGATACTGTCTGCTAAGCTGTGTATCTAATCCTATCCTTTGTGTTACTGTCTGCTGAGCTGTGTATCTAATCCTATCCTGTGTGATACTGACTGCTGAACCGTGTATCTAATCCTATCCTGTGTGATACTGTCTCCTGAGCCATGTATCTAATCAGGGGTGGGATTCGCCCGGCTTGTTAAAAAAGCAGCCGGTTCCCCGAACCAGGGAGATTCAGAGCCGCGAACCGTAACTGCCATGGGGGGCCCTGCAGGGCGGTGGGCAGGGATCGATCCAAGTAGCTCCGCTGCCTGCAAGAGGATCCGTCCTGCTTCCTGCCCGCCGCCCACACTTCCTGACACAGAGGAGCGCCGCTGAATGACATCATCATTCAGCGGCCGCTGCTGTGCCAGAGCAAGCTAGCTCGGGCGATGCTGCGAACAGGTGAGAGGTGCTGCTGCTGCTGTGTGTGTGTGCGCCCTGTGTGTGTGCGCTGTGTGTGTGTGTATATGTATGTGTGTGTGTGTGTGTGTGTAGGTAGAGCCTGGCCCTGGAGGAGAAGGCAATGAGGCAATGATATGATGGGTATATGGGGAGAGAAGGCCATGATGGGGTGATGGGAGAAGGCCATGATGGGGTGATGAGCAGAGAAGGCCGTGATGGGGGTGAAGAGGAGAGAAGGCCATGATGGGGGTGATGGGGAGAGAAGACCCTGATGGGGGTGATGGGGAGAGAAGGCCATGATGGGGTGATGGGGAGAGAAGGCCATGATGGGGTGATGGGGAGAGAAGGCCATGTTGGGGTGATAGTGTGGCGCCCTCAGGAGTATGGTCACCACAGTGGCATCGCCTTCCTCCTAGGGAGTGTGATGTCAGGCTTGGAAGCAATAAAGGGTCTCTATCTCAGGTAAATACAACACACAGCACAGTTCCCACTCCAGGCCAGCAGAGGGAGCTCTGAACCAAAACTGGGGGAAGAGCTGCTCTCTGGGGTCCAGGAAGGGGAAGTTTAGTTAGTTTTGTTAGGAGGGTGAAGTGTGTGGACGAGAGGAGAAGAGCTGGAGGATTGAGCAGAGTTCAGGCTCACTTCTAGCGTGGCGCATGGTTCCAGGGTCCGGTCCCCGAGGCTGTTTGTGAAACTGATGTTCCTGCAGCAGAAACCGGAGGAATAGGAAGCTATAAATGCTCTGTTCCCACATAAGACTCGGAGGCACAACAGCAACGTGTGAGGCAGAAGAAGGAGGCTACAGCTGTCTGCCATACGAGGGGGTTCTAAAAGAGAGCAAGCAAGAGGAGCTTCAGTGTAACTCAGTACTGTATGTACCTCAGATAAGCGCTAGAAAGGAGACTACACAACCCATCTGCATAGAGAGATTCCTGAGTTGCTTCCAGGCTGGCCAACTCCTGTTCCATCTGCAATCTGGAACCTGGACTACATTTGCAAAGCAAAGTAATGGTAAAGGAAACTGCACCCTGTTGTGTCATTGCCTTCTTCCTGTAACCCCTTCAGCACTGCTACATCTCTGTGCCTAACACTGCACCCTCTTCCTCTACACCTATTCTCACTGCCCTGGGACTATAGCTCTACCTGTGGGGACCTATTACATCTTGCTGCCTTATACCATCTGTCCCAGAGGATCTGCCTGCAGTGTCAGCTTAACCCCTTCATTGCCGAGCACCACAGGTGGCGTCACGTATCATCCACTTATAAACTTTAACCAGCCACGCTTAACCCCTTTTACATGGATGCCCAGGGCCATGGACCGGGTCACCGCTACTGTGACACTTCCCGCTGAGATACCGGCCCGGTACCGAGTACCCCACCGCCCTGGCGGGCGGTCCATTTTGGCGTCACGAACAGGATTTAAGAAACCCGGTGTCCTGTGTGCCAGAGACTGTGTGTGTGCCGTAGGCCTATTGCTCCATTGCCACCATAACCCCACCACTTAGCGTGCGCGGGAAGCCAAAGGGGTGGGCCGTCGTGGGTGGAGCCAGCCGGAGAGCGTGAAAGTGAAGTACTGCGCGGGAAGAGACCAGCGCGCAGGAAGTGAGAAGCAAAGGCCTGCAGCCCCGGCTTCCCCCGATCATCCAGCCTGCGGAGCAGCAACTGGTAAGCCAGCGCAACCCAGGGCCTGGCCAACGTTAACTGGGGGGGAGGAGAATGTCAGAGGCAAGAGAAGATGCAGCGGTGAACGCCACCGCATCCCCCACAGCATCGCAAGCTGCAGGCGCCAGCGCAGCTGCGGCCCCAATGGCACCGCAGAATCCAGCGGCCAGCGCCGCTTCCAGAGCGCAGCAGGAACAAGCGCCCATCACAGCAGTCCCCATAATGCCTCTGTCCATGCCCTATGTACCAGGAGCAGCCTGGTTACCGCAGTACTCAGGGAAGTCTCATACCCTGAGTGAATTTGAAGAGAGACTGTGCAGTTTGTTTGAGGTGTATCCTCTGTCTGAAAGCCAGAAAGTGAACATTCTTATTGGGCAACTAACTGGTGCAGCGCAAAGGGAAGTAAAAGCCTGGCAGGACACTGATAAAGAGACTGTTAAAAAGATCCTGGCTAAGCTAAGAAGCACCTTTGACACCAGCATTGCAGGTGAAATAAAAATGAGATTCTTTGAGTGTAAGCAGAGAGTGCAGGACAGTATACGGGACTATGCTCTTAACCTGCAGGAGGCGCTGCGAGCCATAAAGCAGATTGACCCAGACAGTGTGAAAGATGGAGGCAGACTGTTAAAGGAGCAATTTATTGAGGGACTCCTATCCAGTACCCACAGAGCACAGCTGCGCATCATAGCCCTACAAAACCCTGACGTAGACTTTGCAGACTTCAAAGACAGGGCTATCCGGGTGCTGCATGAACCAAATGTCAGCCTCCTAGGTGCCCAGAGATCACATACCACCAAGAAGCAGCATCTTTCCCTTCCAGCCCGGTGGGGGCTGATGCACAGACTCTGGATAATGATCCATCTACAGAACTGCGCCTTCAGGTCCAAGAGCTGGCCAAAAGTATGGCTGCACTTGCCAAAACTGTGCAGTCCATGCAGGTGTCCTCAAAGGAGAAGATCCAGCTGGCCTCCAGTCCAGAGGATGTCCCGTGGCTATGGAAGAAGAGGATCCCGCCACGCCGAGGGAGGGACAACGATCGCTATGACCAGGACGGACATCCCATCTGTCGTCGCAGCTGCAAGGCAGGCCACATCGCAAGATTCTGCCACCCTGAGGCAGAGGGACAACCCCCAGGAGTAGGACCACAAGGCCCAAAGAACTGGCGAGCCAAGTATGTTGCAGGGCGACCGGTCCTCCCAGTGGTGATTGATGGTATCCCCATGAACGCTTTGCTGGACACTGGCTCTCAAGTGACAACTATGCCTTATATCCTTTACAAGCGGTATTGGGCTGACTCTGAACTTACCCGTGGCCCAAGTGATGAACTGACAGTAGTTGCCAGCAATGGTCAGTCTTTGCCGCAAGTAGGATGTAAAGAGATTACCATTAAAGTGGGGCGAGTAGAGTTAAAAACTCAAGGTCTGATAGTTGTAGACATTGATAGAAGAGAATATAACCCAATGATGACCTTAGGTACTGTGATTGAAAATTGTCTTTCCGAGGATATTGTTTTGTTGCAACAGGTAGCCGAGACTGCTGGTTCCAGTGAACAACGAGTCCTGCAGAAGGAGATAAAGGCCCTGATGCAAAGACAGCAGGTAGAACTGTCTGGCGGAGAAATTGGCAGCATCAGAATGAGTGATTGCAATACCCCCAAGATGTGAAATGTTAATTTGGTGTCGGGCAGCCATCGGCCTCAGAAAAGAAAAAGATTACCAAGCATTGGTAGAGCCAGTGTACTCTGATAGCAGGCCCACTGTCCTGACAGCCAGAGGGGTAGTTGATGTCCGCAAAGGGAGAGTACCTGTACGCCTCTTGAATTGTGGGGAAGAGGAGGCCACAATACCTCGGTATGCCACAGTTGCTAAGCTGCTTACCGCCAGTAACAATGCAATACAGGCAGCAGAGCCCTTTGTCTCGTCCGACCAGGCAGGGGACAATGGCTTTGTAAAGCAGCTGGAGGAGTGGTGTCAGCAACTGCAGGTGGGAACTGACTCCACCCCTTCATACCAAAAGAGTGGGGTTTACCGAGTGACTCAGGAGTATGAGCTGGTATTCAGTAAACACCCCCTAGACTTTGGGAAGGCAAAAGGGGTTCAAAACCATATCCCCATTGGAGATCATCCACCCATTAAAGAATAGTACCGGCCTATACCCCCAACACAATATCAATGTGCCAAAAGTATGTTGCGGGAAATGAAGGAGGCTGGGGTGATCAGAGACAGTTGTAGCCCCTGGGCAGCTCAAATAGTCTTTGTGAAAAAGAAAAATGGTACCATGAGAATGTGTGCTGATTACAGAAAAATTAACAGCATTACACATAAGGATGCCTACCCATTACCCAGAATTGAGGAGTCATTAGCCGCACTTAAAACTGCTAACTATTTTTCCACCTTAGAGTTTGGGTCGCCCTCCCAGGGCTGTGGGGTACTCGGTACCGGGCTGGTGTCGGCAGGATGTGTCACAGCAGTGGTGACCCGGTCCATGGCCTGGGCGCCCAATTAATAGGGGAAGTTTGAATGGTGTAATGTAGTTGAGTAAATGAATAGTTCGTGACGCAACCTGTGGTGTTCGGCAAGTGAGATGTTAAGCCAACGCTGCATGCAGATCCTCTGGGACTGGTGGTGTGGTGCAGCCAAGATGGTGAAGCTCCCCACAGGTGGAGCTGTAGTCCCAGGGCAGTGTAGGTGTAGGGGTAGAGGAGAGGCACAGGCGGTGTAGAAGTTGGTACCCCGATGTAGTGGTACATGGTGTGTTAGCGCAGGATTAATTGGAGGACACCAGGGCATGTAGTTCCAAAGCTTTACTCACAGTCTGTAGTACACACAGGTGCCTGCCTCCGTGCTGTGTCCTCCGGGTCAGGGACTCAGTCAACCTCCAGGTCAGATGGAATGCTCCCTGCCAACATGTGCCTTTCTGAACGTCTCCTCTTATAGCGCCTTTGGTGTGAAGAACTCCTAGTACTGAGTTACACTGGAGTTCCTCCTGACAGATGTTCCCAAGAGCCATACTTGCACGGCAGACAGCTGTAGCCTGCTTCGGGGACTCCTTACTCCTGAGTCCCGGCTCACTATCCAAGTTGCTGTTGTGCCCCCAAGTCTTAGATGGGAGTAGTGCATTTACAGCTCACTACTCCACCGGTGTGTGCTGTAGGACCATTAGTATCCATACAACCTCGGGGACCGGGCCCCGACCTTGCACTTAGAACTTCTAGGCAGGGTTCTCTCCTAACCCACGTCCTCTGTTCCCTTTTACTCCTTCGTTCCGTACTAGTCTCTCCTTCTTATGGAAGATCAGGTTTCTGTTCAATGTCTTTCTCCTTCTTTCCATTCCTGTGCCAGCAGACCCAGGTCACTGAGGTCTGCTGCAGCACCTCCTTCCTCCATCCCTCTCCCAGGGATCTTCTCTCCTCACTCTCTACTACTGACTGACCGACTGACCGAAATCCTAAACCTTCCTGCTCTTTTATGTATTCTAACTCCACCCGCTTCCCAGCACATTTTGTGTTCCAAGCAGGGAGCCACCAAAGGTGCTCTGCTACACTCCAAGCAGGGAGCCGCAATGTGGCTTTGCTGAACTACTGTGTTGTGTGGGATGCAGGTGTTGGAGCGTGGTCAGGAGGAGCCTCCAACCTACCTGGATGGTGGGGCACCACACCTCAGGAGGAGGTGCAGTACCTCTGTGGCAACTGAATCCTCAGGGGCGCCACATTCCCCCCCGTTAAACACAGCACGTCCACAGTCTGCAAGTCAAACAGAGATAACATTACAGGAACATGCAAATTTTTATATTGCTGAATAAACATTTCTTATACTAATCTTCTCAATATGAGAGGCACTCATCCTTGAACGTTGCAAACAATTCTTAGTTAACTATCTAAAGTCTTAATTCAAAAGTGCAAGTTTCATCATCAACCTATTTCTTCATCATCTTTCCTTTTTCTCATTTTCTACCCTTCTGTCATTAGCTTAAAGTGATAACCGCTGATACCTGGTTCATCACCTACATTTTCCAAATCTTCATTCTTTATTCAAATCTCTCATCTCTTTATTAAAACATCCCTACATCTTATATGAAAGCTATCATAAAACACATTATCAAATACTTCACATTAAAACTTTCAATAATTCTTGTAAGTGCTGGACACGGCTCCCAGCCGGGATCTCTTTGATTGGAGTCATGCTCCAAAGGAGGTAGACATTATCTTCGCAAACTGTCTATGTAAAACCAAGAGAGGGCACCTAAATAGGTGCAGACTATGTGCAATAACAGTTCTGGACCATTCAGCGTTCATGATCTCTGCAGTTCAAGTGTGTAAGCTGCCATTACAACCGGGCAACAAATGGAAAAACAAAACTAAACCATGATGATCAAAATAGAAAACAAAAGGCACAACGGTGCAAATACCCTCCTGGGTAACGAGAGTTATTTATTTTTGCTGGAGATTGCTAGTGGTGGTCTCCTCCTGGGATTTCTGGAAGCTGGTTACTGGAACTGCTTCCAGGGGAGATAGTTTGGGTGTCTTCATCCTGTCGCTGGTTGCTTGCCAATTGCATGCACTCTGCCTCCCAAAGGGAGAGATAAGGACTGGTCGGGGTAATTGAAAGGGCCATGGAAATGTCAACTGCCTGCGGGGACGGCATGTCCGCTACCACCGATGGCACTTCGGCTGCTGTCGGCGACTCAGCCGGCGTTGACCCTGGTACCTCGGAGTCCGTTTCTTCTGTGTACATCGGGACCTCAGCTAACAGCACCGCAGTCTGGGGTCGCCGGCGGAGGTCAATTGGGTCAATCCTATTCGTTGGCTCTGCTCCTAAGGCTAGGATCATGTCGGGGGCGGTAATTATACCTTGCACTCCCAAGCGGGACTCCGGTCCTAGTACCTGGTAGTGGACGGCGGCAGCTGTAAGTTCCGGAGTTGCCGATGGGGCAGATCGCAGCTGGATTCGGGCGGGGGCAAGGCCGATTGCTGCCAGAGCTGTAGGTGGAAGCCTGTGCAACCGTGCCACGTCCAAACGGGGAAGCAGTTCCGGCCCTCCATTCTGCAACGGAACCCTCATATACCTCCTCCGTACGGGGCTCATCCAATGGCAATATCTGCTTTGAGGTAGCGGCGGATGTTGCAGAGGGTGTCTCAGCGGTCGTATCCTCCGCAGGGGCGGCCTGGGGGCGAGTAACTTCTCATCCCCCCATTCTTCTGACTTCTTTTCTCTTTCCATCATGGCGTTCTGGCATTCTTCTTCCTGTCTGAGCTCTTTTCCCGACACTGGCTTCCGCTCCTCCTTCTTGGGGCGGCGTCTTCTTCCAGCTCCTCCATACCAAACCAGTATATGAACCCCTCGGGGGGTGAGCCATGTCGCTATCACATAGTAATTCAGGCAGGGGAGGCCCAGGACAGTTCGCAATCTTTTCTTAGGACCTCCCAGGTTGTCACGACCTTCTTCACCGCGCCAGCGGCCATTTTTAGCATTCATTTCACAGTCTATCAAATTGGGTCTTCTGCACATTTTCAAAAACTTTAAGTCTTAGGCACACAGAACCTGATGGCATCGGGTCTCATCATCCTGTTCATGACGCCAAGTTTGGGTCGCCCTCCCAGGGCTGTGGGGTACTCGGTACCGGGCCGGTGTCGGCGGGATGTGTCACAGCAGCGGTGACCCGGTCCATGGCCTGGGCGCCCAATTAATAGGGGAAGTTTAAATGGTGGAATGTAGTTGATTAAATGAATAGTTTGTGACGCCACCTGTGGTGTTCGGCAAGTGAGATGTTAAGCCGACGCTGCATGCAGATCCTCTGGGACTGGTGGTGTGGTGCAGCCAAGATGGTGAAGCTCCCCACAGGTGGAGCTGTAGTCCCAGGGCAGTGTAGGTGTAGGGGTAGAGGAGAGGCACAGGCGGTGTAGAAGCTGGTACCCCGATGTAGTGGCACAGGGTGTGTTAGCGCAGGATTAATTGGAGGACACCAGGGCATGTAGTTCCAAAGCTTTACTCACAGTCTGTAGTACACACTGGTGCCTGCCTCTGTGCTGTGTCCTCCGGGTCAGGGACTCAGTCAACCTCCAGGTCAGATGGAATGCTCCCTTCCAATACTCTGCCAACATATGCCTTTCTGAACGTCTCCTCTTATAGCGCCTTTGGTGTGAAGAACTCCTAGTACTGAGTTACACTGAAGTTCCTCCTGACAGATGTTCCCAAGAACCATACTTGTACGGCAGACAGCTGTAGCCTGCTTCGGGGACTCCTTACTCCTGAGTCCCGGCTCACTATCCAAGTTGCTGTTGTGCCCCCAAGTCTTAGATGGGAGTAGTGCATTTACAGCTCACTACTTCACCGGTGTCTGCTGTAGGACCATTAGTATCCATACAACCTCGGGGACCGGGCCCCGGCCTTGCGCTTAGAACTTCTAGGCAGGGTTCTCTTCTAACCCACGTCTTCTGTTCCCTTTTACTCCTTCATTCCGTACTAGTCTCTCCTTCTTATGGAAGATCAGGTTTCTGTTCAATGTCTTTCTCCTTCTTTCCTTTCCCGTGCCAGCAGACCCAGGTCACAGAGGTCTGCTGCAGCACCTCCTTCTTCCATCCCTCTCCCAGGGATCTTCTCTCCTCACTCTCTACTACTGACTGACTGACTGACCGAAATCCTAAACCTTCCCGCTCTTTTATGTATTCTAACTCCACCCGCTTCCCAGCACATTTCGTGTTCCAAGCAAGGAGCCACCAAAGGTGCTCTGCTAGACTCCAAGCAGGGAGCCGCAATGTGGCTTTGCTGAACTACTGTGTTGTGTGGGATGCAGGTGTTAGAGCGTGGTCAGGAGCCTCCAACCTACCTGGATGGTGGAGCACCACACCTCAGGAGGAGGTGCAGTACCTCTGTGGCAACTGAATCCTCAGGGGTGCCACAATCTCACTAGTGGGTATTGGCAGGTTCCCGTGGCAGAGGCAGACAAGGAGAAAACAGCGTTTACTACACCAATGGGTCTCTGCGAGTTCAGCTACATGCCATTCGGGCTCTGCACCGCCCCAGGGACATTTCAACGGCTAATGGAATACTGTCTTGGACACAAGAACTTTGAGACAGTCCTGTTGTACCTTGATGATGTCATTTTTTTCTCCAAGACTTATGAAGACCATCTGAAGCACCTGGCTGAGGTGTTTGAAACCTTGTCCAACTTTGGCCTGAAAGTGAAGCCTTCCAAATGCCACCTCCTGAAGCCAAAGGTACAGTACCTCGGTCATGCAGTGAGTGCAGAAGGTGTGGCACCGGATCCTGACAAAGTCACTGTCATCTGGGACTGGCAGAAGCCCAGCAACCTCCATGAGCTACGTCAATTCCTCGGGTTGGTGGGCTACTACCGAAGGTTCATCAAAGGCTTCACTGAGATAGCCATGCCTATGCAAAATCTTCTGGTGGGCCAGCCCAAGAAAGCCAGGAAGAAGAGTTCTACATTTGAATGGAATGGGGAACTGGAGACGTCCTTCACTCGACTGAAAATGGCTCTCATAGGAGATGAAGTTCTGGCCTACCCAGATTATGACCAACCATTTGTTCTGTATACTGATGCCAGGAATGTGGGACTGGGAGCAGTACTGTCACAGGTACAGAATGGCAAAGAAAGAGTGATCTACGCCAGCAGGAAGCTTCGTCCCACTGAAAGGAACCCTGACAACTACAGTTCCTTGAAACTGGAGTTCCTCACCATAGTCTGGGCTGTGACTCAATGATTCAATCATTTCCTAGCTTCAGCCAAGTTTACCAACTTCACGGACAAGAACCCGTTGACTCACTTGGAAACTGCCAAACTAGGTGCACTGGAGCAGCGATGGATGGCCCGGCTGTCTAACTATGAATTCACCATCAAGTACCAAGCAGGGCACAAGAATGCCAATGCTGATGTGCTGTCCAGAATGCCTAATCTGCCAGATGCAGGAGAAGACCCTGAGGCCCACGAAGAAATCGAGTTACCTGCTTTCCACCGGCCAATTGCGGCCCAATTTGCCCAAGGAGTGAGAAACAGATGATCTATCGTGAAAGAGGCCACCCTAAATCCATTGCCTCATCATGACTGGGCAGAAATGCAGGATAGCGACCCCGCAGTCTGCCTGGTCAAGGAACTACTGTCACAAGCTGACTCATGCCCTGGTCCAGATGCTCCCGAAGAAACCCAGTAGTTGTGGAAGGAAAGAGGCAGGCTGTTCATCTATGAGGGAAAGCTGTGTCGGAGGAGTATCAATGCCCACACTCATGAGTTGGTCTGGCAGGTGGTAGTCCCAAAGAGGGAGGCATCAATGGTCTTGGAAGCACACCACAATGGAGCTGGACACTTCGGATAGAAGAAGTTGGAGGCCTTGCTCCAGGAGAGATTCTACTGGGCTGGTATGAGGAAGGCCATTGAAAATTGGTGCCGGGAGTGTGGACAATGTAACCTGCTCAGGAAGGGCCGTAACAGCCAGTGAGCTCCTTTGCAGCCAATAATAACCAAACAACCACTTGAGTTGGTTGCCCTGGACCATGTGAAGCTGGACCCAAGTCGTTCAGGCTACGTTTATGCTCTTACCATCATTGACCACTACTCGAGATTCCTGGTAGTCTTTCCTGTCAAGGATCAAACAGCCACAGGACAGCAGCCAGAGCATTCCAACAGCACTTTTGTAGACCACACGGATATCCCGAGCGAGTGCTTACAGATCAAGGTCCAGGCTTTGAGGCGGAAGTGTTCCAGGAATTCTGTAACTTGTATGGTTGCAAGAAGACGAAGATAGCACCGTACCATCCACAGACCAATGGCATGTGTGAAAAGATGAATCAGGTGGTGATCGATCTATTGAAGACCTTGCCTTTGGAAGAGAGGAATCTGTGGCCAGAGAAGTTACCAGATCTGGTAGACCTCTACAATCACATTCCTGTGAATTCCACCAACTGCACTCTAGCCTACCTAATGAGAGCAAGGCCTGGCAAGCTGCCTATTGATTTGGATATGGGAGTCCTGACACCTGATGTAACATCACCAGATGCTGACTGGGATACAGAACGGCAGCAACAGTACCGTAGAGTACAAGAGTGTGTAGAAAAGAGTCTAGCTCAGGCGAGACAAAAGCAGGAAAAGAACTACAATCAACTTGCACCCGCAGTCCCCTTGTCACCAGGAGAACAAGTCCTAAAGAGGAAAAGGAGGATGCATAAATTGGATGACCAATGGGAAGCTGAACTCTACACCGTCTTACCATCAAACTTCGACAACACCAAAGTGTGCCTTATCAGTAAGGATGGAGGAGAAACCGCATCAGCAGTATCGAGGGATCATCTGAAACTGTGCCGTGACCAGTTAAAGGAAAGGATGGGAGAACAAAACAACCTTCAACCCATAGAAGAAGAAGAAAAGGTCTACACTGTACTCAGAGAATTTTCTGCAACCTGGACAAAAGTGGATAAAGCCATCGTAGTTCCTGTCCAAATCTTTCCCCAGCCTCCTGCAACTGAAGTAGCAGAGACTCAAGACAACTCTGAAAATCAGGAAGTTCAGGCAGCGGATGCCACACCAGCAGTGGAGCCAGAGAATCCTCGCCCTGCAAGTGGTGAATCTGTCATGCCCACAGTGAGTCTAAGAGTTCGTAGACAGCTACTACCCAGTTTACCAACAGCAGTAACAGGCCCATTAAACCTAAATAGGCCATTAGAAGTACCCATGCTATGCAGATCTAACCGTAGTTCAAAAGGTGAGATCCCAGTTAGATATAGAAAGTAAAGTGCAAAAAGAAAATGTAAACTCTACATGTAAATATGCAACTTTTCAAGTTTATGTGCCTACAGAGACTCTGTAAGAACTTTTCAACAATCTCAGTTTGTTTTTGATGGACAATTGGGCCACAGGACTATGTGTGGTCAAAACTCTACTTGTACATAGTTACCAACTGCTCAGGAAATGGACCATGGACATTAACGCATGGACTAATCATCAAAAAGACTATTTTTGGAGCTTTAGTTTTTGTAATTTTTCATTTTTGAAATCCTGTTACATTTACAATTGTTCATTTGTTAATATGTTCTGCATGTTTTCTTCAGTCTGGGAGTACTGAATTGCACCAGGGGGGAATGTGGTGCCCCCAGGAGTATGGTCACCACAGTGTCATTACCTTCCTCCTAGGGAGTGTGATGTCAGGCTTGGAAGCAATAAAGGGTCTCTCTGTCAGATAAATACAACACACAGCACAGTTCCCACTCCAGGCCAGCACAGGGAGCTCGGAACCAAAACTGGGGGAAGTGTTATGAATGAGTCACCGTAGGAGGCAAAAACAGAAATACTAGCTAAGTCCAGAAAACCAGAGAAGTTGGCAGCTATCGAATTGCAGACCCCTGAACCTAACAACAACAACTAGCAGTAGCTGTGGGTGGTTCCTACGGTGCCCTAGACCCCTCGATCGCAGCCGGAGAACTACATAGCCTAAAGACAGAAAGGGAAATCTAAACTGCCCCAGAGCAGACCCCAAAGCAACAGGCAGCCCCCAACATATAATGACAGTGAAGCAAGATGAAAAAACACTCCCACAGATAGAAAGATAGGCTGAGCAAATGATGGGGCCCAAGCTAACTATATAGGACAGGATAGAAAAGATGCTGTGTGCAATCCGCCAAAACCCTCTCAAAAACAAGAGCCAACAGACTGATAGGGAAAAAAGCCCTGAAGACGCTAGGCTTCAAAAAGACTATATCAGCACTCAGGTATTTTCTGAAGACAGAGCAAAAAGGAATTCAGCTCACCCAGCAGGGAAAGGCAGAAATCAGAAAAACAAGGCAAAACAAAACCAAAACACAAATGTAAAAAGCAGAGCAGAAAAACTTAGCTTTTGAGGAGCAGGAATCAGACTGGTCTCCAAGAATCCCTCAGAGAAATCACCCGCAAGGCAGAAGGGCGTCGGCTGCCTTATATCCAGTCGGCAATTTCAGTCACCCAGTCATCATCATTCTGCTCAGGTGCTTTGTAATCAGCCTCACTACCTTCCTTCACCAGAAGAGGGAGTTCATCAGACCTCAATGGTGAAGGGGAAAATGAACTCAAAACAGTACCTCCCCCTTGAGGAGGGGTCACCGAACCCTCATCCACGCCACCAGGGCGATCAGGGTGAGCCCGATGAAAGGCACGCACCAATCTTTTGGCATGAATATCAGAGGCAGAGACCCAGGAATTATCCTCCTGACCATAACCCTTCCACTTAACCAAATACTGGAGTCTCCATCTAGCCAGATGGGAATCCAGTATCTTCTCTACCTCATATTCCATGTTATCTTCAACTAATACAGGGTCCGGAGGTGCCACCCCAGGAACAACTAGTTCAACAAACCTCTTCAACAAGGACTTATGAAACACATTGTGAATTTTAAATGTGACAGGAAGAGCCAAACGAAAAGAGACCGGATTAATAATCTCCAAAATCTTGTAAGGTCCAATAAATCTAGGCTTAAACTTAGGAGAAGCCACCTTCATAGCGATTTTTTTGATGATAACCAAACCATATCACCAACGTTAAACTGGGGACCAATGGTCCTATGTCGGTTGGAAAACCGCTGGGCCTTTTCCTGGGAGAGAGATAACTTATCCACCACTTGGTCCCAGATCTGGTGCATTCTCTCCCCCACAGTGTCAACACCTGGGCAGGCAGAAGGCTCCACCTGCCCTGAAGAAAATCGAGGATGAAACCCAAAGTTACAAAAAAAAGGTGACATCAAAGTGGCAGAACTAACTCTATTATTTAAAGCAAATTCGGCCAAGGGCCAAAATGAAACCCAATCATCCTTATCAGCGGAAATAAAACATCTCAAATACGACTCCAAGGTCTAGTTTGTTCTCTCCGTCTGCCCATTGGTCTGAGGGTGAAAAGCAGAGGAGAAGGACAACTGAATTCCCAGCTTGGAACAGAAAGTCCTCCAAAATCTAGACACAAACTGAACTCCTCTGTCAGATACAATGATCTCAGGAATCCCGTGCAAGCGAACCACCTGTTGCAAAAACAGGGGCACCAACTCAGAGGAAGATGGCAACTTAGGGAGTTGTACAAAATGAACCATCTTAGAGAACCTATCACAAATCACCCAAATAACAGTCATTCTCTGAGAGACAGGCATATCAGAGATGAAATCCATTGAAATATGGGTCCATGGCCTCCTGGGTACCGGCAAAGGCATCAACAACCCACTAGAGCGAGAACAAGGTTTAGACCGGGAGCAAGTCACACAGGACTGCACAAAATTCCTGACATCACGAGACAAGGCGGGCCACCAAAATGACCGACTCACCAGATCTCTAGTACCAAAAATACCTGGATGACCAGCCAATGCAGAGCAATGAACTTCAGACATCACTCTCTTCTTCCACTGGTCGGGAACATACAACTTTCCACTGGGACAACGCTCAGGTTTGGCCTCCTGGAACTCTTCCAGAGCACATCTCAAATCGGGCGAGATGGCAGAAAGAACTACCCCTTCGCCTAAGATGGTAGCAGGCTTGGTCACCACAGGAGAATCAGCAAAGAAGCTCCTAGAGAGAGCGTCTGCCTTGACATTCTTAGTGCCAGGAAGAAAAGAGACCACAAAATCAAAACGTGTAAAAAACAAGGCCCACCTAGCCTGTCTAGGGTTCAAGCGTTTGGCCGACTCCAGGTAAATCAAATTCTTGTGGTCAGTGAGGACCACGACTTGGTGTTTAGCTCCCTCCAACCAATGTCTCCACTCCTCAAATGCCCATTTCATGGCTAACAGCTCCCGATTCCCCACATTATAGTTACGTTCAGATGGAGAGAACTTTTGGGAAAAGAAAGCACAGGGATTCATTTTAGATGTTACAGGATCCTTTTGGGACAAAACAGCTCCTGCACCAATCTCAGAAGCATCCACCTCTACCTGGAACGGGAGTGAGACATCAGGTTGCCGCAAAACCGGGGCAGAAGTGAATCTTCACTTCAGCTCCTGAAAGTAAGAAACAGCCTCCGGAGACCAATTCAACACATCAGCACCCTTCTTAGTCAGATCAGTCAATGGCTTGGCAATACTAGAACATTTTGCTATAAATTTCCGATAAAAATTAGCAAAACCCAAAAACTGCTGGAGGGCCTTCAAAGAAGTGGGCTGAACGCAATCATAAATGGCCTGTACCTTGGCCGGGTCCATTTCAATAGTTGGCGGAGACAAAATAAATCCTAAAAATGAAATCCTCTGTACCCCAAAAAGGCATTTCGATCCTTTGACATACAGGGAATTCTCCCTCAAGATCCGGAACACAGTCCGAACATGTTCCACATGAGAATCTCAATCCTTGGAGAAGATCAAAATATCATCCAGATAGATAATCAAAAATTTATCCACAAAGTCTCGGAAAATGTCGTTCATGAAGCACTGGAAGACAGAAGAGGCATTAGTGAGCCCAAAAGGCGTCACCAGGTACTCAAAATGTCCCTCCGGAGTATTAAACGCCATCTTCCATTCATCCCCATGCTTAATGCGGATAAGATTATACGCCCCCCTGAGGTCAAGCTTGGTAAACCAGCAAGCACCTTTAACTCTGGAGAATAGATCCGAAATCAGGGGTAACGGATACTGCTATTTAATAGTAATTTTGTTGAGGACACGATAATCAATACAAGGCCTTAATGAACCATCCTTTTTGGCCACGAAAAAAAAACCGGCACCTGAGGGTGAAGAGGATGGTCTAATATGACCCTTCTCCAACGCCTCCTTAATATAGGATCGCATAGCCTCGTGCTCGGGAACAGATAAATTGAAGAGCCGACCCTTGGGAAATTTACACCCCGGGCTCAGTTCAATTGCACAGTCATAACTCCTATGAGGAGGCAAAGACGCAGACTCATTCTCACTAAATACATCATAAAAGTCTGCCAAATAGTCAGGAACCTCATGCGACTGAGGAGAGGTGGAAAAAACCGGAGCCTCACTAAGGGCACACCGACAACCCCAACTCATCACAGACACAGATTTCCAATCCAAAACTGGATTATGAATTTGCAACCAGGGAAACCCCAGAACAATGGTATTATGCAACACCAAAAATCTGCAATTTTCTTTATGGTCTGGGGCGACCCGCATTACCACCTGGGTCCAAAACTGAGGTTTATTTTTCGCCAAAGGAGTAGCATCAATCCCCCTCAAAGGGATAGGCGTCCGCAGAGGTGTCATCGGAAATCCACAACGTTTAGCAAAATCCAAGTCCATTAGGTTCAGGGCTGCTCCCAAATCCACAAAAGCCTTGGCGGAAAATGTGGACAGGGAGCAGATCAGAGTAATTGCCAGAAGAAACTTAGGTTGAACACCACCCACAGAAAACGTGTGTGCAAAACGTTTCTCTCGTTTAGGACAGACAGAAATAATATGCGAGGCATCTCCACAAAAAAAACACAGCTTATTACGCCTTCTGAACTCCTGACGTTGCTCCCTGGACAAAACTCTATCACATTGCATAGGTTCAGACACTTGTTCAACAGGTGGCAACACCTCTCGTGCAGTCCTGCGTTCACGTAAACGCCGATCAACTTGAATGGCTAATGACATAGAATTGTCAAGACCAGAGGGAACAGGAGATCCCACCATAGTATCTTTTACGGCATCTGACAAACCCTTCCGAAAGAGAGCTGCCAAGGCATTATCATTCCAGATAGTAAGGACCGCCCACTTTCGGAATTTTTGACAGTACAATTCTGCAGAATCTCGACCCTGGCTCAATGCCAACAGTGTCTTTTCAGCCTGATCAATAGCATTAGGTTCGTCATACAACAACCCCAAGGCTTGAAAAAATGCGTTCACATTAGTCAGAATAGGATCATCTGGTTTCAAAGAAAATGTCCAATCCTGGGTATCGCCACGCAGCAAAGAGATGACAATTTTAACCTGCTGCGCGGAGCTCCCTGACGAGTTAGGCTTCAAGGCAAAAAATAATTTACAATTATTTTTGAAATTCAAAAATTTTAAACGATCCCCAAAAAACACATCAGGAGTAGGGATCTTTGGTTCAGCAGCATGTGAATGAGCAAGGTAGGTGGAAATTCCCCGCACTTCCGCAGCGAGCTGCTCCACATGATCAGACAATTGCTTTATCTCCATTGAGAGAAAAAAAAAATTCCCCCTACGGCCTCAGAGATATAGAGGAAAAAATATACACACTTTTTTTTTTTTTATACAATTCTTTCCTGCTATTGAGTATCCTAGGATCTGCGGTATGGCGGGTGATTCTGTTATGAATGAGTCACCGTAGGAGGCAAAAACAGAAATACTAGCTAAGTCCAGAAAGCCAGAGAATTTGGCAGCTATCGGATTGCAGACCCCTGAACCTAACAACAACAACTAGCAGTAGCCATGGGGGGTTCCTACGGTGCCCTAGACCCCTCGATCGCAGCCGGAGAACTACATAGCCTAAAGACAGAAAGGGAAATCTAAACTGCCCCAGAGCAGACCCCAAAGCAACAGGCAGCCCCCAACATATAATGACGGTGAAGCAAGATGAAAATACACTCACACAGATAGAAAGATAGGCTGAGCAAATGATTGGGCCCAAGCTAACTATATAGGACAGGATAGAAAAGCTGCTGTCTGCAATCCGCCAAAACCCTCTCAAAAACAAGAGCCAACAGACTGATAGGGAAAAAAGCCCTGAAGAAGCTAGGCTTCAAAAAGACTATATCAGCACTCAGGTATTTTCTGAAGACAGAGCAAAAAGGAATTCAGCTCACCCAGCAGGGAAAGGCAGAAATCAGAAAAACAAGGCAAAACAAAACCAAAACACAAATGCAAAAAGCAGAGCAGAAAAACTTAGCTTTTGAGGAGCAGGAATCAGACTGGTCTCCAAGAATCCCTCAGAGAAATCACCCGCAAGACAGAAGGGCGTCGGCTGCCTTATATCCAGTCGGCAATTCCAGTCACCCAGTCATCATCATTCTGCTCAGGTGCTTTGTAATCAGCCTCACTACCTTCCTTCACCAGAAGAGGGAGATCATCAGACCTCAATGGTGAAGGGGAAAATGAACTCACAACAGGGAAGAGCTGCTCTCTGGGGTCCAGGAAGGGGAAGTTTAGTTAGTTCGTGTGAGGAGGGCAAAGTGTGTGGACGAGAGGAGAAGAGCTGGAGGATTGAGCAGAGATCAGGCTCACTTCTAGCGTGGCACATGGTTCCGGGGTCTGGTCCCTGAGGCTGTTTGTGAAACTGATGTTCCTGTAGCAGAAACTGGAGGAATAGGAAGCTGTAAATGCTCTGTTCCCACATAAGACTCAGAGGCACAACAGCAACGTGTGAGGCAGAAGAAGGAGGCTACAGCTGTCTGCCATACGAGGGGGTTCTGAAAGAGAGCAAGCAAGAGGAACTTCAGTGTAACTCAGCACTGCATGTACCTCTGATAAGCACTAGAAAGGAGACTTCACAACCCATCTGCATAGAGAGATTCCTGAGTTGCTTCCAGGATGTCTAACTCCTGTTCCATCTGTAATCTGGAACCTGGACTGCATTTGCAAAGCAAAGTAAAGGTACAGGAAACTGCACCCTGTTGTGTCATTGCCTTCTTCCTGCAACCCCTTCAGCACTGCTACATCCCTGTGCCTAACACTGCACCCTCTTCCTCAACACCTATCCTCACTGCCCTGGGACTACAGCTCTACCTGTGGGGAGCTATTACATCTTGCTGCCTTATACCATCTGTCCCAGAGGATCTCCCTGCAGCGTCGGCTTAACCCCTTCATTGCCGAGCACCACAGGTGGCGTCATTTATCATCCACTTATAAACTTTAACCAGCCATGCTTAACCCCTTTTACATGGATGCCCAGGGCCACGGACCGGGTCACCGCTACTGTGACACTTCCCTCTGAGATACCCACCCTGGTACCGAGTACCCCACTGCCCTGGCGGGCGATCCATTTGTGAGAGAAGGCCATGATGGGGGTGATGGGGAGAGATGGCCATGATGGGGATGATGGGAAGAGAAGACCATGATGGGGTGATGGGGAGAGAAGGCCATGATGGGGTGATGGGGAGAGAAGGCCATGATGGGGTGATAGGAGATGGCCATGATGAGGTGATGGGAGAAGGCCATGATGGGGTGATGGGGAGAGAAGGCCATGATGGGGTGATGGGGAGAAGGCCATGATGGGGTGATGGGGAGAAGGCAATGATGGGAATGAGGGGGAGAAGGCAGTGATGGGGTGATGGAGAAGGCAATTATGGGAGAAGGCCATGATGGGGTGATGGGAGAAGGACATAATGGGGTGATGGGAGAAGGCCATGATGGGGTGATGGAGAAGGCAATGATTGGGGTGATGTGGAGAAGGCAATAATGGGGGTGATGGGGAGAAGGCCATGATGGGGTAATGGGGAGAAGGCAATGATGGTAGTGATGGTGAGAAGGCAATGATGGGAGTTATGGGGAGAAGTCAGTGATGGGGTGATGGAGAAGGCAATGATGGGGGTGATGGAGAGGGCAATGATGCGGTGGTGGGGAAAAAGAAATGATGATGGGGAGGTGGGGGAGAATGCAATGATGGTGGTGGTGGAAAGGGCAATAATGGGGTGGTGGAGGAGGAGGAAATGATGGAGGTGGTGGAATGGGCAATGATGGGAGTGGTGGGGGAGAAAGCAAAGATAGTGGTGGGGGGAGAAGAAAATGATGGAGGTGGTGAAGAGGGCGATGATGGAGTAGGGGAGAGGACAATAATGGGATGTGAGGGGAGGAGGACAATGAGAGGTGTGGGATGGGGGACTTATAATGGCCTTAGGAACAGCAGGAGGAGGTGGAGGAAGACATTATTATCGCTTATTATGTCTAACACAGTCCCTTAGTATATAGTGTACTCACTATGTCTAATGCAGTCCCTTAGTATATAGTGTACTCACTAATTCTGTATAACACCATCCTTAGTTACATAGTTTCCTCTTTTGTTATGTATAACACTGTCCCTTATTACGTACCATCCTCTCTAGTTATATATGGTGCCATCCCTTATTATATAGCCTCCTCTGCTGTTATGTATAATGCTGTCTCTTACATAGTGTATTCTTGTTAATTTTGTTATTCACAGCGTCCTCTTTTATTACATAGTCCCCTCTCTTTTTAGATATATAATGACTGCTGATCGAAGAGCCGGTGACCAAACTACCAGTCCATCAGCTCCTCCATTAGAAAGGAAGCTTTCCCATGCTCCATCAGCCATAATTGCATTATACAGCTAACAAGAAAGGACAGTATGTAATAAAAAACAGGGCTCTATATAATCCAATATGTAAGGGACGGTGCTGTACATAACAAGAGAGGGCACTGTATAAGAGATGGAAATATACATAATAAAGGAGACTATGTAATATATATACATGTATGTGTGTGTGGCTATATATAAATATATACACAAGTAGCTCTGATGCTATAAAAGGAAGGGGGCCCAGACACATTTCTTGCACAGGGGACCCAAGCTGTCAGTGTCCGCCCCTGGGTACTGCCACTAACTTCTCTAAGTCTCCTCTCATGCTGGCCGCATCAGTACTGACTACTACGCCCACGGGCCACACACAAGACTGGATGTGATGGTGACGTCCCTTAAACTAGCATAACCAGGCCTTCTAGCCTGGCAGAGCTGGATGGTTACGGGCCTCACCGGTTACATCATCAGTGTACACCATTGGATTACGTACATCCTCAGGAAAGCCACTGGCCAGAATGTGCACTGTTCTGATCTCATTCCAATTTATTTTTTTCAACTGTTTGACTGCGCCCCTACTTGTATATGTTTGAGGAAAAGGTGTGTGTAAATGGGTGTGGCTTAAAAATGAGTGTGGTTTTCCTACAAACACAGAACCTGCTGTTAAAAATTTGAATTCCACCCCTGATTTAGTCATATCCTGTGTGATTCTGTGTGCTGAGCCATGTATCTAATCCTATCCTGTGATACTGACTGCTGACCTGTGTATGTAATCATATCATGTGTGATACTGACTGCTGAACCGTGTATCTAATCCTATCCTGTGCGATACTGACTGCTGAACCATGTATCTAATCCTATCCTGTGTGATACTGACTGTTGAGCCATGTATCTAATTCTATCCTGTGTCACACTGACTGCTGAGCCGTGTATCTAATCCTGTCCTGTGTGAGACTGACTGCTGAGCTGTGTATCTAATCCTATCCTGTGTGACACTGACTGCTGGGCTGTGTATGTAATCCTGTCCTGTGTGGTACTGACTGCTGAGCTGTGTATCTAATCCTATCTTGTATGATACTGACTGCTGAGCCGTGTATAAAGGGAAAGCCTCTTTTCCCTGCACGAGTCTTCCCCCTCTTCAATTCCTGACCCAACTGCTCCGCCCCTCCTGACTTCCATTTACTGTTGCAGTGACATACCGGGAAAATTGACCTCTTGTTTCTACATAGAGCTTAGAGGCTGTATGCAAACATTGTAAATTTAGATGCAGATCCGCAGATTTTTTTTGACCACACGAATTCGCATCAAATCTGCAGTGTAGTGCACAGCCAGAGTAAATCTAAAGGAAATGAAGATTTACTGTGCACATGCTGCAGAAAAATAAACGTAGATTTAAGTTTTTCTGCAGCATGTCAATTCTTTTTGTGGATCTGCAGCGTTTCTGCACCCATTGACTTCCATTGAGTCAGGCACATCCTCAGCAAAACCGCAGATGTAAAAAAGATCTATGGATTTGGGTGTGAGAAACGCTGCAGATCAAGAGGAGGAAAGGGTTTGGGCAGAGACTGTGTGCATGTCTGTGTGTGTTAGGTTTCTTACCCTACACAGGAGGAATCCCGAGCCTTGTCTTTTATGGTCTCCCATTCAGTCCCAACTGCAGAGAGTCCTGCTCAGCAGAGACATCAATCCCAGCATCTTGCTCAAGCTAGTGCTGTCAGGTTGGTTGTTGCTGCCATTCCTGGTTAAGCTATAGCAATCTGCACTAGCCAGCAGCGAGCAGCTCCAGGGACTAAGTCCCTCTTTCAGCCTACTGAGCATGCCCATGGGACGACCTCTCATTGGAGGTCGGAGGTCATGTGCTCAGGTCCTGTTGCTGCTCCGATTAGACCACAGGGAAGGACCCAGAAGCCTGCAACTACAAAAGGTTCGCATGGACACCTGGCCATGCGCTAATATAAAATGATAATCGTGTATGTGTAGATGTATGCTTGATTCTGGTGAATGACTCATTAAGATCCCCTCCCTAGCATTGTTGCATGTGTTAGGTGATTGAGTAACAGCGCCAGACTGTGCCATCCAGCACTAGGCACAATATTACAGCACCTACTGCAGCACCCGTCAGAGTGGCGCTGTGCGCAAATTGTGCGCTTTCCTGACCCTAAGCTTAGGGTGGTTAGTGGTGTCCGCCAGTGCGGCGCTGTACGCTTTCTGAGAGTTTGTTCTATTAAGTGAAGTCTTTGCCTGGCACCGCAGTTGCGTTAGTGGGTCTAGAGGGACTCTGACCTCGTGTCCTTGGGGCAGAGTTCTGTTACCAATACACTAGCATTCACCCCGCGGTATTGTGGCTCTGTGAAGCAAAAGGGTTTGCCTCCTTTACAATGGGTGAGGTTAATCCACGTGTGTTTGTTACCGCTAATTAGTGTCTGTCATTGCCGAGCAGCAGGTAACATCTCTGCACGGTGGACCCCGGACAATGGCTGCTTACACAGACCCGCACACACCAGCACAGAGCACGGATGCACTGCAGGAGCCAGTGTATCGTGGGAGGCCCTGTAGAGCAGTAACATCACCCGATGTCACTGTTCTACAGGGGTGATCATTGTGGGACACTCGCTATTAAATGGACTATGTCGGAACAGGGAGTATTTGTTTATTATGTATATTTTTTTTCAGGAGATCGAGGGTGTCACATGGATTAGGTGTATAATAAATATGGCAAAACTGTGTAGTGTTTTTTTTCATTAAAATAATTTTTTCTGGCTGTGTCTTTTTCTAACCCTTAACAACTATAGCATTAGCAATGGATAGGTGTCTTATTGACGCCTCTCCATCACAAACCGGGCTTGATGTAACCTTACAATACAAAGGTGACATTAACCCCTTATTACCCCATATGACACTGCTATAAGACTGCTGGGGGAAGATGTTTGTAGCTGGGGTGGGGCAATAACCATGGTCCCTTCCTAGGCTATGAATATCTGCCCCCAGTCTTCGGCTTTCCCTCTCTGGCGCAAAAAATTGCTTGGGAGCCAACGCCTTTTTTTTTCCTTTTTTTTCAAAATTAAACATATTGTTCATTAATAAACATCGGCCTTGGTATTATATATTTATCTTTATCTATCTCTCGATAGTGTAGATAGATCTATCTAAAGAAAAACAGTTTTTTCCAATGAAGCTAACAGTAAATGATTCAGAAATACACTCTATACATTGTTAATGTGGTAAATGACTATTCTAGCTGCAAACATCTGGTTTGTAATGCAATATCTTCATAGGTGTATAGAGGCCAATTTCCATCAACCATCACTCCACTGTTCTTATGGTACTTTGTGTTTGCTAACTGGGTAAGAAGGCTAATGGATGGTTAGAATACCCTTGAAAACCCTTGTGCAAGTATGTTAGCACAGCTGAAAACATTTTGGCTAATTAGAGAAGCTATAGACCTGACCTTCCTTTGAGCTAGTTGAGAATCTGGAGCATTACATTTGTTGGTTCCATTAAGCGCTTAAAATGGCCAGAAAAAAAGAACTTTCATGTGAAACTCGACAGTCTATTCTTGTTCTTAGAAATTAAGGCTATTCCATGCGAGAAATTGCCAAGAAACTGAAGATTTCCTACAATGGTGTGTACTGCACCCTTCAGAGGAGAGCACAAACATGCTCTAACTAGAGTAGAAAGAGAAGTGGAATGCCCCGCTGCACAACTGAGCAACAAGGCAAGTACATTAGAGTCTGCAGTTTGAGAAATTGATGCCTCACAGGTCCTCAACTGGCAGCTTTATTAAATAGTACATGCAAAAAGCCAGTGTCAACATCTACAGTGAAGAGGTGACTCCGGGATGCTGGTCTTCAGGGCAGAGTGACAAAGAAAAGCCATATCTGAGACTGGCTAATAAAAGGAAAAGATTAATATGGGCAAAAGAACACAGACATTGGACAGAGGAAGATTGGAAAAAAGTTTTATGGACAGATGAATCTAAGTTTGAGGTGTTTGGATCACACAGAAGAACATTTGTAAGATGCAGAACAACTGAAAAGATGCTGGAAGAGTGCCTGATGCCATCTGTCAAGCATGGTGGAGGTAATGTGATGGTTTGGGGTTGCTTTGATGCTGGTAAAGTGGGAGATTTGTACAAGGTAAAAGGGATTTTGAATAAGGAAGGCTATCACTCCATTTTGCAATGCTATGCCATATCCTGTGGACAGTGCTTGATTGGAGCCAATTTCATCCTACAACAGGACAGTGACCCAAAGCACACCTCCAAATTATGCAAGAACTATTTAGGGAAGAAGCAGGCAGCTGGTATTCTATCTGTAATGGAGTGGCCAGTGCAGTCACCAGATCTCAACCCCATTGAGCTGTTGTGGGAGCAGCTTGACCGTATGGTTCGCAAAAAGTGCCCATCAAGCCAAACCAACTTGTGGGAGGGGCTTCTGGAAGCATGGGGTGAAATTTCTCCAGATTACCTCAGCAAATTAACTGCTAGAATGCCAAAGGTCTTCAATGCTGTAATTGCTGCAAAGGGAGCATTCTTTGATGAAAGCAAAGTTTGAAGGAGAAAATTATATATTTCAAATAAAAATCTTTTTTTCGAACCTTGTCAATGTCTGGACTAGATTTTAAATTCATTTGGCAACTCATTTGATTAATAAAAGTATGAATTTTCATGGAAAACACAAAATTGTCTGGGTGACCCCAAACTTTTGAACGGTAGTGTATCTATCCATAGATCTATCTATGGTTAGATAGATATATTTATCTATCTATAGATAGATGGATATGTATCTATAAATCTATCTATCGATCTATTATCTATCTATCTATCTATCTATCTATAGATCTATCTATTATCTATCTATCTACAGTATCTATCTATCTATCTGTGTGTGTAATGGAGTATGCAAAATAAGAGGTTGGACAAAGAAATGACATCACAACTCTTTTTTTTAAATAATAAATCTTTATTTAGCTTACAAAAACGCAAACAAATCCACATGAAAAAAATGCATCAAATCAGCATCAAAAAAACATAAAATCTGTGTGGATTTTTAGCTGCGTTTTCTGCCAAAAGATGCAGATTCTGTGCAGAAATTTCTGCAGGCACATCTGCAACTTGTCCACATACCCAGAAGGATTCAGCTGGTCAGTTTTTAATCACCTGATGGAATAGATCTAATGGGAAAGAGTTAACTGGGCAGAAAGGCAAAATGAGCAATTGTAAGTACACAGTGCTATATAATATGATGACTGCAATATACTGCATTAAGGAGATGAAAATTTTGATGGGAGGAGGAGAGCTTCTTTAACTACTGCACATGGCACAGACCATGTTCGCAACACCATCCAACAGAAGTTGATAAGCCATAAACTCTGTTTCAACGTGATGAAGGAAATTTTCATGGAAGTAAGGACATATTTATGCTAAAAATACATATTTTTTATGTATTATGAAAATATTCAGAAATTCCTGCAGTTTCCACACTGGTCGCTGAGCCCTCATGATAGGCTAACATTTTTGTAAGAATGCATTAGTCATCTTGTTAGTATCGCAGGACAGGATTATTTCATAAAAATAGATATAGATGACAAAGGATGACTCCAGGAAATTAGGCGTTAGGATGACTCAGTTTTCCAGTTTTCTGTACCTCTTGCTCCTCTTCCCTGCACATTGACAACTTCATGTGTCATAGAGCACACTCACTACGCTCACCCATAGTAGTCACTACATCATAACTTATTTTTATAGTACATCTTTTGTATTGAATTATATAACAGAACAGGCTACAGAAATAAAATATGTCACATCTTACTATTTTAATTTTTTTTTACGATTTGAATCCTTTGAAAGTGAATGTATCTTTTTTTTCTTAGAAATTTGTACTGAAACATTAACAAATCTTTACTCTTGTTGCTTAAGTATTTGTTTCCATCCTCTTAAAGGGGTTGTCCTCTAAGCGAACAACACAATAGTTCCATAGGTAACATAAACATATTCGCACCTACTGGAAGAATGCCATTCCAGCAATGTCTATGTTGTGACTCTCGGTTCTTGTATTACAGCTCCCTCATGTAACTGTTCCGTCCGAAGGAAGTATGAAAGTTGCAGCCGCTCACAAGACAGAACAATGTCATGCAACTACCATCAGACATACCGCTGACAGCACTGATACAGCACCTGTATGAGCGGTGAGTATTCAGGTGCTTCTCACAAAATTAGAATGTCATCAAAAAGTTAATTTATTTCAGTTCTTCAATACTAAAAGTGAAACTCATATATTTTATAGAGTCTTTACAAAAAGATTGATCTATTTTAAGTGTTTATTTATGTTAATGTTGATAATTATGACTTACAGCCAATGAAAACTCATTAAATTAGAATAATTAACAAAAAAACACCTGCAAAGGCTTCCTAATCATTTAAAAAGGTCCCTTAGTCTGTTTCAGTAGGTTCCACAATCATGGGGAAGACTGGTGACTTGACAGATGTCCAGAAGGTAGTCACTGACACACTCCACAAGGAGGGTAAGCCACAAATGGTCATTGCTAAAGAAGCTGTCTGTTTACAGAGTGCTGTATCCAAACCTAATAATGGAAAGTGGAGTGGAAGGAAAAAGTGTGCACAAGCAACCGGGATATCTGCAGCATTGAATGGATTGTTAAGAAAAGGCCATTGAAATATTTGGGAGAGATTCACAAGGAGTGGACTGCTGCTGGAGTGATTGCTTCAAGAGTCACCACACACAGACATATCCAGGACATGGGCTGCAAGTGTCACATTCCTTGTGCCAAGCCACTCATGACCAATAGGCAACGCCAGAAGCTTCTTACCTGGGCCAAGGAGAAAAAGAACTGGACTGTTGCTCACTGGTCCAAGGTGTTGTTTTCAGATGAAAGTAAATTTTGCATTTCATTTGGATATCAAGGTCCCAGAGTCTGGAGGAAGAGTGGAGAGGCCACAATCCAAGCTGCTTGAGGTCTAGTGTGAAGTTTCCACAATCAGTGATAGTTTGAGGAGCCATGTCATCTGCTGGTGTAGGTGCACTGTGTTTTAACAAGACCAAAGTCAGTGCAGCCATCTACCAAATTTTAGAGCACTTCATGCTTCCCTATGCCGACAAGCTTATTGGAGATGGAAACTTAATTCTCCAGCAGGACTTGGCACCTGTCCACACTGCCAAAAGTATCAATACCTGGTTTAAAAATAACAGTATCACTGTGCTTGATTGGCCAGCAAACTTACCTGACCTTAACCCCATAGAGAATCTATGGGGTATTGTCAAGAGGAAGATGAGAGACACCAGACCCAACAATGCAGACCAGCTGAAGGCTGCTTGCAAAGCAACCTGGGTTTCCATAACACCTCAGCAGTGCCACAGGCTGATCACCTCCATGCTACATCGCATTGATGCAGTGATTGATGCAAAAGGAGCCCCGACCAAGTATTGAGTACATTTACTGAAGATACATCTCAGTAGGTGAACATTTTGGATTTTAAAATAATTTTTCAAGCTGGTGTTATAAAGTATTCTAATTTACTGAGATAGTGACTTTTGGGTTTTCATTAGCTGTAAGCCATAATCATCAACATTAACAGGAGTAAACACTTGGAATAGATCACTCTGTTTGTAATGACTATATAATATATGAGATTCAATCTTTATTTTGAAGAACTGAAATAAATTAACTTTTTGATTAAATTTTAATTTTGTGAGAAGCGCCTGTATGTATTTTTCATTTGACATGGTTGGCTATTGCATTTAAGAAGGGGTTATCCTAGTAGTAAACAAACCCTGTTAACTGGGGATCTGCTAAGAGCTATGATAAGCAGTTTCACACCTTTTTTTACAGCAGTCAGAAAGCAATCTACAGACTTCTATGAGAGAGTAGTGTGAGCATGCTTTGTGTTATGCGCAGAGGTCACTGTGCAGAGCCAGAGAAGAGGAGCTAAGCTGTCACTTATACTTACCATTGGTTGGTGTATTTTCTTTTTACAGCTGTATACCAGCGATTTAACCTTTTATACAATCATGGACCACTGATTTACACAGCAGAAGCTGTAAAGTAATCTCTGCAAACTAAAATGTCCAATTTTTTGCAAGAACTCAGTGGGCAGTGGGCTATTTCCATTGTTTTCTAACACAATATGACAAGGTCAATCAATAGCACTCTCTATGGAGAAAAGTGAATATCTGCTGTAGTAACTCCTTCTCTTTGTATGATACGACACTATCAGTGCATTGCTTGGCTCTATTAGTACCCATATTCTTTGGTTTGGAAGGCCCTTGCAATTGATGTTGAAAAATCCCTATGGTAACCTGCAATTCACAGAACTACATGTATTGTACATTTGCTTTAAATAGAGTAAAGTTACTTAAAGCTTTGACAGGAGATATAGAAAAAGAAGAAAACTATTAAATAACTATTGTGATTTATCCTTTGATATATCATGCATTTCCACTGAATGAATAAGGCTGCTACCATTTACCTTACCTGAATAGCAAAGCTCTATAAGAAAATCGACAGAAAGACCAGTGTTGGGTGAACGAAAAGGCCACAACTTTATTGATTTACCAACACCGCCTCCAACACATCCTGTAAGCCGGACAGAAAAATAGCATTAAAAATAGCATTCAAATGTTCACCATCCACTAAAAGCAAATCCTGCTTATCCTCTTTCAGCATGGAATGGCATATGACCACCCCACTTTAGCACTTACAGATCTAGAGACGAGCACATTCAGCAACCTGTGAGCCTTTTCCAGCGCTGCCATATTCCTTGCTCCTTTCGAAATCTTCCTTGGAACGATTACAGACCATACCTTCTGGAACAAATTTTTACACGTGATTAAGTCTGATTTTATGAAAACCATGAGTTCTGCCAACTTCATCTTTCCTATCAACTATATGTCCTACATCTCCATGTGCCAAATCAGCCTCATGTAAATGGAGAGTGAAAAGGAAACCAGGCGTAGATCGCAATGAAAATCTTCTATGGAAAAGATGGGTAGATAAGGGTGCTGTACCCTGTAGGGAGCCACACCCCGATATGTTTGCACATCTTTAACATTAAATTAATTGTGCACCTGTACATTAATTCAATAGTAAAGGTATGCGCATTGTCGGACCGGGGTGGCAAGGGCCCATCAGTAACAATGACTCGGGGGGCCAACTGCTCAGCTTCATTCATATATTATCTTACTCTCTTTCACAAATTTGCTTCTGCTCCTATAAACATAAACTAGTTCGTTTGTTGAATAAATGATGAGATGATGCTTTTGTCTGTACATAATGAATGTATTGGCCAACTACTGCTAATATTTGGGATAAATAGCTTACTCTTGCATAGGGGCCCACCGGAGGATACTCCTGTTCTCCTGTGGGTCAGTCCGAGCCTGGGTACATGCCCTTCTTTTGTTTTTCCTTTCTTTACTTTTTTGTAGAGCTTTTCTAAACTGACTTGTTACAAAGGTGGCATCCTATTATGGGACCATGTTTGTATTCAGGGCCCATTCTTTCACAAATGTTAGTAAGGGAGATGGGGCCAGATGTCAAACACCAATGGCAATGGGACTGAATGAAAACCTGAATTCAATGATTAAGTCTCAGGCTGTGTGCACACGCTGCGGATTAGGTGCGGATTCATCCACGCGGATTTTGTAAAATCCGCAGGTCAAAATACCTGCAGTTTTACCTGCGGATTGCTCTGCGATTTTGCCCTGCGGTTTTTCATCTCCTCAATGGAGGAGATGGCAAACCGCAGGGGAAACCGCAGAAAGAATTGACATGTCAATTCTTTCTGCGGATTGAAAACCGCAGATAATCCGCGCTGAAAATTCCGCACCATCTGCATTGCGGTTTTTGATTCCCATAGGGAATCATGGTACTGTACACCGCAGCAAAAACTGCTGCGGGTCCGCAGCGGCCAAAACCGCTGCGGAACCGCAGCAAAATCCGCAGCGTGTGCACAGAGCCTCACAGCCCAATACTTAGTGCATCTAAGAATAATTCAATTTGAATTGATCAATCTTTGTAATGTCTTCCATGACCTTATTTTGCTTCCTTTTCTCTTAATCTACATGTTTAAAAGGAACCTGTCTTCAGGTTTTGCCGATATGAGATAAGACCAATGCCTTTCAGGGCTTATATATAGCATTATATGATGCTGTATATCTGCCCCCATCCCATCCTGTAAGAGAAGAAAAAGAGTTTTTATTGTACTCACCTGAAGGGCGGTCTGGTCCTAGGGGTGTCGATGTTCTTGGTCTGGCCCCTCCCATCTTCTTATGATCGCCGTCCTCCTTGTTTCCTGTAGTTGACACTTCCCTATGTCATCCACACAGCCTCCCCATCATCGGGCTGCTGTGCAGACGTACTTTTCTGCCTGTTGAGGGCACAGCAAAGTACTGCAGTGCACAGGTGCAGAAAAAGGTCAAAGAGCCCCGACGCTTGCGCGCTGCAGTCCTTGCTCTGCCCTATGCAGGGCAGCGAAGTACGTCTGCACAGCAGCCCGATGCCGAGTAGACTGTGTGGATGACGTAGGGACGCATCATCCACACGAAGCAAGAAGGAGGACATTGATCGTAAGAAAATGGGAGGTGCCAGACCAAGAACATCGAAACCCCTCGGACCGGACTGCCCCGCAGGTGAATATAATGAAAGCTTTTTTTCTAGTCTTTCAGGTAATGTTGAGGGCAGATATACAGCATTATAGAATACTGCATATCAGGTCTCATATCAGTCAAACCTGGTGACAGGTTCTCTTTAAAGGTCTGTATGAACTGCCTTGTTCATTAACTTAAAGTAGCTGATTCTTTGCTCCCCTTCCACTTGCTAAGACAAAGAGAGTGTGTGTAACTTAAGCCTGAGCATGAGGGAGGCGGAAAAATGCAGATATTATAGACCTGCAATTCAAAACAGCATCTCTCAGTGCATGAGCAAGGCAATCCAAATAGCCCTTTCAGTATGAACTTTGAGATTAACCCCTTCACCCCCAAGGGTGGTTTGCACAGTCATGACCGGGCCAATTTTTACAAATCTGACCACTGTCCCTTTATGAGGTCATAACTCTGGAATGCTTCCATGGATCCCAGTGATTCTGACACTGTTTTCTCATGACATATTGTACTTCATGACAGTAGTAAAATTTCATTCAAATAACTTGCGCTTATTTGTAAAAAAAATGGAAATTTGACGAAAATTTTGAAAATTTCGCAATTTTCCAAATTTGAATTTTTATGCCCTTAAATCACAGAGATATGGCACACAAAAAACTTGATAAGTAACATTTCCCACATGTTTACTTTACATCAGCACAATTTTGGAACCAAATTTTTTTTTTGTTATGAAATTATAAGGGTTAAAAATTGACCAGCGATTTCTCATTTTTGCAAAACCATTTTATTTTTACGGACCACATCACATTTGAAGCCACTTTGAGGGGTCTATATGATAGAAAATACCCAAAAGTGACACGATTCTAAAAACTGCACCCCTTAAGGTGCTCAAAACCACATTCAAGAAGTTTATTAACACTTTAGGTGCGTCACAAGAATTTTTTGAATATTTAAAAAAAAATTAACATCTAACTTTTTTTTCACAAAAAAAATACTTCAGGTTCAATTTTTTTTATTTTACCAAGGGTAACAGGAAAAATTGGATGCAAAAGTTATTGTGCAATTTGTCCTGAGTACGATGATACCTGATATGTGGGTGGGAACCACTGTTTCGGCGCACGGCAGAGCTCAGAAGGGAAGGAGCGCCGTTTGACTTTTTCAATGCAAAATTGGCTGGAATTCTGATCGGACGCCATGTCACGTTTGGAGAGCCCATGATGTACCTAAACAGTGGAAACCCCCCACAAGTGACCCCATTTTGGAAACTAGACCCCCCAAGGAACTTATCTAGGTATGTGGTGAGAACTTTGAACCCACAAGGGCTTCACAGACGTTTATAACGTACAGCGGTACAATTAAAAAATCATATTTTTTCCAAAAAAATGATCTTTTCACCCCCAATTTTTATTTTCCCAAGGGTAACAGGACCCTAAAAGTTATTGTGCAATTTGTCCTGAGTTCGCTGATACCCCACATGTGGGGGTAAACCACTATTTGGGCGCATGGCAGAGCTCGGAAGGGAAGCAGCGCCATTTGACGTTTTTGGCTGGAATTGAGATCAATCAATCAATCAAATTTATTATCGCCAAGTACATATTACATATATACAAGGAATTCTTTGTGGCAAAGAGGCAACATAATATATAACAACAGATACAACAAGTAACATCTAACAAGACAGATACAGTATATAGTCTACACATGACAATTTAATTGTTGAACAGAGAGTGGATAGAAGCTGTTCATATGGCGGTTAGTGCTGCATTTGGGGACTCTGAAGTGACGTCCTGAAGGGAGTAGTTGGAATGAGGAGTGTCCCAGGTGAGAGGGATCGGATGAAATTTTCAATGCGTGGGATCGAATACTCTTATCATAAAGATCCTGGATTTTAGGCAGGGGGGAACCTATAATTCTCTCTGCTGTTCTGAAAGTCCTTTGTAAGCGGAGTTTGTCATGCGCAGTGGCTCCCCCATATCAGAGAGGAACAAATCACAGATCTGATGACAGCATTAAAGAATAAGATCAGCAGATTCTTAGACAAACCATATCTTTTCAGCTGACGCAGGAAGAACATCCTCTGTTGTGCTTTTCTTATAACAACATCCACGTTTTTCCCCCATTTAAGATCACGAGAGATGATAACACCAAGGAATTTGGTCTCTGTGACCCTAAGAACCACTTTGTCATGGATGTAGATTGGAAGTATCTCATGTTGATCTTTCCTAAAATCCACAACCATTTTCAGCGTTTTTTTTAGTGTTGAGTACAAGATTATTGGCTTTACACCAGTCGGACACCATGTCGCGATTGGAAAACCCCTGATGTACCTAAACAGTGGAAACCCCCCACAAATGACACTATTTTGGAAACTAGACCCCCTAAGGAACTTATCTAGATATGTGGTGAGAACTTTGAACCCACAAGGGCTTCACAGAAGTTTATAACGTACAGCGGTACAATTAAAAAATCATTTTTTTTCCACAAAAATGATCTTTTCACTCCCAATTTTTATTTTCCCAAGGGTAACAGGACCCTAAAAGTTATTGTACAATTTGTCTTGAGTGTGCTGATACCCCACATGTGGGGGTAAACCACTATTTGGGCGCATGGCAGAGCTCGGAAGGGAAGCAGCGCCATTTGACGTTTTTGCCTGGAATTGAGATCGGACACCATGTCGCGATTGGAAAGCCCCTGATGTACCAAAACAGTGGAAACCCCCCACAAATGACACTATTTTGGAAACTAGACCCCCCAAGGAACTTATCTAGATGTGTGGTGAGCACTTTGAACCCCCCAATGCTTCACAGAAGTTTATAACGCCCGGGCGTGAAAATAAAAAATTCGTATTTTTTCCACAAACATGATCTTTTAGTCACCAATTTTTTTTATTTTCCCAAGGGTACCAGGAGAAATTGGACCCCAAAAGTTGTTGACCAATTTGTCCTGATTATGCTGATACCCCATATGTGGGAGAAAACTACTGTATGGGCACATGTCGGGGCTCGGAAGGGAAGTAGTGACGTTTTGGAATGCAGACTTTGATGGAATGGTCTGCGGGTGTCATGTTGCCTTTGGAGAGCCCCTAATGTACTTAAACAGTGGAAACCCCCACAAATGACCCCATTTTGGAAACTAGACCCCCTAAGGAACTTATCTAGATGTGTGGTGAGCACTTTGAACCCCCAAGGGCTTCACAGAAGTTTATAATGCTCGGGCATGAAAATAAAAAAATTGTATTTTTTCCACAAACATGATCAATTAGTCCCCAATTTTTTTATTTTCCCAAGGGTATCAGACGAAATTGGACCCCAAAAGTTGTTGTCCAATTTGTCCTGAGTACACTGATACCCCATATGTGGGAGAAAACTATTGTATGGGCACACGTCGGGGCTTGGAGGGGAAGTAGTGACGTTTTGGAATGCAGACTTTTGATGGAATGGTCTGTGGGTGTCATGTGCGTTTGGAGAGACCCCGGATGTACCTAAACTATTGAAACTCCCCACAAATGACCCCATTTTGGACACTAGACCCCCCATGGAACTTATCTAGATGTGTGGTGAGAACTTTGAACCCCCAAGTGCTTCACAGAAGTTTATAACACTCGGACGTGAAAATAAAAAAATCATTTTTTTCCACAAAAATGATATTTTTGCCCCCAATTTTTTATTTTCCTAAGGGTAACAGGAGAAATTGGACCCCAAAAGTTGTTTTGCAATTTGTCCTTAGTAGGCTGATACCCTACATGTGGGGGTAAAACACTGTTTGGACGCATGGCAGAGCTTGGAAGGGAAGGAGCACCATTTGACTTTTTCAACTCAGAATTGGCTGGAATTCAGATCAGATGCCATATTGCATTTGGAGAGGACCTGATGTGCCCAAACAGTGGAAACCCCCAATTCTAACTCCAACCCTAACCCCAACACACCCCTAACCCTAATCTCAGCCCTAACCCTAATCTCAGCCCTAACCTTAGCCCTAACCCTAACCCTAGCCCTAACCCTAGCCCTAGCCCTAACCCTAACCCTAGCCCTGGCCCTAACCCTAGCCCTAACCTTAATGGGAAAATGGAAATAAATACATTTTCTTTTAATTTTATTATTTTTCCCTAACTAAGGGGGTGATAACGGGGGGGGTTTGATTTACTATTTATAGCGGGCTTTTATGTTTGGCAGCTGTCATACGCTAAAAGACGCTTTTTATTGTAAAAATTGTTTTTGCGTCACCACATATTGAGAGCTATAATTTTTCTGTATTTTGACCCACTGAGTCACATGAGGTCTTATTTTTTGCGGGACGAGTTGACGTTTTTACTGGTACCATTTTCGGGCACATGACATTTTTTGATCGCGTTTTATTCCGATTTTTGGGACGCAGAATGAACAAAAACCAGCGTTTCATGAATTTCTTTTGGGGGGTGTGTTTACATCGTTCCGCGTGCGGTAAAATTGATAAAGCAGTTTTATTCTTCGGGTCAGTACAGTTACAGCGATACCTCATTTAGGTCTTTTTTTATGTTTTTTATTATAATAAGATGATGGATTTATTATCTGATCATATCACATATTTAAAATTGAAATATAATCCTCTTCAGAATTTTAGAGATAGAACTAGCAAAATTATAGATGAGGGCTTAAAATTGGGAGTTCTATCAAAAACAGGCGGAGTTTTTAGAAGTAAAAAATCCAGTTCTCCCAGTCATACAAGGTGTCCCAAAGATTGATAAGACAAGTGGCATTCCACCCATGCGGCCAATTATCTCGGGCATAGGCTCTGCGAATAAGCACCTGTGCCAATGGGTGGACACATTATTGCAACCCCTTGTAAAAAGAACACCTGGGCACAACAAGGATTCAATACAAATCTTGGAAATTTTTTTACAAAAAAAGTGGTCCTCCTCCCACACTTGGCTATGTTGTGATGTGGTGTCTTTATATACTTGCATTCCTCATGAGTTGGCAATTCAGGCATTACAATTTCATCTGAACAAATTTAGTAATTATTCCACAGATTTAGTAAATTATATTTTACAAGTGGTGTTTTTTTATTAACACATAATTTTTTTTCATTTAATGAGGAATATTTTTTGCAGCAGAAAGGAGTAGCAATGGGGGCTAAATTCTCACCCTCCCTTGCTAACCTGGTAATGTTGTTTTGGGAACTCGAATATATTTTTTCCACCTCCAATCCTTTTTTGGGTCAAATTATATGGTATGGTAGATATATTGATGATTAGTGTTGAGCATTCCGATACCGCAAGTATCGGGTATCGGCCGATATTAGCGGTATCGGAATTCCGATACGGACTTCCGATACTTTTGTCATATCGGATTCCGGAATCGGAATCGGAAGTTCCCATCATGCTATGAGCCTGCTTGCTTTGATTAAGCCAATGGGAATCCTCCGAAGTGTGGGCACATCCTGTTAGGCATGTAGGCATGTTAACTATTGGCATGGCTGTGATTGGCTGCCGAAATGATGTCATGATGCACTATAAAAGCCACCGCAGCCGCCATTTCTGGTTCACTCTGCTGTGAATTCAGTTAGGGACAGGCTGCTGTAGAAGACTGTGAGGGACAGTTAGAAATAGCGATTCCACCAAACATCTAGTGCTTTACCCAGGCTACATAAACCACCACTGTAGCCTTCTTTGCCCTAGCAGCAGTGTTCACAGCTGTCTGCAAGGGCTGTGTGAGTGCAGCTCACGCTGTGGAGTGGGTCCTGCAGCCACGTCAGGCTGTAGGCCACCCAGTGTGATCACTGCTGCCTCATACATCTTTTATTTTTTGAGCTGCATTTTTTACATAATTTCAATCTAGTGTGCTTCCATCCGTATCCATATACGTTGGTTGCAAACACTAGTAGTAGACAGCGGAGCCTTTCTGCAGCCTTTCAGTGCTAGTGTCCACTTTGCTGCACTGTTCACGGCTGTCTGAGAGGTCTCTGACTGTGTGTGAGTGCAGCTCACGCTGAGTAGTGTGTCCTGCAGCTACGTCTGGCTGTAGGACGCTCAGCGTGCGTCAGTGCCTCACACATATTTTTATTTGAGTGCAGCTCATTTTTTCTTCTATTAGTGTGCATCCATCCGTCTCCATCTACGGTGGTTGCAAACACTTTATAGGAGTACACAGCGGAGCCTTTCTGCAGCCTGTCAGTGCCAGTGCCCACTTAGCTGCACTGTTGATGGCTGTCTGAGAGGTCTCTGACTGTGTGTGAGTGCAGCTCACGCTGAGTAGAGTGTCCTGCAGCTACGTCTGGTTGTAGGACGCTCAACGTGCGTCACTGCCTCACACATATTTGTCTTTGCGTGCAGCTCATTTTTTCTTCTCCTATTAGTGTGCATCCATCCGCGTTTTATTCCGATTTTTGGGACGCAGAATGAACAAAAACCAGCGTTTCATGAATTTCTTTTGGGGGGTGTGTTTACATCGTTCCGCGTGCGGTAAAATTGATAAAGCAGTTTTATTCTTCGGGTCAGTACAGTTACAGCGATACCTCATTTAGGTCTTTTTTTATGTTTTTTATTATAATAAGATGATGGATTTATTATCTGATCATATCACATATTTAAAATTGAAATATAATCCTCTTCAGAATTTTAGAGATAGAACTAGCAAAATTATAGATGAGGGCTTAAAATTGGGAGTTCTATCAAAAAACAGGCGGAGTTTTTAGAAGTAAAAAATCCAGTTCTCCCAGTCATACAAGGTGTCCCAAAGATTGATAAGACAAGTGGCATTCCACCCATGCGGCCAATTATCTCGGACATAGGCTCTGCGAATAAGCACCTGTGCCAATGGGTGGACACATTATTGCAACCCCTTGTAAAAAGAACACCTGGGCACAACAAGGATTCAATACAAATCTTGGAAATTTTTTTACAAAAAAAGTGGTCCTCCTCCCACACTTGGCTATGTTGTGATGTGGTGTCTTTATATACTTGCATTCCTCATGAGTTGGCAATTCAGGCATTACAATTTCATCTGAACAAATTTAGTAATTATTCCACAGATTTAGTAAATTATATTTTACAAGTGGTGTTTTTTTATTAACACATAATTTTTTTTCATTTAATGAGGAATATTTTTTGCAGCAGAAAGGAGTAGCAATGGGGGCTAAATTCTCACCCTCCCTTGCTAACCTGGTAATGTTGTTTTGGGAACTCGAATATATTTTTTCCACCTCCAATCCTTTTTTGGGTCAAATTATATGGTATGGTAGATATATTGATGATTAGTGTTGAACATTCCGATACCGCAAGTATCGGGTATCGGCCGATATTAGCGGTATCGGAATTCCGATACGGACTTCCGATACTTTTGTCATATCGGATTCCGGAATCGGAATCGGAAGTTCCCATCATGCTATGAGCCTGCTTGCTTTGATTAAGCCAATGGGAATCCTCCGAAGTGTGGGCACATCCTGTTAGGCATGTAGGCATGTTAACTATTGGCATGGCTGTGATTGGCTGCCGAAATGATGTCATGATGCACTATAAAAGCCACCGCAGCCGCCATTTCTGGTCACTCTGCTGTGAATTCAGTTAGGGACAGGCTGCTGTAGAAGACTGTGAGGGACAGTTAGAAATAGCGATTCCACCAAACATCTAGTGCTTTACCCAGGCTACATAAACCACCACTGTAGCCTTCTTTGCCCTAGCAGCAGTGTTCACAGCTGTCTGCAAGGGCTGTGTGAGTGCAGCTCACGCTGTGGAGTGGGTCCTGCAGCCACGTCAGGCTGTAGGCCACCCAGTGTGATCACTGCTGCCTCATACATCTTTTATTTTTTGAGCTGCATTTTTTACATAATTTCAATCTAGTGTGCTTCCATCCGTATCCATATACGTTGGTTGCAAACACTAGTAGTAGACAGCGGAGCCTTTCTGCAGCCTTTCAGTGCTAGTGTCCACTTTGCTGCACTGTTCACGGCTGTCTGAGAGGTCTCTGACTGTGTGTGAGTGCAGCTCACGCTGAGTAGTGTGTCCTGCAGCTACGTCTGGCTGTAGGACACTCAGCGTGCGTCAGTGCCTCACACATATTTTTATTTGAGTGCAGCTCATTTTTTCTTCTATTAGTGTGCATCCATCCGTCTCCATCTACGGTGGTTGCAAACACTATATAGGAGTACACAGCGGAGCCTTTCTGCAGCCTGTCAGTGCCAGTGCCCACTTAGCTGCACTGTTGACGGCTGTCTGAGAGGTCTCTGACTGTGTGTGAGTGCAGCTCACGCTGAGTAGAGTGTCCTGCAGCTACGTCTGGTTGTAGGACGCTCAACGTGCGTCACTGCCTCACACATATTTGTCTTTGAGTGCAGCTCATTTTTTCTTCTCCTATTAGTGTGCATCCATCCGTATCCATCAACATTGGTTGGTTGCAAACACTATATAGGAGTAGATAGAGGAGCCTTTTTTTCTGGCTTGTGCCCTGCCGGCGCAGCCAGATTAGTATTACCCAATTTTTTTGGAGCCTCATCTTTTGCATTGTAGGTTACCTGCCTGCATTGTAATAGCTCCAAAAAGTTGGTGATACTATCAGTTTCAATTCTTTGTTCACATACTTTGAGTTTGTTTCCAACAAAGAAACCACAAAAAAAGTTCACCAAACACTACATTTGGAACTTGTGTAGGCCACATCAGCTCCTATTAAAGTGTAGTCCACACACACACACACTTCATAAAATTAGTGTTTCTTGTACCTGTAACCAGCTGTTCAGGAATAAGCACACTAAGGCCCCCCTTTGTACTTTTCTGCCTATCTTAAGCAGTCTTGCAAGATGAAGAAGGCAGGGAGTAAGGCGCGTGGGCGTGGGCGTGGGCGTGGAGTTTCAGCAGGGAGAGGACGTGGGGATTCTGCAGGGAGAGGACGTGGGGATTCTACAGGTAGAGGACGTGGGGATTCTGGGCCTGCTGCGGGCACCAGTGGATCAGCATCCCCCAGTTTTAGCAGGCAACAGTCCTTTATGCGCAGCTTTGTAGGACCTCAACGTACCCCACTGCTGCGGGAGGAACAAATTGAAGCCGTTGTCGGATGGATGGCAGCTAACGCATCGACTTCAATTACTTCCGCATCCTCTCAGGGTCAGAGCACCGAAGAGCAACCATCTGTCTCTTCACCACCTGCCAAAGTGCCCAGGCAGTCAGAGAGACATGGACAGGAGCCATCACAGTCTCTACTTCTGTTCTCGGAATCTGTTGGCTTGGAAAGAGGGGGCCAGCCAAGCAGCATTCCTGAATGTGAAGAAGAGGGAGTATGCAGTGATGCGCAACTTCTTTGTCCCTCTGAATCTGAAGAGGCGAGTGGGCCAGTGCCTATGGTCAGCACACCTCAGTACGCATCAGATGATGACGAGACTCAGTTGCCACTTTCTGGTGCGTACGGTGCTGGCGAGACAACCCCGGAGAAGCAGCTGTTTGAAGAGGGGAGGGAAGATGATGAGGTCCTTGACCCATCATGGCGTGAGGAACAGGAAGGTGGTGGGAGCAGCTCGGAGGAAGAGATTCCCCTACCGGCCAAAACAGGAGGCAGAGGGAGGGGGAAGACTTGGTTGCCTGTACCCTCCACTTCGGCACCCGTTAGGAGCATTCCTCATTCCAAAGGCAAACCGGGCGCTCCCAAGAGTTGCAGTGCGTGGTCCTTTTTTGACACGGTTGCAGATGACATTTGCTTTGTCAAATGCAAGCTGTGTCATCAGAGAGTCAAAAGAGGGAGAAATGTCAGCAACCTCAATACCACAAATATGTGGAAACATGTGCGCACCAAGCACGAGTTGGAGTTGCAGAGACACCCTGAAGACGTAGGCCAACGTACAGCACCACCTACCACCTCTTCAGTTCGTGTTGGGGCCTCTTCCTCCAGCTCACACACTGCTGGTTCGGCTTCCTCACAGGATCGCCAAGGAAGAACCTCTGCCACTGTTGTCCGGAGACCCTGTCAGATTACACCCATAGCAGCACGTTCCCATCCATCACAGCCATCGGTAGCACAGGCATGGGATAAAAGGCGCCCTTACTCGGCAAATCATCCCCGAGCACAGTCTCTGAATGCTGGCATTGCCAAACTTCTGGCAGTTGAAATGCTGTCATTCAGGCTGGTGGACACTGACACCTTCCGGGACTTAATGGCATTGGCAGTCCCCCAATACAATGTGCCCAGCTGCTTTTATTTCAGCAGGCAAGCCGTCCCTGCCCTGCAGAAACATGTTGAGGGCAAAATAAAACATGCGCTACTAAACGCCGTTAGTAGCAAGGTCCACCTGACCACCGATGCGTGGACCAGTAACCATGGACAGGGACGATACCTTTCCCTCACTGCCCACTGGGTCAATGTTGTGGAGCCGGGTACGGATCTGGAGAGTGGCGCTGTACGTGTTCTTCCAACGCCACGGATTGCAGGACTCCAGTCTGTACACATAGACTCCTCCTCCTACTCAAGTTCCTCAGAAACAGCAGAGCAGGAGCCTGTTACGACCGATATGAGCACAGCCGTGGCCAAACGTCAACAGGCTGTACTCAAATTAATTTCTTTGGGGAATCGAAGCCACACAGCGCAGGAGCTCTGGAATGCTATCAAGCTGGAGAGCGATGTGTGGTTTGGGCCAGCGAATCTCCAGCCGGGCTTGGTAGTGTGTGACAATGGCCGAAATCTGGTGGCAGCTCTTGGCCTAGGCAACCTCACACACATCCCATGTCTGGCACATGTTCTTAACTTGGTCGTGCAGAGCTTTCTGAGGGACTATCCGGATCTTGATGCACTGTTGCACAAGGTCCGCATAGAGTGCGCTCACTTGCGACGTTCCAGCACGGCAAGATCGCGCCTCGCTGCTCTGCAGCGACGATTTGGCCTTCCGGAACATCGCATCATATGTGACCTACCCACCCGGTGGAATTCAACGTTACATATGTTGGAGCGGTTGTGTGAGCAGCAGGCAGCAGTCATGGAGTACCAGCTGCATCAGGCGCAAACAAGTCGCACTGTGCGCCGTTCACACTTCAGCACCATTGAGTGGGCCTCTATGAAGGACATCTGCCTTGTTTTGCGTGCCTTCGATGAATCCACGCGGATGGCGAGTGCAGATGATGCACTAGTCAGCATGACTGTCCCCCTTATCTGCCTGCTTCAACAAACACTGCAAGCACTAAGGGATGAGGTTTCGGAAGAGGTGGAGGATGAGGAGTCCCAAATGCCATCTGCTTCTGGACAGTCTGCGATACGTGTTTCCTCACAAAGGCCTAGGCAGGGGACACTTTGTGAGGAGGATGAGGAGGAGTCGATGGAGGAGGAAGACATCTCTCCAGAGGAGGGAGGTACACAAACCTCTACTCAGTATGTACAGCGAGGGTGGGGTGATGCAGAGCAGGCCGAGGTCACGCCTCAAACAGGGGACAGCGGTTCTTTGGCAGTTGGGAGTCTGCAGCACATGGTTGATTTCATGCTGCAGTGCCTGAGAAACGACCGCCGCATCGCCCACATTCTCGTCTCGGCTGATTATTGGGTGTACACCCTCCTAGATCCTCGCTACCGGGACAGCGTACAAAGGCTCATACCAACGTTGAACCGGGAGCGTAAAATGCGGGAGTACGAAGAGTCACTGGTGCAGTCCATAATGTTTTCCATTCCACCCGACAGCATTGTTGCTATTGCTTTAAAAAGCAGCTCTGTGCGTCGAGGCAGTGGAGGAAACTCTGCACAAAGAGGGAGCAGAGGCAGCGCCGCAGCACAAGGCAAGACCACTATGGCCCAAATGTGGCAAAGTTTTGTGTGTCCACCACAATTGTCTACACCATCAGCGACGCCTCGAGTCAGCAGGAGGCAACGCTTCCGTCAGATGGTGTCAGACTACATGTCTTGCCCTGTCGCTGTACTCCCAGATGGCTCTTCCCCCTTCAAGTTTTGGGTCTTTAAGCTGGATACATGGCCAGAGCTTAGCCAGTATGCATTGGAGGTGCTGGCTTGCCCTGCTGCCAGTGTATTATCGGAACGTTTCTTTAGTGCCGCAGGTGGTGTACTAACAGACCGTCGCACGCGACTATCTTCCGATAATGTTGACCGGCTGACTTTTCTGAAAATGAACAAGGCCTGGATCTCAAAAGACTTTGCCATTCCTCTTACAGACTAAATTAGTGGTTGGCAACTGTATCCAGGTCTGCTGGTGTGTTCATTTTTCTACCACCTGAACTATAATCCCTGTGCTTCAACACAGCCAGTTGTCGCTCAGATGTGTCGTCTGCACAGAGAAACACACTAGCTCCTGTGTTAGTGGGGTTCAGTAATGCCAGCTGATCCCCTGCTGTGTGGACGGCAAAGTCACCAGCTCCATCAACATTCAAACCACTACTGATTATTAACCGTGCCCAGCTTAGGTCTCTGGCTCCACTGTCTCTACTATTTCCCCTGACCTCCAACCCCGCCATCTACATCTCTGAAGTGGCGTCAGCACAATCTACACTTGATCCTGTGTTCCTGTGGCTCAGTCCCATCAGTTTATCCCCTGATGTGTGTCCGGCAAGGTCTCCTGCTCTGTCCACATTCCCATAACCAGTAGTGGGAATGAGGACAGAGCTGGCGAACTTGCCGGACAAACATCAGGGGATCAACTGACGGGACTGAGCACCAGTAACACAGGAACAAGTGTAAATTGTGCTGACGCCACTTCAGAGATGTAGCTGGCGGGGTTGGAGGCCAGGGTAAATAGTAGAGACAGTGTAGCCAGAGGCCTAAGTGGAGCATGGTTAGAATCAGTAGTAGTCCACAACCTCCATAAAAACCGCTGCCCATTGGCCTCTGCATGCGGCATGCGTAATCCTGGGCTCCAACAGTGTCAGTTGGTGTTCAGAAGTGTCGTCTCCACAGAGCCAAACACATTTGTTCGAGTGTTAGTGGGTTTCAGCACTGCCAGCTGTTCCCCTGCTGTGGAGATGGCAAGTCTCCTGCTGCCTTCACCTGCCAAAAACAACAGGCCCCAGCCTGCTCCTCGCCTAATCCTGGGCTCCAACAGCGTCAGTTGGTGTTCAGAAGTGTCATCTCCACAGAGCCAAACACATTCGTTCAAGTGTTAGTGGGGTTCAGCACTGCCAGCTGTTCCCCTGCTGTGGAGATGGCAAGTCTCCTGCTGCCTTCACCTGCCAAAATCCAGTAGGCCCCAGCCTGCTCCTCGCCTAATCCTGGGCTCCAACAGCGTCAGTTGGTGTTCAGAAGTGTCGTCTCCACAGAGCCAAACACATTCGTTCAAGTGTTAGTGGGGTTCAGCACTGCCAGCTGTTCCCCTGCTGTGGAGATGGCAAGTCTCCTGCTGCCTTCACCTGCCAAAATCCAGTAGGCCCCAGCCTGCTGCAGGCCTAATCCTGGGCTCCAACAGCGTCAGTTGGTGTTCAGAAGTGTCGTCTCCACAGAGCCAAACACATTCGTTCAAGTGTTAGTGGGGTTCAGCACTGCCAGCTGTTCCCCTGCTGTGGAGATGGCAAGTCTCCTGCTGCCTTCACCTGCCAAAATCCAGTAGGCCCCAGCCTGCTCCACGCCTAATCCTGGGCTCCAACAGCGTCAGTTGGTGTTCAGAAGTGTCGTCTCCACAGAGCCAAACACATTCGTTCAAGTGTTAGTGGGGTTCAGCACTGCCAGCTGTTCCCATGCTGTGGAGATGGCAAGTCTCCTGCTGCCTTCACCTGCCAAAATCCAGTAGGCCCCAGCCTGCTCCACGCCTAATCCTGGGCTCCAACAGCGTCAGTTGGTGTTCAGAAGTGTCGTCTCCACAGAGCCAAACACATTCGTTCAAGTGTTAGTGGGGTTCAGCACTGCCAGCTGTTCCCCTGCTGTGGAGATGGCAAGTCTCCTGCTGCCTTCACCTGCCAAAATCCAGTAGGCCCCAGCCTGCTCCACGCCTAATCCTGGGCTCCAAAAGCGTCAGTTGGTGTTCAGAAGTGTCGTCTCCACAGAGCCAAACACATTCGTTTGAGTGTTAGTGGGGTTCAGCACTGCCAGCTGTTCCCCTGCTGTGGAGATGGCAAGTCTCCTGCTGCCTTCACCTGCCAAAATCCAGTAGGCCCCAGCCTGCTCCTCGCCTAATCCTAGGCTCCAACAGCGTCAGTTGGTGTTCAGAAGTGTCGTCTCCACAGAGCCAAACACATTCGTTCGAGTGTTAGTGGGTTTCAGCACTGCCAGCTGTTCCCCTGCTGTGGAGATGGCAAGTCTCCTGCTGCCTTCACCTGCCAAAATCCAGTAGGCCCCAGCCTGCTCCACGCCTAATCCTGGGCTCCAACAGCGTCAGTTGGTGTTCAGAAGTGTCGTCTCCACAGAGCCAAACACATTCGTTCAAGTGATAGTGGGGTTCAGCACTGCCAGCTGTTCCCCTGCTGTGGAGATGGCAAGTCTCCTGCTGCCTTCACCTGCCAAAATCCAGTAGGCCCCAGCCTGCTCCACGCCTAATCCTGGGCTCCAACAGCGTCAGTTGGTGTTCAGAAGTGTCGTCTCCACAGAGCCAAACACATTCGTTCGAGTGTTAGTGGGGTTCAGCACTGCCAGCTGTTCCCCTGCTGTGGAGATGGCAAGTCTCCTGCTGCCTTCACCTGCCAAAATCCAGTAGGCCCCAGCCTGCTCCTCGCCTAATCCTGGGCTCCAACAGCGTCAGTTGGTGTTCAGAAGTGTCGTCTCCACAGAGCCAAACACATTCGTTCGAGTGTTAGTGGGTTTCAGCACTGCCAGCTGTTCCCCTGCTGTGGAGATGGCAAGTCTCCTGCTGCCTTCACCTGCCAAAATCCAGTAGGCCCCAGCCTGCTCCACGCCTAATCCTGGGCTCCAACAGCGTCAGTTGGTGTTCAGAAGTGTCGTCTCCACAGAGCCAAACACATTCGTTCAAGTGTTAGTGGGGTTCAGCACTGCCAGCTGTTCCCCTGCTGTGGAGATGGCAAGTCTCCTGCTGCCTTCACCTGCCAAAATCCAGTAGGCCCCAGCCTGCTCCTCGCCTAATCCTGGGCTCCAACAGCGTCAGTTGGTGTTCAGAAGTGTCATCTCCACAGAGCCAAACACATTCGTTCGAGTGTTAGTGGGTTTCAGCACTGCCAGCTGTTCCCCTGCTGTGGAGATGGCAAGTCTCCTGCTGCCTTCACCTGCCAAAATCCAGTAGGCCCCAGCCTGCTCCACGCCTAATCCTGGGCTCCAACAGCGTCAGTTGGTGTTCAGAAGTGTCGTCTCCACAGAGCCAAACACATTCGTTCAAGTGTTAGTGGGGTTCAGCACAGCCAGCTGTTCCCCTGCTGTGGAGATGGCAAGTCTCCTGCTGCCTTCACCTGCCAAAATCCAGTAGGCCCCAGCCTGCTCCTCGCCTAATCCTGGGCTCCAACAGCGTCAGTTGGTGTTCAGAAGTGTCGTCTCCACAGAGCCAAACACATTCGTTCAAGTGTTAGTGGGTTTCAGCACTGCCAGCTGTTCCCCTGCTGTGGAGATGGCAAGTCTCCTGCTGCCTTCACCTGCCAAAATCCAGTAGGCCCCAGCCTGCTCCTCGCCTAATCCTGGGCTCCAGCAGCGTCAGTTGGTGTTCAGAAGTGTCGTCTCCACAGAGCCAAACACATTCGTTCGAGTGTTAGTGGGTTTCAGCACTGCCAGCTGTTCCCCTGCTGTGGAGATGGCAAGTCTCCTGCTGCCTTCACCTGCCAAAATCCAGTAGGCCCCAGCCTGCTCCACGCCTAATCCTGGGCTCCAACAGCGTCAGATGGTGTTCAGAAGTGTCGTCTCCACAGAGCCAAACACATTCGTTCAAGTGTTAGTGGGGTTCAGCACAGCCAGCTGTTCCCCTGCTGTGGAGATGGCAAGTCTAATGCTGCCTTCACCTGCCAAAATCCAGTAGGCCCCAGCCTGCTCCTCGCCTAATCCTGGGCTCCAACAGCGTCAGTTGGTGTTCAGAAGTGTCGTCTCCACAGAGCCAAACACATTCGTTCGAGTGTTAGTGGGTTTCAGCACTGCCAGCTGTTCCCCTGCTGTGGAGATGGCAAGTCTCCTGCTGCCTTCACCTGCCAAAATCCAGTAGGCCCCAGCCTGCTCCACGCCTAATCCTGGGCTCCAACAGCGTCAGTTGGTGTTCAGAAGTGTCGTCTCCACAGAGCCAAACACATTCGTTCAAGTGTTAGTGGGGTTCAGCACTGCCAGCTGTTCCCCTGCTGTGGAGATGGCAGTCTCTCCTGCTGTCTCCGCATTCCAAAGACAGTAGGCCTCTGCCTACACCCTCCTATTTCCTGGGCTTCAACTCAGCCAGTTGTAGCTCGGAAGTGCCGTCCACATGGAAAGAGATACTTGCTCCCGTGTCTCAGTGGGGTTCAGTAACGTCAGCTGATCCCCTGCTGTGTGGATGGCAGTCTCTCCTGCTGTCACCTCATTCAAAATACAGTAGGCCTCTGCCTACACCCTCCTATTTCCTGGGCTTCAACACAGCCAGTTGTAGTTCGGAAGTGCCGTCCACACGGAAAGAGATACTTGCTCCCGTGTCTCAGTGGGGTTCAGTAACGTCAGCTGATCCACTGCTGTGTGGATGGCAGTCTCTCCTGCTGTCACCTCATTCAAAATACAGTAGGCCTCTGCCTACACCCTCCAATTTCCTGGGCTTCAACACAGCCAGTTGTAGTTCGGAAGTGCCGTCCACACGGAAAGAGACACTTGCTCCCGTGTCTCAGTGGGGTTCAGTAACGTCAGCTGATCCACTGCTGTGTGGATGGCAGTCTCTCCTGCTGTCACCTCATTCAAAATACAGTAGGCCTCTGCCTACACCCTTCAATTTCCTGGGCTTCAACACAGCCAGTTGTAGTTCGGAAGTGCCGTCCACACGGAAAGAGACACTTGCTCCCGTGTCTCAGTGGGGTTCAGTAACGTCAGCTGATCCACTGCTGTGTGGATGGCAGTCTCTCCTGCTGTCACCTCATTCAAAATACAGTAGGCCTCTGCCTACACCCTCCAATTTCCTGGGCTTCAACACAGCCAGTTGTAGTTCGGAAGTGCCGTCCACACGGAAAGAGACACTTGCTCCCGTGTCTCAGTGGGGTTCAGTAACGTCAGCTGATCCACTGCTGTGTGGATGGCAGTCTCTCCTGCTGTCACCTCATTCAAAATACAGTAGGCCTCTGCCTACACCCTCCAATTTCCTGGGCTTCAACACAGCCAGTTGTAGTTCGGAAGTGCCGTCCACACGGAAAGAGACACTTGCTCCTGTGTCTCAGTGGGGTTCAGTAACGTCAGCTGATCCACTGCTGTGTGGATGGCAGTCTCTCCTGCTGTCACCTCATTCAAAATACAGTAGGCCTCTGCCTACACCCTCCAATTTCCTGGGCTTCAACACAGCCAGTTGTAGTTCGGAAGTGCCGTCCACACAGAAAGAGACACTTGCTCCCGTGTCTCAGTGGGGTTCAGTAACGTCAGCTGATCCACTGCTGTGTGGATGGCAGTCTCTCCTGCTGTCACCTCATTCAAAATACAGTAGGCCTCTGCCTACACCCTCCAATTTCCTGGGCTTCAACACAGCCAGTTGTAGTTCGGAAGTGCCGTCCACACGGAAAGAGACACTTGCTCCCGTGTCTCAGTGGGGTTCAGTAACGTCAGCTGATCCCCTGCTGTGTGGATGGCAGTCTCTCCTGCTGTCACCTCATTCAAAATACAGTAGGCCTCTGCCTACACCCTCCTATTTCCTGGGCTTCAACACAGCCAGTTGTAGTTCGGAAGTGCCGTCCACACGGAAAGAGACACTTGCTCCCGTGTCTCAGTGGGGTTCAGTAACGTCAGCTGATCCCCTGCTGTGTGGATGGCAGTCTCTCCTGCTGTCACCTCATTCAAAATACAGTAGGCCTCTGCCTACACCCTCCTATTTCCTGGGCTTCAACACAGCCAGTTGTAGTTCGGAAGTGCCGTCCACACGGAAAGAGACACTTGCTCCCGTGTCTCAGTGGGGTTCAGTAACGTCAGCTGATCCCCTGCTGTGTGGATGGCAGTCTCTCCTGCTGTCACCTCATTCAAAATACAGTAGGCCTCTGCCTACACCCTCCTATTTCCTGGGCTTCAACACAGCCAGTTGTAGTTCGGAAGTGCCGTCCACACGGAAAGAGACACTTGCTCCCGTGTCTCAGTGGGGTTCAGTAACGTCAGCTGATCCCCTGCTGTGTGGATGGCAGTCTCTCCTGCTGTCACCTCATTCAAAATACAGTAGGCCTCTGCCTACACCCTCCTATTTCCTGGGCTTCAACACAGCCAGTTGTAGTTCGGAAGTGCCGTCCACACGGAAAGAGACACTTGCTCCCTTGTCTCAGTGGGGTTCAGTAACGTCAGCTGATCCCCTGCTGTGTGGATGGCAGTCTCTCCTGCTGTCACCTCATTCAAAATACAGTAGGCCTCTGCCTACACCCTCCTATTTCCTGGGCTTCAACACAGCCAGTTGTAGTTCGGAAGTGCCGTCCACACGGAAAGAGACACTTGCTCCCGTGTCTCAGTGGGGTTCAGTAACGTCAGCTGATCCCCTGCTGTGTGGATGGCAGTCTCTCCTGCTGTCACCTCATTCAAAATACAGTAGGCCTCTGCCTACACCCTCCTATTTCCTGGGCTTCAACACAGCCAGTTGTAGTTCGGAAGTGCCGTCCACACGGAAAGAGACACTTGCTCCCGTGTCTCAGTGGGGTTCAGTAACGTCAGCTGATCCCCTGCTGTGTGGATGGCAGTCTCTCCTGTTGTCACCTCATTCAAAATACAGTAGGCCTCTGCCTACACCCTCCAATTTCCTGGGCTTCAACACAGCCAGTTGTAGTTTGGAAGTGCCGTCCACACGGAAAGAGATACTTGCTCCCGTGTCTCAGTGGGGTTCAGTAACGTCAGCTGATCCCCTGCTGTGTGGATGGCAGTCTCTCCTGCTGTCACCTCATTCCAAATACAGTAGGCCTCTGCCTACACCCTCCAATTTCCTGGGCTTCAACACAGCCAGTTGTAGTTCGGAAGTGCCGTCCACACGGAAAGAGACACTTGCTCCCGTGTCTCAGTGGGGTTCAGTAACGTCAGCTGATCCCCTGCTGTGTAGATGGCAAAGTCTCCTGCTGCCTACACAGTCGTACCACTACTGATTTTTAACCGTGCTCCAATTAGGCCTGTGGCTCCACTGTCTCTCGTATTTCCCCTGTCCTCCAACCCTTCCAGTTACAGCTCCGAAGTGGCATCTGCACAATCCACACTTGTTCCTGTGTTACAGGTGTTCAGTCCGGTCAGTTAATCCCCTGATGTGTGTCCGGCAATGTCGCCTGCTCTGTCCACATTCCCATTATGGGAATGTGGACAGAGCAGGCGACATTGCCGGACACACATCAGGGGATTAACTGACCGGACTGAACACCTGTAACACAGGAACAAGTGTGGATTGTGCAGACGCCACTTCGGAGCTGTAACTGGCGGGGTTGGAGGACAGGGGAAATACGAAAATCAGTGAAGCCACAGGCCTAAGTGGAGCTTGGTTAAAATTAGTAGTCTACAACCGATCTTAAAATTTCTTCAATGCAGCCTCAGCCTGCTCCGTGCTTGTCCCTGGGCTTCAACACAGCCAGTTGTTGCTCGGAAGTGCCGTCTTCACAGAGTAAAACACTAGCTCCTGTGTTTGTGGGGTTCAGTAACGTCAGCTGTTCCCCTGCTGTTTTGATGGCAATCTGTCCTGCTGCCTCACAATTGACAGCACATCAGGCCTCAGCCTGCTAAGTGCTTGTCCTGGGCTCCAACATCGCCAGTTGCTGCTCATAACTGACTTTGGCACGGGTACTCCCTCCTGCCCAGCTTGGTTCCAGCCCTGCCTGCTGTTTCCGGGAAGTGTCAATGTCAGTTTGCCACCCCAAGTTGCCATGTCGTGTTGCGGTTGGGTTAGCCGAGGCTAGGGTGCCAGCAGTTTAGGTGCTTCCTATGTGGACTGCGGGTTCTGGTAAGAAAGGCTTGTTCCATAGTGCCAGTAGGACAAGCACCCCCTGTAGGACTGTGTGATTCGGTAACTGCGGCCAGCTTGCGGCATGCCAACTTTGCTTTTCAGGGGTAACTTCTGATACCCCTCTGGGTTCCAGCACCGTCAGCTGGTTCTCGTCAGAGCCTTTGGCCTAGGTGCCTCCATCTCGGTATCCGAGTTCCGGCAACGTCTGCTGGTCCTTGGTAGTGCTTTGTAGCACAGGTACCTCCTGCTTAGTAACCGGGTTCCAGCACCGTCAGCTGGTCCTCGGTTGTGCCATTGGCTCTTATTCCTTCTGCTGCCCCTCCGGGTGCCAGCACTGTCAGCTGGTCCTCGCTATTTCCATTTGCTCTTGCAGCTTATGCTACCCCTCCGGGTTCCAGCACCGTCAGCTGGTTCTCGTCAGAGCCTTTGGCCTAGGTGCCTCCATCTCGGTATCCGAGTTCCGGCAACGTCTGCTGGTCCTTGGTAGTGCTTTGTAGCACAGGTACCTCCTGCTTAGTAACCGGGTTCCAGCACCGTCAGCTGGTCCTCGGTTGTGCCATTGGCTCTTATTCCTTCTGCTGCCCCTCCGGGTGCCAGCACTGTCAGCTGGTCCTCGCTATTTCCATTTGCTCTTGCAGCTTATGCTACCCCTCCGGGTTCCAGCACCGTCAGCTGGTTCTCGTCAGAGCCTTTGGCCTAGGTGCCTCCATCTCGGTATCCGAGTTCCGGCAACGTCTGCTGGTCCTTGGTAGTGCTTTGTAGCACAGGTACCTCCTGCTTAGTAACCGGGTTCCAGCACCGTCAGCTGGTCCTCGGTTGTGCCATTGGCTCTTATTCCTTCTGCTGCCCCTCCGGGTGCCAGCACTGTCAGCTGGTCCTCGCTATTTCCATTTGCTCTTGCAGCTTATGCTACCCCTCCGGGTTCCAGCACCGTCAGCTGGTTCTCGTCAGAGCCTTTGGCCTAGGTGCCTCCATCTCGGTATCCGAGTTCCGGCAACGTCTGCTGGTCCTTGGTAGTGCTTTGTAGCACAGGTACCTCCTGCTTAGTAACCGGGTTCCAGCACCGTCAGCTGGTCCTCGGTTGTGCCATTGGCTCTTATTCCTTCTGCTGCCCCTCCGGGTGCCAGCACTGTCAGCTGGTCCTCGCTATTTCCATTTGCTCTTGCAGCTTATGCTACCCCTCCGGGTTCCAGCACCGTCAGCTGGTTCTCGTCAGAGCCTTTGGCCTAGGTGCCTCCATCTCGGTATCCGAGTTCCGGCAACGTCTGCTGGTCCTTGGTAGTGCTTTGTAGCACAGGTACCTCCTGCTTAGTAACCGGGTTCCAGCACCGTCAGCTGGTCCTCGGTTGTGCCATTGGCTCTTATTCCTTCTGCTGCCCCTCCGGGTGCCAGCACTGTCAGCTGGTCCTCGCTATTTCCATTTGCTCTTGCAGCTTATGCTACCCCTCCGGGTTCCAGCACCGTCAGCTGGTTCTCGTCAGAGCCTTTGGCCTAGGTGCCTCCATCTCGGTATCCGAGTTCTGGCAACGTCTGCTGGTCCTTGGTAGTGCTTTGTAGCACAGGTACCTCCTGCTTAGTAACCGGGTTCCAGCACCGTCAGCTGGTCCTCGGTAGTGCCATTGGCTCTTGTTCCTTCTGCTGCCCCTCCGGGTGCCAGTACCGTCAGCCGGTTCAAGAGGACAAAGAACAGGAAGACAACCACCAAGATGCAGAACAACAAAAGAGAGAAGACAAAGAAGCATAAAAAAAACAAAGCAGAAGAACATTAAGCATAAGACTAATACTCTGAGCAAATGATATTATCTTATTTATAAGCAGAAGAAGACTAAGCAGTGTATGGTGGTGAGTCCGTTCCTCCTCGTGGTGCCCCTGGAAAAGGCCTGCTGCTGCAGGCCAAACTGAACGCGGACAAATCCTGTTGTAAATCTTTTGTGACAGGCAGAACGGAAGGTGTAAACTTCTAACTTTTCTAGATAACAACTACAGGAATGCCTGACACAAACAAGAATATGATGAAGAAGAATAGGAAGAAGATGAAGAAGTTGAATATGTAGAATAATAATTGTTGAATAAGAAGAATATGAAGAATGTAAGAAAAGGAAGAAGAAGAAGAAGAATGTAAAAAAAGGAAGTAGAAGAATTTAAAAAAGGAAGAAGAAGAAGAATGTAAAAAAAGGAATAAGAAGAAGAATGTAAAAAAAGGAAGAAGAAGAAGAATGTAAAAAAAGGAAGTAGAAGAATGTAAAAAAAGGAAGAAGAAGAAGAAGAATGTAAAAAAAGGAATAAGAAGAAGAAGAAGAAGAAGGTAAAAAAGGGAAGAAGAATAAGAAAGAAGAAGAAAGAAGAAGAAGACATACATGTCTGGCAAAATATAAATGAGGCTAACATAGTCAATATCTTTGTAACTCCTAACGTCTTTAAAAAAAAAGTTTAATTCCTGCTATTCCTTTTGATTGGGCTAAAACTCTATGGCTTTAATGTCTCCTCCACCTCCCACAATACATTCTACATTATTCTTAGTTGTTTTTCTTCATGTAGAATTAACCTACAAGGAAAGAAAGGGTTTTTTTTAATTCCGATATTTTGGCCCCATTGACTTGCATTGGTTCCCGGTATCGGAATCGGCGATACCGATATTTTTTTTTAAGATCGGCCGATCCATTCCGATCCGATATTTTCAAGTATCGGCTGGTATCGCTCAACTCTATTGATGATACCTTAATAATATGGGGTGGAGATATTTCTACCATACCTGACTTCATTCAATATTTGAATTCCAATAACTACAATATTGAATTTACACATCGAATGGATGTAACAAATATGTCGTTTTTGGATTTGGATTTAACAGGCGTTGGTGGGAAAATTATTTCCACAAAAACGCATCATAAACCATTCAGTGGAAATACTATCCTACACACCACGAGTAGCCATAATAAGCACACCATAAAATCAATACCGGTGGGGGAATTTACAAGGGTCAAATGTAATTGTAGTAATGCTAAGGATTTACATAGTGAATTAGAGTATGTTTCTATGAAATTAAAAAATCGCAAGTACCCGCAATGGACTCTGAATAGAGCGCAAAAAATAATAGACAGGAAAAATCGTGCTGAGATGATTAGTGCTGCCAATACAAAGAATAATAATTCACAAATCAAAAATAAACCATATGTACTGTATGTTTTCAATTCAGTCCACAATTTTCTAGTATTAAAAAAATCATTAATAAATATTTACCTATCTTATATGAAGATGCGAAATTAGCGGAAATCCTAGCGTCAGGTATAAATATAGTTTCAAGGAGGGCCCCTACATTAGGCAATAAGTTATTGCCCAGTTTATTTTTTTTAAATAAAAAAATTAAAAATACTTGGCTCACATGTGCAGGATTTAACAAATGTGGAACCACTAATTGCAAGACTTGCAAACATGCACATGTTACTAAGATTTTTTGCAATGTTAATGATACAACAAGTTTCAAAATTAAGCAAGATATAAATTGCAATTCTTCCAACATAATATATAAAATAGATTGCAATGCTTGCAATTTGTCTTATGTCGGTTGTACTTCAAGAAAAATGAAAGTGAGGATTAGAGAACATTTGTATGATATAGAAAATACGAACAGTATGAATCGCAGCGTATCGGCTGCATCTCAGCACTTTATAACACAGCATGCGCGCAGCACTGCTAGTTTCCAAGTACAAGGCATTGAACAGGTTAACACACCTTTTCGTGGAGGAGATTCCAAACAGCGCCTCCTAACTAGAGAGACTTTTTGGATATATCATCTTAATACTCGCTTCCCTAATGGTCTAAATAAATGTAACGACCTCATGCTTCATTATTGTTAAAAGACAATTATATTGATATTTGATGCTAAAGTGTTTCTATGTTTTCTTGTTTTTAAGTAGCAAAGAATCTTTTGATATGTCATGTGACAGCATACTGCAATGCCATTGCAGAAGTTTTGCTTTATAAGTAATTCAAGGAGTAAACTCCCTTATGGCTTGAAAAGGATCATTCTGATCGAAACGCGTAGCTGTGCCCGTGGTTATGGCATATGTATGGAGAGTTTTTTTCTATTTTAATTGATGAAATAAAGAAGAAATGATTTTACGCAGCTGGAACAAATTTTCTCTTTGATACTCTCTTCACGTCAGTCTATACGGAGTTCCGAGGTCTGCGGTGGTTACTGGTGAGCTGGCTTTGTTTTCTTGTATAAAATTTACCTCCGGTCACTGGTGTCAGCTGATGGGACTACTGCTCCCATCAGCCGGCGCTTTCTGCCACTAATAACAGTGAGAGCAGGTGCAACTGATGGGAGTATTCATCAGCCGCCTCCTGCACTGTAAATAAATAATTAAAAAATAATTAAAAAAGCAATGTTGATTCTCCTGTGTTTTTGTTAACCAGACAGGCAAAACTCATAGCTGGGGGCTGCAATACTCAGCTGTGAGCTTCAGCAAGGCTGGTTATAAAAAAATAATTGAAAAAAAACAGTGTGGGAATACACCATTTTTGACAACCAGCCTTGCTAAAGCAGACAGCTTGGGGCTGGTATTCTCAGGCTGGTAAGGGGCCATGGATATTGGCCCACCTCTGCCTAAAAATAACATCCCACAGCTGCTCAGAATGGACACATCTATTAGATACACCAATTCTGGTGCTTTTCCCGGCTCTTCCCACTTGCACTCTAGTGGTGGCAGGTGGGGTTCATATTTGTGGGGTTGATGTCACCTTTGTATTGTGTGGTTGACATCAAGCCCACGACTTAGTAATGGAGAGGCATTTATAAGACACCTATCCATTACTAATCCCAGAGTTATATGGTAAATAAAGACACAGCCAGAATAAAGTCTTTTGTTTGACATAAAACAGACTTTTACTTTTTTTTTTAAAGAGAAATGGTGTATCTACTGTGGCTCGGTACACAGAGAAGACCACCACAAAGCACAGGCTCAAGGGTTCAAACCCAGATGCATGACAGTTAAATGTTGCTGTCCATCTCTGGCAGCGGTATTTACAGCATGCTGCCCAGAGGGTGTGCCATTCTAAGCACACATCAGGCTATGTGATTGTGAGGTACCAATGGGATTCCTTGGCAGCTGGTGAAGATTTCTCTGCCTGCCATGATGGTGCTACTATTAAGATCAGCCTGTGGCTAGAGTTCATAGGAGACACTGATTTTTGTTATATACTGAAATTCATTAGTTTTACACTATAGATTATATGCTGGAAGAAATAAAGTATAAAATTACATAATGTTATTGGGAAAAACTTTAAAAAGAAAAAAAAATCAAAATTACAGAATTGAGATTTTTTTCTGTTTGTTGATAGCCCACAAAAGGATGCAATAAGAAGAGATCAAAATGTCATATCTATTCCTAAACAGTGTCAGTAAAAAAGTCAACTCAGGGCACACAAAAAAGTAATCACACAGCTCCATCAACAGAGAAATGACAATGCTACAAGTCTCCTAAGATGGCGACACAAGTGGAGATAAGTGAACCCCAAGTTAAAAGTTAACCCATAGATTTCATGTCTTAGCCACTTGATCAAGTAGAACCAACCAACTCCTGGACAGTATTTCAAACCAACCCGTGGTGAAAAGAGAGTGATGGAATCTAGAGGTAAAGTTGTGTCATGTAGTTGATTCTTTCCCTGAGAATCACAGGGATTGGTCTGCACTATAGTGATTAAATTAAAGGTTACATTGCTCCTCTAGTAACATCTGATGTCTCTTTAAGGATGTTCTCTATGGTTAATATTTTCCATGTTTACACAATTTTCAGGCACATTTGTAGTTGGTGTTTAAAGGTTTTTCAGTCCATCAATTACTTGGTGTCTGTGAGTTCCAGAGGGGCAGCGAGAGCTTCCATTGCTGGGTGACCCCAATTAAAACCCTTACTTTGGCAGGCAGAAATTGCTTTCAACTCAGAGATGGTTATCTATCAGCAGGATAGAAGCCAAGACTTAGGATATTGGTAATTTCAGAGTTTATTTTCCCTTTTATCACAGAGAGATGTTATACTATTAACTAAATCTGTGAAATGAAAGAGAACATGGCCAGAAGCCTTGCTATACTTGCAGACTATAAAATTAGGTCTTTTTTTGTTCTATTTTTTTTTCTCGTATACCTTCTGCTGCTGGGGAACGATGCTGTGGCTGATCACGGGAATGACAGTTTTCTTGGGTCAAGAGATAGTCTAGTTTTGTCAAGGAGATGTGTATGTTGGCAAAAATAGATTGAACTGGCATGCTCTCACAAGGAGCTGCTAAGAAGGAACAGTCAGAGGGAGATAAAACTGGAGGTTTGGCTCCGGAATTATGCTGCCCTGTGTACCACTTCTAGGTTCATGCAATTTTGGTTCAATTTCCCACGACATTGTGAAACTGCGAAACCCCAAAAAATCCAAGGTTTTTTTTAATGCTAAAAAAAAGTAAAGTACTGCAGTGCGCAGGCGCCGAACCTCTCTGACCTGGTCCCGCACCTGCGCACTGCAGTACTCTTCTCTGTCCTCAACAGGACAGAGCAGTGCACCTGTGCCAGAGCCGCGACGGGAAGCAAAGAAGAGGACGTCATCGCTACAACATGGGAGGCGCCGGACCACGACACACATCGGACCAAAACCGGACCCGGACCACCTCTGGGTGAGTATAATATAACTCGTATTTCTTCTCTTTCAGGTTACATCGGGGGCTTATCTACAGCATTACAGAATGCTGTAGATAAGCTCTTAAAGGCGGTGCCGGCAGCTGATAGTCGAAAAATGGGGTGACATATTCCCTTTAAATCAAATTTTATTTATAAAAAAGAAAAATTCTATATTAGTCATCATTTATGAAGACACCCCATTGGTTCTTCACGATTCATCTTGAAGTATCCTTTTGAAACGGAAACGCTTGCCAGAAATTTCCATTTTTTTTGCCTTTTTTCCCCATACATTCACATGGTAAGGAATTATTTGGGAAGAGATAATTACCTACACAGACCTCTTGAATGGCAGCTTACCGATAACGGAACCCTTCTGGTAAATCAAATGACATCTAGAGTTGTGCCTATTTGTACAACCCCCACAGGTGAGTGGGCCTAGCAAATATTCATAATTCCTAATAGCTGTACATATTTACTATGCTTAGATAGCGCTTTATGTTTCGTTTCCCAGTTGTTTTATCCTTCCAGAATCTTTGTGGTTTACCACAATTGTTACCACTTACTACCATTTTTGCAACCATTCTTACTACTATTGTTAAATATATTGTCCAGTGTTATGCTACAAGTCTACTGTCACTCTATCTGGAGTGTCGTCATGTGTCCGCAAGTATGCGATTTGCATACCTCTGGCCACATTTTGACTAGACATGTCCGACCTTGCTCAGTGCACTTCCATGGCTTTGTACGTCTAGTCTGCATGTGACCACATGTATGCAAATCGCACATTTTCCATGACTCAAAAGCCAGCATCGGAGAATCCTCACTGCATGCAGTGCTTGTGATGTGAGGATTCACAAGTCTGCAGTCACACAGAGTGACTGCGGACTTGTAGCTTAAGATTGATCTACCCCTTTAACACCACTATCAGTCCTACTCTTGTGCAGATACTACCATTATTACTATATATACTGCTACAGTTACTACTCCTATCTTAACTAAAACTACTGAATTACGATGACAGGAAAGAAAATGGCGGTTGAGGTAAGCACTGCCAAGCAGTGTAGGAATGGATTCCACTGGTGATATTGTGTGAATTAAAATTGAAAACAAAATCACCAGCGGAATCCATTTGGACCCTGCTTGGCAGCGCTTGTTCCAACCACTGGTTTCTTTCCTCTCATAGCAATTCATCTGGACCCCTATTGAATCCAGCATATGAAAGCAGAAGCCGGCAGGAAATTGACCTTGCTTATTGTGCCTGGCTCGTACTACTCAACCAGGTGAGTACGCGCATCATTGAGACTTGATCAGATTTTGTTGACCTGCGCAAGGTGTGCTTTCTTTTCTTTTTTTCTTCCACAACTATTGTACTATTACTTTTACTATTTTATTCTGAAAAATAATAAAAATCATGATAATGTTTAACTTCTACCAGAGAGCTGATTGTCACAAAGAGGGTCAGAACCCGGCTGGGCCATTGTAAGGATTAATCAGGCCTTGTTCTGAATGCCGCTTTATAATAATCCTTGGCCACTCCATTATTTGAAATCAATAGATGTAATAGACTGAAAGTTACAAAGTGATGTCTTTCATCTTTTTAATAATTCAACATCAACTAAAATCTGCCAAGACGTGTTAAATGCTGCAGATTTAAGCAGCTCGATATCTGTAATAAAGAATTTATACTGATGATCAGGCCTTAAAGGTCACCATTGTCACATTATGTTCTTGTGGCTCAGCGGCCGCATTCAAAAGGCCACAACAGAAATTGCATGCTAATGTGCAAAGTTTGTGTTACAGTGTTGTCACATTTATCTTCTTTCTATAAACGTCCTTAGGCAGTGTCTGACTGGGGTTCAAAGGACCAACCAGTGAAATTGATTTTTTGTACCCATCTTCCACCCATACGATAATAATAATGACTGTTTGAATTTCCTTTCGATTTATCACAAACTTAAATCAAGAGGTTCCAGATATCCTGGAGCACAGCGTTTATTTTGAGATGCCCTGAAATGTAATAAATTAGTAAGTTAAAAAAAAAAGTTGGCATGCAGCTCACTTCAAAGGAGCTGAGTTGTAACCCATGGTCAGGGGGGCACAGTTTATGAAGTGTAAGAGGGGTGAACTGTACTCCTATGTTCCTACACCTAAATATCCCAATTGCGTCATGTAGAAAATATCATATATCTAATATATAAAACTCAATGTGGATGTGTATGTATGTATGTGTGTGTGTGTGTGTGTGTGTGTATGTCCGGGATTGGCATCTGCACCGTCGTAGCTACAGCCACAAAATTTGGCACAGCCACATGTCTGGACCCTGAGAGCGTCATAGGCTATGTTGTGAGGCAAAATTTTAACTCCGCGCGTTCCAATTCACCAAAAAATGTTGCCCCTATCTACATAATGGGGAAAAAGTGAAAGGAAAAGTGTTGGAGGCAAATTGACAGCTGCCAGATGTGAACTAGGGGTTGACGTAAAGAATGAGAGCAATGGCGCCAAAGAGTATATACCATACAGTTGCTAAGGTGGGGCCCTGACATGGGATACTCACCACACACGGGGATATGAACACACACAAAATGCGCCACACACTACCACGTGCTTCAACACATATACCACCCTCAACACACATTTCACCACACATACACCAACCTCGCCATATAAAAGTCGAAACACAAAAGTCGCCACTCAAAACTCGCCACGCTGTCCCAGAGCTGTTTAAAAGATGAAAAATGAGCTGTGATTGGTTGCTATCAGCAACAGTTTTCTTTGTAGACAGTTGTGGTAACTGAGGCCTATTATTCTTATCATTTCTATGGTGTTATCGTCCTTCTGTAAAGCTGGAAATAGCACAATTTATTACCGTGCCAACACAGACCACCCTCTGACACAGACTGCAGGGGGAGTTCAGTATCACACAGGATAGGATTAGACATACGGCTCAGCAGTCAGTATCACACAGGATAGGATTAGATACACAGCTCAGCAGTCAGTATCACACAGGAGAGGATTAGACACATGGCTCAGCAGTCAGTATCACACAGGAGAGGATTAGACACATGGCTCAGCAGTCAGTATCACACAGGATAGGATTAGATACACAGCTCAGCAGTCAGTATCACACAGGATAGGATTTGATACGCAGCTCAGCACACAGTACCACACAGAATAGGATTAGATGCACTTTTTTATGTATAATACAATCGTTATAATTTGTTATAACTAACCACAGTTGGTTACTATGCCCAGGCAATGCCGGGCTCTTCAGCTAGTAACTGTATAAATAGTGTAATGTGAAATGAACTATATACTGTGGTTTTAGTGTACACAGTGAATAGACTGTAATATGGTAGTGAACAGCATAGGGTAAGATAAAGATTAGGATATAGGACATAAGATAAGGTCAATAGGCTTAGGACATACTGTAATATGATAATAACTGTACTTAGCTGAATGTATAGGATAAGATACAGTTAAGATTGGGACTAGCCAAAGTGGGAGGGGGATAGTGCCAAAGCAGCCACTTCCCAATAGTTAGACAGATAGGGACGTACTGTTACCAAGACCAAGATCAAGAGCAGTGGGCTGCTAGTGCCAGCCAGGATCAATAGTTTGTGGCAATAGGAGGCCCCACTGGATTTGTGGACATTCCTGCTGAGCCCGGAGCTCAAGGCTCAGTACAGGTACTATGGACAGTACCTTAGCCTCTAGTGTACAGGGGCCGATAGAATCAGCACCGAGAGAAGGGAAGATAATGGATCCCGGGTGCAACATGTAAACTTTCAAAAATATGTAGTTTAAGACTAAGCCCACCATAATAAAAGAATTACAACTTCTATTTTATTTTGCAGAAATTTTAAAGTGAACAACTCATTTGCGTTGATTATTTCATTTTACTCTTCATTTCAATGAATGTCTTTGTCTTTCTCTCCTTCATAGTCATTGCACAATAGTAAATTATTCTTGCCAGATCGAGTAGCAGCCATTGAACCAACTCAAAGCTGAAACATCAATTGACATTTTGGTCTACTTGAGTGACCTTCCTGTCCATGGTATACAATGAAGATTTTGGCACTTACCTTCAAGGAAATTATAAAAAAAAATACATTAATTTATGAGTGAACTGAAAGTTCTTATGATAATTTTTAAATAATTTTTATAATCGTCATAAGTAATTATTAAAACAATAGTAAGAATGTTGATAATAATATGTATCCTAATTTAAATGAAATAACACTATACATTGGCCAAAAATTGGTACTAAATCTATTTTTTCGTTGGTAACTTTTTGAAAATCTTAACTCAAAAGAACAAACTTTAGATATTTAAATGACAAGAGCTACAGTGTGAAACATGGTCAAGAGACATTAAACGTGCCTAAAATATCTCACTTTTTTACTATGCTATTACCAGAAGATCACACATTAGCAGAGGTGTAAATTGAAGCTCCTTACCAGTAACAAAGCCTACAACGTGCCATTTATCTACTGATGTCTTCTTACATGCCAAGGAACCACCTTTGAGGCCCTTAAAGCACCATGTCAATATTTTTTTTGGAGTGGTGTCTCTACTCTAAGCTCTTCACTAAGCTCACTGACCCTAGTATTACACTTACCAGCCACCGTCTTCAGCTGTTCCCAGTGCCGCTTCGGTCCCACACTACATTCTTGTGACTGCAGCTTCTGATTGACTGGAAGCAAGAGATAATGGTCACAAGCTCTTGCGTTAAGTCTCTGAGAACCTCATTCTACCTCTCATAGACTAACATTGAGTAGCGACTTACGGCTCCCACAGCAAACACTGGAGCGATCCAGCAGGCCACAGCCAGTAGAACACCAATCGGAGAAATGTAGATAACAGAAGAAGATGGCGGCTGGCAAGTAAGTTACTAAAGGCAGGGAACTTAAATTAGTGACACCACTATAGTGCTGAAATAAAAAATAATACTGGATTGGTGCTTGAGGCACTACAACCTGTATATGACTGCTACCTCTGCATCCTTATTGCTAAATGATAATGTATGCCATAGTGGAATATTTGCTATCATTTTGCAGTAATCCCATAATTTACAATTTATCCTCTTCTACCAAATATTAAGTTCAATCTACTGAATAATATGTGTTTCCTCCGGATTCTCCTGTTTCCACCCACACTCCAAAAACATATTATTTGGGAATTTAGATTGTGAGCCCCAATGGGGACAGCAATGATAATGTATGTAAAGTGCTGCAGAATAGATGCAAAGTGTAATAAATAAATAAATAATACATTTTCTCTCTCCTATAGAGTGCAAGCTGTTATGGTCAGAGGGTTCTTCTGTAGAGTGTATTGAGAATATGGAAAATGGTCTTAGGAGCACAGGAAAGAGACTCAGAAGAGAGACGGGGTTTAACTACAACGCGTTTCGACAGAGGATCCGTCTTCATCAGGTGGATTTTTATTAATGACATATTTAAATGGGAAGCAGCCAATCACAATAGTCACAACAGTCACATATTATAATGATAATCACATGTTACAACAAAATGACATCATATAGTGCAATTCAAAAGAAGATAAAAACAACCCATATAAAACATAAGATAAAACAGCATGAGCTAACCATGTTTTAAGTGTATAAAATATGCAAAAAGGAGCAAAAATAAATATAGATAAAAATAGATAAAAATTAATAACAAGTTAGTAAACCAATAAAAAGACCAATAAAAAGTGAGAACCTATATTAATAATAAAAAGCAGATTAATAAAAGTATGTAAACAATAGCACATAGGTAAAACGCACTGATGATAAAAAAGGCAAATAAAGTTATCTGGTCACCTTATCAGTAGTTAAATTCAAACCTTCAGGGGCAAGTGTGCCAAGCTTGAATATCCAAAAGCTTTCTCTATTGATTAAGCTGTTTAAGTGATCAGCCACGGTATCAGTTATGTGGTCAATAATCGTTAGTTTCAAAATTTTTAGATTTTTTTGATGCACAGTTAAAAAATGTTTAGAAAGACTGTGCAGGAGAAAGCCATTTCAGATATTCTGTTGATGCTTGTTCAATCTAGCATGCATTGTTTGTATGGTTCAACCTACATACTGTAGGCCGCAACCACATTCAATCAAGTACACCACAAAAATGGATTGACAGTTGACATGAAAATTGATTTTGTATGAGGTACCTGTAGTATTGTATTTAAATTCATGTGCCTCATTTAAAATGGAAGTGCAGCAAAGACATTTGGGGGCTCTACATGCATAGCAACCAGGGTTCAGAAAAATTGGGAAAGAGGATAAGGAACCTGAACTCAAGGTGGTGTCGCTTGGTGCAACTAGGTTCCGTAATGTTCGGTTTCTGCGGAATACCGTTCTTTCAGGCTAAACCAGTGCTTGGTAAGGAGCTTCTTAATCAACTCATAGGATTGATTGAAAGTGGTAACGAAACTCCATCTACCTAGATCCGTACCAGAAGAACAAGCGGTTTTGTTACTTATAATTCTACTTATACAGTCTTTCTGTGTGAAAGTTTTGGCTCTCTGGAATGCATCTTGGACCAATTTTTTAGGGTACCCTTTCTGCTGAAACCACTGTTTCAAAACTTTTGCCTCCTCAATGAAATTAGTATCCTCTGTGCAATTTTTTTGTATACGCCAATATTGCCCGTATGGAATGTTCTGAATCCACTTTGGCAGATGACCACTGCTGAAACTAAGGTAGCTGTTCACATCTACTTCTTTAAAATGTGTACTGGTGAAAAACCGGTCCAATTTAACATGTACCAACAGGTCTAGGAATTGGATGGAAGTAGTGGAGGTACTAGCTGTGAAGCGGAGGCCCTAGGCATTCAAATTTAGATTGCGGATGAATTCAAGAGCTTCCTCCTCTGTGCCGGTCCAGATAATGAACAGATCATCTATAAAACGTCAATAACATGCTATTTTGCCCAACGCCAGGTCGGACTGCGCGATGAAGAGAGATTTGCCCCCATGAAGAGATTTGCATAACTGGGGGCGAATCTCATCCTCATAGCGCAGCCCCTGACCTGGCGAAAGAAGGAACATTCAAAAGAGAATACATTATTATTAAGCACAAAACGAATAGCATTTTTTAGAAATTCTCTTTGAAGAGGGGGCAATAATGCGTCAGTGGAAAGAAATTGGTCTACTGCCTTTATGCCTCGATCATGAGATTATTATTATTATTATGCATTTATATAGCGCCATTTATTCCATGGCACTTTACATGTGAAAAGGGGAAATATAGACAGTATAATAAACATGTGTAAGACAAGGGACACACAAGAACATAAGGAGAGGGGACCATGCCCGCGAGGGCTCATAGTCTACAGGGATGGGTGAGGATACAGTAGAAGAGGGTAGAGCAGGTCGTGAGGTGGTTCAGTAGACCGAGGATCATTGCAGGCTGTAGGCTTGTCGGAACAGGTGGGTCTTCAGGTTCTTCTTGAAGGTTTCCATTGATGGTGAGAGTCTGATGTGTTGCGGCAGAGAGTTCCAGAGTATGGGGGAAGCAAGGGAGAAGTCTTGTATGCAGTTGTGGGAAGAAGAGATAAGGGGTGAGTAGAGAAGGAGATCTTGAGATGATCGAAGGTTGCGTGGGGGTTGGTACCTAGAGACCATGTCACAGATGTATGGAGGAGACAGGTTGTGGATGGCTTTGTATGTCATGGTTAGGGATTGAATTGGAGCCTCTGGGCAATAGGAAGCCAGTGAAGGGCCTGGCATAGGGGGGTTGGGGAATAGCGGGGAGATAGGTGGATTAGTCGGGCAGCAGAGTGTAGGATGGACTGGAGCGGTGCCAGAGTGCTAGAGGGGAGGCCAGAGAGTAGGAGGTTGCAGTAGTCGAGGCGGGAGATGATAAGAGCATGCACTAGTGTTTTTGTGGTTTCGTGGTGGAGGAATGAGTGGATCCAGAAACATTTTTGAATTTAAGGCGGCAGGAGGAGGCGAGGGCTTGGATATGTGGTTTGAAAGAGAGTGCAGAGTCGAGGATCACCCCAAGGCACTGAGCGTGCAGGACTGTGGAAAGAGAGCAGCCATTGACATGGATAGGTCTGGTGGAGGGGTAGAGTGAGATGGGGGAAAGATGATGAATTCTGTTTTGTCCATGTTCAGTTTGAGAAAGCGAGCAGAGAAGAAGGCTGAGATAGCAGACAGACATTGTGGGATTTCAGTCAGCAAGGAGGCGAGGCTGGGTCCAGATAGGTAGATCTGCGTGTCATCGGCATAGAGGTGATACTGCAAACCATGGGATTCTTTGAGCTGTCCCAAACCGAAGGTGTAGATGGAGAATAGTAGGGGTCCTAGGACAGAGCCTTGAGGAACACCGACAGACAGGGGGCGAGGTGAGGAGGTGGTGTGTGAGAGGGAGGCACTAAATGTTCGGTCTGTTAGGTATGATGAGATCTAGGATAGGGCCAAGTCTGTGATGCCAAGAGATGAGAGAGTCTGTAGCAGGAGGGAATGGTCTACGACTCTATGGTGTCAAAGGCAGAGGACAGGTCCAGGAGAAGGAGGACAGAGTAGTGTCGCTTGCTCTTGGTGGTAAGTAAGTCATTAGTGACTTTAGTTAGGGCAGTTTCAGTTGAGTGATGTGGTCAGAAGCCAGATTGTAACCGGTCAAAGAGGGAACAGGAGGAGAGGTGGGAGGACAGTTCAAGATATACATGCTGTTCCAGTAGTTTTGAGGCATAAGGGAGAAGAGATATCGGACGATAGTTAGACACAGAGGATTGGTCAAGGGAGGGCTTTTTGAGGATGGGTGTGATTGAGGCATGTTGGAAGGATGAGGGAAAGACACCATTTGTAAGTGAAAGGTTGAAGAGGTGTGTTAGAGATGGGATGAAGACTGTGGCCAAGTTAGGGATGAGGTGAGACGGGAGTGGGTCGAGGGCACAAGTGGTGAGGTGTGATCTTGAAAGAACGGTGGAGAGCTGATCTTCTGTCATGGTGGAGAAGCTGGCTTTTGAAGAATAGGGCTGAGCGGCTTAGAGGGGCATTGGGTACTGCGTGCCAAAGTTTTGTCTGATCGTGTCGATCTTCTGCTTAAAGAAGGAGGCAAAGTCTTCAGCAGAAATGAGAGAAGGGGAGGAAGTGCTGTGGGACGGAGAAGAGAACTGAAAGTGTTGAAGAGCTGTTTAGGGTTGTGAGACAGGGAGGATATGAGAGATGCGAAGTAAGTTTGTTTTGCGGCAGAGAGCGTGGACTTAAAGCTGGCAAGGGACTGCTTTATGCGCTGAAGTGCTCAGTAGAATGGGTTCTCTTCCATCTCCGCTCAGCGGCCCTGGAAACCTGTCTCAGTTCTTTATTCAGGCTGGTCAGCCAGTGATGCCTGTTGATTGTTCGAGTTTTGCTCTGCGTGAGGGGGCAGCCGAATCAAGTGTTGCTGTTATTGTGGTGTTATAAAAAGTGGCAATAGCATCTGTGTCATGAAGGGAAGCTATGTCTGTAAGAGGGAGAAGGGACTCAGAGAGTGATTGTAAATTGAGGTGTTTGAGATTCCAGCGAGGGTGAGCGAGTTAATGGAGCGGGGGTTGCGCAGTAGGAGAGGAGAGGGAAGAGAATGTCAGTAGGTAGTGGTCAGATAGGGGGAGGGGTGAGTTATTGAGATTAGTGAGGGAACAGAGACGGGTGAAGATAAGGTCCAGCGTGTGACCATCTTTGTGAGTGGCCGCAGAGGACCATTGAGTGAGGCCGAGGGAATCCGTGAGCGATAGAAGTTTAGAAGCAGCCGGGGTGGAAGTGTCAATGTGGATGTTGAAGTTGCCCATGATGATGGTGGGGATGTCAGCAAAAAGGAAATGGAGTAGCCAGGTGGTGAAGTGGTCGAGAAAGGTGGAGATGGCTAGTTCTGGGGGGCGGTAGATGACAGCCAGTTGGAGGGGGAATAGATGCGGCGGAGTGCACCTCGAACGAGGGAAGAGTAGCGGAGGGTGGCAGAGGAATTGGGGTAAAGGAGCAGGTATCAGACAGGAGCAAGCCAATTCCTCCACCACATTTGTTGCTGGGGCAAGGGGTGTGAGAGAGATGGAATCCACCATAGGAAAGCGCAGCTGGAGAGGATGTGTCAGAGGGAGTGAGTCAAGTTTCAGTGATGGCAAGGAAGGAGAATTTGTTGGTGATAAAGAGGTCATGGATAAATGATAGCTTGTTGTGGACAGAGCGTGCGTTCCATAGGGCGATATATTTGTATAGAGTGCTTGAACATCCATTGTGACAAGAAAGCAATTAGGAATAGGCGGTAATCTTTGAAGGGAGTCAATGAGATACAAGGAATCTTTGAGTTATGAGTCTAAGCCCTTAACATACTTCTGAAGGAAGAGATCTGCATAATGGGACAGATTACTCGTAATTGAGCCAATGCCAGAAATGATAGGGCGTCCAGGAGGGTTAATCGGGTTCTTATGGATTTTTGGTAGAAAGTAAAAGAATGGAGTTTTGAAACAGGGGATGTTGAGAAATTTAAACTCTTTTTTTGTTCAAGATACCTGAAGAGTGGGCTCCCTTAATGAATGCAGTGTATTCAAGAAAAATATTGATAGAGGTATCATGGTCCAGCCTAGAATAGAATTCCGAATCATTGAGCAATCTGAACCCTTCCTGGATATAGGATCCCCTATTCATTATAACCTCCCCGCCCCTTTATCAGCATTTTTTATGATAATGTTGCTTTTCTCATGAAGGGAGTTAATGGCTGCCTTTTTCAACAGTGCTCAGGTTAGTAATTAACTTCCTCCCTCCCCCACTGCATCGAGCTCAGTGTCTGATTTTGAACCAGTCACAGAAGAAGTAAGCAGGCTCCTTGCATCTTCTCGCCCAACCACTTGCACCAGTGACCCATTTCCGTCACATCTACTGCAGTCCCTTCCCCCTGCTGTCACCCCTCACCTAACTAAAATATTTAACCTCTCTCTCTCTTCTGGTATCTTTCCCTCCTCATTTAAGCATGCCATCATACATCCACTACTTAAAAAACCATCCCTTGACCAAAACTGTGCCGCTAACTATAGACCTGTCTCTAATCTTCCCTTCATCTCTAAACTCCTGGAACGCCTGGTCCACTCCCGTCTTATCCGCTATCTCTTTGATAACTCTCTTCTCGACCCTTTCCAATCCGGTTTCCGCTCTTTACACTCTACTGAAACTGCCCTCACTAAAGTCTTTAATGATCTAATAACAGCTAAATCAAATGGTCATTACTCCATGCTAATTCTCTTGGATCTCTCTGCAGCATTCGACACTGTTGATCATCAGCTCCTCCTCACTATGCTCCGTTCCATTGGCCTCAAGGACACCGATCTCTCCTGGTTCTCCTCCTATATCTCTGACCGCTCCTTTACTGTATCTTTTGCTGGCTCCTCCTCCTCTCATCTTCCCCTTACTGTTGGGATTCCTCAAGGATCAGTCCTAGGCCCTCTCCTCTTCTCTTTGTATACTGCCCCTATTGGTCAAACAATCAGTAGATTTGGTTTCCAGTATCATCTCTATGCTGACGACACCCAATTATACGCTTCTTCTCCTGACATCACGCCAGCCTTTCTAGAAAACACTGGCAATTGTCTAAACACTGTGTCTAACATCATGTCCTCACTATATCTGAAACTGAACCTGTCAAAGACTGAACCCCTTGTGTTTCCTCCTGCTACTAATGTACCTATACCCGACATTGCCATTTCCATGTGTGGTTCCACGATTACTCCCCAGCAACATGTCCGCTGTCTTGGGGTCATACTTGACTCCAAGCTTTCCTTTGTCCCCCACATACGATCACTGGCTCGCTCTTGTTATCTGCACCTCAAAAACAATTCTAGAATTTGACCTTTTCTTACTTTTGACTCCGCAAAAACTCTGACTGTTTCTCTTATTCATTCTCGTCTCGACTATTGTAACTCCCTTCTAATCGGTCTCCCTCTTACCAAACTCTCCCCCCTCCAATGTGTCTTGAATGCTGCTGCCAGGATCATGTTCCTCGCCAGTCGTTACACCAATGCTTCTACCTTGTACCAGTCATTACACTGGCTACCCATCCACTCCAGAATCCAGTACAAACTTATTACCCTCACCCACAAAGCTCTTCATGGCTCAGCACCACCCTACATCTCCTCCCTTGTTTCAGTATACCATCCTACCCGCGCCCTCCGTTCAGCTGATGACCTGATGTTAGCATCCTCAATAATCAGAACCTCCCACTCCCGTCTCCAAGACTATACACGTGCTGCGCCAATTCTTTGGAATGCACTTCCTAGGTCAATACGATTAGTCCCCAATCCCCACAATTTTAAGCGTGCCCTGAAAACGCATTTATTCAGACTGGCCTACCGCCTCAACATATTAGCCTAATCTATCCCTATGTGGCACAGCCAAAAGTTTTTACCATAACCAGGTTCCCCGAATTATGTTCCCACATGCTTTATGCATCCCTCTGCATCTGTACTGTTACACACTTAACATCATGGCTGGTCCATACAATCAGGGCAACTGTTACCACCCACCTTTCGTGTCTCCCCTTTTTTCCTCATAGATTGTAAGCTTGCGAGCAGGGCCCTCATTCCTCTTGGTATCTGTTATGATCTATGTGATTATTGTTATGCTGTAATGTCTATCATCTGTACAAGTCCCCTCTGAAATGTAAAGTGCTGCGGAATATGTCGGCGCTATAGAAATAAAATATATTATTATTATTATTACCAGGGGATAGCGAGTGAACTTCCTTAAAGATGAGCTGTTGAAATATTTCTATGTGCGACCCTTTGTGGTGAAGGGGATAGAAGTGACTATGGGTTTTCCTTGGGGCCACATGCAAAAATGGATCTGTTTGGGTGGAGGGAATATCCACTGCAGAACCATTGTCAACCTTATTGCCTTCAATTAGAAAGTGACATTGTATGGTAAGTTTCTGAATGAAATCATTCAGATCGAGATAGAGGTTAAAACATTCAGCTGTGAATTTGGAAAAAACGATAGGCCCCGTTCTAAAAGTGACCTTTCATCATCATCATTGAGATTATAGTCTGATAAATTAAAGATGCTGTAACGTGCATCTAAATTCTCAAGGCTGCTGCTGGTTCCCTCACTAGAGGGCCCGCAGGTTGCCAAAGTCTTTTTTTATGTTTGCCTTTGCCCGTGCATCCTCATGTTCCCTTTGTCTTTTTGGCTGGTGGCCCGATACCACCTGAAAAAAATGGGTGATTTTTGAATTATGCAAATCAATCCTCAAGGGAGAGGATAAGGTATAAGTCTCTGATTGTGGGCATCCAACTGTATTATTCCTCAACATATCACTGGATTCTATGGCGTCAATTACTGGTAGAGCGGTAGATATACTAGAAATGGTAGAGGGGGGTGTCTGGGGTAGAGGCGAGTGGAGGATTGGGAAGTGGAACATTCCTCTTGAACCGTGAGTTGAGACAAGCAATCATATGTCCTGCCCATTCAGAACGGGGTTAATCCCATTGTTAGGTAGAACCTGCAGCGAAGTTATAATATTTTATCAGTAGTCACCGTGGATGAATCCTTGAAACTGGGATGGGCTTCCTTGATGGTAGGGCTTAAAATCAGAGGGGGAATGGTGATTTTTCCTGAATTGATAGGAATAGCCAAACCCACCATATTAGTGTTGACTAGAGATGAGCGACTTTGCCTTTTTTAGGGTCGAGTTGGGTTTCATGAAACCCGACTGTCTCAAAAGTCGGGTCGAAAGAAATTGGCCGACTATAGCGAAAAGTCGGAGTCAATGGGGAAGCTAAGTCGGCAGGGAGTGGAGGACAGTAAACACACCTACAGTGCCCATTTCAATGCCAAAAACATCAATTCTTATTACTGAAGCTTGTCAACCTTAATTTACTTCATAATAAGTTACGCATTGAAAACAGGGGGTTATTTGGCTAAAGTTGTGGGGGGGTAGGGCTGGCTCCAGGTTTTCGTGTGCCCTGGGCCAAAGAGTGTCAGTGCGCCCCTTTAACACATACCACAACTCATGATGCTCCGATACAGCACAGAAATATAGGTATAGTACGATGACAAATACTTCACTGCTTACATGACGTGACTGATCTATTTTAAATTGTACAATAGCTCAAAAAAAGGACAGTATATTACGCCATACAGTATTATGGCCATCACATTGTGCGCCATACTAGAATAATGAGCCCCATATATTGCTCCATACAGAATAATTGGCCACATATAATGTTCCATACAGTATATGATGAGCTCCACACAATGCTACAGTATATGATGGTCCCCATGGACGATGCTCCAGTGTGTTATGGGCCCAAATAATGCTCCACATATAATGGGCTCCATTACTAATGATCCAGTGTATAATGGACCCCGTAAATGCTGCTCCAGTGTCTGATGTCCCCAATCCGGAATGCTCCAGTATATGATGGGCCTCATGGATGATGCTCCAGTGTATGATGGGCCCTAATAATGCTCTATATATAATGGGCCCAATTTCTAATGCTCCAGTGTATCATATGTCCCATAGATGCTGCTCCAGTGTCTGATCTGCCCCATTTGGAATGCTCCAGTATATGATGGGCCTTATGGATGATGCTCCAGTGTCTTATAGGCCCTAATAATGCTCCATATATAATGGGCCCCATTTCTAATGCTCCAGTGTATCATGTGCCCCATAGATGCTGCTCCAGTGTCTGATCTGCCCTATTTGGAATGCTCCAGTATATGATGGGCCTCATGGATGATGCTCCAGTGTATGATGAGCCCTAATAATGCTCCATATATAATGGGCCCCATTTCTAATGCTCCAGTGTATCATGTGCCCCATAGATGCTGCTCCAGTGTCTGATCTGCCCCATTTGGAATGCTCCAGTATATGATGGGCCTCATGGATGATGCTCCAGTGTATGATGAGCCCTAATAATGCTCCATATATAATGGGCTCCATTTCTATTGCTCCAGGGTATCATGTTCCCCATAGATGCTGCTCCAGTGTATGATCTGCCCCATTTAGAATGCTCCAGTATATGATGGGCCTCATGGATGATGCTCCAGTGTCAGATGTCCCCCATTTTGAATGCTCCAGTATATGATGGGCCCCATTTCTAATTAACCCAGGCATGGTTTGTGAAAAGAGATCCATGGAGTAATCTGAAGTGTGTGCTGCCGCATCCTTCACTTTTGGTGTGGGTGAAGGACACAAGGAAAGTGGTTGCTCCTGACCAGAAGCCCGCACTTACAACTCAGTGCTTGCATTTTTTTAAACTTCAGAAGAGGAGGCGATAGAGCTTCAGGCTGTTTCAGCAATGTAAGCCAAAAACAGTTCCTGATGCTCCGGCTTTAAAAGCAGTCTACCTACTCCCAGAAAGAGCAGCCTTACTGGCCTTCCAGAGCTACACCATGACGCAGGCTCAACACCTCCTGCCTTAGCTGCTATTGTGTTTTTGGCACTACCAGCAGATGCACCACCACCGCCATCAGTACCAGGTGGCCGTCCACGTCCGCATCCTCTTCCACCATACTTCCTCATGTTTTAGAAAATTGACCCAAAATACCAGCAGATATATGGTACTGTATGAGAAGCGTACAGCTCTATACAGTCTAGGGATAACAGTAAATCTCCGTATATATTTCACGAGTCATACACAGACGCTCACAGGCTCAGTATGGATTACACAATAAAATAAAAAGGTGAAAAAGGGTACAGTATCACCAGATACATGGTATATATAGAATAGTGTAAACATTCTGAATCTCCGTATACATTTCAGGAGGCAGACACAAATGCTCTCAGGCCCAGTATGGATTACACAAGAATATGAACAGCTGTAAATGGGTAATGTAACACAAGTGTACAGCTGTATACAGTGTTGGCCAAATTTGAAATCTCGGTATATATTTCCGGAGTCACCCTCAGATGCTCACTCAGTCTGGGTTTGACCATAATAAAAAATGTTGTAAAAAAGGTACTGGATAACAAGATAGCAAGTATATATATATATTATAGGGTACAATTGAAATCTCTGTATACATAGACCCGTAGTCAGTCTCAGACGCTTACTCAGTATGGATTTGACCGTAATACTAAATGTCGAACAAAGGTACTGTGTAGGGTAAAAATTGGTATCTCCGATTCACCATATATATAGAAGGCGTAAACAACACATGCTCAATCCCTATGGGTGATACTGTAATACAAAATTTTGAACAAAGGTGTCAAGATCCATGCTGGATTGTGACAGATAAAAGCACATGTAACCTTTTTTTTCCTTTAAGCTGGTTGCTTAAAGTTAGTTTTGCCCCCGGTGGCCATTAGGGTCATTACACAGTGGTGTCTTTTGTTCTAGTTTTGCCCCTGGTGGTGGCTAGTATTATTACATGGGAATCACTAGCAGGTGTGATGACTCTGGCTCTTGCCTATAAAGGAGAGTCGGGAGGAGATGGTGTCCCCATGGTGCTGCCTGGTGTTCCCCAAGATGAAGGGGTACGTCCCTGTAGTGAGCAGACTAATGATTTAGTCCTTGACACTCAGGCCGAAACTTCGGTAATATCAGAGAAGCCGTGTCCCCCTGGTCATGTGGAGGAAGACGACCTGGGAGTGTATATTTCCTCCTCGCCCTCAGAAGGTACTATGTCAGCAGAGGTGATGGTTGGCAAGGTACCTGAGGGCATACCGGTGCTTGTTAACAGTGGAGCAGAAGTCAGTCTGCTGGATGCTCATTTTGTCCAGGCTCATGGTCTGAGGTGTGAGACGCCGGACAAACCCATAAGCGTCCAAGCCATTGACTCTGCCCCACTGAGCCAGGGGGGGTAAAACCAAGTCGTAGAAGACATTGTGCTGCTTAGTGGACATCATGATGAATCCCAGTCATACTACGTATTGGAGGGAAAGCTAGCACCTATCATTTTTGGCTCCCCTTGGTCTAAAAAACACAACCTGGTAATAGATTGGCGGGCTAGGGAAGTAGTCAGCTGGGGGCAGTCGTGTGAGGGCTGCTGCCTAGGGGCTACTGCCTCTGCCATCTCTCTGCAACTGGCCCCTTCCTCTCCCGTGGGAGCAGCAGATGTGCTGCAAGAGCGTAGGGGCAAGTCTCAACCCTCGCCATTAGCCAACCCTGGGAGGCGGAGACATCATGGTGGAAGGGGTTGGAGGGGGGTGAACCCCTTGGTGAATTGCGGGGGTGTGAGTGTGGTGACACAGGGGGACACCTCTGTTGTCAGTTCCAGTAAGAGTTCACCCTATTGTGACAAACTAATGTGTGGCAATAAACGTTCAGGTCCGGACCAGTGTGTGAACGAGCATGTATTGGTGGCAACCAAAAAACGTCCAGTGGAAGTGTTTTACGGAGTCTTGCCAGCTCAATTTACCCCCAAACATGCACATACACAATCCGTTCCCCAGATCAGCGCTTTGGAGATGTATGGTGCCTCCAGAACATACATTGCTAATACCAGCGGTGCTCGTTTGTCATGAACCTGAAGCTCAGGTAGTGGCTGGGGTGAACTCTGGAGCTGGGCCTTCCCTCTGTAGGTGGTTCCTTGATGAGGAGCGGTATTGAGGGTCCAGAGGTCCCTCATTGAGGGAGGGTACTGTCACGATCCATGCTAGATTGTGACAGATAAAAGCACATGTAACCTTTTTTTTCCTTTAAGCTGGTTGCTTGTTTTGCCCCCGGTGGTCATTAGGGTTATTACACAGTGGTGTCTTTAGTTCTAGCTTTGCCCCGGTGGTCGCTAGTATTATTACACGGGAATCACTAGCAGGTGTGATGGCTCTGGCTCTTGTCTATAGAGGAGAGTCAGGTGGTCTCACTGACTGTTGGTGATATTGGTCATTTCCAATCATCCTTGGTGGAGGAAGGAGCTAGAGAAGAGTTCCTTGCAGCTCAGTCAGAGTCCTGGTGTGGAAGGAGCAACAGAGAGGAGTTCCTTGCAGCTCTGACAAAACTTTGGTGAAGTAGCAGCTATTCAGGAGGAAAGTTGCACTCAGGTGCTGGACTCTGTTGCTGGGAGCAATAGCAACAGAGCAAAGCTATGTGGTTTTTCCCTATTTGTAACTTTCCTTATGTGCGTTTTAGTGCAGTGGTGGGATTAGTTTCTGCACCGTCCAATTCATTAGAAAGGGATAGGTGCAGGGCAAGCTAGGGTTTTTAGGTATCCTGCTCGTCGTCAGGTGCGGAACCTGCCTAGGGACCATCAGGAGTGTAGAGACACTGACTCAGGAGAGTGCAGGTCTCCACGTCCCCGTTCCCTATTGCAGGGCCCTCCATTGTATCGGTTTCCCTGGTGTTTCCCTTATCTCTGTAAATTCGCCCTGCTGGAGGCGGTGTATCCAGATACACATGTAACTATTGAAATTCGCCTGCTGGAGGCGATGTATCCGGCTGCACGTTTCATTGTTTAAATTCACCCTGCTGGAGGTGGTGTATCCAGGGTCACGAGTGTCATAGAAATTTGCCCTGCTGGAGGCAGAGTATCCAGTCTCCCGTGACATCACAAAAGGTACTGTATCAGCACATACCAGGTGTATTCAGTCTAGGGGTAATTGTAAATTTCCATCTATATTTCCGGAGTCAGACACAGACACTCACAGGCTCAGTATGTATTACACCAGAATTTAACAAGTAGAAAAAGGGAAAGGTAGTCTAAGCGTGCAACAGTATACAGTGTTGGGGTACTTTTAAATCTTCGTATATATTTCAATCTCAGTAAGCCAGTCCAGACTCTCCGCTACTGGAAACTACATGGATACAAGTACAGACGGAAAGTCGAGTGTTAGCAGAAATTTGGGAATTACTCATCGTGGGAAAACCTCCCGGTAGATGTTGCAAAGGCGATGCAGACCCTCAATTACTGTGTCTGTGGAGACAGCAAAAACGGTTCTTTGTGAAGAAAGGATTGCTTTATCGCAGTAGTGTGGATCACATCACCGTTACTTGTCTCCATCAAACTGTGATCACAGGGAGAGATGTAGACATGGTCCTCACTGCCTATCATGATGTGTCTGGTCATTTTGGAGTGCAAAAGACAGATGCCACAGACCATAGGCGATTCTATTGGATTGGCATGAGAGGAGACATTGAAAAATGGTGGCAGGAATGTCACACGTCTGTGACTATCACAACTGTGAAAGGTGATCATAAAGCACCACTGCATCCACTTGTAAGTTGACGTCCATTACAAATGGTAGCCATTGATCATCTGAAGGTAGAGGCCAGCAGGACAGGGCATAGCTACATCTTAACCATCATCGATCAATACACCAAATTTCTAGTGGCCATCCCTGTGAAGGATTTGAGTTCAATATAGAATCACTGCACACGTGGAATATGCTCAAAGTGAACTTTTTTATTATTTAGTTGACGTGATGAAGCGACAGCTGACGTTTCGGCCTAATAACGGCCTTTATCACATAGTCGCCCTTTTTAAGTGCAGTCACCGGGTAAGTCTGATCACTGCTAGGCAATATTTCAAAGAGATGTGGATCATCTGATGTGGTCAGAGGTGCTGCTTACAGAAGGTCAGAGCTTCTAAGGGTATGCCAAGGGGTCATTGGTGGTGCAGTGGGGGATGCAGGCACCGCCGTGCCTCAGCAGAGAATTGTTAGGCCGAAACATCAGCTGTCGCTTCATCACCGTCTAATAAATAATAAAAAAGTTCACTTTGAGCATATTCTACATGTGCAGTGATTCTATATTGAACTCATGTTTATGGGGCCACTAGCTCCTTCTCACTAGCACCGTATACTCAACTCTCTAGTCGAGTGCTAACCATCTCTAGTATCCATTCCTGTGAAGGATTTAACTGCCCAGACTACACAGCAGTGGAGCAGGGAGAGGTAAGTATTGCAACTTGCAAGTGCTGTGGCCAAGACCAAACAGGGGGGGCACACTCGTGGTTGACGGTACAGGCACAGGGCACCTCATAGTACGCTGGTGTGTCTGACGGTGACTGGGCCCCCCCACCATCAGAGAGACTGTATTGTACTATGAGGGGCTCTGTGCCAGTGCCGTCGGCCTTCTGTGGGCCCAACCACCTGTTCAGAGCAACAGCACTTGCCCGGGTGCGCCAGATGTTGACCCCAGCCATTGGGGGGGTGGGCAGCCCACTTAGGGAGGTTTAAAAAATGGCATATGTTGATGTGTTGGCTGGACATTCAGCTGCTGCAAAGGGTGGAATTGGGCAAGTCCGAGGAAGAGGAGGACAAAAGCGAGGCAGTTTTCTGGCAACCTATGTGTCATCAGGGGAAGGTGGGACAAAATCCTTTGAAACCCATGCATGGTTCATTTTAATGAAGGTTAGATCATCAACATTTTGGGTAGACAGACGGGTCCATTTTTCTGTCAGGATTGATCCAGCAGCACTGAAGACTCTTTCAGATAACACACTAGCAGCAGGGCAAGCGAGCTCCTGTAAGGCATATTGTGCCAATTCAGGACAAGCGTCCAGTTTAGAGGCCCAATAGTCAAAGGGGAATGACCTGTGAGGGAGAGCATCGATATGGGAGGAGAAGTAGTTTGTAACCATAGTTGACAACTGCTGTCTCCTGTCACTTTTAATCGATGCAGTATTAGCAGTCGTGTGAGCGGTACTTGAGAAATCGTTCCACAACATGGTCATTAAACCCCTGTCTCCAACGCCACTTCGGCTGTGTGCACCACGAACACCTCTTCCATTGTACCCAATACGGTTCGTGGGAGAACCAGCACCGCTGCTGTGTGCTGGGAAAGCCTCAAACAAACGGTTTACCAGAGTTGATTGTTTGTTAGCCAATATTATCTCTAGGTTCTCCTGTGGCATGATGTTGTGTAATTTGCCTTTGTAGCGTGGATTGAGGATGCTGGCCAGCCAGTAGTCGTCATTAGTGTTGAGCATTCCGATACCGCAAGTATAGGGTAGCGGCCGATATTAGCGGTATCGGAATTCCGATACTTAGTTCCGATACTTTTGTCATATCGGATTCCGGAATCGGAATCGGAAGTTCCCATCATGCTATGAGCCTGCTTGCTTTGATTAAGCCAATGGGAATCCTCCGAAGTGTGGGCACATCCTGTTAGACATGTAGGCATGTTAACTATTGGCATGGCTGTGATTGGCTGCCGAAATGATGTCATGATGCACTATAAAAGCCACCGCAGCCGCCATTTCTGGTCACTCTGCTGTGAATTCAGTTAGGGACAGGCTGCTGTAGAAGACTGTGAGGGACAGTTAGAAATAGCGATTCCACCAAACATCTAGTGCTTTACCCAGGCTACATAAACCACCACTGTAGCCTTCTTTGCCCTAGCAGCAGTGTTCACAGCTGTCTGCAAGGGCTGTGTGAGTGCAGCTCACGCTGTGGAGTGGGTCCTGCAGCCACGTCAGGCTGTAGGCCACCCAGTGTGATCACTGCTGCCTCATACATCTTTTATTTTTTGAGCTGCATTTTTTACATAATTTCAATCTAGTGTGCTTCCATCCGTATCCATATACGTTGGTTGCAAACACTAGTAGTAGACAGCGGAGCCTTTCTGCAGCCTTTCAGTGCTAGTGTCCACTTTGCTGCACTGTTCACGGCTGTCAGAGAGGTCTCTGACTGTGTGTGAGTGCAGCTCACGCTGAGTAGTGTGTCCTGCAGCTACGTCTGGCTGTAGGACGCTCAGCGTGCGTCAGTGCCTCACACATATTTTTATTTGAGTGCAGCTCATTTTTTCTTCTATTAGTGTGCATCCATCCGTCTCCATCTACGGTGGTTGCAAACACTATATAGGAGTACACAGCGGAGCCTTTCTGCAGCCTGTCAGTGCCAGTGCCCACTTAGCTGCACTGTTGACGGCTGTCTGAGAGGTCTCTGACTGTGTGTGAGTGCAGCTCACGCTGAGTAGAGTGTCCTGCAGCTACGTCTGGTTGTAGGACGCTCAACGTGCGTCACTGCCTCACACATATTTGTCTTTGAGTGCAGCTCATTTTTTCTTCTCCTATTAGTGTGCATCCATCCGTATCCATCAACATTGGTTGGTTGCAAACACTATATAGGAGTAGATAGAGGAGCCTTTTTTTCTGGCTTGTGCCCTGCCGGCGCAGCCAGATTAGTATTACCCAATTTTTTTGGAGCCTCATCTTTTGCATTGTAGGTTACCTGCCTGCATTGTAATAGCTCCAAAAAGTTGGTGATACTATCAGTTTCAATTCTTTGTTCACATACTTTGAGTTTGTTTCCAACAAAGAAACCACAAAAAAAGTTCACCAAACACTACATTTGGAACTTGTGTAGGCCACATCAGCTCCTATTAAAGTGTAGTCCACACACACACACTTCATAAAATTAGTGTTTCTTGTACCTGTAAACAGCTGTTCAGGAATAAGCACACTAAGGCCCCCCTTTGTACTTTTCTGCCTATCTTAAGCAGTCTTGCAAGATGAAGAAGGCAGGGAGTAAGGCGCGTGGGCGTGGGCGTGGAGTTTCAGCAGGGAGAGGACGTGGGGATTCTGCAGGTAGAGGACGTGGGGATTCTACAGGTAGAGGACGTGGGGATTCTGGGCCTGCTGCGGGCACCAGTGGATCAGCATCCCCCAGTTTTAGCAGGCAACAGTCCTTTATGCGCAGCTTTGTAGGACCTCAACGTACCCCACTGCTGCGGGAGGAACAAATTGAAGCCGTTGTCAGATGGATGGCAGCTAACGCATCGACTTCAATTACTTCCGCATCCTCTCAGGGTCAGAGCACCGAAGAGCAACCATCTGTCTCTTCACCACCTGCCAAAGTGCCCAGGCAGTCAGAGAGACATGGACAGGAGCCATCACAGTCTCTACTTCTGTTCTCGGAATCTGTTGGCTTGGAAAGAGGGGGCCAGCCAAGCAGCATTCCTGAATGTGAAGAAGAGGGAGTATGCAGTGATGCGCAACTTCTTTGTCCCTCTGAATCTGAAGAGGCGAGTGGGCCAGTGCCTATGGTCAGCACACCTCAGTACGCATCAGATGATGACGAGACTCAGTTGCCACTTTCTGGTGCGTACGGTGCTGGCGAGACAACCCCGGAGAAGCAGCTGTTTGAAGAGGGGAGGGAAGATGATGAGGTCCTTGACCCATCATGGCGTGAGGAACAGGAAGGTGGTGGGAGCAGCTCGGAGGAAGAGATTCCCCTACCGGCCAAAACAGGAGGCAGAGGGAGGGGGAAGACTTGGTTGCCTGTACCCTCCACTTCGGCACCCGTTAGGAGCATTCCTCATTCCAAAGGCAAACCGGGCGCTCCCAAGAGTTGCAGTGCGTGGTCCTTTTTTGACACAGTTGCAGATGACATTTGCTTTGTCAAATGCAAGCTGTGTCATCAGAGAGTCAAAAGAGGGAGAAATGTCAGCAACCTCAATACCACAAATATGTGGAAACATGTGCGCACCAAGCACGAGTTGGAGTTGCAGAGACACCCTGAAGACGTAGGCCAACGTACAGCACCACCTACCACCTCTTCAGTTCGTGTTGGGGCCTCTTCCTCCAGCTCACACACTGCTGGTTCGGCTTCCTCACAGGATCGCCAAGGAAGAACCTCTGCCACTGTTGTCCGGAGACCCTGTCAGATTACACCCATAGCAGCACGTTCCCATCCATCACAGCCATCGGTAGCACAGGCATGGGATAAAAGGCGCCCTTACTCGGCAAACCATCCCCGAACACAGTCTCTGAATGCTGGCATTGCCAAACTTCTGGCAGTTGAAATGCTGTCATTCAGGCTGGTGGACACTGACACCTTCCGGGACTTAATGGCATTGGCAGTCCCCCAATACAACGTGCCCAGCCGCTTTTATTTCAGCAGGCGAGCCGTCCCTGCCCTGCAGAAACATGTTGAGGGCAAAATAAAACATGCGCTACTAAACGCCGTTAGTAGCAAGGTCCACCTGACCACCGATGCGTGGACCAGTAACCATGGACAGGGACGATACCTTTCCCTCACTGCCCACTGGGTCAATGTTGTGGAGCCGGGTACGGATCTGGAGAGTGGCGCTGTACGTGTTCTTCCAACGCCACGGATTGCAGGACTCCAGTCTGTACACATAGACTCCTCCTCCTACTCAAGTTCCTCAGAAACAGCAGAGCAGGAGCCTGTTACGACCGATATGAGCACAGCCGTGGCCAAACGTCAACAGGCTGTACTCAAATTAATTTCTTTGGGGAATCGAAGCCACACAGCGCAGGAGCTCTGGAATGCTATCAAGCTGGAGAGCGATGTGTGGTTTGGGCCAGCGAATCTCCAGCCGGGCTTGGTAGTGTGTGACAATGGCCGAAATCTGGTGGCAGCTCTTGGCCTAGGCAACCTCACACACATCCCATGTCTGGCACATGTTCTTAAGTTGGTCGTGCAGAGCTTTCTGAGGGACTATCCGGATCTTGATGCACTGTTGCACAAGGTCCGCATAGAGTGCGCTCACTTGCGACGTTCCAGCACGGCAAGATCGCGCCTCGCTGCTCTGCAGCGACGATTTGGCCTTCCGGAACATCGCATCATATGTGACCTACCCACCCGGTGGAATTCAACGTTACATATGTTGGAGCGGTTGTGTGAGCAGCAGGCAGCAGTCATGGAGTACCAGCTGCATCAGGCGCAAACAAGTCGCACTGTGCGCCGTTCACACTTCAGCACCATTGAGTGGGCCTCTATGAAGGACATCTGCCTCGTTTTGCGTGCCTTCGATGAATCCACGCGGATGGCGAGTGCAGATGATGCACTAGTCAGCATGACTGTCCCCCTTATCTGCCTGCTTCAACAAACACTGCAAGCACTAAGGGATGAGGTTTCGGAAGAGGTGGAGGATGAGGAGTCCCAAATGCCATCTGCTTCTGGACAGTCTGCGCTACGTGTTTCCTCACAAAGGCCTAGGCAGGGGACACTTTGTGAGGAGGATGAGGAGGAGTCGATGGAGGAGGAAGACATCTCTCCAGAGGAGGGAGGTACACAAACCTCTACTCAGTATGTACAGCGAGGGTGGGGTGATGCAGAGCAGGCCGAGGTCACGCCTCAAACAGGGGACAGCGGTTCTTTGGCAGTTGGGAGTCTGCAGCACATGGTTGATTTCATGCTGCAGTGCCTGAGAAACGACCGCCGCATCGCCCACATTCTCGTCTCGGCTGATTATTGGGTGTACACCCTCCTAAATCCTCGCTACCGGGACAGCGTACAAAGGCTCATACCAACGTTGAACCGGGAGCGTAAAATGCGGGAGTACAAAGAGTCACTGGTGCAGTCCATAATGTTTTCCATTCCACCCGACAGCATTGTTGCTATTGCTTTAAAAAGCAGCTCTGTGCTCGAGGCAGTGGAGGAAACTCTGCACAAAGAGGGAGCAGAGGCAGCGCCGCAGCACAAGGCAAGACCACTATGGCCCAAATGTGGCAAAGTTTTGTGTGTCCACCACAATTGTCTACACCATCAGCGACGCCTCGAGTCAGCAGGAGGCAACGCTTCCGTCAGATGGTGTCAGACTACATGTCTTGCCCTGTCGCTGTACTCCCAGATGGCTCTTCCCCCTTCAAGTTTTGGGTCTCTAAGCTGGATACATGGCCAGAGCTTAGCCAATATGCATTGGAGGTGCTGGCTTGCCCTGCTGCCAGTGTATTATCGGAACGTGTCTTTAGTGCCGCAGGTGGTGTACTAACAGACCGTCGCACGCGACTATCTTCCGATAATGTTGACCGGCTGACTTTTCTGAAAATGAACAAGGCCTGGATCTCAAAAGACTTTGCCATTCCTCTTACAGACTAAATTAGTGGTTGGCAACTGTATCCAGGTCTGCTGGTGTGTTCATTTTTCTACCACCTGAACTATAATCCCTGTGCTTCAACACAGCCAGTTGTCGCTCAGATGTGTCGTCTGCACAGAGAAACACACTAGCTCCTGTGTTAGTGGGGTTCAGTAATGCCAGCTGATCCCCTGCTGTGTGGACGGCAAAGTCACCAGCTCCATCAACATTCAAACCACTACTGATTTTTAACCGTGCCCAACTTAGGTCTCTGGCTCCACTGTCTCTACTATTTCCCCTGACCTCCAACCCCGCCATCTACATCTCTGAAGTGGTGTCAGCACAATCTACACTTGTTCCTGTGTTCCTGTGGCTCAGTCCCATCAGTTTATCCCCTGATGTGTGTCCGGCAAGGTCTCCTGCTCTGTCCACATTCCCATAACCAGTAGTGGGAATGAGGACAGAGCTGGCGAACTTGCCGGACAAACATCAGGGGATCAACTGACGGGACTGAGCACCAGTAACACAGGAACAAGTGTAGATTGTGCTGACGCCACTTCAGAGATGTAGCTGGCGGGGTTGGAGGCCAGGGTAAATAGTAGAGACAGTGGAGCCAGAGGCCTAAGTGGAGCATGGTTAGAATCAGTAGTAGTCCACAACCTCCATAAAAACCGCTGCCCATTGGCCTCTGCATGCGGCATGCGTAATCCTGGGCTCCAACAGTGTCAGTTGGTGTTCAGAAGTGTCGTCTCCACAGAGCCAAACACATTCGTTCGAGTGTTAGTGGGTTTCAGCACTGCCAGCTGTTCCCCTGCTGTGGAGATGGCAAGTCTCCTGCTGCCTTCACCTGCCAAAAACAACAGGCTCCAGCCTGCTCCTCTCCTAATCCTGGGCTCCAACAGCGTCAGTTGGTGTTCAGAAGTGTCGTCTCCACAGAGCCAAACACATTCGTTCAAGTGTTAGTGGGGTTCAGCACTGCCAGCTGTTCCCCTGCTGTGGAGATGGCAAGTCTCCTGCTGCCTTCACCTGCCAAAATCCAGTAGGCCCCAGCCTGCTCCACGCCTAATCCTGGGCTCCAACAGCATCAGTTGGTGTTCAGAAGTGTCGTCTCCACAGAGCCAAACACATTAGTTCAAGTGTTAGTGGGGTTCAGCACTGCCAGCTGTTCCCCTGCTGTGGAGATGGCAAGTCTCCTGCTGCCTTCACCTGCCAAAATCCAGTAGGCCCCAGCCTGCTCCACGCCTAATCCTGGGCTCCAACAGTGTCAGTTGGTGTTCAGAAGTGTCGTCTCCACAGAGCCAAACACATTCGTTCGAGTGTTAGTGGGTTTCAGCACTGCCAGCTGTTCCCCTGCTGTGGAGATGGCAAGTCTCCTGCTGCCTTCACCTGCCAAAAACAACAGGCTCCAGCCTGCTCCTCTCCTAATCCTGGGCTCCAACAGCGTCAGTTGGTGTTCAGAAGTGTCGTCTCCACAGAGCCAAACACATTCGTTCAAGTGTTAGTGGGGTTCAGCACTGCCAGCTGTTCCCCTGCTGTGGAGATGGCAAGTCTCCTGCTGCCTTCACCTGCCAAAATCCAGTAGGCCCCAGGCTGCTCCACGCCTAATCCTGGGCTCCAACAGCGTCAGTTGGTGTTCAGAAGTGTCGTCTCCACAGAGCCAAACACATTCGTTCAAGTGTTAGTGGGGTTCAGCACTGCCAGCTGTTCCCCTGCTGTGGAGATGGCAAGTCTCCTGCTGCCTTCACCTGCCAAAATCCAGTAGGCCCCAGCCTGCTCCACGCCTAATCCTGGGCTCCAACAGCGTCAGTTGGTGTTCAGAAGTGTCGTCTCCACAGAGCCAAACACATTCGTTCAAGTGTTAGTGGGGTTCAGCACTGCCAGCTGTTCCCCTGCTGTGGAGATGGCAAGTCTCCTGCTGCCTTCACCTGCCAAAATCCAGTAGGCCCCAGCCTGCTCCACGCCTAATCCTGGGCTCCAACAGCGTCAGTTGGTGTTCAGAAGTGTCGTCTCCACAGAGCCAAACACATTCGTTCAAGTGTTAGTGGGGTTCAGCACTGCCAGCTGTTCCCCTGCTGTGGAGATGGCAAGTCTCCTGCTGCCTTCACCTGCCAAAATCCAGTAGGCCCCAGCCTGCTCCATGCCTAATCCTGGGCTCCAACAGCGTCAGTTGGTGTTCAGAAGTGTCGTCTCCACAGAGCCAAACACATTCGTTCGAGTGTTAGTGGGGTTCAGCACTGCCAGCTGTTCCCCTGCTGTGGAGATGGCAAGTCTCCTGCTGCCTTCACCTGCCAAAATCCAGTAGGCCCCAGCCTGCTCCTAGCCTAATCCTGGGCTCCAACAGCGTCAGTTGGTGTTCAGAAGTGTCGTCTCCACAGAGCCAAACACATTCGTTCGATTGTTAGTGGGTTTCAGCACTGCCAGCTGTTCCCCTGCTGTGGAGATGGCAAGTCTCCTGCTGCCTTCACCTGCCAAAATCCAGTAGGCCCCAGCCTGCTCCACGCCTAATCCTGGGCTCCAACAGCGTCAGTTGGTGTTCAGAAGTGTCGTCTCCACAGAGCCAAACACATTCGTTCAAGTGTTAGTGGGGTTCAGCACTGCCAGCTGTTCCCCTGCTGTGGAGATGGCAAGTCTCCTGCTGCCTTCACCTGCCAAAATCCAGTAGGCCCCAGCCTGCTCCTCGCCTAATCCTGGGCTCCAACAGCGTCAGTTGGTGTTCAGAAGTGTCGTCTCCACAGAGCCAAACACATTCGTTCGAGTGTTAGTGGGTTTCAGCACTGCCAGCTGTTCCCCTGCTGTGGAGATGGCAAGTCTCCTGCTGCCTTCACCTGCCAAAATCCAGTAGGCCCCAGCCTGCTCCACGCCTAATCCTGGGCTTCAACAGCGTCAGTTGGTGTTCAGAAGTGTCGTCTCCACAGAGCCAAACACATTCGTTCAAGTGTTAGTGGGGTTCAGCACAGCCAGCTGTTCCTCTGCTGTGGAGATGGCAAGTCTCCTGCTGCCTTCACCTGCCAAAATCCAGTAGGCCCCAGCCTGCTCCTCGCCTAATCCTGGGCTCCAACAGCGTCAGTTGGTGTTCAGAAGTGTCGTCTCCACAGAGCCAAACACATTCGTTCGAGCGTTAGTGGGTTTCAGCACTGCCAGCTGTTCCCCTGCTGTGGAGATGGCAAGTCTCCTGCTGCCTTCACCTGCCAAAATCCAGTAGGCCCCAGCCTGCTCCTCGCCTAATCCTGGGCTCCAACAGCGTCAGTTGGTGTTCAGAAGTGTCGTCTCCACAGAGCCAAACACATTCGTTCGAGTGTTAGTGGGTTTCAGCACTGCCAGCTGTTCCCCTGCTGTGGAGATGGCAAGTCTCCTGCTGCCTTCACCTGCCAAAATCCAGTAGGCCCCAGCCTGCTCCACGCCTAATCCTGGGCTCCAACAGCGTCAGTTGGTGTTCAGAAGTGTCGTCTCCACAGAGCCAAACACATTCGTTCAAGTGTTAGTGGAGTTCAGCACTGCCAGCTGTTCCCCTGCTGTGGAGATGGCAGTCTCTCCTGCTGTCTCCGCATTCCAAAGACAGTAGGCCTCTGCCTACACCCTCCTATTTCCTGGGCTTCAACTCAGCCAGTTGTAGCTCGGAAGTGCCGTCCACATGGAAAGAGATACTTGCTCCCGTGTCTCAGTGGGGTTCAGTAACGTCAGCTGATCCCCTGCTGTGTGGATGGCAGTCTCTCCTGCTGTCACCTCATTCAAAATACAGTAGGCCTCTGCCTACACCCTCCTATTTCCTGGGCTTCAACACAGCCAGTTGTAGTTCGGAAGTGCCGTCCACACGGAAAGAGATACTTGCTCCCGTGTCTCAGTGGGGTTCAGTAACGTCAGCTGATCCCCTGCTGTGTGGATGGCAGTCTCTCCTGCTGTCACCTCATTCAAAATACAGTAGGCCTCTGCCTACACCCTCCAATTTCCTGGGCTTCAACACAGCCAGTTGTAGTTCGGAAGTGCCGTCCACACGGAAAGAGACACTTGCTCCCGTGTCTCAGTGGGGTTCAGTAACGTCAGCTGATCCACTGCTGTGTGGATGGCAGTCTCTCCTGCTGTCACCTCATTCAAAATACAGTAGGCCTCTGCCTACACCCTCCAATTTCCTGGGCTTCAACACAGCCAGTTGTAGTTCGGAAGTGCCGTCCACACGGAAAGAGACACTTGCTCCCGTGTCTCAGTGGGGTTCAGTAACGTCAGCTGATCCACTGCTGTGTGGATGGCAGTCTCTCCTGCTGTCACCTCATTCAAAATACAGTAGGCCTCTGCCTACACCCTCCTATTTCCTGGGCTTCAACACAGCCAGTTGTAGTTCGGAAGTGCCGTCCACACGGAAAGAGACACTTGCTCCCGTGTCTCAGTGGGGTTCAGTAACGTCAGCTGATCCCCTGCTGTGTGGATGGCAGTCTCTCCTGCTGTCACCTCATTCAAAATACAGTAGGCCTCTGCCTATACCCTCCAATTTCCTGGGCTTCAACACAGCCAGTTGTAGTTCGGAAGTGCCGTCCACACGGAAAGAGACACTTGCTCCCGTGTCTCAGTGGGGTTCAGTAACGTCAGCTGATCCACTGCTGTGTGGATGGCAGTCTCTCCTGCTGTCACCTCATTCAAAATACAGTAGGCCTCTGCCTACACCCTCCAATTTCCTGGGCTTCAACACAGCCAGTTGTAGTTCGGAAGTGCCGTCCACACGGAAAGAGACACTTGCTCCCGTGTCTCAGTGGGGTTCAGTAACGTCAGCTGATCCACTGCTGTGTGGATGGCAGTCTCTCCTGCTGTCACCTCATTCAAAATACAGTAGGCCTCTGCCTACACCCTCCAATTTCCTGGGCTTCAACACAGCCAGTTGTAGTTCGGAAGTGCCGTCCACACGGAAGGAGACACTTGCTCCCGTGTCTCAGTGGGGTTCAGTAACGTCAGCTGATCCCCTGCTGTGTGGATGGCAGTCTCTCCTGCTGTCACCTCATTCAAAATACAGTTGGCCTCTGCCTACACCCTCCTATTTCCTGGGCTTCAACACAGCCAGTTGTAGTTCGGAAGTGCCGTCCACACGGAAAGAGACACTTGCTCCCGTGTCTCAGTGGGGTTCAGTAACGTCAGCTGATCCCCTGCTGTGTGGATGGCAGTCTCTCCTGCTGTCACCTCATTCAAAATACAGTAGGCCTCTGCCTACACCCTCCTATTTCCTGGGCTTCAACACAGCCAGTTGTAGTTCGGAAGTGCCGTCCACACGGAAAGAGACACTTGCTCCCGTGTCTCAGTGGGGTTCAGTAACGTCAGCTGATCCCCTGCTGTGTGGATGGCAGTCTCTCCTGCTGTCACCTCATTCAAAATACAGTAGGCCTCTGCCTACACCCTCCTATTTCCTGGGCTTCAACACAGCCAGTTGTAGTTCGGAAGTGCCGTCCACACGGAAAGAGACACTTGCTCCCGTGTCTCAGTGGGGTTCAGTAACGTCAGCTGATCCCCTGCTGTGTGGATGGCAGTCTCTCCTGCTGTCACCTCATTCAAAATACAGTAGGCCTCTGCCTACACCCTCCTATTTCCTGGGCTTCAACACAGCCAGTTGTAGTTCGGAAGTGCCGTCCACACGGAAAGAGACACTTGCTCCCATGTCTCAGTGGGGTTCAGTAACTTCAGCTGATCCCCTGCTGTGTGGATGGCAGTCTCTCCTGCTGTCACCTCATTCAAAATACAGTAGGCCTCTGCCTACACCCTCCTATTTCCTGGGCTTCAACACAGCCAGTTGTAGTTCGGAAGTGCCGTCCACACGGAAAGAGACACTTGCTCCCGTGTCTCAGTGGGGTTCAGTAACGTCAGCTGATCCCCTGCTGTGTGGATGGCAGTCTCTCCTGCTGTCACCTCATTCAAAATACAGTAGGCCTCTGCCTACACCCTCCTATTTCCTGGGCTTCAACACAGCCAGTTGTAGTTCGGAAGTGCCGTCCACACGGAAAGAGACACTTGCTCCCGTGTCTCAGTGGGGTTCAGTAACGTCAGCTGATCCCCTGCTGTGTGGATGGCAGTCTCTCCTGCTGTCACCTCATTCAAAATACAGTAGGCCTCTGCCTACACCCTCCTATTTCCTGGGCTTCAACACAGCCAGTTGTAGTTCGGAAGTGCCGTCCACACGGAAAGAGACACTTGCTCCCGTGTCTCAGTGGGGTTCAGTAACGTCAGCTGATCCCCTGCTGTGTGGATGGCAGTCTCTCCTGCTGTCACCTCATTCAAAATACAGTAGGCCTCTGCCTACACCCTCCAATTTCCTGGGCTTCAACACAGCCAGTTGTAGTTCGGAAGTGCCGTCCACACGGAAAGAGATACTTGCTCCCGTGTCTCAGTGGGGTTCAGTAACGTCAGCTGATCCCCTGCTGTGTGGATGGCAGTCTCTCCTGCTGTCACCTCATTCAAAATACAGTAGGCCTCTGCCTACACCCTCCAATTTCCTGGGCTTCAACACAGCCAGTTGTAGTTCGGAAGTGCCGTCCACACGGAAAGAGACACTTGCTCCCGTGTCTCAGTGGGGTTCAGTAACGTCAGCTGATCCCCTGCTGTGTAGATGGCAAAGTCTCCTGCTGCCTACACAGTCGTACCACTACTGATTTTTAAACGTGCTCCAATTAGGCCTGTGGCTCCACTGTCTCTCGTATTTCCCCTGTCCTCCAACCCTGCCAGTTACAGCTCCGAAGTGGCGTCTGCACAATCCACACTTGTTCCTGTGTTACAGGTGTTCAGTCCGGTCAGTTAATCCCCTGATGTGTGTCCGGCAATGTCGCCTGCTCTGTCCACATTCCCATTGCCGGACACACATCAGGGGATTAACTGACCGGACTGAACACCTGTAACACAGGAACAAGTGTGGATTGTGCAGACGCCACTTCGGAGCTGTAACTGGCGGGGTTGGAGGACAGGGGAAATACGAAAATCAGTGAAGCCACAGGCCTAAGTGGAGCTTGGTTAAAATTAGTAGTCTACAACCGATCTTAAAATTTCTTCAATGCAGCCTCAGCCTGCTCCGTGCTTGTCCCTGGGCTTCAACACAGCCAGTTGTTGCTCGGAAGTGCCGTCTTCACAGAGTATAACACTAGCTCCTGTGTTTGTGGGGTTCAGTAACGTCAGCTGTTCCCCTGCTGTTTTGATGGCAATCTGTCCTGCTGCCTCACAATTGACAGCACATCAGGCCTCAGCCTGCTAAGTGCTTGTCCTGGGCTCCAACATCGCCAGTTGCTGCTCATAACTGACTTTGGCACGGGTACTCCCTCCTGCCCAGCTTGGTTCCAGCCCTGCCTGCTGTTTCCGGGAAGTGTCAATGTCAGTTTGCCACCCCAAGTTGCCATGTCGTGTTGCGGTTGGGTTAGCCGAGGCTAGGGTGCCAGCAGTTTAGGTGCTTCCTATGTGGACTGCGGGTTCTGGTAAGAAAGGCTTGTTCCATAGTGCCAGTAGGACAAGCACCCCCTGTAGGACTGTGTGATTCGGTAACTGCGGCCAGCTTGCGGCATGCCAACTTTGCTTTTCAGGGGTAACTTCTGATACCCCTCCGGGTTCCAGCACCGTCAGCTGGTTCTCGTCAGAGCCTTTGGCCTAGGTGCCTCCATCTCGGTATCCGAGTTCCGGCAACGTCTGCTGGTCCTTGGTAGTGCTTTGTAGCACAGGTACCTCCTGCTTAGTAACCGGGTTCCAGCACCGTCAGCTGGTCCTCGGTTGTGCCATTGGCTCTTATTCCTTCTGCTGCCCCTCCGGGTGCCAGCACTGTCAGCTGGTCCTCGCTATTTCCATTTGCTCTTGCAGCTTATGCTACCCCTCCGGGTTCCAGCACCGTCAGCTGGTTCTCGTCAGAGCCTTTGGCCTAGGTGCCTCCATCTCGGTATCCGAGTTCCGGCAACGTCTGCTGGTCCTTGGTAGTGCTTTGTAGCACAGGTACCTCCTGCTTAGTAACCGGGTTCCAGCACCGTCAGCTGGTCCTCGGTTGTGCCATTGGCTCTTATTCCTTCTGCTGCCCCTCCGGGTGCCAGCACTGTCAGCTGGTCCTCGCTATTTCCATTTGCTCTTGCAGCTTATGCTACCCCTCCGGGTTCCAGCACCGTCAGCTGGTTCTCATCAGAGCCTTTGGCCTAGGTGCCTCCATCTCGGTATCCGAGTTCTGGCAACGTCTGCTGGTCCTTGGTAGTGCTTTGTAGCACAGGTACCTCCTGCTTAGTAACCGGGTTCCAGCACCGTCAGCTGGTCCTCGGTAGTGCCATTGGCTCTTGTTCCTTCTGCTGCCCCTCCGGGTGCCAGTACCGTCAGCTGGTTCAAGAGGACAAAGAACAGGAAGACAACCACCAAGATGCAGAACAACAAGAGAGAGAAGACAAAGAAGCATAAAAAAAACAAAGCAGAAGAACATTAAGCATAAGACTAATACTCTGAGCAAATGATATTATCTTATTTATAAGCAGAAGAAGACTAAGCAGTGTATGGGGGTGAGTCCGTTCCTCCTCGTGGTGCCCCTGGAAAAAGCCTGCTGCTGCAGGCCAAACTGAACGCGGACAAATCCTGTTGTAAATCTTTTGTGACAGGCAGAACGGAAGGTGTAAACTTCTAACTTTTCTAGATAACAACTACAGGAATGCCTGACACAAACAAGAATATGATGAAGAAGAATAGGAAGAAGATGAAGAAGTTGAATATGTAGAATAATAATTGTTGAATAAGAAGAATATGAAGAATGTAAGAAAAGGAAGAAGAAGAAGAAGAATGTAAAAAAAGGAAGTAGAAGAATTTAAAAAAGGAAGAAGAAGAATGTAAAAAAAGGAATAAGAAGAAGAATGTAAAAAAAGGAAGAAGAAGAATGTAAAAAAAGGAAGTAGAAGAATGTAAAAAAAGGAAGAAGAAGAAGAAGAATGTAAAAAAAGGAATAAGAAGAAGAAGAAGAAGAAGGTAAAAAAGGGAAGAAGAATAAGAAAGAAGAAGAAAGAAGAAGAAGACATACATGTCTGGCAAAATATAAATGAGGCTAACATAGTCAATATCTTTGTAACTCCTAACGTCTTTAAAAAAAAAGTTTAATTCCTGCTATTCCTTTTGATTGGGCTAAAACTCTATGGCTTTAATGTCTCCTCCACCTCCCACAATACATTCTACATTATTCTTAGTTGTTTTTCTTCATGTAGAATTAACCTACAAGGAAAGAAAGGGTTTTTTTTAATTCCGATATTTTGGCCCCATTGACTTGCATTGGTTCCCGGTATCGGAATCGGCGATACCGATATTTTTTTTTAAGATCGGCCGATCCATTCCGATCCGATATTTTCAAGTATCGGCTGGTATCGCTCAACTCTAGTCGTCATCCCTCATCATTTTGACAATGCGGGGGACCCTTTTTAGGATCCGCAAGACATAATCGCACATGTGGGCCAATGTTCCAGGTGTCAATGATGCACTGCCAGTGGTGGGTGGAGGAGCACTTTCTGGCAAATCCACATCCCCACAGTCACGCACAAACACTGTACCTGACCTTGGAACGCCAACATTTTCTCTTGCCCCCTGAGAAGCATCCTCCTGCCCAAAATAATAATCCCCCTCATCCTCCTCCTCCTCTTCTTCCTCCACCTCATCCAGGACAGTTCCCTGACCAGACAATGGCTGACTGTCATCAAGGCTTCCCTCCTCCTCCTCCTCTGCTGCAGACGCCTGATCCTTAATGTGCGTCAAACTTTGCATGAGCAGATGCATAAGTGGGATGATCATGCTTATGATGGCGTCGTCTGCGCTTACCAGCCGTGTGCAATCCTCAAAACACTGAAGGACTTTACAGAGGTCTTTCAGCTTTGACTACTGCACATCCGACAATTCCATGTCTTCCCTTAAACTGCCTGCCCGTGTATCCTCCCACAAATGCATTACAGCCTGCCTCTGTTTGCACAGCCTCTCAACCATGTACAGGGTGGAGTTCCACCTTGTTGCAACGTCTATGATTAGGCGGTGCTTGGGGATATGGAGCAATCGCTGCAGGTTCTGCATACGAGTGGAGTGGACGTTTGAGCGACAGATGTGCGAGCACAGTCTTCGCACCTTATGGAGCAGGGATGTTAACTCCGGATAATTATTAAGGAAGTACTGCACCACCAGGTTCAAAGTGTGAGCAGGCAAGGTATGTGTGTGAGTTTTGCACGAGCTATCACTGACTACCTTGCCTTCTTCAAGATGTAGACTGCCCAGCCGTGACTCAGTTTGTCGCTGCAAGTAGTCGGCCAGTACCTCCGCGGTGTGTCTGTTGTTGCCCAAAGACATCATCTTTAACCCAGCCTGCTGACACTTACCACTAGCTGTTCGATAGTGGGACACCTCGTGTGCAACACTGCCAGCTGCGGATGGAGTACTCGTGCGACTGCGCTCTGTGGATGAGCTTTCGCTGATCGAGGAGGAGGATCGAAAGCCTACAGCCAACTGTTTCCTATACCGTGGGCTAGGCAGCACTGTTCCACCGCTGCTGTCTCCAGTGGAGCCTGCATCCATCACATTAACCCAGTGCGCAGTGATGGACACGTAACGGCCCTGGCCATGCCTACTGGTCCATGCATCTGTTGTGAGGTGCACCTTTCCACTCACTGACTGTTTTATTGCATGGACAATGCAGTCTTTCACATGCCGGTGGAGGGCAGGGATGGCTTTTCGAGAAAAGAAGTGCCGACTGGGTAGGTCATAGCGTGGGACAGCATAGGCCATGAGCTCGCGGAAAGCTTCGCTTTCAACCAAACGGTAGGGCATCATCTCTAATGAGATTAGTTTAGCAATGTAGGTGTTCAAACAAAGTGTATGCGGATGAGAGGATGAGTACTTTCTTGATCTACTCAGAGTGTCTGATAGGGTGAGCTGGACTGGAGAGCTGCATATGGGGGAGGCAGCAGTGGACCGGACAGAGTGAGAGGGGGTTGGTGATGGTATTGGTGGTGATGGCCTAGATTCAGTGTTGTGTTGCAAAACCATTGTGATTCCCTGAGTGCTTTGGCCTTGTGACGACACGTCCACATTTAGTGCTGGTGGTGTGCTTAACAGTGGCGGTGGTCTTACAGTGGGGGAAGCGATGGAGCATTGCTGGCTACCTTCAGTCGGAGCAGGTACACATGTGGTACCTGAGGTTTTGCAGTCCATCCACGCTTGCAAGTGCATGTTGATTAAATGTCTAAGCATGCAACTGGTATTCAAATTTCTGAGTTGTTTACCTCGGCTAAAGGTCCTTCCGCACTTCTTACAGGTAACCTTTGCCTCATCAGTAGGGTTTTGGACAAAGAAGTGCCACACTGCACTCTTCCTACTATGGTATACATTTTCTGGCCTTGCACGCTGTGCTAAGTTGACCGTCTGGCCAAGCTGTCCTGCAACTCTTTTAGTTTTTGTTCCACGTTTTTGGACAGCTACAGGCCTGGCAGATAACCGCTGCTGAGATGTCAATGCCTGCTGGGGATCCTTCTCCTTATCTGAACTATTTCCAGCGCCACCCTCCTCCTCCAATGGATGCCAATCCGGGTCAAGAACTGGGTCATCCATCACCTCCTCTTCAAAGTCATCTGCACCTTCCTCTTTACCTTCCTCTGTGTCACCATGTACGGTGGTATAGTATGCGGGAAGGGGCACCTGAGTTTCATCAGGGTCAGATTCTGTCTCAATAGACTGCGAGGGCAAAGTAGTGCTCTGGGTCGATGTACCAGCAGAATCATCTAGCAGTGGCTGTGCATCAGTGCACTCCACGTCAGATTCATCTTGAACTGAGAATTCTTGATTTGACTGGATAACCCAGGCATGGTATGTGAAAAGAGCTCCATAGATTAATCTGAAGTGTGGGCTGCCACATCCTTAACTTTTGGTGGGTGTGAAGGACACAAGGGAAGGTGTTTTTTTCTGACCAGAACCCTGCACTGACGACTCCGTGCTTGCAGGTTTCGAACGTTCAGAAGAGGAGGCAATAGAGCTGGTGGCTGTTTTGGCAATGTACGCCAAAACCTGTTCCTGATGCTCTGGCTTTAAAAGCAGTTTTCCTACTCCAATCAAAGGCAACCTTACAGGCCTTGTTGGGCCAGACAATGACGCAGGCTCAACACCTCCTGCCTTAGCTGCTATTGTGCTTTTGCCAGAATCAGCCAATACACCACCACCATCAGTACCAGCTGTACCCCCCGCCCACGTCCTCGGACTCTTCCACCATACTTCCTCATGTTTGGGAAAATGTACCAAAAAAAACAGCAGAGAGATGGTACTGTATGAGGAGCGTCCAGCTGTGTAAGGTGTATTAAAAAAATTAAATCTACCTATATATTTTGATAGTCACAGACGCTCTCACAGTATGTATTGGACCGTAATCCAACAAGCAGTTATACGGAACTGTATCAGAAGTGTACAGCTGTATATGTTTTTGTGTAGCTAACAATCTCCGTATATGTATTTGCGGAGTGTCACACACACACGCTGACTCTGTATAGATGTGACTGTAATGCGAACGGCAGACATACAATACTGTTTGAGAATCGGACAGCTCTATATGGTGTGTGTATGGAAAATTGTCAATCTCTGTCTATTTGTATAGGGACTGACACACGCTGTCTCTGTCTAGTTTTGACCATCATCAAACAGCAGATATACGAAACTGTTTGAAAAGCGGAGAGCACTCTAAGGTGTAGGTCTGGAAAAACGTAAAACTCCTCGGCTTTTTTTTTCAGAGTCACAGACAGATAGCTTCTATTTGTCCGTGATACAAGGCGGTACACAGTAGTGTGTGAGAAGCGTACACCGCTACACCGTGTCTGTATGGAAAATTGTCAATCTCCGTCTATTTGTATAGGGACTGACACACACTGTCTCTGTCTAGTTTTGACCGTTATCAAACAGCAGATATACGAAACTGTTTGAAAAGCGGACAGCACTCTAAGGTGTAGGTCTGGAAAAACGGAAAAACTCCTCGGCTTTTTCTTCCAAAGTCACACCCAGATAGCTTCTATTTGTCCGTGATACCAGCTGGTACACGGTAGTGTGAGAGGAGGGTACACCGCTATACGGTGTGTGAAAAAATGAACGCTCAGTTACTCACCAGGACAAAATGATAAAAGTTGGAGTGCTTTGAAAAAAGCAGTTTGAACAGCAGTGTGCACACAGCAATGCAGCTTGCAGGTAGCCTTAAAAGGCAGCCTAACCACCAACAGCGCTGCTGCACACAACAAAAATCCTCCCCTTTCACTGCACACTAACTGTACGGTGAAAAGCCCTATCAGCAGAAGCAGTTTTTTTTTCTTCTTCCCTGCCTAACGCTCTCCCTGTTCAGAATCAGCAGCAGCACCTCTCCCTATTCTAAGATCGGCAGAAGCAAGATGGCGGTCAGCGGTCACAATCTTTTATACCCACTGTGACGCCACACAAAGCCAGCCAATCACTTCAATGCCCTTCTCTAAGATGGTGGTGGCCGCTGCCCATGTCATCGCGTTGCCCACAGTGTGCGTCCTCCATAATTGGCTGCGAAAAGGCGCTGGAAGCATTATTTGAAATGCAACTTTGGCGCTCTGATCGGCGACCTCATGGCCGACCTCACGCTATGGTCGGGTTTCAATCGGCGAAACCCGACTTTAGCGAAAGTCGGTGACTTAGGAATTTGACCGACCCGTTTCGCTCAACTCTAGTGTTGACACTGCCTTTTAACCTATCCTTGTGTTGTTTATAAAAAAAATTCTGCTGCTTATTACACAAAATGGACGAAAAGGAATCAGAGTCACCTGCCTGAGGGGATTCTACACTGGATGAGGCATCTGTAATGAATGCTGATTGTGTTGGCATGCTTATTTCCATTTGGACAGCAGAACTATTAATCAATTTGGTTTTCCTGTCCCTCAAAAATTTATTTGCCTTTTTCTTAATTAAATCTTCTTAAACTTTATTTAATTTGCTACATAGTTTAGTATTATACTCAATGAAATCAGCAGAAGATGAGAATTGAGAAAGATTCTCCTTAGTTAGGGCAAGTTGGGATAAAGCAGAATCAGCAGAATTACGTTTAGAAATAAGTAATCATTAATAAAAATCCACCTGATGAAGATGAATCCTCGGTCGAAACGCATTGTGGTTTAACTCCATCTCTCGTCTGAGTCTCTTACCTGCGCTCCTAAGACCGTTTTCCATATTCTCATTGCTCCTATCCTCCATTGGCGGTTTTCGGCTGGAGCTGCGGTGGAGACCTGACATCCTAGTCTGCCTCTGGGTTGCTTACTAAGTGCTCCTCTATGACCGCTCATTACTCACTCTAATTCTGTAGAGCGTAAACTCTTATGTTTATCAGGGTCTTCTCTCTCCTGCAGAATGTAAGCTCTTATGGTCAGCAGAGTCCTTTCTCTCTCTCTTCCTCTCCCTCCCTCTCTCCTGTAGCGTGTAAGCGCTTTTGAACAGCATGGACCTTTTTCCCTCCTGTAGAGTGTAAGCTCTTATGTTCATCAGGGTCCTCTCTCTTCAGTAGTGTGTAAACTCTTTTGGTCAACAGGGTCCTCTCTACTCTGGAGTGTAAGCTATTATGTCAGCAGAGTCCTTTTTCTCTTTCTGTTTGTCTCTTTCCCCCCTCTCTCCTGTAGTGTGTAAGCTCTTATTATCAGCAGGGACCTTTTTCTCTCTTGTAGATCATAAGCTCTTATTATCAGTAGGGACCTTTTACTCTCCTGTACAATGAAAGCTCTTATGGTCAACAGAGTTCTCTCTCTCCCATGTGTATTTTATGAGCAATTTAAAGCTTTCCAGTATTAAGATTTGCACAAATTTATACACCGCAAATTAAATTTTTCTGCAAACATGAATTTCAAAAGATCCACTCATCTCCATTTAACCTCAATACATAACAGTATATAATAAAAAAATAATATTGATATATATTTTAATACATCTGCATTTTTGCATTAATTGATAAGATTTCTCAACTCTATATAATTGTTTAATTTATTATTCTATATATAATTTTTCTATGAAGAGATCATTACTTAATTTAACAGACACAGAGCACCAAATCTCCTACATTGACATGACAAGTTCTGGCTTCCTACAGCCACCAGAAGAGGGAGCTTATGAGCTTATTGCATACTGTTTTATTGTTAAATTGTGTTGTCGCAAGTTACAAACTATAGGAATGATCCCTGAAACTATAGTTTTACGTTACGAATGTAGATACTTATTTCTATGGTTACATTACAATATTATTGTCTTTTTGACCATTCAAAAAAAAAAAAAAAAATAATATATATATAGTGATGTCTCAACATCACAAATGGTTAAAGGGGTGGTCCAATACCTATAAAGCGCTTTAATGAGCTATATTTCAAGTGTTGAGCTGCTTTTACAGAAATTTCACGGCATTCCTTTATAGCAGATTTCTGTTCATCAGTTCTCCTTGAGCTTCCATCCAGCATTAGAATTGTGTAAGCGAGCCCTTCTAGGAGATAAGACAGTACTTACTTTAGGGTATTTGGAGGCAGTGAATAATAAAATGTAAAACTATCACACAAAGCAGTTGCCTTTTAAAGCAGGAGGTTTATCTTCATCTAATAAGATATACAATATTCCATAACATGTACAGCAATAAAACTGCAAAATGTGTTTTTATCAAACATCATTTCTTCTTTTTACCACATGCATGCTGTCTTATCCGTACAAATTGACTAGTAATATGCGTGAAGCTCAAAGATATTCTCCAGATAAACATGAGCGAAAAAGACTAACTATTGTAAGAAATTCAAATGAGAAGAGTTCTCCGGGACCCTCCACCCCAAAAAAGAGTCTGTTCTCCCAGATACATTTTACATAATTTGCTGGAAATGCCTTCTCACTGCTGTTTACTGAGCCCATTTTACATGAAGAAGTCTTAGGCTATGTTCATTCTTTGCATTTTTGCAGCCTTTTTTTAATGTATTTTTTACGCAATTTTTTTGCTGCATTTTACAGTACCAGCAAAGTCTATGAGATTTCAGAAATCTCATGCATACAGCTCATTTTTTTTCCTGAATGTTTTGTCAAAGAGCTACCTTTTTGCAAAATGCAGCACATCATTTCTTTTACCGTTTTTGCACCTCCCATTACTTTCAATGGGTGAAAAACTCTGCAAAAAATGCAGGTATCAGTTTTTGCTGCCTTTTTGGAGCCAAAACCTGATGAAGTTGAAACAGAGATGTTCATGCCCTAAACTTTATCCGCATGTACAAGAGGCATATGTACCCTGACAAAAACTCAGTAAGAAAATGCCACAAAAAAAGTGGCAAACAGTCAGCAAAACCTGCTCTTTTGACATTGCTCCTTTACTGCCAAAAATGCATCAAAAACCCAACATGTGAACATGGTCTTAGAAGTCACATAACCTATAGAAAACAGCTGAAACTAAAAGTCACTATTAACCTCAGCATGCTTGACTTCTGAGAGCTTTTCACATGTGGGAATGACGGAACTCTCGGAAGTCAGTGTAGACATAATAATCCTTTAAGGTTGTCCAAAAGGTGAAGAACTTAAACATTAAGTCAAATTCTTGTTTAAAGATGCACTCTCATCAAAGATTGTATCCTCTTAATATATCACAGTCATCATATTATATAGCACTGTGTACTTACAATTGTTCATTTTGCCTTTCTACCCAGATAATTCTTCTCTTTTCCATTAGTTCTATGAAATCACGTGATTAAAAACTGACTTGCTGAAGACGGTGTTCTAACACGCTAAGAGGAATTTGATGCAGCTGCATGCTGAGTGGTATGATTTCACCAGTATGGAGGATGAAGAGGCAGCCAAATCGTCACTACACTACAATCTCTTCATGACTGCTCCTACCCTTCATCAGACTTTCAACTGATTGTTATTCCTGTTACCAATGAGCTGAGCTAAAAGATCTAAATCAAATCAATATTTGGTGGGATCACCTTTTAAAACACCCATTCAAAACAACAGAAATTCATCTAGATACACTTGCATACAGTTTTTGAGCGCATTCAGTAGGGAGGGTGATGCAAACATCTTAGGGAATTAACCACAGATCTTCTGTGGTTGTAGGCTTGTGGAAATCATTCTGTCTCTTCATGCATAATCCCAGACAGGCTAAATGACAACGTTTGGGCCTCTGTGGAGCCATATCATCACTGTGAGGGCACCTTTTTGTCATTTACACTGAAGATAGCTCTTAATGTTGTTGGCTGTATGTTTAGGGTGGTTGCCCTGCTGGAGAATAAATTTTGAGCCAATCAGACACCTCTCTTATAGAATTACACCATTAATACTAATCAAATTCCCAACTCCCCTTCTGAATTGGAGTCCCAGACTTTCAAAGAACCTCCACCATGCTTTACTATTGCCTGGAGACACTCATTATTGTACTGCTTTCCAGCCTTTGAAACAAATATTTCACATTTTGACTCATCAGTTCAGAGAAGCTGCTGTTATTTTTCTGTACCTCAGTTTCTCTGTTTTCATGCATTGTTCAATCAAATGGTCTTGTTTCCATGATGAGGGTATGGTTTTCTGGTCATAGTTTTTTCATGAAGACTACGTCTGGCCAGACTTCTCTGGAGAGTAGATCAATAGGTCCCACTGGTTGCTGTCAGATCTGGACTGATGGCACTGGTGGACATTTTTGATTTTGAAGAAAAGTAAGCATGATGTGTCTTTCATCTGCTGCACCTAGTTTCCTTGGATGACCACTGTGCTTACGTCCTTAACATTGCAAATTTCTTGGTGCTTCTTCTTACAAAGCTTGAACAGCACATCATGAATCCAGTCTGCTTTGAAATGTTTGCCTAGGAGAGACCTTGCTGGTGCTGTAAAACAATCTTTTGTCTTGTTGCTGTGCTCAGTCTTTGGTATGAACTGTGACATGAAACTGTGTTTCACAACTTTTAATTTTTTTAATCTTTATATTTAATGGGAAATGAAAAAGGGTTTTCCATGTTTTTTTTAACATTGCTGAATACTTTTTTTTACACTTTACTGTATTTTTTAGTCCCTGCAGGGGACTTTAACATGTGATTTAAAAAGGATATTCAGAAGTTAGAATCAGTTCAACGACGGGCAACTTGATTATTACAAACGATGGAAGGCCACTCATATGAGGAGAGGTTGGAAAAGTTGGGCTTGTTTAGCTTAGAAAAGAGACGCCTCAGAGGAGATCTCATTTACATGTATAAATATATATGTGGTCAGTACAAAACACTGGCACATGACTTATTCCTTCCAAAGACCATACTGAGGACCAGAGGGCCATTCATTACAGGTTAAAGAAAGGCCACAAGAGGTAGTAATGGCAGATACTATAATAGCTTTTACAAAAGGGCTGGACGATTTCCTTGATACACATAACATTGTGGGTTGTTCTGCCCATTCATGAGCAGCAAGCTAAAATTCATAGCGTAGTACCAGTTACAGCCTTTAGAGGTCATTAGTTACTCATTTATCTTGCTTCTGTGTACAAGAGAGAATTTCTTCTTTAAGGAACAGTGTGTTCTGCATACAACCGCCCCCTTAGTTTTCCCGGGCAGAAAGACATATGTAGACATCTTTCCCGGGCTTTTCTTAGTGATACACTAGTGTCCTGGCTCTCTCTCTTCACTTCAATCTCTCCTCCTGAACAGTAGATTCCTGTGAGACCAATGCATTTATGTGTCTTTATAGTCTCTTTATCTCTTAGTTTAGTTAATGCTTTTACACTGCTGACAGATAGGTTGCATTTCTGTATAGAGCAGGATAGTGTTGCCGCATGTACTTTGCCATAGCTGTGTAATGTTACTGTGCAGCCTCTGTAATGTTAGTTACTGACGTAATTGCACTCTGTATCATGCTGTTGTCTCTATTATCTGCCAGTACTGATACACTGTTTATTTCTTTTGTAGGTTTTAACATAATATCATCCACCATTGTTGTTCACTGTTACCAAGTTCACATCATCATCTCAAGAAATATAGACTTAAGAATCCATACAGTCTTTTAACTGGGAAGTAGATGAACAGTTTAGCTTGATGGACCTAGGTCTTTTCTCAACCTATGTAACTATCATTTATTGCTTATACTATGTACGGCAAAACAACTGCATTGCATTATATTGGTAAATTCACTGTCTCCTTTGAAGGCTAGCAGCAGACTAGTCTTCATAGGAGCACTCTCATTGCAGGTATGGAGATCTTCAATAGACCTCCGGCTGCCGATGCAACCCTTTGCCACACCATGATTAAGTTGGGGGAGGTGTAGATGGGCACCTGGAATGCGGTGCCCCCTAAACCCTGAACTAACACCAGTGTTTGACAGTTTAATGGTAGCTGGGGGAGCTTGGCTTCACTCACCACTGCTGGAGGTAGATGATGGTTGAATAACACAACTATCAACTGCCAGGAATCACAATCATCACCCTCTCTGTTATGACTAGGTAACCGAGGAGGATAATGGGGGGAATAGACTAAGCAACCAGAAAACCAGAGAGGTTGGTAGCTTAGCAGATTGCAGACTCCTAAACTGACAACACAACTGGAATTAGCCGTGGGACGTTCCTACAATGCCCTAGACGCCTTGGCACAGCCAAAGAATTAACAAAGCCTAAAGAGAGAAATGGGAAAGCTAAACTGCCCCAGAGTAGAACCCCAAAGGAATAGATAGCCCCTGAACATGTATTGCCAGTGAGACAAGATGAAGCACAAAACACAGGCAGAGAATAAAGTAAGCAAATGATGGGGCTCAAACTGTCTAGATCAAACAGGACAGGAAAGGATACTGTCTTGTTGTGAACTTTCTTGATTTGGCTTCTGAGTCGGGGCTCCCTCTGGTGGTAACTGTGAGTAGTGGAACTGGCCGAAGTCTGCCACTTGACGACGATGATTGGAAATCAGGGGTTACTGACTGGAGTATTTATTTGAGGAGGCTTCCTTCAGTGGCTGCTGGTGATTAGTTTTCTTCCTGTGCATTCTGAGGTCTGCTGTCTTCTGCCTGATCCTGCATTTTTCAGTTAAGTTGTTCATTTGCTAATCCTTTGCATCTGATCTGGTTTTGCCTCTTTCTGCTTTGCTGTGAGGGTTCAGCGTGCTTTCTGCTTGAGCAGTGCTGGACCCCGCTCCATATGTTACAGCTTGCGTCAGTTTGTTCAGTCCCCTGTTATATTAGTCTCTTTTGCTTTGTTGCCAGTTCATACCATAATGCTGATATAGAGGGGGAGAGGTTGTGAGACCTCAGTGTTTTTTGTACATCATACGTGTTGGATTTTTTAGGGTTTTTGCATGATTGCAGACAGTGTCTTTCCTTTCCTATCCTATCTAGTCAGTTTGGGCCCCATCATTTGCTCAGTCTATTTTCTGCCTGCGTTTGCGTCTCATCTTGTCTCACTGACAATATATGGGGTATCGGCCAATATTAGCTGTATTGGAATTCCGATACTGACTTCCGATACTTTTTTTGTATCGGATACCGGAATCAGAAGTTCCCATAAAGCTTTCAGCCTGCTCGATTTGATTCAGCCAATGGGAATCCTCAGAAGTGTGGGCACATCCTGTTAGGCATGTTAACTATTGGCATGGCTGTGATTGGCTGCTGAAATGACGTCAACATGATGCGCGGTCTGTGCGCATCATGATGCGCGGTCTGTGCCGACTGCGGGGGGATCTGTGCCGACTGCCGGTGGTCTGTACGGGCCTCTCGGGGGGCCTCTGCTGGCTGCCGTTGGTCTGTACGGGCCTGCCGGGTGCCTGTGCCGGCTGCCATTGGTCTGTACGGGCCTGCCGGGTGCCTGTGCCGGCTGCCGGTGGTCTGTGTGGGCCTGCCGGGAGCCTGTGCCGGCTGCCGGGGGTCTGTATGGGCCTGCCGGGGGGCTTGTGCCGGCTGCCGGTGGTCTGTGCGGGCCTGCCGGGGATCTTGTGTGTGTGCAGGCATCGTCCGATGGGACTACAAGTCCCATCGGGCGATGCCTGCTACACTGACAGTGATTGACACATTAGCCAATGATGGGACAGTAGTAGTCCCATCATCCGGCTAATGTGTTGAATGTAAAAAAAAAATAAAACATGCTACATACACACTACATACATACTACATATATACATACTACATACATACTATATACATACTACATATATACAACATTCATACAACATACATACTACATACATGCTTCATATATACTACATTCATACAACATACATACATACTACATATATACATACTACATACATACTACATACATACTGCATACATGCTACATACATACTACATATACAACATTCATACAACATACATGCATACATGCTACATATATATAACATACATATATACTACATACTACATACATGCTACATATATACTACACTCATACAACATACATATATACTACATACTACACATATACTACATACAAGATACATACATACTACATACATGCTTCATATATACTACATTCATACAACATACATATATACTACATACTACATACATGCTACATATATACTACATTCATACAACATACATACATACTACATACATGCTTCATATATACTACATTCATGCAACATACATACTGCATACAACATACATACATAGTACATACATACTACATACATGCTACATATATACTACATTCATACAACATACATATATACTACATACATACTACATACATGCTACATACATATATACTACATACTACATTCATTCAACATACATATATACTACAAACTATATATATATACTACATACAACATACATACATACTACATACATGCTTCATATATACTACATTCATACAACATACATATATACTACATATTACATAGATGCTACATATATACTACATTCATACAACATACATACATACTACATACTACATACATGCTTCATATATACTACATTCATACAACATACATACTGCATACAACATACATACATAGTACATACATGCTACATATATACTACATTCTTACAACATACATATATACTATATACTACATATATACTACATACAACATACATACATACTACATACTACATACATGCTTCATATATATACTACATTCATACAACATACATATATACTACATACATGCTACATATATACTACATTCATACAACATACATACTACATACATGCTTCATATATACTACATTCATACAACATACATACATACTACATATATACATACTACATACATACTACATACATGCTACATATATACTACATACATGCTACATATATACATACTACATACATACTACATACATAATACATATATACCTACATACTACATATATACATACATACTATATATATATATATATATATATATATACTACATACATACTACACATATACTACATGCATACTACATATATACATGCTACATACATACTACATACATACTACATATATACTTACTACATACATACTACATACATACTACATATATACATACTACATACATACATACTACATACATACAATATGCATACTACATACATGCTACATATATACTACATTCATACAACATACATACATACTGTAGGGATTCGACTCGCTCAGGTGCAGCGGGAGACAATCATGAGGCAGGTTCTTCCCAAAGTTCATGAGGTTTATTTGCTCCATAAACCATAAATCAGCCTATCACCAAAATAGCCTCTAGCTTAGGCACAAAAGAACATAAACGTCCGTGGCTTCAGACTCGGACCGAGAGTCTCAGCACATGCTGGGAGGTGTAGTCCTCCCCATATACAACTAATATACCCAGCTCAGGGCAATGTCCAGAGCAGCGCTCTATCTGCAGCCGCAGACACAGGAAGGCTTCTCCTTCCTTGGAACACAGACCACTCTCTGTAGTGTCCCACCTGGACACATGGAAGTCTGTCCACACTCTGACAGACTCCCTCCACACTCTCACATGTGCCAAACACCTCAATTACATAGCCCTGTAACCACACCCAAAGGGGATCACATGGCTATGACATCACCAAAGGTTGTATAGACACACAGGCTTCCCTGACACAGTGTAACAGAAAGATCAGCAGTACCTCTGCTGATCAATACACCCTGGAGCCTGCATCCCAAGGCCACCCACCTTGAGACCCACAATGGTCATTTAGGACCCTGCTCCTGTTACCACACTGAATGTGCCCGTACACCCGTCCTGGGACACCCACACAGCGCCCCCTAGCCGACACAGTGGTAACTACACCACATACCTCCCCCCTCTGTTCAAACTTGTGGGGTTGAACACATGACATCACCCAGGTATCTTGAGACCTGGCACCCATGTCACCTTGCCCTACAAGTCGAGAGGACCATCTCCGTCTGTTTCGGTAGTCAAACTGCCTCATATTCACGTTAGGCCTCCCCCGCCCCCAGCGGTCAGTATCTCGGCCTTGGGCTTTGGCCTTCCCGTCAACGTCCGTCAGTGTGATCAGACACTCTTTAGTCTCCACCTGTTTGCAGTGCGCTCCATCACCCGACCTTTCTCTCACTGGCCGGCTCTCCCAGTTCACACTGTCATGAGTCCCACGTCCAGCTGGACCAACTGGCTGGTCTGAGTCTGACCCTCTGTCACTATGTCCACCACCGGGTCTCGTGCCTATGTTACTACGATAAGAACGGCCACTTGCGGACTCTCGACGTTCTTGCCTTCGACTACCTGTCCTTTCATTCCTTGGAGGATCCCTTCGGGTCCTTACACCTTGGGTTGGAGGTGGACGCCACCTGACGTTCTCTATCTGCTCATTCATCTGCAGTCGATCATGTCTTAGCTGCTCAATCTCCTTCAGGTACGCTACCCGATATTCCAGACATGCGAAGCTTCCCAATGCTTTCCACCGAACCAACCACAATGACAGGAACCATGTCATCTTCAATAACGACTTGGATTTCACCAGCAGGTGGGATCCTCACTCTCTTCACACAGGATCGATTCACCATCTCCTGCATCACCTTTCCAAGTCTGCCAACGACTTTCCCCACCAGATTTCTGGGTACCGGAATTATGTCTTCCACAAAGCCCAGCCGACTTTGTGCTTCCCTTGCAAGCTCCAGACGTCGAGCGGCTTTCCTATTACGCTCCACGAGCATCTGTTTCGTGCGGAGACATTGTAGGTGCATCTCCTTCAGGACAGCCACCCTTCTCTCTGTGTCTTCCGTTTCTGCCAGTATCACCAACTGGTCTGTTTCTGGTGCCCAGCTCACACTATAGGCCTTTACTGCCTTTTTAAAGGTCTCATGCACACCTTCGCTGGCACACGCTTCTCGCACGTCTTCGGGTACCTCCATCACGCACTTGAAGGTCATGGACTTGCTCTCATCCTGGACAGATGGCTCTGGGTTCCCCACGGACACTTCCCTCAAGGTATCTGCCAAGACCGGGTGACTGTCTTGTGCAGCTCTTGGTTCACCATCTTCCTGAGATTTACAGTCTTCAGGACCCTTTTCCAAGATGGGCTTTGGCAGTTCTGCCTTGCTATCAGTCGGGCACGGCCGCTGTACGTCTTCACCCATCCACTTCTTCTGCAGAAGACCTTTTACTACTCCACTGAGTTCTTGCAGAACTTTATCTCGCTCCTCTGCCAGGTAGCGACGCTGATCCTCTCTCCTGAGAATCTCCTGTTGATGCTTCTCTTGGGCCTCTCTGAGCACCTCCATATCTTCCAACAGGGTCTTGTTCATGGTTTTACATGCTGACAGGTGACCTCTGAGCTCAGAGACTTCCTTCTCCAGCTCATCCACTCTGTGCTCAGCTGCTTGCCTTAGGACTCTTTCCCGTTCGACATGTTCTGTTACAGTCTCCTTTATCAGCTGTATCTCATGATCTTGTTCTCTTTTGGCCAGCACGTGTCTCACCACTACCTCTTTAATTATATCATCAAAGGGTACCACTGGGTCAGTCACCCCAGTCGAGTGAACCCTCCAGTTACCGTCCAGCACCAATGTGTCTAGTCCAGTAGTCTCATCTCCCAGCCAACCATCTGTCTTATCACGAGACGTCAGGTCTGTCAGTTGGGCAGATGTACTTCTTCCTCTGGTCAGTTCTACCTCTGACCTGTCCATGTCAGGAGCCGTCACTGTCTCAGTGTCCGCTGGCCCCACAGTCGAAGCATCTCCATCATCCGACCAAATGTCATCAAACAAAAGAAAGTCCCGGCCCCTCTCCCAGGCATAGACTAAGTCCCGTGGTATCCCTCTACCTTGGCACTCACCACCTTTGGTCCCCTCAAACACTACTGTGTCTACTGCGTAGTTCACCGTGACCCCGTGTTTACAGTGAACCCTGACGTTTTTCTCGGTCAGAGAGAAAACGAGAGGAGTTCCTGTCAGAGTCACCTGACTCTCTGAGTCCAGCCGACCAAAGGCTCCTTCCCGGTGCAGCATCACTGTACACATCTGTGGCCCATCATTACTACCTGGAAAGGATATTCCACATTCTGAAAAAGACCTGCACATACACTGCGGTACTCCAGACGTACCTACTGAGTCACCTAGTGCTGTCACTTCTTCAAACTTGGCCCCTTTCTGGACCACCACCCCGCTTTGGGTTGCCACTCCAATTTGGGTCACCGCCCCCTTTTGGGACTCCACCCCCTTTTGGGTTACCACTCCAATTTGGGTCACCTCCCCCTTTTGTGACTCCACCCCTTTTTGGGTTACCACTCTAATTTGGGTCACCGCCCCCTTTTGGGACTCCACCCTTTTTTGGTTACCACACCCTTTTTTGGTTACCACTCCCTTTTGGGTCACCGCCCCCTTTTGGGATTTCCCCATGTCCGTTCTGCAGAACTTCTTATGCCACAGTTCACACAGTACAGTTTGTCTCTCACGATACCACACAAGTCTTTGCTGGCACCACCACAGCTCCTGCTGTCACTGATCACCGGCACCTCCGGCTGCTGTTCACACACATACACAGCGGCTGGTGTCACTGCAGCTCCTGCTGCGCCATCTTCGTGGACCCGCCGATCCACCGGAAGCCGCTTGTCACCTTCGTAACCCCGCCGGGTTACTGGAGGCCGCTTGTCACCCTCAAAGATAAAAAAGCCACAAAAGTGCGCCCATAGGGCCTTACCAGTGCAGGTATAATGGGTTATGCAGCAATAATACAGGGTACTCACCCTTAATAGTTGTGTAAAGCCACAACTGCTGTATCCGCTTAGTCACATGCAATAAAGCTGCAGCAGGATGGTGTAGACAGACAGCGTCTGCTACCAATGCTCCCAGGGCAGATCCCTTAAAGAAAACACCAGGTCCCTGTGCTGCGAGACCTTCGTGACCCCACTGAGCCACAGCAAGCACCTTCAGGTTTTGCAGAGGAAAAGAAAAAAAAAAAGAAAAAAAAACACATGCACAGTCTCTCACATGTCCTGTTCGTGTGCCACTCAGGACGTACCGTCTCCACCTGAGACCGTCCAACACACAGGGCACACCGGGTGCTATTCAGGGAGCCGACCCTCCTCCCAGGGTCTCCCAACACACCAGCCTCACCAGGTCCAGGGGCTCAGCGGGTGCTCTTCAGGACATCCGTCTCCGCCTGAGACTGCCCAACACACGCCTCACCAGGTCCAAGGTCATAGCACGTGTTCCAGGGATCCGATTCCTCTCCCAGAACCTCCCAACACTGACCCTCCAGGACCTTGCTCACTGACCCCTCCAGGAACACAGTCTCTCACTGACCCTGGTCAGTGCAACACAGACTCCTGTCTGTTACCTGTGTCGGCCACACAGGTTCCTGGACGCCTCTTCTCCTCCAGAGGTATCCCACAAATTTTAATACAGTCACTTTCTCTGACCTCGGTCAGTATTACTCACGGTTGTCAGACCGTCTGCTCTCCTGGCTCAGAATCGCCAGTGCTGCCACACGTGCTTCTGGGAGTCGCTGCCCGCATTCTCCACCAATTGTAGGGATTCGACTCGCTCAGGTGCAGCGGGAGACAATCATGAGGCAGGTTCTTCCCAAAGTTCATGAGGTTTATTTGCTCCATAAACCATAAATCAGCCTATCACCAAAATAGCCTCTAGCTTAGGCACAAAAGAACATAAACGTCCGTGGCTTCAGACTCGGACCGAGAGTCTCAGCACATGCTGGGAGGTGTAGTCCTCCCCATATACAACTAATATACCCAGCTCAGGGCAATGTCCAGAGCAGCGCTCTATCTGCAGCCGCAGACACAGGAAGGCTTCTCCTTCCTTGGAACACAGACCACTCTCTGTAGTGTCCCACCTGGACACATGGAAGTCTGTCCACACTCTGACAGACTCCCTCCACACTCTCACATGTGCCAAACACCTCAATTACATAGCCCTGTAACCACACCCAAAGGGGATCACATGGCTATGACATCACCAAAGGTTGTATAGACACACAGGCTTCCCTGACACAGTGTAACAGAAAGATCAGCAGTACCTCTGCTGATCAATACACCCTGGAGCCTGCATCCCAAGGCCACCCACCTTGAGACCCACAATGGTCATTTAGGACCCTGCTCCTGTTACCACACTGAATGTGCCCGTACACCCGTCCTGGGACACCCACACAGCGCCCCCTAGCCGACACAGTGGTAACTACACCACAATACATACTACATACATGCTACATATATACTACATTCATACATACATACTACATACATGCTACATATATACAACATACATGCATACTACATACATGCTACATATATACTACATTCATACAACATACATACTGTGAGAATCATGTGGGAATAGTGGATGAGGGCAGGTATATCTCGCCCAGATACCTTTCCTATGTGGCCTAGTCTGGTCAGTATCGCACCTGGTTACTAATGAATAATGGGAGGCGGGTATAAAAGGATGCCAGGTGGTTGTGTGAGTGTCTCAGCCTGGCAACACAGAGAGCCTGTCTGTGTAAGAGACACACGTGAGTGAAAGCAGTGCCCACTGCAACTGTGGTTTGGCTGGACGGGAGAAGTTAATCGGGTGATGATGGCCCAGCTGAAGGAGTTGGTGGACATGACAGCTACCGATCGTTCGCTTCTCCAGCAGGTGGCACTGCGCCTGGCAAGCTTACCTGAGGTTAACCTGGAAGCAGAGTCGAGAGTGATTCACGTGAGTCGGTACTGGCAGAAGATGATGACCGAAGATGACGTCGAGGCATACCTGACCACGTTTGAATGGACGGCGGTGCGAGAAAAATGGCCGAAGGCACGATGGGCCGGCCTGATTGCCCCGTTTCTTTCCGGTGAGGCCCAAAAGGCTTATTATGACTTAGAGCCTGAAGCTGCGCAGGACTTTGACAAACTGAAAGCCGATATCTTGGCCCGGCTGGGAGTGACGACCGCTGTCCGTGCACAGAGAGTGCATCAATGGACTTATCAGCCGGATAAACCACCGCGGTCACAGATGTTCGACCTGATCCACGTGACGAAGAAGTGGCTATAACCCGAGGTGTTGACAGCGCCAGAGATAATCCAGAGAGTCGTCATGGACAAGTACCTGAGAGCTCTACCGCCAGCCCTGAGGAAGTGGGTAAGCCATGGAAATCCTACGACGGCAGATCAACTGGTGGATCTGGTTGAATGTTACTCCGTGGCGGAAGGACTCCGAGACGACGCTACCCCACCTCGTTCTTCATCGTCTCCACGTGGAACCGGTAAGACTGTTCCAGGGAGTAGGGGAGAAGGAAAAATCCCTAAGACAGTCTGGGAGGAAAACGGGACTGCCCGCACTGCAAGGCCGAGAGTAACGAACTATGGTCTAAGCAAGGGGCCCGTTAGGTGTTTCCGCTGCCAAGAGATGGGACACATTGTTGCGAACTGTCCGCTCACAACTGAACCCATGCAGTGCGACGTCACAGACTCTAAAAAAACCGCATGTCTATGGTTGCACAGGTAGTGAGTGTGAATGCTGGTCAAAAGGATGTGGAAAAACACTTGTATGATTTAACCGTTGATGGAAAAAATGTGGTGGCATTGTTAGACTCGGGAAGTGTGGTGACTCTGGTGAAGGCCAGTCTGGTGTCAGCCCCGACTGGACCTTCAGACAAATTTTCTGTAACATGTGTGCATGGAGACACCTGTTTGTACCTCACCACGGTCATATGCATTACTACTTCATATGGGTCTGTGCAACATAAAGTGGGACTCGTCCCGACGTTATTGCATGATGTTATCCTGGGCCGGGATTTTCCCCACCTCTGGCAATTGTGGGAGAATCAGTTGATACCCCAGGGTAATAGTGTACATGATTCTTCTCCCAGGGCGCGTGTGGGTCCCAAACCCCTGGAAGAGGTCTCCCCGGAAGACTCGGGGGAAGAGTCTGCTGGAAATGACCTGCAGTTCCCGTTTTCAGTCATGGCGGGTGATACGGAGGAGACCGGGGAAGAGGAGGAGGCCGACAGCCGTCCACCTCCCCGTTTGCCGGATTTAGAAGTTCAGAAATATGACATCCAAAGCGAGCAAATAAAGGATCCTACCCTTTCTCAGGCTAGGACAAATGTAAAAGTGATAAATGGGGTACCTGTAGAACCTTGCTCTAGGTTGGCATATCCTTACATGGTTCTGGAGAATGATTTACTCTATCAGATAGAGAAAAAGGGGGAAGACACGGTGCAACTATTAGTCGTGCCAAAACCCTACCGGCGCCAGGTGTTGGACCTGGCCCACGGACATGTGATGGGAGGTCACCTGGGAGTCCAGAAAACCACCGAAAGGATATTACACTGTTTTGTTTGGCCAGGCATGCATCACGATATTCGTGTATATTGTGAGTCTTGTCCTGACTGCCAAGCCTCTGCACCTAAGCCCCGGTTCTGTAGCCCTTTGGTACCCCTACCTATTATTGAAGTCCTGTTTGAGAGGATTGGGATGGATTTAGTTGGGCCCCTTCCACGGTCTGCACGTGGACACCAACATATCCTGGTCATCTTGGATTATGCCACTCGTTACCGGGAGGCCATCCCTTTGTGTAACATGGCCACCAAGACGATTGCCAAGGAACTGGTGCATGTGTTTAGTTGGGTCGGTATACCAAAACAGATACTCACCGACCAGGGGACCCCCTTTATGTCCAGGGTAATGAAGGAGCTCTGCCGATTGTTACAAATCGAACTGTTACGCACATCCGTGTATCACCTTCAAACAGACGGATTGGTCGAAAGGTTCAATAAAACTCTGAAGCAGATGCTGAGAAAGATGATAGACAAGGATGGGAAGAACTGGGACTATTTACTTCCGTATTTGCTTTTGGCCATCAGGGAAGTACCCCAGTCTCCCACGGGATTCTCGCCTTTGGAGTTATTGTACGCCCGACGTCCTCGCGGACTGTTAGACGTTGCAAAAGAAACCTGGGAGAGTCAGGTCACTCCGTTTAAAACGGTGATAGATCACGTCACACAAATGCAGGGCTGTATTGCGGCTGTTATGCCTATCGTCAAAGAACACATGATGCAGGCTCAAGGAGCCCAAAAAAGAATCTATGATAGGGGCGCCAAGATCCGCACGTTTGCACTCGGAGATAGGGTGTTGATCCTGGTCCCCACGGTGGACAGTAAGTTCCTGGCAAAGTGGCAGGGCCCCTTTGAGATTAAGGAAAGAGTTGGTGAAGTAAACTACAAAGTATACTAGGTAGGTAAACGGAAACCTGAACAGATTTATCATGTAAATCTGATAAAACCCTGGAAAGATCGGTCTGCCTTGTCAGCGGAGCTGGCCCGTCCCGGTTCTGCAATGACTTCAGGGAACTGAATGCGGTCTCAAAATTTGATGCCTACCCTATGCCCCAGGTCGACGAGTTAATAGATCGGTTAGGAAAAGCCTGGTATATTACGACCCTAGATCTAACAAAGGGGTATTGGCAGACCCCTCTGGCTGAGGCTGCCAGAGAAAAGACGGCATTTGCTACGCCGGAAGGTTTATTTCAGTATGTGTATATGCCGTTTGGACTGCACGAGGCACCGGCGACCTTCCAGAGACTGATGGATCAAGTCCTGAGGCCACATAGGCGGTACGCTTCGGCCTATTTGGATGACATTGTCATTTACAGCTTGGACTGGGAGACTCAGCTCCAGAAAGTACAAGCTGTGATTGACGACCTGTGGGAGGCAGGTCTAACCGCGAACCCCAAGAAATGTCACATCGGGCTAGAAGAAGCCCGGTATTTGGGGTATGTAATTGGGAGGGGTATTGTTAAACCCCAGCTCGATAAGATTCAGGCGGTTCAGGACTGGCCGCAACCTGTCAACAAGAAGCAGGTGCAAGCCTTTCTGGGGATCGCCGGCTATTATCGCCGGTTCATACCCAATTTTGCAGCCATCGCAACCCCCCTGACGGATCTTACAAAAGGGAACGACTCCATCATGATTAAATGGAGTTTAGCGGCTGAAGAAGCCTTCCATAGCCTAAAACGGGCACTTTGCTCTCAACCAGTACTGGTGACTCCGGACTTCTGAAGCAAGTTTGTGGTACAAACGGATGTCTCTGATACCGGTATCGGGGCCGTACTGTCACAAGTGAGGGACGGAGTTAAACACCCAGTCCTCTATCTCAGCAGGAAGCTGAACAAACATGAGCAAAAGTATGCAGTCATAGAAAAAGAGTGTCTCACCATTAAGTGGGCTCTAGAGGCCCTCAAATATTACCTGGTTGGCCGAAAGTTCAGGCTGATCACTGACCATGCCCCTCTCAAGTGTATGCACTTGAACAAGGAACGGAATAGCCGGGTGACCCGGTGGTTCCTTGTCCTGCAGGCCTACACTTTTATGGTGGAGCACCGCTCAGGGGTACAGATGGGGAATGCAGATGCCCTGTCCCGAGTGCACTGTTTGGCGGGTGTCATTGCTCAACCGGAGTGGTCTGAGCAGAGGGGGGGGGGATATGTGAGAATCATGTGGGAATAGTGGATGAGGGCAGGTATATCTCGCCCAGATACCTTTCCTATGTGGCCTAGTCTGGTCAGTGTCGCACCTGGTTACTAATGAATAATGGGAGGCGGATATAAAAGGATGCCAGGTGGTTGTGTGAGTGTCTCAGCCTGGGAACACAGAGAGCCTGTCTGTGTGTGAGACACACGTGAGTGAAGCAGTGCCCACTGCAACTGTGGTTTGGCTGGATGGGAGAAGCCCGCCAGTTGGTAGTTAGGTTGTACCTTGTTTAGTTAGTGCCGGACAGGCAAGGATTTGTTTTATGTTTTATTTCCTTTATGCATTGCTTTCACCGTTAATAAACCTGACCCAGTGTCAGTTATACCCGAATCCCAGCTCTGCGCCTGAGTTTCATGCTGAACGCACGTGACCTTTGGCCCCAGCAAAGGCGATTCCGGAGTGTTTTATCACAATACATACAACATACATGCTACATATATATTACATTCATTCATACATACATACTACATACATGCTACATATATACTACATTCATACATATATATACTACATACATGCTACATACTGTGGTGTAATGACCACTGTGTCCACGAGGGGGCGCTGTGTGGATGTCCCAAGAGTGTGAGTGGTTGAAGAGCCATTATGTATCTCAAGGTGGGTGACCTTGAGATAGAGACATATGTATGTTTATGAATGCTATTGTAAAGTATATATGTCTGTGTGAAGGACCTGTGGTGAGGTCATAGTCATGTGACCCGGTGGGCGTGGCTATGGACCATATAATGTGGCCAGGTTAGGTCACATGGAGTGAATGCTGGGACCTGATTGGTCCAGTTTGGAAGGTCCCGTGAGGAGAAGGATCTCCTCACTAACAGCAGCCTGTGGAGCGGCTGTGTGTGTAATGGCGGCCAGTATCTGAGAGTCCCTGAGGAGTGAGTGGACTTCTGCGGCCTGGAGAAACAGCCATATGGGAACCCTGACGTGGGTGAGATAACCCTGGGGCTAAATAGCCTGTATAATGGACGCTCTCCTGTAATGCTGTGTATATTGCTGCTGGAGGTTTATGAAGGATGAATAAACCTCATAGACTATGATTTGTTGGAAAATCCTGTGCCGGATGTGTTTTTCGATCGCTGCAAGCGAGAACCCCTTACTTACATGACAGCGCTACCTCACATATGGTGGAGAAAGCAAAGGGCAATATTGTAGCCTTGTTGCTAGGGGCAACGGAAAAGGACTGCAGATTCGGTTGCTGGGGGCAACGCTGAGCCAGGAGGGCTGACGGTCTTAAAGCCATGTGATGTGCTGACAGGAGTCAGTGGCAAAGACTTATAGGATACCTCTGCGGTAGAGAGGTCCGAGAACCTGCGCGGCCAGCAGGTGCCGGTCGGGAAAGAAGGGAAAAAAAAAAAAAAAGTGTTTTACTGACCTGGGTCAGTGGTAAAGACTGTGTTCCTGGAGGGTTCAGTGAGCAAGGTCCTGGAGGGTCAGTGTTGGGAAGAGCCCTGGAGCACATGGTAGGACCTTGGACCTGGTGAGGCTTAAGTGTTGGGCAGTCTCAGGCCGAGACGGATGTCCTGAATAGCACCCGCTGAGCCCCTGGACCTGGTGAGGCCGGTGTGTGGGGAGACCCTGGGAGGAGGGTCGCTCCCTGAATCTCACCCGGTGCGCCCTGTGTGTTGGACGGTCTCAGGTGGAGACAGGAGCGTCCTGAATAGCGCACAGTCAGGACACGTGAGTTTTTTTTTGTGGTGTGTTTTTTTCTTTTTTCTCGACTCAGCCTGCGGTGGCTCAGTGGGAGTCAAGAAGGTGACAAGCGGCTTGATGTGGCTCAGTGGGGTCACGAAGGTGACAAGCGGCTTCCGGTGGATCGGCGGGTCCATGAAGACGGAGCTGCAGTGACTCCAGCCGCTGTGTGTGTGAACAGCAGCCGGTGGTGCCAGTGATCGGTGACAGCAGGAGCTGTGGTGGTGCCAACAAGGACTTGTCTGGTATCGTGAGAGACATAAACTGTGTGGTGTGAACTGTGGTCTGAGAAGACCGGTATAACAGACATGGGGAGATCCCGAAAGGGGGTGGAGTCCCAAAAGAGGGCGGTGACCCAAATTGGGGTGGTAGCCCAAAAGGGGGTGGAGTCCCAAATGGGGGTGGTAACCAAAAAAGAGGTGGAGTCCCAGAAGGGGGCGGTGACCCAAATTGGCGTGGTAACCCAAAAAGGGGTAGAGTCCCGGGAGGGGGCGGCAACCCAAAGTGGGGTGGTGGTCCAGAAAGGGGCCAAGTTTGAAGAAGTGACAGCACTGGGTGACTCAGTGGGTATGTCTGGGAAACTGCAGTGTACGTGTATGTCGTTTCCAGAATGTGGGATATACTTTCCGGAGCATGACGGGCCGCAAGTGTGTACAGTGATGCTGCACCGGGAAGGAATCTCGGGACGGTTGGACTCCAAGAGTCAGGTGACTCTGATAGGAACTCCTCTCACTTTCTGTCTGACCGAGAAAATGGCCCAGGTTCGCTGTAAACATGGGGTCACGGTGAACTATATGCTAGACAGAGTGGTGTTTGAGGGGCCTGGAGGCAGTGAGTGCCAAGGTGGCGGGATACCACCAGACTTGGTGTATACCTTGGAGGGCGGCCGGGACTTTGTCATGTTGGATGACCTATGGTACGAGGAGGGAGACGTTCCTATAGTTGGGCTAACAGATATTAAGACGGTGACGGTTCCTGACGGGGAGAGGTCAGAGGTGGAAGTGACTGGGAAAAGGGGTATGTCAGCCCAACGGACGGACCTGACATCTCGTGACAAAACTGACGCTGACCTGGTGGGTAAGACGGCGGAAGTAGTCACACGGTTAGTGAGTAACTGGAGGGATGACTTAATCTCTGGGGGTGACTGTGGCTCTGAGAAAGAAAGGGAGCACAGAATAGAAGGGCTAGAGAAAGAAGTCTCTGAGCTCAAAGGCCACATGGTAACGTGGCAAGGACTGAATAAGGCCCTCAGAGAGGAGGTGGATGAATGTGTCAAACAAGAAAGAGGCCTGAGACAAACAGCTGAGCACAGAGTGGATGAGCTGGAGAAGGAAGTCTCTGAGCTCAGGGGTCACCTGTCAGCGTGTCAAACTATGAACAAAGCTATAGTGAAGGATATGGAGGTGCTCAGAGAGGCCCAAGAGAAGCATCAACAGGAGATTCTCAGGAGAGAGGATGAGCGTCGCTACCTGGCAGAGGAGCGAGATAAAGTTCTGCAAGAACTCAGTGGAGTAGTAAAAGGTCTTCTGTGGGAGAAGAAGTGGATGGGCGAAGACGTACAGCGGCCGTCCCCGACTGATAGCAAGGCAGAACTGACAAAGCCCATCTTGGAAAAGGGTCCTGAAGACTGTAAATTTCAGGAAGATGGTGAGCCAAGAGCAGCACAAGACAGTCATCCGGTCATGACAGATATCTTGAGGGAAGTGTCCGTGGGGAACCCAGAGCCATCTGTCCAGGATGAGAGCAAGTCCACGACCTTCAAGGTTGTAATTGATGTACCAGAAGACATGCAAGAAGCCTGTGCTGAGGAAGGTGTGCATGAGGCTTTCAAAGAGGCGGTCAAAGCGTGTAAGGTGCACTGGGCACCTGAGACTCGGCAGTTGGTGATAGTATCAGCTAGGGAAAACACATCAAACCGAGTAGCTGTCCTGAAAGAGATGCATTTGCAGTGTCTACGTGTCAAACAATTGGTTAGGCGGAGTAATATGAAGGCTGCTCGACGCCTAGAGATAGCAAGAGAGGCTATGGATCGGTTGGGTTTGAGGAAAGATGTGGTTCCCGTACCCAAAGCTCTGATTGGGAGAATCATTGGAAGGTCTGGGAAGGTGATGCAGGACCTTGTGAATGTCTCCGGTGTGGTGAGGGTGAGGATCCCTCCTGATGACGAAGACCAGGTGTCTGGTGAAGTGGGAAGGATTCCCATGATGGTGGTTGGCTCCATGGAAAGCCTGAGGAACTTTCAATTGCTCTTGGAGTATAGAGTGGGGTACCTGCAAGAAATTGAACAGTTGAAGCTGGACCGCCAGCGGATTAATAAAGAAGTGCGGAATACCAGGTGGCGGCCGCCTTCATACCAAGATGTAAGGACCCCAGGGGTACCGCCAAGAAGTGACATGGCAGATGGCCGAAGAATGTCAGCGAGTGGCAATTCGACAGACCGTACGAGGTTGAAGGGCTGTAGTTCCTGTGAGACGTTGACTGAGTCAGACTCGTGCCAGACAGCAGGATCGACTAAGACTTATGACCGCACCAACCGAAAGAGACGGTCAATGAGAGAAAGATCAGGTGACAAGGGGCACTGTAACAGTATGGTGACTAAACAGTGTCTGATGATGCAGACAGACCGTGACTGGAGGGTCAAAGACAATGACCGGTATTATGACCGCTGGGGGCGGGAGAGGCCTAATGTAGAGATGAGGCCGTATGACAAATGGAGACAGTTCTCTCGACCTGTGGGGCAAGGTGCAATACGTGCCCGGTCTCGAGACCCTGGTGTGATGTTGTGTGTTCAACCCCACAAGTTTGAACATAGGGGGGAGGTATGTGGTGTAATGACCACTGTGTCCACGAGGGGGTGCTGTGTGGATGTCCCAAGAGTGTGAGTGGTTGAAGAGCCATTATGTAGTTAGGTTGTACCTTGTTTAGTTAGTGCCGGACAGGCAAGGATTTGTTTTATGTTTTATTTCCTTTATGCATTGCTTTCACCGTTAATAAACCTGACCCAGTGTCAGTTATACCCGAATCCCAGCTCTGCGCCTGAGTTTCATGCTGAATGCACGTGACCTTTGGCCCCAGCAAAGGCGATTCCGGAGTGTTTTATCACAATACATACAACATACATGCTACATATATATTACATTCATACATACATACTACATACATGCTACATATATACTACATTCATACATATATATACTACATACATGCTACATACATACTACATACTGTTGTGTAATGACCACTGTGTCCACGAGGGGGCGCTGTGTGGATGTCCCAAGAGTGTGAGTGGTTGAAGAGCCATTATGTATCTCAAGGTGGGTGACCTTGAGATAGAGACATATGTATGTTTATGAATGCTATTGTAAAGTATATATGTCTGTGTGAAGGACCTGTGGTGAGGTCATAGTCATGTGACCCGGTGGGCGTGGCTATGGACCATATAATGTGGCCAGGTTAGGTCACATGGAGTGAATGCTGGGACCTGATTGGTCCAGTTTGGAAGGTCCCGTGAGGAGAAGGATCTCCTCACTAACAGCAGCCTGTGGAGCGGCTGTGTGTGTAATGGCGGCCAGTATCTGAGAGTCCCTGAGGAGTGAGTGGACTTCTGCGGCCTGGAGAAACAGCCATATGGGAACCCTGACGTGGGTGAGATAACCCTGGGGCTAAATAGCCTGTATAATGGACGCTCTCCTGTAATGCTGTGTATATTGCTGCTGGAGGTTTATGAAGGATGAATGAACCTCATAGACTATGATTTGTTGGAAAATCCTGTGCCGGATGTGTTTTTCGATCGCTGCAAGCGAGAACCCCTTACTTACATGACAGCGCTACCTCACAATACATACAACATGCTACAGACATACAACATACATACATACTGCATACAAACATACATACATACATTCATACAATACATACATACTACATACAATTCATTCATACAATACATACATAGACATACAGTACATATAACATAGAGGACATACTCACCAATGCTTGTCACATTGTTCCCCGAAGCCAGTGTCATCTAAGGAAAAATATGAAAATAACAAACAAGCCATATACTCCCTGATCTGTAGAAATCCACGCGTGTCCCACACCGATCTCCCGTGGAGAGCATCAGCTGATGCGACCGCTCTCTAGGGGCTCAAGGAATCCAGTGTCGGGAGGTAGGTATCCTTCCGCACTGTATTCCTCCACCACTGTAAAAAAATAGTCCCTAGTCTCACTTTTGGCATTGCTGTGTGAAAAAGTTCCCACGCAGCATTTGCCATAAAGTGAGACCAGGGACTATTTTTTTTACAGTGGCGGAGGAATACAGTGCGGAAGGATACCTACCTCCCGACACTGGATTCCTGAGCCCCATAGAGAGCGGTCGCATCAGCTGATGCTGCTGCTCTCCACGGGAGATCGGCGTGGGACACACACACGTGGATTTCTGCGGATCAGGGAGTATTTGGTGGTTTGTTATTTTCATATTTTTCCTTAGATGACACTGGCTTCGGGGATAAAAGTGACAAGTAATGGTGAGTATGTACTCTGTGTTATATATACTGTATTTCTATGTATGTATTGCATGAATGCATTGTATGCAGTATGTATGTTGTATGTCTGTAGTATGTAGCATGTATGTACTGTATGTATGTTGTATGAATGTACTATATATGATGCATGTATGTAGTATGTATGTATGCATGTTGTATGTAGTATGTATGTTGTATATATGTAGTATGTATGTAGCATGTATGTAGTGTAGTATGTATATATGTAGTATATATGTATGTTGTATGAATGTAGTATGTATGTAGTATGCAGTATGTATGTTGTATGTCTGTAGCATGTATGTACTGTATGTATGTTGGATGAATGTACTATATATGATGTATGTATGTTGTATATATGTAGCATGTATGTTGTATGTATATATGTAGTATGTATGTTGTATGTAGTATGTATGTTGTATGTAGTATGTATGTTGTATGAATGTAGTATATATGTAGCATGTATGTAGTATGTAGTATGTATGTATGTTGTATGAATGTAGTATTCATGAAGCATGTATGTTGTATGTAGTATATATGTATGTTGTATATATGTAGCATGTATGTATGTTGTATGAATGTTGTATATATGTAGTATGTATGTATGTAGTATATATGTATGTTGTATGAATGTAGTATGTATGTAGCATGTATGTAGCATGTATGCAGTATGCATATATGTAGCATGTAGTATGTATGTAGTATGTATTTTTTTTTTTTTTTTTCATTCAACACATTAGCCGGATGATGGGACTAATACTGTCCCATCATTGGCTAATGTGTCAATCACTGTCAGTGTAGCAGGCATCGCCCGATGGGACTTGTAGTCCCATCGGACGATGCCTGCACACACACAAGACCCCCGGCAGGCCCGTACAGACCACCGATAGCCGGCACAGGCCCCCGAGAGGCCCATACAGACCACCGGCAGCCGGCACAGGCCCCCGGCAGGCCGTCACAGGCCCCCGAGAGGCCCATACAGACCACTGACAGCCGCACAGGCCCCCGGCAGGCCGGCACAGGCCCCCGAGAGGCCCATACAGACCACCGGCAGCCGGCACAGGCCCCCGGCAGGCCGGCACAGGCCCCCGAGAGGCCCATACAGACCACCGACAGCAACACAGGCCCCCGACAGGCCGGCACAGGCCCCCCGAGAGGCCCGTACAGACCACCAAGAGGCCCGTACAGACCACCGAGAGGCCCGTACAGACCCCGCCCGCATACACAGACACGCACAGTGTCTGCCCATGCACCGCCCACACTCTTCTGCCCTCCCGAACAGGCTGTACAAGGCAAGAGAGGGTTTTTTCAATTCCGATATTTCTGTCCCATTGACTTGAATGGGACTTCCGGGATCGGAATCGGCGATACCCGATACTTTTTTTTAGATCGGCCGATCCATTCCGATACGATATTTTTCAGTATCGGGTGGTATCGCTCAACACTACACACGACCTCTCCCCCAATAAATCAGAACTCTGGTGTGAACTGGTTACCAAAAAGACTAACATACGCTGTGGCACATGGAACAGTGTCCAGCATAGGTCCCAGCAGGGAACCAGGCTGAACACAAACCAGCTAAGCAAAAATCAGAGACAAACAAAAATGGATCCAATGCAAAAAAAGATTCAAGAAGACAAATAACTTATTTGAAAGATGCAGGACGGAGCAGGAGACAAGCAGACTTCAAACTATGCTCAGAAAGCAAACCAAATCACCGGCAAGAACTGAGGGAAGGTTGTTCACTTAAATCTCCCCAGTCTGTAACACCTGACCTCCAATCATCCTGCTCAGGTGATTGACTTCTCTCAGCCAGACCAGCTCCATTACCAGCATCAAACACCAGAGGGAGCACAAACTCAGAAGCCAGGTCAAAAGTATTCACAACAGTACCCCCCTTGAAGAGGGGTCACCGAACCCTCACCCACGCCAACAGGCTGATCAGGATGGGCTCGGTGAAAGGCGCGAACAAATCTTTCGGCATGAATGTCCAAAGCAAAAATCCAAGAATTATCCTCCTGACCATAACCTTTCCAGTTGACCAAGTACTGGAGTCCCCGTCTAGCCAGACGAGAATCCAATACCTTTTCTACTTCATACTCCAGATTACCCTTAATCAATACAGGATCAGGGGGTGCAGCCATGGGAACTACTGGCTCCACAAACCTTTTCAACAAAGATTTATGAAAGACGTTGTGAATCTTGGACGTTCCTGGAAGAGCCAAACGGAAAGAAACGGGATTAAGTATTTCCAAAATCTTATAAGGTCCAATGAACCTTGGCTTAAATTTTGGAGACACAACTTTCATAGGAATATTTTTTGAGGACAACCAAACTATGTCACCCACTTTAAATCGGGGACCAACAGTCCTATGCCGGTTGGCAAACCGTTGGGCCTTCTCCTGAGAGTGAGACAACTTATCCACTACTTTGGTCCCAAATCTGCTGCATTCTCTCTACCACAGAATCAACACCTGGACAGGCCGAAGCCTCCACCTGCCCTGAAGAAAACCGAGGATGAAACCCGAAGTTGCAGAAAAAAGGAGACATCAAAGTGGCAGAACTAGCCCTATTATTTAGAGCAAATTCAGCCAAGGGCAAAAATGAGCCCCAGTTATCTTAATCAGCAGACACAAAACATCTCAAATAGGTTTCCAAGGTCTGGTTTGCTCTCTCAGTCTGCCCATTGGTCTGAGGGTGAAACACAGAGGAGAAGGACAACTGAATTCCCAGCTTAGAACAAAAAGCTCTCCAAAATCTGGAAACAAACTGAACACAATGTTCTCTGGAATACCGTGCAAATGAACCACCTGCTGTAAAAACAAGTGCACCAACTCAGAAGATGATGGCAACTTCGGCATTGGTACAAGATGGACCTGTCATGATCCAGCGTGGATCTGACAGTTTAAATGGATAAGTGTACTTTTTTCCTTTGGCTAGGTGCCAAAGTGGGTTGATTGCCCCCGGTGGCCATTAGAATTATTACACGTGGTTTCGTTCATTCTAAATTGCCCCGGTGGTGGTGAGTGGTTGTGCACTTTAGTTTCTTTGGTTTAATGTGCACTTAATTACAAATCAGGTGTTCGGCTCTACGAAAGGGAGCCAGGTGTGTTCAATTACTGTTGGTGATATTGTGCTCGTCATTTGGGAAGCAAGCCTGGGTGATGAAGGAGCTGAACATGAGTCCTGTGCAGCCCAGCCAGAGGGGACGAGTGGCAGCTAGGTGGTCTGCAAGAAGGGCTGGCATGGCGTGGTGGAGTCACAGTTTGTGGTGTTGGCAGCAAGTGCTTGCATGGCTGGGTGGAGTGACGACTATGGAGAGAGTTGCACTCAGCATGCGGGACTTGGCTGCTGAGAGCTGGACTCAAGCATGCTTGACTTTTTGGGCAGGAGCTGAACTCATCTTTGGGACTCTGTTACAGGACTTCTGCAATTGGTGGTGGACTCTGCTCCAAGGCTGCACTATGGTGAAGGATCCAGTTATGGTGATGGATCCGGGTGGAGGAGAAGATGCACACAGGTGGTGGGCTCTGTTGCTGGGAGCGTACGCAACAGAGCAAAGCTAAGTGGTGTTTCCCCTGTATTGTCATTTTTCCTCATGTGTGTTTTAGTGCAGTGGTGGGATTAGTTTCCGCACCGACCAGTTCCCTAGTGAGGGTTTAGGTTCAGGGCGAGCTAGGGTTTTTAGGTTCCTGTTGCACGCCCGGAGCGGAACCGGCATAGGGAATGTTAGGAGTGCAGGGACACTGGCTAAGGGGAGCTCAGGAGGTCTCCACTTCCCTATTCCCTATCGCAGGGCCCACCACTGTTAATGTTTCCCAGGTTACCCTTATAGTTTAAATTCGCCTTACTGGAGGCGGGGTTTCCAGACTTGTATATACGTGTAATGTCTAAATTCGCCTGTTAGAGGCAGTGTATCCAGCTGCATGTGTTTATTATTTAAATTCACCCCACTGGAGGCGGTGTATCCAGGGTCACGTGCGTCACATGGGTTCGCCTTGCGGTAGTCGCTGCGTCAGACACACGCGTGACCGTGACATTATCACCAACCCCACTTTTTTTTTCTGGTGAGCTTTGGCCATGTGGAGACCTGTGAGTAATTGCTGCCGGGCCTCACTGAGGTGAGTGGGGAGCGGCAAGGTGTGTTAGAGCCGCTGCAGCAGCAGTTATTAGGGTCTGGGGCCTCTGCTCAGGCAACCAGGAAATCAAAATGGCGGCTTTGGCAAATTGCGGGTCTGGCAAAAGCCCCCTAGAGTCGCTGCTGGGGAGCGGGACTTGTTCCTACAGGTGGATGTAACCAGACAGGTGGGTGGAGTTGGTGATCCCCATGGTGCTGTCTGGGGTTCCCCGAGGTGAAGGGGTATGTCCCTGTAGTGAGCAGACTGGTGTTATAGTCCGCGGGGCTGACGCCAAATCTTCTATACCACCGAAGAGGCTGCCCCCTCCTGGTCGTGTGGAGGAAGGCGACCAGTGAGTGTATATATCCTCCATATTCCTGTCCCCTTCTCCTCCAGGTGTGTGCAGCAGGTGCTGTTATGAATGAGTCACCGTAGGAGGCAAAAGCAGAAATACAAGCTAAGTCCAGAAAACCAGAGAAGTTGGCAACTATCAGATTGCAGACCCCTGAACCTATCAACACAACTAGCAGCAGCCATGGGGGTTCCTACGATGCCCTAGACCCCTCGATCACAGCCGGAGAAATACATAGGCCTAAAGAAAGAAAGGGGAAATCTAAACTGCCCCAGAGCAGACCCCAAAGCAATAGGCAGCCCCCAACATATAATGACGGTGAAGCAAGATGAAAATACTAACACAGACAGAAAGATAGACTGAGCAAAGACGGGGCCCCAAAACTACCTAGATAGGAAAGGACAGGAAGGCTGCTGTCTGCAATCTGCCAAAACCCTATCAATGATATAAGCCAACCAGCTGATATGAAAAATGCCCTGAAGCAGCTAGGCTTCAAAAACTGAATCAGCACTCAGGTATTTTCAGAAGACAGAGATAAATGAATTCAGCACACCCCGGCAGGGAATGGCAGAAATCCAGAAAAACAAAGCAAAAACAAAGTCAAAGCACAAAATCAAAAGGCCGAGCAGCAAACTTAACTTTGGAGGAGCAGGAATTCAGACTGGTCTCCAAGGATCCCACAGAGAAATCACCCGCAGGGCAGAAGGGCGTCGGCAGCCTTATATCCAGTCCGTAACTCCACTCAGCCAGTCACAATCATCAGCCTCAGGTGTTTGACAATCAGGCTCACTACCTTTCTTTACCAGAAGAGGGAGTTCCTCAGGCCTCAGTAATGAAGGGGAAAATGAACTCACAACAAGGTGCGCTGCGGGGGAGTAGGGACAAATCTCAACCCTCGCCATTAACCCACCCTGGGAAGCGCAGACCTCATGGTGAAAGGGTTGGAGGGTGGTGTCCCTTGGTGAATAGCAGGGGTGTGAGTGTGGTGACACAGGGGGACGCCTCTGTCGTCGAGTCCAGAATGAGTTCACCACGATATGACAAATGAATGTGTGGCAATAAACGTTCAGGTCCGGTCCTGTGTGTGAACGAGCATGTATAGGTGGCCACCAAAAAACATCTTGTGGAAGTGTGTTGTGGCGATGCGTTTGTCATTAACTTGAAGTGTCAGGTAGTGGTGGGGTGAACTCAGGATTTGGGCGTCCCCGCTGTAGGTGTTTCCCTAATGAGGAGTGGTCTTGAGGGTCCAGAGGCCCCTCATTAAGGAGGGGGTACTGTCATGATCCAGCATGGATCTGACAGTTTAAATGGATAAGTGAACTTTTTTCCTTTGGCTAGGTGCCAAAGTGGGTTAGTTGCCCCCGGTGGCCAATAGAATTATTACACGTGGTGTCGTTCATTCTAAGTTGCTCGGTGGTGGTGAGTGGTAGTGCACTTTAGTTTCTTTGGTTTAATGTGCACTTAATTACAAATCAGGTGTTAGGCTCTATGAAAGGGAGCCAGGTGTGTTCAATCACTGTTGGTGATATTGTGCTCGTCATTTGGGAAGCAAGCCTGGGTGATGAAGGAGCTGAACATGAGTCCTGCACAGCCCAGCCAGAGGGGACGAGTGGCAGCTAGGTGGTCTGCAAGAAGGGCTGGCATGGTGTGGTGGAGTCACAGTTTATGGTGTTGGCAGCAAGTGCTTGCATGGCTGGGTGGAGTGACGACTATGGAGAGAGTTGCACTCAGCATGCGGGACTTGGTTGCTGAGAGCTGGACTCAAGCATGCTTGACTTTTTGGGCAGGAGCTGAACTCATCTTTGGGACTCTGTTACAGGACTTGCAATTGGTGGTGGACTCTGCTCCAAGGCTGCACTATGGTGAAGGATCCAGTTATGGTGATGGATCCGGGTGGAGGAGAAGATGCACACAGGTGGTGGGCTCTGTTGCTGGGAGCGTACGCAACAGAGCAAAGCTAAGTGGTGTTTCCCCTGTATTGTCATTTTTCCTCATGTGTGTTTTAGTGCAGTGGTGGGATTAGTTTCCGCACCGACCAGTTCCCTAGTGAGGGTTTAGGTTCAGGGTGAGCTAGGGTTTTTAGGTTCCTGTTGCGCGCCCGGTGTGGAACCGGCATAAGGAAAGTTAGGAGTGCAGGAACACTGGCTCAGGGGAGCTCAAGAGGTCTCCACTTCCCTATTCCCTATCGCAGGGCCCACCATTGTTACTGTTTCCCAGGTTACCCTTATAGTTTAAATTCGCCTTACTGGAGGCGGGGGTTCAAGACTTGTATATACGTGTAATGTCTAAATTCGCCTGTTGGAGGCAGTGTATCCAGCTGCACGTGTTTATTATTTAAATTCGCCCGACTGGAGGCGGTGTATCCAGGGTCACGTGTGTCACATGGGTTCGCCTTGCGGTAGTCGCTGCGTCCAGACACACGCGTGACCGTGACAGGACCATCTTGGAAAATCTATCACAGATCACCCAGATAACAGTCATTCTCTGAGAGACAGGGAGGTCGGAAATAAAATCCATTGATATATGGGTCCATGGCCTCCTGGGCACCGGCAGTGGCACTAACAATCCACTAGAATGAGAACAGGGTTTGGACCGAGAACAAGTCTCACAGGACTGCACAAAATTCATGACATCACGAGATAAAGCAGGCCACCAAAAAGACCGACTCACTAAATCTCTGGCACCAAAAATACCAGGATGACCAGTTAATGCGGAGCAATGAATTTCAGACATTACTCTTCTCCTCCATTTGTCGGGGACATACAATTTCCCCATAGAGCACCGTGCATGTTTATCCTCCTGAAATTCCTCCAGGGCAAGTCTCAAATCGGGTGAAATAGCGGAACCTTTTCCACCTGTCATATGGCCTCCTCTCTACGTTAGGCCTCCCCCGCCCCCAGTGGTCAGAATATCGGTTCTGCTCTTTGACCCTCCAGTTACAGTGCGTCATCAAACATGGTCCAGTCACCACCTTCCTCTCTCTGTTTATTCCTTTCCCCGACCAGCTCCCCCGGTTGGTACGGTCATCAGTCCTAATCAGGCCTACTGTCTGGCCTGAATCTGATTCATTCAGGGTCTCACAGGAACTACGGTCTCTCAACGTCATCCTGCCAGTCGAACTACCACTTGCTGACATTCTTCGGCCATCTGCCCTGTCACTTCTTGGCGGAACTCTTCGAGTTATTACATCTGGTTGGGTTGCAGGCGGCCGCCACCTGGTATTCCGCACTTCTTTATTAATTCGCCGGCGGTCCTGCCTCAACTGCTCGAACTCTTGCAGGTACCTCACTCGATACTCCAAGAGCATCTGAAAGTCCCTCAGGCTCTCCACGGAGCCAACCACCAGGATGGGAATCCTACCCACCTCACTAGATACTTGGTCTCCATCATCAGGAGGGATCCTCACTCTCACCACACCGGAGATATTTACAAGGTCTTGCATTACCTTCCCGGATCTTCCAATGATTCTCCCAATCAGAGCTTTGGGTACCGGCACCACCTCTGCAAACCCAGCTGATCCATAGCCTCCCTTGCTAACTCTAGGCGTCGAGCAGCGTTCACATTACTCTGCCTGACCTGTTGTTTAGTGTAGAGACATTGCAGATGCATCTCCTTTAGGACAGCTACTCGGGTAGACGTATCTTCTCTGTCCGATACTATCACCAACTGCCGAGTCTCAGGTGCCCAGTGCACCTCACACGCCTTGACCGCTTCCTTGAAAGCCTCATGCACACCTTCCTCTGCACAGGCCCCTTGCATGTCCTCTGGTACCTCAATCACAAACTGGAATGTTGTGGTCTTGCTCTCTTCCTGGACGTGTCTAGCTTTATCGCGGACACTTCCCTCACTGCCGTTGACCCGACCGGGTGACTGTCTTCTTCCGTTCTTAACTCATAGACTTCACATGACTAGGTCCCTTCATGACCCTTTGCCCCAAGGGCTACTGGCCGTTCTGTCATGTTATCACTTGCGCTCACCCGCGGTAAGTCTTCATCCAACTTCTACCGCAGAAGACTTTTAACTACTCCTCTGAGTTCTTCCATTTCTTCTGTAAGGGTCTTGCTCACATTTTGCCACGTTGACAGGTGACTTCTGAGCTCCAAGACTTCTTTCTCAAGCCCTACCACATCCTCTCTTAAGGTGTTGTTCACACTGAGCCACGTTGACAGGTGACCTCTGAGGTTCAAGACTTCTTTCTCGAGCTCCTTCACTCTGTGCTCGGCCGTTTCTCTCATCACACTTTCTCGTTCGAGCTGTTCCTTCACTGTCTCTTTTATTACCTGTATCTCCTGCTCTAGTTCTCTTTTGGCCAGTATGTGTTGCACCATTACTTCTTTAATCATATCGTCTAAGGGTACTCCTGGGTTAGTCCCGTCAGCCGAGTGAACCCCCCCATTTACCCTCTGACTGTGTCTCTACTCCCGTTATCTTCTCGACCAGGTTACCATCAGTCCTGTCACGAGTTTCAGTCAGCACAGCACTAGACTCTGTCCTCGTGGAGGCTACTGGCAACAACACGTCACAGTCACACCACACCATATGGTGAACCCCCAGGACACTCTCTGTCCATATGTCAGCTCCGCTCTTTTTGTTTCTCACACCCTTCTCACTCACACCGTTGTACCCTTCAGGTGACGTCCGGTGTGTAAGTTCATCCGACGTCATTCTTTCTCCGGTCGCCCCTACGTCTGGCCTGTCCACGTTAGGAGGTGTCAGCGTCTCAGTGTCTGCTAGCCCTACAGTAAAAATGTCTCTGTTCTCCTCCCCTACATCATCAAATATGCCAAAGTCCCGGCGCTTCTCAAAGGTAGCACTAAGTTTGGTGGCCTCCTACCGCCTTGGCACTCCCCCTTTTTCATCTCAAACAGGACTCTGTCCACCTTATAGTTCACAATGCCCCTGTGGATGCGGCGAACTCTGACATTTTTCTTGGTCAGAGACAAAACGAGTGGAGTTCCTGTCAGAGTCACCTGACTCTTGGAGTCCAGCCTACCAGAGACTCCTTCCTGGTACAGCATCACGGCACACACCTGTGGCCCATCGTTACTATCCGGAAAGGATATCCCACATTCCTCCCAAGACATACACATACATTGCGGTACTCCAGACATACCAACTGAGTCAACCAGTGCTGCCACTTTCTGAACCACCCCAATTTGGGTTACCACCCCCTTCCGGGACGCCACTTTTTTTTGGGTTAGCACCCCAATTTGGGCCACCGCCCCCTTTCGGGATTTCTCCATGTCCGTTTTACCAGTCTTCTCAGACCACAGTTCACACAACACAGTTTATGTCTTAGCGATACCACACAAGTCCTTGTTGGCACCACCACAGCTCCTGCTGTCACTGATTCCAATGGCTGCTGTTCACACACACAGCGGCTGGAGTCACTGCAGCTCCTGCTGCGCCGTCTTCGTGGATTCGCCGATCCACCGGAAGCCGCTTGTCACCTTCATAACCCCGCCGAGTTACCAGAAGCCGCTTGTCACCTTCGCTACCCCACTGAGCCACATCAAGCCGCTTGTCACCTTCTTGACTCCCACTGAGCCACCGCCGGCTGAGTTGAGAAAAGAAGAAAAGAAAAACACCAAACAAAAAAACTCCAAAACTCACGTGTCCTTTCTGTGTGCTATTCAGGATGCACCGTCTCCGCCTGAGACTGTCCAACACACAGGGCGCACCGGGTTCTATTCAGGGAGCCGACCCTCTTTCCAGGGTTTCCCAACACACCGGCCTCACCAGGTCCAGGGGCTTAGCGGGTGCTATTCAGGACATCCGTCTCGGCCTGAGACTGCCCAACACTTACGCCTCACAAGGTCCAAGGTCATACCACGTGCTCCAGGGCTCTTCCCAATACTGACCCTCCAGGACCTGGCTCACTGAACCCTCCAGGAACACAGTCTTTACCACTGACCCAGGTCAGTACACCACGAACACCAGTCCGTTGCCTGTGTTGGCCACACAGGTCCTCGGATACCGCTTCTCCTCAGAGTCACCCTATAGCAATCACCAGTCTCTTGCTCACTGAGCCCGGTCAGTAAAACACTTTTTTTTTTTTTTCTTTCACGACCATCACCTGCTGGCCGCGCAGGTTCTCGGACCACTCTACCGCAGAGGTGTCCTATCAGTCTCTTTCTCCTGAGGAAACGGCCGCACTGGGCTCACCGATCTGGACAGTGCCTTACTCCCTAGGCCACCCCACGGTTCCAGAACCACAGCCGGGCAGTGGCTTCCTCGTCAGCCTTCCTGGCTCAGCGTTGCCAGCACTGCAACATGCACTTTTTGGAAACCGTTGCCCTTAGCAACCGACTTTGCAGTCCTCTTCTGTTGCTCCCAGCAACAAGGCTACAACATTGCTCATAGCTTTCTCCACCAAATGTGAGGTAGCGCTGTCATTTACTTAGGGGATTCTCGCTTGCAGCGAACAAAAACCAGTTCCGGCACAGGATTTTCCAACAAATTATGTAGTCCTTGCTGTTTATTCACGCCACATAAACCACAGCAGCAACAGAAAGTTCACTTAATAGCATTACCAGCATAGCGTCCATTATAATGCTTCACTCTTATTATCAATGTCCAGTACGCAGGCTCACTTAGCCTCACAATTATCTCACCCACGTCAGGGTTCCTCATGCGGCTGCAGCATTCCACACACGTTCATTCCCTCCAGGGAACTCTCAGGCACACATTGCCATTGCTCCCAGCCACTTCACCCATGCTGTCTGGGAGGAAGCTCCATCTCTGCAGGACCTTCCACACTGGACCAACCAGGTCCCAGCATTCACCCCCTGTGACCTACCCTGGCCACATTATATGGTCCATAGCCACGCCCACCGGGTCACGTGTCTATGACCTCATCACAGGTCCATCAGGCATTCACATAGCCTTTTACAACAGGTGTTTTCAGACACACCCGTGGGTGGGTTTGTAGGTAGCTGGCCCGCCCAACTCCCAAGTTACCTAGAGACTTCTCCCTTATACCTTGAAATAACACCTCAGCAATACCATTGCTGATCAATACGCATAACTAAGTCTCCATCTCAAAGCCACCCCCTTTGAGATACACAACTATCCTTCAGGATTCTGCCACTCATCCTCTCCCTGGGAACCTCCACACAGCGCCCCCTAGCGGACATAGTGGTTACTACACCACATCAGGTACAGATAAATTGAAGAGCTGCCCCTTGGGAAATTTACAACAGGGCACTAACTCGATCGCGCAGTCATAACTCCTCTGAGGAGGCAAGGATGCAGACTTCCTCTCGCTAAACACATCAGCCAAACAGTCAGGGACATCATCATGAGACTGGGGAGAGGTAGAGAAAGCAGGAGTGTCACTAAGAACACATTGACAACCCCAGCTAACCACAGACACAGATTTCCAAACTAGAACAGGATTATGTGTCTGTAACCAAGGAAAACTCAGCACAATAATGTCACGTAAATTATGCAACACCAAAAATTTACAATTCTCTTGGTGGTCCGGGGCTACCCGCATTATCACCTGGGTCCAAACCTGGGGTTTATTCTCCACCAAAGGGGTAGCATCAATACCCCTCAAAGGAATAGGAGTCTGCAGGGGTACCATGGGAAAACCACAACGTTTGGCAAAGTCAAAATCCATCAAGTTCAGGGCTGCTCCTGAATCAACAAAAGCCTTAGCAGAAAATGAAGATAAGGAGCAGATCAAGAAATCCGACAAAAGGAACCTAGGCTGTACATTGCCCAAAACAGATGAGTGAGCAAAACATTTTTCCTGCTTAGGGCAGACGAAATAGTATGAAAGGCGTCCCCACAAAAGAAGCACAACTTATTACACCTTCTAAATTTTTGAGCCCTAGAAAAAGCCCTATCACACTGCATAGGCTCAGAAGTTTGTTCGAAAGGCAACACCGCCTCTCGAATAGTTTTACGTTCATGTAAACATCTGTCAATTTGAATGGCCAGTGACATAGAGTCGTTGAGACCAGAGGGGACAGGAAAACCCATCATAACATCTTTAATGGTCTCTGGTAGACCCTTCCGAAAAAGAGCCGCTAGGGCATCATCGTTCCATGTAGTAAGGACCGCCCACTTTTGGAATTTCTGACAATATAACTCTGACCCTGGTTCAATGCCAATATGGTTTTCTTAGTTTGATCAATAACATTAGGTTCATCATACAATAACCCCAGAGCCTGAAAAAATGCATCCACATTAGCCAGAACAGAATCCCCAAGTGTCAGGGAAAAAGCCCAATCCTGAGGGTCACCGCGCAACGGGAGATGACAATTTTAACCTTCTGCACAGAGTTCCCCGAAGAATTAGGTTTCAAGGCAAAAAACAGTTTACAATTAGAGTTGAGAGAAACGGGTCGGTCATATTCAAAAGTCGCCGACTTTCGCTGAAGTCGGGTTTCATGAAACGAAACCCGACCATAGCGTGAGGTCGGCCATGAGGTCGGCGACCAGAGCGCCAAAGTCGGGTTTCAAAAGATGCTTTCAGAGCCCTTTTTCAGCCAATGATGGAGGACGCACACTGTGGGCAACGCGATGACATAGGCATCGGTCACCACCATCTTTGAGAAGGGCATGCAAGTGATTGGCTTGCTTTGTTTGGCGTCACAGGGGCTATAAAAGGGCCTGCATGCCGACCGTCATCTTACTTCTGCCGATATTAGCATTAGGGAGAGGTTGCAGCTGCTGATTCTGAATAAGAGAGAGCGTTAGGCAGGGAAGAAGAACCAAAAAACTGCTTCTGCTGTTAGCGATTTCCACTTACAACACAGCACTTTGTGTGCAGTGACAGGGTAGGCTCTATTTTTGTGCATCAGCTCTGTTGGTTATTAGGCTGCCTTATAAGGCTCCCTGATAGCTGCATTGCTGTTTGCACACTGCTGTGCATACTGCTTTTTTAAAAGCAAAAATACTTTTCTTCCTCTTTTCTGCACAGTTACCAAGGGTTCATTTTTCCACCTTTTTTTGTGTGCACTGTGCAGCAGTCCTGCTTATTAGGCTGCCTGCGTCCATACTTGGACTGAGAGCATCATTGTCAGCATCCTCAAATCTATAGTGAGATCCAAAATCTCACCAATCCTATAGACACCCTCCACCTTGTCATACACAATCCAATTTCAGCCTGTTACATTGAGGTGTAATCTCTCCTGGGCCAGAGACAATAGTTCTGCGTCCTCAATTCTATAGTGAGATCAAAATCTCACCAATCCTATAGACACCCTCCACCTTGTCATTCACCATCCAATTTCAGCCTGTTACATTGAGGTGTAATCTCTACTGGGCTGGAGACAATAGTTCTGCGTCCTCAAATCTATAATGAGATTCAAATTCTCACCAATCCTATGGACACCCTCCACCTTGTCATACACCATCCAATTTCAGTCTGTTACATTGAGGTGTAATCTATACTGGGCCAGAGACAATAGTTCTGTGTCCTCAAATCTATAGTGAGATTCAAATTCTCACCCATCCTATGGACACCCTCCACCTTGTCATTCACCATCCAATTTCAGCCTGTTACATTGAGGTGTAATATCTACTGGGCCAGAGACAATACTTCTGCATCCTCAAATCTATAGTGAGATTCAAATTCTCACCAGTCCTATGGACACCCTACACCTTGTCATACACCATTCAATTTCAGCCTGTTACATTGAAGTGTAATCTCTACTTGGCCAGAGACAATAGTTCTGCGTCCTCAAATCTATAGTGAGATTCAAATTCTCACCAATAGTAGATTCACCTTCTACCTTGTCTTACAGTACCATATAGCTGATAGTATTTTGGGTACATTTTCACAAAAATGAGAAAGTAAGGTGGAAGACGCCATGGAGGTGGGCGGGGGTTGCCAGCTGGTGGTGGTGTTGCATCTGTTGGTAGTTGCCAAAGGACAATAGCACCTAAGGCAGGAGGTGTTGAGCCTGCGTCATCGTCTGGCTCCACAAGGCCTTGAAGGCTCTGTTTTCTGGGAGTAGGTAAACCACTTTTAAAACCGGAGCTTCAGGAACAAGTTTTGGCTTACATTGCTGACACAGCCTCCAGCTCTCTCGCCTCCGCTTCTGAAGTTTCAAAAAATAAAAGCACTGAGTCATCATTGGAGGCTCCTGGTCAGGAACAACACCTTTCCTTGCCTCCTTCACCCCTACCAAAAGTGAAGGATGTGGCAGGCCACACTACCGAATACTCTATGGAGCTCTTTTCACATACCATGCCTGGATTAGTAAGTCAAATCATGAATTCCCCAGTCCAAGATGAATCTGACATGTAGTGCACTGATGCACAGCCACTGCTAGATTTTTCTGCTGGTACATTCACTCAGAGCACTACGTTGTCGTCGCAGTGTACGGAGCCATAATCAGACCCTGATGAAACTCAGGTGCCCCTTCCCGCATACTATACCACCTTACACGGTGACACAGAGGAAGGTGCAATGAAATTGAAGAGGAGGTGATGGATGACCCAGTTGTTGACCCAGATTGGCATCCATTGGGGGAAGAGGGTGCCCCTGCCAATAGCTCAGAAGAGGAGGAGGAGGATCTGCCGCAGGCAACCACATCGCAACAGCTGTTATCTGGCAGGACCGTTGCAGTCCAAAAACGTGTTACAAAAAACAAAAGGGGTGCAGGACAGCTTGGCCAGATGGTCAAATTAGCACAGCGTGCAAGGTCTCAAAATGTCTTCCATAGTAGGAAGAGTGCAGTGTGGCACTTTTTTGAGCAAAATCCTAATGATCAGGCAACAGTTATCTGTAAGAAGTGCGCAAAGACTTTTAGCCGAGGGAAAAATCTGAGAAATTTGAATACCAGTTGCATGCTTAGACATTTAACCACCATGCACCTGCAAGCGTGGACGGACTGCCAAACCTCACGTCCCACATGTGCACCTGCTCCGAATGGAGGTAGTCAGCAACGCTACATTGCTTCCCCCACTGTAAGCCCACCGGTTAGCACACCACCAGCAGCAAATGTCGAGGTGTCATCGCAAGGGCACAGCAGTCATGGAATCACAATGTTATTGCTACAAAAGACTGAATCTAGGCCATCAGCAACACCACCAACACCATCACCAACCCTCTCTCAGTCCGCCATGTCCACCGCTAGTTCCACCATATGCAGCTCTCAAGTCCAGCTCACCCTACCAGTGACCCTGAGTAGGACAAGAAGTACTCATCCTCTCAACCGCGTACACTGGCTTTGAACGCCCACATTGCCAAACTAATCTTGTTAGAGATGATGCCCTACCGGTTGGCTGAAAGCAAAGCTTTCCGCGAGTTCATGGCCTACGCAGTACCACGCTATGACCTACCCAGTCAGCACTTCTTTTCGCGAAAAGCCATCCCAGCCGTGCATGTGAAAGACCGCATTGTCCATGCACTCAAGCAATCAGTGAGTGGAAAGGTGCACCTAACAACAGATGCATGGTCCAGTAGGCATGGCCAGGGCCGTTACATGTCCAACACTGCACACTGGGCTAATGTGATGGATGCAGGGTCCACAGGGGACAGCGATGGTGGGACAGTGCTGCCTAGCCCACGGTATAGGAAGCAGTTGGCTGTAGGCATTCGACCCTCCTCCTCCTCCAGAAGCGAAAGCTCGTCCACAGAGCGCAGTCACATGAGCACTCCATCTGCAGCTGCCAGTGTTGCACACGAGGTGTGCACTATCGAACAGCTAGTGGTAAGCGTCAGCAGGCTGTGTTGAAGATGATGTGTTTGGGCGACAATAGACACGCCGCGGAGGTACTGGCCGACTACTTGCAGCGACAAACTGAGTCATGGCTGGGCAGTCTACATCTTGAGGCAGGCAAGGTAGTTAGTGATAACGGAAGGAATTTTGTGGCAGCCATAGCCCTTTCAAAACTCAGACACATACCTTGCTTGGCTCACACCTTGAACCTGGTGGTGCAGTGCTTCCTCAATAATTATCCGGAGTTAACAGGCCTGCTCCATAAGGTTCGAAGACTGTGCTCGCACATCCGTCGGTCGCTGGTACACTCCAGTCATATGCAGAAGCTGCAGTGATTGCTCCACCTTCCCAAGCACCGCCTAATTATCGATGATGCAACAAAGTGGAACTCCACCCTGCACATGATTGAGTGGCTGTGCGAACAGAGGCAGGCCGTAATGCATTTGTGGGAGGATACACGGGCAGGCACTTTGAGGGTAGACATGGAGTTGACAGGTGTGCAGTGGTCGAAGCTGAAAGACCTCTGTAAAGTCCTTCAGTGTTTTGAGGAATGCACATGGCTGGTAAGCGCAGATGACCCCATCATAAGCATGAGCATCCCACTTATGCGTCTGCTCATGCAAACTTTGACGCACATTAAGGAGCAGGCGTCTGCAGCCGAGGAGGAAGAGGAGGAGGGAAGCCTTGATGACAGTCAGCCATTTTCTGGTCAGGGAAGTCTCGTGGATGAGGTGAAGGAAGAAGAGGAAGAGGAGGAGGATGATGGGGATGATTATTTTGGAGAGGAGGATGCTTCTCAGGGGGCAAGAAAAAATGTTGGCGTGGCAAGGTCAGGTACAGGGTTTGTGCATGACTGGAAGGATGTGGATTTGCCAGAAAGTGCTCCTCCACCCAGCACTGGCAGTGCATCATTGACACCTGGAACATTGGCCCACATGTCTGATTATGCCTTGCAGATCCTAAAAAGGGGCCCCCGCATTGCCAAAATGATGAACGATGACGACTACTGGTTGGCCAGCATCCTGGATCCACGCTATAAAGGCAAATTCCAAAACATCATGCCACAGGAGAACCTGGAGCTAATATTGGCTAACAAACAAGCATCTCTGGTAAACCGTTTGTTTGAGGCATTCCCAGTGGGTCACCCTCCCAGGGTTGTGGGGTACTCGGTACCGGGCCCAATGAGCTTCAATACGAGATGTCACGGCAGCTGTGACCCGGCCCGTGGCCCTGGGCGCCCATTGTAAAAGGGGTTGTTTCAGTGTGGTTTTGGTGATAAAAGTTTATAAGTGATTTGTGACGCCACCTGTGGTGTTCAGCAATGAAGATATAAGCCAACGCTGCAGACAGATCTTCTGGGACAGATGGTGTAGTGCAGCAATGATGTTATAGCCCTCCACAGGCAGGGCTGTAGTCCCAGGGCAGAGTAAATGGAGTGACACGTAGATGGTGTAGTGTCAGGTGCAAGGGATGTAGTAGTGCTGGGCAGGTTGGCGCAGGAATAAATGGAGGACACCAGGCCTGTAGTTCCAAAGCTTTACTCACAGTCTGTTGTACAAACAGGTGCCTGCCTCCGTGCCGTGTCCTCTGGGATAGGGACTCAGTCAACCTCTAGGCCAGATGGAATACTCCTTTCCAACACTCTGCCAACATGTACCTTTCTGAACGTCTCCTCTTATAGCACTTTTAGGTTAAGTACTCCTAGTACTGAGTTACACTGGAGTTCCTCCTGTCTGATGTTCTTATGAACTCTACTTGTACGGCAGACAGCTGTCACCTGCTTCGGGGACTCCTTGCTACTAAGTCCCGACTCACTATTATGTTGCTGTTGCGCCCCCAAGTCTTAGGTGGGAATAAAGTGGTCACTACTTCTATTCCTCCGGTGTCTGCTGCAGGACCATTAGTATCCGTACAACCTCGGGGACCGGGCCCTGGCCTTGCGCTTAGAACTTCTAGGAAGGGTTCTCTTCTAACCCACGTCCTCTGTTCTCTTTTACTCCTCACGTTCCGTACTAATCCTTTCTTTCTATGGAGAATCAGGTTTTCAGTCTTTGTTGCTCTCTCTCCCTTTCCCGTGCCAGCAGACCCAGGTCACTGGGATCTGCTGCAGCACTTCCATCCATCTATATCTCTCTCCGGGGATCTTCTTCTCTCTAGCTCTCCAACCAACAGACTCACTGACAAATCCTAAACTCTTCCCGCTCTTTGTAATGTCATCTAGCTCCACCCACCTCCCAGCACGTTTCGTGTTCCAAGCAGGGAGCCACCAATGGTTGCTTTGCTATACTCCAAGCAGGAAGCCGCCGAAGGTGCTTTGCTACACTACTTTGTGGCGTGGGGTGCAGGTGATGGAGCGTGGTCAGGAGTCTCCACCTTACCTGGATGATGGGATACCACACCTTAGGAGGAGGTGCAGTACCTCTGTGGCGACTGAGCCTCAGGGGCGCCACACCAGCACACATCGGCGGTGATGTTTTTCCAATGAGCCGTAGGTGGCAACATGAAAGAGGTGTTCGTGGTGCACACAGCCAAAGTGGCATTGGACAAAGGGGTTTCATGACCATGTTGTGGACTGATTTTTCAAATACAGCTCACACGACTGGTAATACTGCATCGATCGAAAGTGACAGGAGACAGCAGTTGTCAACTATGGTAACAAACTACTTCTCCTCCCATATCGATTGTCTCCCTCACCGGTCATTCCCCTTTGACTATTGGGCCAGTAAACTGGACACCTGACCTGAATTGGCACAATATGCCTTACAGGAGCTCGCTTACCCTGCTGCTAGTGTGTTATCTGAACGAGTCTTCAGTGCTGCTGGATCAATCCTGAGTCCTGACAGAAAAAAGGACCCGTCTGTCGACCCAAAATGTTGATGATCTAACCTTCTTTAAAATGAACCATGCATGGGTTTCAAAGGATTTTGTCCCACCCTCCCCTGCTGACACGTAGGTTGCCAGAAAAATGGCTTGCTTTTGTCCTCCTCTTCCGCGGACTTCTCCAATTACTCCATTTGTAGCCGCTGAATGTCCAACATCAACATATGCCAATTTTTCCACCTCCCTAACTGGGCTGCCTCCCCCCACACTGTTTGGCAACGGCACTGGCACAAGGTCCCTCATAGTAGAATCAAGTGTCTCTGACGGTGGGGGTGCACACCCGCCGTCAGACACACCGGCGTACTATGAGGGCCCTGTGCCAGTGCCGTCACCAACGAGTGGGCCCCCCCTGCTTGCTCAGGATCACAGCACTTGCAAAGTTGAAATACTTACCTCTCCCTGCTCCACCGCCGTGACGTCTTCCGCGTTTCCTGACAGTGACATTCTGGTCAGAGCGCGATGACATCACGTCTGTACACCCTCTGCTTATACAGTCCAAGTGCAGTAAGATGGAAGATGGCAACGATGAGGAGTCCAGACTAGTACAGGGATTCCCTAGCGAGGAGACTTATTTAATTGTTTTCAATGTTGGGGCAGCTATTTTTGGGGAGCACTATACTCTGGAGAATGATTTATGAGGCCCACCATACACTGGAGCATTCCAAAGGTTGACATCAGACACTGGAGCAGCATTTACAGGGCCCATTATACACAGGAGCATTAGAAATGAGGCCCATTATATATGGAGCATTATTTGGGCCCATAAGACAGTGGAGCTTCATCCATGGGGACCAACATATACTGTAGCATTATGTGGAGCTCATCATATACTGTATCGAACATTATATGGGACAAATGATTGTGTATGGAGAAATATATGGGCCTCATTACTCTGTATGGCGTACTATGTGGTGGCCATAATACTGTATGGAGTAATATACTGTCCATTTTTGGAGCTATTGGAGAATTTAAAATGGATATCAGTCATGAGATGTAAAAGTGAAGTATTTTTCATTGTACTATATCGCTATCTCTCTGCCGTATCAGAGGATCATGAATTGTGGCATGTGTTAAAGGAGCCCATTGACACTCTTTGGCCCTGGGCCCACGAAAATCTGGAGCCAGCCCTACCCCCCCACAACTTAGACGCCTCGGCACAGCCACAGAATTAACTAATCCTCAAGAGAGAAATGGGGAAGCTAAACTGCCCCAGAGTAGAACCCCAAAGGAATAGATAGCCCCCGAACATATATTGCCAGTGAGACAAGATGAAGCACAAAACACAGGCAGAGAATAGAGTAAGCAAATGATGGGGCCCAAACTGTCTAGATAGAACAGGAAAGGATACTGCAATCACGCAAAAAACCCTAAGAATAATCCAACACGTCTGATATGCAAAAATACTGCGTCCACACGACCTCTTCCCCACTAAATCAGAACTCTGTTGTGACAGATTGTTCAAAATTGTCTGACAGTGACATTTTCTTGGTTTGGCCAATCACAGCAAAGCTTTCAGATTTCTGAAGAAGATTAAGAAGTGAAAGCTCTTCTGTGGTTGGTTGCTATGAGCAACAAAGACAGTCTCTTCATAACCAATACACTATTTCAATCTCAGTTTTACTAAGGAACTTACATAAATCTTTCTGTCTGTTAACGTTCACAGAAACCATTTCATTTCTTTTATTCAATGCTTTAAACTAGTATATTTCATTTAACAAAGTTCTTTTGAGAAGTATGTAACTGTAACCATAGTAACAAGAAAAAACTCAAAGAACGTGCCACTTTGAAGAGGATCTGTCAGCGTGTAAGAGGGTAGAAAATTGAGTCTGCATCTATCTTACAAAATTAAGAATTGACGATAAATTAAACCCTCAGTTATGTTATGAACTCTTCGGCACTCATATATACTGTATTGGTTGTTATTAGTGATGAGCGAGCATATTCGGTAATGCTCGGTACTCTTTAGAGTGCCAATGAACATGCAGGGATTGTCTGCCATGTACTGTAATGCCGCAGCCATGTTGATTGTGGCATTATAGTAATTGGTTGGCCGCGCAGTGTCATCAGGTCTATATCAGACCTGGCGCCGCCATGCTCATCCCAGTCAGCTCTGGAATCACCAATCTAGGGAGAGTTGCTGCAGTGATAGGGAGAGAATAGGTGGGGTATCAGTTACTGTGGGTATACCATAATTGAGTACACAAATCCAGCTAAATCAAGTCCTTCTAAGGACTAATTAAGGGGTATATAGATTGCAGTGCTTGGTAGGCAGGGAGTGTATGTGGGTATATACATATCAGTGCAAGGCATGCAGGCACTGTATGTGGGTATATAGATATCACTGCTTGTCAGGCAGGCATTGTATGTGGCATACTTCACTGCATACATCAGGAGGGTCCATTCCATTACTGACTGCTCCTGCTGCTGTCTATTACATATATTGACCGTATATACATAGACCCCAGGTGCCAGTGGCCAGCAATAATTTTTTTTGCAGCTTAATCCTGATTATTTTATTCAAAAGCAATCTAGAGCCCACGTTTTTTTCTCCATTTGCTTGTTGACACTGCCAAATACATCCTTTTCATAGTACAGCATGAAAATCCAGCAATTTTAAATGGGTTTGCCAGTCCCAGTGATCACATCTGAGTGTGCAGAAAATTCTGCCATTTTTGTGGTACTGTAAAAAATTTTTGGAGTGTCTTATACAATTTCTTGACACCATTTTGCTGGCCAAAAAATATTTACCTGCCAAAAAAATATTCAGCTACAGGGCAGATATTTTCCACAGGGTTTGTCCGCTACATGGATCACATATCATTGCTGTCAAAATTGTGCCATTTCAGGCCTCCATAGAATTGTTTTTGCTGTGTCTTAGCCTTCACAATTTGCTGGCTAAAAAAAAAAATACAGGCCACATATTTTACAGTGTGGTATCTCCATCATACACCCCATCTGTCAGCTAAAAATTGTGACATTTCAGGCCTCCATTGAACTGTTTTTGCTGTGTGCTACCCTAGTTAGTGACACTAATTTCCTGTAAAAAAGAAAAATACAGGCCACATATTTTACAGTGTGGTATCTCTGTCACAGGCCTCATCTAGCTGTGGGCTAAAAATTGTGGCATTCGAGGCCTCCATTCAACTGTTTTTGCTGTGTGTTACCTTAGTTCTTGACACTATTTTGCTGTAAAAAAAATAAAAATACAGGCCACATATTTTACAGTGTGGTATCTCCGGCACACTCCTCATCTATCTGTGGGCTAAAAATTGTGTCATTTCAGGCTTACATTGAACTGTTTTTGCTGTGTGCGACCCTAGGTAATGACACTATTTTGCTGTAAAAAATACAGGCCACACAATTTACAGTGTGGTATCTCCGTCACACGACTCAGCTATCTTTGGGCTAAAAATTGTGTCATTTCAGGCCTACATTGAACTGTGTTTGCTGTGTGCTACCCTACTTAGTGACACTATTTTTCTGTAAAAAAATAAAAATACAGGACACATACTTTACAGTGTGGTATCTCCGTTACATGCCTCATCTATCTGTGGGCTACAAATTGTAGCATTTGAGGCCTCCATTGAACTGTGTTTCCTGTGTCTTAGCCTAGTTATTGACACCAGTTTTCTGAAAAAAAAAATTACCTACCAGCCAGATAATTTACGCTGTGGTTTTCCCGCACACGGATCACATATAAGTTCAGCCATTTGTAGTGAATGTGGAAAATATTGTAGTCCATTTAAAATGGGCAAGGCGTGTGGCAAGGGACGGGGAAGTGGACTTGATGGTGATGGTGCATGCAGAGGTCGAGGCCAAGGCCGTGGGCAAGCTGAAATTGGGCCACAACAAACACTACATCTTCTCGCTTGACCTTTCTGTCCCAATTACTAGGGGACCGCAGCAGCACACCACTATTTAAACCAGAGTGTCGAAAGGTTGTTGGTTGGATAGTGGATAATGCTTCCAGTCACTTTGCCACCACCACCCTTTCTTCCACATGGTCAAGTCTGAGTAGCCGTGAGTCTGGACCACAAAAACCCTGATCCTCCTTCCTCCCACCATGCCAAGTGCCCAAAGACAACTGATCCTACACTTGGACTCTCCGAAGAGCTGTTCACTTTTCCATTTATAGATAAGGGCCTCTCGCCCAGTCCACTTGAAGCAGGGCATGATGAGATCGAATGTAACGTTGCCCAAATATTTGAGCAGCCATGGTCGCACGAAGGCGACGATCAGAACATGGCACAAGAGGAGGACAATTATGAGACATAATTGCCAGAATGTTAGGAGGAGGACCAGGGTACAGAAGTGGAAGACGAGGTCGTGAATGATATAGTAACTGACCCAATATGGCAGGAGGACATGCAGAGCGAGGACAGCAGCACACAGGGGGAGGGAGGCATAGCACCCCAACAGGCAGAAAGAAGCAGTGTGGTGGCCGCATACAGAAGGCAAGCAATCGTTCTTCGTAACAAGTCCCAAGTCTGGTTGTTTTTTAAAGACTCTGCCGATAACCCCAAACAGGCCATTTACACCACCTGCCATGCCCGCATCAGCAGGGGTAGCAAAACTACCAGCCTGACCAGCATGATCAGGCACATGGCAGCAAAGCACCTGACTTTGTGGGCCAAACCCCAAGCTCCAGGAACCGTGTCTGTGGGTGACACCACTGCTTCTTTCACTGTTGTGTGTGCAAGCCAATCCCCTGTCCACGTGCATGCGAAGATGTCTCTTGCCCTGCACCTGCTATTGCCCACACTCAACTAGCACCAGCATCAAGCACGTCCACGTCCTAGTCCCAATGCAGGTTTCAGTTTTCCATACAATATTCATTGGAATGCAAGGGTAAATACGCAGTCAACGCCCCACAGCCAACAGTACTAAATTCACACATTCCTCATCTGCTTGCACTCGAAATATTGCCTTTTAGGCTCATGGAGATGGAAGCTTTCCACAACCTGATGGCAGTGGCCGTCCCAAGATACTCGGTCCCCAGACGCCACTATTTCTCCCGGTGTGCCATCCCAGCATTACACATGTCCCACAACATTACCCATGCCCTCAACAATTCTGTTACTGGGAAATTCAAACTAAACACGGGCACATGGACAAGTGCTTGGGGGCAGAGATGGTACATCTCTCTGATGGCACACTGGGTTAACATAGTGGAAGCCGGGACACAGTCGGACCTTGGAATGGAACACGTCCTCCCAAAGGCAAGTATTGCTGGCCCTACGTCAATCAGGTTTGCCCCAGAGTCTACAGCTCCTGCACCACCTCCTCCTCTTCGGCCTCCATCTCCGAAATTACCACATCAGTCACAAGCTGGAAGCACTGCAGCACTGCCTCAGCCAAGTGGCAACAGGCTGTGGTGAAGCTAATATTCTTTAGGTGGCAAACCGCAAAATGCTGAAGAGTTATGGACAGCTCTGAAAGAGCAGGCAGATCTGTGTCTGACACCGCTGAATCTACAGCTAGGCCTGGTCATGTGTGACAATGGCCGGAACCTGGTGGCGGCTCTGAGGCGAGGTGAGCTCACACACGTATCATGCCTGGCCCATTTGCTTAATCTCATTGTTCAATGGTTTCTTAAAAGCTACCCAGAGTTGCCGGATCTGCTTGTGAAAGTACGCTGCCTGTGTGCCCATTTTAGAAAGACAGCTACAGCTTCTGCCGCCCTTGCCGTGCTTCAGCAGCATTTGCAACTTCCGGCTCACCGACTGGTGTGTGATGTTCCCACGCGTTGAACCGCTACACTGCATATGTTGGAAAGGATTTATGAACAGAAGAGGGCAATTGTTAATTACCAGCAGCAACAAGGCCATCGGTATTCAGTTCAGACTCCACACATAAGACCTCAGGAGTGGACATCAATGTCAGACATATGTACCATCATACAAAACTTTGAGGATTCCACCAAGATGGTGAGCGGTGATGACGCCATAATTAACGTCACCATCCCGAGTCTCTATATTCTGAAAAGCTCTCTCCTCACAATAAAATAGGATGCATTGCAGATGGGAATTAAAAAAATTCCCATCTGAAAACGCTGGTGACAGAGGTCACAGTTCGTTGGCCAACCAAGGAGTACAGGCTAAAGAGTCACAACTCCAATCGGGCAGAGGCAGGGGAACACTGGCAAAGTTCTGGGTGAGTTTTCTCAGATCCTCCCATCGCACTGGCCCTGAGGCACGGGGTACTCTCACAAGGAGTGCAAAGTTTTGGAAGATGCTGAGGGTGTACCTTGCTGACCGTACCAATGTCCTCCATGATTCCTCTGTGCATTTGAAATATTGGGTATTCAAGCTGGATACGTGGCATGAACTGGCTCTCTACACCTTGGAGGTTATGGTCTGCCCTGCCAGTAGCGTCTTGTCAGAGCGGGTTTTTAGTGCCACCGGTGGAATTAAAACTGATAAGCGCATCCGCCTGTCAAGTGAAAATGCTGACAGGCTGACTCTTATAAAAATGAACAAGGGCTGGATTGGGCAAGACCTCACTACACCACCAAATGAAAACAGCGAAACATAACCTCAAATACAGTGTCATTTTTAGGGAGGTATATTCCCATGCACCTCTTCACACCCACACATGGGTATACGCTTCCTGATTTTGCCTATTTGCTGTTCTCCTCCTTCTCCTCATCCTCATCAGCCACCACCACTAGATCACCATGGTGACCGTGGACAGTTATGCAACAGCCACTTTATTGTGCTAGAGGGAGTTTTTGATGCCCGTAAAAAATTTTTTTTTACACATTATGTTGATGTGCACCTCTCAGGGAGAAATGTTTGTCAGCCCATACACTTAGTGTATGGGTATTACAACCATAGGAGACCCGCTCCTATAAATTGGGAAAAGATTTGCATTAGGCCCTCCTCCATGTCTCTTCCAAGGGGCATTGGGGTGCATCCAAATTTGGAGAAGGCCTTGCATTCACTTCATGGGCAAACACTATTGGAGTAGCAAATTAAGAAAAATGGGAACTTTGGTTTCATGTGGCCATCTAGTACGCTGCGTTGGTTCAAAGGGTGATTGGGATGTGTGTAACTTTGGGGCTGGGCAGGCCTTGCATTCAGTGCATTGGCTAACAGTATGGCAGTACCAAATAAATAAGAATGAGAACTTTGGTTTCATGTGGCCATCCAGGACATCTGTTCAATGGGTTATTGGGGTGCGTCCAAATTTGAGGCAGGCCTTGCATTCAATGCATAGGCAATAACAGTATAGGAGACCCACTGTTTAATAATGGGAACAGGAAAGCATAGCCAGCTGATGGCTCTCTAAGAATAGTGAGGACAAACTGCTGTCCCTTTGAGACAGGGGTGGGCAATCTTTTATATGCCAAGGGCCATTTGGATATTTATACCATCCTTTGGGGGCCGCACAAACTTTACCCACAAAGTATATCCTGACTCTGGCACTGGTGTCAGGATGTAATCTTTCATTGCATGCGTGTGTGTGCTATCAGAGCAAGAAGAATTTAATGAGCTGGTGGTAATCAAAATACAGCTCCCTGCCCAAGAATGCGGTCCCTGAGAATCTGGTACCATTTAAAAGGTCATCGAGGGCCGTAAATGGCCCGTGGGCCTGAGGTTCCCCACCCCTGCTTTAAGAGATTAAAATCTGCCTGATGGCCCTCCTCCTTTAACAGTCCCTCTTTCATAAATGAAACAGGATGTGTCTGATGATGTGGCACACACCACATGGCCAGCTAAGGTTGTTAATTGTATTTTTATTGGTTGAAAGCAATGCTAAAGTTGAAAAACGCACCAAAAATGCTAAGTATGAACATAGTCCAAGTAGTGGAGGTACAATTTTTGGGGGGCTTTTTATTTTGCCTTACATACAAATCATTACCATGGAAAGAATGTCTCTTCACATATTTCCCTGGAAAATCCATTTTGGTTTTGTTTTTGTATGTTTCATTGTGCGCCTGTAAAAGTGGAGTAAGATTATGACAACATTGTTCACAGCTGTGACCTGGGAGTCACAAATGCTTCCAGGGGTCTTCCCTATGATGTTCCCATGTCATTTGAGCACTGTTCCCAGCAGTTTCAGATGTTTTTAGACCCTAAAAAGACCCCCGTGGGGGGGTCGCAACAAAAAAGCTCGGGTTTCCCATAGACTTACATTGGGCTCGTTACTCGGGTCGAGCACCCGAGCTTTCCAATTTGCTCAACCCAAGGAACAAGCACTTGAGGATTTTAGTGCTCGCTCATCACTAGTTGCTACAGGTTGTCATTGACCCTTTTGCTAAGGAGATAAAAACTAGGTACCTTTATTGCTACACAAATGTCTTGTTTAAGCTACTCTATGCCTATGTGTGACAATTTATGCTATAATACGTGTTGTGTGGTGTTATGTATACAGTGGTGCTTGAAAGTTTGTGAAACCTCCAGATTTTTACATTTGTCTAATGACAAAGTCACTGGTAAAGTGCTGGAGGGGAGATATGTACCACTACGCTTAATGGCGTCAGTGATGTGAAACCCAGAGTATTTTCCTCCAGCACATTAAGTGTTGAGAGGATTAAGCTAAGTTTTGGGCTGGTTTTTATGTGGACATTAATATAGTGTTTGCAGGGATGGTTTTAGACAAAATGGGGCCCTGAGCAAAACTCAAAGTGGGGCTCCCAATCCAGATGGGGGCTGAAAATAGGCGCAGCTTAGTGTAAGCCCCCCCCCCCATGACAGCACTGGGACATGTATAGGGTTTTTTAGACAGGGTGGACTTTGAAGGGATTGGTGGAGGCAGGATAGGGGAGGAGTATTGAGAGGGGCAGACAATGCTGGGGGGAAAAAAGTGCTGGAAAACCGTACTTCTGCATAGGAAGACAGCATGAGAAGACCTACCTAACAGGAGAGCTGACATCATGGAGTTGGTGGAGACGTTGATCATGAGGCTGCGGGACGTCGCGAGATCCAGGAGGGGAGGATGGCTGGAGGAGCAGCTGTCCTCTCTGCTGGGCGACACTGGGACCCAGGAGAATGCGAGCAGGAGAATGCGGCCCCCGGAGAGACTCTCACCGGAGGTGACCACGTACAGCAGGCGCAGGCTCCGGAGTCCCTCTGGAGACCCTGTGGAGGCCGGGTACAGCGGCGTGGATCCCTCCCGCGGCACCCCCTCTAGCAGGAATCCACCAAGCCGGCCGGCGCAGCAGTGCAGCGGGCGGCATCAAGGGCCCGCGGCACAGCCGAGAGGGGGGACGAGGCAGCAGCGGTGCGCACGAGGAGGCCGGCGGGAGCCGGCCCTTCTGACGTTGGAGACACCGGGAGCAATGGCGCAGCTGGCACCCCTGGTGGTGGCCCTAGTGGGGGGCCAGTGAGGAGGAGCACACAACAGAGGATTCCGGCAGGTAGCAGCAGCGGGACACTCTGCTGCCAGGCCCTGGCAATCAGTGGCAGTCCAGGGGAGTGGTGGGCAGTGAGGACGAGCTGCATGGGAGGTCCCAGGGATGGTTGTCAGATCGGGCTAATCGGCCTGGGTCTCGCGGGCAGGCACGGTCGCGATCAAGGATGAGGTCGGCGGTGTGGTGCGCTGCGGGCACTCCGGTCCCCCCTGGTGACGAGGAGGCCAGAGGCGCAGGCCTGGGGCAGCTGAGTGGTGCAGAATATTCCGAGTCCAGCACAGTCCCTTCACATGTCCATATAAAACATGTACGTGTTACACCGATATCGGTGTCACCAGTATTTTCAGTGTGTCATCCATGTGCACTCCGTGCTTTTCCGGTATGGATACTGGAAATGAAATTACAAAGCCTCTCACAAACTTTCCATGTTAAACATGGACACATGCACAGCACATGTACGGCACACGTACAGCACACAGTACTGCTCACATACAGCTCACGGACAGCACACGTACAGAACACACATACAGCACATGTACAGCTCACGGACGGCACGTTTACATGGACCAATAGACTTGTATTGGTCCTTGTCATCTGTGCTGCTGGGAAAACATGGACATGCGTGCAGCACAGTAGGTTAAATAGGGGACATGTGGCATCTGTGAAAAACATGGCTCTGTGAAGGAGACCGTAGAGTCAAATAATAGAAGTATTAGCAGAGTTAAGATCTTTTTCTACATCCTACCTCGCAAACCTCATGACTGGTGGAGACCCCCGGAGCCACAAGACCACTGTAGCCCAGTGCCAAGACTAGCGGAGATCCCCAGAGCCACAAGATCACTGCAGCACAGAATTATAAAAAAAAAAGTGTCTTCTGTCCAGTGTCCGAGTCTGGCTGCTGCTTTGGGACAACGCAGAATAGTATAGTAGACTGCACTATTTCACACAATAGTATATTAAGCCCTGTTCACACTGCGCTTCTGCAGTGCGTCCGGGGGCTCTCCCTGAATTCCCCTAAAATAGGATTCGCATAAATCTCTGACGAGGCCACAGACGGCACTGTCAAAAACAGAGTTTGATTAATTTTCTTAGGGTAGGTGCACACGATCAGGAATTGGCAGGCCTTTGGATGCAGCACATGTCCACCGCTGACTATGGAACACAGGTGATTCCACATGTGATCACTGAACCATGTGGATTCACCGCATCCAGTACATTGTATGGGTGAGATCTTTCTTGCGGTGACTTGCGTCTCCACAAGATAAATAGAAATACTGAGTTCTGGAAAGACGCGCCGTTTGTACGTCTCTGCGGGTGATCCGCAGGCATATGTGGACACATATTGGGCATGGGATTTCTTGAAATCCCTTCCACTATGTTGTAACATGTGGATGCTGCAAAAGTGCACAGCGTCCAACCCGCAGTGATTGCTGACCGTGTGCACATACGCTCAGAGTCTGTCTGTGTTTTTTCATCTAAAAGTGTCCACTTTTCTGTGGCTGTTGAGACAAACGGACAAGTTCAGAAAAAAAACCCATCACATGTGGAATTGATTTGAATTCCATTCCTGTCATTGCAATCTACATTATGGTTCTGTAGGGGATTCAGGCAGAACCCACCGGGGCGCAGTAAAGATAGACAGTGTGAACAGGCTCTAATGTAAAACACAGACATTAGACATATTATTATCCCATTATTATCCCTATTATGGCGACACTAAAATTACAGAACCATATATGCAGCACATATACACTGATATACACTATACATGAACACACATCATATATACTTTATAAATAAACATACACTATTTACTGTTTATACAGTATACAGACACATACAGTGTGTACAAGCACATATATAAGGTATAAACACACAGAAACATTCAGTTTACTTTATATACAGTATGCTCACATACATATACACTTTATACATATATTTACACAATATATTGCACACATGCAGTATACATATATAATATACACAGACACACATACTATATACTGTATGTACATGCATCTATATATATATATATATATATATATACACACATGCACCACAGATATACACAATCATACTATATTCTGTATATATGCACACATACTGTATGCACATATAGAGACACACACACTGTATACTGCACATGTACACACACAGATACACATATATATGTATACTTACCAGGTCCTGGTGCTTCACCTATGCAAATACCAGTGGTTTAGGACATCTTTCTGCGACCTCTGCTCTACTGTGAGACATCCCCTCACTCTCAACTTAACCTGGCACTGCAGGGTGACAGAGGGGGTGTTGGAGGGGGTTTGGGAGACACAATCAAGGACTGCAGAGGATGCACAGCGTTATTCACTGTAAGGAGTGCTGTACACCCTCTGGGCACTTCATAAAGGGGCTGCAGATGCAGGAGGTCCCCTTTGTGGGTGGGGGCCCTAGGCTGCTGCCTTGTCTGTCTGCCCCAAACACTGGCCCTGAGTGGGTGGGAGGATGTCCACTTTATCTCCACCTGCAGAGCTGGCACCACCGTGTGCTGACAGAATCTGTGTGATGTCACAGTCATGTGTTCAGTCACATGGAGGATGAGTCACATGGTGTGGGGCTTAAATAGCTGGACTCCAGAGGCAGTCGGAGTTCAGCAAGGCTGGAGAGAGGATTCTCCAGTGGTTTGTGTCCCGAAGAGGAAAGACTGAACCTGTGTTGTGCTTTGTTTTCTTTGTTTTCCTGTTTTGCCCCAAAGGGCTGTATTTATTTTTCCCTTCATGTTGGTTTATGCCATCTGTCTAATAAACCAACAGGAGATTTAAAGAGACACTGTTGCTGTTTTTACCACCATGTACTGCTGAGTGAGCTGAACTACCACAGTCTGCATTAGAGTTGAGCGATACCGTCCGATACTTCAAAGTATCGGATCGGAATGGATCGGCCGATCTTAAAAAAAAGTATCGGTATCGCCGATTCCGATACCGGAAGTCCCATTCAAGTCTATGGGACTTCCGGTATCGGAATAAGAAAAACCCTATTTTTGCCTTGTACAGCCTCTCTGGGGTATGTACGGGCCTTTCGGGGGGCTGTGCCGGCCTGCCAGGGGGTCTGTGCAGGCTCCGGTGGTCTGTGCCGGCCTGCCGGGGGGCTGTGCCGGCCTGCCGGTGGTCTGTGCAGGCTCCGGGGGGCTGTGCCGGCCTGCCGGGGGGCTGTGCCGGCCTGCCGGTGGTCTGTGCAGGCTTCGGGGGTCTGTGCAGGCATCGTCCGATGGGACTACAAGTCCCATCGGGCGATGCCTGCTACAATGACAGTGATTGACACATTAGCCAATGATGGGACAGTAATAGTCCCATCCGGCTAATGTGTTGAATGTAAAAAAAAAAAAAAAAAATTAAATGCTACATACATGCTACATACATACAACATGCATACTACATATATACTACATGTAACATACATACTACATATATACTACATGCAACATGCATACTACATGCATGCTACATACATGCTACATACTACATACATGCTACATTCATACTACATATATACTGCATGCAACATACATACTACATATATACTACATGCATGCAACATACATACTACATATATACTACATGCATGCAACATGCATACTACATATATACTACATGTAACATACATACTACATATATACTACATGCATGCTACATGCATGCTACATGCATACTACATGCATGCTACATACATACTACATGCATGCTACATACATACTACATGCATGCTACATACATACTACATGCATGCTACATACATACTACATGCTACATACATACTACATGCTACATACATACTACATATATACTACATGCATGCTACATACATACTACATATATACTACATGCATACTACATGCTACATACATACTACATATATACATGCATGCTACATACATACTACATGCTACATACATACTACATATATACTACATGCATGCTACATACATACTACATGCTACATACATACTATATATATACTACATGCATGCTACATACATACTACATGCTACATACATACTACATATATACTACATGCATGCTACATACAATACATTCATACAATACATACATAGACATACAGTACATATAACATAGAGTAACATACTTACCAATACTTGTCACATTGTTCCCCGAAGCCATTGTCGTGTACGGAATAAATATTAACATAACAAACCACAAAAATACTCACCCATGATCCGAAGCAGTCCACGAGTGTGTCCCACGATGATCTTGGGTAGAGAACTGCAGCATCAGCTGATGCTGCCGCTCTCTACGGGCTGCAGGAATCCAATGACGGAAGGTAGGTAGGTAACAATGTGACAAGTATTGGTAAGTATGTTACTCTATGTTATATGTACTGTATGTCTATGTATGTATTGTATGAATGTATTGTATGTAGCATGCATGTAGTATATATGTAGTATGTATGTAGCATGTAGTATGTATGTAGCATGCATGTAGTATATATGTAGTATGTATGTAGTATGTATGTAGCATGTATGTAGCATGCATGTAGTATGTATGTAGCATGCATGTAGTATGTATGTAGTATATATGTAGTATGTATGTAGCATGTAGTATGTATGTAGCATGCATGCATGTAGTATGTATGTAGCATGCATGTAGCATGCATGTAGCATGCATGTAGCATGCATGTAGTATGTAGCATGTATGTAGTATGCATGTAGTATATATGTAGTATGTATGTTACATGTAGTATGCATGTTGTATGCATGTAGTATATATGTAGTATGTATGTTGCATGCATGTAGTATATATGTAGTATGAATGTAGCATGTATGTAGCATGTAGCATGTATGTAGCATGCATGTAGTATGCATGTTGCATGTAGTATATATGTAGTATGTATGTTACATGTAGTATATATGTAGTATGCATGTTGTATGTATGTAGCATGTAATTTTTTTTTTTTTTTACATTCAACACATTAGCCGGATGATGGGACTACTATTGTCCCATCATTGGCTAATGTGTCAATCACTGTCATGGTAGCAGGCATCGCCCGATGGGACTTGTAGTCCCATCGGACGATGGCTGCACAGACCCCCGAAGCCTGCACAGACCACCGGCAGGCCGGCACAGCCCCCCGGCAGGCCGGCACAGCTCCCCGGAGCCTGCACAGACCACCAGCAGGCCGGCACAGCACCCCGGAAGGCCCGAAATGACGGCGCATCATGATGCGCACACACCGCGCATCATGATGACGTCAGGCTGTCAATCAACTTTGAACTTCCGATTCCGATACCGACATCCGATATTGAAAAAATATCGGATGTCGGTATCGGAATTCCGATACAGCAAGTATCGGCCGATATCCGATACTTGCTGTATCGGAATGCTCAACACTAGTCTGCATAAATTTGATTTTCACACAAGTTCTCAAAGTAGATAAAGAGAATCAAATAATAAAATGTTTAAAAAATATTAGTCTTCATCATTTTCTCTACTGAGGAAAATGTTACAAAATGACATGTCTGTGAGTGACAACATGGCTTGGAGGAATTTTAGCCCATTCCTCCATGCAAACCTTCACCTCTGTTATGTTGGTGGGTTGTCACCCATGAACTGCTTGTTTCAGGTCCTTCCACGACATTTCTGTAGGGCAGGACTGTGACTTGGTCACTTCAGAATTTAACTTTATTCTTCTTTAACCATTCTTTTGTAGAATAGCTTGTGTGCTTTGGGACCTTGTCTTGCTGTATGACTCATATTCTCACGAGATTAATGCATATATGTCCAGACATTTTTCTTTAGAATTTGTTGATATTATTCAGAATTCATTGTTCTATCAATGATGGCCCAGATCCATCAAAACAGGCACAAAAATCATGATCCTACCACCACCATGCTTCACAAATAATATGAGGTTTATATACTGTAATGCAGTGATTTTCTTTCTCTAAACATAACAATTGTAATTTAAACAGAAAAGAAACTGTTTGGTCTCATCTGCTCACAAAACATTGCTCCATCCAATAGCCTTCAGGCTTGTCGAGTTGATCTTTCGCAAATGACATATGGGCAGTAAAGATCTTTTTGGAGAAAATTAGCTTTTTTCTTGCAATCCTGCCATGCACCCCATTGCTGTTAAGTATCCTCCTTGAAGTTAACATTAGCAAATGTGAGATAAGGATTTTGTTGTTTAGTGGTTACCTTGTGTTCCTCTGTGACCTTGAGGACTATTATACAAATTACCCTTGGAGTGAACTTTGTTGGTTGACCACTCCTGGGGAGGGTAATAATCTTGAATTTCCTCTACTTGTGCACAATGTCTATGATTGTAGATTGGTGGACTCCAAACTGTTTAGAGATGGTTTTATATCCTTCCACCATAATATTCATCAAGAACTGAACTCTTCTACTAAAGTTCACAGTAATCTACTTTGTTTGTGCCATGACACCCTACTACAAACGTGTTGTGAAGATCAGACTTTGATAGATCCCTGTTCTTTAAGTAAAGCAAGTTGCCCACTCACACCCGATTGTCATACATTGATTGAAAACACCAGACTCTAAGGTCCTGTTTCATCAAAACCGGTGATTTTCTCATCAGTCTTGATAAGGGGCATGTAAGAGTCAGGCACTCCTGAGTCATTAAGAAGCGCAGATCTCTTAGGCTATGTGCACATGATGCACATCCAGCTATGTTTGCTGTCACATAAAACAGAGACAGCATGAGCCGATGATCAGAGAATAGTCTCATCATCCGGTGCCTGTGTTCATTTGTAAAAAAAAATCAAAACATTTACGTAATTACATACATATTCACATACAAAGTACATACTCACCGAACACCTAATCTCGATGCCCACATCTCCTGCAAACAATCAAAAGTAATAAACCAACATATACTCCCTATCCACCATAGTCCATTTAGTACTGAGTGTCCTATAGCAATCTCACGTGTAGAACAGTCACATCGGGAGATGTGAGCATTCTACCCGGCCTCCAGCTATACACTGACAGCAGGTAATCGCTCCCGCAGTGTATCATTGTGCTACCATGAGACTTCACTGGAGTTCATTAGCTGATCAGCTCAGGCCCTCACACAGCGGAGCCGTAAGTGAGAGCACTGAAGCCGATGAGTTCCGGTGAACTCACGGCAAGCACAGTGATACACTGCAGGAGCGATTACCTCCTGTCAGTGTATTGCCGGAGGTCAGGTAGAGCAGTCACATCTCCTGATGTGACTGTTCTACACAGGAGATCAGACACTTGGTATTAAATGGACTACGGCGGACAGGATAGTATTATATGTTGGTTTATCAATTTTGATTGCTTGCAGGAGACGAGGGTGTCGGGGATTAGGCGATGCAGTAAGTATGGTAAATTAAGATTCAGTAAAGGAGTCTGCGTGATTATTTCAAATAAAGGACTTTATGGTGGGTAACTTTATTTTTAATTTTGTTTGGCTTTGTCTGTATTATGTTGATTTTATCTCCTTACATTTTGAGTTGGTTCCCTTATTTGTTCCTTATGATTTTTTCTTTTTTCTATGTACAGTTACATTCTGATGAAGGTCCAGCACTTATGACCGAAATGTTAATGTATTTGTAATTGGATTGCTATAATAAAAATTTAAATATTTCATAGCATATCCCGAAGTGCTGAGTTTTTCTCTATATATGTCATGCTACTGTAGTGCAGTATAGCGCAACCTCCACCAGGGGGTGCTGGTGAGGGAAGAGAGATTGCACACACTGCGTAGCAACACTAAGCAGCAGCACAAACACCACCAGGTAGCGAAAGAGTGGTCAGATGAGCCGAGTCAGAAACAATCAGGAGCAGAATACCAGAACTCACAGCAGTACACGTGGTGAGAAACAAGCTAGGGGATCAGCAATGGTCGGAAACAGATAAGACAAAGACAAAAGACAGAAGCAGGTCAGAAATGCAAGCCAAGTAAAAAAAAACAGGGAGTCAACAAACTTACATGGAAACACTGAGTCAGGACAGACAGAGGGAATAAACAGACTCGGGGCAAGTCAGGGATCACAACAGGACAAATCAGGGTATACCAGAGTCAGATACAGATGCCGAAGGCAGAACTATAGCTGACACCACCTGCAGGATGCAGCAGAGCTAAATAGCAAACCTGAAACCAGACTAAGACTGAGAAAAGTTAACTCCTGAAATGACCAGACCAGGAACATGGGAAGACAGAACTCAAAACCCGGTCTGGATAATGACAATATGTATTTTACGGACTGGACCCCTACTCGGTTACCATCTCTCTCACGAAGTGTCGTATAATACTATATATTATATATTTTCTCCTATCACTGCTCTGCATGCAGAGTAGGCAGTAGGGTGCCACCCTCCAAATTTATGGCCAGACATTGAGTGCACAGTAAGTACTACGAGAGCAACATTGGATGTAGGTGATGTATGGTTTTGCAGGAGACCTTATCAACACTCAGATTTGACAACTCCTCCTAGAGTCTGGAAGGTTTCCCTTTTTTTTCAGGAACTTCCTGGATATTGCCAGGAGAGTTAGTAGGTATAAAGCCTGCCACACATATTAGAAGGCAGTTTGGCCAAACAATGCTTTGGCCGATCATTCAGCCGACCTGCCATCGCGGCTGATTTTGCCATACTGATTCAGCTGAGCACTCCTGTTTTCTCTATGAGAGAACCATAGCCAGAAATATCTGCTGGCAACTTATATTGATGAGACAAGATGATTGGCACTCTGAGTTCGAACAATAAATTGTCCGGGGCTCCATATACAGTACATTAGACTGTTGACAGAACCCATCGATGTCGGTAGGTTTGGTAGTCATTATTCTAATGTGTATGGGGCTTAAGTAAAAAGATGAGTGCAATGTAAATGTCACCTGAAAACTGAAATGTGGGAGTCAAAAATGCTTTCGAGCATCAGCTTTGCCAAAATCGCACGGCTCCATGCTTAAACAATAAACAAGCAATTCTCTTTTTAAAATATTCACTACAATATAGGAAAGGACATTTACTGGTTCAGCCTTGTTAATATTCCATCCAGCTCATTCGGTAATCAGAGGGATGGCGGTCAGGCTGCAATTGAACTGCCCTGGCCAGATAGGGGCTCTTAATAATGCAAAAGCAATTTAACAAAACTTTAAAATATACACTTCCCTGCCAGCTAACTCAGCAATGGGAGAGACTTGCATGTAAGGGGAAATTAAAAGCTGCTCTGATAAACACAAACTATTTTTTGTGCCTCCCAAGAGAACTTAGTATATTTAGAGGTCAGAAGATAGTATAAAACACACATGTACTGAAAATCCTGAGAGAAGGAGCTACCTCTGTAAACGCCTGGAAAATAAAACTAGAAATCTACAGCATTTGAAAAGTTTATTATATCAAGAAAGCTTTGTGGCCTCTGGAGTGTGCGACCATAAAGTCCATATTACCACTCAAACGCAGTATGAAACACCCACAATGAATTTGCACACTGCACCCTCCAGACGTGTAGTTTAATAGCCCTGCATTGCCCCCCTTCCCGCCAAATATGATTTCCCCACAGTGACTCAAACACAGTATGATGGCTCCAATACAGTCCTTCATGCAGTATAACAGCCCTTCATGCAGTATATTGGCTCTTCCATCCTTCCACACAGTATAATCACCCCTACACAACCCCGTACATAGTATGATGATCCCAACACAACCCTCCACGTTGTATAATGGCACGCACATAGTATAATAGACCCACCCTATCCCTGAAAACAGTATATTGGCCCCTGCATAGCCCTCACAACAGTATAATGGTGCCCACATAGCCCTCCAAACAGTATAGTGGCCCATACATAGCCCTTCAAACAGCATAATGACCTCCACATAGCCCTCCAAAAATTATAATGGCCCCTACATAGGCTTCCAAATAGTCAAATAATATAGTGGCCCTTACCTACTATTGCAAACAGCATAATGGTCTCTCAAATAGACATTCAAATAGTAGAATGGCCCCCATATTGCCCTCCAAATAGTACAATGACCCCAAAATAGCCTTCCAAACTGCATAATGGCCACTTCATATCCCTGAAAATAATATAATAATCCACACATAGCCCTGCAAACTGTTTTGCGGCCCACTGACAGTTCAAATTGATTAGAAAAATAAGATAAAATAAATAATAATAACCAGGGATTGAAGCTTGAAGAGGACAATTTGCATATTCCAGGTGCCTTCTGGGAAAGTGAAGTGTCTCCCACAGCAAGAAGATCATTGGGTACAGCTGGGACCAGCTGCTTGGAAAGCATTGCCTCTATGACATTATTGCAGGGAAGCTTGGCTGATTGAGTAGATTACACAAGAAGGAAAACACACAGCATATTACACATGAAGGTTACACACAGTAGATTACACAAGAGGGAAGACACACAGTAAGTCAGAAGGATCTACGAGCAACATGGCAGATGTCACAACCTACATGGTGAGCTGCAACATGTGCTACATGTTCACAGATCCACCAGAAGAAGAATCCAACTTCACCTGCCAGAAGTGTAGACTACTGGCTCTTTCAGAAGAAAAGGTGCGGGGTCTGGAAGAAAGAATTGCAACTTTGAAACTAATCAAAGAAAATGAAGACTTCCTAGACCGAACAGAAGCATCTCTACTGGTTACAGAAGGTGAAGAAAGTGTCAGAGAACCTCCAAAAGCAGATGAGTGGAAGCATGTGACCAAAAGAAGCAAGACGACCATGGAGATATCACCAACCACTGAGAAACCTGTTACCAAGGCCTTGTGGAGGACAAAGTTGGCACACCTAAGGATGAGGCACTACAAGCAAGCAAAGAAGAAAAGGGCACACAGCAACACCCAGAAGTGACAACAAAAAGTACAGCCAAGAAGCGAAGAAGGGTGGTAGTGGTGGGAGACTCAATACTGAAAGGCACAGAAGCAGCCATCTGCAGACCGGACAAAACCGCAAGAGAAGTATGCTGCCTCCCAGGTGCAAAGATCAAGAATGTGACCAATAGGATACCAAAGCTCATCAGTTCCAAGGACATCCACCCATTTCTTCTGATACATGTTAACACCAATGACACGGTGTGGAGAAATGGGGTCAGTGGGTGCTCTTGTCAGGTGGCCTGGCTGCCTTTAGAAAGACTGCATGGACCAGGGCTCATACCACTGAACGCCCACTCTATCTCCCCGTGGGCAACATACTACACAGACAACACAGGGTTAGGGTAAAACAGTGTGGCAATACTTTATTGAACCACAACACCCAATAGCAAACAGAACAATCCCAGCAATTACCCCCAACATGGTGCACATTACAGGGCCTAACCCTTCCGCTGACTCTCCTGGATAACAGTAGATGCTTCGTCAGAGCTCCCAGGGTCGATATTCCACCTGTGATATACACACAGAGAAGAGATATTGACAAGCGTAGGAAGATGACCGAGAACAGTCCATAGAGTCCGTGCAAGGTCCAAAGCCAGTTGAAACAACGTCAGAGCTCCCAGGATCACTATTCCACCTGTGATATACACACAGAGAAGAGATAACAACATGCGTAGGGAGGTGACAGTCCATACTGTCCATACAAGGTCCAAAGCCAGTTAACACGAGAGTCACCACCTGGCTTATCCAACCATCTCCATGGAACCAGGTAGAGGTGTACCACACAGGGGAAATGTTTGCCAGCACATACACTTAGTGTATGGGATGTACAAGTCTAGGAGACCCACTCCTTTACATTGGACCTATTTTTTAATGAGGCCTTCATCCACGTCTCATCATCCACTGCCACTCGATCGCCACTAGGTTTAACGTGTTCCGTGCTGCTGCAGCCAGTGTCGAATTATTATCAAGGGTCGTTGGTTATGCTGGGCCTAAAATACTTGTTCAGAAAAAGGTTGAGGCGTACCCCACAGGGCAAATGTCTGCCAGCCCATACACTTAGTGTATGGGCATTACAAGTCTAGGAGACCTGCTCCTTTTTAATGGGACATTTTTTTAAGAGGTCCTCCTCCATGTTTCTTCCAAGGGGGAATTGGGGTTATTGTGGTCCATATGACTTGGTAGCAGGGCAGGCCTTGCCATCAATCCATAAGAAAACAGAATGGGAGTACAAAATGAATAAAGTAAAGTGGATTTTCCGGTGCCCATCCAGTACATGGCTTGAAAAGTTTATTGGGGTGCATGTAACTTTGGGGCAGGCCAGGCCTTGCATTCAATTTAACATTTTTTCAGGAAGCCCTCCTGTACTTCTTGTGAAAGGGGTATTGGTGAGTCGTAATTCTTGGCAGCCCATCCACTTACTGCATAGGCATAACAGTTTAGGAGACTCACTGTTTAATAATGAGTCTCTCCTTCATAAAGGAAACAAGTGTCTGCTTATGTGTCACACACCACATGGCCAGCTAGGGTTGTTAAATGTGACAATGACATTTCCCAGTGATTGCATTTGTATTGATTGAAAGCAATGCTAAAGTTGCAAAACGCCTCAAAAACGCTGTGTGTGAACATAGCCCAAATGGTGGAGGAACATTTTTGTTTTGGGTTAATTATTTTGGCTTAGATAAAAGTCATTAACCTGGAAAGGATATTCCTTAACTTATTTCCCAGCAAAATCCATTTTGGTATAGTTTTTTTATGTTTTTTGGTGCACCTATAAAAATGGCATGAAACGCTGACAACACTGCTTACAGCTGTGACCTAGGAGTCAGAAATGCTTCCAGGGGCGATCCCTATGATGTTCTCATGTCATTTGAGCAGTGTTTCCATCATTTTCTGATGTTTTTAGACCTTGAAAGGACCCCCGGGGGGGATCGCGGTAAAAATGCTCGGGTCTCGCATTGACTTACATTGGGCTCGTTGTTCTGTCCGAGTACCCGAGTATTTCAATTTGCTCGACCCAAGCAACGAGCACCCGAGCATTTTAGTGCTCGCTTATCACTATTCTTTACTGTTAGGGCAGCGAGAATCTGAAATTCCTTGCCTGAGAAGGTGGTGATGGCGAACAAGGTGTTCAAGAGGGGCCTGTATGTCTTCCTGGAACGTAACAATATTGTACCTTACAATTTTTAGGTTCTTTAGAAGGTCATAGATCTGGGGATTTATTCTGATAGAATATAGGCTGAACTGGATGGACAAATATCTTTTTTTGGCCTTGTAACTACTGTATGTTACTATGCTACTATATTAGTTACATATAGAGTGGCTCTGTTAGCTGGCGCCTGTTCACATTTGCCTTTCTGTTTGGAAGTGACGGTCAGTGTCACGGGGTCCTTCTCTGGTATCACACAATCAACAGAGCAAGCGAAGAGTGAACAATTCCAAGACCTTTATTCAGGCAAAAATACGAAAAGGTCCATATTCAGTCCACCACACAAAGGATAAGATAGTCCAGAATAAGAATGCAGTCCAGTATCAGGATAAAATGTCCAGGGAAACGAGATTTCAAAACTCTAGCACCAGAGGATAAAAATGGGTCCTTCTCTCTGAAATGCAGCCTTTTCACCCTCTTGTCTCTACCGGAACTGACTTGTCCAGCTGCCGTTCTTCCCCCCACCCCCTTCCTTGTCCAGGGGTAGTCCAACAAGTTGCCTCCCAAAGGAGAACAAAAGGCCTTAGGGATTAATGCACTACAGGGGGTCATCAAGAGACAGATACAGTGAGGCTGTAGACTTACAATGTAATAAGAAAAACACTATGAAAATAACTGGAATTGTTAAAAATAAGAATATACAAAAAATGACATCTACATATCACACCATCACAACCTCTCCCCCCCATAATAAGTGAGCACATCATGAGGTCTACACAGACCTCTGGCCTGCTCACTTTAGTCCACATTGCTCAGTTATTTATAATTCCTTGTACAGTGGCAGGGGTAGGTCGGCCTGGGGAGCCTATGGTTCTTCTTGTCGAGACAGTCCATCGGCGTTCTGGTGTTGGCTTCCTCGCTTGTATTGGATGGAGAAGCTGTAGGGTGGTAAGGACAAGCTCCACCGAAGCAATCTTCCATTGTCCCCTGATACGCGATTCAGCCATGTGAGGGGGTTGTGGTCTGTAATAATTGTAAAGTCTCTGCCATACAAGTAGGACTGCAATTTTTTTAGCGCCCATACGATGGCAAGGCACTCCTTTTCAATAGTAGCATAGGCAACTTCCCGATCCAGTAGTTTCCGACTGGCAAAAGCAACAGGATGTTCTTCTCCGGCGGCGTTCACTTGGCTAAGTACTGCCCCAATCCCAAAGGTGGATGCATCTGTCTGCACGAGGAACCTGTGTTTATAATCCGGGGCAGCCAAGACAGGAGCAGTGACGAGGGCAGTCTTTAATGCTGAAAAGGCATCCTCGCATGCCGTCGTCCACGTCACATTCCTAGGCATGTTCTTGCGGATCAGGTCGGTTAGGGGCTTGGCCAAGGTGCTGAAATTAGAAACAAATTTGCGATAGTAACCAGCAGTTCCTAAAAATGCAAGTACCTGCTTTTTAGTCTGGGGTCTACACCAGTTGCTAATGGCTTCCACCTTGGCAGGCTCAGGCCTTAGTGTCCCACCCCCTACTCTATACCCGAGGTACTGCACCTCAGCCATCCCTATTTGGCACTTATCAGGGCGAATGGTCAGTCCTGCAGTAAGGATACAGTCCAGCACTATGCCCAAGTGTTTAAGATGTTCCTCCCAGGTTGTGCTAAAAATGGTGATGTCGTCTAAGTAAGCACAGGCAAAGTCCTGACATTGTTGTAACAGTCGATCCACCAGTCTCTGGAAAGTAGCAGGGGCAGTTTTCATCCCAAAGGGCATTCCCAGGAACTCATAAAGCCCAAATGGAGTAATGAAGGCTGAGCGCTCCCGAGCGTCCTCCGTTAGGGGTATCTGCCAGTACCCCTTGCTCAAGTCTAACGTGGTCACAAATTGGGCACTGGCCAGATGATCCAATAGGTCATCAATCCTGGGCATGGGATAAGCATCACTCTTGGTGGCATCATTTAGTCGTCTGTAATCAACGCAGAATCGTGTTGTACCATCCTTCTTGGGGACCAGGATGACAGGAGAGGCCCAAGAACTGTGAGATGGCTGAATAACTCCCAGTTGTTTCATCTCCTCCAGTTCATTCTTTATCATGCCTTGAACAGCCTCTGGAACCCGGTAGGCAGCCTGCTGGATGGGGCGTTGTCCGGGGGGTTTCCACATGGTGACTGGTGAGAGTAGTCTTCCCCGGCTTTGAGGAGAAAGCAGCAGCCCTCGGCCTTAGTACGGCAACAATATAGTCCTTTTGTATATCCGATAAATGGGAGCCCAGGGGCACTTGTTCCAGTGATCCTCCCGCTTGGGCAACCTGGAGGAGATCTGGGAGATACTCGTCGTCGGCGGTATCACTAGGGGGGTGGAAGACAGCTAGAACAGGCAGAGATCGGTCATGGTAGTCTTTCAGCATGTTAATGTGGACGGTTTTCTGTCATCGACCACTAGAGTCCAGGGCAATAACATAGTTAGTGTCATTAATTTTCTTGACAACCTGATAAGGGCCTTCCCACACTGCTTGAAGCTTGTTGGCAGGGGAAGCAGTAATCATGAGCACTTGCTGTCCTTCCATAAATTCCCGGTTCCTGGCATTACTGTCATACCAGGTTTTTTGTCTGGACTGGGCCATTCGCTGATGTTCTTTAGCGAAGGTAGTAGCTAGCTGGGCGAGATGGTCTCTGAGCTCTAGAACATAGGGAACGATGGGCATTCCGGTATCTGAGATGTCTCCCTCCAAATGTTCATTCAGAAGAGTGAGAGGCCCACGGACCTTCCGGCTAATCAGTAGTTCGAAAGGAGAGAACCCTGTGGACTCTTGGGGAACCTCCCGATAGGCGAAGAGGAGATGTGGCAGGTACTTTTCCCAGTCTTTTTCAATGTCAACAAAAGCCCTCAGCATATTTTTTAGGGTTCCATTAAAGCGTTCACATAGTCCGTTGGTCTGCGGGTGGTATGGGGTGGTGCGAATGGCTCGAACACCACTGGTATGCCATAGGGACTGGACCAGATCTGACATGAACTTAGTGCCTTGATCCGACAATATTTCACTAGGAAACCCTACCCGGGTAAAGATGCTAACAAGGGCCTCGGCTACCTTTACTGCTGTAATACTGGACAGGGCCACAGCTTCAGGATACCTAGTGGCATAATCCACCACGGTCAGGATATATTTTTTCCCTGACCTGCTGGGGTGGGCCAGAGGACCTATGATGTCGACGGCTACACGTTGAAATGGTTCCTCAATTATGGGCAGGGATTGCAGGGGTACCTTATGTCGAGCTCCTGGATGCCGCATTCGCTGGCACACATCACAGGTGCGGCAATAATGGGCTACCGACTGCGAGACGCCCGGCCAGTAAAAACTTTGGGTGAGTCTCTTTTCAGTCCTTTTTCTCCCTTGATGCCCAGCCAAGGGGATGTCATGTGCCAGTTGAAGTAGCTGTGCCCTGTACTTCTGAGGGACAATGAGTTGCCTGGTCGTTGCGTCAGGGTTGCCCTGGTCACTGCCCTTTGTTACACGATAATACAGTCCGTTTTCTCGAGTGAAGCCATCCCCATTATCTCCCATGTGCCCAGTTTCTGCCTTTCGCCTAAGGGCTGCTAAGGTAGTGTCACCCTCTATTTCTCTCCTAAACTCCTCTCTGTCCCAAGACTCTCCCAATGTAGTAGCAGCGAAAGTATTGCTTACTGACTCTGATGCGGTTCGTGGTGGTTGCTCCCCGGTGGGGTCCGGATGACGTAGTGCTTGAAGGGCCTGTAGTCGGGTGACTGCTCCCACAAATTGGCACTGTAACTCCCCAATGTCGTTCCCAAGGAGGATATCTGCAGGAAGTTCTCCCATAACTCCAATCCAACACAGTTTTTCTCCACAACCATAATCCAAACGCACAGAAGCTCGCTGTATATATTTGCGGGCACCGCCCGCCAGGACAATGGGAATTCCCGGGCCCTGGTAAATTGCCTCGGGTCGAACCACACGGGGGTCAGCGATAGTCAAGAATGCCCCCGTGTCTCTAAATCCTGACACTTTGTATCCATCAATAAAGACATCCTGCAGGTGGCGTTGCCGTTGCTCTGAGTAGCTAAAGGACAGAGGCCGGAGTCCGTACACTCCAGGAGGGGTATCTATGGTGCCGTGGTCGGTGGTCCACTCTGGTGGGGGTGGTGGTAGCTCTTCCTCAGGTGTGGTGGAATGTACAAGATGCACTGGACGAGGTGGGGCTGCGTGGGGCTCCCTCCGAATCCTGGAGGGACAGCCAGACTGCAAATGTCCAGGTTGCCCACACCCATAACACCTCCTCTCTGTGATACCCCCAGGTCGTGGTCGGAACTGTTGGGGCCTAGGATTGTGAGGTGTGATTGTCATCGGCTTGCGACTAGGTGGAAGGGCAGATATAATTGGAGGGGGACGGGGCATGGGAGCAGGCCGTGGTTCATTGTCCAGAAGCCTCCTCCATTGTGGCCGGATAGTAAAGGCTTCATCGGCCAGGGCTGCAGCTCTATCCACGGTACACGGCGTGCGCTCCCGGACCCATTCCCGTACCTCTGCAGGGCACTTGGCAAGAAATTGTTCTATAAGGAACGCCTGTATAACATCTTCCACAGTAAAGGTGTTTTCTGCTTCCAGCCATCTCCGACATGCCTCGGACATCTTATGTGCATACATCCTAAACGATCCCCCCGTGGCGCATGGGAGGTCTCGGAACTTGGCCCTATATGAGTCTGGGGTGATAGCATGGTAATCCAGGATAGTCCGCTTTACAATGTTATAATCCCGATTCTGCAGTGCATCAATGGTTCGGTAAGCCTCAGCCAAGCTTCCGTTCAGGATCCCCACTAACAAACGCATCCAGCTAGAGTGGCGCACCTCCATCACAGCATACTGCTGTTCAAAGTCTTTGAAGAACCCCTCCACATCTCCAGAAGCCTCATCAAATGGCTTAAACTCTGTCCAGGTGATCCGTACAGGCTCCCGGATTGTTGGGGTTACACTCCACATTGCGTTACTCCCTTTTTCAAGCTCCATTGCTTCCTGTCTCCGCTGTGCCTGGCGGGCAGCCTCCTCCTTGTACTCCTGAGAGACGCCGGGGCCCAGAACCGCCATCTCTTCTTCATACCACACCAACCACTGGCTTTTCTGGATGGGGATCCCTGTCTCCAGTGCTCGTCCTTCAGACATCTGGGAGGAGGTGGCCGGGCTATCGCCCACCAGTAGATCAATTAAGGCCTCTTTAGTCAGTCCCTGGTAGTTCAGGCCCAGGTCTCTGGCTCTCTCCTGTAAACTGCATACAGTCCAATTTCTGTACTCACTCTGTGGGTGGTTCTCCATTGGGTGATGCTCTGTTGATCCCACCGCTGCCACCAGTTGTCACGGGGTCCTTCTCTGGTATCACACAATCAACAGAGCAAGCGAAGAGTGAACAGTTCCAAGACCTTTATTCAGGCAAAAATACGAAAAGGTCCATATTCAGTCCACCACACAAAGGATAAGATAGTCCAAAATAAGAATGCAGTCCAGTATCAGGATAAAATGTCCAGGGAAACGAGATTTCAAAACTCTAGCACCAGAGGATAAAAATGGGTCCTTCTCTCTGAAATGCAGCCTTTTCACCCTCTTGTCTCTACCGGAACTGACTTGTCCAGCTGCCGTTCTTCCCCCCACCCCCTTCCTTGTCCGGGGTAGTCCAACAAGTTGCCTCCCAGAGGAGAACAAAAGGCCTTAGGGATTAATGCACTACAGGGGGTCATCAAGAGACAGATACAGTGAGGCTGTAGACTTACAATGTAATAAGAAAAACACTATGAAAATAAATGGAATTGTTAAAAATAGGAATATACAAAAAATGACATCCACATAACATATCACACCATCACAGTCAGTATTTTGATATTTGTAATACATGCCTTCTGACTGAGCACTCCACACATCAGCCTATGGCGGGTTTTAAATAGAGTCTGATTCTACCTGTACATATAATTGCAGACTTTTTACCCAGGAGAGGTATCATATTGGGTTAGGGTCCCGACAGAAGGGTACATTTGGTCGCTGGTTATTGGGCTCAGATGAATTGGACAAATTAACATATTTTCTACAGCATTATTGCAATTTCAATTTCATATATTCAATGATAAAAATACTCTCCTCTCCTCATTCCCCCACTGCTCCAGAGTGGGCGCAATATAGTGACATCAGAGGTCAGTTGCTAGTGGCGTGTAGAGGTCCGAACTCAGACGTGTAAGTAAAATGATGGAGGAGGTTAAATGTTCAGAATGAGTTAAAGTGCCACTAAAAATGAAGCAGTGGAATACTGGAAGTAGACCTTGTCTCTGGGGATTAAAAATCATTGGCCCTTATCAGTAACTAGAACCATAGATGTTATGGACGGCGGAACGCACCAAATATAAATAATAGAAGGTGCGTTCGCCGCCCGGGGTCCACCGTGCGGTAGGTGACAAGACCGCAGCTGGAGAATGGCAGATGCACCTAGTAGGTGCGGTATTGCGCTCGGGTTAACGTCACCCGAACGCTAAAGAAAAGGCGCTGGCCCTGTTAGCGTCACAGAGGCCTGCGTATGGCGTCGCAGCCGCGAACACCAACAGTTGCTGTTACTACAGCACAGCGGCAGAGGGAGCCGCAAGCATCGGCGCCGAGAACCGGGCGCTGACGGACGCTAGTGTAGGCGTGGAGCAAGTGGCGTGCAGCTTGCCACAACCTGGGACTGACTAATCCAACTCACTGTCACCATTCGTAATAATCAAGGGAGGGGATCATAATGAGTCAGTCACCAGTCCATACATCCATCACCATACACACACAGAATAATATGCTACACTAGCGCATGGCCGAGCCGCCATGTGGGCTTTTTATAGCCATGCGCTTCCGGGACCTTCCAGTGCTTTGGGAAGGACCAATCAGATCTGACATAGGACCTGCACATGTGACCCCTGCTCTCCACTGAGAGGACAAGTTGCGGGCATTCCCAGTAGCACTGCACGAGGACTTAGCCTCTGGAGCAGTTCCCTGCAAAGCAGGTTGCGCTACCATTGCTGCATCAGAGGTGGCAGCAACATCCAGGCTCACAGAACGAGTCTGAGTGGAATGCCTGGCTCACCGTGATTGCTGAGCAGGAGTCTGAGCGGTCGGAGAAGAATGAGAGACCGCAGGATGTCTGGCTCTGGATTCCCGCTGTGCAGTGCCAGGAATCCGACGCCTAACATTACCGCCCCCCCCTCTGAGCCTCACTGCGCTCAAAGGCTGCAATCAGGAGCGGTGCGTGAATGTTTTCCACCAGGTCCGAGCCTCGGGCCCATGACCCTTCCAGTCCACCAAATAAATTTTTTTGCCACGGACAAACCTGCGCCCCACGATGGCGTTAACCTCAAACTCATCAGACGATAAGTCTGATGACCCGGCAGATGACTCAGAAAACCGGACCATGTGAACTGGTTTGAGGAGGGATACATGGAACACGTCCGAAATGGCCAAATGTGGAGGAAGAGCCAGGCGGTAGACCACCGAGCTAAGTCGCTCGAGGACCTTGAATGGTCCAGTGTATCGCGGTGCGAACTTGGGAGACTCGGCCCGCAGTTTAATGTTTCGGGTGGAGAGCCATACCATGTCGCCAGGGGAGAAGCTTGGCGCGGGCCGCCGATGCGTGTCGGCGGACGCCCTGATCCTTTCTTTAGATGCCCGGATAGCATCCTGAGTGTGATCCCAAATGTCACGGGCCTCCACTGCCCAGTCTGCCACCCTGGAGTCGGTGGAGGACACTGGCATCGGGACAGGGACGCGTGGATGTTGACCATAGTTTAGGAGAAAGGGCGTCTGACCAGTGGAATCAGCCACCGCATTGTTTAGGGCAAATTCAGCCCAAGGTAGCAAGGATGCCCAGTCATCCTGCCTGGCAGAGACAAAATGCCGTAAATAGGTGACCAAGGTCTGATTGGCTCTCTCGACCAAGCCATTCGTCTCGGGATGGTAAGCGGAGGATAGATTTAGCTCGATGCTGAGTAAACTGCAGAGCTCCCTCCAAAACCGAGATGCAAACTGGGGACCGCGGTCACTCACGATTTTGTCCAGCATGCCATGTAAACGGAATACGTGCTTAATGAACAAGGTGGCCAGACCTCGAGCGGAAGGCAGGTGTGCGAGTGGCACCATATGCACCATTTTGGAAAAATGGTCGGTGACCACCCAGATGACCGTACTGCCACCAGACTTGGGCAGGCCAACTATGAAATCCATGCCAACCATCTCCCAAGGTCTATCCGCCACTGGCAGGGGAAACAACAGCCCCGCCGGCCTCTGTCTAGAGGGTCTGTTCCGAGCACACGAAACACATGCTTGCACGTATTCCTTGACATCTCGAGCCATATGTGGCCACCAATATGACCTTGCCAGGAGTTCGGCGGTCCGTTTATTACCAAAATGGCCACCCACCCTGGAGGCATGTGCCCAGGCGAGGACCTCCGGCCATAGCTGAGGAGGCACCAAGGTCTTGCCCGGTGGTACCGACTCGAGAGCAACTGGAGCCATGGTCGTAAAACTCTCCGGCGGGAGAATTAACCGAGGCTCAGCTTCTCCTGCTTCCGCTGAGACCACTGAACGTGAGAGAGCATCCGCACGGACGTTCTTCTCTCCAGAGAGGTAGTGGAGGGTGAAGCGGAATCGGGAAAAGAAGAGCGACCACCTGGCCTGACGGGAATTCAGGCATTGGGCCGTCTGTAGATAGACCAGGTTTTTATGGTCCGTATATACCTGAAAGGGAAACCGGGCTCCCTCCAGGAGATGTCTCCACTCAGAAAAAGCCAACTTCATGGCTAGCAGCTCCCTGTCGCCGATGGAGTAATTTTTCTCCACCGGTGAGAAGGTCTTGGAATAGAAGAAGCAGGGATGCTTCCGACCTTGAGCATCCTTTTGATAAAGGACTGCTCCTGCACCGACGGAAGAAGCGTCTACCTCAAGGATAAACGGCTTATCCACATCGGGACGATGTAATATGGGAGCGCCAGCAAAATGTGATTTTATAGCCGAGAAGGCCTTGGAGACATGTTCTGACCAAGCATTGGGGTTAGCTCCCTTCTTGGTGAGAGCAACCAAAGGAGCCACCAGTGTGGAAAAGTGTGGTATGAACTGGCGGTAGTAATCCACGAACCCCAAAAAGCGCTGCACCGCTTTGAGGGAATGGGGTTCCTGCCAGTCCATTACCGCTTGTAGTTTGGCAGGATCCATGGCCAGCCCCTGGGCCGAGATGATATAGCCCAGGAACGGCAAGGACTCCTGCTCAAAATGGCACTTCTCCAGCTTGGCAAATAGCGAGTTCGCCCGCAGACGGTCGAAGACTCTGCAGACGTCTCTCCGGTGGGTGGTCAAATCTGGCGAAAAGATGAGTATATCATCCAGATAGACCACCACCGAGGTAGCGAGCATGTCGCGGAAGACGTCGTTGACAAAATCTTGGAAGACAGCTGGCGCATTACAAAGGCCAAAGGGCATAACCAGGTATTCGTAATGGCCATCCCTGGTATTAAAAGCTGTCTTCCATTCGTCTCCTTCGCGAATGCGGATCAGGTTGTATGCACCCACAGATCTAATTTAGTAAAGATCCGGGCCCCCCGCAACCTGTCAAATAACTCCGAGATCAACGGTAGGGGGTATTTGTTTTTAACCGTGATAGCATTGAGACCTCGGTAGTCAATGCAGGGGCGTAACTCTCCGTTCTTCTTCTGTACGAAGAAGAACCCTGCACCAGCCGGTGACACAGATTTTCTGATGAAACCCCTAGCCAGGTTCTCCCGGATATATTGGGACATAGCCTCCGTCTCAGGGAGTGATAACGGGTAAACACAGCCTCGGGGAGGCTCTGTGCCTGGCAGGAGATCAATCGGGCAATCATAGGAACGGTGCGGCGGGAGTGTCTCCGCAGACTTCTTAGAGAAGACGTCCGCGCACTGGTGGTAGGGTTTGGGGAGCGCGGAGAGATCCGCAGGCACTTCAGTGGAAGCCACCTGAACGCTGCCCCTCAGGCACCTTCCCTCACAGTCCTTGCCCCAGCCCAGTATCCTCCCCGAAGCCCAGTCAATATGGGGGGAGTGGCAACGAAGCCAGGGAACTCCGAGGAGCACCTGATCGATGCCATTGGGCATAATAAGCAGGGACAGAGTCTCCTGATGTGAGGGTGAAATAGAGAGTCCGAGTGGGGCTGTCTGATGGGTCACCTGAGACGGTAACGGTGCCCCATTTACCACCCTAATGGTCAGAGGTTGGGAGAGTAACACCAGAGGGATAGCGTGTCTCTGGGCAAAAGTCGAGGACATAAAGTTCCCCTCGGCCCCGGAATCCAGGGTGACCTCTGCCTCCCAGGTGGAGGACCCACTATCTAAAGTACCCCGGAACTCCGGTTTGGGTGAAAAGGGCCCCACATTGGATTGACCACCACCTACGGCCACTGAACGTGGTCGTCTTTTCGGCCGCTGAGGGCATGTGCCAGCCGAGTGGCCAAACTGTCGGCACTGATAACAGCGCACAGAGCTTCGCATCGGACGCGACTTAGTGCCGGTGCGAGACACCTCCATAGGCTCAGAGGAAGGGAGCTCCTGTGCGGGATATATCAGCGGCTCGGTAAAGGTGGGAGCCAAATTACCCCTGGATTGTGCTCGTTCCAACCCGCGCTCCGTGAAGCGGAGATCAATGCGGGTGGAAACGGCGATCAACTCCTCCAGACTTGTGGGAATTTCCCTAGTAGCTAGGGCATCTTTTACGTGCTCAGCCAGGCCTCTCCAAAACACCGGGACCAACACTTTGTCCGGCCACTCTAACTCGGAAGCCAGTGTCCGAAACCGGACAGCATGATGGCTAACCGAAAGTGACCCTTGTGTTAAGGATAACAGTTGGAGAGCCGTATCGTGTGTGACCCGTGGTCCCAAGAAGACTTGCTTCAGAGCCACGAGGAACTGAGCAGCTCCCTGGACCACGGGATCATCACGTTCCCACAATGGCGTGGCCCACTGTAATGCCCGGCCAGACAACAGGGAGACAATAAATCCCACCTTAGTCCGCTCTGTAGGAAACCGTGCAGCCAGCAACTCCAGCTGAATGGAGCACTGACTAACGAATCCTCTACAGGAGGCAATATCACCCGAAAACTTATCGGGGAGCGGGAGGCGAGACATTGTCGGCAAGGGCAAAAGTGTGGGTGCACGTGAGACAGTCTCAGCGACTGTCTGAGCAGCAGCTAGCGCAGCATTCGCAGCTGAGTTGGTGCTCTCAATAGCCGCCAACCTGCTCTCCAGCTGCCGAATGTAGCGCTGCAGCTGCTGCACGTCTGCCATTGCCAGCCAGACCCTGGCGCTAGTGTAATGTTATGGACGGCGGAACTCACCAAATATAAATAATAGTAGGTGCGTTCACCGCCCGGGGTCCACCGTGCGGTAGGTGACAAGACCGCAGCTGGACAATGGCAGATGCACCTAGTAGGTGCGGTATTGCACTCGGGTTAACGTCACCCGAACGCTAAAGAAAAGGCGCTGGCCCTGTTAGCGTCACAGAGGCCTGCGTATGGCGTCGCAGCCGCGAACACCAACAGTTGCTGTTACTACAGCACAGCAGCAGAGGGAGCCGCAAGCGTCGGCGCCGAGAACCGGGCGCTGACGGACGCTAGTGTAGGAGTGGAGCAAGTGGCGTGCAGCTTGCCACAACCTGGGACTGACTAATCCAACTCACTGTCACCATTCGTAATAACCAAGGGAGGGGATCATAATGAGTCAGTCACCAGTCCATACATCCATCACCATACACACACAGAATAATTATGCTACACTAGCGCATGGCCGAGCCGCCATGCGGGCTTTTTATAGCCATGCGCTTCCGGGACCTTCCAGTACTTTGGGAAGGACCAATCAGATCCGACATAGGACCTGCACATGTGACCCCTGCTCTCCACTGAGAGGACAAGTTGCGGGCATGCCCAGTAGCACGGCACGAGGACTTAGCCTCTGGAGCAGTTCCCTGCAAAGCAGGTTGCGCTACCATTGCTGCACCAGAGGTGGCATCAACATCCAGGCTCACAGAACGAGTCTGAGGGGAATGCCTTGCTTGCCGTGATTGCTAAGCAGGAGTCTGAGCGGTCAGAGAAGAATGAGAGACCGCAGGATGTCTGGCTCTGGCTGCCTGCTGTGCAGTGCCAGGAATCAGACGCCTAACAATAGAACTTGGGTGGGCTAACAAATTGTATTTAAAGAACCTTGCACTCACATTTGGTGAATGTTGGACTGTGATCACCCTTTGGCCATTAGCCCCTAAGCACTCTCTATTACCCAGGAAAAAAGAAACCCCAAACAAGAGGTATTCATTTGTTATGTCTCACATGGTGCTGTGGATCCTTTAAGCCTTTGGTCCAAATGAGCTGGTGTTAGGCAGCACGGAGAGATGATGTGGGTGCAGCAGGGAGATCTAGATGGAACATAGGCAGCTATGGTTTCAGAATGTCAACAGGAGGAGGAAGCGGAAATCTTAGGATCTGATGTAGCAAAACAGAATCAGCAAAGAGGAACTGGTGTAGCATAGTTTAGTTGTTCAGGAGGTTCTTAGGTAGGACTGGACCAATGGTGTGGCACAGTTGAGTTGCAGAGATAGCAGTCAAAGAGGAGAATTCACTTAGGCCTCTTTCACACATCAGGTTTTTGCCGTCCGGCGCTTTTGACAAAAATCGGATCCGGGGAAATGCAATGCCGGATCCGGTTTCCCCCCCATTGACTTGCATTAGAGCCGGATGGCCATGCGTTTCATCCGGTTTTCGCCGGATCCGGAAATGTGTCGCGATCCGGCGTCTGGAAAAAACGGCTACTGTAATGTTTTTTGTCTCCGGCGAAAAAGCCGGATCCGGCGTGTCCGGCTTTTTCACACAATGAAAGCCTATGAGCGCCGCAATGCGCCTGATCCGGCGACGGCCGGATCCGTTTTTTTTGGTCTGAGCATGCTCAGTAGCTCTGCCCACAAGACATATATAAAAGCAAGACAGTGGGACCCTCAGCCACACCCAACATGCCACCCAAGACAGCAACCAGGCGCAGGAGAAGGCAGGAGACATCTGCAGCAGCACCATCAGCACCACCCCAATTGGAGCAGCATGCTGAACAACGGGAGGGGAGTCCAGCAGCAGATGAGAGACGGTAATTATCAAATCCCCCATTCCTCCAAACTAGGGCCATGGAATATCAAGATATTCATTGGCCCTTTGTTTATCTTTATTCAACAGCCGCCCAATAGATGCAGCAGCAGCAGCAGCAATGGCAGCAGCAGGAACACCACCCACAGCCATGGAGTCTGGCCAGCAGGAAGACAGCACATCTTCTTCTGGGAGCCCTCCCTCGCATCGTCAGCGTTTGACGGTAAGTTTTTATTTCCAAAATCCATCATCTCTGTAATATATGTCTATTCATTGCCTTTTATTTCAAAACAGGAATCACAAGATGAAGAGGAGCTCCCAGAAGAAGAAGGAAGGGGTGGACAGACACCTGGAGTGGGCTCACAATTGGTAAGATTTTGGCATCAAACGCAGAAACACAACATCACACTACACACAACACATAGAAAACAATGTTCTGCAGACCACACACAGCAAACAAATGCCTACATCCAAAGACATAACATTTTTTGTTTTCTTCTCTAGTCTTCCCAATCTGGTGCTCGGCCAAGAGGTCCTCGCAGTGCCTTCCAGGGTCGTCGGCGACAGCAACGCGGCGGTCACCAGCGTGTAAGTATAAATATTTTTGCTTTGTTTTTTTGCACTTTTTATTTCATTTCTTTTGTGGAGGCTAATTATGTTATTTTTGTCTTTTTCTTTAACAGCCTTCACAGCGTGCTCCCGACTCTGACGGTGAGGATGGAGGAATCGATGTGGACCACCTCATCGATCTCGTCAGAGAAAGGGAGCCGCTCTGGAATATGGCTGACCGCCGCCACGCTGACCTGATCATTACCCGACGACTCTGGGAGGAAATCTGTTCGCTCCTTGTGGGCCGCTGGGAGGACCTTGATGCTCGGGCCCAGATTAAAGAGCGTAAGTATATACAGTACCGGTTGCTTGATGTAAACCAGTGTTTCCCAAACTCCAGTCCTCGTGGCCCCCACGGATCATGTGTTCAGGATTTCTATTTATTATGGAATTCCTGAAAACATGACCCCTGGGGACCATGAGGACTGGAGTTTGGGAAACACTGATGTTGTATACTAACCACTCCTTTCTCGTTTCAGGGAACAGAATTGTGAATCGGTGGCGGTCTGTGAGGGATCGTTTCAAGAAGGAGTTCAATAAAGAGATGCGGGCCCCGAGTGGATCTGGAGGACGCAGGAGCAAGTACAAGTACGCACAAGCCCTGTCGTTCCTCCGGGAAACAATGGTCACTAGAAGGTAAATATTACACACCACATGTGAAAAAAAATGTTAGATGTAACTTTTTTTTTTCAGCCAGGGCCATACCATGTCACTGTTTTAATTGTTTTTTTTTCTCTTTCCACAGCACGGTGAGCAGCACTCGGGAGCCTGCACGATTGGACCCTTCTGAGGCGATCCCTGAGGAGACCGGCACCGAGGGACACTTCGACCACCCCGGTACATCTGCACCTTCCCAGCCTTCCCACACATTCGACCCATCTGTCCCATCCACCAGCACAGGAGCATCGTGGCCGCCTACATTACATGAAGCTGCTGGTGAGGAGATCGCTTTCCCTTTACCCCACCCTTCTGCCCCTGCCACCTCTAGTACACCTGCGGGTACTGGGCGGCAGCGGCAGAGGGGTCAGGTTAAGACTTATGCGCCAGAGTTCTTGCATCTGAATGCATCTTTCCAGAACTGTCTAAAAGTCTTGTCAGAGCAAATCTCCGCAGGCTTTCAGCAGATCAACTCCAGCATTCTGGAGGTGAAGACACTTCTGCAAACCATGGATTCAGAAGCAAGATCTTCGCCAAACCACACCTTTTTCAGGTCTGTTGTGGAGCGCATGGAAACGCTATCTCCTACCCAGCAGATGCATGTAATGCATTCATGCCACGGTGCTCTCCAGCAAGTTACCTTCCAACCTCCTCCTCCCACCACAGTAGTTCCTCCACCTGCACCCCCTCCAGCCACTTTCCATCCTCCCCTCCTATTACATCTGCACCCCCTCCAGCCACTTTCCATCCTCCCCCTCCTATTACATACCATCCACCTCCCCAGTACCAGCAACCTCCCCAGTACCAGCAACCTCCCCAGTACCAGCAACCTCCCCAGTACCAGACATCTCACCACTTCCAGCAACCTGCCCCGTACCAAACTCCTTCCCCGTACCAAACTCCTTCCCCATACAACTTGCCATCAACATCATCTTCTCCTACAGTCCCTGCCCAACCCTCCACTCCACCGCCCACCACCTCTTCTGACTCCCACATGTCCACCCATTCTGTAGCTTTTTCCACACCATCACCTCTAACTGTTCCTTCCCCACCACGATCCCAATCCTCTCTCCACACTCCCATTGTCGAAGTGTCCCGCAGCCCCTCCAGCAGTATTTCCACCCCACACTACACAGATTTATGATGTGTTTTGTAATAAAAATGCCCAGTTGGTTTCAAACCTTTATTAAAAAAGTTTTTTTTAACTTTAAAAACAGTTTACAAAAAAAAAATATTTTAAATAAAAGTTAAATTATTGTTTACACTGGTTGTCTGTCATTTCTTTCTGCGGCGAAATATGTTTTAAAAAAAAGGTTAAATACAGGGTATTTAAAAGGTAAAAAGGTATTCAAAACCAGGTATATAACTGTGGGTAAATTTTAGCTTTTTGCCACAGTTGTGTTCCTGGTTGTGTTTGAAGCAAAGTATTTCACCTAAAAAGTTGTGTTTATTGTTGGTGATTTCCTAACAATGTACACAACTTTTGTTAAAAGGTGAAATACTTTGCATAAAACACAACCAGGTACACACCTGTGGCCTAAAGCTAAAAATAGAGACCATGACAAGATAGCCAACTTTGGTTGGCAAAGGTATATACTGTTGGTACAGAAGGTACACAATTTTGGTTAAGGGCACAAATCTTTCACACTCTGTCATCCTGCCAGTGTACTCTGCCTTGAGGTGACATAAAGTATAGTGCAAAATTGTCCCTCATTACTGAAACCGTCACAGAACTTCTAGTGGTAATGTCATGGTAATCTTGCAAGGTGGTTTCTTCAGAGGTGTCCTCAATGGAAATGGGTTCCTTGCAGATAACAAAATTGTGGAGTACCACGCAAGCTTTGATCACCTCGTCCACAGTTTCTGTCTTGAGGTTGATCGCAGTCAATAGGACCCGCCATTTGGCTGTCAGAATACCAAAGGTACATTCAACCATTCTTCTTGCTCTTGTGAGGCGGTAATTAATAATGCGTTTTGTTCTTGTCAATCCTCTGCTAGAGTACGGTTTCAAAAGGTGTTCTGACAGCTGGAAGGCATCATCCCCTACACAGACAAATGGCATAGGTGGACCAGATGTTTGCGGCAGCGGTCTAGGTGGTGGGAACTGGAAGGTGTTTCCATACAGTTTACGCCCCATGGCAGACAGTTTGAAAACTTGAGAGTCATTGGAGCGGCCATAGGCCCCAATATCAACAGCAATAAATTTGTATTCCGCGTCAGCGATGGCCATGAGGACAATTGAAAAATATTTCTTGTAATTGAAATATTCCGATCCCGATCCGGCTGGCTTTACAATGCGGATATGTTTCCCGTCCACAGCGCCCAAGCAGTTGGGAAACTGACATATCTGTTGAAACTTTTCTGAAATTTCAATCCACCTCTCTGTTGTGGGCTCTGGTAAAAACTCCAGCTAAGGAGTCCCACAGTGCACGGCATGTGTACTTCACTATTCCAGATATGGTGGAAATCCCGAGTCTGTACTGGAAATGCAGTGACGAAAGGGATTCTCCAGTTGCAAGAAATCTGTGGGGAATTAAAAAACAATCAATTAGTTTTAAATCACGGCATTACATACCAAAACTCAGCTATAACACTTGGAGATACAAACTACCACCAACAAGATTGCAGTGAAAGTGTGCTCTGATGCGAGCATATCCAATAAATGTGGCTTACCTTAAAGTCACCATCAGACGCTCTGCGGGTGAAACAGAGAAGCGGCAATAGGTGTCCGCTTTTCTTATGAGGTGTGCAATGCGCTCCACCAAGTAATCAAAATTCTCCATTTTCATCCGAACATATCCAAAAAATTTATCCGGGTTTCGTCGAAGGTCCATGCAGAGTGTAGAATAGACCCCACGCGTCATTCTCTTGGCTGTGATGGGGTGGATCCACAAACGTCGTCTACGATGTCTGATGCGCTGCTGTCTCGCTCTCTCCTTCTCCAGAACAATCACCCTCAAACCAATCGCCTCCGCTGTAAAATCCGCCAAATTCTTCAAAATATTTCCAATCACAACATCCATCTTCGCCAGTAACTTGCTCTTCTCTCCAACCTGCACTTTCTCCTCTACAACCTGTCAAAGAAGGGCTGTAGGAACACGGTATATATAGTTTTCCAGTAGCCAATCCCGTTCGGAAGGCCACAAGGGGTGTTTTTAAAAACCGGATCCGGCGTAATCCGTCGAAAAACGGATAGAAAAACGGATGAACCGGATGAGTCGGATCCGGTTTTGTCTGTCAAGAACAAGACGGATCCGGCAGAAAACCGGATCCGTCACATCCGGTTTTACAAAACATTTGCCTGATCCGGCGTTCCGGCACGACGCCGGATCGCGCCTGACGCCGAAAACCTGATGTGTGAAAGTAGCCTTAGCAAATAGCAGAGTTTTATTTGTCACAGAGTCTAATTGTAGATCTGATAGTGGTACAGCAGAGTTCACTGATGTAGCAGAACTGAGTCTGTCACAAATATAAGGCACATCTGACCAACAACATAGCAGAGTACCCATTCATGTACCAACTTTCCAAATAACTCTCTCGGGCTATGTGGCCTGGGAGAGATCACAGACGTGCAGAGGAACAGAGGAAACCAGTGGGTGTTGGAAGACTAAGGAGGTGCTGCATCCAGGAAACGTAATTAACTTGGCAGATATTAAGAAACAAAAGTTATTAGGCACAACGAAAGAGTCTCATTTCTTGAAGGGAACCTAAGAGATGATACATGTGTCCAATCTACGGTCCGCATATATTGGGCACTGGACGCATGTTTTAAGGCATAAATGTTTAATCCTAAATGCTGAAATGCTGCGGTGTTTCAGAGGAAAACAATTTAATAGTCGCAGGGGACCGAGCCATATGGGAGACTAGTCGGCATAGGAGATAGATCCTAGCATCTTCACCCCACCCGGTTGATGTTTCCTGACATCTTCACCCTGCCCGGTCCCCTAGAGTGATAGGTCTCTCTCTGTGTGCATGAATAGAGAGAGATCTCTCACTCCAGGGCAGTGGAGGGACAGAAGCTGTCGGGGACCCATCTTTTAAATCTAGTTTCAAATGTGGCTTGGTCCTTGTTGGCTAGTAATCTGTGTTTTTTTTTGACATTGTACAAAGAGTTAAACATAACTCTTAAAGTATAGACCCTGCCCAGTGGCACAAGCTCCTTACCTAGGCAACAAACTGTGTAGTATAGAATTAAAAACCCTCCATGCTTGAGAACAAAGAGAATCTTTAATGAGGTAAATTGCAAAGTTTTACTAGCACTTTTGCAGTTTTGACCACATAAGAACTTTAGGCTATCCCTGGGTTCTATTTTTAACAAAAGTACAACGCAGATTCCCTCAGAATGTACAGTCTTAACAGCAGAATGGTCGCTGCTTGGTCATATTCCCTGGAAATTATGCCATTGTGTCAATCCTGAAGTGACATTGCAGAGGTTGCTGCAATGCTAACAAAGCTTGTGGTCAACAGCTGAGTCAACAGGGTAAAGTTTGAGAATCATTTGTACAAACTAGTGGACAAAGCCGTATATCACCTTTCACTGGTCAATGCTGGTAAAGGAATAAGATGATTGTTGCTTAGCAACATCCAATTCTGTTCAAAGAGAAAAGCTCCAGGGCACTCGAAAGTAGAAAAGAGTGCAAAGAAGTTCAAGACTGTAAAATTCCAATCGATCCTCCATCTGTAGTCAGGTAAAAGTTAAGTAGGAAGTTAAATTTAATTAATGTGAAATTTTCTTTAATTTTTTCTTGCTTAGCTTTCATAACACAAATCTCCGTAGGTGTGATTGTATGTTAAGGTCGTTATGGAAACTAATGTTCTTCATGTATATTTGCTGCAGTGGAACATAATGGAATAACAGAAACTCAGTCATCACAAATGTGTAATGTGTTCTTGTAAGAGACAGAATGTTAAATATTCGCATTACAGGCGAGGTGCTCATTGTGCAAAAAATATGGCCTGTGGTTTTCTAGAAAGTACTATGATGGGGATTAGTGCCATACAGCAAAAAATGGCTAAAATGCAAATTATTGCCCTTGCAAGGCGTCGCTGTTTCCAGATCTTACTAGTAAGATGCCGATGGCATGTCACTGAAATGCTAGCCTGTTGTTTTGCTTTAGGGTTAAGCACTATGTATTTTGGAATTCTTATTAAAATATGAGCTAAATGATGTAGACGGTGTAGAAATATTAAATATTACGCAAAAAAAAGCATATACTACTTCATAATACCTGCTGTTACCAATCATGGAATTGGAGGAGTGTGTCTTAGTTTCTGTTCACACTTTGGCCCTGGTTCATCAAAGTGGTATAAAACACTTTAAAAAGTTGCAAAATGTTTGTGTGATAGGAGTTATGCAAATGGTTTGGGTATTTTTGGCATTTTCATTCCATCTTTGGACAGCTTTGCAAAAATGGGTAAAGCTGGAGAAAAACTGGGGCGTAACCAAGCTTACCATGCCCACCTGTCAAATCCATGGAAATATGAGGCGTTTCTGGAGTAACATTTCTGGCAAGGCGCAAGGAGGCGCATGCCACATATAAAATATGCCAAATTCAATAAGTGGTGAATGCCTCCAGGTAGATTTGACACGTCTTATTCCTGCATGACCCTCATTAAAACTGGCGTATCATAAACCAGCCTTAATGAATTGGGGCCTGTGTTTATATGCCATGTTTACCACATGAACCAACAAATAGTGTAGTTGATATACATCAGCAAATTTTATTTTTTTCAATTATATTTATAAATATGGGTATAATTTGGATAGCGTCATTTGACATAATCACAATGCTATTCCACACTGAGATTAATAGTAACTATAGTAGGGTCACATGATCATTTTTGCCACATCCCAAGAAAGGCCCAATTAATCTGATCAGAGATTGTTCAAAGTGGCATCAGTTTTTCTCAGATGTGGAGAGAAAAAAAACCTTTTCCACCTCCTCCATTCTGTCTGTCTGCCTGCTGAAAAAATTAGAGACATGTCAGACCAAAATCGGCAATGCAAGTACATAGTCTAGCAATGCCGATTTAGAGCCGACATGTGTCCATTTTTTTCCTCAGGCCACACGGTCTGAGGAAAAAAATCGGACATATGCACAGCACCATAGAATACCATAGATACTAGTGCTGTCTGTGAAAAATATGGATAGAAAATGTACGAGAAAGTCAGTCATGTGCACGTGGCCTAAAGAAGTGTACATTGTGAAAAAACACTCACATGGGTGCAACCTATGTAGCTGTCCAGGGGTAAGCGGGTCACTACCACTTCCAAAGCAGGTGGAATAGTGCAGTAGGATGAGCTATTGGATTGCAAAAAGGGTCGGATTGGCCCACCAGAGAACCGGAGGATTCTCCAATGGGCAGCGGCACTAACATCTGCTGGCATACAGGGCTCCCGCTGTCCCGGGGCCCCCACCCAGTGGTGTGTTGCTAATAGTGGCACACTACGCAGCTGCTATGAGGCCCATGAGTCAGGGGGGTCTGCCTGGCACCAGCAGAGCAGCAGCGGTGGAGCAGCGGGTGACAGGAGGCAGGAGTCGGCTGCTGCGGCTAAAGCCTGTGCCTGCTGCTAAAGAGAAATGGGCGTGGAGAGCAGGGAAATTCATTTCACTTTAATAGCAGGCAGTTTTAGCTGCAGCTGCCGGTTCCTGCAGCAGTTGCTCGCTATCAGGGCTGGCGTTAGGGGCAGGCAGACTAGGATCTAGGGGTCTGTGAGTTAGGGGGGCCTGCCAGGCGTCAGCGCCACACCCCAGCACATGCTGCATTCAACTGTATCGGCTTCATAAATGCCGATACAGTTGAAAGCAGTAATGGAGGAGAGTGGGTTAACTGATACTCTCTCCCCATCATTCCCCTCTGTATCTGACACAACGGATGCATGATAACATCCCTTTATGCTGTGTGCCGAGCAGTTGGCAGTGCAGCTGCTGAGACAGGAGCAGAGCCTGGAGCAGCAGGGGAGTGAGGATGAGAGGCAGAGGCGTAGCTCGGGTTTTGGTTCGGGGGGGCGAAACTTCTGAGTGGGCCCCTAACCAGATTATCCTTGATTATAACTGGGTGTCGCACCCTAATAGTGGAGCAGAACCTCAGCAGATGACCACGCTGTTGCTGAAAATAATCTCTATATAAAGACCAATATTGACATTACCGTGATATGGTCAGTGGTAGATACCAGTCCTACAGAACATATAAGAGATCACAGCACAGTTACAGATAGTGACTTACAGCTGACATTCTTTCTGATGGAATCATTCACTTTTCACGCCTTTTCCATCTGGCCCAGACCAACATGACAACTCCTCCAGCCAGGACTCGGCTACAGAGAATACTACAAAGACACATTTCACATTTCACATTTCCAGCACTGTCCGAAACGGAACTATTCCCAACCTGCACAACCTCCTCATCCTGCTGATACCTCAATGCTGAGCAGCTGCTGCCGTATATGTACCCATTACTTCACCTACTGTGTGACCCTGTGTGAGCTCTAAATTCTAAATCAACCCTCTAGAAAATAGTAATGCCGGGTGCAAGTGCCATAGAAAACAGTGCCCACATTTTGTCCCCTAAAAAGTAATGTTGTCCTGTGTGTGCCCCTTTGACAGTCACAGTAACCTGACTTCCCCTATAACAATAAGTGCCCACTTTACATTTAATAATGTCCCGAGTCTCCCCCCTGTACAGCTCCTCTATACACAATATGATGCTCTCTTATACAGTACAATGCCCCCTCACTGTATATATACTGAGCCCTTAATATCCCCCAAACTGTTTAATGGCTCCAGCGCAGTATGATAGCCCCCTCACTGTAATCTCCACACTGTATGATAGCCCCCTAGAAAGCCTACATATAGCATAGGTAATTCACCAGATAGTCCTCAATATTGTATAATGCACTCCCCATAGGTTCACCGTCTCCACATAGTACAATGCACTCCCCATAGGCCTCCATATAGTATAATGCATGTCCCATAGGCCTCCATATAGTATAATGCCCTCCCCATTGGCAGACTTTTTAGTATAATGCCCTCCCCATAGGCAGACTTTTTAGTATAATGCCCTCCCCATAGGCAGACTCTATATTGTACAATGCACTCCCCATAGGCAAATTCCATAGTATAATGAACTCCCCATAGGTAGACTCTATAGCGTAATGCACCCCTATAGGTAGCCTCTGTAGTGTAATGCAGCCCCATAGGCAGCCTCTGTATCATAATGCATCCCTATTGGCAGTCTCTGTAGTGTAATGCACCCCCACAGGCATCCTCTATAATGTAATGCACCCTCATAGGCAGCCTCTGTAGTGTAATGCACCCCCATAGGCAGCCTCTATAACGTAATGCACCCCCATAGGCACCCTCTACAGTGTAATGCACCCCAATAAGCATCCTCTGTAATGTAATGCACCCCCATAGGCAGCCTCTATAATGTAATGCACCCCCATAGACTGCCTCTACAATGTAATGCACCGCCATAGGCACCCTCTGTAGTGTAATGCACCCCCATAGACATCCCCTGTAATGTAATGCACCACCATAAGCAGCCTCTATAATGTAATGCACCCCCAAAAGCAACCTCTATAATGTAGTGCACCCCCATAGGCAGCCTCTGCAGTGTAATGCAGCCCTATAGCCACACTTTGTAGTGTATTGCAGCCCTATAGCCACCCTCTTAGTATAATGCACCCCCATAGCCACCCTCTGTAGTGTAATGTAGCCCCATAAACTAAATACTTGCCTCTCTTCCTCCTGGTTCCTGCACTGCTCCCTGCTCCCGCTCATCTCTGACAGCAGGTGCCGAGTACTGATGTCATTGCACCCGCTGTCAGTGTTGGCGACGGTAGCATCAGACGCTGACAGGGGGATGATGGGTGAGGGAGCGTATGAGCCGCCCCCTCTGCCCCCCCCGGTAGCTATGCTACTGAGGAGAGGTGAATATTGTATTTTTTTGCTTATGTATGTAAGTGAGTGGGTATTGGTGGCCATAATACTGTGGGGCTGGATTATATTCTATGGAGGAGGCTGTATTTTATTCTATGCATTATACTCTGAGAGGGCTGCATGATACTATATAAGGGGGGCTGCATTATACTCTGAGGTGGCTACATAATATTTTATGGGTGAGCAGCATTATATTTTGTAGGTGGTGGCTGCATAATACTCTATGAGGGGGCTGCATTATATTCTGTGGGGGCTACATTATATTCCATGGGGGGCTGCAGTTTATTTTATGGGAGAGCTGCATTATACTATATTATGGGGGCTGCATTATACCCTAGGAGGGAGCTGCATTATACTCTGCGAGAAGGCTGTATTATATGCTTTGGGGGACTATATTATACCCTATGAGGGGGCTGCATTATAGCCTATGAGGGGGCTGCATTGTACCCTATGAGGGGGCTGCATTATGTTCTATGGGGGGCTGCATTATACTCTGAAGGGGCTGTATTATCCCCTATGAGGGGGCTGCTTTATACTTTATAATGGGGCTGCGTTATATTCTATGGTGGGCCTGCTTTATACTGTATTAGGGGGCTGCATTACACCCAATGAGGGGACTGCATTATACTATATAAGGGGTGCTGCATTATATTCTATGAAGAGGTTACATTATATTCTATGAGGGGCTGCATTATATTCTGTGAGGGGGGCTGCATTACACTCTATGAGGGGTGCTGCATTATATTCTATGAAGAGGCTACATTATATTCTATGAGGGGGCTGCATAATATTCTATGAGAGTGGCTTCATTATATTCTATGAGGGGGACTGCAATATACTATATGAGGGGGCTACATTATAATCTGTGATGGGGCTACATTTTATTCTATGAGGGGGGTGCCCCAACCTCTGCTATATCATGAAGACATGTACTACCTTGCATTATGCCTGATATTAACGTGTTTTGGTGGTCTTGTATTTACAATGGGGGGAAAAAGCATTTAGTCAGCCACCAATTGTGCAAGTTCTCCCACTTAAAAACATGAGAGAGGCCTGTAATTGACATCATAGCTAGACCACAACTATGAAAGTCAAAATGAGAAAACAAATTTAGAAAATCACCTTGTCTGATTTGGCAAGATTTATTTTGCAAATTATGGTGGAAAATAAGTATTTGGTCATTAGCAAAAGTGCATCTCAATATTTTGTTTTAAATCCTTTGTTGGCAATGACAGAGGTCAAACGTTTTCTGTACCGTAAGTCTTCACAAGGTTGGCACACACTGTTGGTGTTATCCTGGCCCATCCCTCCATGCAGATCTTCTCTAGAGCAGTGATGTTTTGGGCCTGTTGCTGGGCAACACAGACTTTCAAATCCCTCCAAAGGTTTTCGATAGGGTTAAGATCTGGAGACTGGCTAGGCCACTCCAGGATCTTCATATGCTTCTTACGAAGCCACTCCATCATTACCTTGGTGGTGTGCTTGGGATCATTATCATGCTGAAAGACCCATCCACGTTTCATCTTCAATGCCCTTGCTGATGGAAGGAGGTTTGCACTCAAAATCTCACAATACATGACCCCATTCATTCTTTCATGTACATGGATCAGTCATACTGGTCCCTTTGCAGAGAAACAGCCCCAAAGCATGATGCTGCCACCCCCATGCTTCACAGTAGGTATGGTGTTTTTTGGATGCAACTCAGCTTTCTGTCTCCTCCAAACACGACAAATTTTGTTTCAACCAAACAGTTCTACTTTGGTTTCATCAGACCATATCACATTCTTCCAATACTCTATAATCCAAATGCTCTCGAGCAAATGTCAGACGGGCCTGGACATGTACTGGCTTAAGCAGGGGGACACGTCTGGCACTGCAGGATCTGAGTCTCTGGCAGCGTAGTGTGTTACTGATGGTGGCCCTTGTTCTGGTGGTCCCAGCTCTATGCAGGTCTATCACTAGGCTCCCCCGTGTGGTTCTGGGATTTTTGCCTACCGTTTTTGTGATCATTTTGACCCCACGGGGTGAGATCTTGAGTGGAGCCCCAGATTGAGGGAGATTATCAGTGGTCTTGTATGTCTTCAATTTTCTTATTATTGCTCCCAAAGTTGATGTCATCACACTAACTGCTTGCCTATTGCAGATTCGGTCTTCCCAGCCTGGTGCAATTTTGTTTCTGGTGTCCTTCAACAGCTCTTTGGTTTTCACCATAGTGGAGTTTGGAGTGTGACTGTTTGAGGTTGTAGACAGGTGTCTTTTATACTGATAACAAGTTGAAACAGGTGCCATTACTACAGGTAATGAGTGGAGAACAGAGGAGCCTTTTAAAGAAGAAGTTACAGGTCTGTGAGAGCCAAAACTCTTGCATGTTTTTAGGTGACCAAATACTTATTTTCCACCATAATTTGCAAAATAAATCTTGCCAAATCAGACAAGGTGATTTTCTGAATTTGTTTTCTCATTTTGACTCTCATAGTTGTGGTCTACGTATAATGTCAATTACAGACCTATCATCTTTTCAAGCAGAAGAACTGACTACTTTTTTTCCCCACTGTATTTCTATGTAGCTACATAGTGGGCCCCAAGAATGATTTTTTCTGGTAGACCCAATGTGCTCCAGTCTGACACTGATTGCATAGGGCCCATACGTAGTTTTTGCACAATTGCCCTTTTCTGTGTGTGTCCGCTCATTCTTCAAATAAAGTATTTAATACAAAAATGGAGGTCATGGGAGACAATACTGGTACAAAACGCAGGCATTTTATTTTACCCGCATTGTCTCTCGTTGTATGACGTAAAGTCTTTGAAGATATCCAGGGTGAGTGCTGCCTTCATCTTATATTTTGTATTCATTTTTCTATTTCTTATTGGATGAGTACCATTACAAGGGATATGCGTCCTGCAGAGGTAGTTTTTTATGCTTGATGTCATGAGCAATATATTACTGCATTAGTTGCTGTCAGCTCATTCATACTCTTTGCTTTGAGAAAGAATAGCGTGGGCACTGTTATAGATTTTTTGAGCTGTCTCCTCATATATGAGAAATAAACCTGGGTGTTGATCAACCTCAGCCATCTCTGGATATTTCATTCCATAGAAGGGATATTTTTCTGATAGGACCCTATTGGAAAAAAAGTTATACCTATGAACAATATGCAAATGCCGTGCTGCTAAGAACTTAGCGTGACACAATTGTCAAGGAAAGATGCTACATCTTTATGTTAATGTATGTATGTATACATGTAACAATGGTGGAGCAGATGGATTGCTCCCTGACTCTCCCACTCAAAGGTTAAATGTATTTAATCCACATGTATGTGATAAAGGTACTATATCCACTGAGACTGCAGTTAGCTGGCACAGGGTTAACTGTAGTGGCTGGCCCAGTTTGTGAGGGGGAACTGTGCTGGTGGAAAATGCAGGAAGTGAGTCTATGTGAGGGCAGCAGTGAGTAATGTAGCAGTACTGAGGCTGCTAGGGACAGCGCCTCATATAGTATTGCTCAGACTACATGAGGTGGAAGGTATTGCAATCTGTTATGATTGAGTCACCGTAGGAGGCAAAACTAGCTAAGTCCAGAAAACCAGAGAAGTTGGCAGCTATCGGATTGCAGACCCCTGAACCTATCAACACAACTAGCAGTAGCCGTGGGGGGCTCCTACGATGCCCTAGGCCCCTCGATCACAGCCGGAGGACTACATAGCCTAAAGACAGAAAGGGAAATCTAAACTGCCCCAGAGCAGACCCCAAAGCAAAAGGCAGCCCCCCACATATAATGACGGTGAAGCAAGAAGAAAGAACAAAACACAGACAGAAAGATAGACTGAGCAAAGATGGGGCCCACGCTAGCTTAGATAGGAAAGGACAGGAAGGCTGCTGTCTGCAATCCGTGAAAAACCCTATGAAAATAAGAGCCAACAAACTGACAGTAAAAAAGGCCCTGAAGACGCTAGGCTTCAAAAAGCTATGTCAGTACTCAGGAATATTCTGAAGACAGAGCAACAGGCAAAAGGAGATTCAGCTCACCCCAACAGGGAATGGCAGAATCCAGAAAAGCAAGGAAAACAAAACACTAATGCAAAAAGGTAAAGCAGAAATCTTAGCTTTAGATGAGCAGGAATCAGACTGGTTTCCTAGAAGTCCACAGAGAAATCACCTGCAGGCCAGAAGGGCGTCGGCAGCCTTATATCCAGTCATTAACTCCACTCAGCCAGTCATCATCATCAGCCCCAGGTGTTTGACAATCAGGCTCACTACCTTTCTTCACCAGAAGAGGGAGTTCCTCGGGCCTCAGTAGTGAAGGGGAAAATGAACTCACAACAGTACCTCCCCCTTGAGGAGGGGTCACCGAACCCTCAACCACGCCACCAGGGCGATCAGGGTGAGCCCGATGAAAGGCACGCACCAATCTTTTGGCATGAATATCAGAGGCAGAGACCCAGGAATTATCCTCCTGACCATAACCCTTCCACTTAACCAAATACTGGAGTCTCTGTCTAGCCAGACGGGAATCCAGTACTTTCTCTACCTCATATTCCATGTTACCTTCAACCAATACAGGGTCTGGAGGTGCAACCTCCGGAACAACAGGTTCAACAAACCTCTTCAACAAAGATTTATGGAACACATTATGGATTTTAAATGTGACAGGAAGAGCCAAACGAAAGGAGACCGGATTAATAATCTCCAAAATCTTGTAAGGTCCAATAAATCTAGGCTTAAACTTAGGAGAAGCCACCTTCATAGCAATATTTTTTGATGATAACCACACCATATCACCAACCTTAAACTGGGGACCAATGGTCCTATGTCGGTTGGAAAACCGCTGGGCCTTTTCCTGGGAGAGAGATAACTTATCCACCACTTGGTCCCAGATCTGGTGCATTCTCTCCACCACAGTGTCAACCCCTGGGCAGGCATAGGGCTCCACCTGCCCTGAAGAAAATCGAGGATGAAACCCAAAGTTACAAAAAAAAGGAGACATCAAAGTGGCAGAACTTGCTCTATTATTTAAAGCAAATTCGGCCAAGGGCAAAAATGAAACCCAATCATCCTGATCAGCAGAAATAAAACATCTCAAATATGACTCCAAGGTCTGGTTTGTTCTCTCTGTCTGCCCATTGGTCTGAGGGTGAAAAGCAGAGGAGAAGGACAACTGAATTCCCAGCTTGGATCAGAAAGTTCTCCAAAATCTAGACACAAACTGGACTCCTCTGTCAGATACAATGTTCTCAGGAATCCCGTGCAAGCGAACCACCTGTTGTAAAAACAGGGGCACCAATTCAGAGGAAGATGGCAACTTAGGGAGTGGTACAAGATGAACCATCTTAGAGAACCTATCACAAATCACCCAAATAACAGTCATCCTTTGGGAGACAGGCATATCAGAGATGAAATCCATTGAAATATGGGTCCATGGCCTCTTGGGGACAGGCAAAGGCATCAACAACCCACTAGAGCGAGAACACGATTTAGACCGGGAGCACGTCCCACAGGACTGCACAAAATTCCTGACATCACGAGACAAGGAGGGCCACCAAAAAACTGACTCACCAGATCTCTAGTACCAAAAATACCTGGATGACCAGCCAAAGCAGAGCAATGAACTTCAGACATCACTCTCTTCTTCCACTGGTCAGGAACATACAACTTTCCACAGGGACAACGCTCAGGTTTGTCCTCCTGGAACTCTTCCAGAGCACGTCTCAAATCGGGCGAGATGGCAGAAAGAACTACCCCTTCGCCTAAGATGGTAGCAGGCTTGGTCACCACAGGAGAATCAGCAAAGAAGCTCCTAGAGAGGGCGTCAGCCTTGACATTCTTAGTTCCAGGAAGAAAAGAAACCACAAAATCAAAACGTGTAAAAAACAAGGCCCACCTAGCCTGTCTAGGGTTCAAGCGCTTCGCCGACTCTAGGTAAATCAAATTCTTGTGGTCAGTGAGGACCACGACTTGATGCTTAGCTCCCTCCAACCAATGTCTCCACTCCTCAAATGCCCATTTCATGGCTAACAGTTCCCGATTCCCCACATCATAGTTACGTTCAGATGGAGAGAACTTTCGGGAAAAGAAAGCACAGGGATTCATTTTAGATGTTACAGGATCCTTTTGGGACAAAACAGCTCCTGCACCAATCTCAGAAGCATCCACCTCTACCTGGAACGGAAGTGAGACATCAGGTTGCCGCAAAACCGGGGCGGAGGTGAATCTTCGCTTCAGCTCCTGAAAGGAAGAAACAGCCTCCGGAGACCAATTTAACACATCAGCACCCTTCTTAGTCAAATCAGTCAATGGCTTGGCAATACTAGAAAATTTTGCTATAAATTTCCGATAAAAATTAGCAAAACCCAAAAACTTCTGGAGGGCCTTCAAAGAAGTGGGCTGAACCCAATCGTAAATGGCCTGTACCTTGGCCGGGTCCATTTCAATAGTTGACGGGGACAAAATAAATCCCAAAAAAGAAATCCTCTGTACTCCAAAAAGGCATTTAGATCCTTTGACATACAGGGAATTCTCCCTCAAGATCCGGAACACAGTCCGAATATGTTCCACATGAGAATCCCAATCCTTGGAGAAGATCAAAATATCATCCAGATAGATAATCAAAAATTTATCGACAAAATCTTGGAAAATATCGTTCATGAAGCACTGGAAGACAGAAGGGGCATTAGTGAGCCCAAAAGGCATCACCAGGTACTCAAAATGTCCCTCCGGAGTATTAAACGCCATCTTCCATTCATCCCCATGCTTAATGCGAATAAGATTATACGCCCCCCTGAGGTCAAGCTTGGTAAACCAGCAAGCACCTTTAACTCTGGAGAATAGATCAGAAATCAGGGGTAACGGATACTGATATTTAACAGTAATTTTGTTGAGAGCACGATAATCAATACAAGGAATGATCCATCCTTTTTGGCTACAAAAAAAAAAAACGGCACCTAAGGGTGACGAGGATGGTCTAATATGACCCTTCTCCAACGCCTCCTTAATATAGGATCGCATAGCCTCGTGCTCGGGTACAGATAAATTGAAGAGCCGACCCTTGGGAAATTTACACCCCGGGCTCAGTTCAATAGCACAGTCATGACTCCTCTGAGGAGGCAGAGACGCAGACTCATTCTCACTAAATACATCATAAAAGTCCGCCAAATAATCAGGAACATCATGCGACTGAGGAGAGGTGGAAAACACCGGAGCCTCACTAAAGGCACACCGACAACCCCAACTCACCACAGACACAGATTTCCAATCCAAAACTGGATTATGAATTTGTAACCAGGGAAACCCCAGAACAATAGTATCATGCAGATTATGTAACACCAAAAACCTGCAATTTTCTTGATGGTCTGGGGCGACCCGCATTACCACCTGGGTCCAAAACTGAGGTTTATTTTTAGCCAAAGGAGTAGCATCAATCCCCCTCAAAGGGATAGGCATCTGCAGAGGTGTCATCGGAAATCCACAACGTTTAGCAAAATCCAAGTCCATTAGGTTTAGAGCTGCTCCCGAATCCACAAAAGCTTTGGCGGAAAATGTGGACAGGGAGCAGATCAGAGTAATAGCCAGAAGAAACTTAGGTTGAACGCCACCAACAGAAAACGTGTGTGCAAAGCGTTTCTCGCGTTTAGGACAGACAGAAATAATATGCGAGGCATCACCACAGAAAAAACACAACTTATTACGCCTTCTGAACTCCTGACGCTGCTCTCTGGAAAAAACTCTATCACATTGCATAGGTTCAGACATCCGTTCAACAGGTGGTAACACCTCTCGTGCAGCTCTGCGTTCGCACAAACGCCGATCAACCTGAATGGCTAAAGACATAGAATCGTCAAGACCAGAGGGAACAGAAAATCCCACCATAGTATCTTTTATGGCTTCTGACAACCCCTTCCGAAAGAGAGCAGCCAAGGCATTATCATTCCAGGTAGTAAGTACTGCCCACTTTCGGAATTTTTGACAGTACAATTCTGCAGAATCACAACCCTGGTTCAATGCCAGCAGGGTCTTTTCAGCCTGATCAATGGCATTAGGTTCGTCATAGAACAACCCCAAGGCCTGAAAAAATGCGTTCACATTAGTCAGAATAGGATCATCTGGTTTCAAAGAAAACGCCCAATCCTGGGGATCGCCACACAGCAAAGAGATGACAATTTTAACCTGCTGCGCGGAGCTCCCTGACGAGTTAGGCTTCAAGGCAAAAAATAATTTACAATTACTTTTGAAATTCAAAAATTTAGACCGATCCCCAAAAAATACATTAGGTGTAGGAATCTTTGGTTCAGCAGCATGTGAATGAGCAAGGTAGGCGGAAATTCCCCGCACTTCCGCAGCGAGCTGCTCCACACGATCAGACAATTGCTTTATCTCCATTGAGAGAAAAAAAAATTCCCCCTACGGCCTCAGAGATATAGAGGAAAAAATATACACACTTTTTTTTTTTTTTCTTTAATACAATTCTTTCCTGCTATTGAGTACCCTAGAATCTGCGGTATGGCGGGTGATTCTGTTATGATTGAGTCACCGTAGGAGACAAAAATAGAAATGCTAGCTAAGTCCAGAAAACCAGAGAAGTTGTCAGCTATCGGATTGCAGACCCCTGAACCTATCAACACAACTAGCAGTAGCCGTGGGGGGCTCCTACGATGCCCTAGGCCCCTCGATCACAGCCGGAGGACTACATAGCCTAAAGACAGAAAGGGAAATCTAAACTGCCCCAGAGCAGACCCCAAAGCAAAAGGCAGCCCCCCACATATAATGACGGTGAAGCAAGAAGAAAGAACAAAACACAGACAGAAAGATAGACTGAGCAAAGATGGGGCCCACGCTAGCTTAGATAGGAAAGGACAGGAAGGCTGCTGTCTGCAATCCGTGAAAAACCCTATGAAAATAAGAGCCAACAAACTGACAGTAAAAAAGGCCCTGAAGATGCTAGGCTTCAAAAAGCTATGTCAGTACTCAGGAATATTCTGAAGACAGAGCAACAGGCAAAAGGAGATTCAGCTCACCCCAGCAGGGAATGGCAGAATCCAGAAAAGCAAGGAAAACAAAACACTAATGCAAAAAGGTAAAGCAGAAATCTTAGCTTTAGATGAGCAGGAATCAGACTGGTTTCCTAGAAGTCCACAGAGAAATCACCTGCAGGCCAGAAGGGCGTCGGCAGCCTTATATCCAGTCATTAACTCCACTCAGCCAGTCATCATCATCAGCCCCAGGTGTTTGACAATCAGGCTCACTACCTTTCTTCACCAGAAGAGGGAGTTCCTCGGGCCTCAGTAGTGAAGGGGAAAATGAACTCACAACAGCAATCCAGATATACTGCTCGAGGTGAGGAGGATCCCCAAGGGCTAGAAAAGCCAGAGAGGGGGACAAACCACCTATACTGAGAACCAGGGCTGAAGTTTTATCCGGTACCTGTGGGAAAGATGACAACTCGTTGGGCCTTATCCTTTGCATCTTCTTGTAAATACTGTACAGACTACCATTCGCAAAGTAAAAGTTTATTTTTTTATGGACCACTTGTCTCCTGGATTAATTGCTGCCCTGGTTCCAGAATAAGGATTCCTGGAGTCAGCAGAGGCCTGCAGGCCAGAAGTAAGTGGGAAGCACCACATACAGAGCAGAACATCAGGACTGGGACACATCTTGTCTGTAAAATGCCAATGTGAGGGAAGGCCAGGGCTGTAGTCATGGCCGAGGACACCAGTGTATCTGTGCCCTGTCTTCCCATCACATGAAAATAGTGTCCATTACTCTGCATATTTGTGGCTTCACTTTCTGCATTGTCAGGGTCCTCTCTGCGATGCTGAAGGCTCCCTATAGATGGTTCCGCATAAATAGAGACACAGTCCATTTCAACTTTCAAAAGAACAACTTTATTGGCTTCTTTATGCAGCACATCTATATTCTTCACAACATTAAGAACATATTCCACATTGCACATTTTTTCCTCTTTCCCTGCACTTCTCCCTCTGTCACACAGCACCGTATCGTATGGTTCTTCAGCATCCTCCCTGTTCAGCTCTGTTACGGTTAGACACTCCCTAGCCTGTTTCACCCCAGACATGAAAGTATCAGCCTCCAAAATCAGCTGCCACATGGTGAGAGACCTGCCCTTCTGTACTGTCTCCTGCGGTGGCACAGCATCCTTCCAGTCCAAACTCACTGCATCTGGGAGTTCCCTCAGCCATTTCGCCCCGGATCTGAGGGCATCAGCCGATGTGATAAGTTGCCACATTATGGAAACACCTGCATCCCCGTACTGCCACTGTTTCTGTCTTAAGCTTCTCTTCCAAGACTGCTGTGGCCCACTGCTGTTCTGGCCTGGCACTGTGGATGGCTAGGCTTTTCTCTTAAATGTTGCATGGTCTCTGCTACCATTCCAGGCTCTATAGCCTGTGCAGGCAGTTAGGGCACCCTGGCCCTGGTGACTACTTTGAGGAAGTTCTCCCTCTCTTAACTGCAGCTGACTCCTCCTATGTTTAACTGTTTTCTAACTGGCTTCACTATACTATTGCCCCATCTAATGGCCAGAAACAGGTACTACACTTTCCCTAATAACAGGTACACAAAATAGCAAATATATACATTACATTATATACACAGCAGCATTGTTTCAACACTAAGGAAAGGAGTGGAGTATTACATGGTCCCGGTACATCCCTTATACCAGAGCGAGTGGGGACCGAAGTTCGCCCACGACTGTCTCGCTTGGGCATCTTACATACACATTGTATGCCTATACAATTACCTGCCCCTAATGTTGATCACTATGATAGAGTTCCAATAGCTGCTGATATAGATTTAACTATGAATAGTAGAAGAGAGGGACTTTCAGACATTTCCCCCCTCCCCACTTTCAGAATTCATTCTACACTAACAGCATGCTACAGAGTAATCATGCCCCACTATGGATGACTTTTCTGTATATTGTAAACGGATAGACAAAAGTAAAAGCAGAGGTAAATATGTAAACCCTTTCTTTTCAGCTTTGGCCTTTGCTTTTTGATGTCGGAAACAAGAGATAAGCTTTCATTACATTTTTTGCAATTTGTAAAACTTTTTGCAAAAAGTGTTAACTATATTTTTCAAAGACAAGCAAAACAATTTCCCATAAGAAAAGTTTAAGCTGAAGTCCTTAAGATTTACTGTTTATAATAACTCGCTTTTATCAAGTGTCCAGTAATGAATGGCTTTTATAATGCTCTCCAAATTGCTTCTAGCATTTCCCTAGGAAGGTCTGGTCAACGAATTGCTTCTACTAAATTCAATGGAAAGGTTGACATTTGAGAGTGTGAATGTAATGTGGACAATTGTAGAGGTGTGAATATTATTTATAGCAAAACGTGTATTCAAGATAAAAGCATTTATCACCAGTTTAACACCCACAGTACTTATCACCTATCCATAATTGTATCCTTGGGGAGACGTGACCAGGGACCAGCCAGCAGTGGGAGTTCTAGGGGTTTGATCCCAACTCTAAAGGCATGCACATGACCACATTATCGGTCCAAGTGCGATCTGACAAAATATTGGATTGCGCTCAGACCTATGTTATTTAGCCTTGTACATGTCACATTTTCATGTCAGCATGCCCAAGCTTGATCCAATATTCGGACCACACTCATCCATGCAAGTGCAAACTGCACTAAAATGAAATCTAAGTTCAGTCTGATTTCCACGGATTGAAACAATGGAGAAGATCGAAACATTTTTCTCTCCATCTTCTCAGCCGAGAGAATCACATCATGCTATGATCACACTCTGAGCAAACTGATATTGAGCTGATAATTAACATTGACCTCATTCTCTCAGATGCGATACTACACTGTTGTCTGCACTTATAGTATTTATCACCTGTCCAGTAATAAATGATTTCGATTTTAATACCATTTGAAAGCATTTTCCAAGAATAAAAAATGACTGCTTTCTTCACAAAACAGCACCAAACCTATCTATGGTTCAGTATATTATTGCAGATCGCCTCTCTTGACATATTTGAACCCACAAACCACCTGTAGACAGGCAATGCTTTGGGGGAAAAAAGATGCCATATTACACTATTTCTGCAAAACCCTTTTAAAGAGATTTTCCAGCTAAAATTATTTAAGTATCAGATGACATAATTGCATGGTTTAGAAAACTCCATTTCAAGCACCATATAATCCACCACATCTTATCAATTTATCATTCACTAACTATTCTGCCTCCATGGCCAAACTGTAAGTGTTGGGCGCTCAGACTGCCATCCCATGGTGTCTGTTTACCATTCCTCACGTTTAGTGATGTCCGCAGATAGCGTAAACTTGACTGTAAAAGAGCACGTTTCAAGGTCCAGTATAAGGTTTATTCTCGTCTGAATCCTTGCATAATGCACAGTTACAGTAAGTAAAAAGAGACTTTCCTTGTACAGAGCTGTGTAAAACGTGTGTCTCCAAGATGGAGATGGACTCAAAGATGGAGAAGAAGGGAGGGGTTACAGAAATGAGAGTCACATGCGAGGGGAGAGGAGACAACCTCTAAAAGGGACAGATCTATACACAGCAATGAAAGACAACAATATAATAAAGTGCAGTACTGTCTGTAGGATTCTAATTCATGGAACATGACACAAACCCTTTACAAGCAACAAACCCAGTGTCCACACTTGGAAATCACACAAGTCGGACTCACACTAGCATGTCTTTCGAGTGCTGTCCATGTTTATTGCAGACACGTAGACTTGTAATGGTACTGCTGGAAAAAAATGGACATCTCCGTAATTTTTGCCCTGACATATGGTTCATGAAAAAAACATAGAGAAAATACCAAGTTAGGTTCCCAAACCATATATAGTAAAATGAAAACCTGGCACTCAGCTTAATGCTTAGTGAGACAATTTATTGTAGTACCAGAAAACGTTTCGGTCAGTATAGACCTTCATCAGTTACTACAGTGTGAGAAAATAAACAAAAATGAATAAAGTATATACAAAAATAACAGAAAATACAATCTGGTCGTAGTTATGTATAGAGTATAGTACAAGAGATATTATAAAAGAGACCAAAAAATTCCTTGAGCACTCAGATTGGAGAAAAAAAAGGTAGGACATACCGTGCTAGTATGATTGAATGCAGTTTAGAGGAGGGCACTTTTTATGATTCTCATAGGTGAAGCCTTAAAGAAAAGTGATTGGCGCTGTTAAGGTACAGTTGTGGCCAAAAGTATTGACACCCCTGCAATTCTGTCAGATAATACTCAGTTTCTTCCTGAAAATGATTGAAAACACAAATTCTTTGTTATTATTATCTTCATTTAATTTGTCTTAAATGAAAAACACAAAAAGAATTGTCCTAAAGCCAAATTGGATATAATTCCACACCCAACATAACCCTCCGTCAGGCGCAATAGATCTGACAGGCACACAGTAATTAGTTTCACTTCTCTCTCCTTGCCCACTTATCAGAAAACCCCACCCCTCCTAGTTATCTCCAGACTCTACAGGCTCTGTGAACCCTGATATCACAGTGACTCAGCAGACCTTCTAGTGAGCAGATATCAACACTTTGGCTTCTCAGGCACATTGCGCCTGATTTCAACACAAATTGAAAGGTTAGTATTTTCTTTTTTTATTCATCACGATTATGTATTTAGCTTGTTTTATGAAGGATTAATGCTAAGTTAGTGTACATAAGTACTGTTTTCTTAGACAAAAGGAGGGTGGCTTCTAAGGCACATTGCTCCCTAACACATACTCTTTCTCTCTTGCTTCAGATTTTCTGCTGCAATGGCCAGAAAACAGTATGATTCATCTAAACCCCTTCATTTAGAAGAAATGAAGATTTTTTTGTTAGAAGATGATGAGGAAGAACCAGCAGTAACTGAGGATTTAGAGGAATCTAGTGACATTTCATCTGAAGATGAGGTAGCAGAATGTAACACTGATTCTGGAACAGAGCAGGATGGTGATGACACTGATACAGAGGAAACAGACACAGATCTAGCTTATTATTTGGGCAAAGATAAAAATACAAAGGACGTCCCAAGGACGTTCCAGAACAAACACCGACTCTACCACCTTCTAAAAGACGCAGTTGTACTACCTGCTCATTTGTATCTGGTTTCAGAAGGCTTTCTAAATATGACTGCAAAATATGTAAAGAATCAATCTGCCTTTCCCATGCAACTTTCGTCTGCCAGCCTTGCTTTTCTAAGTGTACCTGTGCTGCTTCTGCTACAATTGAAACCACTGAAGATGAGTAGAAAATAATTAAGTAACATCTAAGTGCAATATCCTTTAAGTTTTTTTCCATAATTTTATATTTAAGCAATAGTTAAGTAAAGATAACTGGAGCCTATTTGGCGGTACTACCGAAAAGTGGTACTTTTAGTTTTAATAAGTTTATGGTTAATAAATGTTTTTTTTTGCATCTGATTTGGTGTAATCTCTTTTAATACATTCCTATGAAGGTCACTGACTACTTCTATAGTCCTGAAATTGAAATATGTAGCTACTAGAGTTGAGCGACTTTTGTTTTTTTAGGGTCGCGTTTCGTTTCGTGAAACCCGACTTTTCCAAAAGTCGGGTCGAGCAAGATCGTCCGATTAGGGAAAAGTCGGGGTCGTCCCGAAACACGAAACCCAATGTAAGTCAATGGGGAATAAAAGTCGGCAGTGAGAGGAGGACAGGAAACACACCTACAGTGCCCATTTGAATGCCAAAAGCATCAATTCTTCTTACTTAAGCTTGTCAACCTTAATTAACTTCATAATACAAGTTACGCACTGAAAAATGGGGGTTATTTGGCTAAATTTGTGGGGGGGAGGGCTGGCTGCAGGTTTTCATGTGCCCTGGGCGAAAGAGCGCCCCTTTAACACATACCACAACTCATCATGCTCCGATACGGCAGAGAAATAGCGGTATAGTACAATGAAAAATGCCTCACTTTTTACATCTCATGACGAGGCCCATCTATTTCTCCATACAAAATCATTGGTCCCATATAATGTTTGAAACAGTATATGATGAGCTCCACATAATGCTACAGTATATGTTGGTCCCCATGGATGAAGCTCCACTGTCTTATGGGCCCAAATAATGCTCCAAACATAATGGGCCCCATTTCTAATGCTCTTGTGTATAATGGGCCCTGTAAATGCTGCTCCAGTGTCTGATGTCCACCTTTGGAATGTTCCAGTGTATGGTGGGCCCCATCTATCATTCTCCAGAGTATAGTGCTCCCCAAAAATTGCTGTCCCAACATTGAAAACAATCAAATAAGTCTCCTCACTAGGGAATCCCTGTACTTGTCTGGACAGGTGCTGTAGCTTGCTTAACAGGTCGCCAGCCGTTCTCACGCCCAGTATGGATTGCACGTGATTGCACAAAGGTTAGAAAGGGTACCGTATCCCTGGATAACATGTATGGATAGCGTACACATTCAAAATATATGTCTATACAGCATGAGGCAGGCTCAGACGGTGTTAGGCCCAGTATGGATTGCACGTCATTGCACAAAGGTTAGAAAGGGTACCGTATCCCCGGATAACATGTATGGATAGCGTACACATTCAAAATATATGTCTCAGGAGGCAGGCTCAGACAGTGTCAGGCACAGTATGGATTGCACGTGAATGCACAAAGGTTAGAAAGGGTACCGTATCCACGGATAACATGTATGGATAGCGTACACATTCAAAATATATGTCTATACAGCATGAGGCAGGCTCAGACGGTGTTAGGCCCAGTATGGATTGCACGTCATTGCACAAAGGTTAGAAAGGGTACCGTATCCCCGGATAACATGTATGGATAGCGTAAACATTCAAAATATATGTCTATACAGCATGAGGCAGGCTCAGACGGTGTTAGGCCCAGTATGGATTGCACGTCATTGCACAAAGGTTAGAAAGGGTACCGTATCCCCGGATAACATGTATGGATAGCGTACACATTCAAAATATATGTCTATACAGCATGAGGCAGGCTCAGATGGTGTTAGGCCCAGTATGGATTGCACGTCATTGCACAAAGGTTAGAAAGGGTACCGTATCCCCGGATAACATGTATGGATAGCGTACACATTCAAAATATATGTCTATACAGCATGAGGCAGGCTCAGACGGTGTTAGGCCCAGTATGGATTGCACGTCATTGCACAAAGGTTAGAAGGGGTACCGTATCCCCGGATAACATGTATGGATAGCGTACACATTCAAAATATATGTCTATACAGCATGAGGCAGGCTCAGACGGTGTTAGGCCCAGTATGGATTGCACGTCATTGCACAAAGGTTAGAAAGGGTACCGTATCCCCGGATAACATGTATGGATAGCGTACACATTCAAAATATATGTCTATACAGCATGAGGCAGGCTCAGACGGTGTTAGGCCCAGTATGGATTGCACGTCGTTGCACAAAGGTTAGAAAGGGTACCGTATCCCCGGATAACATGTATGGATAGCGTACACATTCAAAATATATGTCTATACAGCATGAGGCAGGCTCAGACGGTGTTAGGCCCAGTATGGATTGCACGTCATTGCACAAAGGTTAGAAGGGGTACCGTATCCCCGGATAACATGTATGGATAGCGTACACATTCAAAATATATGTCTATACAGCATGAGGCAGGCTCAGACGGTGTTAGGCCCAGTATGGATTGCACGTCATTGCACAAAGGTTAGAAAGGGTACCGTATCCCCGGATAACATGTATGGATAGCGTACACATTCAAAATATATGTCTATACAGCATGAGGCAGGCTCAGACGGTGTTAGGCCCAGTATGGATTGCACGTCATTGCACAAAGGTTAGAAGGGGTACCGTATCCCCGGATAACATGTATGGATAGCGTACACATTCAAAATATATGTCTATACAGCATGAGGCAGGCTCAGACGGTGTTAGGCCCAGTATGGATTGCACGTCATTGCACAAAGGTTAGAAAGGGTACCGTATCCCTGGATAACATGTATGGATAGCGTACACATTCAAAATATATGTCTCAGGAGGCAGGCTCAGACGGTGTCAGGCACAGTATGGATTTGACGGCCCAGATTACACAGCGGAGGAGCAGGGAGAGGTAAAGATTGCAAATGCTGGGGCCCTGGCCAAGCAAGGGGGGCCCACTCGTGGGCGTCGGTACTGGCACTGGGCCCCTCATAGTACAGCGGTGTGTCTGACGGCGGGTGTGCACCACCACCGTCAGAGACACTTGATTGCACTATGAGGGACCCTGTGCCAGTGCCCGCGCCCAAGAATCGGCCTACCCACCTGTCCAGGGCAACGGCACTCGCACGGTGTCGTGCGGTAGGTGGTGACCCCGGCCATGGGGGGGGAGGCAGCACAGTTATGGAGTTTTAGAAAGTGGCATATGTTGATGTTGGACATTCAGCTGATGCAAAAGGCGAAATAGGTGAAGTACCAGGAAGAGGTGGACCAAAGCAAGCCATTTTTCTGTCACCCTATGTGTCATCAGGGGAAGGTGGGACAAAATCCTTGGAAACCCATGCGTGGTTCATTTTAATGAAGGTTAGATCATCCACATTTTGGGTTGACAGACGGGTCCTTTTTTCTGTCAGGATTGATCCAGCTGCACTGAAGACTCTTTCCGATAGCACACTTGCAGCTGGGCAAGCGAGCTCCTGTAAGGCATATTGGGCCAATTCAGGCCAGGTGTCCAGTTTAGCGGCCCAATAGTCAAAGGGGAATGACCTGTGTGGGAGAACATCGATATGGGAGGAAAAGTAGTTTGTAACCATAGTTGACAACTGCTGTCTCCTGTCACTTTCCATCGATGCAGTATTACCAGTTGTGTGAGCGGTATTTGAAAAATCAGTCCACAACATTGTCATGAAACCCCTGTCTCCAACGCCACTTCTGCTGTGTGCACCACGAACACCTCTGCCAAGCTGCCCCCGGCCCGTACGGCTCTTGTGAGAACCATCACCGCTGCTGTGTGCTGGGAATGCCTCAAGCAACCGATTTACCAGAGTTGCTTGTTTATTAGCCAATATTAGGTCAAGGTTCTCCTGTGGCATGATGTTTTGTAATTTGCCTTTATAGCGTGGATCCAGGATGCTGGCCAACCAGTAGTCGTCATCGTTCATCATTTTGGCAATGCGGGGGTCCCTTTTTAGGATCCGCAAGGCATAATCTGACATGTGGGCCAATGTTCCCGGTGTCAATGATGCACTGCGAGTGCTGGGTGGAGGAGCACTTTCTGGCAAATCCACATCCCTCCAGTCACGCACAAACCCTGTACCAGACCTTGCCACGCCAACATTTTCACTTGCCCCACGAGATGCATCCTCCTCCCCTAAGTAATCATCCCCATCATCCTCCTCCTCCTCTTCTTCCTCCACCTCGTCCAGGAGAGGTCCCTGAGCAGACAATGGCTGAATGTCATCAAGGATTCCCTCCTCCTCTTCCTCCTCATCAACATTGGCTGCAGACGCCTGCTCCTTAAGGTGCGTCAAAGTTTGCATGAGCAGATGCATAAGTGGGATGCTCATGCTTAGGATGGCGTCGTCTGCGCTTACCAGCCGTGTGCATTCCTCAAAACACTGAAGGACTTTACAAAGGTCTTTCAGCTTCGACCACTGCACGCCTGTGAACTCCATGTCTGCTCTCAAAGTGCCTGGCCGTGTATCCTCCCACAAATGCATTATGGCCTGCCTCTGCTCGCACAGCCGCTCCACCATGTGCAGGGTGGAGTTCCACGTTGTTGCAATGTCGATAATGAGGCGGTGGTTGGGAAGGTGGAGCAATCGCTGCAGCTTCTGCATACGAACGGAGTGTACAGGCGACCGGCGGATGTGCGCGCACAGTCTTCGCACCTTCTGGAGCAGGGCTGTTAACTCCGGATAATTTTTGAGGAAGCACTGCACCACCAGGTTCAAGGTGTGAGCCAAGCAAGGTATGTGGCTGAGTTTTGAAAGGGCTATGGCTGCCACAAAATTACGGCCGTTATCACTAACTACCTTGCCTGCCTCAAGATGTACACTGCCCAGCCATGACTCAGTTTGTCGCTTCAAGTACTCGGCCAGCACCTCGGCGGTGTGTCTGTCGCTCAAACACATCATCTGCAACACAGCCTGCTGACGCTTTCCACTAGCTGCTCGATAGGGGGACACATCGTGTGCAACAGTGGCAGCTGCAGATGGAGTGCTCGTACGACTGCGCTCTGTGGACGAGCTTTCGCTTCTGGAGGAGGAGGAGGAGGGTCGAACGCCTACAGCCAACTGTTTCCTATACCGTGGGCTAGGCAGCACTGTCCCACCACCGCTGTCCCCTGTGGACCCTGCATCCACCACATTAACCCAGGGCGCAGTGATGGACACGTAACGGCCCTGGCCATGCCGACTGGACCATGCATCAGTTGTGAGGTGCACCTTTCCGCTCACTGACTGCTTGAGTGCATGGACAATGCGGTCTTTCACATGATGGTGGAGGGCTGGGATGGCTTTGCGAGAGAAGAAGTGGCGACTGGGTAGGTCATAGCGTGGTACTGCATAGGCCATGAGTTCGCGGAAAGCTGTGCTTTCCACCAACCGAAAGGGCATCATCTCAAACTAGATTAGTTTGGCAATGTGGGCGTTCAAACCCAGTGTACGCGGATGAGAGACTGAGTACTTTCTTGACCTACTCATAGTGTCTGGGAGGGTGAGCTGGACTTGAGAGCTGCATATGGTGGAAGTAGCGGTGGACAGGGCGGACTGAGAGAGGGTTGATGATGGTGATGGAGTTGGTGTTCTTTCTGATGGCCTAGAATCAGTCTTTCGTTGATATAACAGTGGGATTCCCTGACTGCTGTGGCCTTGCAACGACACCTCAACATTTGCTGCTGTGCTAACCGGTGGGCATACAGTGGGGGAAACAATGTAGCGTTGCTGACTACCTTCGTTGTGATCAGTTGCACATGTGGCACTTGAGGTTTGTTGTTGTGTCCACGCTTGCAAGTGCATGCTGGTTAAATGTCTAAGCATGCAACTGGTATTCAAATTTTTCAGATTTTTCCCTCGGCTAAAGGTCTTTGCGCACTTCTTACAGATAACCTTGGCTTGATCATGAGGATTTTGTTCAAAAAAGTGCCACACTGCACTCTTCCTACTTTGGCAGACATTTTGCGGCCTAGCACGCTGTGATCTTTTGACCCTCTGGACAAGCTGTCCAGCAACTCTTTTGATGTTTGGAACCTGTCTTTGGAGTGCTCCGGGCCTGCCAGATAACAGCTGTTGCGATGTCGATGTCTGCTGTGGATGCTCCTCATCTGAGCTATTGGAAGCAGCACCCTCTTCCCCCAATGGATGCCAATCTGGGTCAACAACTGGGTCATCCATCACCTCCTCTTCAATGTCATGTGCACCTTCCTCTGTGTCACCGTGTATGGTGGTATAGTGTGCGGGAAGGGGCACCTGAGTCTCATCAGGGTCAGAATCTGGCTCTGTACACTGCGAGGACAATGTAGTGCTCTGAGTGAATGTACCAGCAGAATCATCCATCAGCGGCTGTGCATCAGTGCACTCCATGTCAGATTCATCTTGGCCTGGGTAATTCACCATTTCACTTGATAATCCAGGCATGGTATGTGAAAACAGCTCCATGGAGTAATCAGTAGTATGGCCTGCGTCATCCTTCAATTTTGGTTGGGGTGAAGGACACAAGGAAAGGTGTGGTTCATGAACATGAGCCTCCAATGACGACTCAGTGCTTTTACTTTTTACAACTGAAGAAGAGGAGGCGATAGAGCTGGAGGCTGAGTCAGCAATGTAAGACAAAACTTTTTCCTGATGCTGTGCCTTTAAAAGCGGTTTGCCAACTCCTAGAAAACTAAGCGTTCGAGGCCTTATGTAGCCAGACGATGACGCAGGGTCAGCACCTCCTGCATTCGGTCCTATTTTGCTCTTGCCACTACCATCAGATCCACCACCAACACCATCATTACCAGCTGCCAACCCCCGCCCAATTCCACGGCCTCTTCCACCAGCCTTCCTCATTTTTGGTAGAAATGTAGACAAAATCCAACAAACTATATAGTAATGTAAAACAAGGTACAAGGTGTCTATAGGACAGGGGAGTTTTAGAATTTCTGCACACACTTGTGGACAGTGGACACTTGTGGATTGTGTGAGGCCCACTGATATCTGAGCGCTATGTGACATGCTCGATGGCACAGCTGCCTGTGACCAAAGTGACGAGAGGATAATGGAGATTTTGAATCTCTGCGTACACTTTTGGACACTGGACACTTATGGATTGTGTGAGGCCCACTGATATCTGAGCTCTATGTGACACGCTCGATGGCACAGCTGCCTGTGACCAAAGTGACGAGAGGATAATGGAGATTTTGAATCTCTGCGTACACTTTTGGACACTGGACACTTGTGGATGGTGTGAGGCCCACTGATATCTGAGCGTTATGTGACACGCTCGATGGCACAGCTGCCTGTGACCAAAGTGACGAGAGGATAATGGAGATTTTGAATCTCTGCGTAAACTTTTGGACACTGGACACTTGTGGATTGTATGAGGCCCACTGATATCTGAGCGCTATGTGACACGCTCGATGGCACAGCTGCCTGTGACCAAAGTGAAGAGTGGATAATGGAGATTTTGAATCTCTGCGTACACTTTTGGACACTGGACACTTGTGGATGGTGTGAGGCCCACTGATATCTGAGCGCTATGTGACACGCTCGATGGCACAGCTGCCTGTGACCAAAGTGACGAGAGGATAATGGAGATTTTGAATCTCTGCGTACACTTTTGGACACTGGACACTTGTGGATTGTGTGAGGCCCACTGATATCTGAGCGCTATGTGACACGCTCGATGGCACAGCTGCCTGTGACCAAAGTGACGAGAGGATAATGGAGATTTTGAATCTCTGCGTACACTTTTGGACACTGGACACTTGTGGATGGTGTGAGGCCCACTGATATCTGAGCGCTATGTGACACGCTCGATGGCACAGCTGCCTGTGACCAAAGTGACGAGAGGATAATGGAGATTTTGAATCTCTGCGTACACTTTTGGACACTGGACACTTGTGGATGGTGTGAGGCCCACTGATATCTGAGCGCTATGTGACACGCTCGATGGCACAGCTGCCTGTGACCAAAGTGACGAGAGGATAATGGAGATTTTGAATCTCTGCGTACACTTTTGGACACTGGACACTTGTGGATGGTGTGAGGCCCACTGATATCTGAGCGCTATGTGACACGCTCGATGGCACAGCTGCCTGTGACCAAAGTGACGAGAGGATAATGGAGATTTTGAATCTCTGCGTACACTTTTGGACACTGGACACTTGTGGATTGTGTGAGGCCCACTGATATCTGAGCGCTATGTGACACGCTCGATGGCACAGCTGCCTGTGACCAAAGTGACGAGAGGATAATGGAGATTTTGAATCTCTGCGTACACTTTTGGACACTGGACACTTGTGGATGGTGCGAGGCCCACTGATATCTGAGCGCTATGTGACACGCTCGATGGCACAGCTGCCTGTGACCAAAGTGACGAGAGGATAATGGAGATTTTGAATCTCTGCGTACACTTTTGGACACTGGACACTTGTGGATTGTGTGAGGCCCACTGATATCTGAGCGCTATGTGACACACTCGATGGCACAGCTGCCTGTGACCAAAGTGACGAGAGGATAATGGAGATTTTGAATCTCTGCGTACACTTTTGGACACTGGACACTTGTGGATGGTGTGAGGCCCACTGATATCTGAGCGCTATGTGACACGCTCGATGGCACAGCTGCCTGTGACCAAAGTGACGAGAGGATAATGGAGATTTTGAATCTCTGCGTACACTTTTGGACACTGGACACTTGTGGATTGTGTGAGGCCCACTGATATCTGAGCGCTATGTGACACGCTCGATGGCACAGCTGCCTGTGACCAAAGTGACGAGAGGATAATGGAGATTTTGAATCTCTGCGTACACTTTTGGACACTGGACACTTGTGGATGGTGTGAGGCCCACTGATATCTCAGCGCTATGTGACACGCTCGATGGCACAGCTGCCTGTGACCAAAGTGACGAGAGGATAAGGGAGATTGGATTGCTTTTAAAAAAGCAGTTTGCGGAGCAGTGGGTAAACAGCAATGCCAGCATGTCAGGAAGCCTTAAAAGGCAGCCCAACAACCAACACCACTGATACACCACAATATAGCCTCCCTTTGCACTGCACACACAGTGACTTGTGTGTTGTGCAGGCCAAATCGCTAGCAGCAGAAGCAGTTTTTTTGTCTTCTTCCCTGCCTAACGCTCTCCCTACAGAATCAGCAGCAACCTCTCCCTATACTAAGATCGGCAGAAGTAAGATGGCGGTCGGCGTGCACGCCCTTTTATACCCCCTGTGACGCCCACCAAAGCAAGCCAATCACTTGCATGCCCTTCTGAAAGATGGTGGTGACCCGTGCCTATGTCATCACGTTGCCCACAGTGTCCGTGGATCCTGATTGGCTGAAAAAGAGCGCAAAACAAACTTTTGAAACGCGACTTTGGCGCGTAAGTCGCCGACCTCGTGGCCGACCTCATCCTAGGGTCGGGTTTCGTTTCATGAAACCCGACTTTGCCAAAAGTCGGCGACTTTTGAATTTTTTCGACCCGTTTCGCTCAACTCTAGTAGCTACTATAGGTGGTTTTCTGACCTGTGCTTGTCAGGCACATTGCGCATGAACTGAGGAGAATCTATATTGCGCCTGACGGAGGGATAAAAAAGAGGGTGGACAAAAGTATTGGCACTGTTCGAAAAATCATGTGATGCTTCTCTAATTTGTGTAATTAACAGCACCTGTAACTTACCTGTGGCACCTAACAGGTGTTGGCAATAACTAAATCACACTTGCAGCCAGTTGACATGGATTAAAGTTGACTCAACCTCTGTCCTGTGTCCTTGTGTGTACCACATTGAGCATGGAGAAAAGAAAGAAGACCAAAGAACTGTCTGAGGACTTGAGAAACCAAATTGTGAGGAAGCATGAGCAATCTCAAGGCTACAAGTCCATCTCCAAAGACCTGAATGTTCCTGTGTCTACCGTGCGCAGTGTCATCAAGAAGTTTAAAGCCCATGGCACTGTGGCTAACATCCCTAGATGTGGACGGAAAAGAAAAATTGACAAGAGATTTCAACGCAAGATTGTGCGGATGTTAGATAAAGAACCTCGACTAACATCCAAACAAGTTCAAGCTGCCCTGCAGTCCGAGGGTACAACAGTGTCAACCCGTACTATCCGTCGGCATCTGAATGAAAAGGGACTGTATGGTAGGGGACCCAGGAAGACCCCACTTCTTACCCCGAGACATAAAAAAGCCAGGCTGGAGTTTGCCAAAACTTACCTGAAAAAGCCTAAAACGTTTTGGAAGAATGTTCTCTGGTCAGATGAGACAAAAGTAGAGCTTTTTGGGCAAAGGCATCAACATAGAGTTTACAGGAGAAAAAAAGAAGCATTCAAAGAAAAAAACACGGTCCCTACAGTCAAACATGGCGGAGGTTCCCTGATGTTTTGGGGTTGCTTTGTTGCCTCTAGCACTGGACTACTTGACCGTGTGCATGGCATTATGAAGTCTGAAGACTACCAACAAATTTTGCAGCACAATGTAGGGCCCAGTGTGAGAAAGCTGGGTCTCCCTCAGAGGTCATGGGTCTTCCAGCAGGACAATGACCCAAAACACACTTCAAAAAGCACTAGAAAATGGTTTGAGAGAAAGCACTGGAGACTTCTAAGGTGGCCAGCAATGAGTCCAGACCTGAATCCCATAGAACACCTGTGGAGAGATCTAAAAATGGCAGTTTGGAGAAGGCACCCTTCAAATATTAGGGACCTTGGGCAGTTTGCCAAAGAAGAATGGTCTAAAATTCCAGCAGAGCATTGTAAGAAACTCATTGATGGTTACCGGAAGCGGTTGGTCGCAGTTATTTTGGCTAAAGGTTGTGCAACCAAGTATTAGGCTGAGGGTGCCAATACTTTTGCCTGGCCCATTTTTGGAGTTTTGTGTGAAATGATCAATGTTTTGCTTTTTGATTCATTCTCTTTTGTGTTTTTTCATTTAAGACAAATTAAATGAAGATAATAATACCAAAGAATTTGTGTTTGCAATCATTTTCAGGAAGAAACTGAGTATTATCTGACAGAATTGCAGGGGTGTCAATACTTTTGACCACAACTGTATATATGTGCAGATCAGTAAGATAGTGTAGGCTAGTACATACCGATAATCAGATAGTCAGAATGCTGCTGTAACGCAGAATGATCTGTAAGACAAGTATCATGTAATGACATGAGTCAGTGGTAAAATATGTTGTGTATACAGAGAATATCACTATATGTGGCAAAGTAATTACCTTAACAGTGGGCAGTATAAGCGCAGCCTGGTCCTCCTGGACGTGGGTGAACACCGCTTGTCAGTGGAGGTAACAGCGCACTGGACTAAGTGGAGGGAGGGTGGGACTAAGGTCCTGACGAGCAGGAAGGTAGGACCAATGAGCGAGAGCTGGGTGGTGAGAGAAAAAAAAAAGAAAAAAAATGAGAAAAAAAAATGAATGAATATAACAACTAAGATCCAGGACAAGTAACGAGATCACAGGTACCTACCCATTGGTGATCAACATTTCCTCTAGACCACTGGGTATCTCTGAATACCACATACTTCAAAAAGGACTCTCCTTTTGTCCCACGTACAGGTGCCGCACTTTCGATCTCAAAATCGATTTGCAGCACTTTTTTCGCTCCTTGAGATTGAAAGTTCATTTCTCTAAGATTCCTTCTCCTATATTGTCTAATCCCTCCATTTGTGACCAACCTAAATTATTGTCATCTCAGAATTTAGGCTTACGTACTAAAAGCCACTTTCGACCGCCTCATGCATCACATGCAGTGGAAACGTTCATAGATTTTGTGCAGGACTCGTTCCAAACACTAAGAACTGACATTGATAAGGGTAGATTGCATTATCCACTGAACCTATCCACTACTGAACGTCAAGCCCTACAGTCCCTACAGGCAGGGCCGGCGCTAGGGGCAGGCAGACCAGGCAGGTGCCTAGGGCCCCCGCTCCCCCAGGGGCCCCCAGCTAGCGGAACATCATGGAGCCGCTATGGGGCCCCTGTGAGGCAGGGGGCCCCGCCTGCCCCCAGCGCCGACTCCCGCCGCCGCATTGAACTATACCGGCATCATAGACGCCGGTATAGTTCACCGCAATGATGGAGGAGAGGGCATCAGCTGACACTCCCTCTCCCATCATTCCCCGCTCTGCCTCTTAAAGACAGCGGGTGCGCGATGACGTCATATCATCACGCGCTCACTGTGTGCCAGGCAGTGCAGGCAGAGCCAGGAGCTGGGACCAGCGTGGGAGCGAGGAGAAGAGGTAAAGAGTGTGTGTGTTTTTTTTTGTTTTGTTTTTTTTTAATCTCTGTGAGTACTGGACTGTGGGGCCACTCTCGGGGGGGGCGGGGCTATATACCAGGCTGGGCTGTATACCACGCTGGGCTCTATACCACGCTATATACCATGCCGGTTTCTATACCACGCTATATACCATGCTGGGCTGTATACTATGCTGTATACCACGCTATATACCATGCTGGGCTGTATACCACGCTGTGTACCACGCTATATACCATGCTTGGCTCTATACCACGCTATATACCATGCTTGGCTCTATACCACGCTATATACCATGCTGGGCTCTATACCACGCTATATACCATGCTGGGCTGTATACCACGCTATATACCATGCTGGGCTGTATGCTATGCTGTATACCACGCTATATACCATGCTGGGCTGTATACCACGCTGTGTACCACGCTATATACCATGCTGGGCTCTATACCACGCTGTGTACCATGCTGGGCTCTATACCACGCTGTGTACCATGCTGGGCTGTATACTATGCTGTATACCATGCTATATACCATGCTGGGCTGTATACCACGCTGTGTACCACGCTATATACAATGCTGGGCTCTATACCACGATGTGTACCATGCTGGGCTCTATACCACGCTGTGTACCATGCTGGGCTCTATACCACGCTGTGTACCATGCTGGGCTCTATACCACGCTGTGTACCATGCTGGGCTCTATACCACGCTGTGTACCATGCTGGGCTCTATACCACGCTGTGTACCATGCTGGGCTCTATACCACGCTGTGTACCATGCTGGGCTCTATACCACGCTGTGTACCATGCTGGGCTCTATACCACGCTGTGTACCATGCTGGGCTATATACCACGCTGTGTACCATGCTGGGCTATATACCACGCTGTGTACCATGCTGGGCTGTGTACCATGCTGGGCTGTGTACCATGCTGGGCTGTATACCATCTGGTGCTGGGCTATATAATATGCGGCTGTGTTATATACCATGGGGGGTACATTTTTCATTATATTCTATGGGGGAGGCTGTTATATAATATGGGGGGCTACATTATATTCTATGGGGGGCTGTATTATATTTATTCTATTGGGGTGATTGCATCATACTCTGAGGGGGCTACATTATACTATATGAGGAGGCTACATTGTATTCTATGGGGGGCTGCATTATATTGTATGGGGGCTTCATTATACTATGAGGGGGCTACATTATATTCTGTAGGGGCTGCATTATACTGTATATGAGGAGGGCTACATTATATTTTATGGAGGGGCTACATTATACTATATAAGGGGCTGCATTATACTCTGAGGGGGTTGCATATATTCTATGGAGGGGCTGCATTATACTATTTTGGGGGGCTGCATTATATTCTATGGGGGGTTACATTATATTGTATGGCGGGGCTGCATTATGCTTTATGGGGTGGCTGCATTATACTATATGTGGGCTGCGTTATACTGTATCGAGTACTATGGGGAATACATTATATGAATAACTATGGGGTGCATTATACTATGGGAAGTGAATTGTACTACATGGATGACTATGGCGGTGCATTAAACTATATGGAGGACTATGAGGAGTGTATTATACTATATGGAGGACTGAGCAGTGTATTTTAATATATGGAGGACTATGGGTAGTGTATTATACTATATGGAGGACTGAGGAGTGTATTATACTGTATGGAGGACTATGGGGTGTAAACTGTAGATGTGCTGCTGATAACATGATACTGTGTGGTGATCCATTAGTGATGATTCTGTCCCCATCATTCTCTCTCAGATGGGGGAAAGAGGCCGGGAAACAAGCGTTGAATGACTTCAATATTGTCGATCTCACTCATTTAGCGGCCTGAACTCAGCGCATATAACTACAACCAAAATGCTTCTGTGTGATGTGCAATATGTTACAGTAGCATTTGGGGCCCCATTTTAAACTTTGCCTAGGGCCCCACTTTGCCTTAAACCGGCCCTGCCTACAGGGCGATAAGAACATAGTTATTAAGCCGGCGGACAAAGGTGGTGCTATTGTAGTTATGGACAAATCCGACTGACTTTATGAGATTCTACGCCAACTTAACGATAGTACCATCTATCAGTCACTGACTAGAGACCCCACAAGTTCAATAAGAAACATATACTTCATAAATACTCACTTCTAGGTGTCCTTGATAGCAAGACTTGTGACTATCTCACCAATACTAACCCAGTCACACCAGTCTTCTATACATTACCAAAAATTCACAAAAACCTACAACACCCACCCGGGAGACCGATTGTGGTTTCAAGCGACTCTATCATATCACCTATTGCCATCTTTCTTGAAAAAATTCTGACTCCACTAATCCGCAAATCCAAATCTTTCATACTGGATACAGGAGCTTTTCTAAATGTCCTAAAGGAACTGGGTACCAATCCTACAGATGCTATTTTGGTTTCAATAGATGTGAAGGACCTCTATATATCAATCTTACATATTGAAGGCATCAACTCAATCCACCGCCTACTCACTAATTCCAGCATGGACCCAGACCAAGTGAACCTCTGTATAGAACTTTTAACACTTGTTCTAACCACTAACCATTTTTTATTTCAGGATACTTTTTACTTACAGATCCGTGGCACCGCGATGGGCTCTAACGTAGCACCCCAGTGTAGGTACCAGCAGGTTCTTAGGATGCAGTGACGAGACGCGAGACTGGGTATGGTTTTAAAAGAAATGTTTATGAACTGAAGCCGCTAGGGCTATGCTGAACAACCAAAAAGGGGTAACACCTATTTGTCCACGCAGAGACTCAACAACAATAACAATACTTTTCTTATCGAGAATGCGACTAACCCGGCAGGGCCGGCTAATATGGGCCACATACGGCCAACCATGAGTCCTTATTTCCTAAAGTCAACTTATCCTTCCGGCCTTCCTTCGGTGTCACTGGCGGGTCTGCTTCGAGGTCTCTGAGGTGGCTGTTTTGGCGCCACTGATGTGTCTGCTTTGACGTCGCAACCGCTAGGCCCAACTGAGGAAGAATGGCAATGATCTTGGTGTCTCAGTATCCAGGAGACGTTGGGGCACAACAAGCCCTGAGGGATCTTGGCTGTCGGGGCGCAACAGGCCCTGGAGTAATCCAGAAGCTGGGGCACAACAGGCCCTGAAGGATCTTGGCTGTCGGGGCACAACAGGCCCTGGAGCAATCCAGAAGCTGGGGCACAACAGGCCCTGAAGGAACTTGGCTGTCGGGGCACAACAGGCCCTGAAGGAACTTGGCTGTCGGGGCACAACAGGCCCTGGAGTAATCTAGAAGCTGGGGCACAACAGGCCCTGAAGGAACTTGGCTGTCGGGGCACAACAGGCTCTGAAGGAACTTGGCTGTCGGGGCACAACAGGCCCTGAAGTAATCCTTTGTCGAGATGACCCCCTGTAAACACAGCGGGGTCGGCCTTTCCGCAGGTCTTGTCAGGGTCCTGTTTCTAAGTGTGGTTATGTCGCAATTTCAGAAGTGACCGTTGACAGGCCTACGCTAAGGGTTCCTCTGTAGATGGGGAGTAGACCTCAACTGCCGACTGACGAGATGGCATCCACTGCCGTCGGTGATGAAGAGGCCACAGCAGCGGGCTGAGGCAGGGAGGCAGTGGGAAAGCCGCCGCAGCGGGCTGATGTGAAATATCAGCGGCGGATCTGGGTCGCGGACCTGCCGCACCAGAGCGAGGAACAGCGGTAACGGCTGTGGCTGACCATGGGGCGGGCCCAGATCCGAGTAAAGCACAAGTCTCTTGTTGGTGGGTTCGTCGCTTACCCTCCACAGACCCCCGACGGTCTCCCCGTGTAACAACATCGGTTAATCCAGCTCTCTCTCCTCCACGGCTTCCTGTCTCCTGTTAGCCTCTCTGCCAACTGAACTCTCAGCGCGCTCCCTGCTCCTTTTATCCTTGCCCCGCCCCCTGTTGCCCTGTCACCTCCAGTCGTGCCCTCTCCTTCATTGCCCCCCCCCCGGTACCGTTCCTTCAGAAACCCAGATGGCGGCCCCCCTGGTTCCAGCACAGACACTCTACTGGAGTCCTCCTCCCCACACCCGTATGCAATTTGTTACATGGCAGATTTCAAAGAAAGCATCATCTACAAAAATGATCTATTTAATTCCAACGTTCTTCTGTGGAAACGCTATATCGATGATGTCTTTTGCATATGGGGGGGCACTTTGGAGTGCCTTCACTCCTTCTTTGACAAACTCAACTCCTCCTGGCCAGGTATTTCTTTTACAATATGTCAGGATTTACACAGGATGAACTTCCTGGACACCATGATAATTAAGGATCCCAGCGGTACATTATCTTCTGATCTATATGTCAAATCCACAGACCGTAATAGTTTATTACATTATCAGAGTTTACGCCCTCCTTCGACAAAGAATGCTATTCCAAGATAACAGTTTCATAGGGTATCTAGAATTGTCTCTGACAACTCTATCCGTTTAGAACGTCTTAATGAGATGTCTACACAATTTGCAAAAAGAGGCTATCCTCCTGCAGTACTCAATGAAGCAAGGTCTGAAACAACTTCTCCACGAAATAGATCTACCAACCGGATCCCGTTTGTCTATTCCTTTCACCCTTTCTCCTACATTATCCACAAATCTATCAGGAAAAATTGGCATCTCCTCTCTACTGTCCACCCTGATATTCCAGAATTCCAGCATCCTTTCCTACCCTGCTTTCAGAGAGCACCAAATATCAGAGACAGTCTAGTCAAAGCTGACATAGGCACTACCATTCACAGAACACAATGTTTTCTACAGAGACAAAAGGCAGGCACCTTTCCCTGTCTCCATTGCATACAGTACATCAATGTACTCAAAGGCAATAAATTCCACCATCCCCACACAGGAAAAAGCTTCCCTATAAATGGATTCTTTACATGTGACACCTCATTTGTCATATACCTTATAAAGTGCCCGTGTGGACGACTATATGTTGGCGAGACTACCCAAGCCATTCAAGGTAGGATCTCAAAACATAAATCCACCATTCGGTGCAAGAACCTCCTGCTTCCCATTCCCTCTCATTTCACCACCTTCGGTCATAACATCTCCCAGTTACAATTCCAGGTCATTAAACAAGTCCCTCAACCCAGACGAGGTGGCAATATGATCACCACTCTAAAACGCCATGAGGCTTTTTGGATACACACTCATGAGACACTTGAACCCAAAGGTTTAAACCGAGATTATGATCTATTATCTTTTGTATAAAAACCATGTAACATTGTCTAACTAGAATGATGATTATGATTGTTTTTCACATATGACTAATTCTTGTCTCTTTTTTATAGAGTCACTAATACTGATGTGATCTGCACCTATGGCTCTGTTGGACTGCACTCATCCTATACCAGGGGTCCCCAACTCCAGTCCTCAAGGCCCACCAACAGATCATGTTTTCAGGATTTCCTTAGTACTGCTCAGGTAATAATTGCTTCACCTGTGCAATACTAAGGAAATCCTGAAAACATGATCTGTTGGTGGGCCTTGAGGACTGGAGTTGGGGAACCCTGTCCTATACTATATGCTTTCAATGGAAAATTTCATCACTATTTTTGGATCCATTCTTAGTTGTTATATTCAATCATTTTTTTCTCAATGCTACACTCAAAAATTCTCATACCTAAATGGCAATACTATATAGCAAAAAATATAGCAAAAGCCTAGCAGCCGACATTTCCTAGTGGAATATCTATGATATAATAAATAGTCAAGCTGATAGGCAACGAATCCAGTAAAAATCAGAATGCATATGGGTCACCCTCCCAGGGCTGTGGGGTACTTGGTACTGGGCCGGTGTCAGCGGGATGTGTCACAGCAGTGGTGACCCGGTCCGTGGCCCTGGGCGCCCAAGTAATGGGGGAATTGAAATGGTGGAATGTAGTTGATTAAATGAATAGTTCGTGACTAGAGTTGAGCGACTTTTGGTTTTTTAGGGTCGAGTTTCGTTTCGTGAAACCCGACTTTTCCAAAAGTCGGGTCGAGCAAGATCGGCCGATTATAGGGAAAAGTCGGGGTCGTCCTGAAACACGAAACCCAATGTAAGTCAATGGGGAATAAAAGTCGGCTGTGAGAGGAGGAAAGGAAACACACCTACAGTGCCCATTTGAATGCCAAAAGCATCAATTCTTCTTACTTAAGCTTGTCAACCTTAATTAACTTCATAATACAAGTTATGCAATGAAAAATGGGGGTTATTTGGCTAAAGTTGTGGGGGGGTAGGGCTGGCTCCAGGTTTTCATGTGCCCTGGGCGAAAGAGCGCCCCTTTAACACATACCACAACTCATCATGCTCCGATACGGCAGAGAAATAGCGGTATAGTACAATGAAAAATACTTCACTTTTTACATCTCATGACGAGGCCCATCTATTTCTCCATACAGAATCATTGGTCCCATATAATGTTTGAAACAGTATATGATGAGCTCCACATAATGCTACAGTATATGTTGGTCCCCATGGATGAAGCTCCACTGTCTTATGGGCCCAAATAATGCTCCAAACATAATGGGCCCCATTTCTAATGCTCTAGTGTATAATGGGCCCTGTAAATGCTGCTCCAGTGTCTGATGTCCACCTTTGGAATGTTCCAGTGTATGGTGGGCCCCATCTATCATTCTCCAGAGTATAGTGCTCCCCAAAAATTGCTGTCCCAACATTGAAAACAATCAAATAAGTCTCCTCGCTAGGGAATCCCTGTACTAGTCTGGACTCCTCGTCGTCCCCATCTTCCATCTCACTGCACAGTATTTCAACCTTGCAAGTGCTGTGATCCTGAGCAAGCAGGGGGGGCCCACTCGTTGGCGACGGCACTGGCACAGGGCCCCTGATAGTACGGTGGTGTGTCTGATGGCGGGTGGGCCGAACCTGCACTTTCATCTGCAGCTTCCTCTTTGTCACCGTGTAAGATGGAACTGTATATGGGAAGGGTAACCTGAGTTTCATCAGGGTCAGATTCAGGCCGTGTAGCGTGCGAGGGGAATGTAGTGGTCTGGGTCAATGTACCAGCAGATTCATCGAGCAGTGGCTGGGCATCAGTGCACTTGTGTCGCCCCCAGGAGTACGGTCGCCACAGTGGCATTACCTTCCTCCTAGGGAGTGTGATGTCATGCTTGGGAGCAATGAAGGATCTCTCTAGCAGGTTAACTGATTGGGCGGCGCTATTCCCACGAGTCATGACCTTCCAAACAGCGTTCATGAAGGCAAAGTGTTTGTTTTACGTGGGCAGTATGGTTGCAAAGCTGAACCTTAAAGGAATGTCCAGAAGGGCACCACCAGGAGTGGAGCCTACGGTTAAATTCGACTCCACCTGGGAAACCTCAACCATGCCAGCTACAGAAAAGATGCACACATTGCAAGCTTAATTCCGTTAACGAACGAGACTCCGTCATGCTTGCGGTCCGAGTCTGGCTTACTAGAGGGACACGTGAGGCTCTGGCACATGAGATTGGCCAATAACTGGTGTGTCATGCCCTTACATGTCCGTGGCTGCATGTGCGCTACACTGAAAAGGCCAGCGTTTGTCGCTTACAGGTGCAGATAACCCGCTGAACAACGTTAGTGATGGGGATCACTGATTACAATTATTACCCGCGAACGATGATTTCCTAGTAAGTGCAGGTCAACCGCAGTTCCGGAATTAGGCCTAACCGTCATTCCTGAAAAAATGAAAAACTTACTTGTGCAAACCACAGGTGCTATAGCTTGCTTAACAGCTCGCCAGCCGTTCTCACGCCCAGTATGGATTACACGTGATTGCACAAAGGTGAGAAAGGGTACCATATCCCCGGATAACATGTATGGATAGCGTACACATTCAAAATATATGTCAATACATCAGGAGGCAGGCTCAGACGGTGTTAGGCCCAGTATGGCTTGCACGTGATTGCACAAAGGTGAGAAAGGGTACCGTATCCCCGGATAACATGTATGGATAGCGTACACATTCAAAATATATGTCTATACATCAGGAGGCAGGCTCAGACGGTGTTAGGCCCAGTATGGCTTGCACGTGATTGCACAAAGGTGAGAAAGGGTACCGTATCCCCGGATAACATGTATGGATAGCGTACACATTCAAAATATATGTCTATACATCAGGAGGCAGGCTCAGATGGTGTTAGGCCCAGTATGGATTGCACGTGATTGCACAAAGGAGAGAAAGGGTACCGTATCCCCGGATAACATGTATGGATAGCGTACACATTCAAAATATATGTCTATACATCAGGAGGCAGGCTCAGACGGTGTCAGGCACAGTATGGATTTGATGGCCCAGACTACACAGCGGAGGAGCAGGGAGAGGTAAAGATTGCAAATGCTGGGGCCCTGCCCAAACAATGGGGGCCCACTCGTGGGAGTCGGTACTGGCACTGGGCCCCTCATAGTACGGCGGTGTGTCTGACGGCGGGTGTGCACCACCACCGTCAGAGACACTTGATTGCACTATGAGGGACCCTGTGCCAGTGCCCGCGCCCAAGAGTCGGCCTACCCACCTGTCCAGGGCAACGGCACTCGCACGGTGTCGTGCGCTAGGTGGTGACCCCGGCCATGGGGGGGGAGGCAGCACAGTTAGGGAGTTTTAGAAAATGGCATATGTTGATGTTGGACATTCAGCTGATGCAAAAGGCGAAATAGGTCAAGTCCCAGGAAGAGGTGGACCAAAGCAAGCCATTTTTCTGTCACCCTATGTGTCATCAGGGGAAGGTGGGACAAAATCCTTGGAAACCCATGCATGGTTCATTTTAATGAAGGTTAGATCATCCACATTTTGGGTTGACAGATGGGTCCTTTTTTCTGTCAGGATTGATCCAGCTGCACTGAAGACTCTTTCCGATAGCACACTTGCAGCTGGGCAAGCAAGCTCCTGTAAGGCATATTGTGCCAATTCAGGCCAGGTGTCCAGTTTAGCGGCCCAATAGTCAAAGGGGAATGACCTGTGTGGGAGAACATCGATATGGGAGGAAAAGTAGTTTGTAACCATAGTTGACAACTGCTGTCTCCTGTCACTTTCCATCGATGCAGTATTACCAGTTGTGTGAGCGGTACTTGAAAAATCAGTCCACAACATTGTCATGAAACCCCTGTCTCCAACGCCACTTCTGCTGTGTGCACCACGAACACCTCTGCCAAGCTGCCCCCGGCCCGTACGGCTCGTGTGAGAACCATCACCGCTGCTGTGTGCTGGGAATGCCTCAAGCAACCGATTTACCAGAGTTGCTTGTTTATTAGCCAATATTAGGTCAAGGTTCTCCTGTGGCATGATGTTTTGTAATTTGCCTTTATAGCGTGGATCCAGGATGCTGGCCAACCAGTAGTCGTCATCGTTCATCATTTTGGCAATGTGGGGGTCCCTTTTTAGGATCTGCAAGGCATAATCTGACATGTGGGCCAATGTTCCCGGTGTCAATGATGCACTGCGAGTGCTGGGTGGAGGAGCACTTTTTGGCAAATCTACATCCCTCCAGTCACGCACAAACCCTGTACCAGACCTTGCCACGCCAACATTTTCACTTGCCCCACGAGATGCATCCTCCTCCCCTAAGTAATCATCCCCATCATCATCCTCCTCCTCCTCTTCTTCCTCCACCTCGTTCAGGAGAGGTCCCTGAGCAGACAATGGCTGAATGTCATCATCAAGGATTCCCTCCTCCTCTTCCTCCTCATCAACATTGGCTGCAGACGCCTGCTCCTTAAGGTTCGTCAAAGTTTGCATGAGCAGACGCATAAGTGGGATGCTCATGCTTAGGATGGCGTCGTCTGCGCTTACCAGCCGTGTGTATTCCTCAAAACACTGAAGGACTTTACAGAGGTCTTTCAGCTTCGACCACTGCACACCTGTCAACTCCATGTCTGCTCTCAAAGTGCCTGGCCGTGTATCCTCCCACAAATGCATTATGGCCTGCCTCTGCTCGCACAGCCGCTCCACCATGTGCAGGGTGGAGTTCCACCTTGTTGCAATGTCGATAATGAGGCGGTGGTTGGGAAGGTGGAGCAATCGCTGCAGCTTCTGCATACGAATGGAGTGTACATGCGACCGGCGGATGTGCGCGCACAGTCTTCACACCTTCTGGAGCAGGGCTGTTAACTCCGGATAATTTTTGAGGAAGCACTGCACCACCAGGTTCAAGGTGTGAGCCAAGCAAGGTATGTGGCTGAGTTTTGAAAGGGCTATGGCTGCCACAAAATTACAGCCGTTATCACTAACTACCTTGCCTGCCTCAAGATGTACACTGCCCAGCCATGACTCAATTTGTCGCTTCAAGTACTCGGCCAGCACCTCGGCGGTGTGTCTGTCGCCCAAACACATCATCTGCAACACAGCCTGCTGACGCTTTCCACTAGCTGCTCGATAGGGGGACACATCGTGTGCAACAGTGGCAGCTGCAGATGGAGTGCTCGTACGACTGCGCTCTGTGGACGAGCTTTCGCTTCTGGAGAAGGAGGAGCGGAGGAGGGTCGAACGCCTACAGCCAACTGTTTCCTATACCATGGGTTAGGCAGCACTGTCCCACCACCGCTGTCCCCTGTGGACCCTGCATCCACCACATTAACCCAGTGCACAGTGATGGACACGTAACGGCACTGGCCATGCCGACTGGACCATGCATCAGTTGTAAGGTGCACCTTTCCACTCACTGACTGCTTTAGTGCATGGACAATGCGGTCTTTTACATGATGGTGGAGGGCTGGGATGTCTTTGTAAGAAAAGAAGTGGGGACTGGGTAGGTCATAGCGTGGTACTGCATAGGCCATGAGTTCGCGGAAAGTTGCGCTTTCCACCAACCGATAGGGCATCATCTCAAACGAGATTAGTTTGGCAATGTGGGCGTTCAAACCCAGTGTACGCGGATGAGAGACTGAGTACTTTCTTGACCTACTCATAGTGTCTGGTAGGGTGAGCTGGACTTGAGAGCTGCCTATGGTGGAAGTAGTGGTGGACAGGGCGGACTGAGAGAGGGTTGATGATGGTGATGGAGTTGGTGTTCTTTCTGATGGCCTAGATTCAGTATTTCGTTGATATAACAGTGGGATTCCCTGACTGCTGTGGCCTTGCAACGACACCTCAACATTTGCTGCTGTGCTAACCGGTGGGCTTACAGTGGGGGAAACAATGTAGCGTTGCTGACTACCTGCTTTGTGATCAGTTGCACATGTGGCACTTGAGGTTTGGTGTTGTGTCCACGCTTGCAAGTGCATGCTGGTTAAATGTCTAAGCATGCAACTGGTATTCAAATTTTTCACATTTTTCCCTCGGCTAATGGTCTTTGCGCACTTCTTACAGATAACCTTGGCCTGATCATGAGGATTTTGTTCAAAAAAGTGCCACACTGCACTCTTCCTACTTTGGCAGACATTTTGCGGCCTAGCACGCTGTGATCTTTTGACCCTCTGGACAAGCTGTCCAGCATCTCATTTGATTTTTGCAACCTGTCTTTGGAGTGCTCCGGGCCTGCCAGATAACAGCTGTTGCGATGTCGATGTCTGCTGTGGATGCTCCTCATCTGAGCTATTGGAAGCAGCACCCTCTTCCCCCAATGGATGCCAATCTGGGTCAACAACTGGGTCATCCATCACCTCCTCTTCAATGTCATGTGCACCTTCCTCTGTGTCACCGTGTATGGTGGTATAGTGTGCGGGAAGGGGCACCTGAGTCTCATCAGGCTCAGAATCTGGCTCTGTACACTGCGAGGACAATGTAGTGCTCTGAGTGAATGTACCAGCAGAATCATCTATCAGCGGCTGTGCATCAGTGCACTCCATGTCAGATTCATCTTGGCCTGGGTAATTCACCATTTGACTTGATAATCCAGGCATGGTATGTGAAAACAGCTCCATGGAGTAATCAGTAGTATGGCCTGCGTCATCCTTCAATCTTGGTTGGGGTGAAGGACACAAGGAAAGGTGTGGTTCATGAACATGAGCCTCCAATGACGACTCAGTGCTTTTACTTTTTACAACTTCAGAAGAGGAGGCGATAGAGCTGGAGGCTGAGTCAGCAATGTAAGACAAAACTTTTTCCTGATGCTCAGCTTTAAAAGCGGTTTGCCAACTCCTAGAAAACTAAGCCTTCGAAGCCTTATGGAGCCAGACGATGACGCAGGCTCAACACCTCCTGCATTCGGTCCTATTTTGCTCTTGCCACTACCATCAGATCCACCACCAACACCATCATTACCAGCTGCCAACCCCGCCCAATTCCACGGCCTCTTCCACCAGCCTTCCTCATTTTTTGTAGAAATGTAGATAAAATCCAACAAACTATATAGTAATGTAAAACAAGGTACAAGGTGTCTATAGGACAGGGGAGATTTTGAATTTCTGCACACACTTGTGGACACTGGACACTTATGGATTGTGTGAGGCCCACTGAATATCAGAGCTCTATGTCATAGGCTCGATGGCACAGGTGTGAAAAAAGTGACTACAGGATAAGGGAGATTTTGAATTTCTGCACACACTAGTGGACACTGGACACTTTTGGATTGTGTGAGGCCCACTGAATATCAGAGCGCTATGTCACAGGCTCGATAGCACAGGTGTGAAAAAAGTGACTACAGGATAAGGGAGATTTTGAATTTCTGCACACACTAGTGGACACTGGACACTTTTGGATTGTTGGAGGCCCACTGAATATCAGAGCGCTATGTCACAGGCTCGATGGCACAGGTGTGAAAAAAGTGACTACAGGATCACAGAGATTTTGAATTTCTGCACACACTTTTGGACACTGGACACTTATGGATTGTGTGAGGCCCACTGAATATCAGAGCGCTATGTCACAGGCTCGATGGCACAGGTGTGAAAAAAGTGACTACAGGATAAGGGAGATTTTGAATTTCTGCACACACTAGTGGACACTGGACACTTTTGGATTGTGTGAGGCCCACTGAATATCAGAGCGCTATGTCACAGGCTCGATGGCACAGGTGTGAAAAAAGTGACTACAGGATAAGGGAGATTTTGAATTTCTGCACACACTTGTGGACACTGGACACTTATGGATTGTGTGAGAGCGCTCTGAATATCAGAGCGCTATGTCACAGGCAGAAATTGGCTAGTGTATCACAAACTACAAGGTGTATGTAGAATTGGGCAGAATAGGAATCTCCCTAGAGTGTAGGTCTGTAAGAACGGAACAAGTCCTCCACTTATCCTTCCACAGTGACACACAGATAGCTTCACTGCGGCCGTGATAACAGCCGTTACACGGTACTGAGAGGAGCGTGCACGTACACGGCTGTCCGGTGTACGTAAAATTGTCAAGCTCCGTGTTTTTTAAGTATACGGACTGACACACGCTGTCTCTCTATAGTTTTGAATGTGATCAAACAGCAAATATATTTAACTGTTTGAAAGCTAGACAAAACTAGTAGGTGCAGGTTTGTAAGAACGGAAAATGTCCTCGACTTATTCTCACCGAGTGACACACAGATAGCTTCACTGTGGCTGTGATATCAGCCGTTACACGGTACTGTGTGAGGAGCGTACACCGCTGTATGGTGTGAAAAAAATGCACGCTCAGTACCTCAGCAGGACAAAAAAAAATTGGGATTGCTTTTAAAAAAGCAGTTTGCAGAGCAGTGGGTAAACAGCAATGCAGCTGTCAGGAAGCCTTAGAAGGCAGCCTAACAACCAACACCGCTGATCCACCACAATGTAGCCTCCCCTTGCACTGCACACACAGTGACTGGTGTGTTGTACAGGCAAAATCGCTAGCAGCAGAAGCAGTTTTTTTTTCTTCTTCCCTGCCTAACGCTCTCCCTACAGAATCAGCAGCAGCAACCTCTCCCTATGCTAAGATCGGCAGAAGTAAGATGGCGGTCGGCGTGCACGCCCTTTTATAATCCCTGTGACGCCCACCAAAGCAAGCCAATCACTTGCATGCCCTTCTGAAAGATGGTGGTGACCCCTGCCTATGTCATCACGTTGCCCACAGTGTCCGTGGATCCTGATTGGCTGAAAAAGAGCGCAAAACAAACTTTTGAAACGCGACTTTGGCGCGTAAGTCGCCGACCTCGTGGCCGACCTCATCCTAGACAAAAGTTGGCGACTTTTGAAATTTTTCGACCCGTTTCGCTCAACTCTATTCGTGACGCCACCTGTGGTATTCGGCAAGTGAGATGTTAAACCGACGCTGCATGCAGATCCACTGGGACTGATGGTATGGTGCAGCAAAGATGTAAAAGCTCCCCACAGGTGAAGCTGTAGTCCCAGGGCAGTGTAGATGTGGTTGGCACAGGGATGTAGCAGTGCCGGAAGGGTAGGAAGCAGGCAAAGACACAGCAGGGTGCAATTTCTGTCCCTTTACTTGATAAATGCAGTCCAGTGTCCTGATTACAGAGGGTACCGGAGCAGGCTAGCCTGGAAGCAACTTGGGGATTCTCTCTCAGCAGATGGGCTGTGCAGTCTCCTTCCCTAGCGCTTATTTGAGTGAAGTACTCCTAGTACTGAGTTACACTGAAGTTCCTCCTAATTCTCTTCTACTAGCACTCCTCGTATGGCAGACAGCTGCAGCCGCTATTCCGCTCTTGGCTCACTCCGTGCTGTTGTGCCTCCGAGTCTTAGATGGGGGTAGGGCATTTACAGCCTCCTACTCCTCTGGTGTCTGTTGCAGGACCATTAGTATCCGTACAACCGTGGAGACCAGGCTCCAGTTCATGCGCTCTCACTGGAGATGAGCCTTTCCTCTCTGCTCTTCTCTCTCACATCTGCACACTTCACCCTCCTCACACTAACTGACCACTCCTTCCTCTTGGCCCTCAGAGAGCACTCCTCCCTTCAATTCCGGTTCAGAGTCCCCCCTGCTGGCCTGGAGTGGAACTGTGTTGCATGTATAGGTTAACTGCGAGAGAGACCCTTCACTGCTTCCAAGCCTGGCATTACCCTCCCTGGAGGAAGGCAAAGCCACTGTGGCGGCCATACTCCTGGGGGCGCCACACATATACATGTAGTCAATATATATTACCTGGACACGGTAGTAATTGGCAAACGGAGGGTCCCTGTGTCCGCCCCAACGCGTGTTTCGGAACACCTTCGTCAGGGGGCACGTGCTATATAGTATTGCCATTTAGGTATGAGCATTTTTGAGTGTAGCATTGGCAACATGGTCCTTTGTGTCCTTATCCGCTGTTAATGATTTTAGAGCTATGTAGCATGCTGTATTTGTTCCTTGCCCTACCACTTTAATAAAGCAATTTTATTATGACCATTGGTTGTGTTTTGGATTCGTCCTCCCCCTTGTCTTACAGATCATTCTGCGTTACAGTAGCATTCTGACTATCTGATCATAGAATCATAGAATCGTAGAGTTGGAAGGGACCTCCTGGGCCATCTGGTCCAACCCCCTGCTCAAAGCAGGATTCGCTAAATCATCCCAGTCAGATGTCTGTCCAGCCTCTGTTTGAAGACTTCCATTGAAGGAGAACTCACCACTTCTTGTGGCAGCCTGTTCCACTCATTGATCACTCTAACTGTCAAAAAGTTTTTTCTAATATCTAATCTGTGTCTCCTCCCATTCAGTTTCATCCCATTGCTTCTAGTCTTTCCTTGTGCAAATGAGAATAAAGTTGATCCTTCTACAATGTGACAGCCCTTTAGATATTTGTAGACAGCTATTAAGTCTCCTCTCAGTCTTCTCTTTTGCAAACTAAACATTCCCAAATCCTGCAACCTTTCCTCATAAGACAGGGTTTGCAGACCGGTCACCATTCTGGTCGCTCTTTTCTGAACTTGCTCCAGTTTGTTGATGTCTTTTTTAAAATGTGGTGCCCAAAACTGGCCACAATATTCCAGATGAGGTCTGACCAAAGGGGAGTAGAGGGAAATAATGACTTCACGTGATCTAGACTGTATGCTTCTGTTAATACATCCTAGAATTGCATTTGCCTTTTTTGCTGCTGCATCACACTGTTGACTCATATTCAGTCTGTGATCTATTAGTATACCCAAGTCTTTTTGACATGTGCTGTCACTTAGCCCTATTCCTCCCATTCTGTATATGCTTTTTACATTTTTATTGCCCAGATGTAGTACTTTGCATTTTTCCATGTTAAAAACCATTCTGTTAGTTGCTGCCCACTTCTCCAGTTTATTTATATACTTTTGAATCCTCTCTCTCTTCTCTAGTATTAGCTATCCCTCCTAGCTTTGTGTCATCAGCAAATTTAATCAGTTTACCCTCAATTCCTTCATCTAAATCGTTGATAAAGATGTTGAACAATACAGGGCCCAGGACAGAGCCCTGTGGTACCCCACTTGAGACATTCTTCCAACTGGATGTGCAGCCATTTACGACCACTCTTTGGGTCCGATCACTAAGCCAGTTATGAATCCACCTAACAGTTGCCTTGTCCATTCCATACTTAGTCATTTTTTCAATAAGGATTGTATGAGAGACTTTGTCAAATACTTTGCTGAAGTCAAGATATACTATATCTACAGCATTTCCTTGATCCACCCAATCAGTGATTCCATCATAGAAGGAAATTAAGTTAGTCTGACATGACTTATTAGTTACAAACCCATGCTGACTCTGTTTAATCACTTCATTCTTATCCAGGTACTGACATACATGTTGTTTAATAATTTGTTCAAAGATCTTTCCTGGTATACTGTATAAGTCAGACTCACCGGCCTATAGTTGCCTGGGTCCACCTTCTTCCCCTTTTTGAAGATATGAACAACATTTGCTCTTCTCCAGTCTTCTGGCACTTCTCCTGTTCTCCAAGAATTTTCAAAGATTATGGAGAGGGGTTCAAAAATTTCTTCTGCTATCTCCTTCAGTACTCTGGGGTGTCATTCATCTGGACCTGGAGACTTGAATTCATTTAGGTTAGCTAAGTGTTTCCTCACTATCTTTCTGTTTATAGATATCCTGGATTCTTCTATTCCCTTAATAGGACAGTGAAGAACAGTTGATGTTACATTTCCTTTCTGAGAGAAAACAGATGCAAAATAGGAATTTAAAAGTTCAGCCTTCTCAACATCCTGTCTTACCATTTCATCATTTTCATCCTGTAAAAATCCTATAGCATCTTTGACTTTTCTTTCACTTTTGACATATCCCCAAAATCCTTTATTATTGCTTTTGACATCTCTTGCAAGCCTCAATTCATTTTCAGCTTTAATAATCTGATTTGTGCCCTGCAGGTTCTGCAGACAGCATTATATTCTTCTTCAGATATGCCTCCCTCTTTCCATTTTATAAACATTTTTTTCTTCCTTTTTAGCATATGCTTAACCCCTTCACTACCAAGGGTGGTTTGCACGTTAACTACCGGGCCAATTTTTACAATTCTGACCACTGTACCTTTATGAGGTCATAACTCTGGAACGCTTCTATGGATCCCGGTGATTCTGACATTGTTTTCTCGTGACATATTGTACTTCATGTTAGTGGTAAAATTGCATTCAAATAACTTGCGTTTATTTGTGAAAAAAACGGAAATTTGGAGAAAATTTTGAAAATTTCGCAATTTTCCAACTTTGAATTTTTATGCCCTTAAATCACAGCGTTACGGCACACAAAAAACTTAATACATAACATTTCCCACATGTTTACTTTACATCAGCACAGTTTTGGAACCAAAATTTTTTTTTGTTAGGAAGTTATAAGGGTTAAAAATTGACCAGCGATTTCTCATTTTTGCAACACCATTTTATTTTTAGGGACCACTTCACATTTGAAGCCACTTTGAGGGGTCTATATGATAGAAAATACCAAAAAGTGACACCATTCTAAAAACTGCACCCCTTAAGGTGCTTAAAACCACATTCAAGAAGTTTATTAACCCTTTAGGTGCGTCACAGGAATTTTTTGAATATTAAAAAAAAATGAACATTTAACTTTTTTTCACAAAAAAAATACTTCAGGTTCAATTTTCTTTATTTTACCAAGGGTAACAGGAGAAATTGGACTGCAAGACTTATTGTGCAATTTGTCCTGAGTACGCTGATACCTGATATGTGGGGGGGAACCACTGTTTCGGCGCATGGCAGAGCTCAGAATGGAAGGAGCGCCGTTTGACTTTTTCAATGCAAAATTGGCTGGAATTCAGATCGGACGCCATGTCATGTTTGGCGAGCCCCTGATGTACCTAAACAGTGGAAACCCCCCCAAGTGACCCCATTTTGGAAACTAGACCCCCCAAGGAACTTATCTAGATATGTGGTGAGAACTTTGAACCCACAAGGGCTTCACAGAAGTTTATAACGTACAGCGGTACAATTAAAAAATCATATTTTTTCCACAAAAATGATCTTTTCACCCCCAATTTTTATTTTTCCAAGGGTAACAGGACCCTAAAAGTTATTGTGCAATTTGTCCTGAGTACGCTGATACCCCATATGTGGGTGTAAATGACTATTTGGGCGCATAGCAGAGCTCGGAAGGGAAGCAGCGCCATTTGACGTTTTTGGCTAGAATTGAGATCGGACACCATGTCGCGATTGGAAAACCCCTGATGTACCAAAACAGTGGAAACCCCCCACAAATGACACCATTTTGGAATCTAGACCCCCCCAAGGAACTTATCTAGATGTGTGGTGAGAACTTTGAACCCCCAAGGGCTTCACAGAAGTTTATAACGTACAGCAGTACAATTAAAAAATCATATTTTTTCCACAAAAATGATCTTTTCACCCTCAATTCTTATTTTTCCAAAAGTAACAGGACCCTAAAAGATATTGTGCAATTTGTCCTGAGTACGCTGATACCCCACATGTGGGGGTAAACCACTATTTGGGCGTATGGCAGAGCTCGGAAGGGAAGCAGCGCCATTTGACGTTTTTGGCTGGAATTGAGATCGGACACCATGTCGCGTTAGGAAAGCCCCTGATGTACCAAAACAGTAGAAACCCCCCACAAATGACACCATTTTGGAAACTAGACCCCCCAAGGAACTTATCTAGATGTGTGGTGAGCACTTTGAACCCCCCAGTGCTTCACTGAAGTTTATAACGTCCGGGCGTGAAAATAAAAAAATCGTATTTTTTCCACAAACATGATCTTTTAGTCCCCATTTTTTTATTTTCCCAAGGGTAACAGGAGAAATTGGACCCCAAAAGTTGTTGTCCAATTTGTCCTGAGTACGCTGATACCTCATATGTGGGAGAAAACTACTGTATGGGCACACGTCGGGGCTCGGAAGGGAAGTAGTGACGTTTTGGAATGCAGACTTTGATGGAATGGTCTGCGGGTGTCATGTTGCGTTTGGAGAGCCCCTGATGTACCTAAATAGTGGAAACCCCCCACAAGTGACCCCATTTTGGAAACTAGACCCCCTAATGAACTTATCTAGATGTGTGGTGAGCACTTTGAACCCCCCAGTGCTTCACAGAAGTTTATAACGACCGGGCGTGAAAATAAAAATATCGTATTTTTTCAACAAACATCATCTTTTAGTCCCCATTTTTTATTTTCCCAAGGGTAACAGGAGAAATTGGACCCCAAAAGTTGTTGTCCAATTTGTCCTGAGTACGCTGATACCTCATATGTGGGAGAAAACTACTGTATGGGCACACGTCGGGGCTCGGAAGGGAAGTAGTGATGTTTTGGAATGCAGACTTTGATGGAATGGTCTGCGGGTGTCATGTTGCGTTTGGAGAGCCCCTGATGTACCTAAACAGTGGAAACCCCCCACAAGTGACCCCATTTTGGAAACTAGACCCCCTAATGAACTTATCTAGATGTGTGGTGAGCACTTTGAACCCCCCAGTGCTTCACAGAAGTTTATAACGACCGGGCGTGAGAATAAAAATATCGTATTTTTTCAACAAACATCATCTTTTAGTCCCCATTTTTTTTATTTTCCCAAGGGTAACAGGAGAAATTGGACCCCAAAGGTTGTTGTCCAATTTGTCCTGAGTACGCTGATACCTCATATGTGGGAGAAAACTACTGTATGGGCACACGTCGGGGCTCGGAAGGGAAGTAGTGACGTTTTGGAATGCAGACTTTGATGGATTGGTATGCGGGTGTCATATGCGTTTGGAGAGCCCCTGATGTAGCTAAACTATTGAAACTCCCCACAAGTGACCCCATTTTGGAAACTAGACCCCCACCGAGCTTATCTAGATGTGTGGAGAGCACTTTGAACCCCCAAGTGCTTCACAGAAGTTTATAACGCCTGGGCGTGAAAATAAAAAAACTTTTTCCCGCAAAATTATATTTTTGCCCCCAATTTTTTATTTTCCTAAGGGTAACAGGAGAAATTGGACCCCAAAAGTTGTTTTGTAATTTGTCCTGAGTAGGCTGATACCCTACATGTGGGGGTAAAACACTGTTTGGGCACATGGCAGAGCTTGGAAGGGAAGGAGCACCATTTGACTTTTTCAACGCAGAATTGGCTGGAATTGAGATCAGACGCCATGTTGCCTTTGGAGAGCACCTGATGTGCCCAAACAGTGGAAACCCCCAATTATAACTCCAACCCGAACCTCAACACACCCCTAACCCTAATCTGAGCCCTAGCCCTAACCCTAGCCCTAACCCTAGCCCTAACCCTAACCCTAACCCTAACCCTAGCCCTAACCCTAGCCCTAACCCTAACCCTAGCCCTAACCCTACCCTAACCCTAACCCTAGCGGGAAAATGGAAATAAATACATTTTCTTTTAGTTTTATTATTTTTCCCTAACTAAGGGGGTGATAACGGGGGGTTTGATTTACGATTTATGGCGGTTTTTATGTTTGGCGGCTGTCGCACGCTAAAAGACGCTTTTTATTGTAAAAATAGTTTTTGCATCACCACATATTGTGAGCTATAATTTTTCCGTATTTTGACCCACAGAGTCATGTGAGGTCTTATTTTTGGCGGGACGAGTTGACGTTTTTATTGGTACCATTTTCGGGCACGTGACATTTTTTGATCGCTTTTTATTCCGATTTTTGGGACGCAGAATGAACAAAAACCAGCGTTTCATGAATTTCTTTTGGGGGGGTGCGTTTACACCGTTCCGCATGCAGTAAAATTGATAAAGCGGTTTTATTCTTCGGGTCAGTACGGTTACAGCGATACCTCATTTAGGTCGTTTTTTTATGTTTTGTCGGTTTTTTGCAATGAAAACTATTTTATATAAAAAATAATTATTTTTGTATCGCTTTATTCTGCGAGCTATAACTTTTTTATTTTTTTGCGGATGATGCTGTATGGTGGATCGTTTTTTGCGGGACAAGATGACGTTTTCAGCGGTACCATGCATATTTATATGCGTCTTTTTGATCGCGCGTTATTGCACTTTTTGTTCGGTGGTATGATAATAAATCATTATTTTTTGCTTCGTTTTTTATTTTTATTTTTTAAGGGGTTCGCTAAAGGGGTTAACTAATGGGACAGTTTTATAGGGCAGGTCATTACGGACGCGGCGATACCAAATATGTGTACTTTTATTGTTTTTGTTTTTTTTTATTTTGAAAAAATGGATTTATTGGGGAATATTTTTTTTTTTTTTTACTGATTTATTTAGCGATTTTTTTTTAATTATTTTTAACACTTTTTTTTTTTTTTTTTTTACTTTATTACCTTGTCCCAGGTGGGACATCACTGTCCTGTGACAGATCGCTGATCTGTCACATCACAGATCACTGTGACAGATCAGCGATCTGTCACAGGCACTGCTGCAGACTTCCTCATGCCTGCGCTTTGCAGGCAGTGAGGAAGTCAGCTCCCTGCAGGCCCCCGTCGCCATCTTGGATCCGGGGGCCTGTAGGGAAAGAGCCCCCCGCAGCAGCGCTGCACATTGCGCTGCCGTGGGGGGCTCAGGGAAGCACGGAGGGAGCCCCCTTCCTGCCGATGCTTCCCTTTAACCCCCGGTACACCGCGATCGCGTTTGATCGCGGTGTGCAAGGGGTTAACGTGTCGGGGGCGGTCCGTGACCGCCCCTGACACATTGTGCCGGGTGTCAGCTATGATAATTAGCTGACACTCGGCCGCGATCAGCGGCGCTCACCACGTGGGCGCCGCTGATCGCGATGACGTAATATTCCGTCCATGGTAATTAGGTCCATGGTCACATGGACGGAATATTACGTCAGTTAGTAGGTAAGGGGTTAAGTTCTGTGTACATCCATCCTGGTTTCCTTAAATGCTTCCTATTCTTCCCTCTTTTCGGAATTATTAACAACTGTGCTTTGAGAATTTCATTTTTCAAGATATCCCATCCTTCCTGGACATTTTTGTCTTTAAGGATATCCAGCCATTGGATCCCTCCAATTCTCTTTCGGAATCCCTTAAAATCTGCCTTTCTGAAATCTAACCTTGACGTCTGAGTCTTCACAGGTCTTCCTCCTCTAGTTATCCAAAATTCTAAAATAGCATGGTCGCTACCTCCTAGGGTTCCAGCCACTTTTACCTCCTCAACCATTTCCTCCCTGTTTATAAGGATTAGATCCAAGGTAGCAGTTCCCCTTGTTTTCTCCCCTACCTTTTGGAAGATAAAGTTGTCAGCACGAGAGGATAAGAATTTCCTTGACCTGTTAGTTTTGCCTGAGAGAGATTCCCAACAAATTTCTGGATAGTTGAAATCTCCCATGACAACTATGTCATATTTTTTGGAGAACTTGGCCATTTGATGCATAAAGAGTTCATCCATATCTTCAGCTTGCACAGGCGGCCTGTAGTAAATGCCTACAATGGTGTCCTTTCCATTGTTCTGTCCATGTATTCTTTCCACAGAACTCCCAGTCTCTGAAGCTTCAATCTCTGTGCAGATATACGCGTTTCTAACATACAATGCGACACTTCCTCCTCGTTTATCAAGTCTGTTTCTTGCAAATAAGTTGTATCCTTCTAGTCTTGTATTCCAATCATGTGTATTGTCCCACCAAGTTTCAGTGATTCCAATGACATCATATTTCTTTTCCTGTGTTAGTAGTTATAGGTATGTACTAGCCTACACTATCTTACTGATCTGCACATATATACCTTAACAGCGCCAATCACTTTTCTTTAAGGCTTCACCTATGAGAATCATAAAATGCGCCCTTCTCTAAACTGCATTCAAACATACTAGCACGGTATGTCCAACCTTTTGTTCTCCTTCAATCTGAGCACGCAAGGAATTTTTTGGTCTCTGTTATATTTTCTCTTGTACTATACTGTATACATAACTACGACCAGATTGTATTTTCTGTTATTTTTGTATATACTTTATTCATTTTTGTTTATTTGTTTATTCTCTCACTCTGTAGTAACTGATGAAGGTCTATACTGACCAAAACGTTTTCTGGTACTACAATAAATTGTCTCACTAAGCATTAAGTTGAGTGCCAGGTTTTCATTTTACATGAAAAAAAAACATGGACATATGAATTGCATCAGAGATTATAATGGTTATGTGGTCTATCCGTGAAAAAACATGGATACGACTCAAATGTATAATACAGGTATCTGAACGAGGCCTTACAAGTACATTTTTATGGCCTTTATATCACTTAGAAATATATATATATATATTATATATATATATATATATATATATATATATAAAATAAGTCTTCTTTCCCTCATTGATATGATGGATTTTGCTTAATTATTGGATGGAAATGTTCCTCTTTACACTCTTAGCGGGCCGCCTGGCAATAAAATCTAATTTAAAACTGGTAATTATACACGCAGCAGTAAAATAATTCATTGAAAAAGTTACCAGTTGTTTCTGAAAATAAATGCAAAACTTAATTTTCTCCTCCATCATTCTGTCCTTAATCCATTTATTAGTTCCATTAAACTCTGGCAATCAAGCATACGACACTTGCTGTTGTAATATAAGGTAGAAGGATTTTGATAATTTACAGCAAGCTTTCTTTCATCAGAAACATATTCCGCCACAGGTCACCGACCATTGCGCTGGGTTTTTGTAGACGTTTTGCCTTTGTTTAGTTGAATCGGTCTGGGACCGCCTGGTGGCGCATCAATTGTTGAAGGTGCGTGGCTCTAACATTCATGATCATTTTATATTTACCAGGCGTCTTGCTTCGTCAGTTTGCTATTAAAGTTTTAACTGATATCTGACATGGTGTAATTACATATAGAGTTATAGCATCTGTACACAATAAAGCTGCAAATTGTTCTGAGAAAGCCGAATGCAACATCCCATTTAATTATGTAATTATTGGCAGAGCTACACTCTCTGAATGATTAAATTAACTATTTGAAGCTACTGATTCCCCAGTCCCATCATTCGGAGTTTATTTAGAATGGTCATTTATTTATATTTTAAGTCTAAATTGACATTTTAAAAGTCAATCTTGAAAGGGAAGCAAAAAATAAAATAAAAATAACCTGCAAGCAGATGAAAAAAGAAAGATTCCTAACCTCTGTGGTTGTAACATTATTAGTAAAAATGGTGTTTTCAGTTTTTGTAATCAGGAGCACACAGCTCCCCTGCCTCTCAGCTTCCTGCATGCCAGAGGTTGGTGTGCTCCTGTAGATTGACAATTCAATGAAGCAGCATAGTATTCTCCAGTGATCTGAAATGTGGGCAAAGTTGCCTCTATAGCATTAGAGGAGCATTACTGTAACGACTCAGTGTTAATGAGTGGAATCTGACCCCTTGTGTGGGGTGAATTATTCTTAATTATGCCAGACATACTATTCCTTTGTTCAGTAAGGCAATGGACATGAGCCATTGTTTCATGTGAGACTAACCAGTGCCCATTTTTGTATACCAATTTGTGGAATGCCTGCTGATTATAGATTACATTAGCCCCCTGCAGTGTACTTGTCTGCATCATTTGGAGGACAATTGTGCAGTCTAACTGAACTTGTGAACAATGAGGGAATAGCCATGATTATCTCCCCCTCAATCCTGTGGGTACAATGCCCTGAAATAGGAGCTGAGAGGTATAAAAAAGGGCCTGCCCCTGACACGGCGTGGTTCTGTGGGACTTCAGCCTAGGGACCAGGCTTCCATCTGTTGGATTACAGAACTGCTCCACTACCAAACTATGAGCCCACAAATTTGTTTGGATAACCAAGGTTGGGATAATCCGGTCACCTGGCCACATACTTTGCTGTACTCGGTCATCTTCCAAAGATTGTCTCTACTTTCTCTCAGTGGATGCCCACTAAAAGTGGGGTGCTGCTTGATTGTGGTAGTTGAACCAGGTTTCCCTGAAGTCAAGGAGGATCTAATCACTAGTGACCCTGGAACCACTAAAGAAATGAGCTTGCAAGTGCATTTACATATTCAGATTCTGTTTAAGCTTTTATCCAAACTCATGTGGCAAGATTATAGGGTCTATATTGACTTTTAGGACTGCTACTTCCAATAGGTAGAACTAGAGTTCAAGTCTTCTTCCTCTCTGAAGAGGCAATTTGCATATTTAATTTCCCAGTGGAACATTGCATGGTCTCCTTATCATGGCATGTCAGGCATAATACTCTCCTCCATAAAGAGAACTATTTCCCCTTAGATCCCAGTCAGAGGTTTCTCATACAACAAAATCAGATCTCATGCTATTGACTGATTAGGAGCAAGTACCCTGAAACACGTGTCTGCATATTGTGATTGTGGTATGGCATGTGGCAAGGCTTGGTAAAGGGTTGATATTGACTTTTATGATTGCTACTTTCAATAAGCTAGAGTTCATGCTCTCTTCCTCTATGAAGAGAAAATGTGCATCTTCTTGCTTAGGAAATTAGCCACTGAGCATTAAATTTGTAAACTGTAGAATAAAACATATCTACATTTTTGAGATTTTTAATTGCACTCGGCACCATCAGTATGGCGGTCGATTTTTACTCACACATCTAAAATGGACCAGGAAATTGCATCAGCCAGGCACAGGAAGTTCACAACCAGAATCCTCTTGGCAACTAAAAAATAAAAAACAAAAAAAATATATAAAATATATAAATATAGATAGATTATTGAAGAATATTAGATATTTAATAGATAGATAATAGATAGATAGAGAGATAAAAAGAGATGGATAAATATCCTGCAGATATATAATTTCACAACCTCCTACATATTTTAAAATTGCTCCCTTTAGTGCCTTTCATGTGGAGTTATTCTACATGCTCATTTAACCTAATAAAATAAATAAATTAATTTAAAAAAAATATGGGATCCGTGACTTTTTCTTTGGTTCACCAATTTATTTTAAAATAAACAAAAAACCTGATGCCGATTCGACAAAATCCACGGAATCTGATGTAGTCCACAAATGGTAATCTGAAAAACATAAAAATAAAGAAGTAAAAGCTAGACACTATCCCACATTCACCAATTTATTATAAAAAATGGACCCACGCAGGTCTGATGTAGTCCTGAGCTTCCCACAACGTTCCCATATTCCGTCATCGAAAGCCTATGGAGCCTCATTCTGAGCTCTATTGGCTTTACCTGTAGCCACTCCCGGCTCACACTGCACTCTGTGAGACCAGGTGACTGTGAAGAGAGATGGACATAATTTTACATTAAACCCCAAAATTGGGCATGACAAAATTATGGACACCTTTCCAAAAACGTGGGTAAACAACTTTGTTTCAAGCATGTGAAGCTCATTCACATGTGTCAAGTACCAGGTGTGAGCAATATGAAAGTCATACCTGAAACCAGATGAAAAGGGAAGAAGTTGAATCAATGTGTGCATTGTGTGCCTGTGTGTGCCACACCCACTATAGAGAACAGAAAGAGGAGAAGAGAACTGTTTGAGGACTTGAGAACTAAAATTGTTTTAAAATATCAACAATCTGAAGGTTACAAGTCCATTTCCAGAGTTCTTGATGTTCCTTTGTCCACGGTGAGCAACATAATCAGGAAGTTTATAACCCATGGTACTGTAGCTAATCTCCCTGGATGTGGAATGCAGAGAAAATTTGATGAAAGTTTGCCACACAGGATAGCCTGTATGGCGGATAAGCAGCCCCAATCAAGTTCCAAAGAAAGTGAAACTGTCTTGTAGGCTCAAGTTGAAAAAGTGTCAGTGCAAACTGTCCATCAACATTTGAATGAAAGAAATTGCTATGGAAGGAGACCCAGTAGGAACTGCTGACAAAGAGACATGAAAAAGCTAGACTGCAGTTTTTCCAAAATGTACATGAGTAAGCCAAAGTCCTTCAAGGAATGTGTCTTGTGGACAGATGAGACCAAGATAGAGCTTTTTGGCAAAGCACATTATTCTACTGTTTACTGAAAACAGAATGAAGCCTATAAAAAGAACACAGACCCTACAGTCAAATATGGTAGAGTTTCCAAGATGTTTTGGAGTTGTTTTGCTGCCTCTGACATTGGGTGCCTTGACTGTGTGCAAGGAATTATGAAATCTGAAGATTACCAAAGCATTTTGGGTAGTAGTAGTGCCCAGTGTTAGAAAGCTGGGTTTGCGTCCTGGGTCATGGGTCTTCCAGCAGGACAACGAGTCCAAAAATATTTTAAGAAGCACCCAGAAATGGAGGGAAACAAAGCACTGGAGAGTTCTGAAGTGGCCAACAATGAATCTGGATCTAAATCCTATTGTACATAAATATTAGGTTGAGGATGCCAACAATATTTTCTGGCCCATTTTTGGGGATTAATGTGAAATTAAGGTGAAAAAATAAGAAAGAAAAAGTCAGCTCACCACGTTGTAGGAATACAGATGAGAAGTCCTGCGCGGACACCAGCATTCAATAGGAAAGGGATTGGAAATCCAGCGAGGCATATGTGATAAAATTCTGAAAAAACTTTATCAAAAATGAGTAAAATTCAAAAAACAGAGACAGAGTCACCAGTGGCGCACTGACCAGTGCGTTTTGGCTAAGGAGCCTTATTCATGGTGAAATTAAGTTCAACTTGCCTTTTTTCTGTTTTCTTTTGTGCTGTTCCAGTACACAGAAAAGAAATAAACATGTGTATAACAAAACATGTGTAATTGCAATAATTTTCTGCAGAAATGCTTCATTTTCTGGAACAACTTCAAGAGTACCAACACTTTTCGTCATGACTGTATCTATTATCTATCTATTATACTGTATATCTAATATCTTTCTACCATCTATCTACAGAGAGGAAAAAAGTATTTAATCAGCCACCAATTATGCAAGTCCTCCCACTTAAAAAAAAGAGAGAGGCCTGTAATTGACATCATAGGTAGACCACAACTATGAGAGTCAAAATGAGAAAACAAATCTAGAAAATCACCTTGTCTGATCAGGCAAGATTTATTTTTCAAATTATGGTGGAAAATAAGTATTAGGTTAGGAGGGGCGGTGTTTCTCAAAGGACAGACTCACTTCCGGAGGGGTGCCTTAGGGTATTCAGGACAATGATGAGGAAATGAAGGGGTTGTTGCTGGCAGGAGCTGCCTACATGTGCTATGGTCATGGTATCTGTCATCTGGATTTGAGGAACTATTCCAAGGACTGCTGTTGCTAACTGGAGCTGGATACATGTTCTTAGGTCATGGTATATGTCATCTGGGTTTGAGGAACTAGGAACTATCCTAAGGACTGTCGTTGTTGGCTGGAGCTGGACACATGTGCTACATTCATGGTATCTGTTTGGATTTGAGGAACTATTTCAGGGACTGATGGTGCTGGCTGGAGATGAACACATGCGCTACAGTCGTGATATATGTCATCTGTATTTGAGGAACTATCCTAAGTACTGTTGTTGCTGGCTGGAGCTGGTTACATGTGCTACGTTTGTGGTATCTGTCGTCTAGAGAAGCAAGGACTGTGACTATAGACTATACTGGTGAGAGATACAAAAGCTCTGGGCCAACCAAAAGTTCCGAGACAGTATCGCTTGGCACAGAGTCAGAGGAACTACCGGTCCCAGGGTGGGGATCTTGTGGACTGGGGGCATTGCATTTGGGCCATCGACCCAGAATTCCTTTCAGACCATGGACGTAAGGAATAAAAAATAGTTGGTTAGGTGATTATTACAACCCACAACTTCTGATCTTCACCATTGTATATTAACATTCAGCTGCTTATCAGTGCAGGGTGCATGGTATGACCAGGAGGCATAAGGGCAGCTAGCCTGATGGTGATAATCTCCTGTTGATAAAACGCTGATTGTATCGAAACAGCAACACATAACCCAATAAGTGACACATCATTGAAAACAGTGTCTCAGCCCCTATCTCCTTTTGCCCTTAGATTGCATAGCAAAAACTTGCTGACAGATTCCCTTTAAAGTGCTTGCTGCCAAAAAATATATGTACTGTGTATTAATTTTGTTTTTTGCATTTACTTCTCTTGCTATTTGTGTATTGATTAACATAGAATTTTACAAACTCCACAAAAAGACATCACAAATGCACATTTATGAAACGATGTCATGTGAAACTCAACAGAAACCACTCTGCTTTGCAGACAACACAGGTGACTCATATCTGATCAGACGATTGTTTTATTCCAGAGCTTTGATGTAATAGGTTAACATCTTGTGCTGACCTGTCAGATGCACAATGAAATGTTGGTTTATATGACACATCTGAAAATAGAATGACTAATATTACCTGATGCTGCAGGATCAGCATGACAAGTAGCATGCAGGATTTTCAAATAGATTATAAATCAGCAGCGCGGGCAGATGTCAGGCCGAGCACCTGCCACTGCTTACTCCGAGGCTACCTAAGGTGAATATGTTAAACTGCAATTAGACAAGAAACACAATATGAACAGAAGGTTAATAAACAGAATAAACAGTTAATAAACAGAAGATTATATTTTCTGAAGTGTATAATAAATAGCAAGATCAACATCGAACAATTCTGAAATGTACATTTCCACGGGAAACTGTGATGAAAAATGCTGTCATCTAGGGGCAGTGTGTTAAAGGCAAGTGAAGCTGAGCAGCTATAGATTTAGTCCCCGATTCAAACATTTTATGCCCCTAAAATAAGCTTCCAAAAGTCGCAAATTTTCAGTGCAACTTTTGCGGCTTTTGGCGTTTTTACGACAACTTCTCACAGCTCTGCCAAAATGGTCAAAGCTACTGCATAAGGGGACAACACAGCTTGTTTAATTCATGACGAGCGCCCTACGCCAGAAATCTCACTCCAGTCCCTGACAGGAGTAAGATTTTTTGCATAGCGCATGCAAAATGGAGGCGTGTGAGAAAACTGCTGATCTTGATGACTCAGGGCTTTAGCCTTGTGGTCAAAATTTCAGTATAAGGGCTGATTCAGACATCAGTGCTATTCGTGTTTTTCATGGAAGGATTCATACCCATGATCAGTGTCGGACTGGAACCACCAGTAACATTGAAATCTTGGACCAACTGTTCAGCTACATGCAAACATTATATTTACATCTTCTATATAATAATAAACTAGGCAGTTAATTTAATGTATGATGGGATGCTGCTTTAGTCTGTACATATAGACGTAAATAGACATATATAAGAAAGAGATGATTGCAAGGCAAAATTTATAATTCCAAAAACACAATTTTTATTAGAAAAATCCATTAAAAACATACTGCCAAGATATAGGGAAAAATGGGGAGGGCAAAACGCTCACTTCCATAATCACTCATTAACATGCATAGCCAGATGGCAGAAAGTACAATAAGTCATGGAGGGGTTAAAGTCAATTACAAAATCCACATAGCAACCAGAGCAGCATAATTGATGTAACTAATAAAAGCAGTGCTTGCTGCCAAAGAAATGCTCCACCCAATACCAGATGGACGCTCAAACAGTATACTGATTGCCTCAATCCCTCTGTACAAAGACAGCACCTCCTCAAAATACTGTTAATCTGTGTACCCATAAAGTGATACATATACCGGATCCATGACCAAATGTATAAGGTACAATTACCTCACGGGGATCCACAGTGATGTACTGCTGCCACCTGGGGCTGCACGTCTGCCCCGACGCCCGTTTCGGTCTCGTTCCTCAAGGGGCCTCAGACATCAGTGCTATTCGTGTTTTTCATGGATAGGATTCATACCCATGAACAGTGTCGGACTGGGACCACCAGTAACATTGAAATCTTGGACCAACTGTTCAGCTACATGCAAATATTATATAATATTTACATCTTCTATATAATAATAAACTAGGTAGTTAATTTAATGTATGATGGGATGCTGCTTTAGTCTGTACATATAGACATAAATGTATTGGGCCAACCCCTGGTCATATTGGGGGATGAGTGACTTACTTTTGCCCAGGTAGGATTCACCTGGTCTCCTATGGGCCTGTTGACCTAAATTGCCTTTGTAAGTCTATGGATATGTCCACATGTCCAATTTTTTCTTCTTTCGTAAGACCAAGTGGTCTGCTCTAAAGCATGGAGACTTGTCGAATATTGATTTGAATGTCGGATGAAACTCGCCAATGCAAGTCTATGGATTTGTCAAAAAATTGGACAGTGCTTTAATGTCATCCTGGTGCTGTCCATTTTTTTCAGACTGCTTGACATGTGAAGGTGAAGAAACCTCCGCCAGTTTTTTTTTTTTCATTTCAGAAAAACTGGTGAAATTTTTTAAAAAAGTTAATTCCTCATAGTTTCATTCTAACACTTATCTGGTTCCATCAAGGTCTCTATTTCCTCGTCCAATCACTAACTGAGTCAAGTCACTGTGGCTAGTATGGTCCCCTCACCCCCCCTTTCATGGTATGCATGGTCCCCTCATCCCCCAATCCTGGAATGCATGGTCCCCTCACCCCCCAATCCTGGTATGCATGGTCCCCTCACTCCCCTTTCGTAGTATGCAAGTGTGGCGCCCCTGAGGGTTCGGTTGCCACAGAGGTATTGCACCTCCTTCTGAGGTGTGGTACCCCACCATCCAGGTAAGGGCTGGATCAGACTTCTGTTTTTTTAAATCCATCCAAATCCGTCGTTTTCCGTTAAAAAACGGATCCGCCATGTTTTTGGCGGATCCGTTTTTTTCCCATAGACTTGCATTAGCGGCTACCGCGGATCCGTTAAAAAAAGGATCCAAACGGATCCATTAGCATCCGTTGGCTGCAAAAAACGGAAACGGATCCGTTTGGCGGACACAAAAAACGGATGTGTGAAACAGGGCTAAGTTGGAGGCTCCTGACCACGCTTCAACACCTGCACCCATCATCACAAAGTAGTGTAGGAAAGCCAGATTGCGGCTCCCTGCTTGGAGTGTAGCAGAGCACCTTTGTTGGCTCCCTGCTTGGAACACGAAACGTGCTGGGAGGCGGGTGGAGTTAGAATACATAAAAGAGCGGGAAGGTTTAGGATTTCAGTTCAGTGTTCAGTAGAGAGTAGAGTGGAGGAGAGAAGATCCCTGGGAGAGGGACGGAGGAAGGAAGTGCTGCAGCAGATCACAGTGATCTGGGTCTGCTGGCACGGGAAAGGAAAGAAAGAGAAAGACACTGAAGAGAAACCTGATTTTCCATAAGAAGGAGAGACTAGTACGGAACATGAGGAGTAAAAGGGAACAGAGGACGAGGGTTAGAGAAGATCACTGCCTAGAAGTTCTAAGAGCAAGGCCGGGGCCTGGTCCCCGAGGTTGTATGGATACTAATGATCCTACAGTAGACACCGGAGGAGTAGAGGGCTGTAAATGCACTACTCCCATCTAAGACTTGGAGGCCCAACAGCAACATTGATAGTGAGCCGGGACTTAGGAGCAAGGAGTCCCTGAAGCAGGCTACAGCTGTCTGCCGTACAAGTAGAGTTCTTGGGAACATCTGACAGGAGGAACTCCAGTGTAACTCAGTACTGGGAGTATTTCATTCAAAAGCGCTATAAAGGAGACGTTCAGAAAGGCACATGTTGGCGGAGTGTTGGAAGGGAGCATTCCATCTTGCCTAGAGGTTGACCGAGTCCCTGACCCGGAGGACACAGCACGGAGGCAGGCACCTGTATGCACTACAGACTGTGAGTAAAGCTTTGGAACTACAAGCCCTGGTGTCCTCCACTCTTTCCGGCGTCAACACCCTCAGCACTGCTACATCTCTGCACCGTCCATGTCTCCCCGCTATCATCCCCTTTACACTGCCCTGGGACTCCAGCTCCACCTGTGGGAAGTTTCAGCATCTTTGCTGCACCACACCACCAGTCCCAGAGGATCTGCATGCAGCGTCGGCTTAACATCTTAATTGCCGAACACCACAGGTGGCGTCATGAACCATTCATCTAAATCTATTGTATTTCCACCATTCAATCTCCCCTATTAATTGGGCGCCCAGGCCACGGACCGGGTCCCTGCTGCTGTGACACATCCCGCTGACACTGGCCCGGTACTGAATACCCCACAGCCCTGGGAGGGCGACCCACATGGTCCCCTCACCCCCCTTTCAAGGTACGCACAGTCCCCTCACTCCCCTTTCGTAGTATGCATGGTCCCCTCACCCCCCTTTTCGTGGTATGCATGGTCCCCTCACCCCCTTTCATGGTATGCATGGTTCCCTCACCCCCCAGTCCTGGAATGCAAGGTCCCCTCACCCCAATCCTGATATGCATGGTCCCCTCACCCCCCTATCCTGGTATGCATGGTCCTCTCACCCCCCTATCCTGGTATGCATGGTCCCCTCACCCCCCAATCCTGGTATGCATGGTCCCCTCACCCCCCAATCCTGTTATGCACGGTCCTCTCACCCCCTATTCTGGTATGCATGGTCCTCTCACCCCCCTATCCTGGTATGCATGGTCCTCTCACCCCCCTATCCAGGTATGCATGCTACCCCTCACCCCCCTATCCTAATATGCATGGTCCTCTCACCCCCAATCATGGTTTGCATTGTCCCCTCACCTCCCAATCCTGGTATACATAGTCCCCCTCACCTCCCTTTCCTGGTACGCATGGTTCCCTCACCCCCCTTTCCAGGAATTCATGGTCCCCTCACCCCCCAATCCTGGTACACATGGTCCCCTCACCCCCCTTTTTGTGGTATGTATGGTCCCCTCACCCTCCTTTCGTGGTATGCATGGTCCCCTCACCCCCCTTTCGTGGTATGCATGGTCCCCTCACCCCCCTTTCGTGATATGCATGGTCCCCTCACCCCCCTTTCATGGAATGCATGGTCCCCTCACCCCCCCTTTCATGGTACGCATGGTCCCCTCACCCTCCCTTTCATGGTACGCATGGACCCCTCACCCCCCTTTCGTGATATGCATGGTCCCCTCACCCCACTTTCATGGAATGCATGTTCCCCTCACTCCCCTTTCGTGGTGTGCATTGTCCCCTCACCCCCCAATCCTGGAATGCATGGTCCCCTCACCCCCCAATCCTGGAATCCATGGTCCCCTCACTCCCCTTTCGTAGTATGCATGGTCCCCTCATCCCCCCCTTTCATGGTATGCATGGTCCCCTCATCCCCCCCTTTCGTGGTATGCATGGTCCCCTCACTTCCCTTTCGTGGTATGCATGGTCCCCTCACCCTCCAATCCTGGAATGCATGTTGCCCTCACCCCCCAATCCTGGTATGCCTGGTCCCCTCACTCCCCTTTCCTGGTATGCATGGTCCCCTCACCCCCCAATCCGGGTATGCATGGTTCCCTCACCCCCCAGTCCTGGAATGCATGGTCCACTCACCCCAATCCTGATATGCATGGTCCTCTCACCCCCCTATCCTGGTATGCATGGTCACCTCACCCCCTAATCCTGGTATGCATGGTCCCCTCACCCCCCAATCCTGTTATGCACGGTCCTCTCACCCCCCTATCCTGGTATGCATGGTCCTCTCACCCCCCTATCCTGGTATGCATGCTACCCCTCACCCCCCTATCCTAATATGCATGGTCCTCTCACCCCCAATCATGGTATACATAGTCCCCCTCACCTCCCTTTCCTGGTACGCATGGTTCCCTCACCCCCCTTTCCTGGAATTCATGGTCCCCTCACCCCCCAATCCTGGTACACATGGTCCCCTCACCCCCCTTTTTGTGGTATGCATGGTCCCCTCACCCTCCTTTCGTGGTATGCATGGTCCCCTCACCCCCCTTTCGTGGTATGCATGGTCCACTCACCCCCCTTTTGTAGTATGCATGGTCCTCTCACCCCTCTTTTGTGGTATGCACGGTCCCCTCCCCCCCTTTCGTGGTATGCACAGTCCCCTCACCCCCCCTTTCATGGTACGCATGGTCCCCTCACCCTCCCTTTCATGGTACGCATGGTCCCCTCACCCCCCTTTCGTGATATGCATGGTCCCCTCACCCCCCTTTCGTGATATGCATGGTCCCCTCACCCCCCTTTCATGGTATGCATGGTCCCCTCACTCCCCTTTCGTGGTGTGCATGGTCCCCTCACCCCCCAATCCTGGAATGCATGGTCCCCTCACCCCCCAATCCTGGAATGCATGGTCCCCTCACCCTCCAATCCTGGAATGCATGGTCCCCTCACTCCCCTTTCGTAGTATGCATGGTCCCCTCACCCCCCCTTTCGTGGTATGCATGGTCCCCTCACTTCCCTTTCGTGGTATGCATGGTCCCCTCACCCTCCAATCCTGGAATGCATGTTCCCCTCACCCCCCAATCCTGGTATGCCTGGTCCCCTCACTCCCCTTTCCTGGTATGCATGGTCCCCTCACCCCCCAATCCGGGTATGCATGGTCCCCTCATCCCCCTTTCCTGGTTTGCAAGGTCCCCCCACCCCCCTTATCCTGATATGTATGGTCCCCCTCACCCCCTTTATCCTGATATGTATGGTCCCCCTCACCCCCTTTATCCTGATATGTATGGTCCCCCTCACACCTCTTAAACTACACACATCCAAAAAAATCATTTATACTCACTCATGAGGAAAGGTTGCAGGATTTGGGAATGTTTAGTTTGCAAAAGAGAAGACTGAGAGGAGACTTAATAGCTGTCTACAAATATCTAAAGGGATGTCACATTGTAGAAGGATCATCTTTATTCTCATTTGCACAAGGAAAGACTAGAAGCAATGGGATGAAACTGAATGGGAGGAGACACAGATTAGATATTAGAAAAAACTTTTTGACAGAGTGATCAATGAGTGGAACAAGCTGCCACGAGAAGTGGTGAGTTCTCCTTCAATGGAAGTCTTCAAACAGAGGCTGGACAGACATCTGACTGGGATGATTTAGCGAATCCTGCTTTGAGCAGGGGGTTGGACCAGATGGCCCAGGAGGTCCCTTCCAACTCTACGATTCTGTTTCTATGTTTCACCCTTCTTTCTTGTGCTCCAGCACTGTCACGTTCTGCTGGAGGCCGGGGGAGGAGTGTGGCGCCAGAGTACGCGCATGCCCATAGCGCTGTCCGGCCCATATTGCTGAAGACACACTGCAAATGTGTCTTCAGTAAAATGGCACCGGATCGCGCTATGCGCGATTCTGGCCGCACTCCTGCCTCGGTCTCCGACCGAAGAGAAGCACCGCGGCAACACTCTTCCCGGTCAGGTAAGTATGGCACGGTATGCAGTGTGTATGCGTACCGCCATCTCCGGCGCCATACACACTCCTCACCACTGGATGCCTCATTCTGTCTGGAGCCAGACTGCGCAGGCGCGTCGCGCTTGCGCAGTCTATAAAGACTTTGGACAGAGCGACACTTACAGCTAGAGTTGAGCGACTTTTGCTTTTTTAGGGTCGCGTTTCGTTTCGTGAAACCCGACTTTTCCAAAAGTCGGGTCGAGCAAGATCGTCCGATTATAGGGAAAAGTCGGGGTCGTCCCGAAACACGAAACCCAATGTAAGTCAATGGGGAATAAAAGTCGGCAGTGAGAGGAGGACAGGAAACACACCTACAGTGCCCATTTGAATGCCAAAAGCATCAATTCTTCTTACTTAAGCTTGTCAACCTTAATTAACTTCATAATACAAGTTACGCACTGAAAAATGGGGGTTATTTGGCTAAAGTTGTGGGGGGGAGGGCTGGCTGCAGGTTTTCATGTGCCCTGGGCGAAAGAGCGCCCCTTTAACACATACCACAACTCATCATGCTCCGATACGGCAGAGAAATAGCGGTATAGTACAATGAAAAATACCTCACTTTTTACATCTCATGACGAGGCCCATCTATTTCTCCATACAAAATCATTGGTCCCATATAATGTTTGAAACAGTATATGATGAGCTCCACATAATGCTACAGTATATGTTGGTCCCCATGGATGAAGCTCCACTGTCTTATGGGCCCAAATAATGCTCCAAACATAATGGGCCCCATTTCTACTGCTCTAGTGTATAATGGGCCCTGTAAATGCTGCTCCAGTGTCTGATGTCCACCTTTGGAATGTTCCAGTGTATGGTGGGCCCCATCTATCATTCTCCAGAGTATAGTGCTCCCCAAAAATTGCTGTCCCAACATAGAAAACAATCAAATAAGTCTCCTCACTAGGGAATCCCTGTACTTGTCTGGACAGGTGCTGTAGCTTGCTTAACAGCTCGCCAGCCGTTCTCACGCCCAGTATGGATTGCACGTGATTGCACAAAGGTTAGAAAGGGTACCGTATCCCTGGATAACATGTATGGATAGCGTACACATTCAAAATATATGTCTATACAGCATGAGGCAGGCTCAGACGGTGTTAGGCCCAGTATGGATTGCACGTCATTGCACAAAGGTTAGAAGGGGTACCGTATCCCCGGATAACATGTATGGATAGCGTACACATTCAAAATATATGTCTATACAGCATGAGGCAGGCTCAGACGGTGTTAGGCCCAGTATGGATTGCACGTCATTGCACAAAGGTTAGAAGGGGTACCGTATCCCCGGATAACATGTATGGATAGCGTACACATTCAAAATATATGTCTATACAGCATGAGGCAGGCTCAGATGGTGTTAGGCCCAGGATGGATTGCACGTCATTGCACAAAGGTTAGAAGGGGTACCGTATCCCCGGATAACATGTATGGATAGCGTACACATTCAAAATATATGTCTACACAGCATGAGGCAGGCTCAGACGGTGTTAGGCCCAGTATGGATTGCACGTCATTGCACAAAGGTTAGAAGGGGTACCGTATCCCCGGATAACATGTATGGATAGCGTACACATTCAAAATATATGTCTATACAGCATGAGGCAGGCTCAGACGGTGTTAGGCCCAGTATGGATTGCACGTCATTGCACAAAGGTTAGAAAGGGTACCGTATCCCCAGATAACATGTATGGATAGCGTACACATTCAAAATATATGTCTATACAGCATGAGGCAGGCTCAGACGGTGTTAGGCCCAGGATGGATTGCACGTCATTGCACAAAGGTTAGAAGGGGTACCGTATCCCCGGATAACATGTATGGATAGCGTACACATTCAAAATATATGTCTATACAGCATGAGGCAGGCTCAGACGGTGTTAGGCCCAGTATGGATTGCACGTCATTGCACAAAGGTTAGAAGGGGTACCGTATCCCCGGATAACATGTATGGATAGCGTACACATTCAAAATATAAGTCTATACAGCATGAGGCAGGCTCAGACGGTGTTAGGCCCAGGATGGATTGCACGTCATTGCACAAAGGTTAGAAGGGGTACCGTATCCCCGGATAACATGTATGGATAGCGTACACATTCAAAATATATGTCTATACAGCATGAGGCAGGCTCAGACGGTGTTAGGCCCAGTATGGATTGCACGTCATTGCACAAAGGTTAGAAGGGGTACCGTATCCCCGGATAACATGTATGGATAGCGTACACATTCAAAATATATGTCTATACAGCATGAGGCAGGCTCAGACGGTGTTAGGCCCAGTATGGATTGCACGTCATTGCACAAAGGTTAGAAAGGGTACCGTATCCCCGGATAACATGTATGGATAGCGTACACATTCAAAATATATGTCTATACAGCATGAGGCAGGCTCAGACGTTGTTAGGCCCAGTATGGATTGCACGTCATTGCACAAAGGTTAGAAAGGGTACCGTATCCCCAGATAACATGTATGGATAGCGTACACATTCAAAATATATGTCTATACAGCATGAGGCAGGCTCAGACGGTGTTAGGCCCAGTATGGATTGCACGTCATTGCACAAAGGTTAGAAGGGGTACCGTATCCCCGGATAACATGTATGGATAGCGTACACATTCAAAATATATGTCTATACAGCATGAGGCAGGCTCAGACGGTGTTAGGCCCAGTATGGATTGCACGTCATTGCACAAAGGTTAGAAGGGGTACCGTATCCCCGGATAACATGTATGGATAGCGTACACATTCAAAATATATGTCTATACAGCATGAGGCAGGCTCAGACGGTGTTAGGCCCAGGATGGATTGCACGTCATTGCACAAAGGTTAGAAAGGGTACCGTATCCCCGGATAACATGTATGGATAGCGTACACATTCAAAATATATGTCTATACAGCATGAGGCAGGCTCAGACGGTGTTAGGCCCAGTATGGATTGCACGTCATTGCACAAAGGTTAGAAGGGGTATCGTATCCCCGGATAACATGTATGGATAGCGTACACATTCAAAATATATGTCTATACAGCATGAGGCAGGCTCAGACGGTGTTAGGCCCAGTATGGATTGCACGTCATTGCACAAAGGTTAGAAGGGGTACGGTATCCCCGGATAACATGTATGGATAGCGTACACATTCAAAATATATGTCTATACAGCATGAGGCAGGCTCAGACGGTGTTAGGCCCAGTATGGATTGCACGTCATTGCACAAAGGTTAGAAAGGGTACCGTATCCCCAGATAACATGTATGGAGAGCGTACACATTCAAAATATATGTCTATACAGCATGAGGCAGGCTCAGACGGTGTTAAGCCCAGTATGGATTGCACGTCATTGCACAAAGGTTAGAAGGGGTACCGTATCCCCGGATAACATGTATGGATAGCGTACACATTCAAAATATATGTCTATACAGCATGAGGCAGGCTCAGACGGTGTTAGGCCCAGTATGGATTGCACGTCATTGCACAAAGGTTAGAAGGGGTACCGTATCCACGGATAACATGTATGGATAGCGTACACATTCAAAATATATGTCTATACAGCATGAGGCAGGCTCAGACGGTGTTAGGCCCAGTATGGATTGCACGTCATTGCACAAAGGTTAGAAGGGGTACCGTATCCCCGGATAACATGTATGGATAGCGTACACATTCAAAATATATGTCTATACAGCATGAGGCAGGCTCAGACGGTGTTAGGCCCAGTATGGATTGCACGTCATTGCACAAAGGTTAGAAGGGGTACCGTATCCCCGGATAACATGTATGGATAGCGTACACATTCAAAATATATGTCTATACAGCATGAGGCAGGCTCAGACGGTGTTAGGCCCGGTATGGATTGCACGTCATTGCACAAAGGTTAGAAGGGGTACCGTATCCCCGGATAACATGTATGGATAGCGTACACATTCAAAATATATGTCTATACAGCATGAGGCAGGCTCAGACGGTGTTAGGCCCAGGATGGATTGCACGTCATTGCACAAAGGTTAGAAAGGGTACCGTATCCACGGATAACATGTATGGATAGCGTACACATTCAAAATATATGTCTCAGGAGGCAGGCTCAGACGGTGTCAGGCACAGTATGGATTTGACGGCCCAGATTACACAGCGGAGGAGCAGGGAGAGGTAAAGATTGCAAATGCTGGGGCCCTGGCCAAGCAAGGGGGCCCCACTCGTGGGCGTCGGTACTGGCACTGGGCCCCTCATAGTACAGTGGTGTGTCTGACGGCGGGTGTGCACCACCACCGTCAGAGACACTTGATTGCACTATGAGGGACCCTGTGCCAGTGCCCGCGCCCAAGAGTCGGCCTACCCACCTGTCCAGGGCAACGGCACTCGCACGGTGTCGTGAGCTAGGTGGTGACCCCGGCCATGGGGGGGGAGGCAGCACAGTTAGGGAGTTTTAGAAAGTGGCATATGTTGATGTTGGACATTCAACTGATGCAAAAGGCGAAATAGGTGAAGTACCAGGAAGAGGTGGACCAAAGCAAGCCATTTTTCTGTCACCCTATGTGTCATCAGGGGAAGGTGGGACAAAATCCTTGGAAACCCATGCGTTGTTCATTTTAATGAAGGTTAGATCATCCACATTTTGGGTTGACAGACGGGTCCTTTTTTCTGTCAGGATTGAACCAGCTGCACTGAAGACTCTTTCCGATAGCACACTTGCAGCTGGGCAAGCGAGCTCCTGTAAGGCATATTGGGCCAATTCAGGCCAGGTGTCCAGTTTAGCGGCCCAATAGTCAAAGGGGAATGACCTGTGTGGGAGAACATCGATATGGGAGGAAAAGTAGTTTGTAACCATAGTTGACAACTGCTGTCTCCTGTCACTTTCCATCGATGGAGTATTACCAGTTGTGTGAGCGGTATTTGAAAAATCAGTCCACAACATTGTCATGAAACCCCTGTCTCCAACGCCACTTCTGCTGTGTGCACAACGAACACCTCTGCCAAGCTGCCCCCGGCCCGTACGGCTCGTGTGAGAACCATCACTGCTGCTGTGTGCTGGGAATGCCTCAAGCAACCGATTTACCAGAGTTGCTTGTTTATTAGCCAATATTAGGTCAAGGTTCTCCTGTGGCATGATGTTTTGTAATTTGCCTTTATAGCGTGGATCCAGGATGCTGGCCAACCAGTAGTCGTCATCGTTCATCATTTTGGCAATGCGGGGGTCCCTTTTTAGGATCCGCAAGGCATAATCTGACATGTGGGCCAATGTTCCCGGTGTCAATGATGCACTGCGAGTGCTGGGTGGAGGAGCACTTTCTGGCAAATCCACATCCCTCCAGTCACGCACAAACCCTGTACCAGACCTTGCCACGCCAACATTTTCACTTGCCCCACGAGATGCATCCTCCTCCCCTAAGTAATCATCCCCATCCTCCTCCTCCTCCTCCTCCTCTTCTTCCTCCACCTCGTCCAGGAGAGGTCCCTGAGCAGACAATGGCTGAATGTCATCAAGGATTCCCTCCTCCTCTTCCTCCTCATCAACATTGGCTGCAGACGCCTGCTCCTTAAGGTGCGTCAAAGTTTGCATGAGCAGACGCATAAGTGGGATGCTCATGCTTAGGATGGCGTCGTCTGCGCTTACCAGCCGTGTGCATTCCTCAAAACACTGAAGGACTTTACAAAGGTCTTTCAGCTTCGACCACTGCATGCCTGTCAACTCCATGTCTGCTCTCAAAGTGCCTGGCCGTGTATCCTCCCACAAATGCATTATGGCCTGCCTCTGCTCGCACAGCCGCTCCACCATGTGCAGGGTGGAGTTCCACCTTGTTGCAATGTCGATAATGAGGCGGTGGTTGGGAAGGTGGAGCAATCGCTGCAGCTTCTGCATACGAACGGAGTGTACAGGCGACCGGCGGATGTGCGCGCACAGTCTTCGCACCTTCTGGAGCAGGGCTGTTAACTCCGGACAATTCTTGAGGAAGCACTGCACCACCAGGTTCAAGGTGTGAGCCAAGCAAGGTATGTGGCTGAGTTTTGAAAGGGCTATGGCTGCCACAAAATTACGGCCGTTATCACTAACTACCTTGCCTGCCTCAAGATGTACACTGCCCAGCCATGACTCAGTTTGTCGCTTCAAGTACTCGGCCAGCACCTCGGCGGTGTGTCTGTCGCCCAAACACATCATCTGCAACACAGCCTGCTGACGCTTTCCACTAGCTGCTCGATGGGGGGACACATCGTGTGCAACAGTGGCAGCTGCAGATGGAGTGCTCGTACGACTGCGCTCTGTGGACGAGCTGTCGCTTCTGGAGGAGGAGGAGGAGGAGGAGGAGGAGGAGGGTCGAACACCTACAGCCAACTGTTTCCTATACCGTGGGCTAGGCAGCACTGTCCCACCACCGCTGTCCCCTGTGGACCCTGCATCCACCACATTAACCCAGTGCGCAGTGATGGACACGTAACGGCCCTGGCCATGCCGACTGGACCATGCATCAGTTGTGAGGTGCACCTTTCCGCTCACTGACAGCTTGAGTGCATGGACAATGCGGTCTTTCACATGGTGGTGGAGGGCTGGGATGGCTTTGCGAGAGAAGAAGTGGCGACTGGGTAGGTCATAGCGTGGTACTGCATAGGCCATGAGTTCGCGGAAAGCTGTGCTTTCCACCAACCGAAAGGGCATCATCTCAAACGAGATTAGTTTGGCAATGTGGGCGTTCAAACCCAGTGTACGCGGAAGAGAGACTGAGTACTTTCTTGACCTACTCATAGTGTCTGGGAGGGTGAGCTGGACTTGAGAGCTGCATATGGTGGAAGTAGCGGTGGACAGGGCGGACTGAGAGAGGGTTGATGATGGTGATGGAGTTGGTGTTCTTTCTGATGGCCTAGAATCAGTCTTTCGGTGATATAACAGTGGGATTCCCTGACTGCTGTGGCCTTGCAACGACACCTCAACATTTGCTGCTGTGCTAACCGGTGGGCTTACAGTGGGGGAAACAATGTAGCGTTGCTGACTACCTTCGTTGTGATCAGTTGCACATGTGGCACTTGAGGTTTGGTGTTGTGTCCACGCTTGCAAGTGCATGCTGGTTAAATGTCTAAGCATGCAACTGGTATTCAAATTTTTCAGATTTTTCCCTCGGCTAAAGGTCTTTGCGCACTTCTTACAGATAACCTTGGCCTGATCATGAGGATTTTGTTCAAAAAAGTGCCACACTGCACTCTTCCTACTTTGGCAGACATTTTGCGGCCTAGCACGCTGTGATCTTTTTACCCTCTGGACAAGCTGTCCAGCAACTCTTTTGATGTTTGGAACCTGTCTTTGGAGTGCTCCGGGCCTGCTAGATAACAGCTGTTGCGATGTCGATGTCTGCTGTGGATGCTCCTCATCTGAGCTATTGGAAGCAGCACCCTCTTCCCCCAATGGATGCCAATCTGGGTCAACAACTGGGTCATCCATCACCTCCTCTTCTATGTCATGTGCACCTTTCTCTGTGTCACCGTGTATGGTGGTATAGTGTGCGGGAAGGGGCACGTGAGTCTCATCAGGGTCAAAATCTGGACCTGTACACTGCGAGGACAATGTAGTGCTCTGAGTGAATGTACCAGCAGAATCATCCATCAGCGGCTGTGCATCAGTGCACTCCATGTCAGATTCATCTTGGCCTGGGTAATTCACCATTTGACTTGATAATTCAGGCATGGTATGTGAAAACAGCTCCATGGAGTAATCAGTAGTATGGCCTGCGTCATCCTTCAATCTTGGTTGGGGTGATGGACACAAGGAAAGGTGTGGTTCATGAACATGAGCCTCCAATGACGACTCAGTGCTTTTACTTTTTACAACTGAAGAAGAGGAGGCGATAGAGCTGGAGGCTGAGTCAGCAATGTAAGACAAAACTTTTTCCTGATGCTCTGCCTTTAAAAGCGGTTTGCCAACTCCTAGAAAACTAAGCGTTCGAGGCCTTATGTAGCCAGACGATGACGCAGGGTCAGCACCTCCAGCATTCGGTCCTATTTTGCTCTTGCCACTACCATCAGATCCACCACCAACACCATCATTACCAGCTGCCAACCCCCGCCCAATTCCACGGCCTCTTCCACCAGCCTTCCTCATTTTTGGTAGAAATGTAGACAAAATCCAACAAACTATATAGTAATGTAAAACAAGGTACAAGGTGTCTATAGGACAGGGGAGTTTTAGAATTTCTGCACACACTTGTGGACAGTGGACACTTGTGGATTGTGTGCGGCCCACTGATATCTGAGCGCTATGTGACACGCTCGATGGCACAGCTGCCTGTGACCAAAGTGACGAGAGGATAATGGAGATTTTGAATCTCTGCGTACACTTTTGGACACTGGACACTTGTGGATTGTGTGAGGCCCACTGATATCTGAGCGCTATGTGACACGCTCGATGGCAGAGCTGCCTGTGACCAAAGTGACGAGAGGATAATGGAGATTTTGAATCTCTGCGTACACTTTTGGACACTGGACACTTGTGGATTGTGTGCGGCCCACTGATATCTGAGCGCTATGTGACACGCTCGATGGCACAGCTGCCTGTGACCAAAGTGACGTGAGGATAATGGAGATTTTGAATCTCTGCGTACACTTTTGGACACTGGACACTTGTGGATTGTGTGCGGCCCACTGATATCTGAGCGCTATGTGACACGCTCGTTGGCACAGCTGCCTGTGACCAAAGTGACGAGAGGATAATGGAGATTTTGAATCTCTGCGTACACTTGTGGACAGTGGACACTTGTGGATTGTGTGCGGCCCACTGATATCTGAGCGCTATGTGACACGCTCGATGGCACAGCTGCCTGTGACCAAAGTGACGAGAGGATAATGGAGATTTTGAATCTCTGCCTACACTTTTGGACACTGGACACTTGTGGATTGTGTGCGGCCCACTGATATCTGAGCGCTATGTGACACGCTCGATGGCACAGCTGCCTGTGACCAAAGTGATGAGAGGATAATGGAGATTTTGAATCTCTGCGTACACTTTTGGACACTGGACACTTGTGGATTGTGTGCGGCCCACTGATATCTGAGCGCTATGTGACACGCTCGATGGCACAGCTGCCTGTGACCAAAGTGACGAGAGGATAATGGAGATTTTGAATCTCTGCGTACACTTGTGGACAGTGGACACTTGTGGATTGTGTGCGGCCCACTGATATCTGAGCGCTATGTGACACGCTCGATGGCACAGCTGCCTGTGACCAAAGTGACGAGAGGATAATGGAGATTTTGAATCTCTGCGTACACTTTTGGACACTGGACACTTGTGGATTGTGTGTGGCCCACTGATATCTGAGCGCTATGTGACACGCTCGATGGCACAGCTGCCTGTGACCAAAGTGACGAGAGGATAATGGAGATTTTGAATCTCTGCGTACACTTTTGGACACTGGACACTTGTGGATTGTGTGCGGCCCACTGATATCTGAGCGCTATGTGACACGCTCGATGGCACAGCTGCCTGTGACCAAAGTGACGAGAGGATAATGGAGATTTTGAATCTCTGCGTACACTTTTGGACACTGGACACTTGTGGATTGTGTGCGGCCCACTGATATCTGAGCGCTATGTGACACGCCCGATGGCACAGCTGCCTGTGACCAAAGTGACGAGAGGATAATGGAATTTTTGAATCTCTGCGTACACTTTTGGACACTGGACACTTGTGGATTGTGTGCGGCCCACTGATATCTGAGCGCCATGTGACACGCTCGATGGCACAGCTGCCTATGACCAAAGTGACGAGAGGATAATGGAGATTTTGAATCTCTGCGTACACTTTTGGACACTGGACACTTGTGGATTGTGTGCGGCCCACTGATATCTGAGCGCTATGTGACACGCTCGATGGCACAGCTGCCTGTGACCAAAGTGACGAGAGGATAATGAAGATTTTGAATCTCTGCGTACACTTTTGGACACTGGACACTTGTGGATTGTGTGCGGCCCACTGATATCTGAGCGCTATGTGACACGCTCGATGGCACAGCTGCCTATGACCAAAGTGACGAGAGGATAATGGAGATTTTGAATCTCTGCGTACACTTTTGGACACTGGACACTTGTGGATTGTGTGCGGCCCACTGATATCTGAGCGCTATGTGACACGCTCGATGGCACAGCTGCCTGTGACCAAAGTGACGAGAGGATAATGGAGATTTTGAATCTCTGCGTACACTTTTGGACACTGGACACTTGTGGATTGTGTGAGGCCCACTGATATCTGAGCGCTATGTGACACGCTCGATGGCACAGCTGCCTGTGACCAAAGTGACGAGAGGATAATGGAGATTTTGAATCTCTGCGTACACTTTTGGACACTGGACACTTGTGGATTGTGTGCGGCCCACTGATATCTGAGCGCTATGTGACACGCTCGATGGCACAGCTGCCTGTGACCAAAGTGACGAGAGGATAATGGAGATTTTGAATCTCTGCGTACACTTTTGGACACTGGACACTTGTGGATTGTGTGCGGCCCACTGATATCTGAGCGCTATGTGACACGCTCGATGGCACAGCTGCCTGTGACCAAAGTGACGAGAGGATAATGGAGATTTTGAATCTCTGCGTACACTTGTGGACAGTGGACACTTGTGGATTGTGTGCAGCCCACTGATATCTGAGCGCTATGTGACACGCTCGATGGCACAGCTGCCTGTGACCAAAGTGACGAGAGGATAATGGAGATTTTGAATCTCTGCGTACACTTTTGGACACTGGACACTTGTGGATTGTGTGCAGCCCACTGATATCTGAGCGCTATGTGACACGCTCGATGGCACAGCTGCCTGTGACCAAAGTGACGAGAGGATAATGGAGATTTTGAATCTCTGCGTACACTTTTGGACACTGGACACTTGTGGATTGTGTGCGGCCCACTGATATCTGAGCGCTATGTGACACGCTCGATGGCACAGCTGTGACCAAAGTGACTAGAGGATAAGGGAGATTGGATTGCTTTTAAAAAAGCAGTTTGCGGAGCAGTGGGTAAACAGCAATGCCAGCGTGTCAGGAAGCCTTAAAAGGCAGCCCAACAACCAACACCACTGATACACCACAATATAGCCTCCCCTTGCACTGCACACACAGTGACTTGTGTGATGTGCAGGCCAAATCGCTAGCCGCAGAAGCAGTTTTTTTGTCTTCTTCCCTGCCTAACGCTCTCCCTACAGAATCAGCAGCAACCTCTCCCTATACTAAGATCGGCAGAAGTAAGATGGCGGTCGGCGTGCACGCCCTTTTATACCCCTTGTGACGCCCACCAAAGCAAGCCAATCACTTGCATGCCCTTCTGAAAGATGGTGGTGACCCGTGCCTATGTCATCACGTTGCCCACAGTGTCCGTGGATCCTGATTGGCTGAAAAAGAGCGCAAAACAAACTTTTGAAACGCGACTTTGGCGCGTAAGTCGCCGACCTCGTGGCCGACCTCATCCTAGGGTCGGGTTTCGTTTCATGAAACCCGACTTTGCCAAAAGTCGGCGACTTTTGAATTTTTTCGACCCGTTTCGCTCAACTCTACTTACAGCGTTATATTATAGATTGTTCTATCAGTCATATTGTTTTTTTCCGTGCTCCCTGTATACATATTGTGTTTTATCATTTTATTTTTCATCTCATATATTCTTTTTAATGAAAACAAGAATAAAATTTCTATTTGCAACATCTTGTCTTTTTATTGATATTATATGTCATGAGATCTTTTTTGTGGTATATTGAATAAAACAATTCATTTTTTAATGTGTACTTTGAATGTCTTTGTTTGGGCTATATTCTATAATAAATATTCGGAGTATATATACTTTTTAGCTTACTATTGGTATCTCTTTTCCGTATAGGTGTCCTTCTCTGATAAAAGCCTTGCAGGAAAGAGTTAGTGAGTTCAGAGTGAGTTGGTGCTTAGAGAGTCTCAGGTGTGTCAGGGGAAGAGTGAGGCGTGGCAACTCGCAGTGTACGCAGAGATGCAACTCGTCCACGGTGACTGGTCTCGGATGTGGGCAGTCCTGTGCCCGGAGGTAGATGTCCTGTGCCCGAAAGAAGACTGGTGTGTGTAACGATTGCAAAACAGGTGGATATGGTGCCCAGCTGCGATCCGGAGGATATCCTGGACTGTGTTTAGCTGTGTGAGTAAAGAGACTGTGATGCAGCGGTGCAAGACACCAACAGGAACTAGTCAGAGGAGGACTAGCGTATGTAGTGCCTGCAACATGTAATGCTGTGCAAATAGAGTCTTGGATACGGCGCATAGACATCCCCGGGAACTAGTCAGAGGAAGACTGGTGTGTTTAGTGTCTGTAAAATGAACGTTTCCGTGTAACATATATTCTGCAAATGGTGAAATGGATACTAGTTATATGCACTGAAGTTATATGCACTTGTGTGGATTGGACTTTTAATGCTGTGAGGAAACACATTAAAGAGACTTTTGTGTTAGAATTTTTGTGGGTCACTGCCTCTTCACTGCATTTGGTGCTACCACTGCCCTACACTAGGCAAACAAGCATGGCCCTTTTGGCATAACGGGAAAACAAAATAGTATACAGTACAGTGTGTGGCTCAAGGGAACAATAGCAAGGTTCAGTTCTCTTTAAAATGAGAACAGCTCTGAAGATCTCATCTCCAGACACACCGTCCACTGAATGAGTTCAAAGGCTCCACATTTACCTTCTGGACCACACTTTGGGGGTGGGCTGATATGGAGAACAGCCTCCCACCCACTCTTCAGATTTTCAGGTTCATATCAGTAAGGCTAACATCCTCAGTTAAACATATCTCCCCTCCAGTATTTTACAAGTGACCTTCTCATAATGATATATATATATATATATATATATATATGTAGTAACAGGGTCACTGACAATGCATGTGAGGGGAGATATGTATCATGAAAATTGCTATCTTCAGTGATGTGAAAACCCAGAAATGTGTGCCGAGAGGGGTTACTCGACCATGACAGTGTTGGTTTTCTTGTGAGTAGTTGTAAGAGGTGGGTGGGACAGAAACTCACCATATTTCCACCCCAAGGGTGTCGTCCGGCAAGTTAAATGTCCAGCCACTGCCTTTTTTCTTTCTGTGTGTGTTTAAAGACAAAGAAGTCTCCAGTCTGTAGCTTCAATTGAGCTGAAGTGTGTTATTTCCCACAAGGCTGGAGCCACGGTGGAAAGGACTTTTGTATGAACTGTTTATTTTTCACTTATGCCAGAAAAAGCTACTTTGTGTTACTATGTTGTTCTCTGGTTTATAAAGCAATAAACCAGCCACGGATGTAAATACCAAGTGTTCCTGTGTCTGCTTCAGGGACAGATACCAAATAGAAATGGGGGATCATAAACAAGCAGAATCAATTGAATGTTAATAAAAAATAATAATAAAAATGAATAGAATTAAACAAGAATAAAATAATTAAAATGGAATAGTTGACAGAAATATCCTTTATTAAATAATGGCACACATAGACATCATTAAAATTTAATGAAAAGTGTGCTGATATAATAAAAGGCACGAATCGCAGGAACCACAAAAGGTATATATACCAATTAATACGAAGTCCAGAAATAGAAGGCAAGCACCATCACAATAGTCCACACATCCGAACAATCATACGTGTATAAAAGAGACGCAGCCGGAAATACAACTGTTTTACCCTTAGGTGCACATTCATGGAAAATAAGCTAATCCACATAGCAAAAATAGTAGAAATGAGCGGCACTCACCGGGTAGTGTAGTCCAAGCTTTATTATAAAAGCATATCAGTGGGAGAATGGGTGCAAAAAGGAGATAGCAACGACGATCGCTTCGCGCTGCAAAGGCGCTTCCACAGGTCACATAGTGAGCTGCAGCCGGCCAAGGAGGAAATACCCACAACCAGAAGTCAGGACCCCTCCCACCGGTGCCGCTCACCTGCTGAGCAATCAACAAAACAACAAAAAAATATATATACATAGTACACATAAATGAAAACAACAATATATAATACATATAATAGTACCATCAATACAAAAAGAAAAGAGAGAAAAAAGGCGAAAAAATAATGATTTTTCACAAAAAAATTTTACAAAAAAAAATTTTTTCATTTCACAAAAAAACAGACCTATCAATCCTCTCATTAAGTCCCGTACGCTCTAAAGCACGGGTTTTCATTATCCACCTGGCCTCTCGTTTCAGTAAATTCCTATTCAGATCACCTCCCCGTGAGGGTAAAGTGATCCTTTCTATGCCAGCAAATGATAATGCATCGGGATTGCCACCGTGTGCTTCTCTCTTATGGTTAATAAGTCTAGGGTCCCCTTTGCCTGTCAAAATAGAATTGAAGTGCTCCCTAAACCTAACATAAAGAGGGCGTATAGTTTTCCCTATGTTAAAAAACTTACAAGGACAAAATAAAACATAAACAACATGGGTGGTTTTGCATGAAATAAAATCAGTGACATAATGAGTTACCACACCTATACGTAAACAACGGTCAAGAATATGATGAGAACAAAATGTACACTGCCCATATTGATAATTACCTTTCGGGGGCATCAAATTGAGCCAATTACTATGTGGGTCTTCCATGCGATTATGTACAAGAATAGCCTTTAAACTGACACTTTTCCTACAAGCAAAAAGGGGTCCTCTCTCCACCACTTCTGATAAATCAGTATCGTGACTTAAAATGTGCCAATTTTTACGGACTGCAGATGGGTCGTCCGCCAGGGCCGTGGGGTACTCGGTACCGGGCCGGTATCTCAGAGGGAAGTGTCACAGCAGCGGTGACCCGGTCCGTGGCCCTGGGCGTCCATTGTAAAAGGGGTGGTGTTAAGCGTGGCTTATTAAAGTTTATAAGTGGATGATTCGTGACACAACCTGTTGTGTTCGGCAATGAAAGTGTTAAGCCAATGCTGCAGACAGATCCTTTATACACGTATGATGGTTCGGATGTGTGGACTATTGTGATGGTGCTCGCCTTCTATTTCTGGACTTTGTATTGCTGTTTTTCTATTTGGGCTTGAGCGCTCAGTTTTTAGCCTCTTTCCCGGAAACATAAATAAGAGTGGATTTCTTATAGAGCGCAGCATGTTCCGACTATTTCCTAATAGAGCTGGCGGCTTTCTCTGTGTTAAGTGGCCTCTTAGCAGGTCAGAAGAACGTGGATGCATTTTTTAAGGAATGCGATCAACGAGATGAGGTTTTTTCTTTGAGTACCAAGAGTTTGGAACACAAATTTGGCTTTTTACTGCAAAAAGAGATGAAGCTTTTTTGGACTAACAACTCTCTCAGTTCCTATATAGACTGTGACCGTGTGCCTCGGGGTTTAAGAGTTTACAAGGACATATCACATTTTAAAGATAACCCTGACTTCAAGACTGAATGGTATAGTATTTTTCTGGAGTGTTCCCAGAAACTTTTGCAACTGGTCATAAAATATAACGTGCAGTGTTATGAGGATCTGAACAGGGACATAACTAAAACCAAGGAGGAATTGAAGTCCCGCCTAACTGAACAACAGTGGTCAGTTTTAAATAAAAAAATGGACACCAAACTTATTCCAATTCAAGCAGATATTGAGCAGAAAAAAAGAGATACATTTGTCAGAGATAAAGCTGACTTTGAATCAGGACTTCACTTGGAATAAAGCGAATCGTGGCAGTGATAAGACTGGCCGGCCACGCTTTAGGGGGAATAGGCGCCCCAGGAAATATCAAAAAAATCAGAGAGATTATCTAACTACTGATTCTGATTCCAGTTACTGTGACGACAACTCGGTGATAACCAATTTGAGAGATGATACATCGGTTTGTGAATCTGATACTGCACATACTTCCGCAATACAGGTCCCTTTAGGCGGAGAACGAGACAAGGGGGCAAGAGGAGGAGGCGTCACGCCCCAGTACAGGAGAAAAATGGTGACTTGGAACAGGAAGGAGAGATAACCCTTCCAGATGACATGGTGATCAATTTAACCGACCATCGTTTATCACCGGCTCACCGTTCTTTATTATCCAAAGACTTGAATTTTTGCCTTCCCAGGGACTTTGATTTTGTGGACTTTAAGATCGACCTTTTTAAGGCAGTCAGAAAAATACATCTGCACAAATCTTTTTTGAAAAAATCTGACTGTGCCGCACCTGATGTGGTTAACCCATGCACTGTGGGTCCATTGGGTTTTCTTGTGGACTCCAGTGCATTTGCAAGCATCAGGGAAGATGCGGCTTTATTAAACAGTTTATGTGACGTAAATGCTTCCGCAGAAAACAATGAAGCAGGGGTTTTTGAATCTGCTAAACCGTTTTTGCAGGGTGTAAAATCCACATGTATGCCTCCGATTTCTCCAGGCAATGTGATTGATTTGTTTGAAATGCAGGTATTGAAGGATGTGGAGGCTTTGGTTTACAAGAGGGCTCCCTCTAATTTATCTCCTGAGGAAAAGCGAGCTTTGTCAGAGATCACCAAGTGGTCTGATGTTGTGGTAAGAACCGCAGATAAAGGTGGCAACACGGTGCTGTTACCAAGGTCACTTTATTTGAATGAAGCCACCAGACAACTTTCTGACGTTAATACTTATATGAAGCTTAAAAATGATCCCACAGGAAAATTTAAAAATGATCTTCATTCTTTTCTCAGGAGATATGTCGAATTAGGGGTCATTCCCCAGAAATTAGCAGAACACTTGCTATCGGAGTTCCGCAAAAAACTCTATTGGTACTGTATTCCTAAAATACATAAGTCTATGTCCTGCCCTCCCGGCCAACGCATTGTGTCCGGCATAGGGTCTCTCACTGAACCTCTCTCCCAATATATGGATTGGCTGCTTCGTCCTCTTCTTGGCGACATCGCCTCATATATAAAGGACACTAAAGATTTTTTGAATGGCAGCTTGGTTTTTCTCTTGTGTTCATTGATGTGGAAAGCCTCTATACTAAGATTCCCCAGGATCTAGGGGTAGATGTGATAAGGGAAATTTTAGCCACAACGGACAAAGACGCTGCATTCATTGACTTTGTATGTGAGGGGATCCGTTTTGTTTTGAGACACTATGCATTTAAATGTCAAAATACTTGGTACCTAAAAAAGGTCGGGTGTTAGGCGTCGGGTTCCTGTCGCTGCACAGCCGCAGAGGAGGTTGCTCAGCAAACTCATCGTCCTGGCGCTCTGCCCAGACCAGCTCCGTGGGTTTGCTTGCTGCTGCCACCTCTGGCACAGCTATGGCAATGCATGCTGCTCAGCAGCGAGATTCTCCAGGGACTAAGTCCTCATGTCGGACCACTGAGCATGCCCGTGGAGTGATTTCCCATTGGAGATCGAAGGTCACGTGCTCAGATCCTGCTTGTGTTCGGATTGGCACATCCGAGAAGCCAGGAAGGTCCCGGATGCTCGCGGCTATAAGGTTTGCATGGCCGCTCGGCCATGAGCTAGGATAGACTGCATTTTCAGACTATAAGGAGTGAGTGGTGTATGCACGTATGAATGTCTCTGGTGACTGACTCATTTTGAAACCCCTACTGTCATGAACTCATTTTCTGCTCCACCAGTTGAGAGTTCCCCTTCCGTTCTCCCTCTGGTGGTGACAGGAGGTAGTGCAGTTGGTTTAAGTGGTAGTGATCTGCCTCCTGAGGAGGAAGATAATGATTGGATCTCTGGAGTATCAGACTGGATATAAGACAGCCGACGTCCTATCCGGGTGCTGGTGAGTCAGTCTGCTTCTCGGGTCCTGGACTTCAGCTCTCTTCCAGTCTTCTCAAGTTAAGTTTGTTTTTTGCTAATTTTCACACTTGCGCTTGTAGGTCAATTCAGTTTTTTTGTGTAATCAGTCTACCCCTGCTGGGGCTATGCTGAAATTCCACTCCTATTAATCAGTATTTGCCAATCTGCTTTTTGGCCCTTATTAGATTGGCCTCTTTTTTGCTCTGTCTCAGAATATTTGAGTGCTGATATAGATTTAGAAGTCTAGTGACTTCAGGGTTAATTTTGCTTTCAGAAGTGTTGGACAATTTTTTTGTAGGTTTTTTTGGGCAGATTGCAGACAGTCTCTTTCCTTTTCTGTCCTTTTTAGTTAGCCGGGCCCCATTGTTTGCTCAGCCTATTTTCCTGCCTTTGTTTGTATTTTCATCTTGTTTCACTGTCAATACTTGTGGGGGGCTGTCTTTCCTTTGGGGTCTGCTCTGGGGCAGTTAGTTTTCCTCTTTTCCTGCTTTAGGCTTATGTAGTTTTCCGGTTGTGACTAGGCATCTAGGACCAACGTAGGAACGCTCCACGACTGCTGCCAGTTGTGCGGGTAAGATCAGGGATCTGCAATCTGCATAGTTACCAACTTCTCTGGTTTTCTGAGACTTAGCTTGTTGTCTTTTTTCCTCCTCGGTTTCCCATTCATAACACCCTACCCTTGGTACACATGTGTTGTGCAGCCTAGCCTGCTAGCGCCTAGGCTTAGGCGTAGGTAGGTCAGAGTCTAAGTCAGGCATTAGTCATCATCAGTGACTCGGCACGCCTCAGTGCCCGTGCTCCACATTCCATAGCTAGCGTCTATAGCGGCGCTCGTGGCAGTGACACCGTGCGCTCAGTGGGCCTAGAAGGACTCTGAACCCGTGTCCTTGGGGTAGAGTTCTGTGGCCACTTGCTGTGCGCTCTTTGGCCGGGCTCTGTGAGTTAAACAGGCTCCGGCATCCACGTTCAGCGGCTGTGCGGCTCTGTGAATTAACAGAGTCCGCTCCTGTTCACATTGGGTGACGTAACCCACGTGTGACTGTTTTTACGCCTCTCTATTCTTCCGCCATTTTCTAGCAGCAATGTACCACCTCTGCACGATGGACACCGGGCTGCGAACACACCTACTACTTTATAATTTGGTGCGTTCCGCCAGCCCTAATATCGGAAATGCGATGGGGACTCCGGTAGCGTGCACCTTCGCCAATCTTTTTTTGGCTGTTTTTGAAAACAGGCATATCTATTCACTTTCTAATGTCTTTTTGAAACACATCAAGATGTATATTAGATATGTGGACGATGTATTCATTGTGTGGGACGGCCCCCCAGATGTATTTAACCATTTTGTGGAGTATCGTAACAATTTAGGTGACATGAATGTCATTTACTTCCAAATTTGGGGGTACCTCAATTGAATTTTTGGACGTTTTTTAGAGGTTAGAGTGGGTTCTCTTTACTTCAGTTTTTCGTAAACCATCATCCACTAATGCCATGCTCCACTATGACAGTTATCACCCTTTTTACATGAAAAATTCTTTACCGTATAGTCAGTTTTTTAGATTAAAACGTATAAAAAATACCCAGAAAGGCTTTGTTGACCAATCGCAAGAATTATATAACAGATTTTTGAAGAGGGGTTACCCTGAAAACCTGCTAAAAAAAAGCACAGACCAGGTTTAATCAGAACTCAAGTGGTGAGGCGAATAAAAGGGTTAATTGCAAGAAGGATGAAAAGAGGTTTGTTTTTTCGTTTGATTTTGGTCCTATGGACGGGGCAGTCAGGTCTGCAGTCCGTAAAAATTGGCACATTTTAAGTCACGATACTGATTTATCAGAAGTGGTGGAGAGAGGACCCCTTTCTGCTTGTAGGAAAAGTGTCAGTTTAAAGGCTATTCTTGTACATAATCGCATGGAAGACCCACATAGTAATTGGCTCAATTTGATGCCCCCGAAAGGTAATTATCGATGCGGGCAGTGTCCGTTTTGTTCTCATCACATTCTTGACCGTTGTTTACGTATAGGTGCGGTAACTCATCATGTCACTGATTTTATTTCATGCAAAACCACCCATGTTGATTATGTTTTATTTTGTCCTTGTAAGTTTTTTTACATAGGGAAAACTATACGCCCTCTTTATGTTAGGTTTAGGGAGCACTTCAATTCTATTTTGACATGCAAAGGGGTCCCTAGACTTATTAACCATATGGAGAAGCACACGGTGGCAATCCCGATGCATTATCATTTGCTGGCATAGAAAGGGTTACTTTACCCCCACGGAGAGGTGATCTGCATAGGAATTTACTGAAACGAGAGGCCAGGTGGATTATGCAAACCTGTGCTTTAGAGCGTACGGGACTCAATGAGAGGATTGATATGTGTTTTTTTGTGAAATGAAAAAAAATTTTTTTTTCTTTTTTTGTAAAAATTTTTTTTCGTGAAAAATCATTATTTTTTTGCTTTTTTGGCTTTTTATCTCTTTTCTTTTTGTATTTATGGTATTGTATTTATGGTACTATCATATGTATTGTATATTGTTGTTTTCACTTATGTGAACTATGTACATATATTTTTTGCTGTTTTGTTGATTGCTCATCAGGTGAGCGGCACCGGTGGGAGGGGTCCTGACTTCTGGCTGTGGGTATTTCCTCCTTGGCCGGCTGCAGTTCACCATGTAACCTGTGGAAGCGCCTTTGCAGCGCGAAACGATCGTCGTTGCTATCTCCTTTTTTGCACCCGTTCTCCCGCTGATATGCTTTTATAATAAAGCCTTGACTGTACTACCCGGTGAGTGCCGTTCTTTTCTACTATTTTTTGCTATGCCAATTAATGCAATTAAAAACTATCAAAGTTGTGGTGACCACTAGATTATAATAGTCAGGCATTATTAATAAAACAGGTAATTGGCCTCCAGAAAATAAATAAAAAAATAAAAATTGACAAACTAATATCTATCTATCTATCTATCTATCTATCTATCTATCTATCTATCTATCTATCTATCTATCTATCTATCTATCTAATATAATAATAATAATAATAATAATAAAATATACAACAAGTGTACCAGATATCATCAAGCAGGTGAAAAATAAAGTGCAGAGCATGCGATATAATGTGACCAAGTGAAAAGGAAGCAATATGTACTGAAAAACAAGGAGGAATATGATGGACAAAATACCTGAATGCCAACAGGAAGACCGCGGTGTGCCAAAATGGACGTCCTTTTTGGCACACCGCAGTCATCCTATTGGCATTCAGGCATTCAAGTATTGAGCTGTATTATAGTGTCATATTATAGTAGTTATTTTCTTGTACATCAGAGGCAGTATTATAGTAATTACATTCTTGCACATAGGGGCAGTATTATAGTAATCATATTCTTGTACATAGGAGCAGTATTATAGTAGTTATATTCTTGTACATAGGGACAGTATTATAGTAGTTATATTCTTGTACATAGGAGCAGTATTATAGTAGTTATATTCTTGTACATAGGGGCAGCATTATAGTAGTTATATTCTTGTACATAGGGGCAGTATTATTGTAGTTATATTCTTGTACATAGGAGCAGTATTATAGTAGTTATATTCTTGTACACAGGGACAGTATTATAGTAGTTATATTCTTGTACATAGGAGACAGTATTATTGTAGTTATATTCTTGTACAAAGGAGGCAATATCATAGAAGTCATATTCTTATAGATAGGAGCAGTATTATAATAGTTATATTTTTGTACATAGGAGGTAGTGTTATAGTATTTATATTCTTGTACATAGGAGCAGTATTATAGTAGTTATATTCTTGTACATAGGGGCAGTATTATAGTAGTTATATTCTTGTGTATAGGCACAGTATTATAGTAGTTATATTCTTGTACACAGGGACAGTATTATAGTAGTTATATTCTTGTACATAGGAGCAGTATTATAGTAGTTATAATCTTGTATATAGGAGCAGTATTATAGTAATAAAATTCTTGTACAAGGCAGGCAGTATTATAGTAGTTATATTCTTGCACATAGGGGCAGTATTATAGTAGTTATATTCTTGTACATAGGGGGCAGTATTATAGTAGTTATATTCTTGTACATAGGAGGCAGTATCATAGAAGTCATATTCTTATAGATAGGAGCAGTATTATAATAGTTATATTTTTGTACATAGGAGCAGTATTGTAGTAGTTATATTCTTGTAAATAGGGGCAGTATTATAGTAGTTATATTCTTGTACATAGGGAGCAGTATTATAGTAATCATATTCTTGTACAAGGCAGGCAGTATTATAGTAGTTATATTCTTGTACATAGGAGCTGTATTATAGTAGTTATATTCTTGTACATAGAGGCAGTATTATAGCAGTTATATTCTTGTACATAGGGAGCAGTATTATAGTAATAATATTCTTGTACAAGGCAGGCAGTATTATAGTAGTTATATTCTTGTACATAGGGGTAGTATTATAGTAGTTATATTCTTGTACATAGGGGGCAGTATTATAGTAGTTATATTCTTGTACATAGGAGGCAGTATCATAGAAGTCATATTCTTATAGATAGGAGCAGTATTATAATAGTTATATTTTTGTACATAGGAGGTAGTGTTATAGTATTTATATTCTTGTACATAGGGGCAGTATTATAGTAGCCATATTCTTGTAGATAGTGGCAGTATTACAGTAGTCATATTCTTGTACATAGGGACAGTATTATAGTAGTTTTATTCTTATACTACCCCTGGCAAAAATTATGGAATCACCGGCCTTGGAGCTATAACTTTTTTATTTTTTCGCTGATGACATTGTATGGTGGCTCGTTTTTTGCGGGACAAAATGATGTTTTCAGCGGTACAATATTTATATCTGTGTTTTTGATCGCGTGTTATTGCACTTTTTGTTCGGCAGTATGGTAATAAAGCATTATTTTTTGCTTTGTTTTTTTCTTTTTTTTAAGGGGTTCGCTAAAGGGGTTAACTAATGGGAGAGTTTTATAGGGCGGGTCGTTACGGAAGCGGCGATACTAAATATGTGCACTTTTATTGATTTTTTTTTTTTCTATTTCCAAGAAATGAATTTATTAGGCAATATTTTTTTTTTTTTAATTTATTTAGCGACTTTTTATAAATTATTTTTACACTTGTTTTTTTGTTTTTTTTAACTTTATTACATTGTCCCACGGGGGGGACATCACTGTAATATGGTTGCTTAGCACTCTGTCAGATCAACCATGTGACAGGCGCTGCTGCAGGCTTTCTCAGAGCCTGCTCTCAGCAGGCACTGAGAAAGACACCTCCCTGCAGAACCCCGAAGGTCGCCATCGCTATATTGGATCCGGGGACCTGCAGAGAAGGAGGCCCCCGCAGCAGCGCTGCACATCGCGCTGCTGCGGGGGTCTCGGGGAAGTACAGAGGGAGCCCCCTCCCTGACGATGCTTCCCTAAACCCCCGGGACACTGTGATCATGTTTAATCACAGTGTGCCAGGGGTTAACGTGCTGGGGGCGGTACGTGACCGCCCCTGACACATAGTGCCGGGTGTCAGCTGTGATAATCAGCTGACAACTGGCCGCTGTGAGCGCCGCTGATCGCTATGAAGTACTATCCCTCCATGGGCATAGGGGCCCGGGGCCCGTGGACGGGATAGTACGTCACATGTCAGGAAGAGGTTAAAAAAGTAATCATTACTGACTACCACATTTTTTGCTCTTGATTTCTTTAAGGCTAAGTGCACACGTACCGGAACTCTCGCGGAAATTACCGCGAGAATTCCGGAATTCCAGTCCGTGGGAAAATCGCACTTTAAATTCCCGCGATTTTCCTGCAGAAAAACAAGCATTTTGCAAGCGTATTTAGCTTGCAAAATGCTAGCGTTTTCCAAGCGATCTGTAGCATCGCTTGGAGAACTGATTGACATGTTGGTCACACTCGTCAAACACAGTGTTTGACAAGTGTGACCAACTTTTTACTACTGAAGCCGCCTATGCGGCATCAGTAGTAAAAGATAAAATGTTAAAAAAATAAAAAATGGTGTTATTCTTACCCTCCGACGTCCCGCGCAGCCGTTCCCAGTAATCCTTTGCGAAAATGCCCGCGATGACGTCCGTTCTCGCGGGATCGCGATGTCTCGCGGTTATTCGCGATGACGTCGCGCGAATGACCGCGAGACTTCGCGATCCCGCGAGAACGGACGCCATCGCGAGAATTTTCGCAAAGGATTACTGGGAACGAGAGCGTGAAGAGAAGCGGGAAGGCTGCGCGGGACGTCGTAGGGTAAGAAAAACAATATTTTTTATTTTTAAATTCTATTTTTTACAGGGATATGGTACCCAAAGCCCGGAGGACAGTCTCCTCTCCTCCGGACCGTGGGTACCATCCGCAATCGTTCTGCTTACTTTCTGCATGGTGTGCACAGCCACATGCGGGAAATAAGCGGAACAATGCATTCCTATGGGTGCGGGATCGCCGCGATTCCGCAAATTAATGAGCATGCTGCGGTTTTTACCGCGAAGCGATTCCGCCGCGGTAAAAACCGCAGCATTAGCACAGCATTGCGGAATCCCATAGGAATGCATGGGATGCTTATTTTTCGCGTTTTTGCGGCAAAATCGCGCGGTTAAAACCGCCGCGGAAACGCGAAAAAAACGCCACGTGTGAACTCAGCCTTAGTGTTTCTTAAAGCCTGAGACTTGCCATTTTAATTGACTTTAGTTTTGTGCCATGTCTGTGATCTGCTTTTTTTCTACAAATTTAAACAACTGAATGAACATCCTCCAAGGCCGGTGATTCCATAATTTTTGCCAGGGGTTGCATAAATGGGCACTACGTTTTTTTTCTGTTGCTGCATTCTAAATGCCATAATAGTTTATATTTCTGCCGATGTAACCTTATTAGGGTCTGTTTTTTCTGGGCCAAGTCATTTCCACGTTGATCTATTTTTACATCTATTCGTATTTCACCTTTTGTTTTATCTGAAGTGTGGGTTTGTCACATATTAAAGCACAGATGTTATAATAGGTACATGGCGGAAAGGGAACTGTTACAGATTTTGTACTACGACCATGACAGAGTTACAAGTTACTTTCCTGTGCAGTTTTACGAATGAAAGAAACGTTTTGCTGAGACTATGCGTTTTTAAGAAACCTGGGTGACCCTGCAACCAATATATTTTCAGTTCTTTAAGGTGATTTTATAAGTAGTATTTTATATGAATCCTATTGCGCACAGTCATCCTTCTATCACTTCATCAATAAATAAGTGAATGCATTGGAGTTCTGTAAAACTCAGAAAAACAACAGTAGAAGCTAAACTAGAAAGCAGCTCGTAAAATTCTTGTGATTATACGAATCCATTGCAATGTTCTGACAGCCAACATTGCTGACGGCCTTTAGTGTACTAAACACTGGTGAAGCATACCTCCAAGGAATAGAAGGCAAACAGCATTTAAATGGCTGAGTCGTTTAACTACTCACTGTAGTAGCGGATAATGCGCCTGCCATGTTGGATCTGGGCATCCCTTGAGGAAGGGGCCAGGTGCGATTTAAAATGCTCTCTCGCTATATTATCTATACATTAGAGCTGATTGTGAAGAGCTCTATTGCAGGAGCCCATTAAGCAAGTGGCCTGTCTATTCAAAGACAGCTTCCCCGATCAATACCAACACTGGAGAATTGGCTGAGGTCAGCTCAGCCCTGGAGCAAGCTCATCTGGCCTTATTCAGAAAGCAGGTGGATCCGATATTACACAGCTGTTCCATATTTCTTCAACAGTCCTGTCCAAAAAAACATTACTGGATGGAAGTGAAACGTACTGGAAGTTGAGAATCTGGGTTACATGGGACTTTGTCCTACATGATCACAGGCACGGGGAAAATGATGAATGCCTGTATGTCAATTATTACTCAGACTATGTTAATAGACAGTAGCGTTAGATGAAATCCAGGATGAAAATATGGCCAATGAATAGAGGATATTTAATAGGAAACATAGGGACAGTATTATAGTAGTTATATGCTTGTACATAGGGGCAGTATTATAGTAGTTATATTCTTGCACATAGGAGCAGTATTATAGTAGTTATATTCTTGTAAATAGGGGCGGTATTATAGTAGTTATATTCTTGTACATAGGAGCAGTATTATAGTAGTTATATTCTTGCACATAGGGGCAGTATTATAGTAGTTATATTCTTGTACATAGGAGGCAGTATTATAGTAGTTATATTCTTGTATATAGGGGACAGTATTATAGTAGTTATATTCTTGTACATAGAGGCAGTATTATAGTAGTTATATTCTTGTACATAGGGACAGTATTATAGTAGTTATATTCTTGTACATAGGGGCGGTATTATAGTAGTTATATTCTTGTACATAGGGGCGGTATTATAGTAGTAATATTCTTGTACATAGGGGCAGTATTATAGTAGTTATATTCTTGCACATAGGGGCAGTATTATAGTAGTTATATTCTTGTACATAGGGGCGGTATTATAGTAGTTATATTCTTGTATATAGGGGACAGTATTATAGTAGTAGTATTCTTTTATATAGGAGCAGTATTATAGTCGTTATATTCTTGTACATAGGAGCAGTATTATAACAGTTATATTCTTGTTCAATGGAGCAGTATTATAGTAGTTATATATTCTTGTACATAGCAGCAGTATTATAGTAGTTATATTCTTGTACATAGGAGCAGTATTATAACAGTTATATTCTTGTTCAATGGAGCAGTATTATAGTAGTTATATATTCTTGTACATAGCAGCAGTATTATAGTAGTTATATTCTTGTACATAGGAGCAGTATTATAACAATTATATTCTTGTTCATTGGAGCAGTATTATAGTAGTTATATTCTTGTACATAGGGGGCGGTATTATAGTAGTTATATTCTTGTACAGTATATAGGGGGCAGTATTATAGTAGTAATCTTTTATATAGGAGCAGTATTATAGTAGTTATATTCTTGCACATAGGAGCAGTATTATAGTAGTTATATTCTTGTACATAGCAGCAGTATTATAGTAGTTATATTCTTGTACATAGCAGCAGTATTATAACAGTTATATTCTTGTTCATGGGAGCAGTATTATAGTAGTTATATTCTTGTACATAGGAGCAGTATTATAGTAGTTATATTCTTGTACATAGGGACTGTATTATAGTAGTTATATTATTGTATATAGGGAGCAGTATTATAGTAGTTATATTCTTATACATAGGAGCAGTATTATAGTAGTTATATTCTTGTACATAGGGGCAGTATTATAGTAGTTATATTCTTATACATAGGAGCAGTATTATAGTAGTTATATTCTTGTACATAGGGGCAGTATTATAGTAGTTATATTCTTATACATAGGAGCAGTATTATAGTAGTTATATTCTTGTACAAAGCAGGCAGTATTATAGTAGTTATATTCTTGTACATAGGGACTGTATTATAGTAGTTATATTCTTGTACATAGTGCAGTATAATTCTAGTTGTATTCTTGTGTATAGGGGGGCAGTATTACAGTAGCTAGGTCTTTGCACAGAGAGTGCAGTATCATATTAGTTAAATATTACTCCATGTGTTGTAAAATGTTAGTATATACTGTATATTTTTACACATGTAGTCACTATCAGGGGCAGATACAAAATCCATAGATCCCCTGTGCAAAGAATGTGCTTTTTCCAATCTGCAAATACTAACAAAGCGAAACAATCACTGACCTCAGGGAGACCAGTCAAAGAAAACTCTGCGGCAGCCGGCAAAAGTGCTCAATCACAGTAAAATCCTAGGTGCATTGCTCCCTGGGAAATACAAATATGCAAATAAACTCCGTGGAGCCTCATTTAAGAGTCTCAAACAAAATACTAACAAAGGCTGGGAAACTATCGCAGTCTAAGACTGTAGGCAAAGAAAACAAACCCTTTTTTTACTAGATTATACATAACCTCTATGACCATAGGTTACGGTACTTTGGGGACACTGCTACTTTATCTATCACCACTAAAATAGCTTTAAATGAAGACAAATCAAGTATTGCACCAACTAGCACAAACTAGGAGTAAAAGTCCATTAATCAACTGCATGTTATTTTAAGTGCAAATATAAAGATTGCTCACCAAATGAAAAATTCACAAATTAAACATTATCTCTCTCGTTTACCTCCCATAGCTACAACTTCAATCATTAATGATGTTCAAGGATGGAAAGTCAGGGGATTCATTAGTTATATTCTCAAGGGTTTATTGTAAAGCAGGCCGAAAAATCTTTGTTATGTAAAAGTACTGTACATTCTCCTCTATACTTTCCCATAGCCAAAGTAGTTGTCAGATTATAAAAATTAACAGTTATGATACCTAATGATGTAGATGAAAAAAGTTTAGCCATGGACAATTTGCAGTCATTAATCTTCATCCTGATTTATTTTTATGTTTTATGAATTTTATAAGGAATATTGTTTCACTAAAACAAACTTTAAAACTAAAGAAAGTTTTTTTTATTTTTTTTTCATCTCCAATACTTTCTTCTTGTTGCAGTGTTGAAAATAGGATGGGCAGTTTTGTCAATGAGGTTTAAGGCATATGAATAGAAAAAAAAACAACCCATTACCTACATAGAAGAGAGGGTGGCCCGTCTGAAAAGAGACTGTCCGAAACATTTCTTTGCCTTCTGGAATCAAAGAGGGTGCAAACAACCAAAATTGATCGTTCTCCATCAATGGTCCCATAGACTAACTGAATTAGAGATGAGCAGATCAGACAAAGTTTGAAATCGCCTGTTCAAGCAGATTTTTCTGGGAAATTTAATTTGAAAAGGAGTTATTTTCCACAAATTGAATCTCTCTCCAGACCCCAGAGCACAATAAATGTAAGATGTTAAAAATTAAGCATATCCTTGTATTCACCTTACCACTCACCTTTGCAGTGCCTCTGCTCCTCACCATCACCCATCTGGTCCTCATTGCATCTTCTGCTCTCTGCTGCTTGCGCTGAACTCTTCAAACATCTCACGCTTGGGTGATACTGTAAAGGTTCTGTGCTAGTGCATGAAAGGTTAGTGTAATAACGTGCACCATGACCTTGCACGTGCTTATGCAGAACTGTCCCAGTCCTCATCAGAGACCAAAGTTCCAGCCTAGTACGAAAGGTTCAGGGATTTCAGAGCAATGGCGATGATCAGAAGATATAGCGAAGACTGGATGTCACGCTGTGTGAGGGAGAAGCTAGGTGCATAACAACTGGAAGAGGGTGGGGGAGCCCAAACAATAGGAAAGGGGGGAGCGGAGACACCTAGGCAGATCTGACAACACCCTGTTTGCCCTTGCGTCCCTAAATAGGTTCCGCACCTATCGCCGAGCAGGAACCTAATCCCTGTCTGCCCTTAGCGATAGTGGGAAGATTCATTCTTAGCTGAATTTGCATGGCCTTGTCAGATTGCAGCCACTAAGCAGCTTGAGGCTGGGCAACTACCAGCATGGGAGACTGGCTGGGAATCCTTGGTCCTGTTGACACCAAGACCTACTCAAACCTTACCTTGATAAACAAATCCTTGATCAACAAACTGCTACATTCCTAGTTAACCCATAACCAATTACACCTGTCTTCTACGTATCACCAAAAATCCATAAATCACTCTCTAACCCTCCTGGCTGACCAATTGTGGCCTCTACTGATTCAGTCTTATCTCCATTGTCAGTTTATCTTGAAAAAATCTTGACATCTCTCACCAAGGCCACATGTTCCTTTATACTCGACACAGGCCACTTTCTTTCCATCATCAGGAACCTGGCTACCATACCCCCAGACAGCCTTGTGGTAACTTTTGACATCAACAGCCTTTATACCTCAATCACTCATGATAGGGGCTTGGAGGCAGTATCACACATCCTATCACACTCCAATCTGTCTAGGTGCTCCATTGAGTTCTGTTTGGAACTACTCTATATAGTACTCCATGATAATTTCTTTTTGTTTGGTGACACCTTTTACATACAGAGATCCGGGACCGCGATGGGCTCGAATGTAGCACCAGCCTACGCAAATTCCTACATGTGCAGATTTGAGGAACAGTATATCTATCCACACTCCCTCTTTAAGCAATATTCCCTATGTTATCATAGATACATAGATGATATATTTTGCGTTTGGCACGGTACACCAGACTCTCTCTCTACATTCCATACCTACCTAAACTCCATTAGACCTGAACTACAATTTACACTCAAACATGACACCAACCGTTTTTCTTTTCTAGATACAATGGTTATTAAGGATCATAATGGACAGCTCACTACTGAACTCTATTCTAAAGCTACTGACTGGTAATAGTTTACTGCACTTTTCCAGCTGCCATCCCAGGGCAATTAAAACCATGTTTATTGCTATGCTATGCTGTAATGCCTATTGTCTGTACAAGTCCCCTCTATAGTGTAAAGTGCTGTGGAATATGTTGGCACTATAGAAATAAAATTATTATTATTATTCCTCGTTCAGAGTTCCAGAGGGCCGCACGCATTGTTTCCGATAAAAGGGCATTGAACAATAGACATGTCAAATAAATTTAGGGAGCGAGCTTATCCCAGGACCTTACTTAAGAAAGAGGTGCCCAGAGTTACCTCAACACAGACTCCCCCCATCCGATAGAGAAATATCACAGACAGAGTGCCTTACGTACACACGTACCACCCCATTATGCCTAAAATCCAAGCTACCATTAGAAAACATTGGCCTCTTCTGAGTAAGGCATACCCTGACATTGTAGCATTCGAATCACCCACACTCATGTGCACTAAGAGACCCCCCCCAATATACGAGATAAACTAGTGAGGGCAGATGTGGGAAGTTCCAACATATCCACAACACAATGATTTCTAGGGAACCGTACGATTGGCACCTTCCTTTGCCTAAGTTGTGCGGCATGCTCCAATGTTATTAAGGCTGACCATATCACGCATCCCAGAACAGGTAAATGTTACCCCATAAAAGGCTTTTACACATGCGACTCCAAATTTGTACCATACTTGGTCAAGTGCCCCTGTGGGCTATTATATGTAGGTGAGACCACCCAACACGTAAAAGACCGCTTAGCAAGCCACAAAACCACCATCGTTTGTGGCAAGACATGGCTGCCTGTTCCCGACCACTCTGTGAGTGCTAAGCACACAGTGGCATAATTACGTTTTCCCCACGTTTTCGGGTTAACGAACAGGTCACCAGACCCAGACACGGTGGTAACAACATAAAAATTGTCAAACTATGTGAGGCTTTCTGGATCCATACCCTTTGTACCATGACACCCTTAGGTCTAAACAGAGAAATTGATTGGTGTAACTAACTTTTTGACTCTTTTTCTACAGACCAGATGATCTTCCCTCAACCCCTTGGTGAGCACCATCATAGCCATTTCAGGAGCTTACTGCCCCACAGGCTGTCCAATAGCCTATACATGGTTTACTATATAATGTTACTCCATTATTCACCCATTATTAGCATTCTTTACAATCATTTTATGTTATATGGACACCCCATACCTTCATAGTGACATCTCACACTATTTTTACTAATTTTCAATTGAACAATCTTATTCCCTTGATGCTAATAATCTTCTATATACTACCCTGATTCTAATCTAGCAATACATACCCTTTTCCATATATATCAGGTCCATAGACATGAACACCTTCTACTGCAGCCATCTCCCCATAGATATAGTAGACCTTATTCACTCCAATAGATGTTTACTACTGTCACCTCATTTACATATCACACGCTGCAGCAGCGCTACATTGACACTGGACTGACACACCATAAACATCCAGTCACTTGCTTGCTTACGTGAACACAACACTTGTTTATGTGAATGTAGGTACGTGTGCCGACTGGGGGGTGGCCCCGTTTTTCGCTGCAAACAGGCTGGAGACAGAAACCGATGCACGTTCAACAGGTCCTCTTTATTGGCCGTCTTCCCGGCGACCACAGACACACGACAGCAACATGACAGTTTCCGTACACACAGACCCGGGTGCCTTGCACCTTATTCTCACTCCTACAGTGATATTCCTTGCGGTTCTATTGCTGTGGCTGCCCTAGGCCTACCACTACAGTGCTTCGCCTGTCCGAGTACATCCTTCTGGTACCTCCGGGCTTCCTCTGTCCTGCAGCTATACTGTCAGGGCCACCCCCCTGGCCGTATCTCCTTCCAGTCCCTTCTGGAGCTCTTTCTCTTTTCAGTCTCTTCCTCCTTCAGTCTCCTTCCTACGCTGAACTCCTCCTCATGAACTGGCACTCTTCTGGAACTATGTCTCTCTTTTTATTCCCCTCCCTGGGAATTCCCCTCTTGAGTCCCTGTAACTCCGCCCACCATGACTTTGTGGTTTCTTTAGCATTAGCTGCTGGTAAGTCCTTTCCCTGCTTTCTTCTGTCCCTCTAGTGGCCAAACCTTAGTACTGCACCGTCTCCTTTTCCTCCTGTTCTTTGTCTCCCCCTAGTGGCCAAAACCCAGTACTTCACCATCTTTCACTATTTCTAGCTGTCTCCCCACATGTATATATACCAGTTCACGTCAAGTATATTTACTGCACATCTTACATTCACTTTCTTGCTTCAGACAGGTCCATAGGTCAGTGCACTTACCTAAATGAACACAACACTGATTTATGTTTTTCTTCACAGCAATGTACTGAATAAGGCCGTGGATAGGCCTAAGCATCACAACTGTTTTTAGTCGCTTCAAAAATAATTATTTTCCCTGCGCTACTTTGTGCTGTTATCCCTTTTTGTAATAAATATTTGGCATCACGTACAAGATAGAGTGTGCGGTGAATTTTGCTTTTTTGACCATAATGATATGCCCTGGACAGGGTAAGTTAATCAGCCACCACTATCACTAAAGACAAAGTAGGAAGACAAACGAGGGAATACACTTAGCTTGAGATGACACAAGAGAACTCACACCAATCCCCCAAGAAGCTTCAAGAAGAAACTAGACAACTTCTAGCACTTCCAACAGACAGAGGTAAATAGAGCTATAACTGGCACCTTGCTAAAGTGACCAAAGTTGTTTAAGCCTGAAGCAAGGGTGTGTTAATCAGCAGAATATGGTGGAAATCACTGCTAGAAATCTAGTGGGAGAAGGATTTCGCTCCATAGCAGAGATGCAAGATCCAGAATGTGCCTGCAGAGCCAGGTGGCATGACCTTCTACTGCCGGATCCAGAATGACTGTTTGTCACACCTGACTCACCCGTGACAACAGATAGGTGAAGGTGAGGAGTGGAAGAGGTCAAAGTTGTGAGTGGTAAGGGTCTCCCAAGCCCAGCATGACAGCTTCATATATTTCTGTGAAACTGTCATGCTTGGGTTGGGAGACCCACGGCCAGTCTGTACATTGCCGTCCAATTTTGGACCAATGTGTACGGATGTCTGAATGCACCCTTACTGTGTCTTATAAGTGTGTGGTAGATAACACAGAGCCTTGAGGGGTTCAAATAACCCAAAGAGAGACTCACTATTTCATAAACCAACCTCTCAAAACCTGCATTAAACATAACCAGAGCTGATTTTAGAAAAAGTTGGGTACTATGCATAAGTTTAAAGTGGGGCCCCAATTGCTAACATTTTGCTTAATCACACCACATAGAAACATTTAGGTTGCATTTAAATGAGCTGAGTTCATGCTGTTAAATGAGCGTGATTGACAATATTCAAGCTGTTCGGCGCTTGTTTACCGACCTCTTTACTCCAGCTGAGGAAGAATGATGGGAACAGTATAATCACTACTAGATAATTTTTATAATGGTTGGCTCTCAAAACTCGACTTCTTTCTTATACACAGCAATATACTTATATGATTAAATTCTAAATGATTGCAGCCACCACTAGGGGGAGCTCACCATATACCCATTTATAGAGCACTCATTGAGCTTAATAATAGCCATATAAATCTGTATGTAAGTAGCTCCCCCTCCTGGCAGCTCTAGGTAAATATAATTTTATAATTTTCCTAAATAGCTCTCTCTATTCTCAGTGACTCTAGGTAATAAAAGACATCATGATACCCATAATTTATCATACTCTCTATCTGATTTCAATTTCTAACTGGAAAAATATGTTTCAATGATGTTTCTTGTGATTTTGGATGCATTCCATTACGTTTCATATAATTTTCTGTTTATAGCCAAGACTGAGTAAAATCACCTATTCCATAATTTCACCTGTTACAGTTCATGCCCAGGTCCAATTTACATTTTAAAGTATGTAATTGTACCACGATCATAAATGAAGTGCTTCCAGCAAGATGAATGGGTGCTCTTTTAGTTTTTTTTTTTTAATGGATCCATAAACATTCAGAGGCATGGTGACATTTATAGCAGCAATCCACATTCCAATAATACTACATGATTATGCATAAACATGGGCGTTGATCATATTCAGAGTTTCATTGTCGCAAAAATATCTAGCTTTCAAGATTCATTTGCAATGTGAGAGAAGTCTTCAGAGATAAAAGCAGTAATATATGTACGATGTAACAGAATATCACTTTACTTATCATGCAACCTCTCAAAAACTGTTAAAATATAACTCCGGGAAAAATAAACATGAATGTATCGTCCGCCCGGAGATAAAAGCTCCTAAACACTTTTTCCCCTCCAACTCAGTCTTGCCCTCAGAAGGGCTTTCCAATCTGGACAACCCCTTCTCAAAAGAAAATTGCCAAAGTGATCAATTGATTGAGGCAAGCCTTGTCGCTGCAGTTCCCTGATGATCAGTCATATACCTGGAAGGGTGGACATCTTTCTCTGTATGAGTGTTTATACTGGAAAAGCTGTCAATTAGCCTGGGTGGGTGGAGGAAACAGGAATTCGAGGCTTTTTCTATAAAAGCAAGTTCAGATGGGTTGGATTCTGACGCAAAAATAAAAATTGAAAAGAAAATCAAGAAAATTTTGGAGCAAATTTTCTTTGTTGGGGATTATAAAATAACATTTTCTTTAAAAATAAACTATGAAAATTGTCTCTTTAGAGACAGAGAACTCTTGTGCCACCTACTGGAATCAGCAATCCTAAAAATCAATATTGACCCTTTGACCCTTTATCAAGCATTGGGATAAAAGCCAAACCATAATCTCAGTTTGAAAACACATGTTTTGGGGTATTGCCCCTCTTTAGTGCAAAGCAAGTGATAGGATTTGGCTGTATGAGAGTCCTCTAACCGGGATCTAAGGGGTAACGTTTCTCCTTGTGGAGAGTGACATGCCTGATATGACATTGAAAGGAGACTTAAAAGTCTCTGGGAAATCAAAGATGCAAACTAGCTGTTCATAGAGGCAGAAGACTAGAACTTTAGTGCCACCTATTGGAAGTAGTAGAGGCCTTTCATATGTAAAACATGAACAAAGGATCAATCTGTCAGAAGAAAAACTTGGAAAGTTCATTTTCAAAGGAAATATTATGGAGGTGAGGATTTGGCATACTGAGGCACCACATAACGGCACATAGTGAGTCTATAGCTTTGTAACATGTAAATGGAAGGCTTAGGGGGCTTTCACATTGCGTTTAGGCACCTATTCAGTGGGGAAGGTTTGGATGTTCGGGGGGTTTAGACGTTAGCCCCAATGGGGCTACCGAACGGGAGTTTAAATGCAATGTGAAATCACCCTTAGGTTGTCGACATACATATACCATGTGCAAATCTTCATTGTGTTCTTGAGAACTGAAGGAAATAAAAAATATAATATGTAAGCATAACTGAAGCTAGCTTGTCAGCGGCCACCTGTTATATCTATTAACATTAAGGGCTCAATCGGGAGCGTTGAACGGATGAAGTAAGATTTGCCTAAGGCCGGGATCACACATGCGAGAAACAAGGCCAAGTCTCGCATGTTAATACCCGGCACTCGGATCGGAGCGTGTGGCCACATAGCAAAACATGGTGCTGCACGCTCCGCTCCCGAGTGCTGGCGGCAGTGCTGGGTATTAACATGCGAGACTTGGCCGTGTTTCTTGCAAGTGTGATCCCGGTCTTATACATTAAAAGGCGCATGTCACATAATCAATTAGTCGCAGCTTACAATTGCCACCAATAGACATGTTACTCTGGTCAGAGACTAGACTACAATTATGTCACTAAAATGGTGTGAATTTGCTGAAATTAGATAGGTGGGTTTAGGATATACCCCATCCCACCCATTTTGGGGAGCTGGTGTGGAATGGCATAAAAAATGCCAACAGTCACAAAGTTTTTGCACAACTACAAGTTGCACAAAAATTTTGCAACATTTGAAGGTGTTTTATGCAAAAAAAAAACCTGTCAAAATCCCCTTCAGTAATTGGATACTAAGTCTTCTTGTTCTACTAGATGGATCAACTTTTTATAATATAATCTAATATATAAAGCTCAAAGTGTGTATGTGTGTGTGTGTGTGTGTGTGTGTGTGTGTATGTGTGTGTGTGTGTGTGTGTGTGTGTGTGTGTGTGTGTGTCTGGGATTGGCATCTGCACCGTCGCAGCTACAGCCACAAAATTTGGCACAGTCACACGTCTGGACTCCGAGAGCGTCCTAAGCTATGTTGTGAGGCGAAATTTTAAGCCCGCGAGTTCCAATTCGCCAAATAATTTTGCCCCTATCTACATACTGGGGGAAAAAGTGTGTGCGCGTCAAGCCCAACCCCTCATCATGATGTCACAAAGGTTGCCATGGCGACGCTGATGTCATCATAGGTTGCAATCCCTGCCGCCGCTTATTATGATGTCATAATGGTTGACTATGGGATGGAGGATGTGTGATGGGGATATGGGCACGGGACTATGGGATGAGGATATGTATGATGGGTATATGGGCACTGGACTATGGGATGGAGGATATGTATGACGGGTATATGGGCACTGGACTATGGGATGGCGGATATGTATGATGGGTATATGGGCACTGGACTATGGGATGGCGGATATGTATGATGGGTATATGGGCACGGGACTAAGGGATGGAGGATGTGTGATTGGTATATGGGCACTGGACTATGGGATGGAGGATATGTACGATGAGTAAATGGGCACGGGACTATTGGATGGCGGATATGTATATGGGCACGGGACTATGGGATGGAGGATATGTATATGGGCACGGGACTATGGGATGGAGGATGTGTGATGGGTATATGGGCAATGGACTATAGGATGGAGGATATGTATGATGGGTATATGGGCACGGGACTAAGGGATGGAGGATGTGTGATTGGTATATGGGCACTGGACTATGGGATGGAGGATATGTATGATGAGTAAATGGGCACGGGACTATGAGATGGCGGATATGGTATCTGGGCACGGGACTATGGGATGGAGGATATGTATGATGGGTATATGGGCATGGGACTATGAGATGAAGGTTGTGTGATGGGTATATGGGCACTTGACTATTGGATGGAGGATATGTTTGATGGGTATATGGGCACGGGACTATGAGATGGCGGATATGTATATGGGCATGGGACTATGGGATGGAGGATGTGTGATGGGTATATGGGCACTGGACTATAGAATGGAGGATATGCATGATGGGTATATGGGCACGGGACTATGAGATGGTGGATATGGTATCTGGGCACGGGACTATGGGATGGAGGATATGTATGATGGGTATATGGGCATGGGCCTATGGGATCGTGGATATGTATGATGGGTATATGGGCACGGGACTATGGGATGGAGAATATGTATGCTGGGTATATGGGCATGGGACTATGGGATGGAGAATATGTATGATGGGTATATGGGCATGGGACTATGGGATGGAGGATGTGTGATGGGTATATGGGCACTCGACTATGGGATGGAGGATATGTATGATGGGTATATGGACATGGGTCTATGGGATCGTGGTTATGTATGATGGGTATATGGGCACGGGACTATGGGATGGAAGATAATTATAATTTGCTATAACTAACCACAGTTAGTTACTAACTGAAAAGCAAAATAGGTAAATTAATTCAACTCTGTATTAAAAAGGGTCTTTGTTGGTCATTTTCAGCGGGGCATTAAAGAGCCCACACTCATGGGATGTATATTTCTGAATACATGGATACAATTTCATAAAAAAGAGACATCATATATGCCTGTAAGAACGCACTTTTTTTTTTTCGCCATGATATCTATGAATTCTTGAATATTTTTCTTGTGAAATGACATAAGCTTAATGTTTCCTTCTTTAAACAATGATAACTGAATTTCAGTGAGTTTCTTGATCATTAATAGATATTCCCCGAGAGGCTGATAATAAAAGTTGCCACTTTGATTTGATACCGCGCTCCCTTTCATGTTTTTATTTGTATTTTATAACCACATCTAATGGTGATAAATTTCACTTTTCTGATTCATTTCTTATTTAGCTTGGTATGAAACCACTTGAGACTTTTTCAGAAGTTTTATTACTTAGTGACCTGACACATGCTGGAATATTTTACCATGAGCTGTTGGGCAAATAGGTGCAGCTGACAGATGTTCAAGTCAGTTGAGTCAGATCATTTTCTTGAACTCTTTATTAAAGCAGTTTCCATTTATAATTAATTCATCTTCCTCAGTGCTGAGGTTTTGTTAAATAAAGAAGATACAAAAAGTGTCCAGTGTAAGGCCTCTTTCACACTTCAGTTATTTTCATCAGTTAAAATCCGCCAAAAAGGCAGACAAGCGGATCCGTTCTCAACTGATGTGAACGGATGGCACAGGTGTCACGGTCACGTGTGTCTGGACGCAGATGATACCGCAAGGCGGACCCATAACACACGTGACCCTGGATACAGCGCCTCCAGTGGGGCGAATTTAAATAATAAAACGTGCAGATGGATACACCGCCTCCATCTGGCGAATTTAGGTATTACACGTTAATATAAATTCTGGAAACTCCGCCTCCAGTACGGCGAATTTAAATAATAAGGGGGACCTGGGAAACATTAACAATGGTGGGCCCTGCAATAGGGAATAGGGAAGTGGAGACCTCCTGAGCTTCCCTGAGCCAGCGTCCCTGCACTCCTAACGTTCCCTATACAGGCTCCGCACCTGTCGCCGCACGCGAACCTTAAACCCTTGCTCGCCCTGACCCTAAACCCTCACTAGGGAATTGGGCGGTGCGGAGACTAATCCCACCACTGCACTAATAACACACATGAGGGAAAGAGACAATACAGGGGGACACCACTTAGCTTTATGCTCTGTGCTTATGCTCCTGCAACAGAGCCCTCCACCTGCGTGCGTCTTCTCCTCCACCTGGATCCATCACCATAACAGGACCCTTCACCATAGTGCAGCCTTGGAGCAGAGTCCACCACCAGTTGCTGCTGCTTAGTAACAGAGTCCCAAGGATGAGTTCAGCTTCTGACACGAAGTCAAGCATGCTTGAGTCCAGCTCAGCAGCTAAGTCCCACATGGTGAGTGCCACTCTCCATAGTCGCCACTCCACCAGTCCATGCAGACACTTCCCGCTGACACCATCACTGCGACCCCACCACGCCATGCCAGCCCTTCGTCCAGACACCATAGCTGACACACGTCCCCCCTGGCTAAGCTGTGCAGGACTCCTCCTCAGCTCCATCCTTCCACCAGGCTCTCACCAACTCAAAATGAATGAATGAATCAATTAATATCACCAGCAGTGATTACACACCCTGAGACTCATTTATAGAGCCCCACACCTGATTAATAATTATGTGCGCATTAAACCTAAAGTGCGATACCACTAACCACCACCGGGGACAGTCAAGTCACTTTGGCAACTTGCCAAAAGGAAAAAAAGTTCACTCTGTGCTTTTAAAACTGTCAGATCAAATTCAGATCATGACAGTACCCCCTCCTTAATGAGGGGCCTCTGGACCCTCAAGACCACCCCTCATTAGGGAAACACCTACAGCGGGGACGCCCAGATCCTGAGTTCACTCCACCACTACCTGAACTCAGGTTTATGACAAACACACCGCTGGTATTGGCAATAAAGTTTATTTTGGAGGCACCACTCATCTCCACAGCGCCGACCTGGGGAACGAGTTTATGTATGTGTATGTTTGTTTGTTATGAGCTGATCAGGCTCCACAACACACTTCCACAAGATGCTTTTTGGTGGCACCCATACACGCTCGTTCACACACAGGTCCGGACCTGAACGTTTATTGCACACATTTGTTTGTCATAAAATTGGTGAACTCATTCTGGACCTGATAACAGAGGCGTCCCCCTGTGACCACACTCACACCCCCGCTATTCACCAAGGGACACCACCCTCCAACCCTTTCACCATGAGGTCTGCACCTCCCAGGGTTGGTTAATGGCAAGGGGTGAGATTTGTCCCTACTCCCCCGCAGCACACCTGCTGCTCACACCAGGAGGTGAAGGGACGAGGAATATGGAGGAAATGTACACTCGCTGGTCACCTTCCTCCAAACGACCAGGAGGGGGCAGCCTCTTCGGTGGTATAGAAGATTTGGCGTGAGCCCCGCGGACTATCACCAGTCTGCTCACTACAGGGACGTACCCCTTCACCTCGGGGAACCCCAGACAGCACCATGGGGATCACCAACTCCACCCACCTGTCTGGTTACGTCCGCCTGTATGAACAAGTCCCGCTCCCCAGCAGCGACTCTAGGGGGCTTTTACCAAAGCCGCAGGGACATGGAGGAAAAATACACTCGCTGGTCGCCTTCCTCCACACGACCAGGAGGGGGCGGCTTCTTCGGCGGTACTGAAGATTTGGCGTGAGCCCCGCAGACTATACACCAGTCTGCTCACTACAGGGACGTACCCCTTCACCTTGGGGAACCCCAGACAGCACCATGGGGATCACCAACTCCACCCACCTGTCTGGTTACGTCCGCCTGTATGAACAAGTCCCGCTCCTCAGCAGCGACTCAAGGGGCTTTTGCCAGACCCGCAATTTGCCAAAGCCGCCATTTTAATTTCCTGGCTTCCTGAGCAGAGGCCCCAGACCCTGATAACTGCTGCTGCAGCGGCACTAACACCACGCCGCTCCTCACTCACCTCAGTGAGGCCCGGCAGCAAATACTCACAGGTCTCCACATAGCCAAAGCTCACCAGAAATAAAAATGTAGGGCTGGTGATAATGTCACGGTCACGTGTGTCTGGACGCAGATGATACCGCAAGGCGGACCCATAACACACGTGACCCTGGATACAGCGCCTCCAGTGGGGCGAATTTAAATAATAAAACGTGCAGATGGATACACCGCCTCCACCTGGCGAATTTAGGTATTACACGTTAATATAAATTCTGGAAACTCCGCCTCCAGTACGGCAAATTTAAATAATAAGGGGGACCTGGGAAACATTAACAATGGTGGGCCCTGCAATAGGGAATAGGGAAGTGGAGACCTCCTGAGCTCCCCTGAGCCAGCGTCCCTGCACTCCTAACGTTCCCTATACAGGCTCCGCACCTGTCGCCGCACGCGAACCTTAAACCCTTGCTCGCCCTGACCCTAAACCCTCACTAGGGAATTGGGCGGTGCGGAGACTAATCCCACCACTGCACTAATAACACACATGAGGGAAAGAGACAATACAGGGGGACACCACTTAGCTTTATGCTCTGTGCTTATGCTCCTGCAACAGAGCCCTCCACCTGCGTGCGTCTTCTCCTCCACCTGGATCCATCACCATAACAGGACCCTTCACCATAGTGCAGCCTTGGAGCAGATTCCACCACCAGTTGCTGCTGCTTAGTAACAGAGTCCCAAGGATGAGTTCAGCTTCTGACACGAAGTCAAGCATGCTTGAGTCCAGCTCAGCAGCCAAGTCCCACATGGTGAGTGCCACTCTCCATAGTCGCCACTCCACCAGTCCATGCAGACACTTCCCGCTGACACCATCACTGCGACCCCACCACGCCATGCCAGCCCTTCGTCCAGACACCATAGCTGACACACGTCCCCCCTGGCTAAGCTGTGCAGGACTCCTCCTCAGCTCCATCCTTCCACCAGGCTCTCACCAACTCAAAATGAATGAATGAATCAATTAATATCACCAGCAGTGATTACACACCCTGAGACTCATTTATAGAGCCCCACACCTGATTAATAATTATGTGCGCATTAAACCTAAAGTGCGATACCACTAACCACCACCGGGGACAGTCAAGTCACTTTGGCAACTTGCCAAAAGGAAAAAAAGTTCACTCTGTGCTTTTAAAACTGTCAGATCAAATTCAGATCATGACAACAGGATCCGTTTTTAGACGGATCCTGAAAATGAGGAAATTTAAAGGAACCGCTGGCCGGGAGAGAGAGAGAGGGAGAGAGAGAGGGAGAGAGAGAAGGAGAGAGAGATAATTTTTTTTTGTCTGGCACCAAGACAGATTTTGAGGTTAATTCAGTGTCTGGAGGATCCGCCCGCCAAAAAAACGTTGCAAGCTCCGTTTGGAAATCTTTGAGGATGTTGACAGACACTAACATTGTGGCGGATCCTCAGAAAAACGGAAGCAACGGACGGCAATCAGTCAGGATCCGCCAATAATGAAAGTCAATGGGGAAAAAAACGGATCCGCAAAGAAAAATGGCGGATCCGTTTTTTTTTCACAATTGGCGGATCTTGACTGATTGTCAAAAACGGAAGTGTGAAAGAGGCCTAACCAGTGATCAGATAACCGGGCAGGCTCTTTCGCGGGCAGAGGACATCGGTCATGTTTGCCTGACGCAATGGGTAGAGTGAGCATAAAATCGTGCATCAATGGGTGCAATTGCCGGTGGGTAAAGCTTTGACTGCAGTGACATCGGGAGTGTTGGTTTTTAAAACCATAAAATGTGATTAGCACTGTGACCAAAACATTCACATGTGGTCGGCAAATGACTGCATGATTATAAACAGGGCCAGACTGGCCATCTGGCAATTCTGGCAAATGCCAAAAGGGTCTGTCTCGTCATGGGCTGCCTTGTCTACTAAGTTGTTAACAGAATCGGTGTTCTCAAGACACCCATATTGTTAAGAGTTGTGATGGAGCACAAAGACGCTGACTCCGTCACTTACCCCAGTAGGCCACGGGAGTAGAAATATTGGTCTGGTAGTAAATCTTGCTTTCCTCCATCCTGCATAATATTAGTAATATCTGGTGCTTGGGGACTGGGACACCATGAGCCTGTATGATTTCAAATGCCAAGGCTGGATTTCAGTCCCCAGTCCATACCAGATTATTAAGATTAAAAAGGGTTTTTCCAGGACTATTTTTTACAGCCTGCTCCAAGTGGTACATTCATAAAATTTGCCAATTTTTCCACTTTGGTCTTGCAGCTAACACAGATTTGTTCAAAGTGTTCATACACATTTATTCCAATTTATTACTATTTAATACTATTTATTCCAATATCTATCTCACATCTTAACTGTCTGATAGATGCTAATTATCCCTTTCCACCAAGTAATAGTAATCTCAACTAGTGCAAATCTATTCCCCAGATTAGAGCATGCCCTGACAAATCATTTATTTTTACCTCTCATACTTCTAATAGGATGATAAAGCAATAAATTACACATAATAGTGAGATGATCGTCAGTGAGGGAGTGTTACTGGGGATTAAACGGACACAATCTGACAAAGCATTATTCAGCACAGGGGCTTATTAGGCTATTAACACGTTTGTTCTAGGAGGGTACGTTCAAGAAAAACTAATCAGAATTTTATGTGAGGATTACACGATCTCCAGAGAGCGGCTTATCTGTAAATCTATTAGAAAACCTATTTCTTGTTATTTCCCTGCATACAAACACTAATAAATAACACTGTAAGGACTTTCAAACAGTTTAACTTGAGCTTTTAATACCTATTCTTTATGCAATTGTGCAGATCATTGATAAATCGAATTATAGTAGTGATGTAATCTGTTAGTGACAATTTTTGTTTGGAATTAGGCAAAAAAAATAGTAAGCTACTGTTTTTATTTTTTAATAGGGATGCTTTTGTGCATAGACACTTTTTAATAGGTATTTCAAATCGGTGCATTTCAAGGGAATGAGGCTGAGCTACAAGTGCCACTGTTTTTTGAAGAAAAAAAAGGCAGTAATATTTTTCTTAATCTTAGACATCATTCTTTAAAATATTTTTTTCCTGACAGTAGTTCAGAAAATATTCAATAATTTAAGTATGGTTTTATGTAAAATGTATTTTTTTAATTTATATATAGAGAGTATAGTGCGTGTGTATGTATGTATATATATATATATATATATATACAGTGTTGGCCATAAGTATTGACACCCCTGCAATTCTGTCAGATAATACTCAGTTTCTTCCTGAAAATGATTACAAACACAAATTCTTTGGTATTATTATCTTCATTTAATTTGTCTTAAATGAAAAAACACAAAAAGAATTGTCCTAAAGCCAAATTGGATATAATTCCACACCAAACATAAAAAATGAGGGTGGACAAAAGTATTGGCACTGATCGAAAAATCATGTGATGCTTCTCTAATTTGTGTAATTAACAGCACCTGTAACTTACCTGTGGCACCTAACAGGTGTTGGCAATAACTAAATCACACTTGCAGCCAGTTGACATGGATTAAAGTTGACTCAACCTCTGTCCTGTGTCCTTGTGTGTACCACATTGAGCATGGAGAAAAGAAAGAAGACCAAAGAACCATCTGAGGACTTGAGAAACCAAATTGTGAGAAAGCATGAACAACAAGTTCATCTCCAAAGACCAGAATGTTCCTGTGTCTACCATGCGCAGTGTCATCAAGAAGTTTAAAGCCCATGGCACTGTGGCTAACCTCCCTAGATGTGGACGGAAAAGAAAAATTGACAAGAGATTTCAACCCAAGATTGTGTGGATGTTGGATAAAGAACCTCGACTAACATCCAAACAAATTCAAGCTGCCCTGCAGTCCGAGGGTACAACAGTGTCAACCCGTACTATCCGTCGGCGTCTGAATGAAAAGGGACTGTATGTAGGAGACCCAGGAAGACCCCACTTCTTACCCCGAGACATAAAAAAGCCAGGCTGGAGTTTGCCAAAACTTACCTGAAAAAGCCTAAAACGTTTTGGAAGAATGCTCTCTGGTCAGATGAGACAAAAGTAGAGCTTTTTGGGCAAAGGCATCAACATAGAGTTTACAGGAGAAAAAAAGAGGCATTCAAAGAAAAGAACACGGTCCCTACAGTCAAACATGGCGGAGGTTCCCTGATGTTTTGGGGTTGCTTTGCTGCCTCTGCCACTGGACTGCTTGACCGTGTGCATGGCATTATGAAGTCAGAACACTACCAACAAATTTTGCAGCATAATGTAGGGCCCAGTGTGAGAAAGCTGGGTCTACCTCAGAGGTCATGGGTCTTTCAGCAGGTCAATGACCCAAAACACACTTCAAAAAGCACTAGAAAATGGTTTGAGAGAAAGCACTGGAGACTTCTAAGGTGGCCAGCAATGAGTCTAGACCTGAATCCCATAGAACACCTGTGGAGAGGTCTAAAAATGGCAGTTTGGAGAAGGCACCCTTTAAATATCAGGGACCTGGAGCAGTTTGCCAAAGAAGAATGGTCTAAAATTCCAGCAGAGCATTGTAAGAAACTCATTGATGGTTACCGGAAGCGGTTGGTCGCAGTTATTTTGGCTAAAGGTTGTGCAACCAAGTATTAGGCTGAGGGTGCCAATACTTTTGTCTGGCCCATTTTTGGAGTTTTGTGTGAAATGATCAATGTTTTGCTTTTTGCTTCATTCTCTTTTGTGTTTTTTAATTTAAAACAAATTAAATGAAGATAATAATACCAAAGAATTTGTGTTTGCAATCATTTTCAGGAAGAAACTGAGTATTATCTGACAGAATTGCAGGGGTGTCAATACTTTTGGCCAACACTGTATATATATATATATATATACAAAAAAGTATTTAGTCAGTCAGCAATAGTGCAAGTTCCACCACTTAAAAAGATGAGAGGCGTCTGTAATTTACATCATAGGTAGACCTCAACTATGGGAGACAAACTGAGAAAAAAAAAATCCAGAAAATCACATTGTCTGTTTTGTTTTCATTTTATTTGCATATTATGGTGGAAAATAAGTATTTGGTCAGAAACAAGCAATCAAGATTTCTGGCTCTCACAGACCTGTAACTTCTTCTTTAAGAGTCTCCTCTTTCCTCCACTCATTACCTGTAGTAATGGCACCTGTTTAAACTTGTTATCAGTATAAAAAGACACCTGTGCACACCCTCAAACAGTCTGACTCCAAACTCCACTATGGTGAAGACCAAAGAGCTGTCAAAGGACACCAGAAACAAAATTGTAGCTCTGCACCAGGCTGGAAAGACTGAATCTGCAATAGCCAACCAGCTTGGAGTGAAGAAATCAACTGTGGGAGCAATAATTAGAAAATGGAAGACATACAAGACCACTGATAATCTCCCTCGATCTGGTGCTCCACGCAAAATCCCACCCCGTGGGGTCAGAATGATCACAAGAACGGTGAGCAAAAATCCCAGAACCACGCGGGGGGACCTAGTGAATGAACTGCAGAGAGCTGGGACCAATGTAACAAGGCCTACCATAAGTAACACACTACGCCACCATGGACTCAGATCCTGCAGTGCCAGACGTGTCCCACTGCTTAAGCCTGTACATGTCTGGGCCCGTCTGAAGTTTGCTAGAGAGCATTTGGATGATCCAGAGGAGTTTTGGGAGAAAGTCCTATGGTCTGATGAAACCAAACTGGAACTGTTTGGTAGAAACACAACTTGTCGTGTTTGGAGGAAAAAGAATACTGAGTTGCATCCATCAAACACCATACCTACTGTAAAGCATGGTGGTGGAAACATCATGCTTTGGGGCTGTTTCTCTGTAAAGGGGCCAGGACGACTGATCCGGGTACATGAAAGAATGAATGGGGCCATGTATCGTGAGATTTTGAGTGCAAACCTCCTTCCATCAGCAAGGGCATTGAAGATGAAACGTGGCTGGATCTTTCAACATGACAATGATCCAAAGCACACCGCCAGGACAACGAAGGAGTGGCTTCATAAGAAGCATTTCAAGGTCCTGGAGTGGCCTAGCCAGTCTCCAGATCTCAACCCTATAGAAAACCTTTGGAGGGAGTTGAAAGTCCGTGTTGCCAAGTGAAAAGCCAAAAACATCACTGCTCTAGAGGAGATCTGAATGGAGGAATGGGCCAACATACCAACAACAGTGTGTGGCAACCTTGTGAAGACTTACAGAAAATGTGTGACCTCTGTCATTGCCAACAAAGGATATATCACAAAGTATTGAGATGAAATTTTGTTTCTGACCAAATACTTATTTTCCACCATAATATGCAAATAAAATGAAAAAAAAACAGACAATGTGATTTTCTGGATTTTTTTTTTCTCAGTTTGTCTCCCATAGTTGAGGTCTACCTATGATGTAAATTACAGACGCCTCTCATCTTTTTAAGTGGTGGAACTTGCACTATTGCTGACTGACTAAATACTTTTTTGCCCCACTGTATATATATAATATCTCTTGAGCTATATAAAAAGTGGAATAAATGCAATTTTCAAACTTGCCACAGGGGCTGTTCCTTTTCTTTCAATAATCCACGTGAACATTAGCAACGACCATCTGATCATAGCTAACGCCGACAAAATCAGTTCTTCTGGTATACTAAAATTGTCTGTGGGTGAACCACCAGCAAACCAGCAAAGCACGTTTTCACAGATCTGCTTATTTCTAGGGTTTTCCCTGGAAGTTACTAAACAAATGAATTGAAGAAATATAATAATACAATCAGACATGGAAGGGTTCAGCTGCTCAGCTTAAAGGAATTGTCTGGCTTCATATATTAGTTTGGGAAACTCGTGAGTTTTAAAGCCGTGATGTATTAGATAAAAGTAGAGAGCAATCACATAGAGTGATCCTTGATCTACAGAACCCAACATGACCATACCCTGGAGTAGGACAACCTTTAATCAGCCTATTTTGGGGGACCCTTCTATCAAGCTAGGATTGTCTAAGGGTATGTTTCCACGTTCCGTATTAGGCAGCGCTTTGGATGCAGCACATGTCCACTCCGTCCAAAGCGTTGCCGGCTTTTGTACGCCCGGTGATTCCATATGTGTTCATTGAACGATACTGAATCACCGCGTCCTATACGTTTTGGACTGTGAAAATTATCTTGCGGAGACTGAGCATCTCCACAAGATAAATGGATATGCTGCAATCTAGAAAGACGTCCGGTTCTGCAGAGAAGCCGCGGGTGTCTCTGCATGCATAGTGGAGATGGGATTTCATAAAATCCCATCCACTATGCTATAACATCTGGACGGTGTGGCTGGACGCAGCGTCCACTCCACAGTGTTTACTGATCCTGGAAACATACCCTAAAACTAACAAACTTTTAACCCCGAAGGTAGTTTACATGTTAATGATCAGGCCAATTTTTACAATTCTGACCACTGTCACTTTATGAGGTAATAATTCTGGAATGGTTCAACTAATCAGGTGATTTTGAGACAGTTTTTTGTGACATATTGTACTTGAAGATATTGGTAAAATTTCTTTGATATGACTTGCGTTTCTTTGCAAAAAAATATATACACTCACTGGCCACTTTATTAGGTACACCATGCTAGTAACGGGTTGGACCCCCTTTTGCCTTCAGAACTGCCTCAATTCTTCGTGGCAGAGATTCAACAAGGTGCTGGAAGCATTCCTCTGAGATTTTGGACCATATTGACATGATGGCATCACACAGTTGGCACAGATTTGTCGGCTGCACATCCCTGATGCGAATCTCCCGTTCCACCACATCCCAAAGATGCTCTATTGGATTGAGATCTGGTGACTGAGGAGGCCATTTGAGTACAGTGAACTCATTGTCATGTTCAAGAAACCAATCTGAGATGATTCGAGCTTTATGACATGGCGCATTATCCTGCTGAAAGTAGCCATCAGATGCCTGTTCTTAGCTGAGAGGAGTGGTACCCAGTGTGGTCTTCTGCTGCTGTAGCCCATCTGCCTCAAAGTTCGACGCACTGTGCGTTCAGAGATGCTCTTCTGCCTACCTTGGTTGTAACGGGTGGCAATTTGAGTCACTGTTGCCTTTCTATCAGCTCGAACCAGTATGCCCATTCTCCTCTGACCTCTGGCATCAACAAGGCATTTCCGGCCACAGAACTGCCGCTCACTGGATTTTTTTTTCTTTTTCGGACCATTCTCTGTAAACCCTAGAGATGGTTGTGCGTGAAAATCCCAGTAGATCAGCAGTTTCTGAAATACTCAGACCAGCCCTTCTGGCACCAACAATCATGCCACGTTCAAAGGCACTCAAATCACCTTTCTTCCCCATACTGATGCTCGGTTTGAACTGCAGGAGATTGTCTTGACCATGTCTACATGCCTAAATGCACTGAGTTGCCGCCATGTGATTGGCTGATTAGAAATTAAGTCTTAACACACAGTTGGACAGGTGTACCTAATAAAGTGGCCAGTGAGTGTATATGGTAATTGTGTGGTAATTCCTGATGAGGAAGTCACTTAGAGTTTGAAATGTGTTGAATAAACCACCTTTCTTTATGTGAAAACGTCTAGACATATGATTATTCAGCAGCGTGGACCATATCCACATTAATCCGTTCATTTATCTACAGTTTGGTCACTTGCTGACCCGTGGATCTGCTGCAGCAGATAACTTTTTATGCTTTATCGAAAGCTCCATCTGGTGAGTAGAATTGATTTTATCAATTCACTTTGCATTAGATAAGACCCTATTTGCACTGATCTCTCCGGCAGTATTCCTAAAAAATAAAAAATAATTTGAAATTTGTCGAAAATGTTGCAATTTTCAAACTTTGAATTTTCATGCCCTTAAATCACAGAGATATGTCACACAAAGTAGTTAATAAATAACATTTCCCACATGTCTACTTTACATCAGCACAATTTTGGAACCAAATTTCTTTTTGTTAGGAAGTTATAAGGGTAAAAAGTTGACCAGCGATTTTTTTTTTAACTTTTCCAACAACATTTACAAAACCATTTTTTTAGGGACCACATCACATTTGAAGTCACTTTGAGGGGTCTTTATAACAGAAAATACCCCAAAGTGACACCATTCTAAAAACTGTACCCCTCAAAGTGCTCAAAACCACATTTAAAAAGTTTAAAAACCCTTCAGGTGCTTCTAGGAATTTTTGGAATGTGAAAAAAATAACAACTTTTTTCACAAAAAAATTACTTCAGATTTATTTTTTTTTATTTTGACAAGAGTCACAGGAAAAAATGGACCCCAAAATTTGTTTTGTAATTTGTCCTGAGTACGCTGATACCCTATATGAGGGAGAAAACCACTGTTTAGGTGCCTGGCAAAGCTTGGAAGGGAAGGAGCATCATTTGATTTTTTGAATGTAAATTTCCTGGAATCATTAGCGAACGTCATGGCCCATTTGGAGAGCTCCTGATGTGTCTAAACAGTGGAACTCCCCCACAATTGACCCTATTTTAGAAACTAGACCCCTCAAGGAATGTATTTAGATGTATGGTGAGCACATTGAGCCCTCAGATGCTTCAAAGAAGTTTATAACATTGAGCCGAGAAAATAAAAAAATCACATTTTCCCCAAAAATAAGTTTTTAGCTCTAAATGTTGCATTTTCATAAGGTTAACAGAAGAAATTACACCATACAATTTGAAGTGCAATTCTCCTGTGCATGCCGATACCAAATATGAGGGAGAAATCTACTATTTGGGCGCACAGCAGAGTTCGGAAGGGAAGGAGAGTCATTTGAATTTTTGAATGTAAAATTTCTTGGAATCATAAGCGTACATCATGTCACATTTGGAGAGCCCCTGATGTGCCTAAACATTGGAAATCCCCTACAAGTGACAAAATTTTGGAAACTAGTCCCCTCAAGGAATGTATTTAGATGTGTGGTGAGCACCTTGAACCCCCAGGGGCTTCAGTAGCATCCCTATGCTATGCAAACTGTCAGCTCTGCATTGACATAGAAAGTTGCTGATCATGCACTGTGCACGGTTAAGAAACTTTCCTAACTCTGGTGACACGGATGTCATTATGATAACATCAGGTCACCATAGCAATGATTAGGACTGAGTGCCACACGGCGGGACCTCCGATCCAAGGGCAGAGGGACAGACATCCCTCTTCCGGCTCTTCCAGAATGCTGCAATTGAGTTTGATCACAGCATTTAGGGGGTTAAAGTGTCGGCAACGATTGCGTGCGCACAGCCCGTATGCACGCACGATTGCCATGACATGATAATTCATCCGGAGTCAATAAGTACCAGGACACGTGGGTGTATTATTACTGCAAATGTCAGTAAGGGGTTAACACTAATAATTAAGAATAGTGAGTTGTAGTCGAGCGTGCTCGGCACTGTTCGAGGCTCAATCAAGCATCCTGCTGATCAAGATACTCAGCACTTGATTCAGTATTTGGGTACTCGTTTGCCATGCTCAATTCCTCACCTCGCATGTTGGGCACCTGATTTTCAGCCACCAAACATGCAGAGATTGACTGCCAATCACAGTAAAGCAGTAGCCATGTTGAACTCATTGCAAACTTTTTACATTTTTTAGGAGTGTATTTTTAGGAGTGTATTTATGAGTTGTCCTCGAAGCATGGGTCGAGATGGATGAACAAGCAGGAATTGGTGTTGTACAAACTGCATATAAAAGGTGGGTCATGGGAAATGCAGCAGTACATAAAGTTAGCCAGGTGTGCCAAAGCCCCAACAGCAAAGACTTCCCTGTCCCCACAAAGATGAGGACTCTCCATCTCTCCCATTCTCTACTCCTAACATTTCAGTCTTGCTGCTGGCCAAAAATTTTTAAACATTTTTCAAAAAAGCCTGTTAAGCAGATAATAAATAATTATTGCCCTACCAAAGTAGAATGAGAGCCGCCTGAGGCCCCTCCAAAGTATTGGTAGAAAGCTGCCTTATTGCCCCCCAAATTAATGGCATAAGGCCACCTGAGGGCCCTCACAAATGTATGGTAGAGGGCAGTCTGATGGTCCTCCAAAATTCGGGTACAGGATTGCCTGATGGCTCTCCTTAATTTTTGGGTCAGCCGACACCAGTGCTTAATTTTAGGGTGCCAACATCCGTGGTCAGGCAGGAACATGTAAGGGTCAGGTTTAGGCTATTCTTAGTCTTTAGTCTTAGTGTATAGGATCCTTTGGTTATATCCCCTCTGCTTTGTCCACCCTTGTGTGTATAATGATGTAGTCATAAAATAAGTGTACCGTTCTTGTTCACAAACACTTGTCCACATGTGAGGGAGGGCCGATGTTGTGGCTGAGAGTGTATGCTTCGCCATGCCCTGGTCTCTGTCACATGAATATAATGTCCTCTCTGCAGCATTCCTTCTGCTTCACCTTCTGCACCGTCAGGGTCCCATTGGGCAGGCTGAAGTTTTACTGCTAGCATTGTTGCATATAAAGAGACAGAGTCCATTTCAAACTTGGAACATGAAACTTTACTTTCTTCTTTGCACATAACATCCTTGTCAGACATAGCATTTGCATAGAGTTCCAAACAACTTCCATTATCCACTTTCCCTGCACTCCTTCCTTGTCCCCCAATACTTGCGCATTTTGTACCGCCTCTTGCGGTAATGCAGCATCCTCCCTGTTCAGACTCTCTGCGCTTGGGGGTTCCCTCATTCGTTTCTCCCTGGATCTAAGGGCATCAACCCATGCGATGATTTGCCACAAGATGAGCGACCTGTGTCCCAATACTGTTCTGGACCTCTTCTCCACTTCTACTCCCCACTGCTGTCACACTGCTGCTTCCGCTGTACTTCAGTCCACAAGACCCTGGATGGCTGGGTCCTGGGCTTTTAACATTACAGAGTTACTGGGTAGCTTGGGCTCTAAGCCCACCCGAGCTCTATGGGTTCCCTAGTCCCTTCTCAACTATCCAGGAAAACTGTTCCTGCCTTACCCTCCAGTGGCTCCTCCAAAAGTTAACTATTTGCAGGGCTATTGCTACAAGCTACACTATACCCCTTCTAGAGGCTTAACCGAGGCACTGCACTTTCCCTATGTTAGAAATATTACACATAGCTAAACATTTATATGCATATACATTACTCTGTAACACATAACAAAGAGTATACACATAGCAGCATAACTAAATACACATGTCTGTTAGGTGGACATTCACAGTCAATGCATTGGTCAGGACACGTGTTGTTATGAGACATGTGTTGCTGTAAGGCAGGGATGGAAGACCGCAAAAAATTGTATTAGATGGGGACTGAGTACCGAAGGATGTAAGCTGCTTTGAGGTTGCAGAAAAGCAAACTATCAATAAACCTAAACAGCAAGATTTCCATGGCAAGCAGTTTGTAAATATGCTGTTAAGTGTTTGGACCTGTGGTTGGGTGGGTGGGTGGCTGGCTGGTATTTTCTGTGTGTTTCAAGGCCTGCGGTAGGGATGGCTGAACGTTGCACTGGGACAAGAAAGTGGTTGCTGTTAGTGCTTGTGAATGTGCAACAATAGTTACAAGACTGCACACATCCCCGTCTGCATCCTGGACATGGGACTGGCAAGCATGTAGCACTCTGTGTACTTGCTTCCTTCATCTCTGCCTGGTTCACATGCAAAACTTCCTCTTTAGTTTCGTACAGGGAGATTTTTCGGAGATACAGTATCGGGATGTTTGCACTGATTATGGTGACATCACTGATCACATCTTGGTTGATTCTTCAATGATGTCATACATCCATAGTTACTCATTAGTTATGTGTGGAGGCTGAGCAGAATACCGATTGGCATGTTGGAGCTGGTGCATTGCAAAGTGTCAGATCGGCAATCTGACTTTATATAGTGATGTCCCACACTAGGGCAATATAATAAAGTTAAAAAAGATAAAAAAAAAAAAATATATATATATATATATATACAGTGTGTGTGTGTGTGTGTATATATATATATATATATATAGTATCATCTATCTATCAATCTATTTATTTATCTCATATCTTTCATCTATCTATTATCTAAAATCTATTATTTATCTAACTATCTATCTAGATTTCTATTATCTATCTATCTTCTTATATCTCTATTTTCACATCTGTCCATTAGTGATGGGTCAATCTGCAAAAATTTGAATTCATCAGTTCTAGGGATGAGCGAGTACTGAAGTATTCGGACTCGCTATTCCCGTACTGAGTATACCCTAATACTCGGGTATTCTGTACGAATAGCGAGTCCAATGATAGTCAATGGAAAATGCGAGTACCGTATATACTTGTGTATAAGCCGAGATTTTCAGCCCATTTTTTTGGGCTGAAAGTCCCCCTCTCGGCTTATACACGAGTCATATACCGGGGGGGGGATCGGCGGGGGAGGGGGAACGGGGTTGTCAGAAATCATACACACCCTCTGCAGCCCCCCTGCTTGTTCCATGTTCTCGGCGCTGCTCTTCCTTCCTGCTTCAGCGGTCACGTGGTACCGCTCATTAAACTCATGAATATGCACATATTTAATGAGCGGTACCACGTGACCGCTGAAGCAGGAAGAGAGCAGCAGCGCACTGAGAACATGGAACAAGCAGGGGGCTGCGCTGCAGAGACAAGCGCCAGGACGGGTGAGTATGAACAGGGGGGGTAGCTCTTCTGTCTTGCATCCTCTGCAGTGACATTCAGGTCAGATGGCGCAATTGCGCCCTCTGCCTGCACAGTCACTGCAGAGCCCACAACGCTGATGAGCAAGGGGGCAACAACGGAGGTGAGTATACAGTTTTTTTTTTCTTTTTGGTAACGGAGGCAGCGGCAGCAGCAATATGATGGGGCCACTCACTGTGCAGATAACTGGGGCCACTCACTGTGCACCCTCGGCTTATACGTGAGTCAATAAGTTTTCCCAGTTTTTTGTGTCAAATTTAGGGGGTTCGGCTTATACACGGGTCAGCTTATACACAAGTATATACAGTAATTGTCTGCTGGACCCTTCAAAGCGGTCTGGGGGCTGAGGAAAACGCTAAAAATTGTGCAAATGTTAAAAAATGTATGCTGTAAGCAAATGTATATAACATGGGGGCACCTGGTCAGGGGCTGCATGATTGTTTTTACCCCACTGCTTCACTAGAATGTACAAACACTATTTTAAGTCCTTTGTTTTTTTGCCAGAAGAGTGGGACTTGTACGCCACTTACGCAGTGCCAGTGATATATCAGAGGAAGTACCGTAAGAGCGAGTGATGATGGAGGCAATCTACTGACACCTAAGTGTGTAAGTGGTGTAAGGAGAACAATCTGCCCTAGGGGTAGGGGCTGTGTTATGGTTAACGCAGGAAGAAGCCACCCATCATCATCATCATCATCATCATCATCATCACAAGGGATTCACAATTATAAAGCTTGGACTACTGTCCTTGTTGTGCCACTGCCAATGTGTAGTCATAGATTTAGTGTCCACCAAACATTACCCCTAGGGGCTGTATCATGGTTGATGAAGGAAGCAAGGCAGGTCTGAAGGGCCTAACAATTATGATAAAGCCAGGACTACTAGCATAGAGGTAGCCGTGTCCAGTGTCCAGGCATAGCCATAATGTCTCCAAAAATTAGCCCAAGGGGCTGTATCATGGTTGATGAAGGAAGCAAGGCAGGTCTGAAGGGCCAAACAATTATGATGAAGCTAGGAGTCGGACTACTAGCATAGAGGTGGCCATGCCCAGTGTCCAGGCATAGCAATAGTGTCTCCAAAAATTAGCCCATGGGGCTGTATCATAGTTCATGAAGGAATCAAGGCAGGTCTGAAGGGCCAAACAATTATGATGAAGCTAGAAGTCAGACTACTAGCATAGAGGTGGCCGTGCCCAGTGTCCAGGCATAGCAATAGTGTCTCCAAAAATTAGCCCAAGGGGCATGATAGCATGGTTGATGAAGGAAGAAGGGTCTCACTCTCATCACAAGTGCCTCCGATGGGAAATATTAATTAACGTAACATTGTTTTTAGCTTATTGACCATGAGGTACATGTGTCAGAAGCAGGTTTTGAAAACATGTGTAAGAAGAAGAAAAGGGGTTTGTATGGGAATGGAATGGGATTGATGTGATCACCAATTTTTTAAAAAAACGTGTTGGGTGACTTTAGGTTGGGATATTGTCATCTGGAGGGCTTAAATACTGTTGCAAAATCCAGTCCTTGTTAAATTTTATCAGAGTCAGCCTGTCTGCATTCTCTGTAGTCAACCGTGTGCGTGTATCTGTGATGATTGCCCCAGTGGCACTGAAAACACGCTCTGACATCACACTAGCAGCAGGGCAGGCCAGCACCTCCAAGGTATAGAAGGAGAGGTTGTGCTAACTATGCAGCTTGGATACCCAGTAATTAAACGGTACAGAAACATCAGGAAGGACGCAGGTATGGGCACTTAGATAGTCGTTGACAATCTTGTTCAACTTCTCCCTCCTTGACATTGCTACTGTTGCAGCTTGTCCTTGGAGATGAGATGGTTTATTGAAGATGGCCCAGTTTGTGGATATTTTACCACCTCTTTTGGACCTGCTTGGGGTATCTCTCCCCATTAATGCATGCTGTTGCATAGAGCTGGTATCTCTGCTAGCAGTGGTGTCTGAGGGTGCTGTTGCCATCAAATTATCGACAACAGCCTTCTTGAAGTATTCCATTGTGAAACCCCTTGGTGACTGCAACAATAGCGAAGGAAATTTGTCCTTGTACCGTGGGTCTAGAAAGGTGGCCAACCAGTATAGGTTGCTATTGAAAATGTGGATTACGCGAGGGTCTTGGCACAGACAGTCAGATATGGAAGTGTGCCAAGCTGCATAAAGGCAAATTTTCTTTGACACCCGAAGGAGGAACAATACCCATCCTCTCCTCACACTGACTCTCCTCCTCCACCTCCTCCTCTTCAGCTCACCCATGCTGGACAGACATGAAGCTGGGGTTTGGATTCCCCTCTGTAACATGACGTGTCCCCTCGGTACCACTGAAAAAGTAGTCATCTCCCTCCTCATTTTCATTATCCTCTTCATCCCCCAATGTTACCTGATGATATTGGCTGGGCTGGGTGGGATCACCCATTGTGAAATCTTCCTTCATACCCAGCTGCTGGGCACACAAAGATTCAATTTTTTGATTCTGCAGTGATATTTTCAGCAGACATAGTGTGGCACCCCTGACCACGCTCCAACACCTGCATCCCACACAACACAGTAGTGTAGCAAAGCACCCTTTGGTGGCTACCTGTTTGGAACACGAAGCGTGCTGGGAGGCGGGTGGAGTTTAGTTGGCACCAAAAGAGCGGGAAGAGTTTAGGATTTGGTCAGTCTGACAGAGTCAGAGGGGGAGAGAAGATCCCCTGAGTGGGATGGATGAAGGAAGTGCTGCAGCCAACCTCAGTGACCTGGGCCCGCTGGCACAGGAAAGGGACATTGATGGAAAGCCTGACTCTCTCCATAAGAAAGAAGGATTAGTACGGAATGTAAGGAGAGGAGGACTAAGGATTAGGGTTAGAGCAGAACCCTTCCCAAGTTCACAGCGCAAGGCCGGGGTCCGGTCTCCGAGGTTGTATGGATACTAATGGTCCTGCAGCAGACACCGGAGGAATAGAAGTTGTCACCACTTTATTCCCACACAAGACTTGGGGGCACAACAGCAACGTGAGTGAGCCGGGACTTGGTAGCAAGGAGTCCCCGAAGCAGGCTACAGCTGTCTGCCGTACAAGTAGAGTTCATAGGAACATCTGACAGGAGGAACTCCAGTGTAACTCAGTACTGGGAGTACTTCACTATAGGCGCAATAAGGGAGACGTTCAGAAAAGGCATATGTTGGTGGAGTGTTGGAAAGGAGTACTTCATCTTGCCTGGAAGTTGGCTGAGCCCCTGACCTGGAGGACACGGCATGGATGCGGGCACCTGTATGCACAACAGACTGTGAGTAAAGCTTTGGAACTACATGCCCTGGTGTCCTCCAATTATTCCTGCACCAACACACTCAGCACTGCTACATCTTTGTGCCTAACACTGCACCATCCACGTCTCCCCTCACCGTCACTTTGCCTACTCTGCCCTGGGACTACAGCCCTACCTGTGGACGGCCACAACATCATTGCTGCACCCCACCATCTGTCCCAGAGGATCTGTCTGCAGCGTCGGCTTAACATCTTCATTGCCGAACACCACAGGTGGCATCACGAATCATTTATTCATAAACTTTAATCATCACCCACAAGCTCGACATTCCCCTTTTACAATGGACGCCCCTGGCCACAGACCGGGTCACTGCCACTGTAACAACTCCCATTGAAACCAACGAGCCCGGGTTTCAATGTACCCCGCCGCCCTTGGTGAGGGCTATCCATTTTTGGCGTCACAAACAGGATGACGAAGCCCGGTGCCACCGGGTTCTGTGTGCCTGAGATTTATTGGACTTAAGCATTGCTGAGAATGTGCAGAATAACCAAATTGATAGACTGTAAAATGGACTCTAAAAATGGCCGCCGGCGCGGTGAAGAAGGGCGTGACAACATGGGTGGTCCTAAGAAAAGACCGCGAACTGTCCTGGGCCTCCCCTGCCTGAACTTCTATGCTACTGCAACATGGCCCACCCCCCCAAGGGGTTCGGATACTGGCTTGGTATGGAGGAGTAGGAAGAAGACGCCGCCCACAGAAGGAGGAGCGAGAGCGGGTGGTGGGAAAAGAGGCCAGGAAGGAGGGAGAACGCCATGATGGAAGAAGGAGGGAGGCCCAAAGAGTGCAAGGAGGCTGAGCTGAACCTCCCAGGCGCATTGGCTGAAGGCTCCAATCCGACTTCCAAAATGGACCGCCAGCAGCTGGAGGACGAGATTTTTCAGCTGACCCACCATCTGCGGTTGAAACAGGAGGCGCTCTGGATGATGAACTGGCAGCACACCCGGGAGGGGCCTACACCATCGGGACCTCCAGCATCGGTACCCTCACCATTGGTACCCGCGGCCACTGCTATGTCACCGGTACCTTCGCCCGCGGTACCCGTTGCTGCTGCACCAGATCTTCCCCAGGCAGCACTTGTGGAATCAGTGGCCGCTGCCCTGTCACCGGCGGTGCCAGTCTCCACCTCCACGCTGCAATCATTGCTGAGCATGGCCTGTCATGAGGAGTTCTCTGGGAGCCTGGAGGCTGAAGCGGAGGAAGTTGAACTCCTGCCTGGACCTGACGCGGCTGCGCAGGTCCCACTGGAGACCCCAGCGGAACCGGAGCTGCCATCTGCTCCACCACCACCTCCGACAGCTGACTGGACTATTCCGGTGGATGCTCCAGCTATTGATCACCATCCCAAACCTTCACTGGAACAGGAGCATCACCAGGAGGCCCCAGGTATGTTTGCTGCCCCTGCACCTGGGAAGGCCTTGGGGTGTACAGCTGCTGCAGCGTCCAGACAGGTCCTGCTGGACCTGGTCTGGGACCGGGATTCTAAACCCTGGGGGGAAACATCTGAGCCCCTAGCGATAGCGCCCCTATCCACGGTGGGTAGAGGTCAGCCCCAAGAGGAGGAGGAGTCCTATTGCCAGCAGACCCTCCGCCAGCTGGCAGCTGAACAGAGGGAACGGGAACAGTGGAGACTGGCAGTGCTAGGCCCTGATCTGGACCGGAAGGAAAAGGTCTGTGCCGGTCACTACAGTCCCCGGGACTCAGCAGGATGTGGTCAGGTCCTGAATGTTAATCATGAGCGGGGGTTTGGCTTCATCGCAGACCCCAAGCGGATCTCTGACCTCTTCTTTAGCAGCAGGAGGGATGTTGAATCTCACCTCCGGAGGGGACACCCTGCTCCTGACTTGCACCTGGGAGATTATGTTACATTCACCCGGCATGAAGGGCTACGTGGCTGGTACGCCATGAATGTGCGCCGCATACCAGAAGATTTTATTACGGCCTATGAAAAGGAACATGCCTATGTTCACCCGACAGGAATACCTCCCACAGTTGTGATTACCCCTGCCAAGGCCAGGCAGACAACATCTACGCCAGTCCCACACCCTATGGTACCAGTTGCTAGACCTGCTGTACCTCAGGCAGCGATTCCACCAACTGCCACTACCTCTTATGTCAATCCCCAAGCAGGAAGAGGATGTCCTTCCACTCTCCCCTGGAAGCAGCCCAAATGACCCGCTTCCACCACCCCAGGAGGGGACCATTACTAAACAGTAACATTATTTTGGAACTAACTGTTACCCAGGAGGGTATAGGCACTGTTATGCCTTTTTTTTTTTCCATTTTGTTCATCATGCTGTTTTTCTGTTGAGTCAAGTTTGCCCAGTTGCGTTGGCAGCATTTTTACTGAACTGTGGAGATCATGGACAATGAGTGATCCAGAACTGTCCTGTAAATAGTTGCACCTCTTAAGGTGCTTTCTCTTGGTTTTACATAGACCTGCTTTAATAGGGACATTTCAAGACATCTTGGCTGGATCAATGTCTACTTTACCTCATTGCACTTAAATAATAATGTTTAGTATTTTGATAGAAAAAGTAAATAGTGATAGTGTTTAATAAAGAACAGATTTTATATAGACCTAGGAATCAAACTAATAGTGAATGTTTTACAGAATTTAGACTCGTGCTAATGTTTGGAATAAAGATGAAACATTTGAATAAAGTTGTGAGAATGCAGGTGACGAACCAGGCATCAGCAGTTGTCACCTAGGGTCTAGAAGTAACAGTAAAAAGGTGAAAGAAATGTGTTAATGATAATACTTGAACTGGTAGTGAGTTTACTGCCAATAGCACTTTAAATTAGGTACTATATTTCAACTTAGATAGTTAGTTAAATTGTTTTTTAACATTCAAGAATGAGTGCCTCCCATATTGGGAAGTTTAGATAAGAATTGTTTATTAAGCATTTAAAAATTTTTTGTGTGTTCCTTATGTTTTGTCTAACTTTGTTTCATTTGCAGCCTGCGGACGTGCTGTGTTTAACGGCGGGGTATGTGGCACCCCTGAGGGTTCAGTCGCCACAGAGGTACTGCATCTCCTCCTGAGGTGTGGTAACCCACCATCCAGGTAAGGTGGAGACACCTGACCACGCTCCAACACCTGCATCCCACACAACACAGTAGTGTAGCAAAGCACCCTTTGGTGGCTACCTGTTTGGAACACGAAGCGTGCTGGGAGGCGGGTGGAGTTTAGTTGGCACCAAAAGAGCGAGAAGAGTTTAGGATTTGGTCAGTCTGACAGAGTCAGAGGGGGAGAGAAGATCCCCTGAGTGGGATGGATGAAGGAAGTGCTGCAGCCGACCTCAGTGACCTGGGCCCGCTGGCACAGGAAAGGGACATTGATGGAAAGCCTGACTCTCTCCATAAGAAAGAAGGATTAGTTCGGAATGTAAGGAGAGGAGGACTAAGGATTAGGGTTAGAGAAGAACCCTTCCCAAGTTCACAGCGCAAGGCCGGGGTCCGGTCCCCGAGGTTGTATGGATACTAATGGTCCTGCAGCAGACACCGGAGGAATAGACGTTGTCACCACTTTATTCCCACACAAGACTTGGGGGCACAACAGCAACGTGAGTGAGCCGGGACTTGGTAGTAAGGAGTCCCCGAAGCAGGCTACAGCTGTCTGCTGTACAAGTAGAGCTCATAGGAACATCTGACAGGAGGAACTCCAGTTAACTCAGTACTGTGAGTACTTCACTATAGGCGCAATAAGGGAGACGTTCAGAAAAGGCATATGTTGGTGGAGTGTTGGAAAGGAGTACTTCATCTTGCCTGGAAGTTGGCTGAGCCCCTGACCTGGAGGACACGGCACGGATACGGGCACCTGTACGCACAACAGACTGTGAGAAAGCTTTGGAACTACATGCCCTGGTGTCCTCCAATTATTCCTGCGCCAACACACTCAGCACTGCTACATCTTTGTGCCTAACACTGCACCATCCACGTCTCCCCTCACCGTCACTTCACCTACTCTGCCCTGGGACTACAGCCCTAAATTTGGAGGGCTACAACATCATTTCTGCGCCACACCATCTGTCCCAGAGGATCTGTCTACAGCGTCGGCTTAACATCTTCATTGCCGAACACCACAGGTGGCGTCATGAATCATTTCTTCACAAACTTTAATCATCACCCACAAGCTCGACATTCCCCTTTTACAATGGACGCCCAGGGCCACGGACCGGGTTACTGCCACTGTGACAACTCCCACTGAAACCAACAGGCCCGGCTCTGAGTACCCCGCCGCCCTGGGTGAGGGCGATCCAATAGCATAGGGATGGTTACGCTGATAATAGCCTGATCACTGCTAACAAGCTTGGTGCAATACTCAAAGTTATCAAGCACCTCACAAATATCAGCGATCCACACCCACTCGACAGTTGTTATGTGTCTTGGCTGAGTCTCAGTGTGACGGGCATGTTTAAGCTGGTATTCAGAAAGTGCCCTCTGCTGCTCACTTACCCTTGCCAACATATGATATGTTGAGTTCCACAGTGTTGGTAGGTCGCAAATCAGTCTGTGGTTTGGCAAATTAAATTGCTTTTGAAGCGCTGCAAGTCCTGCAACAGCACTTGAGGAGTGGCGGAAATGGGCGCAAATACGGCGCACCTTCTCAAGCAAGTACGGCAAGTCAAGGTTTGGTATTATAAATTTCTGCACCACCAGTTTCAGCACGTGAGCCATGCATGTCACATGTACCAGCTTCCCGAGCTTTAAAGCCGCCACCAGCTTACGCCCATTGTCGCAGACAACCAGACCTGGTTGGAGTTGCAGTGGGGAGAGCCACTGATCGGTCTGTTGTTTAATTCCTTGCCAAAGCTCTGCTGCAGTGTGTGGTGTGTCACCTAAGCAGATCAGCTTCAGCAGAGCGTTTTGCCGCTTTGCCGATGTGCTGCTGCACAGCTCCCAACTTGGGAGCGATGTGGAGGGTAATTCAGCTTAGGATGACGAGGCGGAGGAGGAGGAAGAGGGGAGACTGGATGTTTATGATGAGGCAGAAGCCCTGATTGAGGTTGGGCCCGCTATTCATGGCGTGGGTAGGATATGTGTTGATGGTCCAGTTTGACACTTTGTCCCACCCTCCACCAGGTTCAGCCAGTGTGCCGTGACAGAGATGTATTGTCCACGTGACTGTTGTAAGATGGACCTTCCCGGTTACGGCGTTAGTGAGAGCATGCTTTAGATTGTTTTAGACGTGCTGGTGTAACGCGGGGACAGCACAGCGGGAAAAATAGTGCCGGCTGGGAACCGAGTATCGTGGGGCAGCCACAGCCAAAAGATCATGGAAAGACTGTGTCCCCACAAGCCTAAACGGCAACATCTCCACAGCTAGCAACTTGGCAATGTGCGCGTTCAGTATTTGTGCTTGTAGGTGCGTGACTTGGTATTTACGCCTCCTTTCATACATCTGGGGCATGGACAATTGGACGCTTTCCCGGGACAAACAAGTGGATGAGCTTGTTGTGGCCTGTGTCTGTGCAACCGCTGCTTGTGAGCAAGAGGTATGATGATCACCTGCTTCCTGCCCAGCAGATTGGTGAGGCCGTATCACAGGCGACATGGCAGTGGTTTGACCCGCAGTCGCAGACACTGATTTGGTACCCTGTTGTTCAGCCCACCGACTAGGGTGCTTGGCTGCCATGTGTTTCTGCATACCGGTGGTGCTTTGGTTGCCTTTGCCCTGGCCTCTGCTCAGCTTCCTATGGCAGATGCTACAGATGACAACATTTGTTTCAGAAGGACTATCGGAAAAAATTTTCCAGACAGCGGCTGAACGCACCCTTGCCTTGACTTGGGGCACAGAGGGATTGCTCTTGGCAACAGTTGACATACTTCACACTCTGCTGAAACCAGTAGCCCTCGGTGCCTTTGTTGGTACTACATATCCACCTTCATCCTCTGTGCTGATGTGGTGGCTATGCGTGCCAACGGCCCAGGTCGGATCGGTGGTCTCCTCACCGACCACCTCGTTGTCCATGTCATCCTCCTTCTGTGTTGATATTGGCGACTGGACAGATGGCAACTGTGTGTCATCACCATCAGCCTCCACCTCTTCACCCGGTATATCTCATGGATGAAAGTGGTTTCTTCTGGACGTGGGGTTTCAAATATTTGACCATCTTCAACAGACGATACCCCCTCACGTTCCTCTTCAATGTCGCGCGGTGAGAGGCCAGAGGCAACGAAAGATAATGGACCAAACAGATCCTCGGAGTGACCAAGGTTGGGGTCAAATGTTTCCTGTGACTCCTGACCGGGTGATGAACTAGGAACAGGTTGAGAATAGGATGACCCAGCGTTATCTGTTTGGACAGTAGACTGTTTTGTCATGGACGATTGGGTGCTGCTAGAACATTTCGTGGAGGCCTTGTCAGCCATCCAAGACAGTATCTGCTTTTGTTCTTCTGGCTTCCAGGCCCGTTTATGTTCCAGACCAGGAAATTTCTCCAGGAAACTAGATGCATCAACCTTCTTCAATCTCCCAGACTCTGTGCCTTGTTGGGCAACAACGACCCCACGTCCATGTCCCTGTCCCTTCACAACTGCCTTTCTAGGAATTTTAGATTTTTCTGCCATATTTGCAGATGTTCTGATGCAGATATTGGGGAACAAGGAGCAGTTAGTGCTTTGTGGAAGGTAGCACTGCAGCCTAGTACTGCTTTGTGTTTTACAAACAGCACGGCAGCAGCAGAAAAAATTGCCCTTAGGTCTAAGGTGAGATTACGCACCCCAGGAACCACACAAGACAGCGGTGCTGCTGCTAAAAAATTGCCTGGAGGTTTAAGGCATGAATACGCACCCCAGACACCACACAAGACAGTGGTGCTGCCTGTGTGTCAGTTGTGCAGTACCGTGCATGCATACTATTTGCTATTATTATGTGAACGCAGCACGGCAGCAGCACAAAAAACTGCCCTGAGGTTTAAGGCAAGAATACCAGCCCAGACACCACACAAGACAGTGGTCTTGCCTGCATGTTAGTTGTGCAGTACCGTGCGTGCGTACTATTTGCTGATGTTATGTGAACGCAGCACGGTAGCAGCACAAAAAACTGCCCTGAGGTTTAAGGCAAGAATACGCAGCCCAGACACCACACAAGACAGTGGTGCTGGCTGCGTGTCAGTTGTGCAGTGCCGTGCGTGCTATTCGCTGTGAATGCAGCACGGCAGCAGCACAAAAAAACCTGCCCTGCAGGGGTAAATGTGACCTAAAAAAAGCTGGGAAAACCGTCACTACTCGGTCCCTGATCTTATACTTTATGCTCTGTAAAGAGCTTTTGGGTTTCACAGAGGATTACTGGCTGATTTGAACCAAAAAACACAACTCTCCCTAGTAGCTGCTCACACTCTCCCTACACTAGCTGTGTTCTGCATGCAATGTGCAGAAAATGGCAGCAGCTGGCAGGGCTTAGTGCCAGGCTATGATTTATGACTCATAGGAAGCTGGGCGGCCAGCCAATCATAGTAATGCCGCCCACAACCAAGAAGGGAGCGGCATTACTGTGATTGGCAACTGCTGGGTGGGAGAACCGAATAGCAAGGCGAGTAGTGAAATACTCGCTTTGGTTCGAGTACCCCATTACTCGCCGAGTACTGAATACCCACGAATATGCTCGCTCATCCCTAATCAGTTCGCTCAAATTTGGTCAGGAAATATGATTTGCATTAAATTAATTTGATGTGAATTGATTATAGATTATTCTGCTCTGACGTTTCTCAAGAACCAAGAGCATAATACAAATATGTAAAAAATATAATACAAACTATATTCACTTGGCGCTTTTAAGTCCTGCTTTGTCAACCCACTATGAACCAGTCATCTTCTTTAGTTTTCACTTGGTCATCTTCAGTGCCCTTTCGGCAGCCGATATCTCTGTCTTCATTTGGTGCCTGACATCTTCAGTCTATCCTCTGTTGATTAGGCTACAAGGTTAAGATGTCTTGCTACACACACCTTAATATCATGGTCTAGCGAGCACAGGAAATGACAGATGCCAGGTGCCAAAAAATCTCTATCATGGCATAGTGAACAATACACTGAAGAAGACAGATTAGGGTCAGAATGTTATTATTTTTTATCCCCTCCCTGGCTCTTTTGAATCCACCAAAATAGTGGTCAGCCAGTCACCATCTTGCTTGATTCGTGAGAATCGAATCGCAACAAAAAATATCTGATTCTGGCCAATCCAATTTTTTGTTGAAATTTGATATGTTTTCGATACGCTGCAAAGTGATTCTTTCATCTATACTATTTGTCTACGTATCTATCTGGCAGAGTATTTCATAACTTTTTCTGTATCTATTTTGTTCATAGCTATCTACAGTGGGGAAAATAAGTATTTGATGCACTGTCGAATTTGCAAGTTTTCCCACCTACAAAGAATGGATAGGTCTGTACTTTTTATCGCATGTACACTTCAACTGTGAGAGACAAAATCTAAGAATAAAAATCAGAAAATCAAATTGGATGATTTTTACATAATTACATTTTATTTTATTGCATGAAATAAGTATTTGATCATCTACCAACTAGCACAAATTCTGGCTCTCACAGATCTGTTTATTTAAGAAAACCTCCTACTCTGCACTCATTACCTGTATTAATTGCAACTGTTGGATTTTGTTACCTGTGTAAAAGACACCGGTCCACACCCTTAATCAATCACACTCCAACCTCTCCACCATGGGCACGACCAAATAGCTGTCTAAGGACATCAGGGACAAAATTATAGACCTGCACAAGGCTGGGATGGGCTACAGAACAATAAGTAAGCAGCTTAGCGAGAAGGCAATAACTATTGGCACAATTATTAGAAATAGAAGAAACACAAGATGACTATCAATCTTCCTTGATCTGGAGCTCCATGCGATATCTCACCTCATGTGGTTTGGATGATTCTGAGAAAGGTCAGGAATCAGCTCTAAACTACATGAGACGACCCGGTCAATGACCTGAAGAGAGCTGTGACCAGTGACACAGTCTTCCAACATTAAAGTTACTAACACACTATTCCTTCATGCTTTAAAATCCTGCAAGGCCTGTAAGGTCCCTCTTCTTACGCCATCCCATAACCAGGCCCATTTGAAGTTCACCAATGGCAATCTGGATGATCCAGAAGAGGCATGAGAGAAGGTCATGTGGTCAGATGAGACCAAAGTAGAACTTTTTGACATTGTCAGAGTACGATCAGGTACGCAGGATGCAGTGACGAGCAGGAGGCAGAGCAAGAGTTGATGGGTACTTTATACAGAAAAAGGAAATCACAGTATAAGCTCCTCGCAGGGGGCACGAGAATTTGACCAGTATAAGGTGTAAACAAATTATAAGCATCAAACGGTGCATGGTTAGAAACTGGATTAAACGAGTTAACTTATCAGTCCTAGGGTCCTGGAAGAAGGAGGTTGGAAGATCCCATGATGGCGCCGTAGGGGGCGTGAGATGTTGTTGAAATGTCCCAGAAATAGTTGTGATGCAGTCTCTGTACTGAAGCGGTGCTTCCTAGTTGTCCCTGGCAGAATCTCTTGGTTCTGGCATATGATGTAGAGCAGCCAGAGTTTTGTGGCACAAACAGCGGAGTATGGAGTCCTGGAGCAAAGCCTGCGGCTGTGTTGTCGGGAGCCGCGTGGTGAGAGGAATCAGCACTATGTCGCATGACCGGTGTAGTCAGGGGCAGCGGTCTGTCTGGACCCACACGGTCAGAGGTCGGAAGGGATCTAGTGACAGAAGCAGCACAGTCAGTGCGCAGGGGAGATTAGGAGGTGGAGCAGGCTTGATATGTGGCCTGGGTAGGTGGAGAGTCAACTTTCTCCTTCTGGGTCAGCTGTCTTCCCGCCAAAAGCCCTGACTTCATGCACTTCCCTCTTTTTATATTGAACCCGCCCCCTTCAGTCAGGTGCTCAGGTTTGCTCTGTACAGAAAGCCCTTCCCCCGGCAACACTGATAACAGGCCCGACAGTTCCGGCCCAGAGACGCAAGCAGCATCCCTAGCTTGGCTCATCCTCCTACAGCATCAACCCCACTCACTGTGTTTGAAGGAAGAAGGATGAGTACAACTCCAAGAACACCATCGCAATCATGAAGCATGGTGGGGGAAATGGATGACCAGGCCAAAATCCCCTCTTCTGTGTGTGAACTTGGTCAAGAACTACAGGAAACGTCTGACTTCTGTGATTGCAAACAAAGATTTCTGTTCCAAATATTAAGTTCTGTTTTTCTATTGTATCAAATACATATTCCATGCAATAAAATGCAAATTATGTAAAAATCATATAATGTGATTTTTACAAGATCATGTATCTTACAGTTGATGTGTATTTATGTGGGAAATCTTGCAAAATCGGTAATGTATCAAATACTTATTTTCCTCTATCTATCTATCTATCTATCTATCTATCTATCTATCTATCTATCTATCTATCCTGCATGCAGAAGATAGTTGATGCATTATAGTCCCACACACTATTAAATATCATGTTTTGTTGTACTACCAATAAATTTGACCTACTCTCAGTATCTTCATCATTCTCATCATTTTCAGTCCCATTTCACAATCAATAGAGAACATGTGCTTAGCTCGTTGGATACAATTTATTTTATAAAATGTAACCGTTATCAAAGCTGAGTCTTTTTCAGATTTAAACTGGTGATTATATAACAGTTTTGCTCAACTACCATACAAATATCTTAGACTTCCAGAAAGAAATCGGGTAGAACTAAATATTTCATTTATCTTCCTCATTGGTACATTTGAAAAGCAATTTCTGGGATATTTCCATATATTACGGAAGCAAGCATGTCAATATATGAGCTTTAGCATCTGAAAAAGCTGTAAATTATAAGATATTCCAGAAAAATTTTGTCAAGGGAAGCAATGCTGCAGACCAGTAAAATGAATCCTCAAAACAAGCAGAACCTGTATTAAAAATGAAGCATAATATTCAAGTGCAAAACAAAGCAAACGTCTTACATTTACTCTACTGATGGAGCATGAAGGAGAAGAAGGAGACAGCGGATGAGAAAGCAAAATGACAAGTGGGGAGAAGAAGGTGAATAATTAAATGAGATGCTTACAGTTTAAAAAGTAGTTAAACTTTTTTTTATATACAGTACATATTAGCCTCTGCAAAATTCTGAATCTTTTTAATATATTCTGTTAACTTATGTTGCTTCCTTTTTTTGCTGTGTTGTCTGCCTAGTTCATGCTTTCTTAGTAGCTGATTTCAGCTGCAAGTCTTGCAAAACTCACTCCTTTGTGAGCTTCTTTCCCCTTCCCATGCTCAGAAAGGGAACAATGTCTGGACAAGAGGGAAAAGCAGCAGATAAGGTCACACAGGCATACAAATAACCTAGACATGCATTTCAAATCAGCTACTAAGACAGCATGAACTAGGCAGACAAGTCAGCACCTTCAACTTGATATTAAAGAGAACCTGTCAACTACATTTTACTAAGTAAAGCACAGAAAGAGCCATATTGGCTCTATTGTACTGATTAAAATTATACATCTGGTGAATAAATCCATTTTGTGGATTTTCTTTCATTCACGTTTGAAGTTTCCTTGTATTTATGCCTTCAGGGTGGGCCTGTGGGCAGGACTGTGGGTAGGGTCTTCAATTTTGTCCCCTCCATTGTGACTGGGTGTATCTTCTTTTTTAATTTAAAATTTTGTGCTGGCACCGTCCTGGCTGTGGGTGGCGCCGGTTTAGCTTGATCTAATGGTGGGCTTCAGTAAAATGGCACCGGTCACACTAAGCAATCTATGCATAGGCAGTTGCTGGCGCCATTTTCCTGAAGACTTCCAAGAGCTTAATATGCAAAGCGCCTCCCAGGCTTGGATGGCGCCAGTTCGAAATTTTAAATAAGGAATCGAATGACAGGTTCCCTTTAATCCCGCATTATTGAACATGCTAATGAGGCAGGTTCAGTCTGGTGTCATGTTTCTTTCCTCATACTTATCTTGTCACTAGTGGACAGAGAAAGAAGAAATTTGCAAGAACAATATATGGGCCCTATGCAGTCAACTCATCATAATGCACAATTCCGACTGGTTTGAAGGCGGAAATGGGACCACTTACCAATTTGGTTCCTGTGCAGCTGTACCAACGAGACGTCTGTCCCTGCATCCTGCCTTAGATCTTCTAATAAATATTGTATACGCTCTCCATTATGTTAGCATCATTACTCAGACTTTCAGTTGCAGCCAGTGAGGCGAGATGACAAGAACTGAGCTAGGACTAGTCTGGGTGAAGAGCTGCACTCTTCCTGCCACATTAGTATATGCAACACTGCAGTATAAACCTTCATTCTACAAATGCTGCAATGACTTAAAACACATGCCACTGCACTCTTTTCAATGTGCATCTGCCTCTGCTGAGAAATGAACATCAGAACATTGCCTGAATGTACTCATTGTCAATATCATGTAATCAGAAAACATCTTTAATACCTGCTACCAATAAGTAATTGCAGATCTTCCTGCAAAACAAAGGTCACATAGCTACAAAGTAAGAAAAAAAAATAAAACATAGTAGCTCACAAAAACAAAAAAACAAAATAAATTCCTGCTGTTTTCAAAGACAAAATATGCCTGATCCTGAAGGGCGTAAAGATTGAACTTATTAACATTACACGGGTACTCCAGGGAGATAAAAAATATTGTAGCATTCCATAAAGGAGGGGGAGCAGTGAGGAGCAGCTGCAGTGTTATACAGAATTACAGAATAGCGTGAGGGTGGAAAACAGTATGGCCATTACAATAATTTTTGATCTCCATGGAGTGCCCCTTTAATACACACTTTACAGATGAAGAAAAGCAAAACTATGTATACATTGTGTATTTGTTGCTGCTTTCTAATTTTATTACTTAATTTAGTTTGTATTTTGTATTTATAATGAAGTGTCGAGAGAGCATCTCATTTTAGCATCGACAATTAACAAATTTACAGGATGAAACCTTTACAACTGTTTTATTCAACATTAGCATACAGAAAACATTCAATAATTTCCATATTTTCTTATTAACATCCCTCACTTTTTGCTTGAAATTAATGTAATAGATCATTAATGTAGCATTAGCTACATTATGGCCAGGGGGGTGAGTGAGTCGCCATTCCTGCACATTTCACATCCTCCTCTTCCCTGGCAGGGACGGACATGCACTCACAACCCCGGCCCTGTCTGTTAGTACTTGCCAGTACCTGTTGGTACCTGCTAGTGCTTTTCAGCATCTACCTGCCTGTATATCAGCTATACCTGCCTGCACCTGTTGTGCCAGTCTGTATACCAGCAGTACCTGTCTACACCTGTCTTATCTTCTAGTATTACTGCGTACTATTCATTCCTGGCTGTTGCAACTACCTGCTCCTTTGGGAATCAGCTGCCTTGTGTCCAAGGTGTCACGTGGACCAGTCCTGTGTGACGCGACCCGCAGGGTCGGTACTAAAACAACAAGACAAGGGGAAGGGAAAACATTTACAAAGGTGGGTCCTGCGATAGGGAACGGGGACGTGGAGACCTCCTGCACTCCCCTGAGTCAGTGTCCCTCCACTCCTAGCGATCCCTAGGCCGGTTCTGCACCGGGCACTGATCAGGATACCTGTCACCCTAGCACACCCTACACCTATCCCTTGCTAGGGAGCTGGGTGGTGCAGGCACTGGCCCCACCGCTGTACTAATACACACCAAGGAAAAGTACAAACAGGGGAAACACAAAAAGACTTATCTTGCTCTGCTGCAGCACCAGGCAGCAGAGTGCATCACCGGATTAACTCTTCGCAGTGGTTTGACACCTCAGAGCCAGCTGCCACCTTCACCATCTCACTCTGCTGCGGACACCGGGCAGCCAGAGTTCAACACCAGTTTCAGCAGTGGCTCCAACCTTCAAGCCAGCTGCTAACTTCACCAGGTTTCTGCAGTGGCTTCACACCTCAGCCAACTCCTCCCTTCACCAAGGTTGGAATCCCAAAAAGACACTATCACTAACACCTGCTCATAGACCATGTGACCCTATATAGGAAAAGGGAATGGTCAAATGATCAGGGGCTAAAGGCTGCTATAATCCCAGTGACCACCGGGGGCAAAAGGCAAAACAAAGAAAACATCAAGTGCAATGACCCTAACGGCCACCGGGGGCAAACTAGAACTGAAACCACCACAGTGCAAGAAAAAAAGGGTTACTAGTGCATTTTATCTGTCATGATCCAGCATGGATCATGACAGTACCCTCCCCTTAATGAGGGGCCTCTGGACCCTCAAGACCGCTCCTCATCAGGGAACCACCTACAGCGGGGACACCCAGGTCCAGAGTTCACCCCAGCAACTACCTGCACTTCAGGTTTATGACAAACGAGCACTGCTGGTATTGGCAAAGTATGTTCCGGAGGCACCACCCATCTCCAAAGCGCCGATCAGGGGAACGAGAGGTGTATGGGCAAGTATGTGGGTAACTCCAGCTGGTAAGTCTCCGGGCCCTGGATAGCCGACACCAGATACGGCCCGATAACCTGAGAATTCCAGACCCCCGCAACACACTTCCACTGGATGTTTTTGGTGGCCACCCATACATGCTCGTTCACACACAGGTCCGGACCTGAACATTTATTGCCACACATTCGTTTGTCACAACACGGTGAACTCTCTCTGGAACTGACAACAGAGGCGTCCCTCTGTGTCACCACACTCACACCCCTGCAATTCACTAAGGGAAACACCACCCTCCAACCCCTCCTACTACGAGGTCTGTGCCTCTCATGGTTGGCTAATGGCGAGGGTTGAGCCTTGCCCCTACTCTCCTGCAGCACCTCAGCTGCTACCACTGGAGAGGAGGGGGATGTTTGTAGAGAGACGGCAGAGACAGTAGCCCCTAGACAGCAGCCCTCACACGACTGCTCCCAGCTGACTACTTCCCTAGTCCACCAATCTAAGACTGGGTTGTATTTTTTAGACCAAGGGGGCCCACAACGATAGGTCCTGGATTTCCCTCCAAGACTTAGTATTGCTGGGACACATTCTGATGTCCGCTATGCAGCTCAATGTCTTCTACGATTTGGTTTAACCCCCCTGGCTCAGTGGGACAGAGTTAATGGCCTGGACGCTTATGGGTTTGGCCAGCGTCTTACACCTCAGACTGAGTCTGGACAACCTGAGCATCCACCAGACTGACTTCTGCTCCACTGTTCACAAGCACCGGTATGCCCTCAGTTACCTCGCCAACCATCACCTCTGTTGTCATAGTACCTTCTGAGGGCGAGGATGAAATATACACTCCCAGGTCGTCTTCCTCCACACGACCAGGGGAACACGGCATCTCTGATAGTACAGAAATTTCGGCATCAGTGCCAAGGACTAAATCATTAGTCTGCTCACTATAGGGATGTACCCCTTCACCTTGGGGAACACCGGGCAGCACCATGGGGACACCGACTCCACCCACCTGACTGGGTATGTCCACCTGTATAAGCAAGTCCTGCTCCCCAGCAGGGACTCCACGGCACATCCTCGCCAAAGCCGCATATGGACCCTCTAGTTGAGGCAGAGGATAGGTCTCAGACCCATAGTTCCGCTGCAGGTGCTGCTGAAACACATCATTCAGCTCCTCACTAATCTCAGTGAGGGCCAGCAGCAACTGCTCACCAGTCTGCACTTGGCCCATGGCTCAACAGAGAAAAATGTTATGGTTGGTGATAATGTCACATGGACCAGTCCCGTGTGACGCGACCCGCAGGGTCGGTACTAAACAACAAGACACGGGGAAGGGAAAACAGTTACAACGGTGGGCCCTGCGATAGGGAACGGGGACGTGGAGACCTCCTGCACTCGCCTGAGTCAGTGTCCCTCCACTCCTAACGATCCCTAGGCCGGTTCCGCACCGGGCGCCGATCAGGATACCTGTCACCCTAGCACACCCTACAGCTATCCCTTGCTAGGGAGCTGGGTGGTGCAGGCACTGGCCCCACCGCTGTACTAAGGGAATGGTCAAATGATCAGGGGCTAAAGGCTGCTATAATCCCAGTGACCACCGGGGGGCAAAAGGCAAAGCAAAGAAAACATCAAGTGCAATGACCCTAAAGGCCACCGGGGGCAAACTAGAACTGAAACCACCACAGTGCAAGAAAAAAAAAGGTTACTAGTACATTTTATCTGTCATGATCCAGCACAGTTCCTCTGTGCTCCTACTGGGCAAGCTCACAAGGCGATCTCCCATTGGAGATCGGGAGTCATGTGCCCAGGTCCTGCTCCAGATCTCATTGGTCCATCTTGGAGATCTGAAAGGTCCCACATGGCTATAAAAAGCGCGCATGACCGTTCGGCCATGTGCTAGTATAGACTTTTCAAGCTAAATGTGTGAATGGTGACGGATGTATGACTCTGGTGACTGACTAATTTGAAACCCCTTCCCTCTGATATTATGCATGTGGATATGGAATTAGTGCAGCAGTCAGCGCCAGTCAGTGGCAAGCCTTAAGCCACTGTGCACTCCACACCTCTACTCTAGCGTCCGACATTGTGCCTGCCTCCTAGCTTTGTTGACTAGCGGCCGTGCCCTACGCAGCGCTGCAGTTGCAGCCCTCCTTAGCGTCCGCAGTAGCGAAGCCGCACACACGGTAGGTCTAGACGGACGCAGCTCCTCTGCATTGGGTCCTGCTCCTGTGACCAGATACCGTGTGTGCATTTCCCTGTGGACTGTGACACTAACAGGCTCATCATTTTCTTATGTTTATGTTGCGGCGCCTCAGTGTGTGAACAGAGCCCGCTTTGCGCACTTTGGGTGAAGTCTAACCCGTGCACATTATACCGCCATATTGCTCATCTGTCATTACCTACCAGCGGTGAAACATCTACTGCACGGTGGACCCCGAGCGGCGAACGCACTTTATTATTTATTTTTATTTAGTGCGTTCCGCCGTTCCTAACAGTTGTGATCTCATCACTGGCATTTTCCCACGATCCTGAGGTCACAGCAGTTCAGCCCGGCTGTGAGAACAGCTTCAGTGAATAGCGGTGATGTCACTGATGCTGCACTCCCTCACAGCCTGTCCCGCACTGAAGTCTGGAGCATGGGAAAATGAACTGGCATTTTCCCATGCTCCAGAGATCAGCGCGAGTCAGGCTGTGAGGGAGCGCAGACTCAGTGATGTCAGCACTAGTCACTGAGGCTGTGCTGGCAACATCTCCTCATTCACCAGTGTTTTTTCAGCCGGGACAGTTGCATCTTAGCACCCTCCAGGTTGAAAAATGTATATCCCCCTGTATTCTTTACAATTTTTCCGCATGTTATGTACTCTTCACCAATAAACAAGTTAGACTACAGAGAACAGTCTGCTTATTTTGGAAGACAGAGCTGTGGTTTATGCTGTATGCTGGATTGCACAATGTGTCAGCGTGCCTGAAGACAGAACAGTAAAACAGATTGTCAGATGCCTGTGATAGTGAATTTAGGTGGTAAGGGACCGCTATCACCCAGAATGCTCTGCATACCGGTGCTACAGCAGCCGCCATACAGCCGCAGGAGACAAGTCCAGGGCCCAGTAAAACAGATGCTAGACGCCTGTAGTGAATAAGACTTAAGGAGCCGCTGGTCGCAAGCGGTGGTTACCCAGGCTATATGGGACCGCTATCCCCCAGACTGCTCCGCATACTGGTACTACAGCAGCCGCCACACAGCCGCAGGGAATAAGAGCCCAGGGCTCAGTAAAGGACCGCCGGTCGCACGCGGTGATTGCCTAGACTGTACAGGACCGCTAACACCCACACTGCTCCACATACGGGTATCACAGCAGCCGCCATACAGCCACAGAATGCTACTGCAACCTGCCAAGAAGTGCTACATTTTTACCGCCATGCGGAAGCTGCCGCACATAGACTGTTTCCCTCCAATATACTCAGCAGTACTCAGCTAAACGCACAATGTCTCAGAAAAGCACATCCTCACTCAAAATGAGGTCACGAGCTAGCTCAAGCAGATCGTCATTAGCAAAGCTAGCTGCCGTTGCTCGCGCCCAGGCTGAGGCAGCCAAAGCAAGATCTTCCTCCGCAGAAAGAGAGATGCATCTAAAGCTGAGACAAGCAGATCAAGAGACGGAAGCTGCACGTTGGCAAGCAGAGAGAGAGGCCGAAACCACACGCCTGCAAGCAGAGCTAGAAAAACTTGCGGCAGACCAAGAGACAGCGCTGCAATAGCTAAAGCAGAGTATTTGGAAGCTATGAAAGATCCTGATTATGAAAGACGCAGCAACATTCTCGGACCAGATCTAGAGCAACAAGATCCAGCGCAACGCGTCTCAGAGTACGTCCGTCAACATTCCGGCGTAGATGACAGCCCTGGCGCATCATATCGATCAGCCCATGCCGAATACCAGCGATCCGACCCCGAGCTTCACTACCATAGGCGAGGAGATGTCCAGCACAGAGATGTCGACTACAGCTACCGTTCCACTGAAAAGAAGGTTCAGCTCCCATCCTGCCTTAAAGAGACACCTTCTTCTCCAACAAGGTACTGCACAGACTATCCGGAGTCACAAGCGCCTTACAGGTATGGTGATGCCCCACACACTAGACATGACTATCACACACCGGCTTGTGCCAGCACTGACGGAGCCATCAAGGACTTTGCAAAGTTCCTTGCCCGCCAAGAACTGGTTACAAAGGGACTTGTAAAGTTCACTGGCAAACCCGAGAACTATCGGTCATGGCGAACCTCGTTCTGGAACGCCATTCATGGTCTGGACCTTTCTTGTAGTGAGGAGTTAGATCTCCTGGTAAAGTGGCTCGGAAGTGAGTCAGTAGAGCATGCCAAAAGCCTTAGAGACATTAATGTAAAGCATCCTCGCACAGCCCTACATAAAGTGTGGGAAAGACTCGAATGCTATGGGTCAGTAGAAGTCATAGAGAATACTTTATATAAAAGAATTGAGGATTTTCCTAAGATAGGACGTAAAGGTTATCTAAAGCTTTGAGAACTGAGAGATTTATTGAATGAGTTGCAGGTTGCTCAGCAGGAAGCAGACTTGCCCGGATAGTACAGAAACTTCCTTACAACCTACAAGAAAAGTGGATTACATGTGGTTCAGAGTATAAACACAATCATAATGTATCAATTCCTCCTTTCACTGTATTTGTTGATTTTGACACCAAGCAATTTAGGATTAGAAATGACCCTAGTTTTGATTTTACTCTGTCGTGTTCCTCTGCCACTGGTGTCAAATTTGGTAAGACACCAGTGGCAGTCCACAAAACTAACTGTTAGGAGTGGCGGAAGGCACTAAACAAAAATATAAATAAAGTTCCTTCGCCACTCGGGGTCCACCGTGCAGACGATGTAATGACTGCTGCTAGGTGACGGCAGAGCAATCTGGCGGTAATGCGCACAGGATTAACGGCACCCAGAGTGCACTGCACAGACTCTGTTAAACTCACAGAGTACTGAAATAATATACACAAAAACACTGAGTCTGTTTGGGACACAGAACTACAGTGCTGCACCCGCGGTATCTGGTCACAGGAGTAACACTAGATGGCGGTACTTACTCCGTCTAGACCTACCGAGAAGATCGGGTGCCGAGCGTCGCAACCGCGAACGCAGGCAGAGCTGCTATTGCAGCGCAGCTAGAACAGAGCCGCTGCAAAAACGCTGCAAACACACAGGCGCAATGCTGGCGCTAGGCTGCTGAAATGATGGAGCAATAGCGCGCTGACGCTGGTACTGGCAATAACACAGACACTCACACAAACGTAGTATCAGAGGGTAGGGGTTTCCAATGAGTCATTCACCAGTCCATGCATCCATCCACAAACATAAAGCAGCAGTACGGCTATAATAGCGCATGGCGGAACAGCCATGCACGCTTTTTATAGCGAACGGGACCTTCCGGAAATCTCCAGGTCTCCAAGAGGAGCCAATGGGATCCAACACAGGACCTGAACACCTGACTCCCTAACTCCAATGGGAGTTCATCCCACAAGCATGCTCAGATGCAGGAGTAGAGGACTTAGCCTCTTGAGAGAGTTGCCGCAAGGCAATCTCCTCTGCAGTCTCCTCTACAGCAGATGCAGAGCAGGAGACTGCAGAATGTGAGGATCTAGATTTCAGCAAAGGAGAGGCAGAAATCTGACTCCTAACATTACCCCCCTCCTAGGGCCCTCCCTCCCTGAACCTTCCGGACCATCAGCCTGTGTCCTACAGGAGCAAAGGGCTCAAACTCGCCCAAAGGCGAGCTTGGTGTCCTGGTGGTTGATACAGTGAACCGGGACACTCGGAAGGTGTCCGTGGAGGCAAGGTCACCAGGCTTCAGAAGGGACACCTGGGAGATAGTGGGAGCGGGCAATGCAACAGAGCGCTGCCGTGAGTCGGCGGTCGTCACCACTCTCCGCCTAGGAAGGCTATCCTGAGCACATGAGGCGCAGGCCTGAATAAATCTTTTGATGTCCCGAGCCCTATGGGGCCACCAATATGCGCCGGCCAATAGCTTCGTGGTTTGCATATAGCCCCAATGGTTGTGCGCATTGGACGCGTGTGCCCAGGCGAGGACCTGAGCCCTAAGATGAGGAGGGACAAAAGACTCGTCGACCAGCTCAGAGTCCGACCATTGCGGGGAGCAGGCTTCCTGAGAAGCAGCACACACATGATGACAACCGCAAATGGACACCTGAGCCGGAGCTGTATCAAAATTGGTACAAGACACCTCCTTGGGCTCTGGGGGTAGAACCTCTTGCTCAGGCAGCTCAAGAGGCTCAAAGAATTTGAGAGCCAGACTAGCTCTCTGCTTGGAGTGAGCACGCTCCATACCGCTCTCCGAAAAACGGAAGTCAATTCGTGAGGAGACAGAAATTAGCTCCTCCAATGTAGTGGGGATCTCTCTGGTAGAGAGAGCATTCTTGACATGCTCCGCTAGCCCTCGCCAAAAAACGGGAATAAGGGCCTTATCAGACCATTCCAACTCGGACGCCAGTGTCCGAAAACGGATGGCATACTGGCTAACCGAGAGGGATCCCTGAGTAAGAGCGAGTAGCTGCAGAGAAGTGTCGTGTGTGACCTGTGGGCCGAGGAAAACCTGCTTGATAGCCATTAACAGGTGACCAGTGGTCCGAATGTCAGGATCACCGCGCTCCCACAAAGGCGTAGCCCATTCCAAGGCCTTGCCCGACAGTAGGGAAATAACAAATGCCACCTTGGCCCGTTCCGTAGGGAATTGCGCGGCCAGCAACTCCAGGTGGATTGAGCACTGGCTGATAAAACCCCTACAGGAGGCGCCATCCCCGGAAAACTTATCGGGTAACGGGAGGTGGGTGACTGTCGGTGCAAGGGTGGACACGGACATACGGCCTACCGCATCAGTTAGAGCCTGTACAGCAGCATCAGTAGCTTGTGCAGCGGCGAGAGCCTTCTCAAGAGTGACTAAACGGTTCTCAAGCTGCCGAATGCATTGCATAAGTTGCTGCTGATCTGCCATCACTAGCCAGACCCTGGCGCTAGTATAATGTTAGGAGTGGTGGAAGGCACTGAATAAAAATATAAATAATGTGCCTTCGCCACTTGGGGTCCACCGTGCAGACGATGTAATGACTGCTGCTAGGTGACTGCAGAGCAATCTGGCGGTAATGTGCACAGGGTTAACGGCACCCAGAGTGCACTGCACAGACTCTGTTAAACTCACAGAGTACTGAAATAATATACACAAAAACACTGAGTCTGTTTGGGACACAGAACTACAGCGCTGCACCCGCAGTATCTGGTCACAGGAGTAACACTAGATAGCGGTACTTACTCCGTCTAGACCTACCGAGAGGATCGGGTGCCGAGCGTCGCAACCGCGAATGCAAGCAGAGCTGCTACTGCAGCGCGGCTAGAACAGAGCCACTGCAAAAACGCTGCAAACACACTGGCGCAATGCTGACGCTAGGCTGCTGAAATGATGGAGCAATAGCGCGCTGGCGCTGGTACTGGCAATAACACAGACACTCATACAAACATAGTATCAGAGGGTAGGGGTTTCCAATGAGTCATTCACCAGTCCATGCATCCATCCACAAACATACAGCAGCAGTATGGCTATACTAGCACATGGCGGAACAGCCATGCGCACTTTTTATAGCGAACGGGACCTTCCGGAAATCTCCAGGTCTCCAAGAGGAGCCAATGGGATCCGACACAGGACCTGAACACCTGACTCCCTAACTCCAATGGGAGTTCGTCCCACGAGCATGCTCAGATGCAGGAGTAGAGGACTTAGCCTCTGGAGAGAGTTGCCGCAAGGCAATCTCCTCTGCAGTCTCCTCTACAGCAGATGCAGAGCAGGAGACTGCAGAATGTGAGGATCTAGATTTCAGCAAAGGAGAGGCAGAAATTTGACTCCTAACATTGATTCCACAGGCCCTCCTCACAAACTGAATAAACCCCCTCCAGACGAGAGCAAACCACAGGATGTCAGTAAATATTGTCCTCTACACAAGAAACCACATCCTCTACTAAATTGCAGTGCCTTCAGGGAGAAGTCTTTAGAGGATCACAAAGGTTTCCTCAAAGAGAACAATATCTGCTTCAAATGTTGTGCCGCAACCCCTCACTTCGCCAGGAACTGTGTAACTAGCGTGAAATGTTCAGAGTGCAGCAGCATGGATCACAATACAGCCTTGCACCCTGGATCACCTCCACGAGTGTTGTTGCAAGCAGAGGAGCATGATGGGAAGCAGAAGGGCACTGATGAAGACACCCCTGAGGTCAGCTCTAAATGTACTGAGATCTGTGGAGGACTCACAGGAGAAAGGTCCTGTTCAAAAATCTGCCTTGTCCGAGTCTATCCTGCAGGTCACAAGGACAAAGCCTTCAAGATTTATGCAATCCTGGATGACCAAAGTAACAGGTCCATCTTCTTTGACAACTTCAGCATCGTAAGCCCTGGTTCTCCCTACACCCTGAGGACGTGTTCAGGTACCATTGAGACGGCAGGGAGAAAAGCAACCGGATTCAAAGTGGAGTCCATGGATGGCGAGACCTGCCTATCATTTCCGACCATCCTGGAGTGCAACCAGATTCCTGACAACAGGTTAGAAATACCTTCACGGGAGGTGGCTAGACATCGCCCCCATCTAAAGCATATAGCCCACCTGATACCTGAGATGGATCCAGGAACCCCAATAGCTCTACTTCTGGGAAGAGGTAAACTACAAGTCCACAAGGCTAAAGAACGTATAAACGGCTCCAGGAACGCTCTGTATGCACAGAGGCACGACCTTGGATGGGTCATCGTAGGAGACATCTGCCTAGGAGGAGGACACAAGCCGGCCTTAGTCGACAGCATGCTTACCAATACTCTTGAAAATGGACGTCCATTTCTGTAAGAGTAGCTTCCTGGTAAAAGAGTTGCCAAACAATGCTCCTCTACCTTGTCCATTAGCTGATCCTTCCTGTGAAGACCACACATGTGACGGCGACCAAGATCATATAGGGTGCACAGTTTTCCACAGAACAAGAGAGGACAAAAAGGTAGCAATGTCCATAGAAGACATACTGTTTTTGGACATCATGGATTGAGAGATGGTAAGAGATGAGTCAAAGAGTTGGATGGCCCCTTTACCATTTAAACCCCAGAGGCAACACTTACCCAACAACAGAGAACCTGTCTATGGTCGATTTGTCTCGCTCAAACACAAATTTCAGAAGGAACCTGAAATGAGAGAGTATTTCTTTGCCTTCATGGAGAAAATACTTCAGAATGGCCATGCAGAAATTGCACCTGTACTTCAAGATTCCAAGGAATGTGGTATCTACCCATTTTTGGCATGTACCATCCTAACAAACCTGGTCAGATAAGAGTAGTATTTGACTCAAGCGCAAGATATGAAGATGTCTCGCTAAACGATGTCTTTTTGTCTTGCCCAGACCTCAACATCAGACTTCTAGGAGTACTTTTTCGCTTCCGCAAAGATGCAGTGGCATTTATGGCTGACATACAACAGATGTTTCATTGCTTCCTTGTCAAAAAAGAACATAGAAACTATTTGAGGCTTTTCTGGTACAGCGATAATGACTCCTACAAAGACATCGTGGAATATCGGATGAAAGTACACATTTTCGGGAATGGCCCTTCCCCTGCTGTCGCCATCTATGGTCTTAGACATTCAGCCAGAGAGGGCGAGGCAAATTACGGGTCGGATGTTAGATCGTTTGTGGAAAAGGATTTCTACGTGGACGACTGCTTGAAATCCACACCCACTGATGAATCGTCAGTCAGTCTCTTAAAGAGGACACAAGAAATGCTTGCTTTGTCCAACTTGAGGTTGCACAAAATTGCTTCCAACAGCCAAAGAATGATGGCAGCTTTTCCCTCTCAAGATTACTCAACTGATAGATGTGATGACGAAAGCACGCCACCCAAGCACACTCACCCTGTGCCACCAATATGTCATGATCCCACCACTGACATGGGTATGTCAGTGGATGGAGGGATGCGACACACTGCCGACACACGGCTATCACAGGCACAGTGGGGGCTTATCTAAGTTATCCCGCCACTGGTACCATGTCACCAAAATATACAGCAAGCTAATCTCGCTCTAACAATTTACCGCAGGGGGGTTATTTTGGATGCCCCCACCACTGCTAACAACCTTCCAAGAACTGCAGGGATTTATGTATATCCCACTTTCTCAGTTCCACTTTGGAACTCGCAGCTCTCCGGTGCCCCCCTTACCCTCAGGTCAGTCAGGGAACTGCACCTAGGATAATTAGTCGCCGGATGGGCTGCTTGTTGTGCACAGGCAATTAGACTACTTCAGTAAGGGAATTATCAATGCTTTGGGCCTCAGCCCCTCATTCAGCAATATAAGACCCTTCCGGACTGCCAACTAGCTTAACCAACCAAACACACCACGCTGCCACCAGCTCCTGTTTTCTCCACTTAAGTTATAAACTTAATGGAGGGGTTCAAAGCCAACCCAAACAGTAGCGTAATTATCTAAAAAGGGCACATAGTTCATTTCTTAGAGCATGGAGACAGAGCTAATAGATTGTATCATTTATTCCCAAAATGCGGGCAGTGACTACACAGATAAAAGTTCTTATAAAGTTGAGACATTAAATATGTACAGTACAAATGTAAAACAACAAAGGATTAAAAGGCAGAGTAACACTTACATGTGCTTAGTTGGTATTAGGCAGACCATGTGGCTGGGGAATGGGCTGCAACTAGTGGTGAGCATTCCGATACTGCAAATATTGGGTAGCGGCCGATATTCACGGTATCGGAATTCTGATACTGAGTTCCGATACTTTTTGCATATCGAATACCGAATCGAAAGTTCCCATAATGCTATGAGCCAGTTTGATTTGATATAGCCAATGAGGAATCCTAAGAAGTGTGGGCATATCCTGTTAGGCATGTAGGCATGTGAACTAATGGCATGGCTGTGATTGGCTGCGAGCAGACCACCCAGCTGCTCCTCCCCCAGACACACGCTGAACAGTGATCTATGGAAAGTGAAACTAGTGATGGAGGAGGAAACGACAAGTTCTCATTTCAATGCCAGAACACCCCCCCTTGGACGTTTATCTTAGAAGCAAGAGATGATATCTTGGAAACCGTGCAGACTAGCCACAGAAGGTAACTTATTGTTAGCATTCTGCAGCCTAGATATGCACTGAGATTATGTGAAAAGCCCGGACAACCTGTTCTGTTATGTATTTCCGCCAAGTTGGATGGCCCGCCAGGGCTGGTGGGGTACTCGGTACCGGGCCCGTTGGTTTCAATGGGAGATGTCACGGTAGCTGTGACCCGGTTCGTGGCCATGGGCATCCATTGTAAAAGGGAAATGTTGAAAGTGTGGATGATGATTAAAGTTTATGAGTGAATGATTCGTGACGCCACCTGTGGTGTTCGGCAATGAAGATGTTAAGCCGACGCTGCAGACAGATCCTCTGGGACAGATGGTGTGGTGCAGCAATGATATTGTGGCTGTAGGGCTGTAGTCCCAGGGCAGTGTAGATGGAGAGATAGTGAAGAGACGTAGATGGTGCAGTGCCAGGCACAGAGATGTAGCAGTGCTGAGTGTGTTGGCGCAGGAATAACTGGAGGACACCAGGGCATGTAGTGCCAAAGCTTTACTCACAGTCTGTTGTGCATACAGGTGCCCGCATCCGTGCCGTGTCCTCCAGGTCAGGGGCTCAGTCAACCTCCAAGCTAGATGAATGACTCCTTTCCAACACTCCGCCAACATGTGCCTTTTCTGAACATCTCCCTCTATTGCTACACAACCCCTTTAACATAGTCAATATCTTTGTAACTCTGAAGGTCTTAAAAAAAAATTAATTCCTGCTATTCCATTTGATTGGGCTAAACCTCTATGCCTTTAATGTCTCCTCCACCTCCCCCAATACATTCTACATTATTCTTAGTTGTTTTCCTTCATGTAGAATTAACCTACAAGGAAAGAAAGGGTTTGTTTTAATTCTGATATTTCTGTCCCATTGTCTTGCATTGGTTTCCGGTATCGGAATCGGCAATATCCGATACTTTTTGGGTATCGGTCCAATCCAATCCGATCTGATATTTCCCGATATCAGAAGGTATCGCTCAACACTAGCCGCAACCAGACATCCCAAGACATCGGCAGATCTTTCTAGCATGGCATCTGCAGTTCAAACTCAAGCACTGTATGGGAGGGGTACCTTATAGCCCAGGGTCTGTGACATCACAAAAGGGGCAGTCTGGTGAGGTTCAACCCCTCTACTCTCTAAGTTGCAATTTCACTAAAAACTTATACTAACTATATCTAGACGAGAAAAGCTTGTATAAACTCACGGAGGGTCTAGTTGGTTGTAGTTTATCGAATATAATAAAACAACATCAGACATGCCATACTTAAGACATTCCATTTGGGAGCAATCCATATCTCAGTTTCTGGGGGTGTTAGAACTTTGCAAGAGCCACTGTAGGGAAGCCGGGTCCATGCAGATCACAGAAATGTCCATTTCGTTTTTCTGTCACGGCCGGAGCTTCTCTTAATATTTCTCATAGTTTTACTCAGCCGCATGGTTGAGAACAATAGGGGGAATCTTCTTCCTGGCTGAGCAGGGAGGGGGGGAGGAAGATGGAATCCTACTGTGATTACAGATTTCACAGAGCTGCACGCAGGCAGATAGCTGTGGGGGACAAATACTTGTAGCAGGAAGTGTCCTACTACCAGCAGGCACAGAGCTGATAAGGAGGGGGGGAAGGTTCTAGAAGTTATACCATACAGACATTTTACATTACAATAGAGTTGAGCGAAACAGGTTGGCCAGATTCATAAGTCGCCGACTTATGGCAAAGTGGGGTTTCGCCGACCGAAACCCGACCACAGCGTGAAGTCGGCCATGCGGTCGGCAAAACCAGCGCCAAAGTCGGATTTCCCAGAATACTTGCACGTGACTTTTTTCAGCCACTGAGCAAGGACGTACACTGTGGGCAACGAGATGACATGTGCAGGAGAGAGAGAGAGAGATTTCGCGCACTTTAAAAAAGTGGTCCAGCATGTAGGTATGTTTACTGTCCTCCACTCCCTGTCGACTTTGCTTCCCCATTGACTTGCATTGGGTTTCGTGTTTCAGTCGGACCTTCGACTTTTCCCGATAGTCGGCCGATTTCGTTCGACTCGACTTTTGAGAAAGTCGGGTTTCATGAAACCCGCCTCGACCCTAAAAAAGGCAAAGTCGCTCATCTCTACTCAACTGTTCTAAAAGACTTGGATTTGGACACGGACTCCCTTCCCATGCAACGGAGCCTTGGTTTGCTCTGAGATTTGAAGAGAGATGCATTTACCTTTTGGATCAACAAAGTAGAAAAACCTTTCACACGTAGAGGCATCCTATCCGTGATAAACAGCCTGTACAATCCTCTAGGATTTGTAACCCCTGTAACTATCCAAGGTAAAATGATGTTGAGAGACTTCACCCAAGAGTTGTCTGAATGGGATGATCCGCTTCCCATGGAGAAGAGAGATCTGAGGGTAAGATGGAAGAAATCTTTAGAAGCCTTGTCAGATCTTTACATGGCACGACCATACGCTTCAGTGCCATCAACAGAAGTCAAGACTCAAAAGCTCTGTATCTTCTGCGATGCCTCAACCAAAGCGATTGCAGCAGTAGCATATCTGAAAACTACTGACATTAGGGATAAATGTCATGTAAGGCTTGCTATGAGCCAGACAAAACTAGCGCCAGTCCAGGAGCACACTATACTGAGACTGGAACTCTGTGCGGCTGTGCTAGCAGTAGAGTTAGCTGAACTTATCTCGACAGAAATTGACCTGGAAATCAAGGCCGTTGAGTTCTACTCAGACAGCAAGGTAGTGCTCGGGTACATTTGCAACGAAACTCGAAGCTTTTATGTTTACGTCAGCAATCGGGTGCTAAGAATCAGGAGATCCACTTGCTCTAAACAGTGGCACTATGTGTCCACACACCACAATCCTGCGGCCACGCAACTAGATCCGGTGAATCTGGACACCTTAAGGACACAACCTGGTTTACGGGCCCTGCATCCTTATGCCGTTCAATGTCTTACAGTGATGAATCAGAAACCTTTGAACTGGTAGATCCAGATGCAGATGAAGAAATCCACCCTCAGGTATCCGCTCTAAGTACGGTGACTTCAGACAATCACCTCAAATCCCACCATTTCAGCAGGTTTTAAACCTGGACCTCGCTTGTTTGTGCCATTGCTTGTTTAATTCATGTGGCTCAGTCTTACAAGTCAACATCACCCACCAGTCAGAAGTCTTGTAAAGGTTGGTACCACTGCAAGCATGCCTTTACCGCTACAAACCTGGAAAATGAAGTGGCATTAGTTAATGCCAAGTGGGGTGTGTTCTGCCCTCTGAATAGGGCAAAGAATGTTTGTATTATGTGCTGGGCTAATTATAGCACCAACTAGTGATGGCTGAATTTATAGCAGTGACTTTGATAACATTTTCAGTCTGTGACTTTAACATAAGCAATGCACTATGGGATTGAATCAATGCTTTGTGGGAAGGAAGCAATGTATTCTGGGACAAAGAAGGGCCATTTTGCTTCTGTGTATATCATAGGAAGCATGTGTTTACCTTTCCTCCATGTTAACTCTCCAACTCGAGTTTGTTATCCGGGTAAAGCATATCTGGTAAGCTTAATCTTTCTTACAATGCAGTGTGTGCAGAGAGTTTATCAGAGATGTAATTAGACACCTGTGTTTTCTAAGTAGGTTGCATCACACTGAATGCTTCTGTATTTGTGTTAGCTGTGATCATCTGCCCAATACTTATGCATGTCATTTGTATTCTTTACAGTTTTACTGCATGTTCTGTACTCCACTAATAAACAAGTTAGACTACAGAGAACAGTCTGCTTATTTTGGAAGACAGAGCTGTAGTTTATGCTGTATGCTGGATTGCACAACGTGTCAGCGTGCCTGAAGGCAGAACACCCCCCAGATATGGATTATGGCATGGGATACAATGACAGACAGGTATGGTATATTCTTGCGGTTTTATTTTATATTTATTACAGGAGCACGAGGGCTTTGCATGGGCTAGGCGTGTTTGTAAGTATGGTTTAATTAAGAATAATAAAGGAGTCTGTGTCTTTATTTCAAATAATGGATTTTTTAATGAATATGTGTTTTCTTTAAAATTTGACCATGGGGTTAGTAATAGGGGCATCTTATTGATGCCTCTCCATTACTAACCTTGGGGCTTGATGTCACCTGACAGGTGACATCAGCCCCCCAACTATTACCCCATAGCCACCGCTACAGGGCAGTGGGAAGAGCAAGGCTATGCACCAGAATTGGCGCATCTTAGAGATGCGCCTTTTCTGGGCAGCTGAGAACTAATGGTTTTAGTCGGGGGGGCAAGATCCATTTCCCCTTTCTAGGCTATTAACATCAGCTCTCAGCTGTCTGCATTGTTGGCTATTAATTATAGGGGGACCCCAAAACATTTTTTTCCATAAAAGAATCTTTTATTCATTAAATACATGTCCAGAATTTTGCACACACTGTGCTAAGTGTATTTGTCACTGATATGTATATATACAGTATATACCTATTCTATATGGATTTACTGTATGTAATCCATCTCTACTATCTTGTCGGCTCCTGCAGAGATTTTACAGAAGCCGACAAATGAATTACCGGCTATTCTTCTATCTATCTTTCTCTGCAATATAAATATATATGTATGTATATTATGTATGTGTATATACAGTCATATGTTAAAGTTTGGGCACCCCTATTAATGTTATCCTTTTTTCTTTATAACAATTTTGGTTTTTGCAACAGCTATTTCAGTTTCATATATCTAATAACTGATGGACTCAGTTATATTTCTGGATTCAAATGAGGTTTATTGTACTAACAGAAAATGTGCAATCTGCATTTAAACAACATTTGACCAGTGCAAAAGTATGGGCACCTCAACATAAAAGTGATATTAATATTTCGTAGATCCTCCTTTTGCAAAAATAACAGCCTCTAGTCGCTTCCTGTAGCTATTAATGAGTTCCTGGATGAAGGTATTTGTGACCATTCCTGTTGACAAAACAATTCCAGTTCAGTAAAGTTAGATGGTCGAAGAGCATGGACAGCCCGCTTCAAATCATCCCACAGATGTTCAATGATATTCAGGTCTGGGGACTGGGATGGCCATTCCAGAACATTGTAATTGTTCCTCTGCATGAATGCCTGAGTAGATTTGGAGCCGTGTTTTGGATCATTGTCTTGCTGAAATATCCATCCCCTGCGTAACTTCAACTTCGTCACTGATTCTTGCACATTATTGTCAAGAATCTGCTGATACTGAGTTGAATCCATGCGACCCTCAACTTTAACAAGATTCCCGGTGCCGGCATTGGCCACACAGCCCCAAAGCATGATGGAAACTCCACCAAATTTTACTGTGGGTAGCAAGTGTTTTTCTTGGAATGCTGTGATTTTTAGCCTCCATGTATAACACCTTTTTGTATGACCAAACAACTCAATCTTTGTTTCATCAGTCCACAGGACCTTCTTCCAAAATGTAACTGGCTTGTCCAAATGTGCTTTTGCATACCTCAGGCGACTGTTTGCGGCGTGCTTGCAGAAACGGCTTCTTTTGCATCACTCTCCCATACAGCTTCTCCTTGTGCAAAGTGCGCTGTATTGTTGACCGATGCACAGTGACACCATCTGCAGCAAGATGATGCTGCAGGTCTTTGGAGGTGGTCTGTGGATTGTCCTTGACTGTTCTCACCATTTTTCTTCTCTGCCTTTCTGATATTTTTCTTGGCCTGCCACTTCTGGGCTTAACAAGAACTGTACCTGTGTTCTTCCATTTCCTTACTATGTTCCTCACAGCGGAAACTGACAGGTTAAATCTCTGAGACAACTTTTTGTATCCTTCCCCTGAAAAGCTATGTTGAATAATCTTTGTTTTCAGATCATTTGAGAGTTGTTTTGAGGAGCCCATGATGCCACTCTTCATAGGAGAATCAAATAGGAGAACTACTTGCAAGTGGCCACCTTAAATACCTTTTCTCATGATTTGATACACCTGGCTATGAAGTTCAAAGCTCAATAAGGTTACAAAACCAATTTAGTGCTTCAGGAAGTCAGTAAAAAGTAGTTAGGAGTGTTCAAATCAAGAAAATGATAAGGGTGCCCATACTTTTGCACCGGTCAAATTTTGTTTAAATGCAGATTGCACATTTTCTGTTAGTATAATAAACCTCATTTGAATCCAGAAATATAACTGAGTCCATCAGTTATTAGATATATGAAACTGAAATAGCTGTTGCAAAAACCAAAATTGTTATAAAGAAAAAAGGTTAACATTAATAGGGGTGCCCAAACTTTAACATATGACTGTATATATATGTGTGTCACTGACATATATTATATATATATATATATATATATATTCTATGTGTATATATCTATTCTTTTACAACCTGTCAGTGTGGTTTTACTGTACGCCACACATGAATTGCCGGCTTTTCAAAGGACACCGGTGCGTATTTCTCGCAAGTTATAAGGATGGTCCGTGTGGTGTGCGATTTGTTTCTTGCACCCATGGACTTATAATGGCAAGTCTTGGCCAATATACGCAGCATGCTGCGATTTCTCCCACACGTATAATATGGCCGAGAAAAAAAACGGTGTTGTGAGCTGCCGCATAGATTGACAGCAGTCCGAGAGCTTTGCAAATGTGACTCTGGCTTTATTCTATTTCCATTACTTCATCAAGTTTTCTAGATTTTTTTCTTTTAATTTTTAGAATCCGTCTTATGGTCCCAGAAATATAGGCCTATTTAGTGTGCCCAATAAGGTAGTTTTTATGGCCTTTATTAAGGAGGGTAATTTCCCACAGGATCCTCCGGGGCGTGTATTTAGGTTTCTCTGCATGATTACACTGTGAGAAATGCCCCCTTGGTAAAGATCATAAAAAATTGGACTAATAATAATCACTGGAACCATAGGATGGATTTAAAAACAAAAATAAACAGGATAATCATGGCACCAGCATGGATAAAATAAGAGAAAAATGTGTCACTTTTGACCTACTGACATGTCCTCTATATTAAAACTAATTCTAATCATTACTATTCTATTAAAGCCTTTACGACATACTATCATCAACTGTATCAGCATCATTAACCATAAAAATAATATCGCTATTACTTTTTAATTACTAGCAATAGTCATTGTTAATACTATTATAGATCATTATCATTTATTTTACTTAATAATGTTATCTTATTTATTACTGTTACTGTTAGTTATATCTCAGAGATTTTATTTTTTCATATTTGTACTTTTAAGTGTTTATAATTATTTATTATTAAATTACTTTACAATCATTTTTACTTTCTATTATTTATTTTTTATTTTTCTATTATCAATATATGTATTAATGTATTATTGTATTATTTTTCTTATTTATAACTATAATAAAAATGATTATATTTTATTTATGAATATTATTATGTTGAATGTATTAGTTATTTATTTAGCTGTAAAAGATAAAAAGATAACAAAACACATCAACGCCAAAGGTGGTTATTTTATGGAAACGTCCTGGAGCTGTTTTAACATTTCCTGTTGCAAATGATATATTGCACTCTTATCATTTATACTTAGATTTATTGCTATATTTTTTTTACCTGTTGAACTTTTGTCCGAGACATTGTGAAATTGTTTGTCTGATAAATGGCCTTATTTCAACAGATGATGCTTAGAGAATATTATGAGAGTATTGCCCAAGGGACAAGCGAAGTGATGAGAAGGCTGGGAATATTGTAGATCATTAAAAACATGGTTTAGACAAGGTAAAAGATTTGTAACTACCTCTGGTGACCTATTTTCCTATGCAATATATTGTATTTAATCATGTTAGAAAATGGCGATGGATGAAAGCAGTCAAATGATTTTGTATATTATAAAGTTTAGTGAGAGTGAAGACATTGGATACTTTATCTAATCTGAAAATTACTAGATTAGTTTTAGATTTATATTTTTCTTCAGATAAACATATACCATTACAAATGGATACATAATAATAATATTGGTTGAATTCTCAGTGTGAATTGCAAAGTGAGTATCATAGAATTGTATTTAGAAATTGGTTTACGCTGAATAACTGCCTGTTGTGCTCGGCGTCGATCTCTACCGGCACAGAGTGGTTACAGACCACTCCTGTAGGCAACTCAATGGCTTCCACTGGCATCACATTGACAAAGCAAATTTCTCTTATGCTCTACTCTATTGATGGGGTATGAGTACCGACGCCATGCTGATTAACAGCTGACTCCCAATTGCCTAACTGCGGGAAGCCGGTTTACAGTCAGCATGATGTTGACAGCCACACCCCATCGACAGAGCAGCTCGGAAAAGGAAAAACTGCTTTATTGACGTGGAACAGGTGAATTGCTCTCACGTGACCACTCTGAGCCGGTGCCAGGTATAACAGAGGTAGTGGGCAACTTCCTGCTTATTAGTTTTTAGGCCCATAGCAAAAAGAAAAAGTCCTGGACAGACCATTAAATTCATAAAGGACCATCTGCATCACCTGCATATTTCCTGGTTGATTCATTGCCATTGACTTTTTTTAAAAGACAATATAAGACAAAAAGGTTTAGCTGTAATATCAAACACTGTGAGCGAGAAGGGTGCGGTTTCTGTGAAAAATCAGGGAATCATAAATAAGTACTGGAAAATGATCAGATAACGTGAAACTATTATGTTTGTGTCAAAATTCTTATCTATGCACCTCTCATGTGGCTAATAGCCCTGAACTTATGTTGATGTTATCCCAACTGATGATGTAAATCGGTAATGAGTCATCACTCTAAGTAACGGAAGGGAGAAACTGGGAAAGAAAAAAGCGCAATAGGGTCTTATCTGTTGGCCTTGGGGTGTCAGAAAAAGGGGACATACACTCATCTTGTTAGGTTGCTGAATGGCAACACATAGTGGGCATATAAAAGCTGCTGCACAGATGCCAGTCAAGGAAACGACCATGGTTATAGAGATGAAAGTGGAGGCATCACTCATGTGCTGCTTATGGCAAATTGTCGGTGAAGTAAAATAAAAGGTTTAAAAGTCAACACGTTTTGCGGTCACGCAGGACCTCTTCATCAGTACAAAGCCTGGTGAGACTGTATGAATAAGCTGTCCTTTATGCTGTGTCTACTGAAAAAAAGCCGCTGAACCAATCACATAACATGTCATGTCAAAGTTAAAAAAAAATAAATTAAATTTTTTGAACTTTGATATGACATGTCATGTGCTTGGTTTGGCGACTTCCATCTCTATAATACTCTAAGTATTGATACATTAGTGAAAATGGCATTGGTCTTTTGGTCAACTAGGGGGGATTGGTGCAGACACTATGAGGAGTAGAGGGGATTAGTGAGGACACAGTATAAGGAGCTGAGGGATTCTTGTGGACACACTGAGGAGTGGGGGACACAGTATGAGGAGGAAAGGCATATTGGAGGACAGAGGGAGGGATTCATGCCAACACAGTATGAGGCATGAGGGTGGATTGGTTTGGACACAGTATGAGGAGTGGGTGGGATTGCTGAGGAAACAGAATGACTAGCCAGAGGGGAATTTGTGTGGACACAGTATGAGGAGAGGATGTTTGGGGGACTAGTGCGGACACAATATGAGAAATGTGGGGGATTGGTGTGCAGACACAGTATGAGGAGGGATAAAGGAAAACATCATTATTTTCCGAAACGCGTAGGAAATGGCTCTTGTCGCCCTCCGTTGTGAACAAGTACACACCACATGACCGCAGGAGAGTCACGTGACTGAAGACGTCATGCAGGTCCTACAGGTCCTGCAGCCGGTACATGCGCTGACATGCGCTCTTCACAGTACCACAGGACACTGATTTCCAACTCTGCACACCGTGAAAACAAGGTAATCCAACTCTAACTCTACATTGACTAGAGCATTGCACTAACAGTAGATATTGGGATATTATTATGTTAAAATAGAACAATATACCTGGAATCAGCGCAAAATTTATTTATTTATTATTCAACTTTGGTCTTGTTGGTATAGACCCTTATTTTGCTGCGGTTTACAGGGAGGTTTATATGCGCCACTAATCTTATTTATTTATATTGTATATATTATGTGCCTTTTGTATATATACAGTTAGGGAAAGTTGGTGCATCCTTTCTTCGGACATTAGAGGAGGGCACTCTTAGTGTATAGTTCCCCCATAGATTGGGTAGTTGTAATAATGTTGCGGGCCACTAGGTGGGGCATACTAGTGGGACTTGATAGGAGGTTCATAGAGGGCTAATCATAGGAGAGGTTGCTGGGTAGTAAGAGGGAACTTGTAGAGCAGTTTAGTCAGACAGGGCCAGGGCACCCAAGAATCCACATGGGCTATAGGCCCAGATAGCTTGGCAGTCACATAACGTTAAGTCGTTATTGCCCACATTACCCACGGCCATTGCAGGTCTTAGCAGTGGGTCAGAACAGGAAAAGGAAGATGTGGCGTCATACCGCCTGGGCCAATGCTTTTAGGGGAGAACTTAGCTGGACAAAGGAAGTGAAAGGAGTTGGCACTTCGATGAGATCGGTACAGATGGGCCAGATGCTTCACCGGGGGGTCACCAAATGCAGTGATTGATGAATTCATGTCTGCGGCAAAACAGGCTGAAGGAAATGTCATTATGGTGAGGTCAGACCTGGATGGAACTGGGAAGCAGTCTATTACGGTCCGGTCCGGACGTGTACTGCAAGGGAAAGATCAGAAAGCAGGCAAATGTTATGATGTACCAACTGTGGATCTAACGTGTGAAATCCTGAGTAAATAAAGTGTTGAAGTTGTCTCAGACTGTGTCTCCATTGACGAGGGTCACCTAGTAGAGGGACCGATATGTCCTGGGAAGTGCCCGGGTGAAGATGGATCTGGAGACGCAGGTATGCTGAGAAGCTTATTGATATTTCATGTAGGGGAAGGGCTGGGCACAGCTGCCACCAGAATAGAGTAAAGGTCATGACTACGGACCTGACCCTCCCTTACATACATATAGCAAATAATTGATTATTTTGCCATTTGTGCCCTCTTTCAGGGCTCAAAATCCCATAACTACATGCACATGTCATACTCTTGTGGAATTGAGTGTAGTTGAATTGTCCATTTTTCTCCTCATGCACATTATATATCAGTCAACTGAACCCACCAATTTCGATGGGATCTGTCAACCATCCAATGTGTATGGTTCCCCCCACTCTCTTCGATAGATGATGCTGGGGGCAGTAGTATCTGACTGCTGGAATATCAGCACCTGATCCTTTCAAGGGCAGACATATCATTAGAGCAACATGAGCAGTCACACAGGGGCCCGAGAGATAGTATGGCCCATTTTGACCTCCATAGCAGGAAGAATTGTGTATTATGATGAGCTATTGGACTGCAAAAGGCCCATATATTGCTCTTGCACAGGGGCCTTTTCTGTCTCCATCCACAAGTAGATCTTTTCAAACAAAAAAACTGCCTATTTATGGCACTTCCTAACTACAATACAATCCTACAAATAATGGGAAGCAAATGCCAAGTAATGAAAAAATAAAATATACTTCTTTATTCAATTCTCATTTAAAATAATAATCAGCGCAGTTACAGATGCAAAATATGCTGCTTATTATAGGTCAGTATTAGCCTTATTACATAAAGTCCTCCAATCAATTTACCCAAGTATTATATTGATCCAGTGCATATACAGTGCCTTGCGAAAGTATTTGGCCCCCTGGAACTTTTCAACCTTTTCCCACATATCATGCTTCAAACATAAAGATACCAAATGTAAATTTTTGGTGAAGAATCAACAAGTGGAACTTAATTGTGAAGTTGAGCAAAATTTATTGGTTATTTTAAATTTTTGTGGAAATTCAAAAGCTGAAAAGTGGGGCGTGCAATATTATTTGGCCCCTTTACTTTCAGTGCAGCAAACTCACTCCAGAAGTTCATTGTGGATCTCTGAATGATCCAATCTTGTCCTAAATGACTAATGATGATAAATATAATCCACCTGTGTGTAATCAAGTCTCCATATAAATGCACCTGCTCTGTGATAGTCTCAGGGTTCTGTTTGAAGCACAGAGAGCATCATGAAGACCAAGGAACACAACAGGCAGGTCCGTGATACTGTTGTGGAGAAGTTTAAAGCTGGATTTGGATACAAAACGATTTCCAAAACTTTAAACATCCCAAGGAGCACTGTGCAAGCGATCATATTGAAATGGAAGGAGTATCATACTACTGCAAATCTACCAAGACCCGGCCGTCCCTCAAAACTTTGATCTCAAACAAGGAGAAGACTGATCAGAGATGCAGCCAAGAGGCCCATGATCACTCTGGATGAACTGCAGAGATCTACAGCTGAGGTGGGAAAGTCTCTCCATAGGACAACAATCAGTCGTACACTGCACAAATCTGGCCTTTATGGAAGAGTGGCAAGAAGAAAGCCATTTCTCAAAGATATCCATAAAAAGTGTAGTTTAAAGTTTGCAACAAGCCACCTGGGAGACACACCAAACATGTGGAAGAAGGTGCTCTGGTCAGATGAAACCAAAATCGACCTTTTTGGCAACAATGCCAAATGATATGTTTGGTGTAAAGGCAACACAACTCATCACCCTGAACACACCATCCCCACTGTCAAACATGGTGGTGGCAGCATCATGGATTGGGGCTGCTTTTCTTCAGCAGGGACAGAGAAGATGGTTAAAATTGAAGGGAAGATGGATTGAGCCAAATACAGGACCATTCTTAAAGAAAACCTGTTGGAGTCTGCAAAAGACCTGAGACTGGGACGGAGATTTGACTTCCAACAAGACAATGATCCCACACATAAAGCAAAATCTACAATGGAATGGTTCACAAATAAATGTATCCAGGTGTTTGAATGGCCAAGTCAAAGTCCAGACCTGAATCCAATCGAGAATCTGTGGAAAGAGCTGAAAACTGCTGTTCACAAACGATCTCCATCGAACCTCACTGAGCTCGAGCTGTTTGCCAAGGAAGAATGTGCAAGAATTTCAGTCTCTCAATGTACAAAACTGATAGAGACATACCCCAAGTGACTTGCAGCTGTTATCGCAGCAAAAAGTGGCGCAACAAAGTATTAAGTTAAAGGTGCTGAATAATATTGCACGCCCCACTTTTCAGTTTTTGAATTTTCACAAAAATTTTAAATAACCAATAAATTTCGTTCAACTTCACAATTGTGTCCCACTTGTTGTTCATTCTTACCAAAAATTTACATTTGGTAGCTTTATGTTTGAAGCATGATATGTGGGAAAAGGTTGAAAAGTTCCAGGGGGCCGAATAATTTCGCAAGGCACTGTATATGGGAAAATGCTCACATATTCATATACTAGGTCTATGTCATATAATTTGTGATATTTGTAGATCTTTTTGTTTCCAGGGGAGCTCTACTGTTGCAAGAGGAGTCTAATGGAATCTATACCATCTTTCTCACTGAAAACACATGAATTCTCATCCAAGTCAAGTTCTCATATATGGTGGATTCCAGAGAGATGGCCCTCTGACGAGTAAATATTTTGAAGTTATTCTATGTGTATGGCCAGATTTAAAAAGGTCTGATGATCATGGGCTAATTAGAGGAATACACTTTTGGTATAACTACTAGCCATCGGCTAGAATCAATTTCCAACACAGGGAAAATAAGGAAAGAAAAACTGAACTCAATGATCAGTCTATGTAATTCTGGGATGCATCTGCAGCAAACTTCCTTTTCCTGTCCAGTCGTCTACTGACATGAATATACTGAGGCAGATTTATGAAAAACAGCAGAAAGAAAAACTGGTCTTTGTTGCCCAGAGCAACCAATCACATCCCAACTTTCATTTCACTAGAATAATTTCATATATTAAATCTGATTAGTTGTTATAGGCAACAAAGACCTTGACTTAAAGGGAACCTGTCAGCATAATTGTGCTAAGAAACCTACAGACAGTGTCAGGTCGGCGCCGTTATACTGAATACAATGATACCTTGGTTAATGAAATCCATATTGTGGTTGTTTAATCTTCATTTGTAATTTTCAGTTAATGAGATTCTAATGCTCCAGGGCAGCCTGTCGGTGGGGCTATGGGTGGGGTTGTGGGCTGATATTATTGATCCAATCATGCTACAGCACAGGTGCCATTTTTTTCCTCCCAAACAATAAGATATATAGTATGTAAAATAGGGGGCAGGTTACTTACTGAGGGATCAGTGACCTGTCATAAACCATACAGATGAATATGTAAGCAGAGCACCAGATAAAGCCCCACCCACAGGCCGCCCTGGAGCACGAGAATCTCATTAACTGAAAACCGAAAATAAAGATTAAACAACCACAAGATGGATTTCATCACCTCAGGTATCATTTTAATCAGTATGAAGGCACCAACCTGACACTGTCTGTAGGTTACTGGTCACATTCCTATTGACAGGTTCCCTTTAATTCATCAAGGTGTCTTCACCAGTTTTCTGACATAAAATACCTTGAAATGTTGCAACTTAAGCTCGTAATATGCAAGTAGTTAACACAGAATAAAACCTTTTTGGGAAAGATGGTTGGATAAGGGTGTGTAATAACGATTAGTGTTGAGCGATACCATCCGATACTGAGAAATATCGGATCAGATTGGATTGGACCGATACCCAAAAAGTATCGGGTATCGCTGTCATGATGTATATATTTTTCCCTGTCCTGCATTTGTATAATATGCCACGTAATTGTTCTCTGGTTCTATTAGCTGTAACTAACCTGACTTCATTCCTGAGACTATAATGTAATTAACTTGGTCAACAGATTGGGAGAGATTAGCTATTGTTTAGTAAGCAGAGGACTACTTTAAGTGCACATCCTCGTAGACACAGCGGTGCCTTGCTGTGGGCCAAACCATTGCATAGGAGGAGTGGAACCCTCCTCCACTACACACATGGGCTGATCCAGGAGCAGAGACACTAGATCCCTGTGCAACTCAAGTCAGATGTGAGTTGGATGCTGAAAGAGAAGGACGAGGCTGTCTGAGGAAGCCTCGGCCTCTGTGTGATCGTGGTGGATTTCTGGGACTCTTAAAGGACTATGGTTTTGTGATCTGGCACAAGGATTGTCGGGAGGTGCCCCCGAATCAGTTTCCTATGGACTTATTTTGGGACTCTGCAAATTACCTTCGTGTTGTTCCTGTTTTCTGGTCAATAAATCTGTTGGATTGCTCCCAGGCCTGTTGTCCCTCCTTGCCCTGGAGAATACTCCCATCACAAACTGGTTGGCAGCAGTGGGATCGGAGCAGAAGGAATGGAGGAGAACGGCCCATCAACATCGGGAACCAGCACCGCAGAGTACAAGAACTGGACTGCGGTGAACCTACAAACAAAGGCCCGTGAACTGGGAGTCAGCTACAAGGGACTCTCCAAGGAGCAGCTGATTGAGGCTGTGGAAGCAGTTTGCCTGCAAGATGATGCTGAGGAAGGATCCTCACAGCAAAGAGAGGAAAGGCGGCAGCCGAAGGTAAATACCCAAAAAAGTCAGTGGGTTGTGTGGTACGAGGAAGAGATGGCCTTGCTGGGAGAAGTACCTACCCCATCTCTTGTTTGCCTATTGGGAAGTTCCCCAGGAGTCCACTGGGTTCTCCCCCTTTGAACTACTCTATGGAAGAAAGGCCCAAGGACCCTTAACCCTGCTCAAGGAATACTGGGAGGGGCAAGTTGAAGATACAGGGGCCCCTGTTGTCCCTTATGTCCAAAAGCTGCGAGAAACCCTGGCCCAACTTGCTAGTTTTGCCCAGAGTCATGTGCGGATGGCTCAAACCAGACAGAAGACATGGTATGACCGTAAAGCACGCTACCGGGAGTTTGTAGAAGGACAACAGGTCTTAATGATTGTTCCCCATCGGCAGAATAAACTGCAGACAACATGGGAGGGTCCCTTCCGGGTTCTCAGAAAACTGAATGACACCAATTACCTTCTTGCTTTAGATGATCAGGGGCTAAGACAAAAGACTGTCCATGTGAATATGATTAAGGAGTACCATGACCGGACCCTTCCAATGATAGCAAGCTGTCGGCTAGCTTCAGAGGACGGTCAAGAGGATGAGGACTACCTATCTGATCTCGTGGAAGCAGCGAGAGCCCCATCCACTGTGGAACAGGTTCCTCTGGGAGATCACTTGGATTCCTTACAGAAAAACCAGATGCAGGGAGTGCTTCAACAGAGACGTGCTGCTTTCTCATCCCAACCAGGTCGAACCACCATCACCCAACATCATGTGGACACTCAGGGCATCTGTCCCATACAACAGGCTCCTTACCGGGTACCTGAATCAGTTTGAAACACCATGCAGTTTGCCTGCAAGATGATGCTGAGGAAGGATCCTCACAGCAAAGAGAGGAAAGACGGCAGCCGAAGGTAAATACCCAAAAAAGTCAGTGGGTTGTGTGGTACGAGGAAGAGATGGCCTTGCTGGGAGAAGAGGTCTCCATAGAATATAAGATGGAGGTCATGCGCAGAGCCTAGGAGAGGCAGCGCAGGATGGAGGAGAGGGCATTGCTGGAGGGGCAGAGGGCAATGCTGGAGAGGGAGATCGCTTTGGAGGCACCGAGAAGCTCCAGACAGACCGTACCCACAGCATCCCCCATGAGGGAACTCCCCAGAGTGTCCCGCAAAGACTTCAAGCCATTTAATGAGGCTTCCGGTGACATTGAGGGCTTCTTCCAGGACTTTGAGCATCAGTGTCGATTAATGGAAGTCCCGGAAAGGGAGCGCGTCCGACATCTTGTGGGGCTCTTAGAGGGTGGAGCTGCTGCAGCCTATAGAGCTATGGACCCTCGGTGGAACTGTGAGTATGCGGAGATTAAACAGACTATTCTAGAACATTATGCTGTGACCCCAGACACTTACAGGACTCAGTTCCGTACTTTAGCCTGTGATGAGGAAGTGTCCTTCAAGATGTATGCTCACAAACTCAAACATATATGTCATCGCTGGCTGGAGGCAGAGGAGGCCATAACCAGGGAGACGTTCCTGCAGGTCATCCTAAAAGAGCAGTTTTATTTTAAGTGCCCCGCTGAGATACGGGAATGGGTGCGTGAAAGGAGACCAGCAACAGTGGAGGAAGCTGCAGCACTAGCTGATGAGGCTCTCACCATCAAGCCTCAGTGGAAAAAATTACTACTCAGGGAGAAAAACACTACCAGCCCCCCAACGCTGGCGGCCCCTGGTCCTTCTGCCTCCAATATTCACCATCCCACTAGACCATCAACTCATGGTGACCTTCGTGTGACTGTGCCTCGCATTACTCCTGCTCCACCTTCGGGACTACGACGTGGAGGAAGAATCCCGGAGCGCAGATGCTATGGATGTGGGCAGCCCGGGCATATGCAATTCCAATGTCCAGGTGTACGGAGGCAGAACACCTACAGACCGCCTTTGCCTGTTCATTATCTACAGACCCCCCTCACCTGGAGAAGAGATGGATTCAGTGCCTGATGACTTGCCAAGTGACTCTGATATCCTGGCTTCCCTACCAGGAGTCTATGGGGTGTGAGCCCCAGCCACCTGTTCTTCTGATCTTCAGCACAAACATCTACAGGAGGTCGTGCTGGATGGTCAAAAAGTTGTTGGCTTCCGTGACACTGGGGCTTTTCTCACCATAGCCGATCCCCGAGTAATTCAACCAGAAGCAATTCAAAAGGGACCAGGAATTGCCATTGAATTGGCTGGAGGTACCCAGAGATATATTCCAAGAGCGAGTGTGACCCTGGATTATGGCTTTGGGGCCAAACAATGCGTGGTCGGTGTGATGAGCGGCCTCCCTGCAGACGTTCTTCTAGGAAATGATGTGGGGAATCTTCATTGCCACTTTGTCGGTGCGGTAACCCGAAGTCAAGCCAAGAGAGCAGCAAATGTGGATGTGTACAACCCATCCATGGAAATGAGGCCACCAGAACCACCGTCACAGCCGGTGAGTGATTCTTCTTGTGGGGATAATATGAATGTTACCTGGGATAAAGTTCAGTTTAGACAAGAAGTGGAGACTGACCCCACCCTAGCTAGTTTTAGAGCTCGAGCTGAAATAGGGCAGCTAGGGGAGAATGGGGAAAGAATTATCAGAGAAAATGGACTTCTGTATCAGGTTACCAATGCCGACTCCCTAGATAAGCCCTGGACTTATAGCAAACAGCTGATTGTTCCTCAGAAATACAGAATTCCCCTATTACACCTTGCTCATGATATTCCTACTGCTGGCCATCAAGGCAAAACCCGCACCGAGAGACGATTGACTCAATCTTTCTATTGGCCTGGGATTTCCCAAGCAGTGGCGCATTTCTGCCGAACTTGCTACATATGTCAGCGTAGAGGGCGACCCAGAGATCACCCAAAGGCACCCCTGCAACCGCTCCCTATAATAGAAGAACCCTTTCAAAGGGTAGCTGTTGATATCATTGGACCTCTGGCTAAACCAAGTAAATATGGAAAGCAGTACATTCTCACTGTTGTGGACTATGCCACCCGATATCCAGAAGCGGTAGCCTTGTCAAGTATTTCTGCAGCCAAGGTGGCTGAGGCCCTGGTTACCATTTTCACCAGAGTAGGATTTCCCAGTGAGATCTTGTCGGACCAAGGCTCCCAGTTCATGTCAGAGCTGGTCCAGTGTCTGTGGCGCACCTGTGGAGTACGAGCGATCCTCACGACCCCGTATCATCCCCAAACAAATGGACTTTGTGAACGATTCAATGGCACTCTGAAGAATATGCTGAGGGCCTTCACTGACAGAGATTCAAACTGGGAGAAGTACCTACCCCATCTCTTGTTTGCCTATTGGGAAGTTCCCCAGGAGTCCACTGGGTTCTCCCCCTTTGAACTACTCTATGGAAGAAAGGCCCGAGGACCCTTAACCCTGCTCAAGGAATACTGGGAGGGGCAAGTTGAAGATACAGGGGCCCCTGTTGTCCCTTATGTCCAAAAGCTGCGAGAAACCCTGGCCCAACTTGCTAGTTTTGCCCAGAGTCATGTGCGGATGGCTCAAACCAGACAGAAGACATGGTATGACCATAAAGCACGCTACCGGGAGTTTGTAGAAGGACAACAGGTCTTAATGATTGTTCCCCATCGGCAGAATAAACTGCAGACAACATGGGAGGGTCCCTTCCGGGTTCTCAGAAAACTGAATGACACCAATTACCTTCTTGCTTTAGATGATCAGGGGCTAAGACAAAAGACTGTCCATGTGAATATGATTAAGGAGTACCATGACCGGACCCTTCCAATGATAGCAAGCTGTCGGCTAGCTTCAGAGGACGGTCAAGAGGATGAGGACTACCTACCTGATCTCGTGGAAGCAGCGAGAGCCCCATCCACTGTGGAACAGGTTCCTCTGGGAGATCACTTGGATTCCTTACAGAAAAACCAGATGCAGGGAGTGCTTCAACAGTGACGTGCTGCTTTCTCATCCCAACCAGGTCGAACCACCATCACCCAACATCATGTGGACACTCAGGGCATCCGTCCCATACAACAGGCTCCTTACTGGGTACCTGAATCAGTTTGAAACACCATGCAGCACGAACTGGAGGAGATGTTACAGCTTGGGGTAATCCAGGCCTCCCATAGCCCTTGGGCCTCTCCTGTGGTGTTAGTACCCAAGAAGGATGGGAGTACTCGATTTTGTGTGGACCATCGACGACTAAACGACCATACCGTCAGTGATCCTTACCCAATGCCTCGTATTGACAAACTTCTAGACCGACTGGCTGGATCCCGATATGTCACTATCTTGGATCTCAGTAAGGGATACTGGCAAATCAATCTGACGGAGGAGGGGAGAGAACGGTCCGCTTTTATAACCCCCTTTGGTCTGTATGAATTCCTAAATATGCCCTTTGGAATGAAGAATGCCCCGGCCACCTTCCAGAGAATGGTGGACCAGATCCTCCGGGGATGTGGTGACTTTGCTTGTGCCTACTTGGATGATATCGCCATCTTCAGCCAGACGTGGGAGGAACATCTGAACCAAGTAGCCGTTATTCTAGACCTGCTTCTTGCAGCAGGCCTAACCATTCGACCAGATAAATGCCAATTGGGGATGGGTGAAGTCCAGTACCTAGGGCATAGAGTAGGAGGAGGGAAGCTCCGTCCTAATCCTGCCAAAATCCAGGCTATTAGAGACTGGCCTGTACCCCAAACTAAGAAACAAGTTATGGCTTTTCTGGGCACTGCCAGTTATTACCGAAAATTTGTCTCTCATTTCAGCACTGTGGCCAAGCCTCTTACCGACCTGACCAAGAAAACAATGCCCCGGCTGGTGATCTGGACTCCAGCCTGTGATGAGGCTTTTAACCAGCTGAAGGACGCTCTGGTCTGTGACCCTGTTCTGGCTGCTCCAGACTACAAGAGGAGATTCATTGTGCAGACGGACGCCTCTGCTTATGGACTGGGAGCTGTACTCAGCCAGGTGAATGCAGCTGGGGACGAGCACCCCATTGCCTACCTCAGCCGGAAACTGCTGGACCGAGAAGTGGCCTATGCAACTGTTGAAAAAGAATGTCTGGCTGTAGTGTGGGCCCTTAGGAAACTAAGGCCGTATCTGTATGGACGAGAATTCACTGTGGTTACTGATCACAATCCCCTAACCTGGCTGAACAGAGTCTTTGGGGACAATGGACGCTTACTACGATGGAGCCTGGCACTGCAGCCCTATAACTTTACCATACAGTATAGAAGAGGCAGCCAACACCAAAATGCAGATGGACTGTCCAGGCAAGAGGAGCCCTGAGTCCTGTCAGCCATGCCTGTGTGTACTTAACCAGTGACTTGTAGAGGTCCCTAGTACGTACACCAATTGCGGGGGGAAGGGAATGTCATGATGTATATATTTTTCCCTGTCCTGTATTTGTATAATATGCCACGTAATTGTTCTCTGGTTCTATTAGCTGTAACTAACCTGACTTCATTCCTGAGACTATAATGTAATTAACTTGGTCAACAGATTGGGAGAGATTAGCTATTGTTTAGTAAGCAAAGGACTACTTTAAGTGCACATCCTCATAGACACAGCGGTGCCTTGCTGTGGGCCAAACCATTGCATAGGAGGAGTGGAACCCTCCTCCACTACACACATGGGCTGATCCAGGAGCAGAGACACTAGATCCCTGTGCAACTCAAGTCAGATGTGAGTTGGATGCTGAAAGAGAAGGACGAGGCTGTCTGAGGAAGCCTCGGCCTCTGTGTGATTGTGGTGGATTTCTGGGACTCTTAAAGGACTATGGTTTTGTGATCTGGCACAAGGATTGTCGGGAGGTGCCCCCGAATCAGTTTCCTGTGGACTTATATTGGGACTCTGCAAATTACCTTCGTGTTGTTCCTGTTTTCTGGTCAATAAATCTGTTGGATCGTTCCCAGGCCTGTTGTCCCTCCTTGCTCTGGAGAATACTCCCGTCACAATCGCCGATTCCGATATCGGAAGTCCCATGCAAGTCTATGGGACAGAAATATCGGAAGTAAAAAAACCCCTTTCTTTCCTTGTACATCCAGTTCAGGGGGAAGAGTGTGGGCGGTGCGTGGGCAGACACTGTGCGTGTCTGTGTGCGCGGGCGGGGTCTGTATGGGCCTCTCGGGGGTCTATGTGGGCCTCTCGGGGGTCTGTGCGGGCCTGCTGGGGTCCGTACAGGCCTCTCGGGGGTCTATGCGGGCCTGCCGGGGGTCTGTGCGGGCCTGCCTGGGTCTGTACGGGCCGCTCGGGGGGGTCTATGCGGGCCTGCCGGGGGTCTGTGCGGGCCTGCTGGGGCCTGTACGGGCCTCTCGGGGGTCTATGTGGACCTGCCGGGGATCTGTGCGGGCCTGCCAGGGGTCTGTGCAGGCCTGCTGGGGGTTATGTGTGTGTGCAGGCATCGTCCGATGGGACTACAAGTCCCATCGGGCGATGCCTGCTACAATGACAGTCATTGACACATTAGCCAATGATGGGACAGTAGTAGTCCCATCATCCGGCTAATGTGTTGAATGTAAAAAAAAACATACATACTACATACATACTACATACTACATATATACTACATTCATACAACATACATACATACTACATATATACTACATTCATACAACATACATACATACTACATACATACTACATATATACAACATTCATACAACATACATACATACTACATATATACTACATATATACTACATTCATACAACATACATACATACATGCTACATATATACTACATTCATACAACATACATACATACTGCATACTACATACATACTTCATATATACTACATTCATACAACATACATACATACATACTACATATACACTACATTCATACAACATACATACATACTACATATATACTACATTCATACAACATGCATACATACTACATACTACATATATACTACATTCATACAACATACATACTACATACATATTACATATATACTACCTTCATACAACATACATACATACTACATATATACTACATTCATACAACATACATACTACATACAACATACATACTACATACATACTACATTCATACAACATACATACTGCATACATACTACATATATACTACATTCATACAACATACATACATACATTCATGCATACTACATATATACTACATTCATACAACATACATACATACTACATACTACATACATGCTGCATACATACTACATACAATACATTCATACATTCATACAATACATACATATAGACATACAGTACATATAACATAGAGTACATACTCACCATCACTTGTCACTTTGTTCCCCGAAGCCAGTGTCATCTGTAAAAAAAATATTAAAATAACAAACAAGCGATATACTCCCTGATCCGCAGAAATCCACGAGTGTCCCACGACGATCTCCCGTGGAGAACAGCTGCATCAGCTGATGCCACCGCTCTCTACAGGCCCCAGGAATACAATGACGGGAGGTAGGTATCCTTCTGCACTGTATTCCTCCGCCACTGTAAAAAAAAGTCCCTAGTCTCACTTTATGGCACTAGGGACTTTTTTTTACAGTGGCGGAGGAATACAGTGCGGAAGGATACCTACCTCCCGTCATTGTATTCCTGGGGCCTGTAGAGAGCGGTGGCATCAGCTGATGCTGCTGTTCTCCACGGGAGATCATCGTGGGACACTCGTGGATTTCTGCGGGTCAGGGAGTATATCGCTTGTTTGTTATTTTAATATTTTTTTAAAGATGACTCTGGCTTCGGGGAACAAAGTGACAAGTGATGGTGAGTATGTACTCTATGTTATATGTACTGTATGTCTATATGTATGTATGTATGTATTGTATGGATGTATGAATGTATTGTATGTAGTATGTATGTGGCATGTTGTATGTATGTTGTATGAATGTAGTATATATGAAGTATGTAATTAGTATGTATGTATGTTGCATGAATATAGTATATATGTATGTATGTATGTTGTATGAATGTAGTATATATGTAGTATGTATGTAGTATGTATGTTGTATGTATGTAGTATGTATGTATGTATGTTGTATGAATGTAGTATATATGTATGTATGTTGTATGAATGTAGTATATATGTAGTATGTAGTATGTATGTATGTTGTATGAATGTAGTATGTATGTAGTATGTATGTATGTTGTATGAATGTAGTATATATGTTGTATGTATGCAGTATGTATGTTGTATGAATGTAGTATATATGTATGTATACTGTATGAATGTAGTATATATGTAGTATGTATGTTGTATGTATGTTGTATGAATGTAGTATGTATGTAGTATGTATATAGTATGTATGTATGTATGTTGCATGAATGTAGTATATATGAAGTATGTATGTAGTATGTATGTATGTTGTATGAATGTAGTATGTATGTAATATGTATATAGTATGTATGTATGTATGTTGTATGAATGTAGTATGCACAGTCATATGTTAAAGTTTGGGCACCCCTATTAATGTTAACCTTTTTTCTTTATAACAATTTTGGTTTTTGCAACAGCTATTTCAGTTTCATATATCTAATAACTGATGGACTCAGTTATATTTCTGGATTCAAATGAGGTTTATTGTACTAACAGAAAATGTGCAATCTGCATTTAAACAAAATTTGACCGGTGCAAAAGTATGGGCACCTCAACATAAAAGTGACATTAATATTTCGCAGATCCTCCTTTTGCAAAAATAACAGCACAACCAAGGGTAGGGGTTTCCAATGAGTCAGTCACCAGATACATGCATCCATCATCACACACCATGAGTATTAGAGTCTATACTAGCGCATGGCCATACGGCCATGCGACTCTTTTATAGCAGCGTCCTTCCGGGACCTTCCCAGTAGTGTACCTATCAGAGCAGGAACGGGACCTGCGCATGTGACCTCCGACCTCCAATGAGAGGTCGTCCCACGGACATGCTCAGTAGGCAAAATACAGGACTTAGTCCCTGGAGCATCTGCTTGCTGCTGATTCAAGCATGGTGTTACAGTAGAGCCTGAAGGAGCAACCAGATGCCTAGCATTAGCCTGGGCAAGATGCCTGGACCGACGTCTCTGCTGGGCAGGAATCTCTGCGGCCGCAGAGGAATGGGAGACCACAGAGGACATGGCTTGAGATTCCCCCTGTGCAGTAGGGGAAACTCGATGCCTAACACTACCCCCCCAGGCCCCCCTGAGCCTCACTACGCTCAAAGGCCGCAATGAATAGTGGAGCGCGGATGTTCTACACTGGCTCCCAGGTCTGATCCTCTGTGCCATGACCCCTCCAATCCACCAGATAATACTTTTTTTCCATGTACCACCTTGCAGCCCACAATGGCGTTCACCTCAAACTCATCCGAGGACAAGCTTGATGTCCCGGCAGATGACTCAGAGAGTCGGGACATGAGAACGGACTTAAGGAGAGAAACGTGGAAGATATCAGTGATACCCAGGCGTGGGGGAAGGGCCAACCGGTAGACTACAGGGTTGTCCTGTTCGAGGACCTTGAAAGGACCAATGTAACAAGGTACAAACTTAGTGGACTCGACCCGCAGCCTGACGTTACAGGCGGAGAGCCACACTAAGTCGCCAGGGGAGAAGGTCAGAGCGGGGCGCCGGTGTACATCGGCGGAAGCCCTCATTCTCTCCTTGGAGGCCCGGATGGCATCCTGAGTGCAGTCTCAAATGTCATGTGCCTCCACCGCCCAGTCTGCCACCCTACAATCGGTGGAAGACACGGGCATGGGAACAGGGACGCGAGGATTCTGGCCGTAATTGAAGAGGAATGGGGTCTGACCGGTGGAATCGGTCACAGCACTGTTCAATGCTGCCTTACCGAGACAAAGTGTCGTAGGTATGTGACCAGGGTCTGGTTGGCCCTCTCTACCAACCCGTTCATCTCGGGATGATAGGCCGAGGAGAGATTCAGCTCAATGCTGAAGAGACTACAGAGTTCTCTGCAGAACCAAGACGCAAACTGGGGACCCCAGTCACTGACTACCTTATCCGGCATACCATGAAGGCGAAAGACAAGTTTATTAAACAGTGCTGCCAGACCCCGTGCAGAAGGTAACCTCGCAAGAGGCACCAGATGCACCATTTTGGAGAAATGGTCGGTGACAACCCAGATAACCGTGCTGCCCCTGGACTTGGGCAGACCCACCACGAAGTCCATGCCGACCATCTCCCAGGGCCTGTCCGCCACCGGCTGGAGGTGAAGTAGCCCAGCGAGTCATTGCCGGAGAGACGTGTTCTGGGCGCAGGAGATGCATGCCCGAATGTAGTCTCTGACGTCCTGGGCCATATGCGGCCACCAGTATGTTCTCGCCAGAAGCACAGTTGTCTGCTTCATCCCGAAGTGTCCACCCACCCTGGACGAATGAGCCCAAGAGAGGACCTCCAGTCGCAGACGAACAGGGACAAAAGTCTTGCCCAGAGGTACAGACTCAAGGGCGACCGGAGCCACGGTCCTCAGGCTCTCAGATGGGACTATCAGCTGAGGCTCCTCCTCCGATGACACCATGGAGCGGGAGAGAGCATCGGCCCGGAAGTTCCTCTCCCCGGAGAGAAAATGCAGGGTGAAGTGAAACCGGGAGAAAAACAAGGACCATCTGGCCTGGCAAGAATTTAGCCGCTGGGCTGTTTGTAGGTAAACCAAGTTCTTGTGGTCAGTGAACACCTGGAAAGGATGGCGAGCCCCCTCCAGGAGATCTCTCCACTCTGAAAAGGCCAACTTCATTGCTAGCAACTCCCTGTCCCCGGTGGAATAACTCCTCTCGGCCGGTGTGAAGGTCTTGGAGAAGAAACATGGGTGCTTCCGACCTTGCGTGTCCTTCTGGAATAGGACCACTCCAGCACCGACGGAAGAGGCATCCACCTCCAGAATGAAGGGTTTATCTACATCGGGGCAATGTAGAAAGGGAGCGCTAGCGAGATGGGACTTAATAGAAGAGAAAGCCTTGGAGACAGGTTCCGACCACAACTTGGGGTTTGCACTCTTCTTGGTGAGGGCTACCAAGGGGGCTACCAAAGTCGAGAAGTGGTGTATGAATTGGCGATAATAGTTTATGAACCCCATAAAGCGCTGCACCGCTTTCAGAGAATGGAGTTCCTGCCAATCCATCACCGCCTTTATTTTGGCAGGATCCATGTCCAATCCCTGGGTGGAGATGATATAGCCCAGGAAAGGCAAGGACTCCTGCTCAAACACATACTTCTCCAACTTGGCATACAGGGAGTTTGCCTGCAGGAGGTCAAAAACTTTGCAATAATCTCTCTGGTGGGAGTCAATAACTGGAGAGTAGATGAGGATATCATCCAGATAGATTACTACCGAGGTGGTAAGCATATCCCAGAAGATATCGCTCACAAAGTCTTGGAAGACGGCCGGGGCATTACAGAGCCCAAAGGGCATCACCAATTATTCATAGTGCCCATCCCTGGTGTTAAGTGTCATCTTCCATTTGTCCCCCTCATGGATGCGAATCAGGCTGTAAGCCGCCCGCAGATCAAGTTTGGTTAACACTCTCACTCCTCATAGCCTTTCAAACAGCTCTGATATCAGGGGCAGAGGATACTTATTCTTAACAGTAATGGCATTAAGACCCCTGTAATCGATGCAGGGACGTAGTTCCCCACTCTTCTTTTGGACAAAGAAGAATCTCGCCCCCGCTGGTGACACTGACTTCCTAATCCTAATGAATCCTATTGCCAGATTCTCCCTGATGTATTGAGACATGGCCTCTGTCTCAGGGAGAGATAGGGGATAGCCTCGACCCCGAGGAGGCTCAGCACCAGGCAAGAGGTCAATAGGACAGTCATAGGGGCTGTGCGGCGGAAGGATCTCCGCCGCCTTCTTGGAGAACACATCTGCGCACTGCTGATAGTGTTTGGGGAGAGAGGAAAGATCTGCGGGGACTTCGGTGGAAGCAACCTGAACGCACTCCCTCTGACATCTACCCTCACAGGTTGTACCCCAACCGAGTATCCTACCCGAGGACAACTCTATATGGGGAAAGTTGTACCGCAACCAGGGAACCCTTAAAAGGACCTGATCGATACCCTCAGGCATGACGAGGAGGGATATCATCTCCTGATGAGATGGAGACACCAAGAGTATCAACGGGGCTGGTCTGGTGGGTAATTTGGGAGGGTAGCGTTGCACCGTTCACCACCCTGACGGTGACTGGCTTGGCCATCATAACCTGAGGTATTGCGTGCTGTTGAGCAAAGACAGAAGACAGGAAATTTCCCTCCGCTCCGGAGTCCACGCAAACTTCCACCGCCAGAGTGGATGAACCGACCTCAAGCGTTCCCATAAAGGTCAGCTTGGAGGAAAACGCCACTGATTCTAGTGAACCCCCTCCTATGTCCACTAGAGGCGAGTGTTTTCACGACCGCTGTGGGCACCGGTTGGCAAGGTGACCAGACTGCCAGCAAGCATGACAGACCACAGGTGCTCGAGCGGACCGGGACCAGGATCCCCCACAAGGAGCCCCCTGAGGCTTCTACGCCCGATCAGGAGGTTCCAGAGGTTTAGCAAAACTAGGTGCCAACCTAAACCTCTGCCTACACTAGGACCACTCGATCCTTCGCTCGATGAAGCGAAGGTCTATATGGGTGGAGACGGTGATAAGCTCCTCCAGTGTGGCAAGAACCTCCCTGGTGGCCAGAGCATCCTTCACATGGTCAGCCAAGCCTCTCCAGAATGCCATAATGAGGACCTTATCTGGCCACTCCAACTCAGAGGCCAAGGTCTGGAACTGGATGGAGAGGTGGCTGACCATGGACGAGCCCTGTGATAATGCCAGCAGCCAGAGCGTGGTGTCATGGGTGACTCGCGGTCCCAGGAAGACCTGCTTTAGAGTGCCCAAGAACTGCGAGGCTCTCTGTACCACATGATCACCACGATCCCACAGCGGTGTTGCCCACTCCAGAGCCCTGCCCGACAAGAGGGAAATGACAAATCCCACCTTAGCACGCTCAGAGGGGAATCATGCAGCCAGTAGCTCTAGCTGTATAGCACACTGGCTCATGAAACCCTTACAAGAGGCACTATCGCCCGAGAACTTCTCGGGCAGCGGGAGATGAGACATAGTTGGGGGAGGGATGGCAGTGGTCACACGGGAGACAGCCTCTGTGGCTGACTGGAGCATGACAGCAGTAACATCACCAGCTGAGGCTGGACGCTAAAGAGCCACCAAACTATCCTCCAGCTGCAGGATGTATGCAAGGAGTCGCTGCTCGTCCACCATTACTAGCAAGATCCTGGCGCTAGTATAATATTAGGGCCTGCGGAACGCACATAATAATATAAAGCAGAGGCTAGATGCGCTCGCAGCCCGGGGTCCACCGTGCAGAGGTGGTAAACTGCTGTTAGTAATGGAGGACGTGATATGGCGGTATACTAAAGGAACACACAGGGTTAACTTGACCCTGTGTGTACTGAGGCGGACTCTGTTACCTCACAGAGCCGCACAGCCGCCAAACATATATGCCGTGGCCTGTTAAGCTCACAGAGCACGGCAGTGTGAACACTAGTGTATAGTCACAGGACTCTACCCCTGAGACACTGGGTCCCTCTAGACACACTAGTGCTCGGCACCGGAACTGCAGTGCCAGGAGGAAACAATTAAACAGAATGTGCGCACAGCACCGCTCCAGCGAACGCCACTAACCACCCAGACTAGGGAGGAAAGTGCTAAACTTGTGCACAGCGCCGCTCAGGCAGTGACTGTAAGTTTCTGGGGTACAATAGTGCCCTGCAGTGGGCGACACTATCGGACACTAGTGTGTGCAGAGTCTCAGGAGCACAGTGCCGTGATCACAGCCACCCTTTGGTACTGACTCTAACTCTGAATCCCTATAACAACAAGCACAAAAAAGCGACTCTTTTATAGCAGCGTCCTTCCGGGACCTTCCCAGTAGTGGACCTATCAGAGAAGGAACGGGACCTGCGCATGTGACCTCCGACCTCCAATGAGAGGTCGTCCAACGGGCATGCTCAGTAGGCAAAATACAGGACTTAGTCCCTGGAGCATCTGCTTGCTGCTGATTCAAGCATGGTGTTACAGCAGAGCCTGAAGGAGCAACCAGATGCTTAGCATTAGCCTGGGCAAGACGCCTGGCCCGACATCTCTGCTGAGCAGGAATCTCTGTGGCCGCAGAGGAATGGGAGACCACAGAGGACATGGCTTGAGATTCCTCCTGTGCAGAAGGGGAAACTTGACGCCTGACATGATATGAGTCCTGTTCATATAGTTAAGTGGCTTAGCAATGGCATAGGACATAAGTTAAGGACAATAGGTTTAATCTACAGGATAGGAAACAGCTAATTTATAGCACTAGCCCAGTGGATGTGGACTAGTTTTAGTGAAGAGTAGGTACTTGCTGGTAGGGAGTCAGAAAGGGAAGTACCATGACAAGTTCAAGTTCAGGTGGAGTGGGCTGCTAGGGTCAGCATGGGCCAATCGCTCGAGACAGTGGGAGGCCGTATTTATATTCCTTGTGGACATTCCTTAAATGTCTGGAGCCTTCGGCTTGGGCCAGTTACCAGGGAGAGGGCCTGGTCTTTTGATATCTTAAGGCCATGGGTGCACTGCTGAAAATGGACAGGAAATTCCTGAGGCTGATGGAGTCAGTGGGCTTAGGGATAGTCCAGGATGAGTGATATGTTGCACTAAGGAAGTAAGAAACATGAAGTGCTGTGCCCTATTGTACTTGTTACACCTTGATGAACTTGAACTGAGCAACAAACGTTTGCTTGTTACAATGAACTTTGTGTCCCCTGAATTGTGTACAGTGGCTCCTGAAGTTGGAGGCAGCAGAGGCCTGCGGCCTACCAGTTAGTGTGTGGCACCCCACACCTGACAGCATGCTGAGACTGGGACACGGTTTTCCTGTAAAGTGCCAAAGCCTAACCGTAGAACAGCTCGGTCATGTCTACTGCTCTTGGCAACTGTACAGTTGCATAGTTCAAGAGGATTCCCCCTCCCCTCAATACAAACTACAAAAAAAAACCTTCAAAAAAAAAGAAAAAAGCCTGCACACTTATGCTAAAATATACTGTGGACAATAAACAATCCTATTTGCACACTATGAAGAAGCACACTGTGAGCAATGAATACTTGAGCTGCAATATTACTACACACGTAAAAAATGTACTCAATATTATTAATCAATCTGCACCAATCCCAACACACTCATGCAATTCAACCACAACCAGGTGTATCTCAAATGGATGGTCCCTAACTATATTGATTCCCCACTCCAAGGTCCAGACAAGCCTCTAATGAAATGGGGAAGTGATAGAAACCAGACTTAGCTCATAATAAAACCTTGCTGGGAAAGATGGGTGATAAACATGCAAAGCAGGCATATTTGGCACTTTTTTTGAAAACTGAAAACCCACCTTATTCTCATCTTTGAATACCATGACTGTGCCTCTAAAACTATACTTGGTAACTTAAAGGGACAATATGAGGGACATTTAAGGCTGTAAAGGTCGTAATAATCAATCCCTTGAGGAATATATTCCTCTCCATATTCCCCTTCATTGATTTGTCACAAAGGTAACTAAGGGATATATCCTCAAAGACTATTGGAATAAAAAGGGTTGGCCAATTTCTCTTATTAGGGTAGCTTTCCTCACAGTCAATGAAATGGCTGCTGATGGAAGAGCAAGTGACCAAACTATCCCAGTAAAGCCCATACACTGCATATTAGACAACCGAATAACCTTGTTAGGCGTCGGGTTTCTGCATCTGCTCTGCAGGAATCCAGGGCGTCACATTCTGCGGTCTCCTACTGTTTATCTACCGCAGAGGAGATTGCTCTGCAGCAAATCTCTCCAGAGACTAAGTCTCTCTGTCCTCCTACTGGGCATGCTCACGAGACAATCTCCCAATGGAGATCGGGAGTCATGTGCCCAGGTCCTGCTCAAGATCTCATTGGTCCATCTCGGAGATCTGGAAGCTTCCGGAAGGTCCCGGCAATAAAAGGCGCGCATGGCCGTACCGCCAAGCGCTAGTATAGTCTCTAGTTGCTACTGTGTGAATGATGATGAATGTATGATTCTGGTGACTGACTTATTAAGATCCCCTCCCTCTGATATGACGAATGTGTACAGGGACTTAGCTTAGAGTCAGTGCCAGCGCATGGCAAGCCTCAAGCCACTACTACATCATCCACAGTGCTAGCATCCGACATTGCGCCTTCTTCCTTGCTTTGTCGACTAGCGGCACTGCAGTTGCAGCCCTCTTTGGCGTCCGCAGTAGCGATGCCGCACGCACGGTAGGTCTAGACGGACACAGTTCCTCTGCTTTGGGTCTCGCTCCTGTGACCAGATACCATGTGTGCAGTCTCCTGAGACCTGTGACACTAACAGGCTCAACCTTTTGTGTTTACCTCTGCTGGCATCTCTGTGAGCAAACAAAGATTGCTTAGCGCACCTGGGTGAGTTACAACCTGCGTGCTCATTTCCACCATATTGCTCGTCTGTCACTACTTAGCAGCAGTTATATCACTTTCTGCACGGTGGACCCCGAGCGGCGAACGCACATTATTATTTATTTTATTTAGTGCATTCTGCCGTTCCTAACATTTTACTAGTGCCAGGGTCTGGCTAGTAATGGCAGATCAGCAGCTACTTCTACAGTACATTTGCCAGCTAGAGGGCCGGTTGGCTACTCTTGAGAGTGCTATCTCAGCTGCGAAGTCTACTGAAGCTGCTGTACAGGCAATCGCAGAGGCGGTTTCACGTATGTCCACGTCCTCCCATGCGCCGACAGTTTCTCGCCTCCCGTTGCCCGATAAATTTTTTCTGGCGATGGTGCTTCCTGCAGGGGTTTCGTGAGCCAGTGCTCTATCCAGCTGGAGTTACTGGCTGCGCGATTCCCTACGGAATGGGCTAAGGTGGGGATTATTGTTTCCCTTCTGTCGGGCAGGGCTTTGGAGTGGGCCACGCCACTTTAGGAGCTTGGTGACCCAGAGGTTCGGACCGCTGCTCAGTTCTTAACATCTATCAAGCAGGTCTTCCTGGGACCATGGGTCACGCACGACACCTCTCTTCAGCTCCTTGCATTAACTCAGGGATCTCTCTCGGTCAGCCAGTATGCCGTTCGTTTTCGGACACTGGCTTCTGAGCTGGAGTGGTCTGATAAAGCCCTCATCCCTGTGTTTTTGAGAGGCTTAGCGGAGCATGTTAAGGATGTTCTATCTACCAGAGAGAGGTTCCTGCAAGTCTGGAGGAGCTGATTGCCATTTCCATCCGCATTGATCTCCGTTTTTCGGAGCGCGGGCTGGAGCGTGCTCAATCCAGACGGAAGGTTACTCCGGCTCCCAACCTCTTTGAACCTCTGGAATCACCCGAGCCAGAATGTTCAATCCCAGAGCCCATGGAGGTGTCTCGCGTCAGTCTTGAGGCGCGTCCGGCACTAAGCTCCACTTGCGGTTACCACTGTCAGCACTCTGTTCACCAGGATAATGGGGCCCCGCAATGGCCAAATTCTGTGCCGCCAGGCAAGATCTTTGCCCCCCTCGCCTTTAGCCGAAGGTTCTCGCATGGGCACACGCATCCAGGGCGGGTCGTCACTGTGGCTACATGCAGACCACAAAACTCCTGGCAGGGTCTTATTGGTGGCCGCACAGGGCTCGGGACATTAAAAAATATATACAGGCATGCACTTCTTGTGCTCAGAATAGCCTCCTTAAACAGAGAGTGAAGACGCCCGCCGACACACTGCGGCATTCAATTTCTGCTCCTGGCGGTTTTGCCGCTCCCGTTGTCTCCCACGTGTAACTTCTTAAACCTGGCGACTTTGCCGCCTCTGATGCCTTCCACGTGTCCCGGTTATCTGTGTCACCTGCCGGGACATCAGACTTGCCTTCGGACGAGTCTGAACCCTATGCCTCTGATGGGCACAAGGTGGTGGATTGGAAGGTTCAGGGGGGAGGGGGCCCTAGGAGGGGGGGTAATGTTAGGCGTCGGGTTTCTGCATCTGCTCTGCAGGAATCCAGGGCCTCACATTCTGTGGTCTCCTACTGTTTATCTACCGCAGAGGAGATTGCTCTGCAGCAAATCTCTCCAGAGACTAAGTCTCTCTGTCCTCCTACTGGGCATGCTCACGAGGCGATCTCCCATTGGAGATCGGGAGTCATGTGCCCAGGTCCTGCTCCAGATCTCATTGGTCCATCTTGGAGATCTGGAAGCTTCCGGAAGGTCCCGGCTATAAAAGGCGCACATGGCAGTTCCACCATGTGCTAGTATAGTCTCTAGTTGCTACTGTGTGTATGATGATGGATGTATGATTCTGATGACTGACTTATTAAGATCCCCTCCCTCTGATGTTACGAATGTGTACAGGGACTTAGCTTAGAGTCAGCGCCAGCGTGTGGCAAACCTCAACCCTCTACTACATCATCCACAGTGCTAGTGTCCGATATTGCGCCTTCTTCCTTGCTTTGTCGACTAGCAGCAGTGTCCTATGCCATGCTGCAGTTGCAGCCCTCTTTGGTGTCCGCAGTAGCGACGCCGCACACACGGTAGGTCTAGACGGGCGCAGTTCCTCTGCTTTGGGTCTCGCTCCTGCGACCAGATACCGTGTGTGCAGTTTCCTGAAACCTGTGACACTAACAGGCTCAGCCTTTTGTGCTCACCTCTGGTGGCATGTCTGTGAGCAAACAGAGATTGCTTAGCGCACCTGGGTGACTTACAACCCGCGTGCGCATTTCCGCCATCTTGCTCATTTGTCACTACTTAGCAGCAGTTATATGACCTTCTGCACGGTGGACCCCGAGCGGTGAACGCACTTTATTATTTATTTTATCTAGTGCGTTCCACCATTCCTAACAGACCCTTTGGCTGACATCTATCTCTCCCATCATCCCAATCGTAGCCATGTATAGAAGCAAAGATCTCTGCATATTTTATCCATGAAGGGAAGATGAATATGGTGAGCTGGAGATAGGATGATACTGACAATTACAGAAGTACTTCAACGTCTATGTGAAAGAATGATGGGATTGTTTGATGCAAGAGTTTCAAATGGGGTAAAGTGAAAACCCTTGGATGTAAGTATATTGCCTAGAATGGAGGTTGGCTCAAAGTTTGCGTCAGGGTTGCCAATTTTATATTTTTATTTTTTTTGTGACAGCTTCTCAAAAAATCATGGACAGCCAACTTTTTTATGGGCAAATTATAAAACCATAATAAACCATTATGATTTTAAGTGATCCATGTCTACAGCCCATAATTCTGGTATGAAGACATCAGCTTAGTTTACAAAACTGTAAAAGTATGATAATTACAGTATAGTCATAATTAGTGTTGAGCATTCCGATACCGCAAGTATCGGGTATCGGCCGATATCAGCGGTATCGGAATTCCGATACTTAATTCCGATACTTTTTTCATATCGGATTCCGGGATCGGAATCGGAATAGGAAGTTCCCATCATGCTATGAGCCTGCTTGCTTTGATTAAGCCAATGGGAATCCTCCGAAGTGTGGGCACATCCTGTTAGGCATGTAGGCATGTTAACTATTGGCATGGCTGTGATTGGCTGCCGAAATGATGTCATGATGCACTATAAAAGCCACCGCAGCCGCCATTTCTGGTCACTCTGCTGTGAATTCAGTTAGGGACAGGCTGCTGTAGAAGACTGTGAGGGACAGTTAGAAATAGCGATTCTAAAAACAATATTGTGCTTTATCCAGGCTACATAAACCACCACTGTAGCTTGCTTTTCCCTAGCAGCGCTGTTTTCACAGCTGTCTGCAAGGGCTGTGTGAGTGCAGCTCACGCTGTGGAGTGGGTCCTGCAGCCACGTCAGGCTGTAGGCCACCCAGTGTGATCACTGCTGCCTCATACATCTTTTATTTTTTGAGCTGCATTTTTTAAATAATTTCAATCTAGTGTGCTTCCATCCGTATCCATATACGTTGGTTGCAAACACTAGTAGTAGACAGCGGAGCCTTTCTGCAGCCTTTCAGTGCTAGTGTCCACTTTGCTGCACTGTTCACGGCTGTCTGAGAGGTCTCTGACTGTGTGTGAGTGCAGCTCACGCTGAGTAGTGTGTCCTGCAGCTACGTCTGGCTGTAGGACGCTCAGCGTGCGTCACTGCCTCACACATATTTTTATTTGAGTGCAGCTCATTTTTTCTTCTATTAGTGTGCATCCATCCGTCTCCATCTACGGTGGTTGCAAACACTATATAGGAGTACACAGCGGAGCCTTTCTGCAGCCTGTCAGTGCCAGTGCCCACTTAGCTGCACTGTTGACGGCTGTCTGAGAGGTCTCTGACTGTGTGTGAGTGCAGCTCACGCTGAGTAGAGTGTCCTGCAGCTACGTCTGGTTGTAGGACGCTCAACGTGCGTCACTGCCTCACACATATTTGTCTCTGAGTGCAGCTCATTTTTTCTTCTCCTATTAGTGTGCATCCATCCGTATCCATCAACATTGGTTGGTTGCAAACACTATATAGGAGTAGATAGAGGAGCCTTTTTTTCTGGCTTGTGCCCTGCCGGCGCAGCCAGATTAGTATTACCCAATTTTTTTGGAGCCTCATCTTTTGCATTGTAGGTTACCTGCCTGCATTGTAATAGCTCCAAAAAGTTGGTGATACTATCAGTTTCAATTCTTTGTTCTCATACTTTGAGTTTGTTTCAAACAAAGAAACCACATAAAAAGTTCACCAAACACTACATTTTGAACTTGTGTAGGCCACATCAGCTCCTATTAAAGTCTAGTCCACACACACACACTTCATAAAATTAGTGTTTCTTGTACCTGTAACCAGCTGTTCAGGAATAAGCACACTAAGGCCCCCCTTTGTCCTTTTTTGCCTATCTTAAGCAGTCTTGCAAGATGAAGAAGGCAGGGAGTAAGGCGCGGGGGCGTGGGCGTGGGCGTGGAGTTTCAGCAGGGAGAGGACGTGGGGATTCTGCAGGGAGAGGACGTGGGGATTCTACAGGTAGAGGACGTGGGGATTCTGGGCCTGCTGCGGGCACCAGTGGATCAGCATCCCCCAGTTTTAGCAGGCAACAGTCCTTTATGCGCAGCTTTGTAGGACCTCAACGTACCCCACTGCTGCGGGAGGAACAAATTGAAGCCGTTGTCGGATGGATGGCAGCTAACGCATCGACTTCAATTACTTCCGCATCCTCTCAGGGTCAGAGCACCGAAGAGCAACCATCTGTCTCTTCACCACCTGCCAAAGTGCCCAGGCAGTCAGAGAGACATGGACAGGAGCCATCACAATCTCTACTTCTGTTCTCGGAATCTGTTGGCTTGGAAAGAGGGGGCCAGCCAAGCAGCATTCCTGAATGTGAAGAAGAGGGAGTATGCAGTGATGCGCAACTTCTTTGTCCCTCTGAATCTGAAGAGGCGAGTGGGCCAGTGCCTATGGTCAGCACACCTCAGTACGCATCAGATGATGACGAGACTCAGTTGCCACTTTCTGGTGCGTACGGTGCTGGCGAGACAACCCCGGAGAAGCAGCTGTTTGAAGAGGGGAGGGAAGATGATGAGGTCCTTGACCCATCATGGCGTGAGCAACAGGAAGGTGGTGGGAGCAGCTCGGAGGAAGAGATTCCCCTACCGGCCAAAACAGGAGGCAGAGGGAGGGGGAAGACTTGGTTGCCTGTACCCTCCACTTCGGCACCCGTTAGGAGCATTCCTCCTTCCAAAGGCAAACCGGGCGCTCACAAGAGTTGCAGTGCGTGGTCCTTTTTTGACACAGTTGCAGATGACATTTGCTTTGTCAAATGCAAGCTGTGTCATCAGAGAGTCAAAAGAGGGAGAAATGTCAGCAACCTCAATACCACAAATATGTGGAAACATGTGCGCACCAAGCACGAGTTGGAGTTGCAGAGACACCCTCAAGACGTAGGCCAACGTACAGCACCACCTACCACCTCTTCAGTTCGTGTTGGGCCCTCTTCCTCCAGCTCACACACTGCTGGTTCGGCTTCCTCACAGGATCGCCAAGGAAGAACCTCTGCCACTGTTGTCCGGAGACCCTGTCAGATTCCACCCATAACAGCACGTTCCCATCCATCACAGCCATCGGTAGCACAGGCATGGGATAAAAGGCGCCCTTACTCGGCAAACCATCCCCGAGCACAGTCTCTGAATGCTGGCATTGCCAAACTTCTGGCAGTTGAAATGCTGTCATTCAGGCTGGTGGACACTGACACCTTCCGGGACTTAATGGCATTGGCAGTCCCCCAATACAACGTGCCCAGCCGCTTTTATTTCAGCAGGCGAGCCGTCCCTGCCCTGCAGAAACATGTTGAGGGCAAAATAAAACATGCGCTACTAAACGCCGTTAGTAGCAAGGTCCACCTGACCACCGATGCGTGGACCAGTAACCATGGACAGGGACGATACCTTTCCCTCACTGCCCACTGGGTCAATGTTGTGGAGCCGGGTACGGATCTGGAGAGTGGCGCTGTACGTGTTCTTCCAACGCCACGGATTGCAGGACTCCAGTCTGTACACATAGACTCCTCCTCCTACTCAAGTTCCTCAGAAACAGCAGAGCAGGAGCCTGTTACGACCGATATGAGCACAGCCGTGGCCAAACGTCAACAGGCTGTACTCAAATTAATTTCTTTGGGGAATCGAAGCCACACAGCGCAGGAGCTCTGGAATGCTATCAAGCTGGAGAGCGATGTGTGGTTTGGGCCAGCGAATCTCCAGCCGGGCTTGGTAGTGTGTGACAATGGCCGAAATCTGGTGGCAGCTCTTGGCCTAGGCAACCTCACACACATCCCATGTCTGGCACATGTTCTTAACTTGGTCGTGCAGAGCTTTCTGAGGGACTATCCGGATCTTGATGCACTGTTGCACAAGGTCCGCATAGAGTGCGCTCACTTGCGACGTTCCAGCACGGCAAGATCGCGCCTCGCTGCTCTGCAGCGACGATTTGGCCTTCCAGAACATCGCATCATATGTGACCTACCCACCCGGTGGAATTCAACGTTACATATGTTGGAGCGGTTGTGTGAGCAGCAGGCAGCAGTCATGGAGTACCAGCTGCATCAGGCGCAAACAAGTCGCACTGTGCGCCGTTCACACTTCAGCACCATTGAGTGGGCCTCTATGAAGGACATCTGCCTCGTTTTGCGTGCCTTCGATGAATCCACGCGGATGGCGAGTGCAGATGATGCACTAGTCAGCATGACTGTCCCCCTTATCTGCCTGCTTCAACAAACACTGCAAGCACTAAGGGATGAGGTTTCAGAAGAGGTGGAGGATGAGGAGTCCCAAATGCCATCTGCTTCTGGACAGTCTGCGCTACGTGTTTCCTCACAAAGGCCTAGGCAGGGGACACTTTGTGAGGAGGATGAGGAGGAGTCGATGGAGGAGGAAGACATCTCTCCAGAGGAGGGAGGTACACAAACCTCTACTCAGTATGTACAGCGAGGGTGGGGTGATGCAGAGCAGGTCGAGGTCACGCCTCAAACAGGGGACAGCGGTTCTTTGGCAGTTGGGAGTCTGCAGCACATGGTTGATTTCATGCTGCAGTGCCTGAGAAACGACCGCCGCATCGCCCACATTCTCGTCTCGGCTGATTATTGGGTGTACACCCTCCTAGATCCTCGCTACCGGGACAGCGTACAAAGGCTCATACCAACGTTGAACCGGGAGCGTAAAATGCGGGAGTACGAAGAGTCACTGGTGCAGTCCATAATGTTTTCCATTCCACCCGACAGCATTGTTGCAAGTGCTTTACAAAGCAGCTCTGTGCGTCGAGGCAGTGGAGGAAACTCTGCACAAAGAGGGAGCAGAGGCAGTGCCGCAGCACAAGGCAAGACCACTATGGCCCAAATGTGGCAAAGTTTTGTGTGTCCACCACAATTGTCTACACCATCAGCGACGCCTCGAGTCAGCAGGAGGCAACGCTTCCGTCAGATGGTGTCAGACTACATGTCTTGCCCTGTCGCTGTACTCCCAGATGGCTCTTCCCCCTTCAAGTTTTGGGTCTCTAAGCTGGATACATGGCCAGAGCTTAGCCAGTATGCATTGGAGGTGCTGGCTTGCCCTGCTGCCAGTGTATTATCGGAACGTGTCTTTAGTGCCGCAGGTGGTGTACTAACAGACCGTCGCACGCGACTATCTTCCGATAATGTTGACCGGCTGACTTTTCTGAAAATGAACAAGGCCTGGATCTCCAAAGACTTTGCCATTCCTCTTACAGACTAAATTAGTGGTTGGCAACTGTATCCAGGTCTGCTGGTGTGTTCATTTTTCTACCACCTGAACTATAATCCCTGTGCTTCAACACAGCCAGTTGTCGCTCAGATGTGTCGTCTGCACAGAGAAACACACTAGCTCCTGTGTTACTGGGGTTCAGTAATGCCAGCTGATCCCCTGCTGTGTGGACGGCAGAGTCACCAGCTCCATCAACATTCAAACCACTACTGATTTTTAACCGTGCCCAACTTAGGTCTCTGGCTCCACTGTCTCTACTATTTCCCCTGACCTCCAACCCCGCCATCTACATCTCTGAAGTGGCGTCAGCACAATCTACACTTGTTCCTGTGTTCCTGTGGCTCAGTCCCATCAGTTTATCCCCTGATGTGTGTCCGGCAAGGTCTCCTGCTCTGTCCACATTCCCATAACCAGTAGTGGGAATGAGGACAGAGCTGGCGAACTTGCCGGACAAACATCAGGGGATCAACTGATGGGACTGAGCACCAGTAACACAGGAACAAGTGTAGATTGTGCTGACGCCACTTCAGAGATGTAGCTGGCGGGGTTGGAGGCCAGGGTAAATAGTAGAGACAGTGGAGCCAGAGGCCTAAGTGGAGCATGGTTAGAATCAGTAGTAGTCCACAACCTCCATAAAAACCGCTGCCCATTGGCCTCTGCATGCGGCATGCGTAATCCTGGGCACCAACAGCGTCAGTTGGTGTTCAGAAGTGTCGTCTCCACAGAGCCAAACACATTCGTTCAAGTGTTAGTGGGGTTCAGCACTGCCAGCTGTTCCCCTGCTGTGGAGATGGCAAGTCTCCTGCTGCCTTCACCTGCCCAAATCCAGTAGGCCCCAGCCTGCTCCTCGCCTAATCCTGGGCTCCAACAGCGTCAGTTGGTGTTCAGAAGTGTCGTCTCCACAGAGCCAAACACATTCGTTCAAGTGTTAGTGGGGTTCAGCACTGCCAGCTGTTCCCCTGCTGTGGAGATGGCAAGTCTCCTGCTGCATTCACCTGCCAAAATCCAGTAGGCCCCAGCCTGCTCCTCGCCTAATCCTGGGCTCCAACAGCGTCAGTTGGTGTTCAGAAGTGTCGTCTCCACAGAGCCAAACACATTCGTTCAAGTGTTAGTGGGGTTCAGCACTGCCAGCTGTTCCCCTGCTGTGGAGATGGCAAGTCTCCTGCTGCCTTCACCTGCCAAAATCCAGTAGGCCCCAGCCTGCTCCTCGCCTAATCCTGGGCTCCAACAGCGTCAGTTGGTGTTCAGAAGTGTCATCTCCACAGAGCCAAACACGTTCGTTCAAGTGTTAGTGGGGTTCAGCACTGCCAGCTGTTCCCCTGCTGTGGAGATGGCAAGTCTCCTGCTGCATTCACCTGCCAAAATCCAGTAGGCCCCAGCCTGCTCCTCGCCTAATCCTGGGCTCCAACAGCGTCAGTTGGTGTTCAGAAGTGTCGTCTCCACAGAGCCAAACACATTCGTTCAAGTGTTAGTGGGGTTCAGCACTGCCAGCTGTTCCCCTGCTGTGGAGATGGCAAGTCTCCTGCTGCCTTCACCTGCCAAAATCCAGTAGGCCCCAGCCTGCTCCTCGCCTAATCCTGGGCTCCAACAGCGTCAGTTGGTGTTCAGAAGTGTCGTCTCCACAGAGCCAAACACGTTCGTTCAAGTGTTAGTGGGGTTCAGCACTGCCAGCTGTTCCCCTGCTGTGGAGATGGCAAGTCTCCTGCTGCCTTCACCTGCCAAAATCCAGTAGGCCCCAGCCTGCTCCTCGCCTAATCCTGGGCTCCAACAGCGTCAGTTGGTGTTCAGAAGTGTCGTCTCCACAGAGCCAAACACGTTCGTTCAAGTGTTAGTGGGGTTCAGCACTGCCAGCTGTTCCCCTGCTGTGGAGATGGCAAGTCTCCTGCTGCATTCACCTGCCAAAATCCAGTAGGCCCCAGCCTGCTCCTCGCCTAATCCTGGGCTCCAACAGCGTCAGTTGGTGTTCAGAAGTGTCGTCTCCACAGAGCCAAACACATTCGTTCAAGTGTTAGTGGGGTTCAGCACTGCCAGCTGTTCCCCTGCTGTGGAGATGGCAAGTCTCCTGCTGCCTTCACCTGCCAAAATCCAGTAGGCCCCAGCCTGCTCCTCGCCTAATCCTGGGCTCCAACAGCGTCAGTTGGTGTTCAGAAGTGTCGTCTCCACAGAGCCAAACACGTTCGTTCAAGTGTTAGTGGGGTTCAGCACTGCCAGCTGTTCCCCTGCTGTGGAGATGGCAAGTCTCCTGCTGCATTCACCTGCCAAAATCCAGTAGGCCCCAGCCTGCTCCTCGCCTAATCCTGGGCTCCAACAGCGTCAGTTGGTGTTCAGAAGTGTCGTCTCCACAGAACCAAACACATTCGTTCAAGTGTTAGTGGGGTTCAGCACTGCCAGCTGTTCCCCTGCTGTGGAGATGGCAAGTCTCCTGCTGCCTTCACCTGCCAAAATCCAGTAGGCCCCAGCCTGCTCCTCGCCTAATCCTGGGCTCCAACAGCGTCAGTTGGTGTTCAGAAGTGTCGTCTCCACAGAACCAAACACGTTCGTTCAAGTGTTAGTGGGGTTCAGCACTGCCAGCTGTTCCCCTGCTGTGGAGATGGCAAGTCTCCTGCTGCCTTCACCTGCCCAAATCCAGTAGGCCCCAGCCTGCTCCTCGCCTAATCCTGGGCTCCAACAGCGTCAGTTGGTGTTCAGAAGTGTCGTCTCCACAGAGCCAAACACATTCGTTCAAGTGTTAGTGGGGTTCAGCACTGCCAGCTGTTCCCCTGCTGTGGAGATGGCAAGTCTCCTGCTGCCTTCACCTGCCAAAATCCAGTAGGCCCCAGCCTGCTCCTCGCCTAATCCTGGGCTCCAACAGCGTCAGTTGGTGTTCAGAAGTGTCGTCTCCACAGAGCCAAACACGTTCGTTCAAGTGTTAGTGGGGTTCAGCACTGCCAGCTGTTCCCCTGCTGTGGAGATGGCAAGTCTCCTGCTGCATTCACCTGCCAAAAACCATTAGGCCCCAGCCTGCTCCTCGCCTAATCCTGGGCTCCAACAGCGTCAGTTGGTGTTCAGAAGTGTCGTCTCCACAGAACCAAACACATTCGTTCAAGTGTTAGTGGGGTTCAGCACTGCCAGCTGTTCCCCTGCTGTGGAGATGGCAAGTCTCCTGCTGCCTTCACCTGCCAAAATCCAGTAGGCCCCAGCCTGCTCCTCGCCTAATCCTGGGCTCCAACAGCGTCAGTTGGTGTTCAGAAGTGTCGTCTCCACAGAGCCAAACACATTCGTTCAAGTGTTAGTGGGGTTCAGCACTGCCAGCTGTTCCCCTGCTGTGGAGATGGCAGTCTCTCCTGCTGTCTCCGCATTACAAAGACAGTAGGCCTCTGCCTACACCCTCCTATTTCCTGGGCTTCAACACAGCCAGTTGTAGTTCGGAAGTGCCGTCCACACGGAAAGAGATACTTGCTCCCGTGTCTCAGTGGGGTTCAGTAACGTCAGCTGATCCCCTGCTGTGTGGATGGCAGTCTCTCCTGCTGTAAACTCATTCAAAATACAGTAGGCCTCTGCCTACACCCTCCTATTTCCTGGGCTTCAACACAGCCAGTTGTAGTTCGGAAGTGCCGTCCACACGGAAAGAGACACTTGCTCCCGTGTCTCAGTGGGGTTCAGTAACGTCAGCTGATCCCCTGCTGTGTGGATGGCAGTCTCTCCTGCTGTAAACTCATTCAAAATACAGTAGGCCTCTGCCTACACCCTCCTATTTCCTGGGCTTCAACACAGCCAGTTGTAGTTCGGAAGTGCCGTCCACACGGAAAGAGATACTTGCTCCCGTGTCTCAGTGGGGTTCAGTAACGTCAGCTGATCCCCTGCTGTGTGGATGGCAGTCTCTCCTGCTGTCACCTCATTCAAAATTCAGTAGGCCTCTGCCTACACCCTCCTATTTCCTGGGCTTCAACACAGCCAGTTGTAGTTCGGAAGTGCCGTCCACACGGAAAGAGACACTTGCTCCCGTGTCTCAGTGGGGTTCAGT